>NC_072853.1:83295129-84545129 GCF_028858705.1 Grus americana | reverse complement strand
TGTGATAAAACAGTTCGGCAAAGTATGGAACCTTTGTTATTATCAGTGCAATTAATATTTACCTTCTCATTGTTACAGAAGCTACAGTGTCATGAATATGGACACAGATGGAGTAGTACTTGTGTATACCAATACATTTATCTAAGCAGCTCAAATACAGGTGAGTGGGACTATTTCTTTGAACACGTAATGTTCCGGATAGACAAAGGCTGCAAAATTGGGAACCTCAAGAGAAGGCTTTCTGAAAGTAAATTTTTTGGACAGTAGAAGGATATCAATTTCTTCCAGCCATGAAGACAGAATTATCTATATGTTAAGGATTACAGGAATGTATGTCCTAAGGTAGATGCCAGGGTTCAAATATGAGTCATTGTGAACTCTTTTTTTTAAGAACTGTCTCACAACAGAGGACACCTAGGTATTCAGAGATATGCCAGGTGAGAGTAGGAAATACAAGATGTACAGCTGAAAGTGAAAATGAAAGAAAAAAACTAAGAATAGAAAAAGATCCACCAAGATATCTGCATGCTAGAACAAACTTCACTGTCAGATTCCCAATGGAAGGGATAAAGGGTAAAAATGAAATACTGCGGAAGACAGGGATAGCAGGGGCTGAGTGCACATAAAGCAGCATAGTTCTCTAAAAATGTACTGCAAAGGTAATGAAGGTGAACAAGTGTGTCATTTCAGTGTCTGTAGTAGAGAGGTAGGTGATATCACTGGTAATAAAATGATCTTTCAAACCAGATGGGAAATAGGATGCAGTGATTAGAAAAAAGTAAATGGAATTTGTAAATGCTAATCCCAGGATCCTGGGTAATAAAACAGATAGAACTACTGCTGGAAGGTATCATCAAGTAATAAATCAAATTAGTCATCAGATCAAATAATAAAATCATAATTGAAACACAATTATGGAATAATATATTCACTTTCAGAAGGAAAAAAACCAAGGATAATGTGTTTGAGATAGAATTGGGCCATGGTTAGTTTAAAAGGCAGCCACAGCAACCCACTGCATGTGTTGACCATCAATAAGACTGATAATTGTGTAATTTTTTAGATCTTTATATTCTCAGGTGAAAATATGAGAACTGCTTTGAATAATAATATGGCCCAATATTAGACATGATTGTCAAGATTTATTTACCAGACAATTAATGACAACCACAATGTTGATGTTATTTTAGTTTCTTTTGATAAACCATGGAAGTTTAAGAAAAAGAAAGTTATAGAAAACAATAGGCTTGAGTGAATGGAGCTGATCTGGAGTAAACTAAAATTACCATTAAGTAAAATTGGCTTATATGTAAGCAGGTTTTATTATTTTTACATTAAATGGAAAACTGTGAAACGAAGGGATGAAACTCAAAGGCTCACCAGCACTAAGAAAAAATATTTCTCAAAAAAAATGAGGTTTTGTAGTGCTAGCAAGGGGAAACAAATTCCAGGGACAAGGCCCAGAACTAACTGTATTCCTCAGAACCTCAAAATCAGATTGCATAAATGTAGTAGGAAAAGATCAGAAACAAAACCTGTATTTAAGGAGTTAATCTAGAATGGTCACACACAGTCTTATCTCATATGAGGTAATGGACACAGACACATGTAACCTTCTCATCTCCTACTTGGCTTGGTATTTCTTGAAAGAACTAATTTAATTTAGCACCCACGTCAGCTGTACTGGTTCTTAAACCTAGATTAGTTTATCCAGAACTAGATTGCATCTCTTACACTGTACTAGCCAGAGATTCTTGAAGTTTCTATCTAGATAGTACCATCCATACATTATTTTTTTCCACAGAAATCCCACAGGAAATAGTTAGAGGTTTGATCTCTGAAAACTGGACTTATCCTAAGATACCCTGCAGAGTCCTTTGGAAATCCATACTGGTCAGATCATTCTGGGGAAGTCCAAGGGCCCATTCGCTGTTTCCTGTTCCACAAGCAGTCTGGTTCTCTCAAGAGCTGTGTTACTACTATAAGATGCCACAGAACACTGGAACATCTTTCTCAGAATCATAGACACAGAAACAATGACAAAAAACCCCACCACCACCAAAAATAGCTTTTCCTAGAGATACTACAAATATCTCTCCCCAAAATGAAAAGGAAATCATCAAGAAGTAGTGCTGTCCATACTAACTCTGTAATGTAGTTAGTTGAAACTTTAAAATAAAACATGGGTTTCCTATCTGGAGGCAAAAGACACACACGTATTGTTGCTTCACAGTCTGCCACCGTCTGTACTAAGCATAAATACTTTATATATCATCTTTTCGAAGATAAACAAACTCAGTTCTTTCAATTCTATATAAGAAATCATTCACTTAATGCATGAAATTGGGTATTTTTCCTCGACTGTGTATGATATAAATGGTCATTCCTTTTAAGGGAGTGCTGGGTCGTGTGGTATCCCTGAAAGGAGAGGAAAATACATCTCTCCATACTGCCAAATCTGTTTAAAGCAGAGAAATTTCTAGGGGTCCCAGGGTCTGGCAGTTTAAGAGAGGGAGCCAGATGTCTGAAGTTCAGAGACACTTGTGCAGATAGCTGGTAAAAGACAAGAGTTGCAGAAGATCTGAGAGTTTCCATTCAAGCACAGACTTCTGCAGGCAGCAGATGGCCAGACTTGGCTGACATTCCTCCGAGGCACCAGAGAGGACTCTACAGGGTGTGCTGCAGTTTGGGAAGCCATTGAGCTGACTGAAGGAAAACCTGGAAGCAAAGAATCATCCTGTAAAGAATTCTACATTAAATCATTGAACTCCACCATAATCCAGCAAGTAAATTACTGGCACCGAGGAGTCATTGTAGGTAAGTACCATACTCAGCAACAGATAACATTTTCCTATAGCGCACAAGGAATCAATTCCAAAGAACTCAGGTGTAAAATATTACATGTAAAATATGCTTCCTAAAATTTTTATGTTTCATGTTCATGAAACTTTTCTGTAAGAGAGCAAGGCTTTCATTTTTATGTGGACACTGTCCAAGGCATCATACATATTTCTAAGATGCAGAAGAAGAAAAGAAAACAGGAATTTCTGCTTGGTTTACACTAAAAGGAATTTGGCTTAGGAACTTACATCTAAAATATACAGTTAAGCAGAAGTTATATCTGAGCTCATTCATTGTTTTGATACTGCGTAAACTTAGACAAATCATTTAAGATATGTCCTCAGCAGTTCCAAGATAGTGAAATACTTCTGACCTGGTACGTTCAACTGAAATTGCTGCCTGCAGAATGCCTCCATACAGGGTTAGAAATGTATACAGACACGCTTTAAGGTATATTTTATCATTGCCCTGTTTTTATGGCTAAACTTTTATCACAAAATATATAAATCATAAACTAGGAAAAACTAACGAAATCTAATTTTTACTTCCCGAGTGACACTTTAATTTATATAGACGCAGAAAGGCAGAATTGAACATTTGTAATTTTCAGTTAAGCTAGTTAAAGTAAATATTCTTTCTGGAAGCAATTTGTTACAAACGTCTTTGAAATACTCAGCATTTCAAAAGCTATTTGATTTCTAGTACAGTTTCTTCCACTGAGGGAAGCTCAGGGTCTTAGTGGTACAGTAAATTATTTGCCAGTTGAGAGGAAGCCAGATGTTCAGAAAGCTTCTTTGCTGTTGAAGCTTTTAAGAGATATTTTAGTTATGTACCAGAATTAGCAATTAGTATTCAGTAAGCCACTCTTCAAACACCAGTGGTATAAACATGTATACTCTAAAAATTATTCATGTAGGAGAGAGAGGTGGAAAAACATCAACTAATCCCTATGTGCTGTGAAAAAGAAACTTAGTTAGTTAGACTTTAATTTGCACTTAGCAGTCATTTAATGAATGTGGCCTCAAAGCCTAATCCATCAAACTATAACTAGCGTTATCACTGGTTTAAAAACTATGTATTAACAAATAGGTTTGGAAAAATGCTACAGAATAGCACCAGGGAACTGCGGCACTGTGAGTTCCAGGTTTTAGAGTCTGGTTACCTTGGGAAATAATCAACTTCTGTGAAAAAACCTGTGGTCTAAACGTGCAAGCAAGCTGGAGGTTGCTCTAATTCTTTGGATTCTGACAAGTGCAAGATGACATCTTGACTTATCACAGATAAATTTATGACACTTCAATTAACTGTCTGTGGAAGTTCATGGAATAATTTTGAAGATTACCTGTTAATTGTTTAAAATATTTCAGTAATTTTTAGTTAGCCCTCAGAGCCTTAGTAAAATTGTAATACTTAAATACTGAGTACTGGAGTAACTGATACTTTTAAAAGTAACTGAAATTACAGCATAAAATCATACAACACAGACAAAAAAGCTGGATTTTGCAGAGGAAAATCATGCTTTTCCAGTCTACTAGAATCACCAGAAAAGTCATTTAGAAGAAGCCTTCCAGAGAAATCTGTACTTAAGAGAATTTTAGGAAAACAGTGTATTGGGAACAGAGGAGATGATAGATAATATGTGTAAATTGTCACCAAAGCATAGATCTGTTGTGCCTATAAAATAGAAACTGACTGAGCATATTGTAAATAATATTAGCTTGCCTTAGATCCAGACATAAACACACTAAAATAGCATAATCACTGACACTGTTGTAACACTGCTAACAGCATAACCAGCAAGAAGCACTTTGTAAACACTGCTAAGTATGAGAATAATAGGCAACCATGATGAAGCAAACTGAGGCTTAAGGCATAGTTGCCCAAACAGGGTACAGGAAAAGACTGCAAACTAAAATATGCAAGATAAGGATGAAGGATGTAAAACAGGCAGGAGTGGTGTGGAGGAACCAGAACAAAACTGCAGAACAAACAAGAAAGATGCCCATCATCATTCACATGCTGGGGTAGTCACGTAAAACCGCGCTCAGGTGGATTCTAAGAACTGAGCAGAACAGTAGTTCAGGGATTCAGGATAGTCTCTTTGGATCCATTTGTGCTATCGCCAAACATGCTGCAAGAATATACTGCAAGAATATGCTGAAAGAGATTGATGTGATGTTTTGTTAAGAAATAGGGCAAATGAAACAGTGGCAAGTTGTGAAAATGAGAAAAAAAAAGTCAAGATTAAGAACAAAATGAAACCTAGAGCAATTTCTGAATACTAGTGATGGATCAATACAGATATCTACTTCTTGGTTTTTTAATATTGAATTGTAAAGTACAGTAGAATAAATAAAGTCAACTACTCATACATCAGAAAGGCTTACACATTTGCCAGTTTCTGTTTTTCCTAACACAATAGGAAAAAAAAAGTCAGTGTGTATAACTCAAAAATATCCATTTAAACATGAACTAGCTCAAAGAAGACATCTGTAACAATAGAAGTTATAAAAATAGTGGGGGAAAAAATAGAATGTTATGCAGGTGTCATCTTATGTCCTGACATGAACATTGGACCTTTAAAGTTTTTAAGAACTAGGGAAGAAAAATAAATAACAAAATAGTCCATTGGAAGTCAGAAGACCATTATCATGATAGGAGCTGGAAAAGTATTAAGATCGTGTGGCTAAATAAATTGTATAAGTAACAAGGAGCGTGACCCTGACAGATAAAATAGTTAGTAGTAGAGCAAATGATGTCTAACACAGCTAACTCAATTAAACCTGACATAAGGAAGTACGTATATTAAATAACAATCAGCACTTTCAGTTACCTCAACCAGAAGTTTTAGGTTACTTACATGTTTAAAATTTCTATATCAAAGGCAATTGCTTGAATAAGCAAATACACAACAAATATATGTAAGAAATGCACATCCTCTTATGAAGTTATTAATCAACTGCTAAAGACATTAAGGAGTAACTGCGGAAATACACATGGAATGGTTGGGCAGAAAACCTGTATTATTGTTCCTGTGGTGGCATACAGGGAAAGGCAGCAGAGAGAAATTAAGAGGCTTTGGGTTGCAAAAAAATCTTTTGTCAGATGGGAAAATTGAATCTCCACTTTCTAAAGCATAGTCTGATGACTGAGTTACAAACCTACAGATCCTTGAAATGGATCACATGAAATCGTGCTTTACTTGTGCACTTGACTTTCCTCATCTCTTCATCATCACTGATTCTAGTTTTTGTTTTGGAAAGTAATTTTAAGCTGAAGCAGAGTTTTTATTTTTTAATCACTATAGTCTCAGGAACACATCAAGATGGAGAAAACAAGAAGAAACAATGTTGGAATTTCATATTTGACAGATTTGACAATTTTGACAATTGATTATGCCATAAGCAACCAGATATTTATCCTGAAGCCTACCTTAGGTACCAGCATAATATATCAGATTATATTTTTTCCTTTAATCTTGATTATTTTTTTTTCTTACCTTAAAGCTTGTTACTAATACAAGATACGAAAAGTCTGCACTGTAACAGAGAAACTGGACTGGCAGAGGCAGGAAGTATTTTACTGTTCTTGGAAGAGACTGGGGCCATTCACAAGGAAGGAAATGTATGTTCTAGCATATTTACTCAGGAGAGGCCTTTTTGAAGACTATTCTGAGGGTAATGCAAGGAAAGCCCTGAATCTCTCTACTGAAGAAAAGGAATGGCTAGCTCTATATTTCTGTAGTATCCTGTTAAGCTACTTCTCCTATCAGTCTTGACACTTCTTTTCCCTATGTTAATGCTCACAGAATAATACTG
Organism: Grus americana; assembly: GCF_028858705.1. Classification (NCBI taxonomy): domain Eukaryota; kingdom Metazoa; phylum Chordata; class Aves; order Gruiformes; family Gruidae; genus Grus; species Grus americana. The sequence goes on along the minus strand of NC_072853.1, from coordinate 84,538,470 downwards.
ATATGGTGCTGCTCTACTTATAGCCTGCACAGCACACCCCACACATTTCACCGGAGTACCACTCTTCCACTGAGATTGCATTGATTCAGCAACCCGCGGGCACTTTGCAGTACCAGAGATCATAAAATAAAATATTAAACCACGTTTGCAATATAAATTTGTGGCTACAGGTATGTACTTAGATTGATTTCAAGGGAATTTGTCTGTGTGGAACAAGGTGCCACCTATCTATCTAAAACCCAGAGAAGTAGAAAGAGGTGGCAGCAATGCATATACTAATGTTTTTTGTCAACTGTGCAGACTGAAAATTTTGTAGAAGGTAGAGCTTATTACATAATAGTTTAGTAAATCACTATTATGAGTAAACTACATTATTTCCTGTATTTTTTTTTAAATCAGCAAAAGCAGTACACATTGACAAAACAGTGTTTTTTAATGAGCTTTCATAGGCCTGCTGATAAAATGAGAAGATACATGCCCTTAAACTTTCTTTCTTGTTTTGCTACACTAGAATTGTGGCATCCTCATCAAAATCTGCTAACATTGTCAGTGTTTCAAATATATGGACAGTATTGCATTTTACTTGAACATTTTCATTTCTAAGCTATCTATTACATTACTACTGTATATATTCTTATAGCATAATATCCTTTTAAAGAAAAACAAACAAAACAAATCTGCTCCTAGCAGGAAGGACAGGAAGAAAATACTGGCACCTGGCATGTAGGTTTGTGACAGTGTGAGAACATACATGATACTAATATACTATTTGGAAAGAATGTTTCAGAGGAAAAAAATGTAATTAGATCTCAAGAAATGTTTGTTCTGAATGGTCACTGTTCTCATTTTTTGTTTAATAACAAGAAAAAAAAAATCTAATATAGCCATCTGGCTTTAACCATCCTGAAAAATAGCCCCTTAAAGGGGCTGAAAGAGGTCAATGAAGCTCTGAATAATTCCAGTGACTAGTGGCCCCTGAACTTCTGATTCACTGACTAGGAACCTTGCTCAAATCCTCTTTTCAAGACTGCTTCTCTATCTCTGGATAGGAAATTTATGAAGATCAGAAGACTATCAACAAAACAGAAGAGAGAATATCACTGATCCTGCCTCCCCTTCCACATGCACCCGAATACCCAGTTTGAAGTTTAAGTTTGAAGTACGTACCAATGTAGACATCAGACTAACCTTTAAGGCTGCCTTTAGTCCCACTCCATGCCACACTGAAGATGTACTTACAGTTAGTGCGACAGTTTTGCTACCTGGTTTTGCTACCAGCTTTGCTACTTCACGCTGCTGTATCACGTGGTGCTGTGTCCACACCATTCTCATGAGCTCATCTGTCTGAGAAATACTGTGTAGACTTACTATGTACAGCCCAGAGAGTTTGACCTACATAGCCTCCCTTTCAGAGGCTTCATCTAACTCTTATGATGTCTAAAAAAAGGCTTTTGTACAATATCTGGACAGAATTTCTCCACTTCTACAGTTGATTATTTAGTTCTTTCAGATTCTTTCAGCCCCACAGGTCAATGAAGCTGAGCAGCAGACTGAAGAACTTACCTTGGTGTAATGCCTCTTTGAATATCACTGGCATTTTGGCTCAAGCACTTTAACAGGTGTATGCATGCATTTTAAAGTCATAAAACCTATTATTCTTCTGTCCCTGCTCTCAAATGACTTCAGTGGTGGAACACTGCTCTGAGAACAAAGACTTTCCTGCAACTGCTCAAGAGGTATGTCATGTCCCATTAAACCACAAGAAGGAATTCCACACACTGCAGGCTGGAAATAAAAGCAACAAGCGTTCCTGTTGGTCTGATATTGATGGCAATGAAGGTGGTAAGACAAAGTTGTTTAACTTAAAAAAAAAAATAATCACAAGAGGATGCATGTTCCTTGATGTGTTTGTGCAGAACATCAGAAGCTAAGATGGTACCACAAGTACCATAACATCACTTCAAATACTGCTTTATCAGAGACCAGTGCACAATCAGCAAAGGTCAGATTTTTTTCTGAGATAAAGATGAACAGACAGATTTTCTTGCATACATATGGCCTGGACATAATTTGAAAAGTAAAGTAGGGTATATGGCATTATGAAATAGTTAAATAACACCCTAAATTTTACTTCATCATTTTCAACCTGATTTCATCTTTTATAATTTCTGTTACAGGAGTAATCTTGATAACTTGCTTACTTCAGTGGGATGAGTGGTTTTATGGCTTAAGTAAAATATGGTAGCTTTAGCCACAGGTGAACCCTCACCTTCACACCAAAATTAGGCTATAAATCAGTTGGTTTTCATCTTCCCTTTTCACTAGTTTGTACATGTTGATCATGGAATATGATTTTTGCCTCACAATTGACATATACTCCCAAGGTACATTTCTAAGAACAATTAAAATGCTCCCTAAACCAGACTATTTTAAGTTTATAAAATACCACACTAAAACTGCCTCCCCTAAGATCATGTCTGTAGTAGAACTTGGAAGAGAATATAAAATCCTGACTCTGAATTCAGTAATTTGTTTATTAAACCACCTTTATCCAGGGTATTCAGATAATTTAGCTTCACTGCACAGCAGAACGTTGCGAATTGAGAAGGTTTTGTATGATTCTGTGGGTACAGCTATTGACAAGATGTGGCATGGTATTGTAATAAGATTTGAGACCATGTAAGTTACCATTTCAAGAAAGTGATTCATTGTATAACAAGTTCAAGAAACAAGCCTCCAGCTTAGATCTTATTGATAAATATTGATACAGTGCTTGCCGATAGCTATTTTTTTGCTACTTTCCTCTGCCCATGTGAGTGGTGTGGTTTTTTTCCTATGTGTTTTCTTCTATTTCCTACCCAATTGAAAATAATAAAAAATTCACTAAGATGCACTATACATAGTTGTATAAGCCAGATCTTCACATGGTGGAAATATTATCACTTGAACTATATTTTTTTTTAAAGAAGGAATTGCTTGGAAGTATTCCTAGTTGTCCAGTGAAAAACCACCACTCTGTTAATCATGCACACATAACTCCCATTTTTCTAAACTAGAATTTAAGCATATGACTGAGATTAAGCATCCTTTTTAAATATGGGTATCTTTCTAATTCTGGTTCCCAATGTTCAGTCACAACAGACTGAATTTCAGATATTAAGTAGTCAAAACAAACTGCTCATTAACAAGCTCCTGTCAAATAATTATTCACACAAAACATCTGGAAAGTGTTTTTGAAAAGCAAATTCAAGAAAATAATAATATGTTGGCAGCCATATTCTGAGCAGAGAAAGAGATGACACTCAGTGACTAAACTGTATTCTGAATTACTTGATTAAATCTTTTAGTTATTCTTCATTTATCTGACATACTATGCCAGGTGAGGTATCAGTGCTGCTCATCTTAGAAGCATGAGTTGTTTAAATAACTAGTCAGATATAGAAAATACAGAGGAAAAGGCTTGTTAATATTGGAGAGGCGTGTATATTCTGAATTTCTATGTCCCTTCTCTTTTTACAAATTTAAAAATCTTCTCACTTAGGAGAAGAAATATTTGTGACAATATCATTGAATATACAATACAATAAACAAGGTTGGTTTAAGTAGTCTTTGGAGAGGATTTATTGAACATACTGTAGTTGTATTGTACTTCTCTAACAATGCCACTGCTGCCTCAGTTTCAAGTTGCAACCCCTATACATAATACCGTAATTCGGTTGAAATTCCATTCCATGGAATTAAAGGTGATGAGAAAGAAAAAAAAAACACCAACAAAAACAAATAAAACCACTTCAGATGTCAACTTAGATCGGACTTGGCCATAAGGAAATAACAAATCTGATGTAACATTTGTTGGCAGACTGTTAAGAAAAACATGATGAAGCCAAAGAATTATTCTCTTGGAAACCCTTCTTTAAGTTACAACTGTCTCTGCATTCAGGCACAGATTTCTCTAACACTGAATACAAATAAATGCTGATTGCAACTTTGGTAGAGTTAAAAATGAATCTATTGTACACTGAATGACTGGGATGATGATGACACACTTAGTAGATAGTGGCTTCTCCTTCCGTGCCTGCCATTTACACCAAATTGTTATTAAGCAGATGGAAACTTTATACTTGTGATCTCAGAAAAGTATATCTCAGAGCTTTTGTTCAAAGCTAATTTAAACTGTAATGATTTGTTGCACATGTGCGGCAACTTTCTCCCTTTCTAGCTGCTGACATGCAAGAAGTTCTTTATTTGAAAGAACTCGCTTCTCCATGGGCTACAAAGTAGAAAAGAGATACTATCTAGGGGAGAAAATCTGGTTACAAACCCAGTTAAAATTACTGTACATTAATTTTTTCTCTGTGCGTAGGCCAAATCAAAAGTTGCAGAGAAATAATAAGTGTTGGCCACTTGCTGTGGGAAGTCAATGATTGTGGGCAAATTTCAGAGAGGCCCCATACCAAACTTGACACGCTTGTGCTGTGCGTAGGCTTTACGTTCTAGGAAGCGGTGCTGGTCAGGGGCTGTCTGTAGCTCTCGAACAAATAAAGTGTAGCATACTTGTCCCAGAAACAACACAATATGTAATTGTATACAGTAATACCACTTAACATGTTATGAAATCAAGTCCTAAATCCCAAAGACAGTTGCCTGGTCTTTGCAGGCATGGAATATTTGCAACTGAGTCAGCAAAAATGGCACTGGACTATCAAACGATAGTGATGCTCACAGTCTTTATCAGAGAGGGCAGATCTAGTACACTTAGTTTCTTCTGATCAAAGCATGGGGAAAACACATTTACCTGGTCTTTGCACTGTAAGGAAACATGTTGCACGTGCTTCTGTGCAACTCTGTGGATACTACTATTAGCCGATCATTTTAGAAAGCTAAAGCATGACAAATTCAGTTATGTAATAACTTTAAAAAAGAATCTTCATGAAGTGGCTACATGAAAAATACACAAGTTTGTAACCCTTTTGTCAAGACTAAATTAGCAGCAGCAGTCACCTTAGGTTTTACTGGTCAGTAATAATTACTAGCTGAAAATCTCACCCACAAACCTGGAAAATTTAACAAAACAGCATACTCCTATCTCACATACACCGAATCAAACAATTCAACAGACCAGAACTTTACTGAAGAAAAGAAAAAGATAAGGGATATGAACAGACCAATATATAATCACTCGTTCTCCAATGTACATCAGCAAAATTTATTTAAAGCTCATTAAAAAAAAAAATAAATATTTAAATACTCAGTATTGTCTTTGAGATACCTGCCATGGCAGCTTGCTGCAACCCAACTCCTGTAGTGGTGCCTCAGTCTGTGACCGCCGCTGTGCTCTGTCCTGGATTCTGCCCAGTAGCAGCAGAACCTTGCCGCTCCTGCTCCGACAGATGCTCTGTCTAATCACCACTAACCACTGGCTGCTCATGTGGATGATTTTTGCTTTTTAGCAACAGTAAGCAGCATAGTAAACATAGTTCCCTGCCATGGTTTGGGGGTTTTTTGGTTTTGGTTTGTTCGGGGTTTTTTTCTTCAATAACTCACCTCTTCTTCTCACAGGCTATGGCTCTAGGCTCCTTTTTTATACTGATGCCTCAAATTTGGGTACCTTTCACCTCGGTCGTGCTTAAATATAGTTATTTTCCCAGACTTTTACATATTGTCTCAACTAGGTATTTTCCTGTACTTTATAATGGATCTACTTTTTAAATATAAATTTGTGATACATAAATACAAATGTTCAGTGCAAGTTGAACATGTTTAAGGCCTATTCACTCATCCCTTTTCAATTATTTCTCAGCCAGGTTAGGAAAAAGCACTCCTCTCCTTAGCAGCCATCCCTCTGGACTCTCTGGGAGGGATTACTCTTCATTTTTAAAGACTCCACCACCAGGCTAATGAATATAAAGCAATTACACACTGTGAGCTTGCAGTGAGCATTGAAGTCAGTGGTGTTAGTTGTCTTGTGGTTATGGAAGAGAGTAACATGCTAATCAGATCTGAAGGATATTTGGGTCCGTACCAGCTTAGATGCTGGAGGGGGTGGTGGGGGGAGAAAGAAAAAAAAAATTCAGCTGTTGCTTTAGGCATGAAATACTTTTGGAAGTCTTAATTTGCATCTCAGGTCCTTCTTTGCTACATAGCACTGTAAATATTTCCTGACATTGTGGATATTGTGAGGATTATTTCATGAATACTACAAAAATATTGAAATACAATGAAATGGGAGCAGTATAAATACCTAAAGGGATTAGAGACTTGTACAACCTCATTAATGAATCATGGTCAAGTAACTTCTGTGCTTAAACTGATGATGCCTTGGTTGCTAGCCATTACTGTCACTGCTTTAAGTAAAAAAATAATAGCATATGTCTTAAAAATCAATGCCAGGTTACAAGGAAAAAATAGTAGTGCCTTGAAATACTGCAGTACAATCCTATTATGTACATGATTGGTTTTGACAGTTCTGTGGGTTCAGGAGAAAAGCCTGAAACTGTCTTTCTCTGCTAAATGTCTTTGGCGTTAGGCACTATATGCAGTGAGTGAGCAAAGCTGAATCGTCATGCTATTTTTTTCTCTAAAAAATTCAACCAGAAGAACTGGAACTACATATCTGGTAAATAATTGTCTTTAAAAAATACTTTAAAATTTTCTTTATGAAGCTAGAGAAATTAAAATTAAAAGTAGACCTTAACGAGAAATCTCTGTAGAAGGAGGTACCAACTTTTGTTGTTGCTGTGGTTCAAATAATTTGAATGCTAAAAAGCAAGATAAGGTCTCTAAGTAGAATGCGAGATAAACAGAAGCTTTTGTACTAGTGCAGAGCCAGCCTTCAGCACTGTTCCCTATATCTGCAATGAGCCATATATGTAACCCTGGACTTTGACGAAATTCCAATCTGGAACTACGCAGTGCAGTTCAGGCCTACATCTGACTTCAAATATGAGGAACAATCTTCTGTGTATACCCTTTCTATGAGTTTTGTTGCTGTGTCTATGTTTTTGGTTTCCTTTGAACATGAATAAAACCCCACTACTGATTTTCACCTGCAGCTCTTATTACAACAGTTTCTCAAGAATGCACAATCTTATTCTGATTTAATATCCATGCCGACAAAAAAAAAAAAAACAAAAAAAACCCCCAAAAAACTCCACAACTAAAAAAACCCTTTGTCTGATTGAGTCAAGAAAACCTGTGAAATGTGAAAAAGGAATAATACATATAAGTACTTGAAATTTCTATTTCTTTGTATTAATTTAAAACATGCTAGATCCATCATAAATTAGTCTCTTTAAAAATACTATGAGTGCTTTGCTTCTGTCAAAGCAGACTGAGGAGGAAGACATAAGGACCACAAGAAATCAGGGATATATTGCCTTACTATAGAGGAACAAAGAGAACAATGAATACCTAATTTCTAAAAACATGAACTACATTTTTATAATGAAAAACCCCATAATCTACAAATTCATATGTTTTTCAGCTATGCCAGTAAGCATATATTTGCCTTGTGAAATGTTGCAAGACACTCCAGACAAAAGCCACAATGTGAAAACTACAAAACAAAGACTGTGAGAGTAGTAGTATTGAGCGATTTTGAGAATGGCAGCTCTTTATCCAAATTAGAACACAATATGCAAGTATGCATATATTATTCCTAGAAACTGAAACACCTGGCAAACAAAAATCAACTTGAGGTACACAGAGTTAGTTACAGGCACTGAAATTAGTTCTTAAAGTAACATAATGCAACAAGCATCTTAGAGACTACAAAACTAACAGTATGCCAAAAATTATGAAAGAGTAAATTTGAGGAGCAATAGCTATTGGCAGCTGAAGACAAATACAGACAAGATTTATGTATATGCAAACCTTATTTCGGAACGTCATGTTAGATGTCATTATGTCAAAATTGACAAAGCATAGGCCTGAATTTGCCAAGGGCAGACCTTTTAATTTCAGGGAGTTAGACTATAGGGTATAGTATTCCAACACTGAGGATCTTTAAGGTTTAATTTAAACAAACTTTTTGCACAGTTTTCCTTCAATAAAGCTATTAGCAGAATACTGGAAAAAAACCCTGCAGTTTTTTGGTGGGTTTTTTTGTTTGGTTGGTTTTTGGGTTTTGGTTTTTTTAATAGTAGAACATAAAGCTTTGAGGAACAGACATTTCCTTTTGCAGCTCATCTGTGATGTGCTGGGCATTTTAAATAAGCACCAAAAAGCAAACAGGGAAAACCATCCAGATATGGCTGAAATTAAACCTCAGATGAATACAATTTCAGATGTCATTATTAATGATTGGAAGAAAAAAATCATAATCAAACCTGGAATCTGAACCATTCACTAAATGCAATTTAAGTGTATCACAATCCAGGTTTGCCACAAATAGCATCTTTGCTGACCAATGTCTTTAAGAAAGACATGGTTTTTTACATCAGACTAAGATTATCATTTAGCAATTTAATGAAAAAAAAACTTCTGCTAAATCAATAAAAGATGCATGAAGGCACGTTTCCTCTCTTCATTGCAAAGTCAATTTGACTGATGACTTCTGGTTTAGTAGAATTGAGTGTTACATTAGCAAGCTTCTTACAAAGAAAAGAAATCCAAATTGAAAAAAAAAAAAAATCATACTAGTGTAGATTGTCTTGAGCAACTTTGAAAATCTAAAAGGGAAATATATGTCAGTAGTTACAGATAAAAAATTTCTTTTGTTTGTGGCTGGCAATGACCTTAGCATACTGCTAACTTATTGAAGCAAAAGTCTTAGATGAAAAATGCATTAGAAAATACATAGATAAAGAAATTAACTGTCTTGACATTTTGGGAAAATCAGATTTGATTTCACAGGAAACACATTATTTAAAAGAATTCCATTTGTTTAGACCTGTGCTGACTTCAGCAGAACTTGATTTGAAAGGGAAATTAGCATTCTGAGTACAAAGGAGATAAGCAGGAGGTGGATAAAAATGAAAAAAAAATCCAAATCAGGAAATGAATTAGAAAATGATCCATTAATGACTTCCTATCTAGTAGAAAATCAGTAGTTTTATAGTGTCACCTGCAAGAATAATACATGAGGGGAACTAGACCTAGCAAATATGTCTTCCAGATAGTCCTATTTCAAATTGGGTCTGAGAGACATACTCTCTCTTTGATGCATGTCTGTGTCTCCCCTTAGTTCTAACAGAAAATACACATTCACAGCAAGGGAAGAATGTAAATGTGAGTACAAATATGAAGCTTCTTAAATGTCAAAAGGCACAGAGCAGGAAACTTATGTCAACTGCTCTCGACACCCTTTGTGTCCTTTGCTCTTGACCCCATTGGGAGGGCAAGTGAAAAAAGAATTGAGGACCATCCAACTTGTGCTGTACATACCTGTGAGAAAATTAGTATCACTTGATATTATTTATAATGCATTTCCATTTTCTTTTAAATTTATCTCAGTCTTTCTTTAGTTTTTAAGTTTACAACTTTAATGTTTGATTACTTTTTTCTGTATTTATGATGTTTCAACACACGTAACCACAAAAAGTAGTATTTTAACAAAAAATTGATTAATCTAAGCAGAAAAATGAATTTTTCAGAACACTGATGAAAAGGAATTAAAGGACAGCTGAAAGTAGCCCCACACCTTCACAGCACCAAGGAGGCCTTGCTCTGTCCAGCATGGTAGCAAAAACTCCTTAAAGGAAGGAGAAAAATATGGCAGGGAAACTGGAGCAGATAATTATGTCAGCAGCCACATCACAAAACTGGCCAAGATGGACTACTTGTAGATGGAAAATCTACTATTAGCCTATTCAGATCTTCAAGCTAAAGCTTAAATTGTTCACAGCCCTGAATCACAGTCACTGAGGTCAAATTGAGGACCTCTGGAAGTTGTCTAGTCCAGCTCCCCTGCTCAAAGCAGGGCCAACCACAAAACGTTGCTCAGGGCCTCGTCCATATGATTTTAGAGTATCCCCAAGAACTCCACAACATCTGGGCAACCTATTCTACTGCTGGATTGTCCTTAGAGTAAAAAATTTTTCTCATATTTAAGTGGAATTTCTTGTATTTAAATTTCTGCCAATTGCCTCTTGTCCTATCATGGGCCACCACTGAGAAGATTCTGGATCCCTGACCCTTACGTCCTACCTTCAATTTATACACATTGATATCCCAGCCCTTCCAGAGCCTCCTTTTCTCCAGGCTGAATAGTCCTAGCTCTCTCAGCCTCTCCTAGTTTGACAGATACTCCTGTACTTTAATAATTTTTCTAGATCTTTTCTGGACTTGGTCCAATATGTCCACATCTTTCTTGTGCTGGGGAGATCAGAACTGGACCCAGTACTCCAGGTGTGTCTCACAAGTGCTGAGTAGAGGGGAAGGCCCTTGACCTGCTGGCAACACTCATCTAAATGCAGCCCAGGATGCTGCTGGCTGCCTTTGCCATGAAGACAACAATTCTCGCCTAATCTGCAAAATCAGAGCTTGAGTTTTATCATCGTCATGTTTTCAAGATTTTTCTTCACAAAAATGAATAAAAACAAACAAATTTTAAAAAAGAATATTCTAATTAATCTACAACTAAATAACTCTGAGTATGGACACAAAGCATGGGTACTAGGTGACCAGAATTTTAATCCATTGTTCATGAAATTGATGTCTTCTTAAAAACATTGTCCACAAATGTTAGCCTTCCACATCTCTCTCTGATCTTAAAAAAGTAATTTCATCCTGAAACCACAAGACTTTCTGCCATTGATTTTTAAAAAAAAGAAAATTGATGATAATAATTGTAATTTTCCTAGAAATGTCCATAGATCAAATAGATCAAATATACAATAGATCAAATATACAATTTCAAATATTCTTGAAATCTGAAAGCATATTTTTAACTTCTTTTTAGGGTGTCTTCCTCTGTCTACAAAATTAATATGTAATCTCAGACTGTTACTGGAAAATGGATGATGATTTGTATTTTTTCTCTCAATGGATGAAAAAGTGACTCATTACCAATCCTATGATGCTCGTCTAGTGTGATAAACAGCAAGTAAAAAAAGTATTATATCCTTTAGTATTTTTTTCCAGATAGAACCCTCCATATTTTAGTCATAAAGTTAAAGGTACTCTTAAGCTCAGTGATTTCTTTAAAACCTACTTAATTTTTTTTTTTTATTAATCAGTTTGGCTAATGCATTGATATTCTAATGTTCATTAAAATTCACAAAATGTTTAATCAATTACCAGAAATGGAGATAGAAATTCAGATTAAACTTAGGCTATCATTCAAACAATGCTCAATGTTGAGCAGAAAAAGTTTGTGTTGAGAATGATCTTAAGAGTGGTGAAATATTTTGTTCTAACCTGGAAGTCTAAGAAAGGTAAAAAGCCTGCTTAGATTTGCATCACTACAGAAAACGTAAACCACAGATTTTTCAGGAAAGTCATTTTGATTCAAGTACTGATCCCAAAGATGGATCCTTGATAGGTTTGGCCTACTCCCACATCTAAACAGACTGGGCAGTGTCATGTTTTATTTTTTCCATCATACATTAAAAGAATCATTTGAATTTGACATGATCCTGTTTGGATCTATCTTTTGTAAGAAATCCCTCATCAGTTCCTCACAATGAACATAAATGACTACTTTTTTTCTCCCCTTATTCTTCTCAAAGCCATGTCTTTTGCAGTCGTATCATATTTGACGAGTAGATTATCAGCAATATTTGAGTTCTTTTCCTCAAGAAGATGGAAAGAATATTCAGGATTTCTACCCATACAACTAATGCCTTTGTACTTATTCCTGAAAGACTTTCATGATTAAATGATCTGAAATATTATATGCATGCTATTCAGATGCCAAACACCTGCAACTTTTTCTGATTTAAATGAAGAATTCTGCTTAATTTTAAATAGGTTTCACAGTTAAAAAGAAAAACCTTTAAAACATATTAGATGTGTAAATTAGTCTTTTTAGAATGCATCCTGATGTACAAATTGACTCCTGGCTTGAAGATAGTTCATTTAAAATATATACTGCTGTCTTTCTAATCCTTTCTATATTTAATATATTGGTCTGATTTGCATGGTGTACTAATTTGAAATTCAGACAGCTAGAAAGATAAGTACTGCTCAACTTTATAAATTAGATTGATACAATTTTAGTAAAAAAAAAATAGTGAAATACTACTGATACATACAAATTTTAATTCTCTACTTACATATTCTGGTCTTCTAGAATAAATTGATAAGTAACAAACTAAATTTGCATGAATATCATGGGGTAGCATAAAAAAGGAATTAATAATGATTTGAAAATAAAAACCAAGTGTGACTTTTTAAATGATATCTTCTTGAAAGCATATGTCTTTCCACTGTTCTGTCAGAAATTTGTATCATGCAACAGATCAAGAGGGTACACACAGCCACTCAATGGTTTTGTCAGGACACAATGATTCCACAGCCATTCTTTCATTCCAGTGCTTGGGAGTCCAGACAAAAGCAAATAGGAAAAATACTAAATAACACTAATGTCTTAGTACGCGAATATGAAAATAACAATTGCAACCAAAGTCGGGGTTTTTTTTAGTTTGAGGAAACAGAGTTTTTCACCCTCTGAATGGCTTCTGATCACATTTTGTCTCAATGAGATGTACTAATTATGCATTTTACTGCCATCCATTGGAGTTAGGTGAGAATTTAGCTAAATAGCTGCTTGTACTTCCAACTCCTGCCTTCCAAACAGCTTGCAAAGGCGTGTGATGCTGCTAGACATTCCTCCTTTGAACAGCTCCAAGGCAAAGGTTATATCTGCCACATCAAACTTGCTGTCATCTCTGGAGCACTCAGCAGTTTAGGCTTTTCATGTATTTATTTTTCCAGGCTCTGCTATTGCTGCACTCCATGCCTCCCCGTGTCTGCAGTGCAGCAGCTGTACCCTGGGGTCCAGCCAGCTTTATGCTGCTGAACCTCTGCCTGCCTCCTTTCTGAGGACAAATGTATTATGAATGCTTAAAACTTGTCTTGCCTCCAGTTTCTACTTCATATTCCTTTTCTGCAACACTTGAGCAAAGAATGTGAGAAACTGTTTCAGTATCTGTTTGGGAAAATAGGTTACTGCTTCTCTCTCCAGTTCCACCATTCTCTGAATCAATATCAACATATTTATCAATCAATTCTGGTGCCAGTACTGTCCCACCAAAGAACAGACATACTGTGAGAAGTCTGATCCAAGTTAAGTGAATCAAGAAAAGGATACGCTATATCTAGAAACTACACAATACGTTAAAAAAGCTTTGAAAATCCTTTTATTTTACTGAAAATGGGACATACATATCCATGACTAAAAACATGTTTTCAAAGAACTGCTGATAGTTTGCTTTGGACATTACTTTGCTAAGCTCCTGAACTAAGTAGCAAGTTGTATGGGAGAGTGAAGGATGTTTCCTGTACGCACAGTCAAAAGTAAAAATGTTCAAACTTTACTTCAATTCAGAGAGAGAGGATAATTTTCAATGACACATTAAAACAATTTATTCTGAATAGTTCACACTAGTCTGCATTTAATATTATTCCCAGAACATGTTACACTGTGTTAATCAAATGTGTAAGTCAGATTTTTATTGAATGGGCTTTGCTGCACACTCTGTACTAAACCCATTTCTATAACTGAGGTATTTTTTTTCTTATTGAAAAGTACATGATGAAAGTTAACTATCAATTGAGATGTTCAACATATGGCAAGTCGGCAAACATGATTGTGTGTTACTCTCAAATTCCTGTTTGTTGTTATGGTCTGTTTCCATCTGTATATCTAAGACTGTTTTTTCCTTTATTTTTCATCACATTCCTGAGTTGCAATTACTGACAGTGAAGACAGCAACTCCACCCTTAAATATATCAATCATAAAACATTACGAACACAGATTTTACCTGGTAAGAACAGAGGAATAGGATACGTTTCTCTTCCTAAGATGGGCTTCTCCAATTTCTTTTCTCATGGCTATAGGTTTAAGAACCAGGAGCAAATTAAAAAGTTCAGAAGCTCATACCAGAAAAGTACAAATCCATTCAACAGAATCACAGTGATAATGAAATCTTTACCAGGAGAAAGGGAAAGAAAATGACATTCTGTGGGGTTTTTTGGGTGGGTTTTTTTTTGTTGTTTTGTTTGTTTTGGGTTTTTTTTAATATGGAATTAACAATGAAGGACAAAAAATATGACTGTAGACAGACAAAGTTCAGCAGATTTAACTAAAATGCTTTCAGAATGGAGAAACGTTATACTTTTGGTAAGGAAATGGTGGTTTGGAAAATGAGTGTGTGTGCTTTGTCAAGATCATTGTGTTCTTGTGTACCTTGAAGTAATGACCGATGGAATTGTGGAGTCCATGATTTCCACAGTTCAGTGACCTGAAGGAGGTCCTATGTATCAGAGAGAGAGGATGCCTAGACAGTGGGACATGAAAGTATAACCGTGCTGTTTCAGATGGTTAGTATTTAATCTGGTGGCCAAAAAAAGCTGGACAAGGAAACCTCATTTTAATAACGATATGATAGTCCAGGAAATGAAGGTATACTAGCCCAGAAAATGTTCCAGAGAAGATAAATTAAAAACCCCACTCTATTAGATGACACAGCATTCTGGACATATGTATCTCACACTTTTCAGGCAGATATAAGTATTGATTCTTTATATGTTTCTGAGGGAGAAGTTGAATTTAGTCCAGAATCAGTAGAAGTACAGAATGAGTTTATAACATCAAAATCTTAAACACATTTATACAATCATTCTCATAAACACTAACTTTGTTCTCAGAATCTGTACTTTTCTCTCTCTTTTTTTTTTTTTTTCCTTTCTTGAAAGAGTGAAGGGGAATTTCTTCTTCAGTCTCCTTGATGCAGGAGAATACTCTTTTCAAAAGTCAAGTCCCTCTTCCTTTTCAGGCTGTAGTACCCCAGCATTGCTTTGGTGTTCTTTGCTCTCTCAGAGAAGCCCTTAAGATGCTCAATTTTTTCTTAAACAACAACAGCAACAAACTCCATGTTCTTTTTCTTAAAAAACATATCTAATTCTCAAATTCTGGATCCTAAAGTGACTGTTATCTTTGAGGATATGTACAAGGTCTACAATGCCTGGTCCAAGGAATGCCAGCAGCACTCTGCCTTCTCTGTTAACAGAGAATCCTTTATACACTCAAAGTCTTTTCGTTAAAGACTCTCTGCTATACCCTTTGCCTGTAGTACATAGTGCAAAAATTACCTGACAAAAATATGTGAAGAATGCTCATCCAATGACCCCTTTTTAAAGGAACTTTAAAAAACATAATAATAAGTATTACTGTCTTAACCACACCGTTCAAAGTGTAGAACTGATTGGTTTGCAAAATTATTCTCAGTGTTCAGAGTATCTTCCCCTGCTGTGCTTTTTCACCTTTCCTTCTCTCCTTGTACCACTCACACAGATACATTTTTTCAAGAGTTCTTGTCAATATTGTCAGTGTTACATATATGTCACATTCTTCAGAAAATAAAGATCATTCTTTTCCTCACGGGTCCCTCTCAATACTTTTGGGACACTTGTCACTGAAACACATTAAAATGCATTTGCCTTTTTTCCTATAAGAACAAAATGCTGTAGTGTGAGTTTGTGCATTGTTACTGTCTCACCTCTGCCTTAGTTTTCTTCTCTGAAAAACTAGCATTATGTTATTGCCTTATGCATAAGGCACTGGGCAAACATTTCACAGGGCTCAATTCTAAGGCTGCTATTCTGATCCAATTTTAAGAGGAACTCTATACCGACAGAAATTTTTTCCTGAGAATATAGGAGATATTAAGCAAGTAATTTCTGAGATACACAACCACAGAAATAGTTCCAATATTCTTGCAAGTATGTTATTATTCCTGTGCTTCCCAATCTGAACACGATGTAGTTCTTTCAAATCACGTTTGAAGTAGCGTCTGTCTAACCATAATCAAACGATTGTAAACTGCCATTATAACTGCCATTATTGTAATAGTATACACGATTCTCATCATCTCAATAGCACAAATAAATCTTCACTTTCTTTCTGATTAATTTTTCCCTTCGTTGTATAAATTGCTGGTAAAGAGTTCTTTCATTATTCTGGTATTAACAGATCCCTCTCTCTCTTTCTCACTCAGTCTTTTACCCCAGTAAAGAACTAGTGTCTTCCTAATGTCTGAAGGTTATGTTATGGAAAAACAATATTTTTCTACCCTTTATTTCTAACATGTTTCAATATTTTCAATAACCCTTGAAAGACAGAATTCAAAAGCAAAAGTCTTCTGCTTTTTGTAAGAGATGAAGAAATCATTTTTTTTCTCTTCTCTGCTAATGTGTTTAGACACTTAATACTTTTGTAGCTTCCTTTGATTTCAGAAATAGGATTTTCTTAAACTGTAGACTGGAGAATATGAATCCTTTCATATAAAGACTTTTTCGCAATCTGCTGATCTGAATAAAAGTTTGTGCCTCTAGAAAGTTCTTTTAAGGAGAATTAAAGTTCTTTTAAATTAAGTTCTTTTAAGTTTATCCACTAATAAAATATGCACTTTTACATTCAAAATCTTTTTTTAGAATGTGCTTATTTTGAATAAGTTACTCCCAGAATAAAATGATTGTATAAACATTTCACTTTTTCTACCAGATTATGGCAAGTAAACAAAAATGTAAATTCTTCTCACCAGCATATTATTAGGATGAAGCCAGAAAAAATGTAATCAATAGAGAAGTTGGAACAAGACACTGGGAAGAGGAAGGTCTGGAGACCTCTAAACTACCATATGAAAGGTAGCAAAGCATATGCTATTTAATCTTAAAAAGTAAAGTGACTATTTTGCTGGGGTACACTAGACTATTTTAGTGTTTAAAATGTTTACAAAATTCAAACTGTAATGGCAACACAAGGAGAGAAACTGGAGAAAACCCTCCTTATTTTATACAAGATATTATTCAGTAATTATAACATGAAGGTAAGGTAGGGAACTGTTAAAGGATGTAATCTGAAAAAACCACAAAATTCTGAATGTTGTTGTGTGTTGGCTTTATGTCATTAGCAATATGACATGTGTCTAAAGTAAATGACACAAAGGGGAAAATAATTCTTGCGGTAAAGGACAACAAAGAAGAAAAGTTTTGACTAGACTAAAATGAGCTAAGCAAAAGCTGATCTAATGACACCAGCATAAAAATGATTGTATGAACACTGGAGCATGAAAGCCAGTGCAAGATTTTCAATGTTATGGAGCTGTTATTTTTGTCCAAATCTACAAAGAGAAAATATCATGAATTGTGATTAGTAAAGAAATGTTTCTGCTACCTCTGCACTCGTGGTAAACAACAACAGAGTCCTTTTTCTGCTGAGCTTTCTTTGATAAGTTTAAGTAGTGGAAATACTTTGAGAAATTGCCTTGAAAGATGCAGTTCTCTTTCAAGAGAGATACCCAAGTGAAATCATAGTATATATAATATATTAATAGAAGCATTCAACCCTGGCCTGCACAGGGTCTCAAGGAAATAGATGTTTTCATAAAGAGATCAATAATTGCCCATTTTTTGTAATAATTCTCAAGGTTCTGGAGGGAATTCTGAAAGTTAGAAAGCATGCACATTACATCCAATACTTACACTGTAAAAAGCTGCAGGTAGAATTCCTTTACCTAAAGTATAACCATATAAAAACAGATGCCAAAATTACTTATATATACAAAAAGGTAAAAATTATACATCTTCACTCTGCCCTAAACCCCAAAACAGACCCTTGGTGGAAGAGGATGATGTCAGGGAATTATGAGGAAAACTAGACGTACATAAGTCTATGGGCCCTGATGGGATGCACCCGTGAGTGCTGAGGGAGCTGGCTGATGTTGTTGCAAGACCACTGTCATTCTTCTTTGCCCTATCACGGTGACTGGGAGAAGTACCTGAAGACTGGAGGAAAGCGAATTCCACCCCCATTTTCAAGAAGGGTAAAAAGGATGACCCAGGGAACTACAGGTCACTTAAGCTCACCTTGATCCCTGAGAAGGTGATGGAGCACCAAAATCTGGAAACCATTTCCAGGCACATTAAGGATGACAAAATCATCAGTAGTAGTACGGATGGCTTCACCAAGGGCATCATGCTTGACCAACTTGATAAATTTCTATGATAAAATGACTAGCCTAGTAGATGAGAGGAGAGCAGTGGATATGGTCTATCTGGACTTTGACACTGTCTCCCATAAGATCCTCATAGGCAAGCTGTTGATGTATGGGCTGGATGAGCAGACAACGAGGTGGATTGAAAACTACCTGAACGTCTGGGCCAAGAGGGTGGTGATCAATGGTGCAAAGTCTAGTTTGAGGCCAGTAACTAGTGGTGTACCCCAGGGGTCAGTACTGGGTCCAGCCCAGTTTAACATCTTCAGTAATGATCTGGAGGATGGGGCAGAGTGTACCCTCAGCAAGTTTGCAGATGGCACAAAAGTGGGAGGAGTGGCTGACATGCCAGAGGTTCTCCCGTCATCCAGAGGGACCTGGACAGGCTGGAGAAATGGGCCAACAGAAACCACATGAAGTTCAGCAAAAGGAAGTTCCACAGGTCCTGCAGCAGGGGAGAAGCAACCCCATGCACCAGTGTATGCTGGGGGACACCTAGCTGGAAAGCAGCTTGGCAGAGAGAAGGACCTGCAAGTCCTGGTGGGCACCCAAGTTGAACATGGGCCAGCAATGTGGCCTTACCACAGAGAGGCCTAATGGTATCCTGGGCTGCATTACGCAAAGTATTGCCAGCAGGTCAAGGGAGGAGATTCTTCCCCTCTGCTCAGCACTGGTGAGGCCACACCTGGAGTGCTGTGTCCAGTTCTGGGCTTTTCAGTACAGGAGGGACGTGGACATACTGGAGACACTCCAGCGAAGGGCCACTGAGATGATGAAGGGGTTGGAGCATCTCTCCTATGAGGGACGGCTGAGAGAGCTGGGACTGTTTAGTCTGGAGAAGAGAAGGCTCAGGGGGGTCTTAACAATGCGATACCTGAAGGGAGGTCACAAAGAGGACTGAGCCAGGCTCCTTTCAGCGGTGCCCAGTGGCAGGACCAGAGGCAATGGGCATAAACTGAAACACAGGAGTTTCCCTCTGAACACCAGGAAACACTTTGTTACTGTGAGGGTGACCAAGCACTGGCACAGGTTGCCCAGAGAGGTTGTGGGCTCTCCCTCCTTGGAGTATTCAAAAGCCATCTGGACATGATCCTGGGCAACCAGGTCTAGGTGTCCCTGCTTGAGCAGGAGGGGTTGGACCAGATGACCTTCAGAGGTCCCTTCCAATCTCAACCATTCTGAGATTCTGTGATAAATGTTATTAAAGATAATTGAGTAAAATATCCATTGATCCTCCATGTATGACTCTCTAATCCACTCCATCTTGCTTCCTACCTGCACTCAAACTGACAACTGCTCAATAGAGCCTTATGAATGTCAGAATTTCATTTCGATTTTGCAACATCTTTGTTGTCCAACAGAAAACACAGGTGTTCCACTTTCCAACTTCAAATTTTACAGAAGAAATAATTTGAAAACATGCATGTTAGAAATATGGAAATAATCTTCCATCTGGAATTATTATGTCTGTGGAAAGAGCCTAAAAGATGGACAAACAGAAGTCTTAGAGCCTCCAAAGGGATTCCCTCCTGTGGTAGAGTCTTGAAGCATCAAAGCTAGGATTGTCTATGCAGGCAAAAGGGCAAAAAGATGAAAGAGAAAGATGGGAAATCTGGCACCGGGTTTCTCTAATCAGCTTTTCTGTTGAAAATCTTCTTGTCAAAATCAGTATAATCTCACAAAACATGATTTCAACACAGGGACTGATCTCTGATAGAAATCTGCAGTGACAAATGAATGTTCATTTTCACTGTTCAGTGTTAAGTGTCCACACATACAATGATGATAACACTGCTGCTTGTGCAGCCTATACAAACATAGCACAGATCAGTACTGTAAAAGTCAATATTTATTAATAGTTTCCAAGAAATTAGGATAGATCTATCTTATTTTACAACGTGAAGACCTGTGGCAATGCAGACAAGATTATTTGGTAAATATGAGAAAAGTTTATCACACACAAATGGTTACTATAACCCTGATGAGTAAGGCTCAACCCTTGCCATCATTAGTTGTGCTGCAGTATATGTTAATAGGTTCTACTGTAATAATGTGTTTCATTTATATCCTATTATCATGTGAAATACTTCTTCATTTATATTGCACATAACATCACATAAAAGGGACAAAATTGTTACTCTTACACCAGTAAGTGAATCAGAATCTGACTCAGTTTCGGAAATACTTTTTTTCTGAAAGAAGCACTCTCTCTCACACACACACACACACACACAAAAAAAAAAAAAGAAAAGAGTCTGCAGTTCTGTGCAGCTCTTACACAAATATCACATCATTTCACAGAAGCCAATGTGCAAGTCAATGACAGCTTTAACAAGAAGAGGTGCTGGTGTAAGGATCTGGACAGCCAAATTACTGACCATAGTCTCTGTAAGTCACTCAGCAGGAGCTGTGAAGAAGGCACTTACTCTGGTCTTACTCTAGTGAACCTCTGTTTAGCTCTTAAGACAATATATTGTAACCTAATGCAGGTTGGAAACCTATGACACTTTCTATGGTATAACACATACCATCAACCTGTAGGTACACACTGCTATGTAACTGAACCCTGCGTTTCCAGTAAATACCTGTGTAACTCTGCTAGTCCTACTGTTAATTCTGGACATGCTTTAGAATTAACAGATGTGTAAGTCACTACAGTAAGAAGATATTGAAGACAACAGCCCCTGGACACAGAAGAACAACTATGCCAAGTAGCTTTATTAATTCAAGTTAAAGGCTTAGCTATTCATATGACTTCATTGTATTTCTTCATTCATCCTACATAATTTTCAGCAATGCAATTTTCTGTAAAAACACATTTTGATGCTGCTCTAGATATTTCAGTTCAACAGTCAAAGGCCACACATCTGCAGATGTGTGGATATTAACAGCTTCATGCTGAATAAGATAGGATGTTCTGAATAAAAAAAAAAACGCATTCAGGTATAAATCAAATTATTTTTAATGCCAAATAATAGGTTGACTTAAAGGCACAACACTTTACTGAAGGTTAGTATTTCTATTTTACACAGTGCTTTTTTCACTACATTGGGAATTAATTACAGCAGTTACATGTAGTTTTATATATTCCTGGAAAATATTATTTCAGTTATGTGCATATGAAGGTCATGATTCTGCATGTCTTATACAAACACCTAAATTTATCTGCTATGTGAAAGCATGCTAATTTCATTGAGCTCACCCAAGAGTATATAAGCACATAAAAAGTACATCCTCATGTCATTGTAGAAAAGAATGTAGAGAAGTCTGCTGAAGTATCTCATTTAAGGGAATAGTTCCTCCTAGCCAACTGGTACAGAATGGCTTGTTTCCACATCTTACAGCTAGCTCCTTCTATAGCACACTGGCTGCATGCTCACAATATGACATTGAGATCACTATCTCTAAGATGTCATCATCATCATTCTTTTTTATCCCCCTAGTCCAAACTGCCAGAAGTAAGGGCATCAGGCTAATATTTTTCATGGCAAGATGTTGAGATTCCATATTATATGGCCTGATATAATATAGGGAGATGTTTGAGAGAAATACTCCAAGGAATTCCAGGACAGAGTTGGAGAAGTATATGGTGCATAAGGAGCCAAGCTAGTGTATCCAGAGCAGTGCAAGAGGGAATCCTCCCCAGAACTGCACCCAGACTTCACGTCTGAGGGAACCAGCTTCTGTGGCATGGAGACTGGTAGCACGTGTGCGGTGTAGCAATGAGGTACAGTGTAGCTGAGAATTCTTTCACAATGTAGACGTACCTCCAATCATTGCACTTCACAACAGTATCTGCATTAAAGTTGGACTAGTCACTGTAAATTATCACTCTTTTAACTAAACTCAAACCCAAATTATTTCTGAAGTGTCTTACTTTCTTTTAGCAATGCTTCATATTTTATTGTAAGACTGTTAAGAAAGATGTCCCTTTGGAACAAAAAGATGCTGTCACAAAGGTCACACAGGTGACATTAAACCCTGTTTTTGTGTATCATCTTGAAATTTAAGTAGAGAGCTGGGAGAATGGCAAGAAATTTGTTGTTTGTTTTTTACAGCAAGAAAAGAAAAGAGGAATCATTAAGTAACCATTGGCAATAAAGAAAAGAGACTATCCTGTGAGATTGAGCGTATATCAAGCAAGGACAGGCCCTTTCCCTCCCTAACAGACCAGGATATTAGTCAGAGGCACTTAACAGACCTTTTTTATAGGGTCCTGCAAACTCAGAATTTAGCAGAAGTAGATGCTCTTGCAATAGAATCCCAAGCACTCTTTTTTTTTTCCTGAAGCCTGCTAAGCCCTTTTTAGTGTTAAGACACTAACTGGCTTTTTATCTCCAACCTCCAGGCAAAACAGTAAATTCAGGTTTTTAACTGTATCCTCCTCAATGAATTCAAAAGGGCTATACTGCCTCTTACATGGGGATCAACTGCCTCATCCTAAGATAAACTGCATTTCAGCACTGTGAAACACCCCTTTCTTAGCAGTACCATCTCCATCAGAAGAGACACAGAGAGTAAACACAAGGCATAATTGGCAGGCCAAGATTTTACCGGCGCAACATTTATGTAAAGTATTTTTTAGCCTGGCAATATTTTTATTCTTGTATCTAAAGCTCCTTTACAACAAAACAAAATTAATTTTGACCATCTGTGACTTATACATCGCTAGGTTACAATGCAAGATTTTCCAAATCAGGGAAAGGAGCATCATCGTATTTCTGACTCACAAATAGCATCCAATGACTCTTTTGGGAAGGCTTCTTGTATTGTGACTGAAAGTCACCTAGGAAAAACTGATGTAAGACACGAAAAAAATAAGCAACAGAGTCCCACCAATTTTAGGAATGGCCCATGCTCACAAAAAGTGGCTTTAGCTGGATGACGTGGCTCAGCCCCAGCCGCAGCTGAGCCCCAGGCGGCCTCTCGCTCACCCCTCCCCGGCGGGATGGGGGGCAGAATGGGGAGACAAAGGCAAAGCCCCGGGGGTTGGGGTAAGGGCAGGTCACTGGGATGGCAAGGCACAGGGAAACAACAACGGTACTGATAACAGAATATGCACAACAGGTGATAACATAGCACAATTTACTGACCCGAGGACTGACCAGACACCCAGCCCACGCTCAGCCCGTCACGGAGCTGTGCCGAACCTGCCCCTCCCCGCGTGGCCCCCTTTTATGGGGAGCATGACCTCACGTGGTATGCAATAGCCCCTGGCCAGCTTGGCTCACCTGTCCTGGCTCCTGGTGAAAATTAACTCCATCCTAGCCAGAACCAGGACACTGGAGTTACTAGTTAGCACACCAAAACATCTCACACTACCTTGAAAGACAGGGAAAAATATGGAGTAGGTGGGCTGTACTGCTTCTGCTTTAATGAAAATATACATTGACAAATGCCATTTTCTCTTTACTCTCACACTGGTTGTGTTCACTGCTCCCTCATCTGTTATGTAGTTATTTCTTGAGGTTTGATTTCAGCTAGAACTACCTGTTGAATGGTTTTGCCTCCACAGTTACAGTGCTAGGAAGCAACAGCTCAAGGATGACTAAAGACATATCTTTCAGAGACATGAGGTGAATGAACCTAATTTTTCAAGTAGTTGCTAGGGAAGACTTCCAACAAATTTTGTTGTCTGAATTATTTTAAAGAAAAAAAAAAAAAGCAAACCAAATTTGTCCCAAAGTTCTCTCAGAATAGCCTATAATATTCGGTGTACTGTGACTACTGGGAAACGATGGAGACCCATGGATACGTGAACTTTCTTCCTCTGCTTTAACTACATACTTTGCTCTGCTACAGGAAGATGGTTTTGGTGCATGCACTATCCATGGTACAAACACAATGTTCTCAGGCAATGAGCCAAATCAGAAATGCAATACACATTATATGCCCAATCCTGTTATCTACCCTGGCAAAACTTCCCCACTAGTTTCCTTGGAAGTACTGCTCAGATGGAACTAAAGAATCAGAATCCAAGATTATTTGCGAATGATTTCTCATTAGATATCACAGTTCAAAAATTGCAGCAGACAATTGTCAATTACTCATTTAACATACTACATACCTGAATTCTAAAATACAAAAGCAATGGACAGTGCAGTGATTCTACAAAAGAAGGCAACATTTTTTTTTTTAGATAATCATATTTTTTTTTAAAAAGATATTTCCTAACACTGAATCTTAATTTTACATCATTTACTCCTGTATTGCCATGTGGCACTGGAGGGGACTTGCACGTTTTCTTTCCTCCCTTGAAGTTCTGCTGCTCTCTTCCCCTCCCCTTCATATTGCTAGCTGGAGCTTTGATCCCAGCCCCGCTGGGCAACCCACTGGAGACACTGTGAATGTGGGCTTGACCTTCATCTTGGAGGATATATGCAATAAAGTGTAAATCTCAGATCTCTCTCCTTAAGGGGTGCAGAGTTTCCTCCACAACCTCTGAGATAGCTGCTGTTATGGCTGTGGCAAGGCTCTGGAGAAAATCCAGTTGATGCAGGCATCTATAGTTCTACAGGTAGACAAACAGGGAGCAAGGCAAAAAGCAGAACCACAGCCCTAGACCCCAGAAGAGCAGTCTTGGGCCTGTTTATATCTCTGCTTGATAGAAGAGGGGTCCAGAGGAGTTGGTTGATTTTCAAAGATCTCCTCCAAGCTCAAGAATTGATCCATCCCAATGAGCAGGAAACCAAGCAAAGGCAGTAGTATGCCTACATGTATAAATAAGGGGCTCTTGACAAAAGTCAACCATAAAAATAAAGCATACTAGAGGTGGAAGCAGGGACATATGACTTGGGAGGAATATAAAGACACTGTTGAAGCTTGCAAGGATGAGGTTAGGAAAACCAGTGTACATCAGGGTCTGATACAGGGGACAATACAGTTTAACATCTTCATTCATGACCTGGATGATGATCAAGTTTGCTGATGATACAAAACTGGTTGAAGCTGTTCATACACCAGATAGTTGTGCTAGCATTCAAAAGGACCATTCAGAATAACCCCTGTCACCAGTATATGCTGGGGGGCAATAGTCTGGAAAGCAGCCTTGAAGAAAATGACATTGGGGTCCTGGAAGACAAGAAATTGAACATGATCCAGCAATGTGTCCTAGCAGCAAGAAGGCGAACAGCATCCTGGGCTGCATTAGGAGGAATGTTACTAGCATGTCAAGGGAGGTGACCATTCCTCTCTACTCAGCACTGGTGAGGCCACACCTAGAGTGCTGGACTTCCCAGTATAAAAAAAGACTTGGATGTACTGGAGCGTGTCCAGCAAAGTGCCATAAAAATGATTAAGGGACTGCAGCATCTGTCATATGAGAGGCTGAAAGAGATGAGACTATTCAGCCTGGAGAAAAGGAGCCTTGGGGGAGGAGGAGGGAGAAGGAGGAGGAAATAAGGAGCTGATAAGGCTGTTGCAGTGACTTTCTTCCTTGTTTTTCTTTTTTCCCACTTTGGTTAAAAAAACCAAACAAAGCAAACCAGTACTTTAATACCTTCAAGGCGATCCTAACTGGGAGAACAGAAGTAACCTTTCACTAATCTCTGTGAAGAAAAATAAATAAATAAATAAACCTCCAAATACATGCCTTTTGAAACTGTAAGACAAAAAGGAAGAAAAAAAAAATCAAACTTTAAAAAAATCTTGGCAAACAAATTATTCATTTGCTACTGTCTCCAGAATCTGCTCAGAGGAAATGCTGATGTGACAC
Source organism: Grus americana (assembly GCF_028858705.1). Lineage (NCBI taxonomy): Eukaryota > Metazoa > Chordata > Aves > Gruiformes > Gruidae > Grus > Grus americana. The sequence continues at coordinate 84,512,597 of NC_072853.1, read as the reverse complement.
AGATTGCCAGGGCCAGAACTGCACTTTCCCCTTCCATAAGATTACCTTGCTGTGCTCAAGGTCAGATTGCCAGTAAAAGCTGTTGTGACAGGCCAAGATTGAACCGGTAAGTCAAGCCTACAGGTGAGTACCAGGGAGGTACAAAACCAGGTGCAGATGCAGCGCCAATGCAAGCACAGCGTAGCTTACATAGGGGCTTGCAGGCAGGTCCCAAGCAAAAGCGGTGGAAGGGGGCATCTGCTGAGGCTTCTTCAAGATCTTCACAGCAGCTCTCCCCACTCAGAAAGCTGGCCTTGGAAGCAGCCAGCTAAACTCCTAGAAGGAAGGAAGTGCTCTCCAGGTCCTGACACATAACGTAAGAATTCCCGCTAGGATAAATACTTCTTCACAGAAGGAAAGAACTCTCCTAGAAAACATATTATAACCTGCTGAAGGCAAAGATGCAGCCATCTGGACAGCATTCAGTGGGACAACCTCCAAATCACAAAGCCATCAAATAGAAGTAATTCAGTTAGGTTCTTTGTCTCCAAAGGAGGAAAGAAAAAGGCTTGCATATTAAGCATTACTCTTACTTTTCTGTCTTATCCCTCCTACTCTTTTGGGTTAGTCATTACTCTTTTGCCTTCCACTGCACAAAAAGAAACGTTTCTGTTTCCGATTACATCAAAATTTAAATCCATCATAGGGTTTAGACCCTGGAGAGACTCTAGGCAGCTTAGAAAGTCTACTAAACTTCCATAATTTTTCTTCATGGGCAAGCGGTAATCTTCTGCTACATATTCTTGATTATATAAAAATAGGTATTTCTGACAATAATAATACATGATGATTAATTAAAATTCAAATGTAGTCTATTAGTCTAAGCAAATTCTTAGGAATCTTATTTTCACTACTATTAATTTTACTTCAGGTTCAATGACAGAAGTCACTGGATGTGGTTCAGAACTATTTACAACATTACATTTGTAAGTTTCTCAGTACTAAATACATTTAAAATAAGTAGTTACTACTATATTGAAATATATTATCACCTCATCTATTTGGTAGGTAGACTCTACTCATATGGAAGGTGGTTCTATTTAAAACAAAACTGTTTTGTTAGTCTTTGTTTTTTTAATTAAATTTCAGTGAACTAGCTGAAATCATGAAGATACCAAAGATGAGTCCAAGAAAATAAAAAGTCAGTGAATACCTGTAGTGAAGGACAGCTATCAGTTTCACCTGTGTCATTTGGCTATAGCCTTCTCTGCTACATAGCAGACGTCATTTCCTGCAGTAGGAAATACACTGGACCACTGTGCAAGTTATCCTTCACTTCGCTGTAAAGGTGGCATTCACATCTTAAGTCTTATTTTCAACAGCAGTGTAATTCTGCCATCCATTAGCAATTCAGGGTAATGGTTTCCTGGGCTTGCTCCATGCTAACTAGAGAAATAAATTCAAAATCTATTTTAAAGAATTACATTGGTTTATAGTTTGTATTTACAACTTTGGGTTTTTTCCAGGCATACGCCAGGAAAAACATATATTATATTCAAATTGATGATATAATACAGAGCTCAATTCTGAGTACTAGCTGTGTTCTAACAGCTTCTCTGACTTTTGTGCCTGGAGCATTTGGATATTTTCTATTGACTTCATTGTTCAGTAAAAAAATATTTAGATATTTTAAGTCTAAATACTGGATGACAGAAATCTCAGAGGCTGAAGTTAATTCTCTTTGATAGGTCTGTTTACCAGAATTTCAAATCCCAACAAAAAACTCATAGGAGATCTGTTTTTTAAACACACATAGGCCAAATTCTGCAGGCCTAATTCAATGGCAAATTGCAATAAATATTTCACAGAAGCATAGGGAGAGAGATTACTTGTGCTACAACACTAATTATATTTTGCTCCTCATTGTACCGTAAGCACATTTTCAGTTAAAAAATTATTTATACTGTAAATTCTTGTGTTGTAATTTAGCGTTGTACAGTGCATAGTGTCTAGACTCCTGAATGTTACAGCAGTACCAATAATAATAACAAAAAATAAAGTTAAAGCAATACTTTCCTCCATATACATTTTCTTCTGAAATTTAAGCTTTACACATGTTCCAGAAGAAACAATGACATCAATTTAAAAACCAGTACAAGTTGTAAACTGATAGTCACGTAATCTACAAATACATTGTCATTAAAAATTCGTTATGGAAACGTATGAAAATGGATATAATACACTACTCACAACAAACTCATAGTTCTTACCAAGCACCAAATAATGGGAATTCAATCAAAATACATAAACCTTCTTGGACATCACAACCCCATCATAATAAGGGAGGGTTGAGAGTGTGCAGGCAAACAGCACCAACCTCATGACATGATGTAGGACAGGAAAAATAACTTAGTTCCCTGCAAAATCAGCACTTGTACTATTGGGTTCCTCCTTTCAATGTTGTTACCAGTTCGGAACTTTTAAGCCTTGCAAGACAATGCTACTTAGCATAACCCCACCAACGAAGCCTCCATCTTTTGTTCCTTAATGGAAACAGACTTTTCTCCTCGTTAGAAGTACACAGTTTTCTGAGGCAGCTGCACTATATTTTGTCTTAGAAAAAGATCTTTCACTATGTGTCTTTTGCACTTGGGAGCTGAAATTGAAGACAATGACAGCACAATTAATTTACCTCTATTTTGCAAGAACAATGAAACTATGGAAGGACGGGCTGTGAGAGAAATTCTATAACCTGCAGCCCCGTCATACAGCGTTGTCATTGCTAGTGACAGGCCTCAGACTTTGTATCAGATTTGCCGCTCCTTTGTTGGGCTTGCTCTGTCTGAATCTGAGCGTTGTTTTAGCTTGTTTAATTATAGCAGCATTTTTTTTTTTTTTTAACCGGGTGGCTAAGGTTAATTTCTTTTGCTTATCTTCGTATAGTGGAACATTAGTTTTACAAGCATAGGAGCAACAAATAGCTATTCTGTTTAGAATTAGGTATTTACAACCATACTATGATGATATAAGATAGCCTGGTACGATAGCAGAGCCCTTGAAAAGTGGAGATGTAGCCAGCTGTACAGTACGGGCATGGGATGATAAGAGATGGGGCAAAGACTGGCATGGGGGGAGAGAGTTTCCTTTTTGCCCTTAAGAACGTTCTGAACTTAAACCCAACAATCAAACAAACCAAAACCATCTGGCATACTGGGATCTGCAGTCAGTGGCTGAAGGTCATACTGCTAGAGTAAATGAATCTTAGTGATGTATATATGTTACTGAAGTCACTTTCAGACTTCACTACTGTCAGTGTTTTAGGGAACGGAAACTGCTTGCAATGAGAATTGGGTCTCTGTGCAAATATTTGATCTGTGAAGCTAGAGCCCCTATAGCAACTGTGAATTTTCATGAAGAGTCCATTCTTTTTAAATACAGTCATTACTTTTTCTGTGTTTTACTGAAAAATTCAGATAAGTTCAATTGTATCATACTGGGACTCAGGAAATTTGCATAAATGAATTCAGTAATTGCCTGTATTTTTAAATGTCAGAAAAAAGTTTTGGCCTAGTCTAACTCTTCCAAACAAGGCTTATGCAAAAATCAGAAATTAGCACAAACATTTCCGAGAGGGAGCTTGGATGTGGCCATGGTGTTTTGGGGAAGAAAAATGTTTAGCTGTATGGAGATGAGCTTTTTCATGTCAACTGGCCTTGAGGTTAGTGCAACCCATTTCATTCACTAACATCAGTGTGGCCCTTTGAAGGTTCTGAAATCTGTGAAAAAGACCAATTTTTATTGTGTTAAATACATCATAGACAGATACAAATTTAAAGTAGATCTGGTAAATTCCAAGAAAAACATTTCTAAACTTGGAATGGATGATCCTAATCCTTGCATGGAGAAGCAGAAGATGAATATAGCCCTAGAAATGCCACACGTTAAAATCTGTTTAGTAACCGTGTGTTTCCCCTCACCACTAGAGTATCGCTGCCTTTCTAGAGAATTATTTGTCTGACCTAGAAGCATCATAATACAATAAATATTAACAGTGATGATAATAAATAATTTCAATTATATTAGTTTGCATTTTTATAGTGATGTTCATCCTGAAGCTCACTAAAGCATTCAGATAGAAAATAAGATATATTGTGTTTTATGGACATCTATTCCATTGTATGAAGTTCATATACATTAACTTTCATGGCTAAAGTCAAAGTCTTTAATAAATGGAGATTTACCTTCTCTTATTCTCCAACATGTTTACAGAAACTAAATCAAGCATCTTCAAAACTTAATTACATGTATAAGTTGAAATAAAAAGAAATCTTTCAAGCAAAATTGTAACATATTTACCTACTCTGTGTGAAATAATGAGAAATACTATATAGAACACAAGAAACTATGTATTGTTATCTTATTTATCTCCCATGTCCTGTATCTTGTCTTCTTTCCTAAGCATGCCCTTCAGGGTCTGAAAGGGGATTTTTCTAAGGAAAAATGAAATAAAATTGGCAAAATCTACCTTCAGTATGCTTGTATTTACATTCAAGCATTTAAAACAAAGTTTAAAGACAGCTTTGTACCTCGTTTGTGGAAAAAGACTTTTCCTAAGTATCAGGAAAATTATAAATAATATTTTAGGTTTCTACATTGCATACCTGAGTATGCAGTACTCAATTTTAAGCTTGTGAATAGCCTGAGCATTTTAAGAATGTGTTAAGACTTGGCGGGACTTGAAACCTGAATGATACTTATATCAGTAAAATATCACGCAGCAATTGTATAATTAATAGAACCAGTGTTTAGATTCAATGTAGAAAACCCATTTAATTAATTATTTTCCAGGGAAAGGTATAAAATGTACAACCCTGACTTCTATTTTTATTTTTGTCATGAAGGAATCCATCAAAGGCAATTCTATGAATAGGCAACATCTGCTATTCCATCATTAGATGTTCACAAGATTTAGTCTTACAGAGCTGCATATTCTGGCTTTCCTTTGATTACTCAGTTACAGAAGAACTACCTTGATTATTGTTGGAATCAGAAGGTAGAAAGCACATATATTTCCTCTTTCTTAATAAAATCTGAAATAGTGAAGAACAATTTCTCATAGAGTATTACACTTAATAATATATAAAAACACAGCATTCACAAACAGAAGTGTTCTGTGACATAATTGCACCTTATTTTCCCCCAAATTAAGCAAAATAAAACAAAAAATAGGTGAATGTCCAGGCCTTCTTACTATGCCTTTTACGCTTGTGGTGGGTTGACCCTGGCTGGGGGCCAGGTGCCCACCAGAGCCGCTCTCTCACTCCCCTCCTTCACTAGACAGGGGAGAAAAGGTACAACAAAACGCTTGTGGGTCGAGATAAGGACAGGGAGAGATCACTCACTAATTATCGTCACGAGCAAAACAGACCGAACTTAGAGAGGGAATTCATCTAATTTATTACTAAGCAAAACAGAGTAGAGGAATGAGAAATAAAATCAACTCTTAAAACACCTCACCCCACCCCTCCCATCTTCCCGGGCTCAACTTCACTCCCGGCTTCAACCTCCGCCCCCCTCAGCGGCACAGGGGGACGGGGAGTGAGGGTTACGGTCAGTTCATCACACGTTATTTCTGCCGCTTCTTCATCCTCAGGGGGAGGACTCCTCTCATCGTTCCCCTGCTCCAGCATGGGTCTCTCCCACAGGCTGCAGACCTTCAGGAGCAAACTGCTCCAGTGTAGGTCCCCCACGGGGTCACAAGTCCTGCCAGCAAACCTGCCCTGGTGTGGGCTCCTCTCTCCACGGGTCCACTGGTCCGGCCAGGAACTTGCTCCAGCGTGGGCTTCCCACAGGGCCACAGCCTCCTTCAGGTGCCTCCACCTGCTCCGGTGTGGGGTCCTCCACGGGCTGCAGGTGGAATCTCTACACCCCCTCATCCTTCCTCCATGGGCTGCAGGGGGACAGCCTGCTTCACCATGGTCTTCACCACGGGCTGCAGGGGGATCTCTGCTCCGGCGCCTGGAGCACCTCCTGCCGCTCCTTCTGCACTGACCTTGGTGTCTGCAGAGTTTCTTACATCTTCTCACTCCTCTCTCCGGCTGCAAAAGCTTTTTTCAACTGTTTTGTTTTCCTTCTTAAATATGTTATCACAGAGGCGCTGATTGGCTTGGCCTTGGCCAGCGGCGGGCCCGTCTTAGAGCCGGCTGGCATTGGCTCTATCAGACACAGGGGAAGCTTCTAGCAGCTTCTCACTGAAGCCACCCCTGTAGCCCCCCGGCTACCAAAACCTTGCCACACAAACCCAACACAATGCTAAACTACTTTTACATAATTTTGCTCAATGTTTTAATGTTTCAAGCTTAAACACTGCTCTCGATATTAAACACTGCAGTATTAAACATCTATTTATTTAGTTCATAACCATTTATATTATCCACTAAAGACACATTTGTGCAGTCCTAAATTGTCGTGCTGTGATACATTGTATCTATACATTCTTAAGACAATTTATCATACTCCACTGCAGGCATGAAGGCCAAAGAGACATTGTCACGTATATTCAATATGAACATATTCTAATACACAAAAGTTCCATACAGCATATGTAGCACCTAAAGCTACCCTGCAGACAACTGCGTGTCAACATTTGTATTTGCAAAGTACAATTAAAAATTTTGTAAATATTTTTTCAATCATTAATTCAGTATTTGCATAAAAGGACAGTTACATGTGTTTTGCTGGCTGCAGTTAATGAGATATTCCATATGCAACTGAGGAATCAGAGATTATTAGTTGATACTGTAATATTTCACATTAAGAATGGATGAGCTGAACTTGCTGTGGATAGTGTGACTTCATTGGTTGTTTTGTGGATTTTTTTTTTTTTGTATGTGCATTGAAAGAGATTCAAGTGCATAAACGTATTGTTATTTTCTGTCATTATATGACCTTACACATACTGTTGTGTAAAGACTCATACTAAACAGAAATGTTTTTCTGACAACTCTGCACCTCTGAATAGGCTTAGAGGTATCCCTTGTTGTTTATGAACACCATATATTTTTTTCTTGTGTTGTAAACTCCAGTTTAATAGTGGGTCTTTTTCTTTGTTCTGTCTTTCTCTTTAAGTCTTTGACTAGAATTTTCGAGAGACTAATAACATAAAATTGATGACTTGGTAGCACTAGCCTGTGTTTATCCAAGAAGTCTAGATTGCTGGGTACGTTACATAGACCATAAACCATCTGACAGGGCTCTGTAAACATGTTTAATGGGGGATTTTCTGATAAAGGGACTGGAAAGGAACAACGCTTTTAGGCCACTCCTAAGAGCTTACACAAGAAATGCTGTGAGTCAAATAGAAACCCCTATCAGCCAGGTTATCACAAGAAACTCCAGTTTAATTATCACTACATCTATTTGCTTACGTGCTTATGTCAGATACTGATGTTAAACTACAGCTCTCATTCTTCAGTAAGAGGTTTGACCTATGCTACCTCTAAGAAAGCAGGGGATGCGCAAGAAGTTGGGAGAGGACACAGACAGGACGGCTGACCTAAACTGACCAAAGGGATATTCCACACCATATGATGTCATGCTTAGTTTATAAGGGGGAAGAGGAAGGAGAGGAGGGGTGTTCGGAGTGATGGCATTTGTCTTCCAAGTAACTGTTACACATGATGGAGCCCTGCTTTCCTGGGGATGGCTGAACACCTGCCTGCCCATGGGAAGAGGTGAATGAATTCCTTGGTTTGATTTGTTTGTGTGCATGACTTTTGCTTTATCTATTAAACTGTCTTTATCTCAACCCACAAGTTTTCTCACTTTTACTCTTCTGATTCTCTCCCCCATCCCACTGAGGGGGGAATGAGCAAGCGGCTGCGTGGGGCTCAGTTGCCAGCTGGGGTTAAACCATGATACTTCCCCATGAAAGCTGGTTCATAATCTTGAACTGCAACCAGAATGACCAGGTTGCAAATTACTGTTCTTATGATTTAGTGCTCCTAAATTTAATATCCATCCTGAAATTTTGGGTTTAGCTACTAAAAGACACTCTATTGCTTGCATATGTGGGGAACTCAGGGCAGTACAAGATAGGGTATGCTTTTAAAGTACAACAGCTATTTGTTGCTAACTCCATGTTTCAGTTAGTTTTGATCATTGTTTTAGCAGAAAAAGCTGTCCCATGTGAATAGATATTGTACCTCCAATTCTTCCTGTATCTGAATCTGTGTTGTTTCCATACAGAAAAATTCTTTAAAAAAAATAAAAAATAATCACACAAGCTGAAACATAAACAGTGTAGGAAAGAAGTTAGTTTAAGATGACAGGGGTTAGAAGCGCAGTCTGTGAAGTACAATTCTCCTGCTTCTTGCTTGGTGCTTAATTTCTACAGTTGCCATAAACAGGTCTACGTTACAAAACTTGCTACTGGATTTTTCAGAACTCAAAGCCTGAGGCTTGCCATGCAGGTTTGTTTCTAGATTGGGGGATGGGGGGAGAGTGTGTGTGTATTTTCTTTTCTTTCTTTTTTATTTTGTTGATATGTATTCTAAAATATATAGAATGGGTAAAAATTTAGAAGCGTTCAGAATGTTAGTGCAGTGCAATGTGCATGTTTATATAACTCTCATGAAAAAACACAGAGAAAAAGATAGCTTTGAACCTGGGCTCTCCTAAACAATTTTTCTTTAAGGGAGATAAAATAATGAAAAATACTTGTTTAAACTGCTGGCCAAACTCTTATTGTTTTTACCACTCCTGGCGAAGACCCTGGGGAGCAGCAGCGGAATCTGTGCTATTGATTGGCTGGTTAAATAGAGGCCTATTAGATTCAGACAGGCTAGATTGATTATACAGCAGCAGAAGGAGCTCAGGCTCAGAGCTGAGTGAACGTCAGGGTGAGAGAGAGGGAGAGCAGGCGAGAGAAAGCACGCAATAGAGGGAGACTGAACACACTATAGCATCAGTATGTGACTGCCGGTGCCTGATAACACTGATATCGAGCTCCTTCAGTGGACAACTTGCTGAGCTACCTTTTTTCATTTGCGAGAGGATGCCAGCTCTAAGCCAGTGCAACTGATAACAGACTGGACGTTGGAATAGTTCGTTTGACTTATAATTACATCTCTTATGTTCTGCATCTCTGAAGAAAGGCTCATTACGGAAGACAAAAATTCATCCTGTCCCCTTAGCTTACATAGTACTGATGATATACAGAGTTTGATCTTCCAGGTAAGGAAATTATCCTTTGCTTTTCTGAGCAGCTAAAAAAGGGAATTATTCTTTTTTGTATCTTGCATGTTAAATACAAGCTTTGGCATCTGTTTATGGAATGCATTTATTGCACTTAAATTTCTTTCACTCGCAGATGACATGTATCAAATATTATGTACACCCAAAGACAATTAAGAACAGGTTTGTGCATTGCATTTATCATGCTTAACCCTTCAAGTAAATAGGAATGAAGCAGCCAGAAAAGATGATTTCTAACTACTTGTGTGATGTTTTAATGTAACTTGTCCCACACATGCTAAGCAGTCTGGAGTAATAAGAGCACACAAGCTCTCTCATCCTATTAATTCATTATTGTACATGTTGTGAAGGCAGGTAGGTATTTACCTGGAGGATTTCTCAGTGCTTGTCAGTAGTTTGAAACAGTATCCGTCTTTTGACTGCAAGCTTACCTCTGCTGCGCAAACATGATCTGCCTTAAATAATATGGCATTAGACTGCCATCTTTTTATAGATACAGTAGTTATTGCTAACATTCTGCCTGCAAAGCGAAGATCAAGGCTTATGACCTGAAATACGAAACCTAGGATGTTCTGTTACGCTGTGCTGCATGTCTGAAGCAGCCATCCCATGGACTGAGGGCTTGTTTTGCTGTGACATTGACGCCACTGTCTCCTAACTGCCTAGCTCTGCATAAACTTTCTACATATTTCCTTTGGCTGTGTTGGAAATGGTTTTGCTGTAGCGGTGATAGGTTGCTGTGATTCTGAAGGTGATAGGCTAAAACCGAAATAACCCAGCTTTTGGTTATGTAGCAAGTCAGGAAAGTGAGTGACTTGGGTTTCACAGGCCACGGGAGCGTAACGCTAAGCAGACAGCGCTGTCACTTCATTAGTAACATATTCCTTCCAACTCTGATAATCTGCACCACCTTCCTCATCAGTTTGTGCACTCTGCTTCTTGCTCCAAAATGAAAGGAATTTTTCAAATACCAGCTATTGTGATTACTCGCTCTGAGTGAAGTAGAGGCATCAGTCTAAGCCAAGAGTTTAAGTAGATTTTCACCCAACCAAGTACAACTTTCCAATGCTTTGTCCAGTTAAGAAACTGCCTATAGCAGGCTGCTCGTGCTAGACTATACACCTAATTGTAATCCGTTTTATCCAATGACAAAATCACAAATACAGAAAAGCACATTCCTCTCTTTCTCTACTCAGATATTTGTTATATATTTATATAAAGCACCATACTCAAATACTTAATGATGTCTCAAAATCCCAAATGTGAAGTGAAATTCCCACAGTTACCAAAATGATTATTTATAATTTGTAAAAGACATTATAAATGTTGGGGTCCTTAGGCATATATAGATTTTTTCTAAAACTGACAATAATTTGAAGGGGTGCCTAAGTGACCATGTGAACAAAATATGCAAGGCTTAAGAGACAGATTCATCTTCTATAATGTATTATATGAAGAATCACTGGTAAAACAAGAAGTAAACTGATGAGCCAAACCCAAAAGCTTACTTAAACTGTAGCATCTGTGGTGTTTTATTTCTTTATATTTTCTCTATGAATAATGTCTGTGTTGCTTTTTATATACATAATTGATCCATGTCAGTAATTTCAATGTTTCCTTCCTTCCAGGTAGCAAGAAAATCACTTGGGGGCACATTTTGCCACCTTAGCTTTCATTGAGTGGTATTTTACTCTATGAAATGTTGCTAGAGGTGGGAACTGCATACATTGACTATGGAGTCAGTGTCAGAATCTGACCATAAATAATGGAGAGAAAGCCTTTACATTTTAATTAACTGACTGAAAATTTTAACAGTAAGACAAACACCTGGGTATCAAGAGTTAGATCTACTAAATATAGGCAGAATTTTATAAGGAGCAAAAATAATTGGATGTCTAATTCACTTTGGCTCCTTACAAAACTTAAGGCCTGTCTCAAAATATTTCATGGGCAGTTTGACTTGCAAAAATAATCCTTTACATATGCTCAAAAGCTTCTTACAGATCTTATTAATCTCTCTCTTTTCTTTCTGAAAAGCCTTTTTACTATACCTGTGCTCTTTAAATATACCTTATAATTTTGTGATTGGAAATAAAATCATGCTAATTCTGTGATTTCAAAGACAGTGATATGATTCTTTCCAGATTAGCATTTGTTAGTATTCAGGTTACACTGTAACCATGAAACTCCAAATAATGTTAAAAAGCATTTATTTTTGCAAAGGGAATATTCCATTTGAGCATTATTTTTTTAAAAAAACACATAAAATCAGAAGCCCAAACAATTAGTTAAGTTTATACTCATGAAATATGTTATTCATTTCCACATTAAAGATTTACAGTGTAAAGCATCTTCTTTTATCAAATTCAGGAAAAATAGATGAAAAAACTCAAATCAAAAAGATTTTAAGAGGTTACATATAACAAATGGTGCCTTTTATTTTGCGTCTGTAATACTGTTAATCTGGACCTTTTGTAACACTTTAAATTGATTCAGTTGTATCATCTTTTTCTCAAGCAGACTAATCTGGCCTTTTTGAACCTGATTTTGCATTGCTTTCCAGCTTGAATTCACAGAAAGTCAAATTTATTTTTATTTTCCTAGATAACTTGAAGCCATTAGGGGGCTCTTTCCTCCTATGATATCACACAGCAAGCTGCATTAAACAGATATAGCTGGTTACTAGTCTCGTTACCAAAAAAAAGTCCTGCTTGAAAGAATTTATTCTGGGTTTAGACTATTTTACTAATACGGAGCAACTACAATCTTTTTTTGGTTTGGTTTAGTTTTGGTTTGGTTTGTTTTTCAATGCAAATAATTAAAAGAAGATAGTTCTTCCACTGCCAGTTGGTTATGTTTTGAAGTTATCTTGTGCCTCATAAAGGAGAAGAAACAACATTCAGCAAGATCACAGTACTTTGAAGTAATTTTGGGGGTTACTAAGTCAAGTTAACAGTCTGATCAGACTGAATATGAAGCACCACTAATGTCTAAAAAGGTTAAATTTACTTATTCCAGTAACTGTGACCAACAGTACAGCTAGCATTGAAAAGAAAAAAAAAAGTTATCCTGTTGAGTACTGTTTTATTGTCCTGCTAGGATATAGAACAGACATACTCTTCACTTACACAGCTTTCTTTCAGAGAAAAGGCAGAGTGTGCCACCAGGATTTTTGGATGACTTAATTGCACAAAGTGAGACAGAAAGGTAGTTTCAATTCTGCAAACATCTACTCGTGAGTAGCTGCACTGAAGTTACTGTGGACCAAATTCTAACATCCTTTGTTCTGCCTATTACACCTGTAGTAGTTCCTGTAAATTCATTGCACCACTGCACGTGAAATTAGTTGTGAAGTTTGTACTATTCCTTGTGGAAGTTAGAAATAACTACTGAATAGCCAAATGCAGATTAAGAAAAAAGTAATAGATTTGTTGTAAAGCACAGCAAGGTGTTTGCAAGCACTGCGGCAGCATGCTGAGGTGAGGCCAGGAGAAACACAAGTGCCAAAAGACATGCAAAATAGTTGTCCACCTGTTCTGGTTTTGAAGAATTTTCTTATTCCTTCCAACCTTGAAAGAAAAAAAATTCCACTTTGATACATGACTTTACCCACCTTGAACAACTTGCTACTTTACATTATCTAGCTTGGAGAGATTCCAACACTACCAGCTCCATTCGAGAAAAAAAGAAAATAAAAAAAGAACTGACATCCATTGTGGTGCTCTACATTCATGACATAGGAGAATAATCTGGCCAAGTTGGATTTTTTAATTCTTTTTTTAAAGCTAAAAAATTATGTCCTTTCTTGGTTATACTACAGATCTGAATAGTCTCTCAATTTATGCACGTTTATAGCAACTATCTTATGACATGCAAGTAAGAGCTTTGTTCTGTTAAGCAGCGGTTAGAAATTCTAACCAGCATCTGAAGACATCGTGTTTACTGCTGCATAGACAGGGAAACAGCCTTAGTTTGAGGCTCATGCAATATAATCAAAATTATCATAACCTGAAAAAACTCAAGTATTGTTTCTGAGATACATAACTAACAGTTCAGACTCATGGCAGCACATGATCTTCAGTAACTACTTTATTAGCACATAGGAAATATTGCATCATAGAAATTAGCTTACCATCAGTGGAAGAGGGCTTTTTCTTTGCTAAAAGGTGGCTAAAGTTGTGACTCGCTTGCATTTCAAGTAATTAACTGTGTACATGAACAGTCACCAAAGCTGAGCTGGTATACTTATTAGTTATCCTGACTTTATTTAAGGCCCAAATCCTTGAAATCAATGACATTTCATTAAAAAAAAAAATAAAATAAAATAAATTCATACAAGATTCTTGCCATAAAGTTCCTGCAGAGTTTCACTCCAGAAGTAACTCTAATTTACTGGTTGGTTAATTTATCCCTTATATACACACAGTAAGCAAAGCACTTTGAAATACTTTTGAATGAAAATTGTTGTATAAATGTAAAGTATTATTATGGCAAACAGAAGTCACTCAAACTTCAGCTAATGAAACCTGCAAAAGTCTGGGATGCTCTATTAAGCATGAATAAATCATTTATCTCTGATGAATGTTTAAAGATTGATAAAAAACAATTCTTCAGACATGTACTCAAATAAGAAACACTTAAGATTTTTTTTCCTGTTTCATATTTTTCCATAATATATACAGGGAATCATTCATGTGTCTAGATTTTAGAAGTAGAGAAGTTTATAAAAGCAATTAATGTATGTATTGTCAAGACATTTTAAAGACAAATAGTAACAGCACAAAATAAAATACACCTCATAATGTAATAAAAAGCAAGAGCTCTTGCTCTTAATTGCTTTGCTGCAAAAAAAATTAACATTAACTTAGCAAATGGTGGTATTTCCCAACTCCTGTTTATGTTGGATCTAGCCGTGCAGCTTGCGTTGAAAGAACAGCCTGCAGCTTCCTCATATTTGCATACAATCCTTGCGTTAAACCTAAATATATACATATGCATATATCTCTAATTCTACCTATATTTAGACTTATCCTTTACTGTCCGTATTCCACACAGATGTACACACACCCGTTATAGTGAATTTGCAATTGTTAACAATACAGTCATGTAGAACCCAACCATGTTCTCTGTGTTCCATAGCAGAAAAGGGTTTATCATTTATGATATGAAGTCACTTCAGGATACAAGTCATGAGAAAGGTGCTACCAAAAAATGCAGATCATCAGATGGCAGGATACTAACAACAAAATGTTATTTTCCCTGATATTGAAAGTAGTTGGTTAACATCATCTGGTTCAATATTGTGAGATAGTAGAAAGACTTTGCTGTGCAGCATGCAACAAAATACCATTGAAGCACGCAGTACAGTTGGGAGAAAAGTTCTTAAAATTTTTGGGTTTACTTGAATTTCAAAATATTAAGAACTGAGCCAAAAGTGCTGTTGCTTTGCAAAATACTGACTATTTTAGGCTCTGGAACAAGGCATGGACAAATCTTTCTCTGAACAGCAATTATTAACACTGGTCCGTGGAGTATTAAGTAAGTGAACAAAGTCCTTCAGAGCAGCTGACAGTGAGAAGTATCTTGTCCTTCTCTGGCAGATTTGTAACACTGAGAATTAATGTGCTTACAGCAGTAACAAAGCTATAGCAACATTTTAATTATTTATACATCTTGCTCATTTTTCCCCCCAGAACTCTTTGTAACTGATTTAGGAGATGGGACTCTGAATTTTTTTTCTTCTCTCCAGTTATCAGATATTAAACAGCAAAAAAACCACTCATCCAAAAGCCCCACAAATTCACTTTTGGGCAAGATGTCAAAGGTGAACACAATTAACTGTCAAAAAGTATTGTAATACAATTTTTCCTTGAACATAGTGAAACAACAGGTTTGTTCTTAATACTGTGCATTAATCAGTAATGACAGCTCTTTGTGGATTAGAATATTTAACAATTAGAGTATGAATGTTTTGTACCCTATTGAAATTATGTATGCCAGAAAGCAAAAAAGAAATACATTATCTTACTTTTAATTGTTCTATAAATCTGTTTTTCATAGGAGTACACAGAGTTCACTGAGTTCTAAAAACTCCTGAAAATAGATGGCAGTACTTTGCTCTTCCTTGCTTCCAAAGACTCATCAATAGTTCTAAGTTCTATGCAATGCAGCTGTACTGATATGTGTATAGGGACAGTTCTGAAACCAAAATTGTACCTTTTAACTGGAAATATAAGAACAAACTCATTGGCTTGTACACAAACACAGAAAAACATGTAACTTAAGTGAAAGTGAATGGACATTACTGGTTCA
The DNA here is from genome assembly GCF_028858705.1 of Grus americana. Lineage (NCBI taxonomy): Eukaryota > Metazoa > Chordata > Aves > Gruiformes > Gruidae > Grus > Grus americana. The sequence continues at coordinate 84,497,051 of NC_072853.1, read as the reverse complement.
TTTGTGGTTTTTTGGGGGGATTTGGTTTGGTTTTTTTTTTTTTTTTACGTCATCTGACAATTCCTGCATCTGGTGCATTTTCTTGAGTTAGATTAAAGAATATAAATGTATCCTTCATATTTTTATCATTTAACTTATAACAGGCTATACCTTCTCAAAATAGTATGGGAAACCAGCATTTGAAATTATCTTCTTAAACGAAATCACAAGTAAATGTTTTACAGGGAAACCTACTTTCAAGATCCCAGCCCTATTTTGAGACACAGAAAATTTGAAGCAGCTTCACGTAATCTTGGATGATGTTCAAGGCACCCAGTCTTGGGTGTTTGCCCATTAACACTATGTACTGTTGTACACCAAGCACTTTCTTGATGATTTTCAAACAACATCTTGTAGTGAAGTATAGAAGTTAATTAGCAAAATTGCAGCAATGTGATCAGTATGTACTCTTTATTACCTTATGCCAATAAAATATGTAGCAGTGGCCAGAATTATAGTTGTTATGAAACTGCTTATCACTAGCAAAGCTGGAGCAAAGCATGAAATCTCTAGTGTCAATTAAAAAAGGAAAATTGTTCCTGGATTGCATGGCCAGAAACCTCTCCAGGTAGATATGTCATGCAGACATTACTTTGAAGGTCAGAGAAAACACTCTGGGGATAGACATGTTCCTTTTGCATTGCATATCCATGTATTGTTTGACATATCTAAGACCTTGGACAACTGCTTACCAGTTATCTGACCTGACTAATTCCAGATACGTGGGACCAGGAAAATTACATCAGTGAAACGGTGCAGGGATACAATTAATAGATCTTGTCACAAGCTATTTTCATACTGTTGAAGAAATTTGTTCAAAGTTGTACCTTATTCTAAGATGGCATGGTAATGTGACTTCACTTTTCTGGGGAGCAACTATTATCCCCTCCAGGGCCCCAACATAAGGGGCAACCTCCTCCCCACTCTAGCTCATCTTTTCAATGACTTGCCCAAGTGCAGCAAATGCAACATGTCTGGGACATATCAAACTTGATAAGTTAAATAATTAGATCAAATGGTACTAGGGAGAGAGAAAATAGAATGTACAAATCCTATCTAACTATATTATATATCAATCTAAAAAAACCCAACAGCCCCCCACCCTCACAGTTATTAAATCCTTAGTCTGATGGTTATATAATTCTCTTAGGCATGTAAATTTCTACCAATTTATTGTGTTCCTAATAATATATATATGCATATATATATATGAATATATGAAACCCATTAACATCTTCACCTGTTTTCACAACTAAGTGTTCCTGTCAAAACTTTGGAGAAGCCCCACTGCAAGAACTGCTGTCAGTTTGTGTGGTTGATACACACCGGTATGTGTGAGAAGCGGATGTCAGGAATTACAGGATGTGAGGATTAACTCACCCACAACAGTTTAAACATGTTCCACTGAGGAGAGATATCTTTCATTACTTCATATAAACCTTGGCATGAGAGTCTGCATATAGACAGTTACCAAGAAATAAATGACATACTGTAATTCTCCATTCTGGTTTACCTTCATGTATTTTCTTTGACTCTGTCATGGTTTAAAATTTTCAAGAGGAATCACTGAATGCTTCAGCATGAACATTTTTCAGACAGTAATTCGAAATCCAATCTTACTGGCTATGCAAATCTGAGCAATACCGCTACAGTGTTTTCTATTTCTCTAAATATTTATCATCTTTACTTTCACAAGATATCTGGAGAATTTTTAGATCTACGCTAAAATCCAGGGAGAAATGCTGTACAATATGTGAAAGGATTACAAGTAACAAATATGTATGCATACGAAAGGAAAATTCAAGAGCAAAAAATCACACTGAAGAAGTAAAAATGAGTTTGTCATCGATTACCTGACTCAGCCCCAGTTATTTCAGCCTGCACGGTATATGGAACTCTTATGGGTCAATGTCCCTTCATTTCTACTGCATGACATGGCTTCACGTACATATTAAGAAACCAGTCATTGATCTTACACAATGTTGCATGACTAGAACTTTTGCTGAAAAGCAACTGGCATTTTCTTGGATGGTATACTGCAAAATCAGCTTGAAGTGTTCTCTGCTGAATATACCTATTTTAAAATAAAAATTTCATTGAAGTCTTCTGTACCCAGAAACAGAAAGCTGCTAATGTCCTGATATAACTTTAGTTGTTTTTTTTTTCTTTTTATTTGGTGTCTCAAAGACTGTATCACATTCCTCAGTTTCTTTTCTCTTTCTCTTTGTAGAAGGATTTCTGTCTCGTGTGTGTGTGTGTGTGTGTGTGTGTGTGTGTGTGGCGGGGGTAAGGGGAGCAGAGTGGGTAGGGCAGGAAACAAATACTATACTTTATTAAGAAAAGAACTTAAAGTCAGCCATTCCAGTCTATAGCAATATGGAATTTCTTATTTTGGGGAATAAGAATTGTTGAAGGCTTTGGAGGATTTGTTTTGGGGGTTTTGTGGGGCTTATTTTTTTGTCTGGGTTGGGTTTGGTCTTTGTTTTGGGGTTTATTTGGGATTTGGTTTTTTTGGAGATAAGTCTCTAGCCACTAAAGTGATAGGTACTCTTTACATCAATTAGATAAATATTTCACGCGGGCAGAAAATGCTGTGATCTCTTTCTCTTCCCAATTCTTCTGCCTTTAGTAAGAGAGTGTCATGGTTTAACCCCAGCTGGTAACTGAGCACCACGCAGCTGCTCACTCACCCCTCCCCACCAAGGGGATGGGGAGGAGAATGGAAAAAAACCTCATGGGTTGAGATAAAGACAGTTTAACAGGATAACTAAGGAAGATAATAATAATAACAATAACAACAATAACAACAATAATACAAGTGATGCACAAATGCAATTGCTCACCACATGCAGAAAGAAAAAAAACCAAAACAAACCAAACCCAAACCTGATGCCCAGTCTGTTTCTGAGCAGCGATCCCACCTCCCGACTAGCTTCCCCAGTTACATCCGGAGCATGATGTTCTATGGCAGGGACTATTCCTGTGGCCAGCCTGGGCCAGCTGTCCTGGCTGTGCTCTCCCAGCTTCTGCTGCACCTGGCAGGGCGGGGGAAGCTGAAAAGTCCTGGACTTAGTGTAGGCACTGCAACTACCCAGCAACAACTAAAACCATCAGCGTGTTATCAATATTACTCTCATCCTAAATCCAAAACACAGCACTATACCAGATACTAGAAAGAAAATTAACTCTATCTCAGCCAAAACCAGGACAGCCAGACACATAGGATTGTTTATCTTCACCAGGACTAAAGAAATATAACACCACCTTTCTATCCATGTTATATTTTCTGACAAATCTCCATGTTATTCTTTTGCACTAATGGACATTTCTGCCCTTTTTCTTCCCTTCTCAGGAAGAGGATAGTCCTATTATGGTAGGTTAAGGTGTTATGCTTTTGTTGAATGACTGTAAACCTGATTCTTGTAGATATAATTCATAAAATTCAGAAAGTCCAGGAACACTGTTGAAAATATTCAACAGCAGCTTAAAACTTTCAAGATTTAAAACAATCTTTAATGTATATATATCATCAGGGATTGCCAGATTTATTTCACACAAGTAAATATGGATTAAATCAATGAAGAAAACACTCAAAATCTAAACTTGATACATTGGAACTGCATAAAGATAAAAACGTTCCTCTTTCACCATGCAGAATTTCCTTCTCAAGTTAGTGACTTAAATTAAAAATTACTGAGAGTAAAACCACAAGACTCCTTTCCTTACTTTTAATTTGTTTTGAATATTGGTGATTTTGCCAATTACAGAATGAATGATGCAAGGATAGTACTAGAGTTACCTAGAAAATATTCCCATTAATGTACTGTGAGAATAAAAAATATTTAACAGAATTCAACTCAGTTTTCCAGGCGCCTTAATTTAAACACTGCACTGAAAGCATTCATATGAGGCAACAAGCAAATCTATTTCTACTCTTCAGATGTTGAAATGATGACACAAAGATATTTAATGTGACTTTTGCCTCTACCGTTGCCTCTACAACACAAAGTGCTCCTGTCCCATAGTTTGTTTCACCAAACTGCGTCTAGACTTAGTGTCTCATAATGAATTATATTGGATGATTTATATTGAGTTATAAGTAGGTGAACAACTTATTTTATTATGTATTATCTAGACTGAGAATTGTATTTGACATGCCAGAATGTAACCTTCATGAGGATTACAGCTACAATTTGTTTATATGTAAACACATACAAACAAGTGCATATAGATACCTAAAGCTATACAACCCATGTCCATATAACCACAATTCAGAAGGTTGTATTTGAAAACTGAAAAGTCCCAATGATCCAGGTTTTTCAAAAATAAAATCTACCCACCAGAGAAACTGAAACGGAAACAAACTGTGCATCGTGATAAAACAGCATGCTTTTTCAGGAGTAATATTTTGCTGTGAATGGCCCCCTTACCTGCATTTAGCATGTGTTGATTGCTCGGTTCACTGAAGCGCAGGATGCTGAGCAGAGCCATGGGTCAATAAAGTAATTTATAATGATTAACCTTCTGGGTAGCCTATGGGATAAACCAGTCTTCTAGCTGAGGAAATCTGTTCTGCTGTTGATAAATAATTGCTAAACAAGCAGAAAATCTACAAACTTCTGTAACTAACTTTTACTCCTTACAGAGAAGTGAGAGGGCATATTCAAAACTGATACATTGCACTTGAATACAGTGTAAAAACAACAAGTTTCTATTTTTAACCTACGTGGCTCTGATAGATATATTCATCAATAAGATGATTGTTTTCACAATAATAGAAGTTGCTGTCAGTATGACTTCAAGTCAGGGAAAACAACTTCCTTTAAATGTGGCAAAAGTGATGTGCAAACTATACAAAGAGTAAAATACCAACATAACATTTCACATGTTTCCACTGAGCATAACTCAACACACCTTGCAGACATGCGAAGGGCCGGGCTCTCCGGGAATACTCCAACAAATCCTCTTCTGACGGGCTGGAAATTAACAGCTCCTTTTCAGACCCCATCAAGGCTTCCTCTGCGGGACAAGTAACACCCTGCTGAGGGCAGGGCGGGGCCGGGCAGGGCAGGGCGGGGCATCTGCGGAACCTTCTGGAGCAGGCGGGGCCGTTGGCGGGGGAAGGCCGTTGGCGGGGGAAGGTGCTCCTTGCGCCACCCACAGAACTGTCTGAGGGCAGGGAGTGTGCCTGAGCAGGGGGCGGGGCGTTGGCAGGTGGTCTCGTGTCAGCAACAAGGCTGTGGCAGCAGTTGCCAGAGTCGGTTGGGGAGAGAACGAAGAGTTGATGAGCTGCACTGCGAGGGGCTGGGATGAGTCCTGTGGGTTGTCTGGTTTTCCTTCTATGCCTTCTTCTCAGGCTGTTTGAATTAGCAGGTGTGCGGAGCCCTTTCTTAGAGGTCTGTGCTGTTGCAGTCTGGCTTTGTGCTTGTGTTATTTGCTCTAGTGCCGGGGGCAGCGAGGGAGCTTAGCTTTCTGTTGCGTATGCTGTAGTAGAGCATTGGCGGTGCTGGCTGAGACTGGTGAGGGGGCCTCCAGGCTTGGAGGGGCCAGGAGCGAGGCCTTTGCACATGTGAGGTGTTAAATCTCAGGGAAACTCACCTGGGACACTGCAGCCAAAACCTGTTTCCCAGAAGGTAGTGATGATGGGTGAGATGCAAGTTGTTAAGATTGAATTTCTGATAGACAAGAAGTGGTGTAGGAGAAAGGAAGGGGGATGGGGAGGATGTAGGGGCCAACCCCATAGGTGGTGGGAGGCAAAGTTGAAGTGAAAAGCTGAAGTGCTGGAGGACCAGACTTTTAATGTAAGAGTTGTAACTGACAGTACTATTTCTAGAATAGGGCAACATTGTTGATCCTTAACGCTAGGGCTGTATTATGTCATGGGCACTCCTGAGTGAAGGTAAGATAAGGAAGTAAAAAGGTATTCAGCTCTAAAGACTAAGATTGTGCAGGACTGTGTTTAGTTTCACTTTCCTCTTTTTACCATAATTTTAAATCTTGTTGAACCACACTGAACTACACTGCTGGTAAACCATTCTAAATGGAGCAAGGGTGAAGGTGTTTCAAACTTTGGGTGCTTTAGCTCTGTTCAGCATGCAAATTCAAATGAAACAACATCAAGAGAGCCTCAAAGAGATGTGCAGCTGATGCATATTTCAAGGATTTATGTGCTGGGAATTAATTCTGCTAGGCTGCTGGCAGATGGAGGGACACTCTGGCCTTTGCCTTGCTTAATCTTGCCATCCCATTGAGAGTGGCCAGAGGAGCCCTTGAACAAGCTGTCATTATTGATTGCCGCCAGACCTGTTGCAGGCGATTCCCATGGCACTCCCTTAGCTATCTGTGACCTCCTTGTTGCAGAAGTCTTTGGTTTTCCAAAATTGTTTCTTTATTCATGCTGTCAGTCTGTTGCAAAAAAGTAGAAAAATGATGGGCAGTTCATGAAATGACAATGACTCCATGTCATAGGTTCCCTTTCAGAGATTAATTTTGCCCCATCTCTCAACCACAATCTGTCATACTGGTCTCAAAATAGATTACACCTAAATTGGAGATAGGTGTTTCCTGCAATTCCCAAGTTGACTGGGAAAGATGGTTCTGAATTAATGGATTCATAACTGATCCCATTTGGACTTCTGTTGTGAAAATAATGTTTGCAAAAACATGGAAGTGAAAAAAACCTTATTTCTGTCCTTCCTCCCTAGGTGTAGTGCCTAAATCTCAAATTTAGTTGATTAATTAACTTTAAGAGTTTATTAAAATATGTTTGCCTAATATTACTGAGTAACATTGGCTTAACTCTAGCACTTTTTCATATGTGATAACTGGAACAAAGAAGCCTACATTGGATCTTAGCTTTCAATCTTCTACCTTCTTTATCAAATGTTAAACTGGGGAGGAGGGGATTAAAAAAAAAAATTGCTAGGGATAGTTCTCAGTGTAATTTAGGATTATGATTATTATTCCAGTGGGAAAATAAAATTTTGTGGTCCTGTCAAAGAGCAGTATCCTTCTACCTGAAGATTTATGGACTATTGAAGAAGCCACTTCAAGTATACCCAAAATGCATTACTGTTCTCCTTGCTCTCTGTCTTGATTGAGTCACCCACAATTGTGTGTAAGACTTAGAAACAGTTAACATCTAAAATTTTTCTTCTGACTCACTGAAGTTCTCTATGAATTTTAGAAAGGCTTTAGAAGGTGATCTTCTGTGAAAAATGAATAAATCTGGGGTTTTTTTTGATAGGACTATAATAGAAGAGGTGAGTGATTTCTGGAGGTCTTTTGGTGTATTTTGAAACTACTTTGGAGATTGGAAGGTGAAAAAGAAACTGTATTTCTTGCAACCTTGGTGACAGTAAAATGCACAATCTCTTCACTCTGCTACTGTTGAGGAGTTTAGTTTGTAGGTTTGTGAGAGATTTTTTTCTTCACATACACATTAAGATGGATAATTTTCTAGGACTGTTCTTTCAGATGGATTCAATTAGTAGAAAGGAGCATGATTTAGATAAAAACAAAGAAGATAAATTCCTTGCTTTGTTCTAAGGACAAAAGAAAAAAAAAAGAAAGACATTTTAGAGCTTTTGTCAACTCTTACCTTGGGTCAAATTAAAAATCTGCTGTCTGAAGACTCTTCTTCAGTTCAATTTCTTGTAGCAAAGAGTCCACAACTTAAAAATAATTTGTCACTGTTAGGTATTTATTTGACAAGTGGGACCAGGAATTTTACCACATTCTGGTGTTCTTTGCAGGTTGCTGAAATAGGCATATGAGTCTGGTATTTTTTCACTAATAGGTGCTACTGTATAAAGCCATTCACTGAATTCAAATTGTGCAGAGTCTAAGAGATTTCTGGGAGACAACTGATAAAGGACCTTATTCTTAAGAGCATTTCCATTTCCTGCTGGATTTTAATACAATAGCCAAGCTCTCAAATTATAATTTCCAAAACTACGCTGTGAATTATTACCAAATACAGATGAAATACCCAGAACTCTGTGCCATGTGTTCTTTCAAAATTACCAGTGGGACATGGTCAGTGTAGGAGCTGTTACTTAACCGTATCACTTCATATTTTATAGATCTGCCTGGTGTTTTAATTTTTTCTGGTCTGAAGTGTTACTCATATTTTTGACTTGTAATACAGTGCTTTCTTTCCTTTCCCAGCTAAGTTGTGGTGTATTTTGCTAACACTGCACCCCAGATGTTATTATCCTGCCAGGGATTCAAGAGGCAGTGAACAAGAGAATATCCTGAATTGCATTCATAGGAAAAGTCCTTGGTGAAGATGAAAAAAGCTTTTCTTTGCAAATCAGTAGGAAAGATGAACAGGCATAAAGAAGAACAATGGTTATTTAGAAAAAAAATCCCTCAACAAATCTGGTTCTCTGGTTTTTATGTGTTCTTAAAAGAAAACTTTGTGGCTATGTTTGTGGAATATTCTGTTCTATTGCAAAACCATTAGACAACAGCTTACAATTTCCTACAGCTAATGGAGTTATTCTGATTTAATATAAGCTCAAAGTTGGTGCAGACCTTGTATTTAAATTGTAATCTAATCCATATTGGAGTATGACATAATCCATGAACTATGCTGTATGAATTAGGGAATCTTGAGCAGCTGCTGATTTTTAATTAAAATTGGTATGGTAAGATTTTAACATTTGCCAGTTTACATTGTGAACTTTCCCATTATCAGAGAGGACTGTAAATTTGAAAAATTAACTTTGATTCTTAGGCAAAATTGCACTGTCATGTTAACAGTACCAGCATTAGTGATGTGTACAACCATGTTACTCATTAGGCACAAATCTTATCCGAGTTGTGTGTAGAATACAAATATCGATACTGAAACTATAACACTAATTACTATTAATTATCATTAGCTACTTCCTAAAGGGGGAGACGGATTATTCATCATGTGACAATTTGTGATGGATTGACCTTGGCTGGATGCCAGGTGCCCACCAAGCCGCTCTATCACTCCCCTCCTCATCTGGACAGGGAGTGGAGAAAAATAAGATGGAAAAAAAAACAACTTGTGGGTCAAGATAAAGGCAGTTTAATAAAGAAAATGCAAAGGCCATGCATGGAAGTAAAGGGGAAAAAAACCCAAACAAAATAGATATTGTTTACTTCCCACCAGCAGGTAATGTCTGGCCACTTCCTGGGAAGCAGGGCTTTAGTATACGTAGCATTTGCTCCAGAAAACAAATGTCATTAATAACAAATGTCCCCTCTTCATCCTCCTTTCTCTTAGCTTTTATTGCTGAGCAGACACCACATGGTATGGAACATCCCTTTGGTCTGTTGGGGTCAGCTGTCCTGGCCGTGTCCCCTCCCAAGCTCTTGCCCACCCCCAGCCTACTGGTGAGGGGGATGTTGGAGAGACAGCCCTGGTGCTGTGCCAGCCCTGCTCAGCAGGAGCCAAAACACCGGTGTGTTACCAACACCTTGCTGGCTGCCCAGACACAGCACAGCGCTGGGGGGGGCTGCAGTGGGGAAAACTAACTCCATCTCAGCCAGGCCCAATACACAATTTTACATAAAGATTTAATAGTTTTCAAGGTTTATAGTACAGTTTAAGTAAATAATGGGGGTTTTTGTTGTTTTGGTTTTTTGGGTTTTGGTTTTTGTTTATTTTTCCCCCATGTAAAATAGGGTGAATTAAGTCCTCTGCTTTTGTTTTGTTTTGTTCTGTTTGTTTGGGGTTTTTTGTTACGCAAGAGGATCAGTCCAGGTAATCATGTTGATCTCTTCTGTTAGCCTCTTAACTTACTAATTTTTCAAAGAAAACACAGTTACTCTCATGTCTTCATAGACAGATCCTTTAATTTTTTTTAATGTTTTTTACATCATAATGGTTTTGTCTCAGCTCTATGTCACTCAGGATTTTTTTTAAAACACCATTGGATCAGATAAAAATTCTCACAGCTATTTTTATAGTGTTCTGCTAATTGTCTCAATGTTTTTCTGCCTGAAGAAAGGAAGAAGAAGATATATTATCAACAAGTGAATTATACCTTCCAAAATCAGGAAGCTTGGGTGGGTTTTCTAGATTGATAAGTAGCTCTGGGTATTTGTCAAATGTTGATGCTTTTTTTAATCATGTCTGTTTTCCTGGGTGAGGAAAATAAACATAAGTATCTACACTGTACATTGAACACTCCAAAATTTTTTGAGGACAAAGAAGTGAGGATCAGTGCTCTAGCTTTTAAGTTTAGTAAAGCCTTAATGTGCGAGCCTTTGCATATCTCTCTAGACATGAAGAGTTACTTCCTCTCATCCTACAGTTACTAAGACAGGGTCATCCTGTCCTGTGGTACCACAAGCCTAGCAGGGTTAATGAATGACCACTGAATACTTCTGAACATTCTTCAGCAAAGTAATAATCAAAGTAAAGATACTGTGAAGGGCAGCTCTAGTAGTTTGTCGCAGAGCTCAAACGTAACATGTCCCTGTCTTCAATAAAATTCTCAGATGATCGCAGGAACAGATGAAAAGTAAACATGTTTGAAACATACTGCCCATCAGATTTGGGGAGAATATTCCTTCCTAATGATGAATCTGGTGACAAGTCTAATCAAAAATATGTATCAACTTATATAAAGTTTATGTCTAAATTTAGGCAACTGTTAAATTTTTCTGTTGCAGCAGTGTGCTCTTACATTGTCCTCATCTGGTCTCTAGCTACTGTGATCTTGAAAGTGTTGAGAAGAGGAGGAGGGGGAGCACTTAGAACTCAAATTATTAATGGATCATATGATGGGAACCCCATGTCTCTGTCCCTCCTTTGCGATTGTCAAGCAGGTTCCATGTTTGTTAGGATGATTTCAAGGAAACAGTGAGCATGTTCCATTTCAAATCCTTTTAGAAAGAGCATGCTGGTTAATCAAGATATTTTGACATTTTTGTTATTTAAGCCTCATCTTGCAAACCTAAACTTTTGTTTTCCAGAATGTCTGTGTTCCGTGAAATGTGCAGTTAGTGGAAAGTAGTTAGAAACCCTTGCAGAATTATTTTTCTTGCAGTCTGTGTGATGTTTTCATAGGATCATAGAATGGTTTGGGTTGGAAAGGACCTCAAAGATCATCTAGTTCCAGCTCCCCTGCCATGGGCAGGGACACCCTCCACTAGACCACGTTGCCCAAAGCCCCATTCAAACTGGCCTTCAACACTTCCAGGGAGGGGGCATCCACAGCTTCTCTGGGCAACCTGTTCCAGTGCCTCACCACCCTCATAGTGAAGAATTTTTTCCTAATATCAAATCTATATCTACCCTCCATCTTAAACCCATTACCCCTCATCCTATCACTCCATGCCCTTGTAAACAGTCCCTCACCAGCTTTCCTGTAGGCCCCCTTTCAGGTACCTGAAGGCTGCCGGAAGGTCTCCCTGGAGCCTTCTCTTCCCCAGGCTAATGATGTCAGAGATGATACCTTTAAGTTTTGTTTTAGGTTTGTTTCTCTTTTTTATTTTATCTTTTTTTAAACTGTGACCAAAATAAAGTGCAAAAGAGTTCTGTTAAGCTCATATTTGCCTGTTCCTCAATGGAACTGTTCACTTGGCATGAACTTAAATGTATATTCTTAAAAGCTATCAAATTTCCTCTTTCTGTGAAACTGCTTTGGAATTGCCGGAAACAGACATAACTGGGATCTCAAACTGCCTTCTTCAAATCTGCCTTTGATTTATTGTTTTGTCTTCTTTCTTTTTCTGTATATGTTTTATATAGTAATTAGTCTAAGGAATTCTGAATATTTTGTTTGGTTTTCTTTCCTTCATTATGAAACTTCCCTTCCTCCACCTGAGACTGAAACAGTAGCAAACTGGAGCACTAACCGTCAGTGATGGGGAAGAGATGCTAATTCTTTTTAAAAGAAAAAAAAAAAGTTGTAAGAACTAAAGGAATAACGAAGGAAGTAGAGGAAAAGGCCACCTGCTTTTATTCTAAGAAGTTAAAAAGAAATTAGCCATGGATGTAATAGGTTTACAAGAGTGTCATCTCTCTTTAGACCTTATGATGTAAACATTGCAAAATGCTAAATATGTTTGAGATGTCATAACTGATGCATGAGTCTTGATAGTGGTGTAAATCTGTGCTGATTTATATGATGGCTTAAATTCCATAGAAACTATAGATCTGTTTTGTCCTTTCAGCATATATACTTTTCATTTAGAAAGGTCTAAAAAAGAGGACTGCAGTCATCTTTGTCTTGCAGGGGTTTCAGCCAATTCATGAACAAAACGTATTTCCTAGGAGAAAAAAGGAAGTGTTGTCCAGAGCTAAAAGGCTACTAAACCACTTTTAAATCAGTAATAGTGATGAGTATCTGCTGCCAGAATTCAGGATATTCCATTTTTCTAAAAGGCAAATACTTTAGGACCTCCTTTGCACATCTAAATATTGGGGTTTTTTTTCTAGCTAAGTGTTAACAGAAACACTGATGCTTAACTTCATCCCTGAAGATTATTTTGAATCCTCCTTCAGCTGTTCTCTTAAGGGCACTGCTTATTAAGAAAACAATAGTCCTATGAAGTTGATCTAATAAAAAAGTATGCTGTAACTTCAGGAACATAAAGGCAGAAGTCACTGTCAAGGCAAAGGAAATTTTGGAGAATGAAATGCTTGTCATCTTCTGAGAGGAGGAAAAGTGGACTAACTGGGATTTCAATAGCAAGTTCTTCACTTAAAAACAATGTTACTGAATCCTAGGCCTGACCTAAAGTCCATTGTTTGTCTGGAAGACAGACACACTGGTGGAGTGAAGACATGCTTCTAGGCAAATGCAGTGTTCAAAAGTATTTTACTATCTTATGAAGTGTGTCTGGCTGGTTGTTTGATTGTTTAGCTCTGTGCATTGGTTGAAAAAAACCAAACAAAATAAAACAAAACAAAAAACACCAAAACCCCACAAAGAACCACAAAACCCAAACAAAACCAAACACACACAATAATACCCCATATCACAGCACATCTGAAGTTTGTGATTGTCCCCATTGGTTCAATGTAATTAATGGTCATCTTAATGCACTTAAAAAAAAATCTTCCTCCCTCCTCTTTTGTGTGTTCCACTGCATACTGCAGAAAATAAAATCTTTAAAGGGTAAAATGAAAATTCCTTTTTAAAATTGTATCAATGTATTAAATTTTCTAATTTTATTTTTTTTATTAATACAAAGACAAGTCTTCTTACTTTTTAGAATGATGCATAATGTTTTTGAAGTAAATTTGTGTTCTTGGCTTTGTTGAAGTTCCACGAATGAAGGTGATTGGCAGGGATGAGAAATCGCAAGTTTTTTTTGTTTTGGGGGGTTTTTGCCATGCAGCTTATTTCTTTTGTCATTCACGAAATGGGATAGCAAGAGTGCTGACAATTTAGTGTCTCTGTACAGATAGTTCATCCCTGTCAAGGAGAATGTGGTGTCTTCCATTCTTATTCTTTCTTGTCCTCTACTGCTTATCATAAGAATACCTAGGAAGTTAAAGTATGTGTTTGTCAACTAGGACATCTTTTTGTTATGACCTGGGTATCCATCACCACTCTTACTTCAGAAGTGCTGAATAATGATAAATTTGGCTGCTAGCTGGTCTAATCTGGCTACAAACCAACAACCTTTACTTGAAGAGTTCTTTTATCTTGTGAAATGTCCAGGTTCATGAGACATTCAGTCCTTAAACAAAGCCAATTACTTAACTTTTTTTTCCAGCTCACCAACAGGGCGTGATGGTGTTTTGAACTTAATTTACACAGTGAACAAAAAATGAAATCTGTTTTTGTCAGCAGTTCCATCTTGGAAAGAACAACAACAACAACAAAAAAAAAAAAAAAAAGAATGTGATGCAGTGATTAACGACTGTGATTAACTCCCTGCAGGTTGTGGCTTCATGCCCCAGTGATTCTTCTGTCACTATTCTGGATAAGATGCTGCATTAAGCATATATGCTTTCATCTATATGGCTTGATAAAAACCTAAAGGTTAACTTTTAGCATTGCATTTTTCACTAACGTACATTTAATGCTGAACGTGTAACTTGTGGTTTATTCTGTTGAATGCTAATGTATAAGAGCTGAATTAGCTTTATTTAAAAATATTAATTCAATATGAAAGGGGGAATAAAGTGATAGTAAAAAAGAAATAACTGTGCAATTAAATGCTTCAGACTACTTTTGGAGGTGCTGCCTTCTCACTTCAAAGTAATTTTAATGTAGCCTTTGTTTAGCATCAGTTGCAGAAAGAAATTCTATAAATGAGTGATAAAATACCAGTTGAATACCATGAGCTGTTATTGCTAAATATTGGTATTTTTTATTAAGTGTGAAGACTTTTCACAGCGGTCCTGAATAAATACTGATGATCATCTTATTTTTGTACCAAAAATATAATGACTTGTAATTCTAGACACTATATAAATTACATATTTACTGTACATTCCATCAGATGCATAGTATGTTCTTGGTACCATATTATTAACTGGATGTTGCTGAGGTGATTTGGACTTACACTGTGAGGAAAAAGCTGATAAAGGCCTCACTGTAAACAAAACAGTTAAGGTGGCCAACTCCATAAAAAGTTTGTTTACATGTTATTGTCAAACACAAGGGATTGCACCACTGTAGAATTCATATTTTGAAAACATATGCAATATGTAAATTTCCATTAATTATATGTTAAATCAGAGGGAGGGGAAAGGGAGGCAAGTGAATTAATCATGTCTCCTAACTAGGGTGACTTAGCTAGCTGGTTAGTCACCTTACAATAGGAGGGGAAAGATGATGTGCTCTCAACTAGGTTCAGGAAACTTGGGTTGTATTTTGGTTGCTTTTCAATATTAGAGGACCTGAGACAGACTATGCAGCTGGAGAAAGATTATAAAATACTCTAGTTTACATTCTTTCATTTCCTCATAAGTTACATACTCTGTCAAATTTGTGACCATTTCCATAAGCGTCTTAACATGTCTGATGTAGGTATAATTCCTGTTACAGAATACCTGAAATTCTGTGACACACATTTTAAAATAAAGGACTTGATGTATGTTTTGGTGAATGGTGGATGAAGAAAAATGTTTAACAGCTATTTACATTTATGTTTATACAAAATGCTATGATTGCAACAAAATATTGAAGAAAAACTTCCATTGGAAAAATGAATACTTATTCAAAAATATAGAGAATATTTGCACAAAAGTAAGTATACGTTCTGTATACTTACTCTTAACCTAAAATTACAACCTGATATACTGTAGTCATGCTCCAGCTCACTGTTGTCAAATAAGTAAATTTCTAAAAATATGTAACGTAAAATGTAGATATCTCATGATATTGTATGGGGTGCACAGATGCTGAGGTTCAGCAGAGTCCCACACCTGAAGAGGAGCAACCCCATGCACCAGTGTATGCTGGGGGACACCTAGCTGGAAAGCAGCTTGGCAGAGAGAAGGACCTGCAAGTCCTGGTGGGCACCCAAGTTGAACATGGGCCAGCAATGTGGCCTTACCACAGAGAGGCCTAATGGTATCCTGGGCTGCATTACGCAAAGTATTGCCAGCAGGTCAAGGGAGGAGATTCTTCCCCTCTACTCAGCACTGGTGAGGCCACACCTGGAGTGCTGTGTCAAGTTCTGGGCTTTTCAGCACAGGAGGGACATGGACATACTGGAGACACTCCAGCAAAAGGCCACTGAGATGATGAAGGGGTTGGAGCATCTCTCCTATGAGGAACGGCTGAGAGAGCTGGGACTGTTTAGTCTGGAGAAGAGAAGGCTCAGGGGGGTCTTAACAACGCATATAAATACCTGAAGGGAGGGTACAAAGAAGGCTGAGCCAGGCTGTCTTTTGAGTGGTGCCCAGTGGCAGGACCAGAGGAGGTTCCCTCTGAACACCAGGAAACACTTTGTTACTGTGAGGGTGACCAAGCACTGGCACAGGTTTCCCCAGAGAGGTTGTGGGCTCTCCCTCCTTGGAGTATTCAAAAGCCATCTGGATGTGATCCTGGGCAACCAGGTCTAGGTGTCCCTGCTTGAGCAGGAAGGGTTGGACCAGATGACCTTCAGAGGTCCCTTCCAATCTCAACTGTTCAGGGATTTTCCCATCCCCTTTTGCTGCTTGGCAGGAAGAAGGTAGAGAAGGTGGGAATGAAGGAATGAAGTTGAGCCTTGGAAAAAAGGGGTGTTGGTGGGCCAAAGATGTTTTAGGTTTTTTTCTTTGTTTCTCACCATCCTGCTCTATTTTTAGTTGGTAATAAATTAAATTGCTTTTCCCCTAGCTGAATTGTTTTGGCCGTGATGGTGATTGGTAATTGTCTTTATTGCGAACCAAGAACTTTTAATGTTTTCTCTCCCTATCCTCTGGAGGTGGGGGAGTGAAAGAGTAGCTGGGTGGGGGTCTGGCTATCTACCAAAGTCGACCCACCACAGACATAAAGAAAAATAAAATATTTTAGCTTGATTGAAGCTTATTACATTTTTAATCAATTCGAGTGTATATTAACAGGAAAATCAGAGAACTGGGGTTCACACACCAATTACCAAAGAACATGTCTAGAGAATGATTATGATTTTTATGTATATTAATCATATTTTAGGACTGAAGAAGATGAATCTTACAAGTTATGAAGTCTTATGTGTAGTGCCATATACATTACAAATGTACTTGGTCCTCCTTTTATAGGGATCTCATAAGTAGATAATTATATTAAAAGTTACTCTCTTTAAGAAAGCTCATTTTTCATATTCTTTTATAGCTGTTATGAAAAATTAAAGTAGTCACATCTTTACTACAAGAAATCATGGAATGGTTTGGGTTGGAAGGGATCTTTGAAGATAATTTAGTCCAAACCCCCTCCCATGAGCAGGAACATCTTTCACTAGATCAAGTTGTTCAAAGCCCCATCCAGCCTGACCTTGAACACTTCCTATGATGAAGCAGCCACAACTTCTCTACGCAACCTTGTCCCGTGTCTTACCATCCTCTAAATTAAATATTTCTCATGTCCAATCTAAACACACACTCTTTCAGTTTAAAACTGTTGCCTTTTGTCTTATCACTACAGGCCTTGATAAAAGGTGTCTCTATATTTCTTACAAGCCTTGCTTATATATTGAAAGGTTGCAGTAAGGTCTCCCCAGAGCCTTCTCTTCTCCAGACTGAACAGTCCCACCTCTCTCAGCCTTTCTTCATAGGAGAAATGTTCTGGCCAGCAACCAAATACCTTGGTTTGTTTGGTATAGAGTTGTTCCGCGCTTCACTCCCCCTTTAATTTTTTGTTGTTTTCCAAAACACAAGTACATTTTATATGCCAGTTTGAGTTATTATCACCATCAAAATGTGAGGAAAAATGTGTTCTTGCCCTTCTTTGCAATGTTATTACAATTATTACATTGTTTTATTTTATCAGTACCTTGTTTTTCCTGTAGCTTTTATTACAAAATGAAGATAATTTTTAACTTTGAAGAAAATAACTATTTAGATCCTTAGGTAAATTTTGGGAAATAAACAAGTTATGGTTCCATAACAAAGAAAGTATCTATTCCAGTTACTGCTCCACAAAATTTTGGGTTTGCAGGGAAGCAGACCCTACAGGAAAAGTAAACGTTCATCTCTGGATGTTCTCTAAATACGCAGCAAAAAGATCATTTCATGTACCGTTAATCAAGTTATCAAACTCTTCTGGGATTCTCCTTATTTCCAACATACTGTAACTGGCATTTTTTGGAAGATAATGGGGTTTGGGTATGGTGGTTTTCTGGTATGGTGGTTTTTTGGTATAGCCATCTCTCTTAAACTGAAGATGACAATGCTTTTGAAATTCTATTGGTCTTCATATAGTATTAAGATTTTTTTTAATATTTGAACAAATGGCACAAATGTATTGTACAACTGTAGAATTATTATGACAATTCCAGCTTTTTTAATACACTCAGAATTTTAAGAGACACTTTATAAAGAATAGTGTAACAGTGAATCTAGTTTTAATCCTCTAGTAGAAATTTATTATCAAAAAATGTCCTGTCCTTAGAGCTTCATAGCTTTCTTTAATCACTATTATTGTATGTAATACACTCTAGAGGAACTTGAATGAATTTTTATAAGAAAGTGAAACCTTTTGTATTGTATTGACTTATGTTATTAATTCCTTTTTTCTCTACAGTATAACAGAAAACCTTTGTTCTGTGTCATTCCCATCCCCCCTGCCCTGCCCCAGCTATCCACTGTTAGTAAATTCTGCCATGTCTTGCTAAGTTTTTGCAAATGCATTTTGAGCATTTTTGGCTCACCTTATTTCTGCTTGGCAGTTAAGAACACCACTCATTCTTTGCAGCATCTTACATGACAGAAAACTATTCAAGCTTTGTTATCCATATCTTATATTTGAACAAAAAGACCTCGTTGCTAATGCTGGTGTTGTCAGAAAAGGATTCAGCAGTAGTGGTAAACTTTTAAATGTGTTGTGCTGGTTTTGGCTGGGATAGAGTTAAATTTCTTCATTGTAGCTAGTACAGGGCTATGCTTTGGATTTGTGATGAAAACAGTGTTGATGATAATATAGAGATGTTTTTGCTCTTGTTGAGCAGTGCTTCCACAGAGCCAAGGCCTTTTCTGCTTCTCACACCACCCCACCAGTGAGTAGGCTGGGGGTGCACAAGAAGTGGGAGGGGACACCTGACCCCAATTGACCAAAGGGATATCCCATACCATATGTATTGGGTTTGCATGGCAAGGTTTTGGTAGTGGGGGTGCTACAGGGGTGGCTTCTATGAGAAGCTGCCAGAAGCTTCCCCTGTGTCTGAAAGAGCCAATGCCAGCCGGCTCCAAGATGGACCCACTGCTGGCCAAGGCCGAGCCCATCAGTGATGGTGGTAGCACTTCTGGGATAAAAAAACCACCAAGAGTAATTGCAGTTGGAGACAGGAGAGAGAATATGTGAGAGGAACAATTCTACAGACAGCAAGGTCACTGAAGAAGGCGGGGGAGGAGGTGCTCCAGGCACCAGAGTGGAGATTCTCCTGCAGCCCCTGGAGAAGACCATGATGAGGCAGGCTGTCCCCTGCAGCCCCTGGAGGTTGATGATGGAGCAGATATCCACCTGCAGCCCGTGGAGGACCCCACACTGGAGCAGATGGATGCTCCCGAGGGAGGAACCCGTGACCTCATGGGAAGCCCACGCTGGAGCAGGCTCCTGGCAGGACCTGTAGCCCTGTGGAGAGAGGAGCCCACGCTGGAGCCGATTTGCTGGCAGGACTTGTGACCCCGTGGGGGACCCACACTGGAGCAGTCTGTTCCTGAAGGACTGCACCCCATGGAAGGGACCCACGCTGGAGCAGTTTGTGAAGAACTGCAGCCCATGGGAAGGACTCACATTGGAGAAGTTTGTGGAGGACTGTCTCCTGTGACAGGGACCCCACACTGGAGCAGAAGAGTGTGAGGAGTCCTCCCCCTGAGGAGGAAGGAACAGCAGACAACGTGAGATGAACTGACCACATCCCCCATTCCCTGTCCCCCTGCGTCACTGAACAGGGAAGAAGTAGAGAAACTCAGGAGTGAAGCTGAGCCCAGGGAGAAAGGAGGGTGCGGGGAAGCTGATTTTTAAGATTTGGAGTTTATTTCTCATTACTTGACTCTGATTTTATTGGTTATAAATTAATTTTCCTGAGTTGAGTCTGTTTCGCCCATGATGGCAATTGGTGAGTGATCTCTCCCTGTCCTTGTCTTGACCCATGAGCCTTTCATTGTATTTCCTCTCCCCTGTCCAGCTGAGGAGGAAAGTGATAGAGCGCCTTTGGTGGGCACCTGGCCTCCAGCCAGGGTCTACCCATATGATGTCATGCTCAGCATATAAAACTGGAGGATGAAGAAGGAAGGGGGAGACGTTCGGAGTGATGGCGTTTGTCTTCCCAAGTCACCGTTACGCGTGATGGAGCCCTGCTGTCCTGGGGATGGCTGAACACCTGCCTGCCCATGGGAAGTGGTGAATGAATTCCTTGTCTTGCTTTGGTTGCATGCACAGCTTTTGCTTTCCCTATTAAACCGTCTTTATCTCAATCCACGAGTTTTCTCACTTTTACCCTTCTGATTCTCTCCCCCATCCCAGTGCGGGGAGTGAGCGAGTGGCTGTGTGGGGCTTAGTTGCTGGCTGGGGTTAAACCGTGGCATGTGTAAAGTCTATTTCTACAGTTCCTTTTCTTCTGGCTACCTAATGAGCTGTTGATTTGAGTAAGCCTAACAAACTGCTGCACATAAACCAGAGTGTTTCAAAGTGACATTCCAAAAGTTAGCATTCAGGCTCAGGTTTAATCGCTTGAAGAAGCAGTCTGATTTCAGAACTCATCATCTTTCAGGGACTCTCAATAAAAATTAGACCACTTAGTTTCCCAATACAGGAGCCTGTAAATATATATCCATCCAAGTGAATTTGGTTAAGTAGTGCCACTTACGGGGAAAATCACCTCCTTTGCTATACAACATTGACCTTTTTAAAAATAATTTGTTAACATAAATTTGACACAGTTTTACAGTGCTAAGTGATTAGACAATCAATACATCTTTCCATGTGCCATAAGTAATGTGTATTTCGTGTTGCTGTGAGGATTAGAATATAGTATGAACTGTGCTGAACTCTCCTTGGTTCTGTTTAATACACTGGTAGGTCATAATATAGTTCAGATGAACTCCAGGGGCACTGCATGCTGAGTTAATGAAGATCAGGACAACTTACAGTAAATACTATGACCCTGGAAATAGAAAGTCATTTAACTTGATTTTACTAAGGGGATACACTAGATAAGTCACAGCTTATAAGCTTTGTCAATAGTTAATTCACAGAAAATTTATTATCTGTAGTAAATACGCAAGTTGTTCAGATAAGAGACACTAGGCTACTGAAATGTTGCCAGGTTCCTTGTGAATGTTACTGATGAAGAAGGATGAATTGTGAGTGAGAATAAATGAAAAGGTTCACATGTACAAACTCTGATATGAAGGTTTACATATGCAACATGCACTTGCAAGTTCAACAATTTTTATCCATAGCACAATAAATGAGTTTTTTGGAATATGGAGATGTCCTTTATAACACACTGTTTACAACTGTGTGTACGTAAATTGGAAATGTTTTTTTCTAGTCACAGATAATTTTAAAAACTTGTATGATTTTTTAGCTTTGTTAAAGAAAGTATGGTAGAATAATTTTTTAAAAATTAATTTTTACATGAGTAAATGTGAAAAACCATTGGAATTGTAGTCTGCTAGTTTCTTAGTTTCTTACATAGAACATACTATTGTAATTTAGATATTCTTCAGCTCAGTAGAAATATGACTTGGAGAAGTTTAGTCTAAATAAGCAGAACATTGAAATTTATAATCCTAGACTTTCTTGCCTCTACAATTGAAGGTAGTTACAGAAAGTAAATATGGAGTCATCATAGGACCTATAGTTTATGTTCTGGAAACCTCCTACATTCATCAAATATGGTAGTCTTCCAATATTTCTAGAAGCTAAAAAATTAATCATCATAATGACTTAATTTGTGAAATCATTCCTTGGATTGTTTGCTGTATTTTATAAGTACATGCAAACAGTCTATAGTCTTTCTATCAGTATAGCAATCCACTCTTTAACTTTTTCTTTAAGTCTCTCATATTTAAATGACCTGAGAATCTAGAAAGTGGATTCTAGACAACATAGTATTCTTGATATCTGCAGGATGTGACTTTAACAAAATAAATTCAATTCTGTTAGTTTATAATCTATTAGTTAATTGACATTTTTGACCTGTAGGTAGAGTGTAATTTGCTCAATGCTTGATTCTTAGTTTATTTTAGCAGTTTCATGTGACTATTGTATTCAACTTAAGTAAAAAAAAAAATCAGTGGAATGCATTCTTTAGAGTTTACCTAGAGATGCCTTATGAAAAGAAACTTTAGTCACAGGAAGGTTTGGAAAACTACTCATTTGGGTTGGGTTTTTTTGTGGCTTGTGGTGGTGTTTTGTTTTGTTTTGTTTTGGTTTGGTTTTGGTTTTGGTTTGGTTTTGTTTTGTTTTGTTTTGTTTTGTTTTGTTTTGTTTTGTTTTGTTTTGTTTTGTTTTTTAAGCCTTGAACCACTAAGCTCGAGGTAGTTCTTTTACTTGGTAGCACTTCTTGTATAATAATAACCTGGAGAAGAGATTAGAATGGACTTGAAAAAGTCAAGGAAATCTGCTTTATTTAAGCCTTACATGCATTAAGATTGTGAGTAAAGAAGGCTCCAAGTGAGAGCTTTAAGATGCTTGCTCCTTATGGACATTTACTCTATGGATGGTCCTTAGTGATCCCGCAAAAGGCATAGTCACAGAAACTCTTACCCTTGAGATAAATATGAGAGATCTCACTAGGAAGCTTGTGTTTGATGCTAAAAATATTGGAAGGAAAGCCTTTTTATCTCTGACTTAATAAGATTTGCATGATGAAGTGGATATATTCCAAATTTTTAACAGTTTTGGGGATTCATTTATTTTTTCCTTGAGAGGTGAGGGATATGCAGCACTTTGCATGACATCCTGAGGTGAGCTCCCGACATTTCCTAATGCTTCTTAAAACAGAAGGCTTCTCTCTTTGAAGGAGCAAATTGTCATCTGAAGTACCTTCATCAGAAAGCTGTGAAGCAGGGGAAGCCACTCATTCTTAGTTCATTTTGATAGGCACTGGACACCAACTGAGCAATGATCTTAGCAGAAATAATGCAAAGTATTGCCAAGCTGATCAAGATAGATGCCATTTGTGGTGGTCATATGATGCAGTTAATAACTCCTGGTGTTTCAGTTTCAATCGATCTTACTTAACCTTTGCAGTCCAGCCTAACATGAATCTTACGAAAGATCATCATCTCTGCAGGGCAAGTCTTCAAAATTAATGTAGAGCATATTTCTGTGTTTTAGTAGTTGTAGGATTTAGGATTTCTTCCTGTGCTGTGCTATTTAAGTAGAATTTTATATCTTTAATTCCATTGAGTATTGTAACTAACATGGGTATATGTTGTTCTTTCATTCTCCTGTCCTCTTGCAAGAGGAAAATTATGTAAACGGTGCAGTTACTAGTTTTGAGGTATTCTTTTAAAACTCAGATTTTTCCAAGTCCAAGATCCTTACTGTTACTTTGATGTTACTTGAAATATTGACTGCAGGAGTCTTATTGACAAATAAGGTAGTACCAGTCAGCACCCAGTAGTAAGCATGTATAAAAATTTGAAATGCTCTGGAGAAAAATTTTTGGGTTTTTTTTTTTTTTTGCTGTGAAGCACATGAATGTCATTATTAAAAAAAAATTTAAAAATACAGTTAGTGTTAAAGTTTTTCTATGGGAGATTTTTGCATAATTCTGGAAGCTCTTTGCACACATAAAATTGTTTGCAGCTAGTTGCTCTCCCATAGTATTTTATAATGTAGCTCTTTGTATGTTAACTGAAATCTTCCAATATTGTCCTCTCACACAGATGTGTATTTGGTGGTTAGGGGAAACAAAATAAAATCCACCTGAATTCTCTCTATTAGCACAGGTGACAAATATGCTTTTGTTCAATAACTGCATGCTGGTCTGCTCTGAAAAGGTCTATAGTTTGGTTTAACTTAGCTTTTACAATTGATGACCCACTATCTTGGGTCATTGATGTTCACACTGGTGGAAGCTGCTATGGTTCTTAGTGCTAGGGCAGGCTTTACTACAAATAATTGGGAAAACAACCCATTCAGATCTGGGGCTAGTTTTAAATTGCAATAGATACAGAATACCTTGGTTGACTTTAAGTTTGAATTTCATCCACAGTTTAGTACTACCAGAACACCTCACAGACCAATAAAATATCTCAAAGTATATGATATTATTGCTATTATAAAGTGCAGAACAGGGCTATCAAAAATCCTGATTCTTTAATTATTTTTTTTTTTTAATGGACTGGCTTGTCTGTGGCAGAAAGGAAGCTGTTGTCATTACGTAAATGTAGAAATTTGTCCTCTGTATGTGATGTCTGCATTTAGAAGAGAAGTTCCAAAGTGACTGGGCACTGATGTGAAGCTTCAAACTATAGGTAAACTTCAGGAACCTTCCTCCTTTAACAGTTCCCAGAGTACACAATTAGATGTGTTTTTTCTGAATTGCTGCAAAAAAAAAAAAAATCTATAAACATGTGTTAGAAACTATGGCCTACTTTGAAACATACTGTCGTAGTTTAGCCCCAGCCAGCAGCTAAGCCCCACGCAGCCACTTGCTCACTCCCCCCACAGTGGGATGGGGGAAAGAATTGGAAGAGTGAAAGTGAGAAGACTCATGGATTGAGATAAAGACAGTTTAATAGCACAAACAAACAAACAAAAAAGGAAGATGATAATAATAATAATAATATATACCAAACAAGTGATGAACAGCACAATTTCTCACCACCTGAAGTCAATGCTGAGCAAGGCCCCCCACTGACACACCTCTCAGCCCACCCTCCAGTTAGAACGTGACGTCATATGGTATGGAATATCTCTTTGGTCAGTTTAGGTCAGCTGCCCTGGCTGTGTCCCCTCCCAGCTTCTTGGGTGCCTCCCACCTTCATGTTGGCAGGGCAATATGAGAAGCTGAAAAGTCCTTGACTGCTTGGCAACAACTAAAAACATCAGTGTGTTATCAACATTATAAATCCAAAACACAGCACTACACCGGCTGCCAGAAAGAAAATTAACTCTATCCCTGCCAAAACCAGGACAAATACTTTCCTTGTGGTAGTTGCTGGATCAAGAAGACAAATTGGAATCTGATATAGCTGATTCCAAAAACTGAATATCAAAACCAAGTGATTTTGTTGCCAAATCATTAAATGACAATTGTAAGCATATGGAGGAAGGATATGAACTGTATACCCAGGTCCTTTGCTGAAATGGTAGGACTATATTTATGTTTAGAATTAACCACAGACTTGAAATTATTCATTGAACAGGAGACTCTTTGCAGCTTTTCACTAATAATTATTTCTAAAAAGCATAGGTACTTCAACTTTCTGAAACACCTGGCAGCTAGATTAATAGCTTCTTGGCAGCAGATTACAACCACCAGTATGTAGTGGCTACCAGATGAGCATTAATTTAGTTTTATATTAAGCATGCAAAGCAAGTAGAGAAAATATAATCATTTATTATTATAATAGTTCTAAGTTATAACCAGCTGCATGATTTATGCTTCAATTAAACTATGCAGCTTGTACAAAGTCTTCTTCCTGTATTAATCATGCAAACTGGCTCATTATTTATAACTAAAAAAAGCAGATGGGCCAGGGTTTCAAGTGATGATTGGGAAGGGTTTCACATTTGCAACACCCCACATATTAAGCATGGCAGGGAAGATGAAGCATTTCATATGAAAGAAAAATTTGATAGTGTAGAATTTTCTAGGTTTGTATTACAATACTCTCAATCAGCTGTTACTCTGTAAAATGAAGTTAAATGCTGCTATCATTTACACCACTCAAAGCCCTTAGACTGCTGAAAGTCAATGGCTATCAGTGAAGGTCGTGTTTGGTTTAAAGTTTTTTCAAATTTGGTTGTGATTGGTAAATCATTCCCTAGGAAAGATGTAGTGAATATCAGTGGACGTGACAGAAAAGAGAATTTGTGATAAATCTATGGCTTTACTTTCTGAGTCCATTGCATCTCTTGGACATATTGATTGAGATGATCTTGATGAATAGGAATGTCTCAAGATGGAAAGCAAAGGCCACCTGGTTAGTCAAGACTACAGGATCTACCAATCAAGCTGGCCCTGCCCAATCATAACTTTTATGTACTGTAGAAGGGGATAAAGTCCCTGTAGTGGACATAAAGAATATGTTAGGGAAGACAGTCTGGGTTACTCCCGCCTTGGGCAAAGGCAAACCCATCCGTGAGATTGCTTTTGCTCAAGGACTTGGGTGCACTTGGTGGATGATGCAGAAGGATGAGAAAGTCCAATGTGTACCTCAAGGACGTTTGCTTTTGGGTGAGAATAGCCCATGATTTAAATTGTATGATGTTAATTGCTACATAATATTGCATGTCATCACTACTATGATTGCTATAGGCCATAGCAATGGTATTACAGAAGGTATCACCCAGACCAGTGAAGAATGAACTTTGATGAAACTGAGCAAGGTGCAGAGGTGATGAAACCAGATCTGACTTCAGCAGCAAGCACCCAGAAACTTCCTCGTGATTGACATTTTCAACCTGCAGACCATGAGCATGGACCATGCCAGATACATCAGCTATGAACTCCAGATGCAGCATGCAAGAGTCCAACAGCACACCCCACCTCCCCTGCCCTGAAAGACTGTTGTGACAGATGGAGCCCAAAAGTCATGGACTAAATTGACTCAATGGACATTTTAGAGGGATGACTAAGGGAATGATATCTGTGTGTACGTATCAAAAGACAGGAAAAGTGATGGTGATTAATTGGAATTTATTGGGAAATATAGGACCTGGACATGACATAAATGGTATGGAATAAGAGGTGGATACTGTCCTGGTTTTGACTGAGATAGAGTTAATTTTCTTTCTAGTAGCTGGTATAGTGCTGTGTTTTGGATGTAGAATGAGAATAATGTTGATAACATGCTGATGTTTTTAGTTGTTGCTAGGTAGTTGCAGTGCCTACACCAAGTCCAGGACTTTTCAGCTTCCCCCGCCCTGCCAGGTGCACAAGAAGCTGGGAGAGCACAGCCAGGACAGCTGGCCCAGGCTGGCCACCAGGGATGGTCCCTGCCAGAGAACGTCATGCGCCGGATGTAACTGGGGAAGTGATCTGGGGGGTGGGATCGCTGCTCAGAAACAGACTGGTCATTGGATTGGGTTTTTTTCCTCCCTTTCACATGTGGTGAGCAATTGTAATTGTGCATTACGTTTATGACTGTAATTATTGTTGTTGTTGTTATTATTATTATCTTCCTTTGTTATCCTATTAAACTGTCTTTACTTCAACCCATGAATTTTTTTTTCCCATTCTCCTCCCCATCCACTTGAGGGGGGAAGGGTGAGCAAAAAGCTTAGTTAGTGATGCTTAGTTACTGGCTGGAGTTAAAACACTACGAGGGAGGAAAGGTGAAGTGTGGATTACTGAGACTTTGTTAGCTTAAAATTGTTCATTGGCACCAGAACCTGCCCTATTCTTATTTTAACTAGAGACATAAATAACAGTTCTGTCAGCTGTGTGAGTATCCTGGGTACCTGGTGAGTGGCTGGTTGCTGAAGTATTTCTCCTGCTTTGTGTCTCTTGGACTTGCATTAGCCATAGTGAAAATTTCACTGAAATCAGCATGTTGTGCCAAAAAACCAAAAAAAAAACCAAATCAACCAACCAACCAAACAAAAAGCTCACAACCAATTGTGTAATATGTAATGAAAGAAACAAATCCATCCAATCTACCTATTTTTTATAAATTGAATAATTAAAACCCTACAAGTTACAGTATAAGAATGATCACAAATAAACATAGCCTTATTTCTCCTTCCTCCTCCTTTTTTTCTTTTCTTTTCTTCACCTTCCTCATCCTTTTTCCCTTTTCTTTTCCCACCTCCCACTTTCATTCAGCAAGCTCTTCTCTCTGTGTCTGGGGTTTCTTAACCCCAGTCCTGTGATCTCTGTGATGGAGAGAATAAGCTATGCAATGACTAAAAAGAATGCATTTTACATGATGTTTTTTGTAATCTGTAATAATATATTATTAAATAAAAGTGACACATACTCAGTTATGGTGACCAAAAATGCCTAATCTACTGGTCCAAGGCTTTGTTACAGTAATGCAGTTCAGTGCAAAAACTCTATAACTTAAAGTTCTGAATCATTTATTGTTATTGGTTAAAATAAGTGATTTTTTTCCCCTATTACAAATCATTGAATAAAAGTAATTAGGGAAGAAAAAAAAAAAGACCTTCAGGAAAAACAGTCATTTTTCCTATGTTTTTCCAATCCCTAAATATCAGTAAGTACTAAATTTGGTGACAAATGCTGTAGGAGCTGATATTAAAACTAAATTGAAGTTTAACTTGATTATAATTGCAAGAGAACTTTCTAGGGGAGTCACAGAAAAGAAACGTGTGGAATACTAGCATACCTCTACAGACTATTATGCGATTTAATGTTCACACTTTAGAATTTCATTGTATTAGTCTGATTTCTGATTTACCCCACACCAAATCTGCTTAATGAAGAAATACCAAAACTCATAAGCCACCCATATCCCTGGCATAAGACAACAGACATTCATGACAGTAAATTTTTCTATTTCTGAGAAGACAAAGACTGAACTCAGGAATGCCAGCTGACACCTTCGTAAGGGTATTTTGAAAGCAAATCAGGAACCGCAGAAAATGGCATTTTGTACTTGAACATGTAGTTTTGGGGTGACACAGTATAGGAAATACAATGCCCTGTACTCAGAAGAAAATTTGACATCAGCTAAGGTTATATGTATGCAATTATTTCAGTGATTTCTCGAACCTGCTGTGAGACACAAGTGGGAAAGGTATATAGTCTAAAGGACTGTATATTACTGTTGGTGAAAATCGGTTGACTTAGTCAATATGAATAGAATGTCGAACTCATACTGAGCTGTGTTTTTAAGATAGTTTCTTAGGTAGATTTCTGATTTAAGAGGCTATTCTTAACTTTAGTAGTTTTCATGTACCATTTAGTATTTTTCATGTACGAGGAAGATGAGACTTATAATTTTTCCCCCACCCTTCAGTCTCAAAAAACCCAAGAAGAAATCCCCTAAAGTGATTATCTTCAGGTGATTTATTTTCAATGTTGCTGCACCAACCATTGGCTATTCAAAGTATTTATTTAAAGGACGACATTTTTTGTCTCTTCTTTGGCCTCATAATTCTAGCAATTCTTGGATGTAAAACTATTGGCAGTGTCTAGAACAAGTAAAAACCATTCTTTAAGGCAAGTGAAAAGGAGAGTGAATTTTAATCTCTCTATTAAAACCTCTAAATAACTTTATTGTATTAAAAATTTCCATTCATCAATTCCTTAATACAGATAAGCATGAAAATCTCTGGCTGATTTAAGATCTGTGATCTGCAAGATATATCATAAATATGAATGTATATGTGTGGGGCTTTCGGATCTGGTTTTAAATTGTTTATTATCATCTATTGATAATTTTGTCAAGCAGTTTTGCTATATCTATCTTATGGAAATTTGTAAATTATATAGAATATATTCATGTTTTTACAGTCCTCTTTTCCACTATGCATACAAATTTGTATGGACTACCATGTTTCCAGGTTACCAGGAAATGAGTGAAAAAGGCCAATGTGTAACCTTGACTGACAGAATGCCTACTGGATATGAAGCACGGGATTCAAGTTCGTTTCTGACTCTTTGGAAGCTAGGTTTTAAACTATTTTTAATTTAACTACTCTAAGCAGGAGATGGTTGGCCTTTCTGGTTCATTTTCATTCAGATGCCCTATAGGCTTGTATTCTTTGGGCTTTGTTTTATCTCAATGTGTTTAATACACTTTTTTTTTTTTTCAGTCCTGAAATTTTTAAGATGACAGATTTTACAACTGTTTCTTCCACAGTTTTAGTTGGATGTGTCTCATCTACGTTACCCATTTGCCTGAGTAGATAATTGTGATTGATGCATAACGGGATCACATGCAGCTTAATTGCAGTAAGTGTTTTGGTGTAGTCAGGAGATAGATGATGGAAAAGAACATTTCTTCCCTGTGAGTAAATTATGATATATTATTTGTCCTTGCCATCCATTACTAGCTTAGACTTCTTCCCATGGAATGTTTTGTGCTCACTCTATTACTTGAGCTCTCTAATGATTTTCCAGCTAATTGGGTTTCTGTTTCTTCCTTTAGTATGCACAGATTGTGCAACTTGTTCTTCTGCTTCATGAAAATGTCTTTTGGGCACACTGAATGATTTCTGTACTGAGTTACCTCATAGAAGTTTTAGTTTAGATTTGCTTGTTTTTTCACAAATATCTCTATCATATTGTACTTCCCCTCAGATTCCCAAATTTAAGAGGGTTTTTTTTTCATATTTTTGATTGCCTTTGTTGTTGTTGTTGTTTTGGAGGGGTTTTGTTTGGTTTTAATATATACAGTACTATCCTGAATTTTAAATTACCATTTTAACTTATTCCTTTTGATACATACCCTTTTGCATTTATATCTTTCATCTGCAGGTGATCTGCCCTTTTGAATTTACTCTTATCAATTTCCCTGAGTCCTTTAACTGCCCAAAATCACAGTGTAACAGCAATACGATTTCACAAGTGAATCAAACAACAGAAATCACGTGCTCTTAGTACGTCCTCTTATTAAGTATATTTGTGCTCCTTTGTCGATGTGAGATTCCCCACGCAGCACAGTCACGTTACTATATTAGCCTGACAGGTAAATGACTATGAATTGAGGACATGTCAATTGTTTAGTGAAACTACTTGAGGGATGACCCCCCTTGCCTTGTTTTCTGTTTAGGTAGCTGTTAAATGCATGTACCCCCATATACCTGTATAAAAAGCAGGTAGATCCAAATGTTTTATACCTGTTGTGTATGTACCAGCATATAAAGCTACATATTTATTTGTTATGTGTATTTTTATATATAGATAATATATTTTACAGTCAGTATACATATAGCAACTGTATGTATGTTGAAGTAAGTCATCAGGTTCTTTTAAGTAAGTTCTTTAAGTGACATCTTCATTAACACCATGAAATTGATCTTTCTGTGGAAAGTTAGCTCGACATTTGTGCATTGTTGAAGACTTTTAAGCCTACGAAATCCCATATTGTATGGGATTTAAGTGATTGGTAAGCTTTGTGCAATCTATACTTTTTTTTAATGCAGGTGGACATTCAGCATCTCAGGATAGTAAAAAGAACAGTAATAAGTGATATATAGACTTTCGATAGTTGGAAAGCCCTAAAAGAAAATAGCTTAAAAACACCAAACATACAAACAAAAGAATCAGGACTTTGAAACTGATTTTTAACTCTTGTTATTTATATCAGATCATAGGATGATCCTGGTTAGAGGGTACCATAGGAGGTCCCTGTTACAGCCTCCTGCTCAAAGCAAGATCAGCTGTGAGATCAGATGAAATTGCCTAGGGTTTTATTCAATTTGGGTCTTGAAGGATGGAGACTGCACAGCCTGTCTGGACAACTTGGTCCACTGCTTGTCTGTCCTCACATTGAAAATGGGGTGGTTTTTTTCCTTCTGTCCAGTGTCTACCTTTTTTATTTCAGCTTACTGCTATTACCCCTTGTCTTTTTGAAGTGTACCACCATGAAGAACCAGATGTCTGAGGTCTTGATGACCTCATGATAGGTAGTGTCAAGCTGCTGCTTGATCCCCCTGAAGCCATCACTTCTCCAGGCTGAAAAAAGCTCCTTTCCCTCAGCCTTTCTTCGCAATTCCAGTGCTCCAGTCACTGACCATATTGGTGGCTGTCTGCTAAACTTATATCTTGTTGATGTATTTCTTCTATTTGGGCACACAAAACTGGAGCTGGTATTCAAGATGTGCACTTGTGAGTAGAGGGGGGTTATACCTTGCCTTCATCTCCTGGCTGTGGCTGCTTATTTGTGGCTGTGCTGCTGCATTGTGGTTAGGGCACACTGCTGGTGGATGTTCAGCTTCTGTTTGCCTCAAGTGCAACATCCTGACTTGGATATAGGAATATTGTGAGTGACAGTAATGAAATCCTTCATAAAACCAAGGTGAATGACATCAACAACCCTCCTCTCATCCACAAATCTAGTCACTTGATCATGGAAAGTAATTGTGATGGTCAGCTATGATTCACCATTGCTAAATCCTTGCTGACTGTTCCCAATCTTGCAAGACATGAGGCAGTTCTCCCAGCACCTTTGGATGCAGCCCATTGGACGCCACAGACTTGTGTGGCACATAATCCCTGACTTGATACTCATCTGTTGCTGGTGGTTCCTCTCCTCCTTGAACCCTTTCACTAAACACAGAGGCTTTGTTAGTGAAGACTGTGGAAAAGATTATATAGGTATGTCAGCCTTATCTGTGTCCACTGTCGGTAAATCATCTCCAACATTCAGCTGCAGGCCCGCATTTTCCTTGTTCAGCCTTTTACTAGTAATATAGCAGTATAAAATTCTTGCTACCCTGTGTGACCCTTGAAATTGTCAACTCCTGTTCAGCTATGGATTTCCTAATACCACCCCTATATAGATAGGCAACATTTCTGAATTCCTCCTTTGTCCCCGCTCCTATCTCCTGTATCCTGCACTGTTTCAATTGGAACTTGTCAGGATTTCCCTGCTTAGCCAAGCCAGTCTCCTCAGGCATCTGCTTGTCTTCCTGATTATCAAGATGGGGACTGTATTTGCACCTGGAGGATGCCTTCCTTAAAGACCTGCCAGTCCCTCAGCTCTTTTGCCCTTTATTGCTGTCTCCCGTAGTATCCCACTTAACAGTTTCCAGAAAAAGCTGAGGACTGCTTTCCTGAACTCTAGGGTCTGTACTCTGTTACTCACCTTCCTTACTCCATTTAGGATCTTGAACCTCAATTCATGGTTACTGCAGCCAAGACTTCTGCTGATTATCACATCCCCAATGAGTTATTAGTAGAGAGCAGTAGATCCAGCTGTACAACACCCCTGGCTGGCTCATCCAATACCTGCATCAAGGAGTCGTTTCTGACACTGCCCAGAAACCTCCTTGACTGCTTGCATCCTGCCACACTGCCCTTCGAGCAGGTGATGTTGGGGAGTTTGAAGTTCCCCGTACAAACCAGGGTCTGTGATCCCCATATTTTCTCAAATTGTTTAAAGAAGGCTCTGTTGACTCTCTCACCCTGATTGGGTGGATGCAGCACATTTCCACCACACTGGATCCTAACCTTCAAGCTCTCAGCCAGTGTCTCCATATGTCATACAGAGGACCCTTGTAAATTTGAGAGAATTTCTGAGAAGGGTAAACTCTCTCTTCCTTTCTCCTTCCTGTCTTTCCTGAAGAGCTTATATCTGTCTATCACAGCACTCCAGTCATGCCAGCCATATCTGTTATTCCAACAATGTTGCATTTCTCTGACCACATGCCAAGCTGTAGCTCCTCCTTGTTTCCCAGGCTGTATGCACTTGTGTATAGGCCCATGAGCTGGGTACTCTCCCACCCTATTTTATTGGTTTAAAAGTGTCTCTAATGCCTATCACCCTGCACCCCTTGCTGTCCAACACAATCCATAATTTTCTAACTTGACTTTGGGTTGTAACTTCACTCCTTTATCACTCCTAGTCTGGAGCTCTCATTCTCCTCACCAGGTCTGTCAGCGTGTTGTCAGAGATGCTCTTGCCCCATTTTATGAGGTGGATCACCTTTCTGCCTAGTAGCCTCAGTCCTGAAGGAGAGTCCATTGGTTCCAAAAGCCAAATCTCTGTTGTCACCACCAGCTGTGTGGATCCACAGGGTCTGTCTGCTCTGTCTCAGGCCTTTTCTCTGCACCGGCAGGACCGAAGACACACCACCTTGCGCACCTGATCCTCATCCGCCGGTGCCATGTAGTCACATGCTTAGTGTCCCCCTACAGTGGTATAATTGATGCCTACATGGATGAATCACAAGGGTTAATAGGCTGAGGACAAGCCTCATCAGTCTCTCTGCGGCATCTTGAATCCAAGGGTCCCCTCTGCAGCAGGTCAGCAGGTCTGCTGTCATCCACAGGAAGGGCATATTGTGCAGAAAGCACCTGCCATTTGTCGGTGTTGATGCATCATTTGGGCTCATCTGGTTTTGATGTTTCACTGGAATTATATTCTACCCAAATTTGCTACCAGGGCATTGAACCTGTTCTGCAGTTGCAGATATCTGGATGGAGAAAGAATATCTTCTTGCCAGAAGTCACAGGCTTCCAGCCTTCCACATTTTGGGAATCTCCATTTGCCATTCCAAAAAGCACAGAATCTTGCTTCTCCTTCCTTCTGTGCGTTTGGTGGTTCAGACTCTTGTGTCTATGAGGTCATGGAGAAGATGCATCTTAATTTTCTCTGTTTGCTTCTTACAAATCCATGACTTGATGACACAGTTCCTCAGCCAGGACACACTGCCTGTAGGAAAAGATGTCACTTTCCTCTGCCTTAGCCTCAGTGAGGGGTCGCAGGCATTCCCTCCTGCCTGACACTGCGTCCTCCTCCTGGATCTCTTGAGTCAAGGCCTCTGATGTGGCAGGGGTAATTACTCCAGTTGATTCTGGAGACCATGCCCAGATCTTTTTTTTATTATTATTTTTATTTTTTTTAATGGAATGGTTTTATTTTGCTTTGAGAAATGGATTCGGTCTAGAAATACACTTGCTGAGGAAAAATAAGATTTCTCTGGGAAATTTTATTTCCTCCAAATTAAGCTTTGTGAGATGCAGAGATGTGTTCAGGGATGGATGGAGTTGTCCAGCTTGCTGCTTCAACCAGTATGCTGTTCCTGGTAGTTTGGCTTGGTTCAGTAGAGCTACTTGCTTAAAAACTGACTCTCATTGAACACTATCTCCTGCTGCTGCTTTCCCTCCATTCTTTCTTCAGTAGGTTACTGCTTTTGCTTCATTGGGTTGGCATCTTGTCTTGGTTACCCTCCTCGAATCTGTTCAAGATAAATTCTACATGATGTCCAAACACTGTGGTGGTCTATGAAATGAAAGGTGCAGTGTTTCAATACGAAGGCTCCAGTGAATCTTGAATAAATGGTATAAATTCTGGAAGTACTAATTTGAATATGGGAAATACCTGCTTCCCTAGCAGCTGAAATATAGCTGCTGTAACTGCTATACATTATCTTCCAGAAACAAATAGTAATCTATTTAGAAAATACAAAAAAATACTCTGGTGAAGAAATTACTACTTTTCACAAGACCGTGCATTTTGTAAACTTTTGAACCACATTTAGACCATGAAGTGCAACCTGTTTCTCTGAGGTCAGCCGTATAAGAGAAGCTGAGAAAGAAAAAGCTCAGAAGTCACTGAGGCCAGTAGAGGCAATAACAAAATAGTTTTTGATAAAATATTTTAGTGAATTGCATGAAGGTGATGACTGTGAGCTTGCCTAGAAATAAGTCATTGTTTTAAAAAATTGCAGCAGTGCATATTTCAGCATTTGAGACTTGCATTTCAAGTGATATTTTGTGTGCGTATATGTCTGAAAAAAACAACTTAGTGTCTCAAAGTATAGATACAAATAGACTAAACAAAAGTTTTGACTAAATTAGTTACAAATTCCTAATATATTGGGACTTAACATCTTTTAGGATATCATATGTACAGAGCAGGATTCTTGCAACATTGGCTTTGAAGAGAAGGTGTATGATCTTGTTTTGTTTGGCTTTTCATTTGAAGAAGATGGAAGAAAACTTGTAAAGAACAACAATGTCTATATGAAAAAAGTCTTAAGAATTACTGTTTTAGTGTAGTGTTAAATCTTGTTCCTTCCTGTGTGACAACATTTTTTATTCATTAAAATGAATAAGAGCAGAAAAAAGTGAAAAAGTGAATTGAAATACTCTTAGAGGATAAAGGTATTAAATCATGGTCTAAATTAAAATAAACAAACAAAAAACCTGATGAAAAAAACCCAACAAACCAACAAAAAGCAAACATGAATTTGCTTTTGTGTCTCCAAGTTTTTATAATTTTGTTTATTAGATTTTTTCTTCTTGTTTGTTGCTGTTAATGTTTCTAATGTATTTCATTAAACAATCATTATTTGACTAATGAAGTTAGTTAAATGTGTTTGGAGTTAGTAATGACTTTTTCCAGGCACTTATTTTCTAATTCTGAATCTATCAAAATGATCAAAGAGCTAGAGGAAATAGCACACTGGTGTTTTTTGATGCATTTTCTTTGCACAGTGTGTAGTTTCTGTTATCCTGTGATCAAAGACTACACAGTGAATGCCATAGTTATTTGGTTGCCCCATGAGGGGAGAAATAAACAAAGAGTGCTTATAAATCCTGATTTTCATGACAGCTTTGGGCTATTGAAATTTGTGGCATGTGGACAGAGTAGAATTACCTAAGTACGTCCTGAATTGTGAAGGAGTCTGTTTGGGAAACGAGACCTGTACAGAAAGATCTTGTGACTTTGTTTAACAAGATAACTGCAGGAACACGATTGTATTTATTAAGAACATGTCAAGTAAATTATGTAAATCATATACTATGTTCAATTGCTTTTCCTGTTTCAAATCTTAAAGAAAAAGGATGAAATGTGAGAACAATAAATTTAGAGGGTGCTTTATGAAACACTAGGATATGCTTTTGCCTGCTGCATGGGTGGAAGCTCTTGGCTTGTCATCGATTACAAAATGACAGCATCTTTTCTCAAAATTAAGGACTATAATCAGAATGTATCCTCAAAATGTATCAACTCAGTCTTGCATGTCCAGATGGAATACCTGACGTATTTTTGAGCAAGTCAAGCTATTTTGAGCAAAATAGCAAGTCACTTGTAGTTAGAAATAAGATCAATAAGAGGACTACCACTGTTTCTTTCCATTTTTAGGCAGCTCATGCTACATTTGAAGATTAGCTGATATTTAATACAATTTTGAGTGCACTATCTAGATGTAAATGTTTGCATTTGCCTGAATATCTGTTAAACATTTGTATGATGTAGTTAATGTTTATTGTACTTCTAAATATTAAAATATTTAGTATTATGATTTTCAGTATTTCTAGGTCTGCAAATTTAGAGTTAAGCTGCTGGCCTGATCACATTGCATTGTTCAAATCCCCTTCTGAATCATTGAAGAGGAGGTATAGGTGTGCATAACTAATGAAGGAGCAACAAGCCAGCTAACATTTCTATTGAGTGAGGAGGCTATCACATAGAAACTGGGTCGAGGGCTGCCTAGTCAGTGAAAGATAGGGTGGTTCAGAAAAATCTCTGGGGGGGTGATTGAACAGTTTTGATGTGCCTGGTGTAGTCTTGCCCCCTCAGGACAGATGTCCTCTGCCTGTTCCATGGCAGTAGTTCTCAATGTTTGAAAGTCCTGTAGAACATCTGGGCTCTTTACTTTCAGTACCAATTAATATATGAAGTTAAGACCTTATGATGTCCATTCAGCTTATCTTTGCTTCTGACAGAATTTTGTGATTTTTTTTATATATATATTTGCTTTGCTTTGCTTTTGTTTTTCCTTTGCAGTGTTAGCAGATGTGCCATGAATTTCTTCTGTGTTGTCCAATTGAATAACCTAGACAAAAAGTTGAGAAATGGAAGAAAATGCCCTTTAAATTTTCTGACTCTCAGGAGAGGTGGTGCACTTAAGATTAAAATTAAAAACTAGTGAAAACATCTCAGTTTGCTGTCTGAGCAACCTTGAAGAAAACAGTAAGTGCAAACTGTAACATTTCAGGGACTGGATTATATTTAGTATTGCTAGTGTTCCCTGTTGGTTTGGGTTATTTGATATTAATTAAAATATTTTCCCATCAATACAGATTGTATTTTATGTACAATTTTTCTTAGACACCTTATTATGAGAGTGAGGTTTTGATTATTAACTATTATGTGATTACATTATTTCTTTTTTTTTCCTGCAATTTTTTTTCTGTTCCACAATGAAAAGATACTCACTAAGACGTTTTACTAATAGATCTGCCAGTGCTTCTGAGACTGCTACTACTGCCTAAGAGAGAGGAGTGGAATAGATTTCTATTTCCAGGTTGCTTGAGTAACCTCTTACCATATCACAGAAGGGATGAGGTTGGAAGGGACTTCTGGAGGTCATCTGGTCCAGCCCCTCTCACTCACAGGGCCACCTAGAGCCAGTTGACCAGGATCCTGTCAAGATGGCTTTTGAATTTGTCCAAGCATGGAAACTCCACAATCTCCCTGAGAGACCTGTGCCAGTGCTCTGTCACCCTCACAGTAACGGTTTCCTGATGTTCAGAGGGAACCTTTTTTTGTTTTAGATTGTGCCCATTGCCTCTGGTCCTGTCACTAGGCACCACTGAAAAGAGCCTGGCTCAATCTTTGTACCCTCCTTTCATGTATTTATATACGTTGATGAGATCCCTCCAGATCCTTCTCTTCTCCAGGCTGACAAGTCCCAGCTCTCTCAGCCCTTCCTCACAGAAGCGGTGATCTAGTCCCTTTGTCATCTTTGTGGCCCTTCACTGGAGTCTCTCCAGTATGAACATGTCTTTGCTGTACTAGGGAGCCCTGAAGTGGACACGGTACTCCAGGTGCAGTATCACCAGTGCTGAGTAGAAGGGAAGGATTACATCCCCCAACCTGTCTGCAGAATTCCTTGCATTGGGTTTGCGCAGCAAGGTTTTGGTAGCAGGGGTGGCTTCTGTGAGAAGCTGCTAGAAGCTTCCCCTGTGTCGACAGAGCTGCAGGCCAAGAGTGAGCCAATCAGTGGTGGTGGTAACACCTCTGTGATAACATATAAGGTCCTCATACTCAATCCCATTAAGAAGACATAACTAGTTTCTTCTTGTTTTTTCTTGTTTTTCTCTTATGAGACTTTTTGCATTCAACTGTGTTTCAGGATGGCATAATTTTACTTCTGTTTAATTCCATTGGGACTTTTTTTTACATGAAATGCAACATCCAGGGGATTCCCTGTCTCAGAATGAACCATCAACTGTTACATTTAACTTTCTGAAGGTTTTAAAACTGCTTAATAATCCTCTAAATCTGTTGGCAGCTTGCCCATCAGAGAAGGAACGTGATAATTTTATCATGTGAGTACCTTAGTTCAGAACAATCTCCTGTCCTCTGTTTTGTTGAAATATTATCTAGTTATGTGCAACACCTGGTGGAATTAATAATGGGTACAGACTTTTTTTCTTCTGTTTATGGGGTAAAAGATATGATCATACCATCTACCAAACTCTTTAGAATATTAATCCACTACATCTCGCTGATGAAAAAGATAAAGAAGGCAGTACAATTTGTAAACAACCTGACTGGAAGAAATTGAGCAAATGTGACTGTAAAAAGTATTTTATTGGAGCCTGCAAAATTATTTTATTAGCAAGGTGAAGGAAGTGGGAAGACACTTAATTACTGAGATTAAATTGTTCATTTAGTCTTCAGTTCTGTTATTAAAATCCACCAAAGCTCCTAGCTAAACTACTGGAAAAGTAAATAAGGCTGAAGTAACTATTATGTCTTGTAGAATATATAAACAGTAACAGGGGATAAAAATGTATGTATTAAGAGATGAATTTTTGAAAATTTTCACTAACTTGAAATACTGTGTTCAAGAATTGAGATGTCTAAGTATTCTTCAGTTTAGATTCCTTTTTTTTTTTTTTTTTAAAAAAAAAAGGCACCCCACATTACAAAGCATTTGGAAACTGGTGTGCCTGTGAGTCTTCATTTGTATGTCAGAAATTATAGCAAGAAAATTATAAGCACTATTGTGTATAGTCTGTATTTAAGGTTGCTTAAAAAAGCCTGTTTGCAGATGAATTGACAGAATAGTTGTAATATATAGCTGTCGGATGCAGGTCTCAAAATTTGTAGTGTTTAGATTCCTAATCTATTTGCTGGTTGGCCAGCGTCAGCAGATTTTGATGTGCTAGTTTTAACAAAGGGTTTTTAAAATAGTGTATAAAATGTCAGAATTATAAACTATGTGTTTTACCAAACAGTTTTCTGTGCAACTTCAGTTTCTGTTTTCTTTCCCAAGAACATCACACTCTAATTCTGCATGTAGATGTTTAGTTGCTAGATTATATACTAAGTAATATTGTTATAGCAAACAATGCCATCAGAGGTATCAGCTGTATCTCTTCCTTTTGTGTGTCAATATTTTCTATCTAAAACCAATGCAAAACTGCAAATGTATTCCATATAGGTTAGTTCCTTTTACTGTTTATCTGGATTGGATTTGAATTTGCGTTATAGCTTTGACAGATGTTGCTCACAACTTATGTTCTCATATGGATTTTTTTTTTAAACTATATAATAGACCAATGCTTTAATATTCACCAGTAGCTTCCAGTATACTCTCCAACTCCAAGGTGAAACCAGCAGGTGAAAAGATGCTGATACCTTTTTTGTTTGAATATTCTTTGAAAGGTAACAACTGATCTAGAAGGGAAGAAAGTGTGTTTGGCCATTCAGAACTACAGGTGATCAGTTGTTCCTCATTAAACTGTGTATTATCACCTTGCTCAGAACCGCTAGGGAAGGCGACTTTTCACAGGGAATGGTGTATTAGGTTTGCCAGTGTAGTGCAACATTTCTGTAAACTACCAAATAATGATTACTAAATGAGGTTTCTTTTTCTTTTGCTTCCAATTATAAATCATTCAGGCAGAGAAAATACTACGCTGATGCTGCTCTTTCATGTATTAATATTATTAGAGGGCATGCTGTTTAATTGTTAGCTTCCTTATGTTTGCATGATATGATGGACTGTTGTGTGGTGGTGCTTCCCTGGGCTTGGTGCACTCAGGGATGCACGCTTCAGAGGAAAATCAGTTGTGAAAGCAAAAGGAAAGCTGTAACTTCACCCTTTATAGAGCTGGCTATATCTAGTTGATTCAGTGAAAAATTCTTTGTGGGAAATATTTGGTCAAAAAAAAAAAACATTTGAAAGGACAGTGTTGGGGAGATCTGTTTTAACATCTATACTTTGGGATGATGTTTATGATGAATATAAAGACTAACTCACTCAGCTATTCTTTCAAGTCTAAACTCTGTTTCGTTCTGACTCCATTCTTCGATCCCAGGTAGGAGCTGGGTAACAGAAAAGTTGAAAGACAGGTCACTCCAAAGGACATCTTCCTGAAAGGTTCTTCTTCCTTTTAGGGCCTACTTGATGCCAGTTTTTAAAGCAGTCTGACTTTTACTGAGCTATACCGTATTTTCTCTGGATGCTCTGAAATAATTTGCTGGGGAGCTGAGCAATAGTTTATGTCCCACTGGCCCAATTGTTAAGGGTATGAGAGAGGAAAAAAAAATAAAAATCAGGAATCATTTGGAGTTAGCATCCTTATCCAGCCATATTAAAGATACAATTAATGCATATTTTTAAAAGCAGCAATGGAGGAGTTATATAAAACATTCCAGTATTACTGTTGTGCTTTGCTATAAATATAACTCTTGGTTACATGAGCATAATTTTTCATCTCCTTTCTTTAGATGGATCATCTTTGCTTAATGAGAAGGGTGAGACAGGGTAAAACTAAACTACTCTGTGCTGTCATAAAATAGAATTTAGCAGTCTGGTTTGCTTTTTATTTCTATGATTGGGCACCATATAATATTGTGTGAGGAGGGGAATAAATTTCCTTTGCTTGTTTCCATGTACCTATTTAATATTATTTAACTAAGTATTTAACTAAATGCCCTAATTAGCACATCCCTGGCTTCAGGCTGCTTTTCTGTAACAACCTTTTGAAGCTGCATTGTTCATAATTCAATGTGTAGTTTTACCTTTGTTATATGCTTTTTTAACCAGATTCTTCCACGCTCATTTCACTTTTCTTTAGGACATAGACGCTTTCAGGCACAATCTCAGAAAAAATTACCAGTCCAGGTTCACCTTAATGTCATTCTGCAAGCATGTTGTGAGCTCAGTCTGTTTGGATCAAGTAAGCTTGCATAGGCAGTAGATGCATCATCATGGATACATCATGTATTTATTCTTTTATGACTTGACAGTGTTGGGAAATCTGTGAACACTGCCTTTAAGTTTCCCTTTCTAAGCTTCCTTTAAAGAAAAAAAAAAAAAAAAAAGCAGAATGGACAGGTTGGATGAAACATACAGAGATCCTATTCTGAAAGAATTTGTTGCTTGCTTGGGTCCTTCCATTCCTCCGATATGGGGAGTGACATCAGCTGATGATTGCATTACAATTTCCTTATCCGTATAAATGCATACATGGTAAGAATTGAGAGAGATTGCTACACCAGTGGGTTACCTTAGGTGCTGTAGGAACTTGTTCTGGTTCCTGATGCCCTTGTTTCGATATCTGATGTCTGGGATAAGAGGAATGTGATCCTCACTCTTGAATATAGTTCCAGTTCTGCATTACATTGTATTAACTGTTACAAAATTGTAATTGTACAAGAATAAACCCCAAAATAGCACAGAAGGTAGTCCATGAATTTAGTGGTTAGTTTTAAAGCTTGACATATACTAAGAGGCCCAAAGTAATATGCAGCAACAGAAAAGGCCTACAGAAGGAATGAAAGAAACAAGTTCATGGGGCAGAGCTGGGAAGGGAATCTTTGAATACTTATTTATCTTGCTACCTTTCCAACCAATTCCTCAACCAACCATTAAATACAAGCAATTTGAGCAGGGAAGGGGGGGGAAGATATCTTTCCCTATGAAAAGGAACTAATTAGAAATTTGCCTATTTGTATATAAATAGGTATTCAAATGACAAACCTTTAGTTAAATTTTATGTTTACATGAATGCGTGAGAATCTGGCCCACAGCATGCACTGCAGATAAAGCTTCACAGTGTGACATGCTCTGTGTGGCTCATGGGGATTAAGTAAGTTAGAGCTTACGAGTGATCTTTGGAGTCTTGTATTTGAATCTAAAATTTAGATTTTGGTTTTACAACAGTGCGTTTGTAATTATCCCAGTGAAGAAATACCTTCAAGCACTTTGTATTTAGTATAATCAAAGCAGTGTGTTATAACTTGTAAGGACCATGAAAAAACTCTTGATCTACTCTGAATTTCTAAAAAATATTTCAGTAAGATTTCATCTCAGGATATTCCTGCTTTTCAGACTCTGATAGTATTACGCTAGGGAAAGCCTGTCTGTGATAGAAAGGGGAGCGTTTGACTTCATCAGTCAGCTATTGCAGCCTGCATCATGGGACTGAGAACCAAGGGACGCTGCTGGCATCCTTGCATCTTCCAGGAGAAAGGAAAGTGGGATGAAAGGAGAGAGAGGGACCGGTTTTATTGCACAGTAGATGACAGTG
The DNA here is from genome assembly GCF_028858705.1 of Grus americana. NCBI lineage: Eukaryota > Metazoa > Chordata > Aves > Gruiformes > Gruidae > Grus > Grus americana. The sequence continues at coordinate 84,454,061 of NC_072853.1, read as the reverse complement.
ATTCTTAGGATATTAAAAACCCAATAAACCAAGAAACATCCATCACATCCTTGCATTTTGTTATGTAACTCTATCTCTTTTTCTACATGGCAGGTAGTCTAGAACTAATGGAAAACATAATGCTTACACTTAGAAGGATTGTTAGTAAACAGTTATGTTTATTACTATTAAGGGGAGAATATTCCTGAAACATATTTACAACTGTTAGGAAAGAACATTTTTGACGTGTCTGCTTGTGCTAGTGGCAAATGAGAAATATTTCAGTTTTCAGCTGTTCTAGGTGCAATAGACTTGGTGTGCAGGCTTAAATGAAATGAACACGAGTGTTACAATTCAAAATGCCTTTGGGTTTCTGGCTCTTAGTCTTGCTGACTCTTTAGGTTCTCCAGTCTGGCACTGTGCCCAACTTTTGTGTCCATGGCATGTGACCAGACCCAGTAGAGTCTCATCAACATGCATCATTTCCACCCCATCGACTTATGCCAAGGCTTCCACAAGAATAAAACTGGTCCCTTCCATTCTCAGGGCTGCATCACTCTCTAAACAGGTCCGTGATCTTCTAAATGTAACACTAAGAAAAGAACACCTTAATTCTCCTCAGTAAACAAAAATCCCTTACTGGGATGCTGGCAGAGTGTAGTGAAGACTGTAGAGCATTAAATTCTATTAGCATATCACTGGGTTTTGTCTGTTTTAGCTACTTTCACAATTATTTTTAAGAAAAGTCACTATTACAACACTGATGAATCTTAAAAAGATTTCTCCCTTCTCCCTAAAAATAATGAAAAAGGATCCGTTTGTAACAAAGCTCAAAACTAGTCAACTAGAGATCCTCTTCTTTCTCTTCCAGTAAACTAGACATTGTATTTCAGAAAGAATTAATGGCATTTTCATTCTGTTTGACTAGAATGATCTGGCACATATGTCTCTCTTTTTCTTGTTAATATGTTATCCGTGCTTTGTTGCTGAATCTTTTGCTTACCAAGTTTTTTTCATTAAAAATTACAAAAAATCTAAATAATGAAAATAAAGTATACTTCAATAACTGCATGGGTAAATTAGAATTCTTATGTTCCTCACTTACTTCCTTGAAGTTCTTAATTAGTTAACCTTCAGAACACTGTCGGGTTTTTACGTAAATTATTTTGCCAAGCTTCTTCTACAAGAAGCATTAACTTCTAGTTAAAAATTGGTTTCAGCTCGAGAAGAAAATTATGCTGGGTGGGGCTGTGGTTTGGTTTTTTGGTTGAGTGGTGTTTTGTTTTGGTTTTGGGTTTTTTTTTGTTGGTTTGGGTTTTTTTAATAGGTTGATTCAGTTTTGGCTGACAAAATCTTGTGTCTTGATTAAAATTTCTCCCTTAATGTCTGTTCTTCTTCTTTTTGGAACTGCAGAGCAACAGACTAAACTCTTCAAGACTAGTAAATGTTGATCCCTGCCATTTTTTCTGTAAAAAATGCAACCCAGGATTTACATGGCTTTCTTTGGCATTGTATTGCATTTTATTGGATTTTGCTTTTGAAAATACCATCTGTTTCTTCCAAATAAATCTTGTTTGGAAAAAAAACATAAAATCATGGGAGATAAACTTTTAAGGATAAGTGATAAGGAGAACAAATGTTCTGTACTGTAAAGTGGAGGTATTAAGAAAGCATTGGGTTTGCATTTTTGTCATCTTAACAGTTTCATTTTGGGTGTTGAGCTCATGAATAATTATAGCTGTTAACAAGTGCAGGGATGCTACTTATTGATACTGTCGGATCCTAGCTGTTTTAAAGTTTTTCATTTGCTCAAAGCAAGCTCTTCATAGTGCATCTCCTTCCATCAGTTTGCAAGACAGGCTAGAAAATAAAACAAACCCCTTTTTAATTCATATGCTTGTTTAATTAATTTGCTTGAGTCATGGTAGAGAGCAGATTAAAGGTCGCTAGTAACAGCAGCCACATGGTGAAAGATTACAAATTTTCATAATGCAAGAGTATGTAATAGAACATATTTTGACTTCTAACAGATTTGAAGTTTTAAATAAAAATTTCTAAAGAAGACTAGTGCTCTGTTATTCAAAAGAAAATACTAGAGGGAAGAACTAACAAAAACATAAAATATATTCAGTGTCTTTGGGGTAATTGAACTTGAGTTGAATGGGGGATGCCAAACTCACAAATTTAATTGGCAGAAGGTAGTGCTGCTTCTTGGGTTTCATCATGTCTCTTCTTCCAACACTGTTTGTAAATTTACTGCCACCTCCTCAAGAAGGCAGGTGTATGAGCTGTTCTGCCCCTACACACTTTCTAATAGAGGAAGGTATGTGCTCGTACCATCTCAGTGAATATCACTCCACCCAGGCTTCAAGCATATTAGGGAGCCTCAGGGAAAAAAAATCTATTTACATTTCAGCTCTCTCCAGGGCTTCTTAGAAGCAGGGAAGTTAACCTGCTGTTCCAAACCATGCTGAAGGTGAAACAGTAGTTAGATGGAGGGCAAATGCTAAAACCAAAAATTGTGTATGTTTTTGTGGTATTCAGGTAATCCTCTGTGTTTTGGGACTAGGTCCACTAGACCCATTAAACATGTGCTGGAAGAATGTTCAGTGTGTAAAATGTTAGAATAACTGAGATTTTTGAGGAAAAGATCACTAATAACTGAGAGAACCAGGCACTATTGTTAATTCATCACAGTTTTACAGACTTGATTTCCATGTCCCCTTGGCTGGTTTTCCAGCAGAGGAGTAGTTATTTCAGTGGTACATGTCATTTTAACAATATACATAGGGACTCCAGCAACATATTCCCATTAACACTGTATGATTTTTAGACTAGAGTGTTTGAAGGCCAGAGAATTGAAAGAGAAATAAAGTATTGTGATTTTGGTATGCCTGTATACCTCTAGAAGGAATTAATAGCTGTCTCTCTATGGACCATGTTGCTTAAGATAAACTTAATAATTGAACTAATTAAATCCAGAATTTTCTTTCTTTCTGGGCTACTCTACAATTTGGGAGGGAATGAAAATATTTAGATTAAATAATCCATTGTGATGTAATGAACATTTCAAGTTACTTAATGTGACTATAAAGTATGCGTTATAATTTGAAATTTTTTGTAAGAAAAACCCATTTAAATTACATTTATCTTACTCAAATAATACTGTTGGCTTAGCGTGGAGTATTTCCAATTATGATTGTTTATAAGGAAAAAAAAATAAATCACATTTGTGTTGATAATCTTTTAATTATAATTTAAGCCAAGCTGAATTATTAATAAAACTTTGCAAATAATACATGGTTTTATATTGTTGCAATGGCTTTGGCAATATTTTATTTTTGATACGCAGATTTACCTTCCTTTGAAACATCACTTCAAGCTTATGTAAAAGCAGTTTCTATATGAAATTCATAGGTTTATTTACTTCTAGCTAAGTGATCAAAATTTTACATATTTTTGGTGTAAAGCTCACAGTTGGGATCATATCTTCACATAATAGTGTCAAATATATAGCTCAAAAAACATAGGAAGAAGAATTTTCTAGCTGTAACAAAACCTCAAAACAGCTTTTTAGTCCTTGGAATTTGATGTCATATTTAACAAGGGTACAAGTTGCTGGCACGTATTCAAATTCTTTTATGTTGATCTGTTGGTTCAAAACACAGTGAAAGATTTCTAAATGAGTTAAGTACAGCTAATTTTCTTGCTAAGGCTGCCTCCCATGGATTGTTGATATCCAGACAAAATGACTGTATTAAAGCCCAGGCTGCCCTACAGCGACTGGGCCAGTGCCCTATTGCTCTTAACACTGGTGGGAGAAGGCATCAAGGTGATTTGAGACACCTTACTCTGTGAAGACAGACAGGTTTCTAGTATATTGTCCTTTCCTAGGTGTGCTTAAATGATCACTTCTGTGCTATTTTTACTAGCACCTGTAGTATTTACTCCCTGCAAAGTCTAGCACCTGCGAGTTTACCTTTCTCTTCCCCATATTTCCTGACTCTTTCTGCTTTTGGGCATTCCAGAAAGTTGGAAATACTGGGGAAGGGGGTAACATGGCTACTAAATTAGCAAGAAATATAGAGCCCAGCATGGAGAAGGCAGTGTGCCGAGTAAATAACTCCTTGCAACAGGGAGGTTATTATTCAGATCAGGACTTTGATACTGCTTTGAGGCTGGAGATAGGACAGGTAGCTTCCTCTCTGAATGATGGTCAGTGTAGACTTGCTAGAGTTGCAAGATTCATACAGTGAAGTCTTGGAGTAAGTGAGTGCAAAGTACCTTTATAGGGAGTAGGAACTAGAAAGTGTTTCTTGGGCTTGTTGGCATCTTCTGTGTCAGATTCAGATCCCTGTGAGTCGTGTTCCCCTGCAGTGCTCTGTCTTGCTTTTGATCTGAAGGGTTGCCTGCCCAGTGATGGATCTGCTGTGGAGGGCTTTTCATGACTCGATCAGGGAGTTCAGTTTCCCATCACGACCCTGACATGAACTGTTGAGGACTAGGTAGTGGACTCTGGAAGCCATCCACACGTACGTTCTGCCCGACCCCCTCAAGTACATTTCTGCATTCTGCTGCTTCCAATGCATGTGATCTTGTGGTGAACTGCGTTACCGAACTAATCCATAAGAAAACTTTTTTTCCTAAAACAAGATAAATTGTACTTTCAGCAGGAACTGTCTTAACGCCTGGAGTGAAGTGTAAAGAGCAAATCTGAAAAAGAAACATCAGTGGTAACAATGGAAGGATGCGAACAGTGGGGAGTAGGAGAAATAGTGTTTCATAAACAAAACATGGGTAGCGCTTCATATATTTTCTTGTGTAAGTACACATTATCTTGCAGACAGTAGTGCCTTATTCATTGAGAAGAGCCTTCTCCTGGGGTAATTACTATCCTAAGGAGGAGGCTTGAGTATAATATGAATTCTGTAAATAAGGTGAAACTGCTGCATGCAGTGAATGTTCTCATTTATTATTCCTTTAAAGAATAGCATTCTTTCATCAATAATTCAGTTTTACAAATCATTATTATGCTGTAAATTATTAAGTTGCATAAATTATTCTTTGTATGTAATGTGTAAATTTGAAGGTATAATAGAATTTTACACTTTTCACTAGATGACAGAAGCCATTCTGCTCTTTTTATTCATTCATTTGGAAAGACTGCAGTTCTTAATTTTTTATTTTGTTTTATATAACTGAATCAAGGTTTGACCTAAGAGTTATTTTGCCGTGTGGGACTTACATCAGTGAACAGCAGAACTTCTAGAAGAAACAATTTTCTGTAAATTGGACGGGAAAAAATAGAACAATAAATGTATATATGTCTCTAAATACATTTGTAAAGACTAAAATTGTGTTGTGCTGGTAATGGTGTTTGATCACCAGCACACACCCCTAACATCCCCTTCCCCAAACTCTTTAAAAACTAAACAGAACCCCACAACAAAAAAAATCCAACCCTTGGGCTAAGTTTACTCCCATACAGATAAATCAGAGGTGGTATTGTTAATCCAGTTGGAGGCAGGCAGTATACAAATATAGTTAGCATTTTTAGAAGAACCAAGGAGACTGCATTTTCCTTTTCTGCTGAAACTTGACAGCTAATATCTCAAGGATAATTCGTCAATGTTAGAGTCTTTCCCAGTGTTATCTCCACTCTCATATAAAGCCAGCTAATTTAAGGCTTAGCTGTAAGACTGTTTTTGATTTCTAATGGATCTGTGGGGTGTTTTCTGTGACTTAGCTAGCCAATGCCATCTTGCAGAAAATAATTTTGTATTAATTTAATCCATTTATTTGTTTTGTTATTATATTTTTAAGAGCAGTGTTAATGCATATGCCAAAAGGGAAAAATAATTTAATGCTCAATTGTTCTGTTCACCGATGTTATCTTTGTCTTTACTGTTAGTAGTCATACTGCAGTCTGATGGACCACCTTCTTCTCCCTGTTGAGCAGCAGAAGGTATAACATTTTACATATAGTTAGTTGTCTATTTTCAAAATGATTGTGAAGTATTTCCAAATGATATGAAAGTAATATTGATGGTAACCTAGCATTCTTCTGAAGCAAAGCATGTCTGTCGTCTTTGTGAGTTATGAATAACAAATTTCTTTAATTCATTCATTTTTCATGTTTATTTCACTCTTCTGCATGGTTTTCTTTCATTCCTCTGTACCTCCTTTGCTGCAGTAACGACAATATTAACTTGGACAAAGGAAAGTTGTAAAAAACCCTAGACTTGTAAAAAACTGATTGCAATTGTCCATGCATCATTCGGTTTTCAGGTAGTATTTCATTACAGATTTTTTCATTGTAGCCTGCAGCAAGTATTAAGAGAGGAATATAGTCCATACCGCGCTGGAAGAGTCCACTATTTTTTGTTGTTGTACATAGGAAGAAAAGCAACAAACCATATTTCTCTCTGTCATTTTTGTTCATTTAAAATAACTCTGAGTGATTTCTCCACATTATCTTCCAGGAGTGTGAATTCTCTGAAATTCAAGAACCTGTCTTGAATTGTTACAAACTGAGCAATTAGTTTTCCATACGAGCTGGGGCACAGGCCCAAGATTAAGATGCCATTACCATGGTTTCATTTTGGCTGGCAATGAGACTGCAAACTGGTAGGAATAGTCCAGCACAAAATTGATGTCTTTTTTCCCAAAATTTTAGTTTTTATAAGAAAGAAAAATCTTTAAAGAAATCTTGCTCTAATTAGAGTTAGGCAGCAAACTTGAACATCCTTGGTTTGTAACTTTTCCTCTCTGAGTGATTTGCCTTCTCCCAACCCTTTTTCTCTGTTGGTCACCTTCCTGTTTTTCCATGGGTAGGAAAAAGGAAGAGTTGGCATATTTATTTTTTTTTTGTTCACTAAGGATCAAATACTATTCTTGTATGGAATTGTTATGGAAGCCCTAGCAACCTCCTGCTAGTGAAGAAGAACATTTTTTTTATATGTTGTCTTTAAGCATTCCTCAGTAAATAGTCTGTGTACATCTCATTAACATTTCTTACTAAATTAAATGTTGAGGCTAAGGTACATGTATTTGGTATTCATTGTGGTCTCTAGATAGTGTCATGTTTCCTTTATTTATTCTTGAGATTCTCAGAAGTATTCTGGAAAGATGTTTTCTTATGTGCTTTGACTACACCATATAAAGTCATAGAAACATAATGAAAACAAATTCACATTCACTTCAAGATAATGGTGTTCAGTACTGAGAATACTGGCAGTATAATGCAGCATGCTGGTTTTGAAGCTCATTGGATACCCAGTAAAGATCAGGAGATGGGGGCTTTGTTTGTTTGGGGTTGTTTATGGGTTGTTTTTTCTTTTGACTGATCTGAAAGCTTTTACAAAGTGCCTCAGTTGGAACTATGCCCCATCCCTTTCCCCAGTCAAGGGAGAACTGCTGATTTTTTAGCCGTACCTCAAACCCCATACCATCAGCTATCCATCTGACCCCATAGGTCTGTCAGAATTGGAAAATGAATTTAGATGAGTTTAGATTAAAATATGAGGACCTAAGAGGAAAGCCATTCATTAACCCTGTAGGCATCCAATTAGGCTGATGCTGAGTTACTTACTAAGGATAGTTTTATTTATTTATTCATCAAACAAGGTAACTAGAGAGGGAAGTTTGGATTGCAAAAGGACTGTTCTTGATGTGCATGGGTTAAACTCTGATCCAACATTGCTTAATTTTTGACACTTGGTGTCTTTCAAATATTTTGATGTACTTTGGGTTTCAAGGCATCTCTTCTTGTCTTTATGTACTTAAATAAATAGGTAAATCTTTTGTTGCTAAATCACAGTACATTTAGTTATGAGAACAAGAAATAACAGACAGCAGACTAAAAGAAGTATTTTGATTAAGTTGATCCTGCTCATTACAAAAATTGGTAGCAATGTCTACATCACATATCATCTGTGATTTGATGGAATGGTGAAGTAGGCTAAAGATTATGTCAAAGAATGACACTGTACTTTAAGGTTCATCTGTCTTACATATTTCTAGAATGCATGATCTCATTGCATTTCAGTACTGAATGCGTTGTTTGTAGAGCGCAATATAGGGACCGTCTGTCTAACATCAAATCCAAAATGGCAACTTGACACAAATCCATCTGATCTGCCTGTAGCAGAGGCCTTAGCTCACTGCGTATACCCTTTCTTCCTTGGCAGTAAATGCAGTTCTCTGAACCCAGGTGTTTATTTGGAGAGACAGACAGTCTATCTGACTGTGTAGCCTACGAGCAAAGTGTGAAGGTGTAAACTGGTGTTGTAATTTGAATTTGATAAACTTGATATTGGGAAAGAAAAGAACTCCTATGTGGTTTCAGGGAAAGGGGTATAATCTCTTGGTAAGAAGGTGGAAAATCTGTTAGAGACATTAGTCATCCTGTAGTGTAATGCTTAAAATGATGTTAGTCTTTAGGAGTCTTGGAAGTTGTTCTTTAATTCAAACTGTCTTACAATGAAGAGAACTACTGTTTCAATGCCTTGCCATGTGAGTCAAGGCACAATTATAAATGTAGGGATATATAGGAAGATAAAGGAGTGAAAAACATATATACAGATACATGAAGCAGTAAGTGTGGTGGAAATATGTTTCTTTTAAATATGACTCAAAACCTTTTGTTCTTGTCATACTCAAATGCTCTCTGTATCAGAACTTGAAATAATTTTGGGTTGGGGTTTTTTTTTTTTTGGTTGGTTGGTTGGTTGGTTGGGTTTTTTTGCACAAGCTTTTCAGTTATGTAAGCTGTATAATTGAGTAGTTGGCTTTTTCCTTCTTGAACCCCTCTTTCAGAAGACTTTCACGTTTTCATAGTATAAAATATTACAAAATGTCTTTAGATTTGATTATTTCAAATCATGAAGATATCAGTTACGCAAATGGTAGAAGGTGAAGTTTGTTAGTTGTTTGATATTGGATATATGTATGTATGTTGGCATTATGTGAAGTCCACAGTCGTGGTGGCTTAGTGATGTAGACAAATCACAATAGATATCTCCTGCATATATCCAACTACTACATAATCTGTTGCCAGTTAGTGATATTGTATATGACAGCAACCCATATGTCATGATCTCTCAGAACTGTGAGAGCATTGTGCAAAAACTGTTTCTTGCAGTTTGCATGGAATTCGAACATCTGTTTCTTTCTGGCCTTCCCTGTTTTATGAGTAGATGGAGTACTCCAACACTGACAACTATACACGTTTTTGGAGCTCTTTAAAAATGAAGATTCAATAGTGAAATGCCAAATGAAAAAAATTACCGTATTATACAATTGGATGTGCACTGCAATTTTCCACATAATAAAAAGATTTTCTCCCCTTCTTGGAGGTGTTTCCTAAGGCACTATACTAAAAGGGAGAAGTATGATTCCTTGCATATGTAGATGTGTGCATGAAGAATGTCTATATTTTTAATGAGTATAAAGGATAAAAGCCTAAGTTCACTATAAAAGGATTTTAATAGTATGTAGTTCTAATAGTGCAAACAAGAAAAGGTATTCTCTGTAAAATTTGATAGAATAAAAATAAAAATTTTATATGATAGGACACAAAAGGTCAAGTGCAACATTATAAAGTGAAATAAATTCAGGGAAGGCTTACTTTACCCCCACAACATTAAAATATCATAATGTTCTCTAATGGGTTTGGAAGCTGTTAAGAGCCACTGATTCAGCACAAGGATGAGGGTTGGCTTGCTTTTGTTGAAAGGTTTCACTAATGCTGTCAAGTATGAGTTCTCTGGATAGAGAACAAGGTTTAGATGCATCAAGTAATCATTGTCTGGCTTTTTTTTCCCTGAATATTTTCAAGGGAAAAGTCTGCCTAGCTAGAAACAAATGGATTATATAAATCTATTTTAAAACAGGAAGATGTAGCTGAAAGGCAAAAGGTCTGTAAGGGATTTGCTTTTACTTGTGTGCACTGTAGGCATAACTGAATATTTATGTGTGTAGCTATGTGGGTAACCACTATGATTGTTTTTAAAAGTGAAGTTTTAATGGCAAATAATATAGCCCAGAGTCCAAGGGAAGAATCTTTTCCTCAGTACTGACTATAAAAAGCTGGTAGTATTTTAAACAGAAATGATGATTACTAAAACAGACTTTTATGCAATAATGGCATGCAACTGTGGAATTTGTGCGTTAAAGGGCATTTGTTACCATAATTCTATTACCTCTAAAATACACAATCTTATGTTTTCCAAATACAAATAACAGTCAGAAAGTTGTAACAATAAGATGTTACACCTTTTTAAGATATGTTGCGCCTAGAGGTAACTTCAGTTAAAACTTTATATTTCTAAAAGGCCTGCCTAACAGATTGAAATCCTGAAATGAAGGAGAAATATGAGATATCTTAAAATTCAGTAGATTTCCAGTTGACAAAACCACTTTTTCAGAAGAAAACGAAGTGATTGTATCTGAGTTGCTTAAGAAATACTATAGTGTGGAAATTCTCTGTATTTGGGGATGGTGTGTATCTTGCTTGGCTGTGTCCTACATTAAGCTGAGTGAAAATGTGCTGGACTGTGTCAACCAGTCACCACCAAAGACACACACACATTGTTTTCAGCAGGTTACACATTTTGACATGTTAAGGCTCTTGGTAGTGATTTAAAAATGACTGCAGTGGGGTTTTTTTGTGAATGACAATTCGTAAGACAGTTCTTAAATATGTTATGTTATTTTGTTCTTCAGTTATTCTATTACATTATTGCAGCTATTGTTTAGAAAGAGTGTGTCTCCACCCTTTCTATGAAAATGGGTTTGTGTTGCTTCCCCGCCCCCCCCCCCCCCCCCGAAGAAAAGTGCATTTTGGAACTTCAGAACCCTAAAGTAGAAACTTGTTTTCTAATTAATCATATGTGTTATGCTTGGCAGTCTAAGGGTGGAAGCAGCCTTTTCTCCTTCCTTGCCCCTATATTGTCTCTGAACAGGATTTCACAAATAAGATGAAATATTTCAAGAGAATGATAAGAAATCAGCTTAGCTGTTTCAAATGAGTGACTCTGAAGATGTATTAGACTCCTGGTCTTCTGTCACTGTAGTGTGACATTAAGCCAGTCAGTACATCGTTAAAGCTTTGAGTAATTTAAGCTAACGAGTTTTTGTGTTTTGGTGTTTGTTTGGGGGTTTTTTAATCAACAATAAAATGTATGCTGTTGTGTTAGTGGGTTGGTTTTTTTGTTGTTGTTCTTTTGAATAGCTGATATATAATTAAATAAAAACAACTTTTGGTTTTGTTTAAAAAAAAGTTGGAGAGACATTTGAAAATTGAGTTTATGGATTAAAACACAGAAATAAAAAAGTTATTTTTCACTTGTTTCATTTTTTTTTAATAATTATTCATTTATGAAATGGAAATCTTTCCTTAATTGATATATTAAGAATATGAGAAGCTACCTGAAGTACAACTGTCTTTGAGAGAAGAATGTCTTTTGATTAGCTCCCAGAACTGGTGGTCAGAACTTCTGGGTTCTCTCCCATCTGTCAGCTGCTGTGTGAGCTTAGATTTTGTATATATCAAGTAATGGGGTAGGATTAATAAAATTATCTGCTTCTCATGGACATTAGTAATAAGAGCCTCAGATGGAAGATGCTGTCTGGCTGTCATGTACTAATGTGTTTGATGTATGTCCAGAGATGCTTGGGTTTGAACATGTGAATATTTTTTGTAGCCCGAAACAATTCAGAAGGATTTTTATTAAGATAGATGATGAACTACATTATGATACACTCCACTGTTTTACTGCAATAAGCTTGTCCTTTTTTGCATTTTAGGATTGTGAATGGTTCCCAAAAGGATAAAATACTTTTCCCCATGTTATGTAAAAGGATGATGCAGTTTATCATTATGTTGTTGTCTGTTACGAGGGGCTGATAAATCAAACAAACTAGTATCTTTTGTTCAAAAAAAAAAAAGTTAATTGAAGCTTTGTAGGGCTAGTAAAAAAAGTCAACAAAAGGCCTATTTTTTTTGTATAGGGTTACAAATGTACAAAAAAGATTAGCTACAAAAGTGTTGGGTCATAGTTTATTAGAGTCAATAGATTTACATTTCCTATTCTCAAATTTGTATGTGTTAAATTTTGTATGTGACTTTCAGAGGAAAGCAACCCCGTCAGCAGACGATGCAAAAGCAGCAACATTCTCAGCATGGTGAGCAGGAGACGACTGCTTAAGCCTGCAGAAGTACCTCAAATTAGTCCTAGATGATGCATGGGAATGGTGATGCAGGAGGATCCATCATTCTCATCTCATTCCCTGTCTTTAGTGGGTTAGGTTGTTCTCCTTCCAATTTCATCATTTTATTTGAGAAATACTGGAAGAGGAACAAAAGTGGAACACAGAACAATGGGACAGCAGTCCAGAGGCAAGGATGTAAGTTAAGAAGTGAAAACAGGAAATTAAAATGGAAACTACAAATTGGGTTTTTTATTTCAAAGGGATTCAGTTGTACCAAGCAGAAAATTGTAAAGATTTTTTTTGTTCCTTTCCCTACTACATCATGCAGAACAGAGTAATCCTAGTTCATCATTTTATCCAGGAAGACAAGTTCATGTAACTTTTACTTAATTAGCTTTAGGAGATTCATTTCAAATTGAAGGCTTTATAACAACACACTTTCTGACTCACTGGATTATGCTTGCAATGTCTCGAAAACGTCATGTTTAGGATTCCATTCTAAATAGAAGGATGTCTAGTTTAACAGCACTGGATCAAGTTCAGAGACTGAAGAGTAAACTCAGGCTAAATATTTCACTGAGATCAGCTGGGAGCTTTAACACATAACGAGGCACTTGATCAGGTCAAGACTTTTTCCCAGGCTTGCTCTTTTTTTTTGATTAATTTAAAATTACTTTGTTTCCTTGCTGGTGTAATGAATTTATTTATTTATTTATTTATTTATTTAAAATAGTACATCTAAACGTGCCTAAAATGACAAGTCAGTCTTCAGTGAGACTGATATCTGATGTAGTACTGAAACCCCTTTAGCAGCTGTGTGCACCTTCCAGCATGTTGGTGGCTTTTACTGCTGCCTGAAACAGAGTAGTGACAGTAGCTGGCCCTGGGTAGATGAGAATGGCTTCCCAGTTTTGGGCTTCCACCTGTACAGGATGTGTTTGACAATAGTTCATTCATTGCTGATTTTAGAAGTCATATCTCTAGTGACTTTTAAGTCACTGTAGATAGAAGTAAAAATGGCTGCTTAAGTGCGGTTGTACTTTAAGATAAACTGCAAATAAGAAATGTGGTCTATAGACAGGAAACTTTTTGTATTCCTGAAACATCGTATCTTGTAATATTTTGGTATTTATCACAGCTAAATAATTAAAACAGGGAAATCTAAATTCTTGTTAAACTATGTCAGACAGCTTTTTTATAATGTAATAATTGAAGACTGTACAAGGAGAAGTGTCGGTAGTGATACAAGATAAGTAGGAAACTCTACTAGCTGGAAATAAGCTGGGGGGAAACAAAAAAAAACCAGGAATATTTGGAAAGAAGATGGGAAAGAAATATATAAGAGGAGACAGCAGCAGGAGGAGCAGAGAGTAAACCGTAACAGGAACAGAAGTATGTTCCTCACCACCTTATAAAAAATTAAATACATCAGAATTCTGGAATATTTTTGCAGAACAACTAGATCCTGATGCTAGTCTCTTAGTTATGAAGTGTGTCTAGTGGGGTTTTTTGGGGTGGTTTTTTGGGGGTTTTTTTTGTTTGTTTGTTTTAATATATGTCAGCCATTTTAGTAAACTTTAGTTAAACTACAGTACACTGATAGGGAATTTTACACCACTGTTTTTGTAAACATAGCGGTTTGGAAAAACTGTCTTTAAATCTATAATTAATTCACCCTTCTTGAACTGCTGCTGTTTCACATTCAAGAAAAAACTATCATGTATGCTTTCTTCAGCAGATGTACTTTCATTTTTTCTCTCTTAATATGACTTAAATGTTCAGATAATAAAGAATTTATAGATGTTTACTAGTAGGGAATCGTGATTCATCCAACTCTTGCAGCACTGTCGTAAGTAACATTTAAAAGGAGAAAATGGATTGGTTTTGCCTTCAACGAAGTATGAGTTTCTTGTAAATTGTGCTTCCTAGGGTAGAATCTGCCACTACATAAGTGATGATCCCCTAGAAGTCATGAGTGAGACTCCATGAGAGGTCTGCTCTTGTACGCAGTGAGAGGAACTCAAGGCACAGATCTTTATATTGAGTTGTATTAGCATATGTAAATAACTAGTGTTTCCTATGACTTGCATTCAAACTGTATGAAATTATGTTTCTTATGATTTAATTAAGAAATATTATATTGTTTCATATTTACTTGAAAGCAATTTGGAAAGCCTCAAATATTTATGAACTTTAGGGGTTATTTTTTCCTATGAATAATACAACATTTGTTGTGGTGTCATCCAAATTCACTTACCTAATTATTATGTGGGATTATTCAGTCATTGTATATATGGAATAGAAAAATTTACCAGCTGTTATTTAATAATTATTAAATGGATTTTTTTTTTTAAATTATAGGGATGGATTTTTCATCTAACTTACACTTGAGTGACATACAGATTCACACTAGCCACAATTTGAGAAAAGATTTTTGCATTTATGATGGGAGATGATTTAAGAGGTCACATAGGACAATGAATTAGTAGTAACTCCTTCCATAGGATACACAATAACATTGATTCCATGTGCTAATTTTCACTATAATCTATTTAAATTTCTATCTTGGGCATACGAATGCTTGTTAATGTATGTTACATGCACATCATTGTTGTGGTTTAGCCCCAGCTGGCAGCTGAGCACCACACAGCCACTCACTTGCTCTGCTCTGCTCTGCTCCTCTCCACTCCCCTTCCATTCCCCAGTGGGATCGGGAGGAGAACGGGAAGAAAAAGGCAAAACCCTTTGGGTTGGGATAAGGGCGAGTTACTGGGACAGCAAAGGGAGAAGAAAATCACAACAGTACTGATAACAGAATGTACACAACGGGTGACACGCAATGGAGTTTCTCCCCCAACAACCTTACAGCCCAGACCACATGCTCAGACCCATCCCGAAGCCGGACCATCCCCAAGCCACGTGTCCTGGAGCTGTGCTGCCCTTCCCCGACCAGCCCCCCTTCTATGCTGAGCATGACATCATATGGTATGGAATATCCTTTTGGTCAGTTGGGGTCACCTGTCCTGTGTCCCCTCCCAACTCCTTGTGCCCCCCCAGCCATCCCGCTGGCAGGGCAGCGCAAGAAGCAGAAAAGGCCTTGGCTCTGTGTGAGCACTGCTCAACAGCAACGGGTCCATATAACAAAAACATCCTTGTGTTATCAACACTGCTTCAGCGCAAATCCAAAACACAACCCCATACCAGCTGCTATGAAGAAAATTAACCCTCTCAGCTGAAACCAGGACAATCATCTTTAAGACTCATTTGAAAATTGATTACTTAATTTTGTGCTGCTGGATAAATTAATCTAGTTCTTCAGGTGTGAGGTGACTTTATGGTGTTGAGACCTTATGGTACCATATGACATGTGTTGCCAGCTTTGAGGAGATCTACCCAGCTGAGGGAAGAAATCTTTTGTTTGGGAAACAGAAGATACTAAATGATCACTTCTTTCTTTGTGAGAGGAAAACTTGTGGAAAACTTCTGTACTGCTCCTATGAAGCAGTAGTAGTTGAATAAGAGAGCCTGGTCAGTTCTGTGCAGGATTCTGCATTATGAGAATTAAGTCTGCATTAATTCTTTGCTGTAATTATCATCACAGCTTATATCTCACATCTAGATTTCCATCTCCATCTGTTTCTTCTGGGAGTCAAAGGCCTTCTAGGAGGTGGATTGGAGACTTTTTTTAGATTTCCTCTGTTTTTCTGGACAGTATAGCTAGTGTAGGTGAGGAAGGCAGAAATAGTGTTAGGGAGTCACAGCTAAACAGTTTTACGTGGAGCTGGAGAGTGCGCACAGGTTCCAGAGGCAGAGCGATCTGTGAGCCTGTCCTAGTTCTGGCTAGGATGGAGTTAATTTCACCAGGAGCCAGGACAGGTGAGCCAAGCTGGCCAGGGGCTATTGCATGCCACGTGACGTCATGCTCCCCATAAAAGGGGGCCAGGCGGGGAGGGGCGGGTTCGGCGCGGCTCCGGGACGGGCTGAGGGTCAGTCGGGTCGGTAAGTCGCCCTGTGTTGTCACCCGCTGTGTCCGTTCCGTTATCAGTGCCGGTGTTGTTTCCCTGTGCCTTGCCGTCCCCGTGACCTGCCCTTACCCCAACCCCCGGGGCTTTGCCTTTGCCTCCCCGTTCTGCCCCCCATCCCGCCGGGGAGGGCTGAGCCAGCGGCCGCCTGGGGCTCGGGGGGGCTGGGGCTGAGCCGCGACTTTACGCCCTGGTTTTTGATGGCTCATGCAGGGTTTTACTTAATGGCTAGGTGAGTTTAAATTGAGAAGGTGAGATATGGGTAGGGTCCTAAAGTTTACTTCAGATATTACCTCTCTGCCTGTGCGCGTACCCGTCAAGTTGTGTTGCAGCTCTGAGGCAGCCGGTGTAAGTAAAAGCACTCTTCGGCCCGTTCTGCTTGACATCTTCCACAGTGACCCGTGTTCACAGCAGGGTTGCTGCTGTGCAACGTTTGTGCTGTGTAGCTAGCACTCCTACCGAAACACCCTCGTCCTTTGAGGGGGAAGCTGAGGGTAAACTGAACAGCTACGGCTTTCCTGCTTTCACACTGTCTTACAGAAGAGTGTGTGGAGGAATGGTTTAAGGGTGCACAGGATACTTAATCTCTATTATGTGGTGATGATGGTGCTCTAGAAACCCTACTGTGAGGATGAGGATTCTGGAAAGAAAGGAAAAAAAGCATGCAAATTCTTGACTATACCTGTTGTCTCAGGTAAAAAATAATAGATAAATATATTCTGACATTCCTCAACTTTTGAAATCACTGTGCTGTTTCTCAAGGAGTCTGAAATACATTCAGAATGGTTCTTACTCATATCTTGCTAGCACGCAGCTACTTGCAGGACCTCTGTACGATGTGCTTTACATGTGGAAGTTCTTGAAGGTATGTAAATTTAAGAGGTTGCTAGAGAGCATCTTTAAATTAAGGCACCTTAAAATAAGCTACTGCACTTGTGATTACCTAATTAGATAACTGGTTTCTAACTCTGCATTGGAAAGAGTAGTTCAGTAAGATGTTTTCACTTGCACATAGATGTCTTTTTTTTTTTGTCTTTTGCATTACTATTTGATCATTAAAGGTAAGGGCCAAAATAAGCAGCAATTCAGAAACGTGCTCTGGTTTCAACTTGTTTCTGTTTTCTTCTTGCATATAAAAACATGTAGAAAAAGGCAATCTGCAGTTTGCCTTGAAGTGGATTATTTACACTTGAAATATCACAATAAAAATAATGATCAACTGAGCCATAAATTCAGATGTTAGTTTTGTACCAGTGAATGCTTTACATAACATATCAAAAGAGTATTCAGAAAGTTTTGACTCTTGAAGCTTGAGATAAGCATGGGCAGCTGCTTGGTTTAGTGAACAACCAACACTGAATGCATGTGTATCATAAAAATAAGTTGGCTTCCCCACCCCCCATCATTTAAATCTGTGAACACTACATTCCTGTGCAGTGCTTTTTAAGTAATAAGATTAATTACTGCAATAAATAGAGCATACTCAAACAAATACATTTACAATCACAGAAAAGCATCATCTCTTAGCATTTCTTTTACAGAAATTATCCCAGGAGCAGTGATAATGGAATCACTGTTACTGTTCTTGCTCTAGAACATGACTGGGAAAATACTTTGGTTTTGGTATCAGAACACAACTATTATTGGGATGCAGTTTCAAGTTCTAGTACATTTGTTAATGTGAAGCAGTGATGTAGTAGACTAAGCATATTATAATTTGTCAAAAAAGAGATGCTGAAGAGTGTTAGAAAGGTAATCCCTATTGCATTTTTATTTGAGTTACTTCTTACTATCAATTATCCTTATTTTATGTATATTCAGTTTCGCGGTGATAAGAATAGACTATTTTTCAACACAGTTTTCAGTATTCTACATTGGAGAAACAAATGAGGCTTTTCCTATGCTGGAAACTAGATTTTCTTAACACTTGCCTGCCAAATGGCCACAGTGCTTTGAAGTGGGGGGGTGTATTGGTAAGAGGATAGTGAGGAGGATGGGAGCTGTTAGCCTGGGAGACCCTTCTGTCCCCCGTGCACTGTGTAACAGGAGAACCTTTGTACTTAACCTTCTGCTGACTGTAGGCAGGTTTTCAGAGCCTTGGCATCTGGTGAGCCATTCTCTGATGGGAAAGCAGAGTTTCAATGACGTTTCAAATCGTGTTTGATTGAACTGGAGCAGCCCTTGTAGATTGCAGGGATCAACAGCAAATCCAATATCTGGCCTTGTGAAGGAGCGCTGTGTCATAGTGGCCACCTTCCCAGGAGATGGGAGAATTTTTTTTTACTTGTGCATTTATGCTTTTTTAGACGCTGGATAGGAAAGATCAAACTTTAAGTTGCTTTGAACTACTTGTGGTTTAAAGGTGGTTTCTTTGGATTATGCCATAATTTTCAGCTAATGTTGTGCAAATGAATACTAATGATACTAGGAATTAAAATACCTCTTTAGCGTATTCTGTCTCTCACACAGAGCCATTGACTCAACATTTATGAAGAATGTATTTATGGGGAAACATGGGGATGGATGGGAAACTGTATTGAGATCTGCATGGAGCTTAGCCCATTTCTGCCATCTGTGGAGTTATAGGATGGAAGTAGAAAGTGTAGACAAGGAGCACTCAACAGATTCATTGCTGGTAAGGCTTCCTAGCTGCACAGCAGACCTTGTACTACAATAAGACTTCATTTTAGTCAATTTACTGAAATGATCAGTAAAGCTTTTGGGCAAGAAATATCAATTTCTGATTCAGGTTGCAAAGAAAAACTATGATGCAGTCCTGCTCAGTCAGATGCTGACTACTTCAATGGGCATCTCACTATTTGGTTTCAGTTTTTTCCAAGTAGTGGGAATTTTCTTTCTTTAAGTACTGCCTTGTCTGAACATGTTAGCCCCTAACCCTTCCTATACAGAGAAGAATAAAAAGTTTGCCCTTTGAAATATCCTTAGGAATGTAAGAAAAATACAGACTACTTTTGTTGAGCTGCAAAGATGGGGATGGAGTGGAGGAAGTACTTTTACATCTATGTAATAACCTGTTGGTATTTTTTACTCAATTTAGTTTACTTCTATATATCATTTCCTGTTTCCCAGCTTAATATAATTGCCATCAGGTGGTAGGTTAATCAGGAAGACATAAACCTGTTTTGGTGATGTGCATTCAGGGGAAGAACTAAGGTAGGAAAAAAAATCAACCACAAACAAAAGACACAACAGTGTGACAGTAAAAGTGATGGAAAGGATTCCTGGCCATAAGAAATGTCATGTTCAAGTTAAAGCTCTTCCTTCAGATGTGGGGGAAGAACATGTGCCTGGATATTATTTGTTCAAAGGATGGATTTGAATCCAGAATTTTTACCATCTGAGTAAGTGTATGAGCCTCTGTATAACAGCTTCTGACTAAATTTTAAAACATCTTTTTAGAAAAGCCAAAATTATTCCAAAGGGAGGGTTTAAGACTGTTTGGAGGCAACAATATTCTGAAGATGGTTCTGGTTTAGGACTCGCACCTGTTTGCTTCAGGCTATATTAGAACTCTGAAGGTAGCATCCTCACTTTAATTTTTTTGTTTGTTGGACTGCTGTTCTGAGAAATTTAGCTCTCTTCATGCACCAGGAAAGGAATCAAAATTAGCCAATTTATTTCTTGATTTTTTGTTGTGCTGTATCTTTGGTATAAAAGATCAGACTGTTGGATTTTTCAGTGAGATGGTTTAAGTAGACAGCACTTGGGATTTTGTCCTAAGCTCTGAGGTGGTCATAAAACAATTGTAATATCTAGTGGTTTCTAACATGAGGCATCACAGGAACTCGAGAAAAGAAGCAAATATGTGAGGTATTTTGGAAGCTACAGGGATTGTAAAACATATCAAGTACATAAAAAAATTAGTAATGTTTCAAGTTCTGAGCTCAATTACTTTGTTTTGGGGGATTAAAGTCCCCCTAGGAGTGGAGGGACAGAATGGGTAACAGTAAATAAGCTTTGTATGTATCTAATGGTCGTGTTGAAATCCTAAATCTGTTACAGTGTTGAAAAATGTTGAGGAGGACTTG
This sequence comes from Grus americana, assembly GCF_028858705.1. Taxonomy (NCBI): domain Eukaryota; kingdom Metazoa; phylum Chordata; class Aves; order Gruiformes; family Gruidae; genus Grus; species Grus americana. The sequence continues at coordinate 84,433,798 of NC_072853.1, read as the reverse complement.
AATAACAAAAGCACTGCAGCTATTCTAAGCTTGTATTGTTCCACTTGCAGTTTACTCATTCAGGTAATTAAAGCCCTGTTAGAGCTATAGTCACTTCTTCACGCATATGTATATGCTTGTGTGAAAGACCAAGGGAGGTTTTAACCCTTAGTAGTAGAAGTGGTTTTTATAGTTATATAAGAATAGAAATAGCAATGGATTACACGCTAGGAACGCTTCTGGAGAAGGGCATGTTCGTTTAATTCAAAGTCATTACTGCAATTATATGTGACCTGAACTTTCTATAACAAGTCATTTAAATTCTGAGATGGCTGATGAATGAACAGCGAGAAGGGGTACGCTGATCGTAGCCCTTCTGTCTTTTGCAGTGCTATGGTTATATTATGCTTGCTGCTCTTCTCTGCTAGAGCAGTCACAAGCACAGCAGTTCATGATCGTAGAATAGGTGAGAGGCTGATTATAGTATTGATGTCTAGGCTTCATGGGTTCTCATACAGCAAGCATACATTCTTTTTGTGTAATACCCGTTTTAATAACTTACCACAATGTATTCTGTGCATTAGTGTGTTTTTTCCAAGTGTGCAAGAATGACATCATACAGGCAGTCTGTAATGCTGAAGTTTGTAAAGTTTTATGTATTAAACAACTGAGAATAGCTTTTCTTTCCCCACAGAAGAGTAAAGGAGTGGTATGTATTTTTTTTTCACCTAGAGTGTTGGTGGCACTTTTCTATTCGTAGGACTCTGTTTTTAATGTTGATATTTGTACAGCAGACGCTTGAAAATTGCATGGAGGTTTTCTTGTGAATTTCCTTATTTCTGTGACCTTATGATGTGATGATGTAGTAATGGAATTCTTTGGTAACAAATGTGTGCTGTTGTGCAGTGGAAATGATGCTCCAGCACTGCAGCAGAATTTAAAACGGGAGTGTGGTGTGATGGGAGTGATCCTGTGGTTTCCATGGCAACCAGGGAGTGCCGGCCTGTTCGTGTTTTGGCAGGCAGCGGGCACTTCAATACACGACGGTGTTTATTAAGACTGTTAGGACAGCAGTTTCTGTCTACTGCATTGCAATTTCTGTCTAATTTAAAGTTCCAGTCTTTTGCAGTGCCAGCTGCTTTCACCTCCCAGTCTCTCTAGTGGAAATGGAGATAATTGGCAATGGTTAACAATGTGTCCTGACACCAGCAGCTCCGAATGCATCCGTTATTCTGCGAGGATGCATGATGCGTACAGGGAAGGCAAAGAAAATTAGCTGTTCTGCTGAGGCTGCGGTGGCTGTTTTGTTTGTGGCTTGGGTTTTGTTTGTTTGCTTGTTTGGGGTTTCTTCTTGTTGTTTTTTTAGGCTTTTTTTTTTTTGAAAAAATAATAGTGTTTCAAAAGTAATTTTGGACACTTCAGGAAGAACCACAGTTAAAATCTCTGTGGTTAAGCCAACATACCCAGAATCTGTTCTCTGCAGGGGTTTATTTAATGAGCTTCAGAAACAATGTAAGACTTCCTTACATGATCAAACGTTTGGCAGGTTTGTGTTTAGTTATTAGCAGGGCATGGAATTTCCTTTTGTGTAGAGCATTCTTGCCTTCTGTCGTGAGGAATTTTTACTTTGTAATCAACTGAGTTTTCAAAAACCTAGTCCGTCATATACTTAGCAATGTAAAAATCTAAATAAAGATACACTGGCTTAGGAAAGGGATCTGTAATGAGATACTGACCACATCACAATCTCTGTTCATACATACTTGGAATTTGTGCCTATTGGCTTAATGGAAGCAGCTATCATGTTTGCTTTAATTTAACTGATCTGGAAGGCTGCTGTAGCTATGCCACTGTGTTTAAATGACCAGCTGTGTTTCCTGCACCATGATGTTTCAGTAGTTTTGTGTACGTGTGTTTTAGAGGAGGGTTAGCTGGTGTCCTTTCTGCTAGCTTGGCATGTGGGCAGAGCAAAGCAAACATACCTTCCTGAAAGCGTGTGAGGAGACAGCTCTGTAGCACTCCCTGAAGGGTCTGAAAGGGATGCTGGACTCAGGGTTTGGTTTTTTTTTTCTTGGTGGTAGTCTTACTCAGTTGTCACTCAAACTTTCGTTTCCTACAGTGGGACAAGTTTAGAGTCTCTTTTGGTTCTTTGTGCCATTCTTGTGTCTCTAAATTTCCATTCTTCAGCTATTAATGTAAATATTTTATAACTATATACATAAAAAATTATAACAAAGTGATTTTTTGATGTTCTTATCTTCATTACGCTATTTCTTTTTAACTTTGCTAAGTGGATTATAATCAGAAGTATCCAGTCTGATAATATGAAACATCTGTATTTTGAGGTTTGAAGACATAAAATGACTGACATCTGCTTCGGGGTCAGTGGACTTCGAATCTGGCCCCTAGTGTCAGTCATTTTACACTGACTCTAGAATAACTTTACTTTTCATTAAAGACTATATTCTTGAGTTAATAATATCTGTTCATCCTTTTAAATTCCTGTCGTGTAAACAGGAATTACGGAGTGGTGAAGTGCTGAGTAAGACAAGTCAGCAAATGAAGCAAGTGGGTGGCAGTAGGCCAAAGCTGATTTTCAGAAGGTTGATTTATTCAGGAAATGTACTAGAAAAAACATCACACTTAGGCTAGATTTCTTATGGGACTAATAAGAATTCCTATATTAGTAATGTTTCTATTACCATGTGCTTTGAACCAGTCCTCCACTTCCCATAACTGCTCTGTGTATGTATTATGTTTTTCCCCCTCTCTCTTTCATTTTATTTCAATAGCCATGCATATTAACCCATTGGAATTATCTGCTTGGTTATGTGTTTTGGTCATTGTTTTTCTGCTAGAGTAGCCTGTATTTTAGTGATCTTTGAATTTCATGTATTAAATCGAATACATTTGTTTGAATTATTTTAAAGTAGGAAGAAAAACTCCATAGGTTTAAACCAGAGCTCTTTACTCCAAATGTCTTGATTCTGCATGTATACAGTAAAGTGAAAACCTTCTACTTTACCTAGTTTTCCAAATTTCTACAAATTAGATGTGCAGATTTTAAATGTAGGTCAAAATTCTCTGCCAATACATTATGTACATGTCACTATATCCTCCTTCTTAGTGAAGCATTTCACTGTCATTTCTGATGCTGAATTAACAGAGAAAATATTCAAATTTTATAATTCATGATAATAGTACAATATTAAAATATTGTTTTCATCTAATTTCTTTCTCTAGAAAAATTTACTTTCCTATCTAGTTTCAGTATGAATTCATCAAGTAAAAAATAGCCTATATGTTAAGACACCCTCTAGAACAAAGGTGTTTTTATGATAATTCTGTATGGAATTCTAAGTAGCTGGCATCTTAGCAGGCATTTTCAGGCAAGAAAACAAGCATGAAATGAAGATCGGGACTGAACTTTGTTATCCTGGTTTTGCTGCCTCTGATGTTCAACATTAGAGTAGGAGAACTTTGGTTGTATGGAGTTGGTTGCGTCATTTGGTTTTGACTGCCATTCTTGTGTCAGTCTCAGTTACATTTTGAAAATCACTTGTCAGCAAAACTGTTGCAAAGAGGAAGCAGAAATAATGGTATCAGAATGCAAAAGAATATTTTTGGCTTGTTCCTAGAACTGTAATAGTAGTGTAATATGCAGGGACTGTTATCCAGGGGGTTGTGTGTGGTTTGTTTTGGGGGTTTGTGGGTTTTGTTTTGTGTTTTTTTTTTTTTTTCTTAAAGCCCTTGAACCCCATCAGTGGGAAGGGAAGAAAACAAATTGTTGGTTGTGAGGATCCATACCTGCGTACTGTTAGGACTGCACATCCTGCAAAGCTGGTGATGAACTTAAACCTTTTATCTGTCAGAAAGATGCCTACCGCTGCTTCTCCCTTCCTTCTCTATTGAAGGACTTGCTATATTTTGTACTAACTGTCCTCTCAGAAATAGCTGCTGCCTCTGCTTTTAATTTGGCCAACCCAGCAGGCTTTTTCCTGTCTACATTCTTATGCCATACAACTTCATTTGTATGTGCCTAGTGTTTGTATAAAGCACAGTAATCAGCATTGGCAGTTTTTCTTCCCAGTTTTTGAATGACCACTTTAGTGGTTCACATGGCAGTTAGAGGAAAGGACGTGAGAATCAAGGTTTATGGTCTTATTCCAACTTTTGCTGTAAGTAAAACACATAGCCTGTGTTTCTAGTAAGCAATAATCTCAATGGAATAGAATTTGGTTTTGTTAAAGAGGGTTTTAATTAGGATTTTTTTATTTTTCTATTGGAATGTTCAGAGTCCCTGACTGAGTTTTCTACTACAGGGCAAGATAGGTCATGGTGAAGTACACTTAGTTAATGATTCCTCATATCTTCTCTTATCCTATTACTTTTTTGTAGTTGAGCACCTCCATGGTACTTAAGAGGTTGCTGCTTATGCATTCAGAAGAAGCATTAAGAGTAACTGATATTTTTGAAACTGTGTAAAGAGAGAGCTTATCTTTCTGAATTCTATCATCATTTGCATTCAACTTCTACAGCACTGAAAATTCTCACTTTATCTATACATTTATTTGAGATGACCTGTTCATACGGTGAGAATGTGAGACTTGTGTCTTTTTCCTGCTTTATTAGTGTGTGTGGAGTCATTTATATAATAAAAAATTTGGATCTTCCATATGATAATAAATTAGTTCTGTTTACCACATGATCTTTTAGATACCAAGCTGACATTTTATGAATAGGTAAATATTTTGATAAGCAGTAATTTATTATGAATCCTACCAGTGGATGTGGAGAGCTCAGAGACCTATTACCATTTTCCAGAGACAACATTGTGACTAGTAGCATTGGTAGTGATTTAGGAGGATTTTTTTTTCCTTACTAGATTCTTCATTTGGAGATACTTCAGTGCCCCTGCCCTTTTCTAGATAAACTGAAAGGAAGTTCAGAAACTCTGAAACAGGGTGTGCATACATGTGTGTCTATTCTGTCTACATGCTCCTGAGGGAGAGACTACTCACTTGTGGTAATCCATCTAACATAGTATTTATTATGAGGTTTGGCTATAGAGCTTGTGGTTTAACTGAAAATTTAGCAGCTCTGGAAGTTTGGAAGTTATTGCACTATGGCCAAGTATACCTTTTGGTAAAGGTGTATTGGAAAATAAAGAAATGACAGTATATTATGTTTATAGAATGATTGTATGATATGGAATAATGACAGACTTTTGTGTTAAAGCCAACTGAAATTTCCCCAGATTCTGAATTTGGTAAATTTCTTTTGCCAAACTTCTGCTTTTCAACAGAAACACCTTTTCCAAGTATAATCTTTTCATGAGTTTCAGTTCTCTGTCAGCTAATTTTCAGTTTTCTGTGAGATAAATAATACTGACATCTTTAAAATCTAAAAAAAACCCCACCCAAACCAAACAAAACCCGGAAGTGGAATATTCTAGCGAAGCTGCCCTCTTTTTTGGAAAAAGGTAGGCATTAACCCTGCTTGGTCTGTGAGGCGATCCAGGATCCTCTTCCCTTGTGAGGAGCGTGGCTGCAGGATGCTGGGCTGATTGATCCTTCTCCTCTGACGGCCCTGGCAGGAGCCAGGTGAGGGGGCTCTGGCTGCTCTGACTGGGTTACCAGTGTTCCTCAGCCTGCTGCTGTTCCGCTGGGCCCCTTTGTGCTTATGGAGATTAGCCTCTCATCAGGCAACCTAACAAAGCTGCCTGCAGTTAATGCAATATCTGTGTTGAATCTGAAAACAGAAAAGCTTATGAGTTGGATCTGGAGAGGCTGGTATACACCATAATGTATACACCATAATGTATACACCATAATGTATACACCATAATGTATACACCATAATGTATACACCATAATGTATACACCATAATGTATACACCATAATGTATACACCATAATGTATACACCATAATGTATACACCCTTTCTGACACCTAGTCCTTACAGATATAATGCACGTGAGCCTAAACCCATGGGGGTTTTAATGTAGGAAGTGTACACGCGTACTTGAAACAGAATATTTCAGGCTTTTAGGTTGTTGAGGGTTGCTTCGTGAAGCAGTGTCAGGGTGATGGCAAATATAAGCAAAAGCTGAACACAGCTTCATTATTTATTTCTTGCGTGCACCCCCATGGGCATTTATGGTAAGGTGTTTGTTTCAAGTCTGCTGATGTGAAGCTCACTTCAGATGTATTTGCATCATTGTCTGGGTTTGAGACACCTCCTAAAAGTGTTTGAGATTAGGGAGTGGCAAATACTTCAAAAACAACAACAGAAGGTCTTTTAAGATCTAGAAGCATTAACGTTTCATCTTTTCATATAAATTTTAGGAGCAAAGTGCAAAGGCATCCGCTATCAAGACACAGAAATCAAGCACTACAATCCAGTATGTTAACTAACCTGAAGATATTATCCATTTATTAAACAGTGTGTAAAAGTGCTACTTCACTAAAGACAGTATTATATGTAATTGCAAGATTACTAATATGCATTTTATATGATATCAGAGTACCCAAACTTGCCCATCTTGATAGACTGGAAATTCTTATTGATTCCATGATAAAGCAACTACAAGTGCTGAATAACAATAGCAATCATGTACTGAGCAGTTTACTCAGTGTATTATAAGTCATAGACTAATAATCCAGTTTACTTTCCAGTAATTACCTGTGGACTTTTAAATTATTCCCTAGCTTTTGATGTTCATTAGTCACTGGAAATGAAAATGGCAAGGAAACCAATAGTGCATAATTTTCAACATTTTTAATGTTTATGGATTTCTTAGCATGATTAGAAAATATAAGTGGTACTGTGCTTTCAGATCAATATAGGCACATATTAACTACTATAATAATCGCCTTCTCAAGGACAATGATTTAACACTGTTGGAAGTGATGCTGGGACTACTGATTTCTTCATTAGTGAGCAGTGAAAACAGCAAGTTAAAAGTCTTAAGCAGTTTTTAAGCTTCTCTTAGCACAGTTAATTATCAATTTAATAGTTATCTACTGATATTTAATAATGTTGCTTTAAGGTTTCAACTGTCTCTGCATTTCAGTTAGTCATGACACTGGTAGTGAAAAATATCAACTGCAAGAAGTATATAAAATAACTTTGATAGAAATCCTTTCCCTCTTGAACTGAAATTTCATAAATAAATGTTGGTTCACTCTTCCTGAGTAAACTTATTATAATGTCCTTGGCTTGACATATCAATCTGCAGAAATGTATTAAAATGCAAATTCATGTATTTCAGCCCTTGAGCTGTTTCATTCCATCTCTAAAAAAAAGTGGGGAAAAAAAAAATCTTAAAAGTTTGCAAGGTATTAAGACCAATACCCAGTTATCTAAGAATAATCAGACTGAGCTTGTTTTATTTTGAAATTAACAGTGCTTAAAACCTAGTTTATTTCATGCAGAACCTATGTAAAGTTAATGGAAAAAATACAATCTAATTGTGGATTTAAAATTAATTTTTAATAAGACAGTCTTTTCCTTTTTTCATATGTACACTTTTAAAATATATGTCCGTTCTTGTAAATGAACTGACATAAAAAGACAAGTCTGCTAGAGGAGGATATACTGTTAGGATATTTCTGTTGCATTTAGCAAGGAAAGTAAGATAATGTGAGTTTTAGAGCTGTGTCAGAATAAAATGTGATATTTGAGTTCTCACAGGCTTGATAATACATATTCCTTTATGATAGCAAACAAAAAGAGAATATTCTAACAGGGAAGAAATCATAGCTCTCATGATATCATTAATTTGGTTAAGTCCAGAAAAGACTAGGGGGAAGGATGAGCTGGGAAAGAACAGGGTGGTGACTGTCTACAGTGTTGACAAATGGAATGCAGTTTGCTTTGGAACAAATAATTTCATTTAATTGGATATATTTCCAAGTTGTAAGTTAAATTTTAATTGTAATCGTTATGCAAAAGATCTATATGTCAATGTGGACAGTTTAGTGAGGTGGCAGACCAGAAATATTAGGGTGGAGACAGAACGGTTTGGAAAGCAGCTGTGAAAATAAATGTCATACAGCTGATGACAGGACTTCATCCTGAACACCATGTTTATGTCAGAACCCATTTTGAAATATAAAATCAGTGCACCATCTTATAACTTACCAACAGAGTTAAGATATGGAAAAGTTCATCATGTGAAAGAATACAACGTGCCCTTACTCACTTGCTCTGTTTAGCTTGGGAAAGAAAGGAATAGACCAAAGTGCATTTCCAGCTTTGCATATTTCCTCATGGAGTTCTGTGGTATTGACATTATTGAGCCAAAAGTTTAGGAAAGGCATACGTGAAAACATTTAACATTTGCTTGTGTACTATGTGTGTTGGCCACGTTGGTTTGGTTTCAAATGATCTTGAAAATTAAGCTGTTTTGAATCCGTCTAGCAGAGTCCTGGGAGGCCATCTGGAAAACCCAGGAAATTGGAAAGCAAGCCAAGGTATCATACTACAGAAGAGAATACAGAAAGCAAAGGGGATGAAAGGCTCCATCTGGCTCTGTCGTCACTGCTGAGCTGACAAAAAGTAGGAGGAAGTACACTGCTTAGTGTCTAAGATAGAGGGTGTGGATCACAGAAATACCTGGTGAACAGAAACCTGCCATGCTGAACTGGGGAGCCCACAGAGAGTGGGGGTTCCCCAAGTGGTTACTACTGGGTGCAGTGGTGCTTTTATGCCATCCTCCACCTTTACCGTGGGAGGATAAAAATGGGGAAAAAGGCAGGCATGCTGGAATAGTTCTTCTTTGTTGGGATACTCAGTGCATGTATGATTAATCATAAAGTTTACTTGAACTTTAGTTCCTGGAGTTTTAATCTATAAGAAAAGGAATATATTATATATACTCTGGATTACAATCTTGCATCCTGTGTTTTGTACCTTTCAGATATAAATCCCAGTAGAACCCTGTGATTTGTTGTACATTGTGATTAAGTAATATAAAGTTGAATCCAAAATAACATTTGAATCACTGCAATACATCAGAATAAAACTACAGAAAATTTAGATCAACATTCAGATATAAGATTCAGTCAGAGGGAAATTAGCCATCTCTTTTTAACTTGGTCTGTTTTGCCGATGTGATCAATTTATGCATTTCAAACGTAAACCAAGATGAATAAAAGACTTGTAGTACTCCTAAAATAGGAGTTCAGATGTTTGAGCTAGTCTCTCTTGTGCTTTCTCAGGTTATTCCTGATTTTTTTAAGAAACTTTTTTCTCTTAAGATAAAAATGTGGATAAGATTTATGATGCATTACCTCAAACTTTTAATTGGATTCCAAGTTTAATAACTAAGCCTTCAAGTTGTATGAGCATTCATTTATTTTCAGTGACCAACATTTAATGCTTTTGATATTCTTCGTTCAAGGATTTTGTTTCCAGATAAATCAGTATACCTGCTCTGTTTTTAAAACATGCCTGCTTCTACTAGAACAGTTGTCATCTGCATTGTAAAATAAGAGTGTTCTATGGGAAGCTTTTAAGCGAAACCACTGTAATTTAGTTTGCTTAATGTCAGACATGAGTCCGCACTACAACAGAAGTGCTCTAAATGTCAAAACAAATCAATTTTGCAAATGTCAGACCGACATTAATGAAAGCCCAGCTCTTTCACTGAGGATGCTATCCTAATTCATAATAAATACTACAGCATCTTATACCGTGGCCATTTATAACAGAAGAGATACATGCAGGTGCCACCTTTGTTAGGGATTTGATTGCAGAATTCAGGTATATCCTTTAGAAGCTGCTGTATTATAATAACAGAAGTTTCAAATCACAGAATAGTCTAGGTGGGAAGGGACCTCAGAAGGTCAGCTAGTCTACTCACCAGACTGGTGACAGTGGAGACTCCACAGTCTTCCTGGGCAAGCTGTTTCAGTGCCTAGTAAAAAGAAACAAACACCAAGACAAACACCTCCCTCCCCCCCCCCCCCCCCCCCCCCCCCAAATCAAAAAAACACCCTACAAAGAACACCAATGCAAACAACAATACCTCTGAGAAGAGTGTTGTTCAGTCTTGTTTATAGCCCACCTTTAGGTAGCAAAGAGTGCAGTTAGGCCCCTAGATAGCCTTCTTTTCTTGAAACAAAACAGAGCTTCCTCAGCCTCTCCTATTTCATGTGCTCCAGCTCTCTTAGTAGCCCTTCATTTAATTCTCTCCAGTTTTTTGATCTCTGTTACACTGAAGGACTCCAAACTGGACATAACGTACATAACATTCCACATCTACTTTCATGTGTTTCAGGTAGAAGAGAAGAACCACTGTGCTTTTGGTAATGTAGCTTAGCAAGTGGGTGGTCATTGTTGCTCCAAGGTTACACTGGTTACCCATGTTGAATTCACTGTCCACTGGAGCTCCAAAGATTTTTCTACAGGGTTGCTACTTACCTTGTTGCCTATATTGCTGCATATTATTTTGTCTGTTTTCTTGTTTTGGTTTGATTTTGTGCTAGGTGCAGAACTTGCCTTTATTTTTTCTTTTTTTGTTTTATATGGCAAGAGGCTTTTGTCTGTCCCTTCCTCCTGCTTGTTGAGGTCCCTCTGAACTCTAACCTGCAATACGTGAACTGCTTCCCTGCATTTGGTGTCAGTAGCACGCTTGTGAAGAATGCGTTCTGTCCTGTTGTCCAGGTTTTAATAAAGAAGTTATAGAATTTTGGTTTTAGTATTAGCCTCTGAGGAATGCTACTAGTAACTATCTGTCAGTTGAACTTTCAACCACTGATCATTATTCTTTGAGCTCAGCAGTCTAGCTGGTTTTCCACCCAACCTTCCACATGGTCTGTTTCTCCCCAGACTGAATACAAAGGTTCTGTAGGAGATGGTGTCAAAGACCTTCCTAGAATTAAGGTACACAACATCCAGTGCTCTCCCCTTGCCCGCGGTGATGTAAAAGAAACAAAGCAGTCAAGCTAGTCAAGAGTGATTTGCCTTGGTAAAGTCAGGTGGCTGTTCCCAGCCACCTTCTTGTTTAAGTGCCTAGCAATGACTTCCCGTAAATGGCCTTGCTCCATAACTGTCACAGGGACTGAGATGAGTCTGACTAGCCTGTATTTCCCTGGATTCACCTCCTTTTTTTTTTTTTACTTTTTCTGATGGGCGATCCCCCTGATGGTTATGACCTGTTGAAGCTGGTAGAGAGTAACCTCACAATAACTGAGTGGCTTGCTCAGCACCTGTGGATGCATCCCATCTGGTCTCATAGACCTGTATATGCTGGTTCCTAAATTACTCTTCCCATACTACCAAAGTACTTCTCCCCCTGGAGCTCCTGGTGTGGAAACCTGGGGGACCTGAGGAAAACCCCAGCGCTGAAAACTGAGGCAAAAGAAGGCAGTGAGTACCTCAGCCTTTTCCATGTCGCTACTCTCCCTCAGTACTAGGGCTGTATTTTTGGGATCTTCCTTCTATTCATGTTAGAATAATATATATAAAAATTAAGTTAGCTATTACATGGAAAGCTGGATATTTAGGAATTAACTTGACTACTTTGAGCAGGTGAGTCCTGTCACTGAAGTGAAAACTCTAAGTGCCTTGATGAAGTAGGAAAGAGAGCTTATGCTATTTGACTCAGAAAACCAAGTCCAGTTAAATATCACAGCTGTTGTTTTGAATACCTGTGGCTCATCCTTTGAAAAGATTGTATTTGAAGAACTTTGAGATAGGGAAGAAATTTCAGACCACCACCAAAACACAAATTCTGCAAAATGGAAGAAAAAAAAAAAAACCCTATGATTGTTGCTGTTAAATCACTCAGCTGTAATAGAGTGAAGTATACAAAACAAATGCATGTTATATGGTTGGGCAGGGAATAGAAGTGTTACCTATAAATGAAAGATTATTACACTCCTCGCAAGCACAATAGACAGTTGTGCTTTGGCACTGTCTACATGCATTCCCCTTTGGTCCATTGTCTGATGCTACATGGAAGGTAATTACTTAAAGTTGTCTTCTGTGGATACAGATGATATTTATACCATTTGGAGACCTCAGTAAAATTATTAGGAATGTATTTCCTTCACCTAAACACTTACTCAATTTTCATCAAAACAACAAAAAATGTCTTGACAGGTTTAGGTATGCTGTTAGGTGATTACACTTTTCCTATATGCATTGTGAATGGTTCACTTATAGTTACTATATAAAAAATGACACAATTTTCAGAAAAGTTTGTAGAAGGCAGCCATGTGACGGTTTTCCTGAAGTCATGAGTAATTTTAAGTGCTGTATTCCTGGGTTATGCGGCTACATCTAGACTCTGACACTAGGGAGTACTCTCCAGTTGCTGGGTTGGACTTTGCTGGAGCACATGGGGAAAAGAGTTGACAAGCACTCACATCCCATCCCCATTCCTTACCACCTTTCTTTGGAAAAAATCTGAGTGTGAAAACTGGAGATGGATCATGGAAGGCCAGGGTTCATTAGAGTATTCAGAGCATGTGTATTCTCGAGGGCATCTAATTACAAGGTAGCTAGTTTACATGGTGTCATCTGTGCTATATTGTGCTTCATGCAAGTTGGCACTGGTTTTAAAGAAAATGTAATTCAAATGGTCAATGAATAGAAGCAAGCTTTTTTAGGGAATGGCCATGTCTATGTTTTATAGCAATCTGCAAATAAGAGAGGGAGACCACAGGAAGTATGGCTCTTGCAGTTTTGACTAAAACTAGTTTGGCTGAAATTATATTGTGAGCCTTTACATGCTTAGTTGACTGAAATTATGTCCAAGGAATGATGATGCATAAATGTACAGCAAAACTTAACAGGATAACAACAGCTGAGAAGAACATGAATGGGACCTTGTTTGTTCTTTCAAGTTGAAAAAAAACTATAATAGTAGATACATCACATTTTTCTTAGCAGGTCAGTGTATCTTTTATTTCCAGTTCAGCCCAGTGCCAAATATTTGAATATGTACAGGCTTTGGACCTGAAGAAAATAACTAGTCCTAGTTGAAGAATATGTTTCAGTTAAGAGAGAACAACAGAAATGGTACAGCTTTTCAAAACAAAGGTGACTAGGAAAAGAAAACGGCTTTAAGATTGCTTGCGTGAACACTGATTTTCATATATATCAGTACAGAAATGTAACTTTAGTGGGGTCTGATGTCAACTGTCTGGACATTTGAGCTAGAAAAGTCAGTGGGGCTGTAAATTATACATATTTATATTACTAGTGCTGTCTTCTTTTATCAAGGAAAGTTGTGAGTTCTTATCCTTTGAAATTAATGAATTGCGGGGTGAATCAACTGTTGCATCTTTTGAAGCAGTTAAGGTACCTAAGGAAATAAAACTATTGCCTGTGTTTTTAAGATCTATTTTCCTATAAATTATTTTATAATATATATCCTGTAATATTAGTCTATTAAATTATTACTGTATGGATACTACTAGATATATTTTCCAAAATTAAGCAAGAATAAATCTCAAAAGATGTCAATAATCAACAATGCTACAGGCTACACGGTCAAGAATTATCTTTCTTCAAGGATCTTCTTAATTTTCCCAGTCTCTTCCGAGATAAAAATGTCCTGAAGACAGAAGAATCGTACATTTCAGTAGTGAAAGAAAAGTAATCTTAACTTTTATGCTGAGACTGGCTTTGACACTTTGCTTCAGAAAGTGCTCTTTGCCCTTCCTGACACCCTGTTTTATCTAGTAGAATGACTTGGGTTTGGCTAGGATGGAGTTAATTTCACCGGGAGCCAGGACAGGTGAGCCAAGCTGGCCAGGGGCTATTGCATGCCACGTGACGTCATGCTCCCCATAAAAGGGGGCCAGGCGGGGAGGGGCGGGTTCGGCGCGGCTCCGGGACGGGCTGAGGGTCCGTCGGGTCGGTAAGTCGCCCTGTGTTGTCACCCGCTGTGTCCGTTCCGTTACCAGTGCCGGTGTTGTTTCCCTGTGCCTTGCCGTCCCCGTGACCTGCCCTTACCCCAACCCCCGGGGCTTTGCCTTTGCCTCCCCATCCGAGGCCGGGCCCGACCCGAGGCGGACGAGGCGGGGCGTTGCCGGGGTGCTGCGGCTGCCGGCCGAACCCGGGGCACGGGACTGTCTCCGCATGGAGCGATTCCGTACCCCGGGGTTTTGTTAGGCAGACCAGCTCTTGACTTCGTAATGACTACATAGTTTTCTTAACGTTCTTTGCTCTTTGTTTTAAAAGCATGTTGGAAAACTACCCAGTCTTAAAACATGTTCCCATTCTGTCTACTTAATTTTTCTCTGTATTTTTTCATATCTGTAGATTTAGAAAATGCCTTTTTATTGTGCAGCCTGTTGTGCTGTTTACTCAGCTGGTAAGATATGACTTGAGAGGAATTATCCAACATGGAATCAGGACGTGCATGTTTAATCAAAAGAAAAGTCAGAATACAATGTAGTGTGGTTTTTTTTTTCCCATCTGGGAAAAATAATAATAGATCATTTGTATCAAACTAATTGTTTACGTCAGGATTGAAACCCATGGATCAGTACTTCAATTATATTCCAAGTATTTAAATAGTGTACTGCAAAGTCAACAAAGAGCAGAGTTGTGCTTTTAAGATTATTCCTTTTGTTGATTTCAGAATGTGAAAGATTCACCTTTACAAGTCTCATTTCTTTTTTAATTCAGAATACGGTGTGATTTCTTTAAGCCACCTCATTTGATATAGGGCTCAAAGCAGACAGAAAAGATGAACTTCTTTAAAACCTTAAGTTTTGAAAAATATTTGGTTGGCTTATTAACACCTTCTGGGAAAATGATTTAGCCTTTTGTGAACACCTCAGCAATTGCTGGGTGTCTCACAGGAGCGACTGGTGGAAACCTCTAGTCCTGATGGAGCAAAGCGTTCTTCTCTCAGGTGAAGAGTTGTAAAAGGAGTATTTTGGACTAGGTGAGGACTATTCAGTGTGCTTATTTAAAGGCAATGCAAAGTATAAAAAGACTTCATCTCATAATCTGCTTGATTATGTGCCCCTCCACCCCACTTCTGTCTTTTCCCGTTTTTAGTGAACACTTTTTCAAATGTCTGCGAGACAGGAAATAAAGTATTTCACAATATTTTATATTCTAATAAGTAGGTAGGCTTGAGAGTACAAGAACTCTTCTGAAAATGAGTAATCATTTCTGGAGAACTCATCTTTCATAGAATGCTTGTCAGCATGAAATCACAATTCAGTAATAAAAAAGGAAAATCCTGCCTTGCAAAACAGCAGCTTTGTCTACTCAAACATTGTCCAACTGGTAAAGAATTCCAAGCTGTTACATTTTAACCTTATTTGAGCTTGTTGATGTATTTCAAAATTGATACATCTTTAAACTTCAGAGGATGCACACTATCACAGTATTCAGTTGCTGGGGCAACCTCAGCTCACTGCTGGAAGTCTTGAAATCCTTGTTGGGGTTGTCGTTTGAACATCTCTTATGTGTGCCACTGTAATGACTTTAGAGTAATTTTAAATGAAATAGCTTTTCTAACATTTTATTCTGCCACTCACAACCAAAAATCATATTCATAAACACAGACTACTTAATGTTATGCCTTATTCTCCCAAACCAATACATTAATTTCCCAATTTATCATATATGAGGCTTTGGGCAACGTGGTCTAGTGGAGGGTGTCCCTGCCTGCAGCTGGGGGGTTGGAACTAGATGATTTTTAATGTCCCTTCCGGCCCAAACCATTCTGTGATTCTATGATTCTCTTGTATTATTAAATGACAATATAAAATATTCCTCCCTAGTGATAGCGCTTTTGTTCCCACATCTTTAATGAGGGTTGGGGAGCAGTTTAAAAATCTACTAAAGTTATTTATAATGCTTTCACTCAAGAAGGAAGTTCACCCAAAGCAAAGTTTGGCAGTGTAATTTTAAAACCGTGGGACTTAACTCTTGTGACTTACTGTAAAGGACATGTTTCAGTGTACTGAACACAGGACTAGTGTATCACTTGCTTTTAGTGCTCAGACCACTTCTGGAGGGGTGTATGGGCTGTAAGACAAGATAATGCATGTGGTGCTCAGAACTGGTGTTACTTCTAGGAGTGTTTGTAACATGTTTAGCCCCACTGTTTCAGTGGTCCCAGTAGAGGAGTAACTTGGTTAGGAAACCCTAGGAGTTTAAAATGGATATATTACTCTTACCTAATCAGTGGCATATATGGCAGCAATCATGACATTATTAGGTTGACTTCTTTATCTTATTCAGTGACAGAACCATGTGTGGCATCTGATAAGCTTTAGTGGTCCCCAGCAAAATTATTTGCATTGCTTTTTAAAAATAAATTTGGCATCAAACACCAGAAGGTTTTACTTTGTTATTCTAATCCATATCCAGTTCTGTACTGACAGTATCTAGAGCATCAGGCCTCACTCTTGGTATTCAGTCTATGCAGTATGATCTTATACCCTTGCAAAATCACAATACTGAAGTGATTATAACAGAGAAGTCTCTGCTCTCTGACACAATTGTCTCCATGTGGCCGGAAAGGTATCCACGCTTGGGACAGACTTGCTAGCTGAAGTTCACTGGTCTTGAAATAAGTGCTTTCGTATCAAGGAAAACATTACTCTTCCATTTTGATTAAATGATAATCATTGGCATCTACGCTATTTGTTTTTTGGGGGCAGGTTGTGTGTGGTGTTGATTTTGGGTTTGCTCACTTTTTTTTCCCCCAAAAAAACCCTCAAGCTAATTTTACACCCCTAGTGTTACACAAATTATGGAATATCCTTGAACTTTACTGGTAACCACTTAAAAATTGAGTATGACATCAAGGAGGTAGCCTTTTCTGGGTTAAAAAGAAATGTAACCATACAATGACGGCTCTAGGATATGGTAGAGATCATGTGTGCTCCTCACAGAATTTTATTTCTTTTTAGATATCTATGACAGAGTTATTTTGGTTGACTAATTCCTTGTTCATTCAACAGCTGCACAGTGAGGCAAATTTCATGGGTTCTGCCAGCTTTCTGCAGCCTTTTAATATTTTTAGGAGCTACAAAATCTATTTTTTTATTACAATACATATTTAGATGCAGTTTAAATAAGAATCTCTGTGCTTTTAAATACATAATGCATTTCTATTTATTAACAAGTATAAATTTTTAAATGTACCTTTGTATTTTAATTAGTAACTGATAAATAACCTTTAAGCTTTTATTTAATTGCTGGTATAAAGAGGAAATAAAAGCAGAAATTACTGGAATACATCCTACAAATAGTTTATAGGACCAGAAAGGAAGTATGCATGGGTCTCTTCCTTTGATTTCTTTTTAATTTTATTTTGAATGTAGTATATTTATCTGTTTTATAAATACAGAACTACTGGCATGTATATTTAGAAATATTTGCAATACTTTGAAAAACAGAGACTGCAGATGGCTGGATTTGTGAGTTTTAAGCATTTTGGATATGAATTATAGTACATATGCAAAAGAATTTCAAACCCACTACGGTTTGTAGAACATGACATCAGAATGAAATACAATATAGAGAATGTAATTTATTTTCTGTAACACCAGTTAGTGATGGGGGGAGGGCCAGAAATCTCAGAACACTGTACGAACACATCAGCATTGGGAGTATATCAGGATGCTTTAGATATAGTAGCCTCTTAATAGCAATAGAATTTTACTCAGTTTTGTTTGTGAGTATTTAAGGTTTATTCCAAACCAGCTCAGATCTCCAAACACTGTTCTTACTGTTCAAACATTTCTATCTGCACATTTGTTTAATCTCATTAATTTTCAGCAATCAAATATGAAATAAGTAGACAGAAGAAGGTAACTTTCTTAGCTGTGATAGGGGTCTAGAAAGAGAGACAGAATTACAAAAATTTTCTCCCTCCCTTTCCCTCAGACTTATCCTGTGTGGGACATGCCATTTATATGCTTTTCCTGAAAGTACGTGAAACAGCAAGCTGTACTTTGTCTGCAAATTAAGCAAGGTTCCCTTACAAATATGATAGGGACACCAGAACTGAGTCTTTGTTATAGAGAATGGTCTGCTACTTTACTCATTTGTGCGTAACATGCTGCCACTTGACAGGGTGCCCTATTTGTGCTCATCCACGTGCCACGTTTCTTCTCTTTGAGCTCAGTTGTGTGCTACCTCACTGAAACGTCACCTTGACATTTGCCAAAATGCACTGTTTCAGGTCGCTGCACAGCTACTGTCTCTTTCCTCATGTCAAGATATCGCTCCCTTGCTACCCGCGGCACCTATGGCTGCTGTGCCTGAACTGTTAACCTGCTGTTGCTGTGACAGGATCCGCTTTCTGCCGATGTGTCTGCAAAGGTGCTGTGGTTTTAGAGGCAGCCTTCTGTCCCCTCCAGCAGTGCTGTGCCCAGGACGTTGTGTTCAACTTTGCAGTTACTTTACAATTTTAACTTCGGTTAGGGTACTTCTGTCTCTGTCTGTGAACGTATTGCTTGGATTTCTTTGGTATTGCCTCACAATTGTTTTGTTGTCTCTCTGTGCTACAAAATCCATCAGAAAAAATACAGCACAACAGGCAATCCTAAGGCTGCATGCAGGTAACTGGCATGGTCAGTCCAACCTCATTTCATTATATACAATTGCAGACGCTTTCCATTTGTTTATTCTGGGAGAGACCCCTTGGAAACCTGAAGATCAGAACTGAGTTCTTTTACTGCCACATGAATTATTCTTTTGGCAACAGACCCCAATTTTTTGTTGCATGTTATTGAAACAATGTTGGATTACAAAGAGTCTCCAAGAGACTGAGGTCTGTGCCAAAAAGCAATGTGCAAATGAATCATAGATTCATAGAATAAAGGTCCCTTCCAACCCAAATTAAGTCATGTAGTCCACCCCCCCCCCCACCCCCCCCGCAATGTGGGGACATCTTCAACTAGACCAGTTTGCTCAGAGCCCTATCCAACCTGACCTTGAATGTTTCCAGGGATGGGGCATGTACCAGCTCTCTGGGCAACCTGTGCCAGTGTTTCACCACCCTCATTGTAAAAAATTTCTTCCTTACATCTAGTCTGAATCTGCCCTCCTTTAGTTTAAAACCATTACCCCTTGTCCTATCACAACAGACCCTGCTAAAAGATTTGTCCCCATCTTTCTTATAAGTGCCCTTTAAGTATTGAAAGGCCTCAAAAAGGTCTCCCCAGAGCCTTCTCTTCTCCAGGCTGAACAACCCCAATCCTCTCAATTTGTTTTTACAGGAGAGGTGCTCCAGCCTCCCAATCATTTTTGTGGCCCTCCTCTGGACCCACTCCAACAGCTCAATGTCTTTCCTGTGCTGAAGACTGCAGAGCTGGACACAGTACTCCAGGTGGAGTCTCATGATAGCAGAGTAGAGAGGGAGAATCACCTCTCTCAACCTGCTGGCCACACTTCTTTTGATACAGCCCAGGATATGGTTGGCTTTCTGGGTTGTGAGCGCACACTGCCGGCTCATGTCCAGCTTTTCATCCAGTGGTACTCCCAAGTCCTTATATGTAAGGCTGCTCTCAATCCATTCATCCCCCAGCCCGTATTGAAACCAGGAGTTGCCCCAACCCAGGTGCAGGACCTTGCACTTGGCCTTGTTGAACCTTATGAGGTTCATAGGAGCCCACTTCCTGAGCTTGTCCAGGTCCCTCTGGATGGCATCCTGTCCCTCAGGCATGTCAACTGCACCACTCAGCTTGGTGTGTCATCAGCAAACTTGCTGAGGGTGCGCTTACTCTCACTGTTGATGTAATTGATGAAGAGCTTAAACATCACTGGTCCCAATACAGCTCCCTGAGGGACACCACTTGTCACTGATCTCCATCTGGACATTGAGACATTGACCACTACCTTCTGGATGTGGCCCTCCAGCCAATTCCTTACCCACACAATAGTTTGTCCATTAAATCCATATCTGTCCAATTGAGAGAGAAGGATATTGTGGGGGACTGTGTCAAAGGCCTTAGAGAAGTCTAGATAGAATGGAACTCCTATGGAATGGAAGGTAAATAAAGACTTGCAAGACCTGTCGAGAATTCTCCCAACTTATGTGTCAAGTTTAGGACATATTTTACCATTTCTGTTATTTTATTTTATGTAACTGTCTATAAAGAATCAGATTAATATGATTTATAGAAGTAATTTGATCCTTTGAAGTTATCTATTTGCTACTTTTATTAAATAGAGAAAAAATAAACCTACATATATCTGGAAATAATGTGATCCCAGCCTTCTGAACAAGTTCCCACTCTGGAGATAGACAATATGTAAAAAAGAATAATAGGATGTTGGTTTGTGTTATGAAACTGTTAAAAATAGGAAATTGCTTAGGGCGGGGGGTGGGAACCAACAAACCAAAATCCAAAACATTTCAGACTCAATAGTTGTATTAAAAAAATTTTAATTGCCGACTGACTTTGCAAAGAAAGGAGAGAACAATAGTATATGGAAATAGGTCTGTCTTTGGTATCATTTTTGTGAACTATAGTTCTACAAAGGATAACTCACAAAATGCAGCTTCTGCAGTTACATTAGGGAGAAATACAATCATACATTGTAATATCAGTAATTGTTACTAGAAAAGTGGTGCATGATTTAAAATTACTTTTTTTAAATTTATGAAAGTAGAAGCTCATCTGGGGATATAAACCTCACACTTTCCCTTTTCCTTTGTAGTGGAATTTGATGGTTTTCCCAGAAGGAATCTGTAAGTGGAGAGCCAAATGAGGCTGATCAGCAAGGTTTGGGCAGAAATTGAGAGGGGAATACACAGGAATGGCTCCATTTAGCTGGTCAGAAACATGAAGTAGAGGAGCTAGTGCCATGCTAGAGTATGAGAATCAGAATTACGGAGACTGTTTTGCTTGATTTTGTTGCGATATGTCCTGTTGAGAATGCTTATTAAGATGGGCAGGCACTGCTGTTATAAAGGGATTGTCTAGAAAAGACCAATGAGGGAAATCTCAGATGTAGGACTTAGTGTGGATGATGTCTCAGCCCTCTTGAGAGAGGAGTAAGCGTGGTGAGAGAAATGTCACAAGGCTACAAATTGTGTTGTTATGATTGCATGCTATAAATCAGTATAGAGGAAAAGAACTCCTGAGGTGATTTGGAGTTCATTTAGGTCTGTTGGGCTCTGTGCAAGAACGGCTGCAATCACTTAATATCAATCACCTAATAAATGTGTGCTGAAAAACTAACAATATATTTTTATTTCTGTACTGAATTAAATTTTAGTATGTGTATACTTGATACAGCACAACTAAATGTTTCAAAGTCATATTCCTCAGGTGTAGGAGCATTACCAAAGAATTCTCATTAGCTGGAAAAAGATGCATTACCAGGTATCTCAAACTCTTGCAAAACATGATTTTGTTGGCAGGTCCTCAATGCTGCTTAAACCAGCACATTTCAAAACCAGAACTTAGTCTTATAGAATAGAATCATACAATCAAGTGGGTTGAGAACTGGCTGAATGGCAGAGCCCAGAGGGTTGTGATAAGTGGCACAGAGTCTAGCTGGAGGCCCATAGCTAGTGGTGTGCCCCAGGGGTCAGTACTCGGTCCAGTCCTGTTCAACATAGTCATCAATGACCTGGACAAGGGGACAGACTGTACCTTCAGCAAGTTTGATGATATAAAACTGGGAGGAGTGGCCGATACACCAGAAGGCTGTGCTGCCATTCAGTGAGACCTGGACAGGCTGGAGAGTTGGGTGGAGAGGAACCTAATGAAATTCAACAAGGGCAAGTGTAGGGTCCTGCACCTAGGGAGGAATAACCCCAAGCACCAGTACAGGTTAGGGGTTGACCTGCTGGGAAGCAGCTCTGCAGAGAAGGACCTGGGAGTCCCAATGGACAGCAAGCTCTCCATGAGCCAGCAATGTTCCGTCATGGCCAAGAAGGCCAATGGTTTCCTGGGGTGCATTCAGAAGAGGGTGGCCAGCAGGTGGAGGGAGGTTATCCTCCCCCTCTACTCTGCCCTGGTGAGGCCACATCTGGAGTTCTGTGTCCAGTTCTGGGCTCCCCAGTTCAAGACAGACAGGGAGCTACTGGAGAGAGTCCAGCAGAGGGCTACGAGGATGATGAGGGGACAGGAGCACCTCTTGTATGGGGAAAGGCTGAGAGAGCTGGGTCTGTTTAGCCTGGAGAAGACTGAGAGGGGCTCTCATCAATGCTTCTAAATATCTAAAGGGCAAATGTCTAGAGGTAGGGGCTAGACTCTTTTCAGTGGTGCCCAGTGCCAGGACAAGGGGCAATGGGCACAAACTGGAACACAGGGAGTTCCACCTGAACATGAGGAAAAACTTCTTTACTTTGAGGGTGACCAAGCACTAGAACAGGCTGCCCAGAGAGGTTGTGGAGTCTCCTTCTCTGGACATATTCAAAACCCTCCTGGATGTGATCCTGTGCAACCTGCTCTAGGTGATCCTGTTTTAGCAGGGGAGTTGGCCTAGATGATCCCTTACCAATCTGTGAATCATTTAGGCTGGAAAAGAACTTTAAAATCACGTCCAACCATTAACATAACACTGCCAAGTCCACCAATAAACATGTTGCTAGGCGCCACATTTACACATCTTTTAAATACCTCCAGGGATGGTGACTCAACCACTTCCCTCAGCAGCCTGTTCCACTGATTGATAAGCCTTTCAGTGAAGAAAATTTTTCCTAATATCCAATATAAACCTCCCCTGGCACAACCTGAGGCCATTTCTTGTTGTCCTATTGCTTGTTACTTGGGAGAAGATACCAACACCCACCTGGCTACAACCTTGTCTCAGGCAGCTGTAGAGAGCAATAAGGTCTTCCATCAGCCTCATCTTCTCCAGACTAAACAACCCCAGTTCCCTCAGCTGCTTCTCATAAGACTTGTGCTCTAGACACTTCACCAGCTTTGCCCTTCTTTGGACATGCTCCAGCACCTCAATGTCTGTCTAGTAGTGCTGTTGGTCTTCGACACCTGGACGTGCTGTGCAGGTCACCTTGTCATAGAAGCAGGTCAGGTTGGTCAAGCAGGACCTGCCTTTCATAAACCCATGCTGACTGAGCCAGATCACCTGGTTGTCCTGTATGTGCTGTGTGGTGGCACTCAAGGTGATGTGCTCCATAATCTTCCTCAGCACCAAGGTCAGACTGACAGGCCTGCAGTTCCCCAGATCCTTCTTCCAGCCCTTCTTGTGGATGGGCATCACATTGGCTAACCTCCAGCAACCAGGACCTCCCTGGTTAGCCAGGACTGCTGATAAATGATGGAAAGTGGCTTGGTGAGCACTTCCACCAGCTCCCTCAGTACCCTTGGATGGATCCCATCTGAACCCCACAGACTCGTGTATGTCTAAGTGGTGTAGCAGGTCGCTAACCATTTCCCCTTGGATTATGGGGGCTTCATTCTGCTCCCCATCCCTGTCTTCCAGCTCAGGGGGCTGGGTACCCAGAGAACAACTGGTCTCTTACTATTAAAGACTGAGGTAGAGAAGGCATTAAGCACCTCAGCCTTTTCCTCATCCTTTATCACTATGTTTCTCCCTGCATCTAATAAAGGATGTCTCCTACAGCTTCAGTACATGTGACTGCAAAAATATAAAAAATTGTGTTATCTCAAATGTCTTTGTTTCATTGACAACTTCAGTGTGTGGCCAGTGTGTGTAAGTATCTCCTTTGTGTACCCTTACAGAAATTATACTGCTTTGTTTCTTTACAACAAACTTTCCTTATTTTACACTTTATGCTCAAGCCCTCTACGTTTCACTATAGATCAGCAGTTTAAACAGGAAAAGGAAGTTTGCTGAAGAGTTCTGTATCTCATTTCATCATTGTAAGCAGAAGAGACAGGGCATGTACTTAAACAAATATTACATATTCTAATCCTAGTTTTCTTGAATAAATCAAGAGCTGTAGCTGTGAAATGTATTGTTGTGGGTTTTTTTAAACCTAGATGATATCAGACAATGAATTTTATATTTCATGACAGCAGGCTGTTTTTTCTTTTTCCAGGTGATAAAAGGAAAATTAAAGTTTGATTCCTTTAGTGGTTAGAGATTCCAGGCAATGCATTCTTTATTGTGCCAGCTACATAATAAGTGAATTTTTTGTGTCACTTGTTCCATATCTCAGTACAAATACAGGGGAGAAACAACCGTATTTGTAATGGTGAGAAGTCATGGTTATTTCATTATCCTCTACACTTTCTGTAATGGAAGGTAGGCAATGATGCTACAACAGAAAAATGCCTGTGTAAGATGTATGCAGATGGGTTATGTGCATGGTTTTGTGTATCAGAATGCTGGAGGCTGAGTAATAATGAAATGGATGAAATTGAGCTTAAATTGTCTTTTATTAATTAGTGGTTGATATACTTTTCAATAACTTACACTGCAGTGATTTAACCATTTAAAAACCCACTCCTCCCAAACTAAACCAAAGAAACCCTCAACACAAATTTGTAAAGGATAAAAAGTACTTTGTGGGGTTTTTTTTAAGTAATAGCTTTTGGTTTAGCTCAGTGTGACTATTAATTGTGAAGATGAATTCTGTAGTCTGCAAAACTAGTGGAACTTCTCTTTGTACAGATTAGTTCCATTTCACCTCTGTCCTGTGCTTCGGCAACTCCAAATTCACCCATGTGTCTTGTGATGTTCTCCCTGGGGAAAAGACACAACACGGAGACATTTTGGAGCTAAGCATGTACTTCACAACAGGCTGACTGCTAGCTGTAGCTTCACTCCTTAGCCAGATACTGCTAAGAACATAAACCAGTTGTGTTCTTCCTACCTTTCCTCAGTAAGGACACTGATTTCTCTCTTCAGTATGTGGCTAGTAGGCATTTGTGGTATTTAAATTATCTTCCCATCTTTAATGCCGATTGACAATCACCTGGAGGATCAAAAATTGAGTAACTTAACACTGATAACACAATCCTATATATTTCATTTACTTGAGAATCTAGGCTAAGAGCAAAAGAACACTGCCTTCTTACACCGTTGTGCACAAGAATTAACTACCAGATTTATTTTTTCCTATTTCTTTACACCTGTCCTGGCACTGACAATAATTTGTCATGTCAGGAAAGTTTAGTTCAGGAATAGACTGCAACTTTCATTTGCATGCTTGTGTGTGAAATAGTAGTAGTATGTTATACTCCAATAATTGAAATGTAATTGATTCTTACAGATTTGCACTTTACTGATGCTTATATCATGACTTTTTTTTTGGTCAGAGAAACTTGTAATACACCTTTAATCTTACAGTGATATTTATAGTCAGCTTCAAGTCAGACTTGGACTAACTTAGTCTGTTAAAGCTAATACAAAGTATGGGGCTTGTCAGAATACATAGTTGATGGCCATTCAGTGTAAAGGGCAAAGACAAGAGACAGGGTAAATAATAAATTAGATACCCAGATACATAAACCCTAAGGAAGAGGAGATAACAGAGAAAATAACAAAGATCCTTTCTCTCTGGTCATTGACCAATGGGCCACTGAAGGAACCACTTACACCTTTGAAGAGGTTCAACCAGAACTTTGTAATTGAGAAAAAGGGGAAATGTGATTATTATCTGGCCTCATGGGAAAGGGCAAATTTTTATGGTATTTTTGAGGAGAGGTGGTGGTTTGCCAGATTGTGTAAAGCCGCAAGGGATGTTCTGATTGTATGAATGTGTAAAACTTATTATGGGATGTTTAGGAGAACGGCGAAAGGTAGGGACTAAGGAGGATCGGAGATGAGCAAGCATGGGAGAGCAGAGAGGATATGGGATAAAAAAGTGGGGCCCAGCCCCAACCCGTAGTCTGTCCTGCCTTCTTACTAACTCTTTCCTGTTTTCTGTGTGACCTTGTTCTCTGTTGTGTGTCTGGCAAAGATGTGTTTCACTAGCAAACTTCAAGCAAGGCTAGCTGGCGCGTTAGGAGGAGGTGAGGGCAGCGTCTTCAAAGACCCAAGATCTGAGGTGGTGACTGGATAAGGCATGCAGGATCCAGGCTGGGATATCTGATGAACTTAGCTCATGCTAATATTTAGTGGATCCGTGAATATCAGTGTGCTTGTGAGGTGAAAGTGTGTGCCCTGCTAGGTGGGCTTTGGTACAAGTATTTGTATTCATCTTGTTGTTGAATATATTTGGAAGAATTAATTTCTATCCAGATATTTACATTCTTGAATATAAATAATAATGTCTGCTTGAAAATACTAATTTGCAAATGTTTGCTGGGTTTTGTAAAAGAAAAAAGATATTTATTTCGTTGACCAAAACTGATGATAAAATTTTTCAGTTTTACCAAATGCCAGAGAAAAGACATTTGTAATTTATAATGTTTTGTACTTCTAAGTACAAAGCAGGAATACATTTATTACTTTTAGATAAATGTAAATTCTGAATATCAATATGTGATGATTCTTAATGAACCTTTTTAACTTTCATTCTGTTTTACAGACCTAGATTTAACTCTGCTGGTTCTTTGCAAGGAAATTCCTTTAGAAGTTTCCCTGTGGGTATCTGTGGGTTTGCTAGGCACCATAATAGCTAGTAAATCTCTGGGAACACTAATGTTGAAAATACACATTGGAGGCTTTGTTGATGATAACACTTTTAGTAGATGCTAATTTTAGGTTTTGATTTATTTTCTTTTGTATTTTATTCCTAACTTCATATTCAGTATATGAACTGTAATATTTGAGACTTATGAATAACATTTGCACCAGAGGTCATTGATGTTAGTCACAAAAAATCAATTCTGAGCAGCTGCGTCTACATGGTGAAAACCTGGGGGTAATGAGGTCCCCTCTCAGGGACTGACTGCAGCAGCCTGATGTTGCACCACATTGCTGAGAAAGGAGCAGCGATGGTCCTAATCCCCGGGAGAGGCACTTAGATTGAGCTTTCTGCTTGATAAATGGTAATGAGAAGAGTTAGATGAGAGAAAATTGGATATCATGTTCCTAGGGGGGAAAAGGGAGTTTGTGTGATATAAACAGTAATGGGAATTTTGCTGACAAGATCGATCTTTTATTTCAAAGTTGTTTGTTGGTTTTTTTTTTTTCTGTTGGTGTTATTAAAGAGCCTGAAACTGCTATCACATCTGGCTTCATCATCCCATTCTGAGTGATCAATAATTTGATGGTAACACTTGACTTCTTCCTTTTGTTTTTACACCGCGTTATACTGTTGGTATGAGTAGATCTTTCATGGTTCAAACTTGAAAATTACCTAGTTTTTTCATGTGACAGTTTATTGCAGAAGCATCCAAAAAAAGGAAGAACCTGGCCCATATGTGAAACTATTACACTTAGGTGTTTGGGTTTGGTTGGGTTTTTTTGTTTGTTTGGGGTTTTTTTCTCAAAAAAGAGACTGGGAAGGAATGAAAAGGACTATTAGCCTTTCTTGCCCCTCCTTCATACCACCATCTGATACCAC
The DNA here is from genome assembly GCF_028858705.1 of Grus americana. Lineage (NCBI taxonomy): Eukaryota > Metazoa > Chordata > Aves > Gruiformes > Gruidae > Grus > Grus americana. The sequence goes on along the minus strand of NC_072853.1, from coordinate 84,406,424 downwards.
TTGCACATGGTCATATGATGCCATAATTAATAGACCTGCTATTTGTGCAAAATCCTCTGTATCTTGCTTGTGCTGCCTACGTGTTATGGATGTAGCAGCCTTTGTGAATAAATGTGGTACCTGGTGGTTTTGCACCGGGAGGGGCTGGTTCATTATCAACTGAGTGAGAAAGGCACTCAGACTCTGTAAAGTATTGCATAAAATGCCATTTATTAGAGATATCAATACTGTCCTCTCTTCATAGTGTTAATCACTTCAGACGGGGGAATCCTGATTTGTGCAGCCTTCAAAGGGCTTCCCATCAAAGTGTAGCATGTCATGTCTGTGGAAGGGTTACCTTATTTTAGTTGTTAAATCTCTTAGAGGATTTTTTTTTAGAAGAAAACAATGTTTTTCATCATTTCTTCTGTCAAATGGAAAAGGATGTTCACACGAGAACTTCTTGCTGCAGTTTTCTGTAAAGGACACGCAAATGGTATAATGACTGGTACCAAGCAGGAGCTGCCTACGGGCTCCTCTGTTACCATCAAAGGCTGAGTTGATCCTGTGGCGAAGGACTACGTGCAACACTGGCCTCGACACCAAGCTGTGCGTGCAGAGCAGCGCAAGCCTGGGCTGACTCGAGTCAAGCGTTAGGGGGATCACTAGCTCTTCAGTGCACTATGGTCTGAGGCCAGGGTCACCATGCTGGTCAGAGACACATGCTCGGGGTGACCGTGGCTTTCCCTCTAACCTAGAAGCAGTTTTCTTGGGAGAGCATGAAGGCACAATTAATGTAATAAATAACAAAATGAGACTTCTTAACCACCACTCAGACTAAAGCAAGATAATTAAAGCAGATTAATTATATTCTTGTGATAACAGCAAGCAACAGTGCTGTCTTGAATGTTATGCCAAACCCTCTATTTTAGCTACTTGTTAAGAATGAGGAGGGGAATCTAAACTAGTAATGAACTACACTTGAGATAGTGGCTGCTGATTTTATATCATGACTTCAAAAGACACTAGTGCTTGTTGATAGGTAAAAGTAGTGCTTCCAGTTCATTGTTGCTATATAGATGGTGCTCCAGCACTAAATCGTAGTTTCTGAAACCACATAATTCTCATTAACGTGAGGTCAGTCTGATAGTCATCTGCTGGGGTTTTTTTTCCCTCATTTCTTCTCTGGAGACTCAGCTGCAGTCTATGCTGTGAGCTGGAGGGTCACAGCTTGTTGATTATTGCAATTAACAGACTTCTGCTGACTCAGTTCAAGAAGCTGAATGTAAACATATGAATTTAGCAGGATTCTTATTGTACTGGCCATATCCAGCTAACTTATAAGCAATACGTAAAGGGGATTCTCAACATTACAAGTTCTTTTGGATGGGAGAGAAAAGTCAACTTGTTGAATATACTTATGCAAAGCTTTAGGGTCATTCAGCACATATGAATGAAAAGAAATGTCCAAGCTGAGATATAACCATCATAAGCAAAATATCAATCATAGAATTAAAAAGTTATTGTTGAAGAGTAGATTTTCTTTTTATTTTTTTACTTGTTGAAAGAGGAGGAAATGAAAATAGATTAGATTTTTTCCCAAAGCAGGTTTTAAAATCAGTGATATCACTGTCTCTGTCAAAGCCTGATTCTTACCATTAAAAAATAAATCTGCAAAAAAGACAGTAATAATGGCGCTTAAATTTCTAGAAGTATTTGGACTTCTCATGTTGATATTTAGAAACAACAGAAAGAATGTTACTACTTTATGTAAAATGTTACAATGTAGTCCATTTTTAACGTGGTTGTTTAAATATCAATGATGCTTACAGTTAGTAAACAATTCTTAATAACGTTTCACTAGTTAAATGGGTGGAAACTTCAAATAGGCAGCACATATCTCCATAGTGAATCCAGTATCATAATACAAAAAAAAAAAAAAAATGTTGCTGGAATTGAATCCAAATGAGATTTTTTTAGCTTGGACATGGTAAGTCTGTAAAAATTTTCATGGTAAGAGAAAAGAAACCCCCCCCTTAGGAAAGAAAGATCCAGTGCTGGTGGATTGTAGTAAATGCAAGTTTGATATCATTACAATGTGGTGGAGGAGAATGCAAGGGCTAGGCATTCAGCCAACCTCCCATCTGACAGCACATTTAAAACCTAGGAACACTTGAGATTTTGAGTAAGAATAAAGATAATTTCCCATTGGCAATTTATGTAAACGTAGGATGCCTCAGGTAATGCCACAGTATCTTTAACTGGGCCTATTTTACGGACAGGAGGGGAAACAAAATTTAAAACCATTGTTATTCAGGTGTCCTTCTGTTCAGGTGTATATCAGGTGTGAATTTAGTACTTGACATAAAATCCAAGCAGGGTCTGAAAAGTGAACTGTATTTCTTCCGTCTCAGTAAAAGACTGGTAAAGGGGTTTACTTTGAAGTGCATGCAGGGAGAATTCTCTTCTCCCCTCTGTTTTTATTTTAGCTGATTTCCTTTTACTATGAAAAAGTTAACATTGCATTTGATGTCGAAGATAAATTGTGGCCATTTTCATCAACTACAAAAGTAAATTTCATAGTGTTTTGCCAGATTTTATACTCCTTTAATACTGAACTGGGCACTCTTGGGGAAGCAAGTATATTCTTGTTCGGGTTGGGGAAGATGTGTGTACAGTAAGCAAAAGGTATAAAGCTGTAGCTTCAAATACATTCTCTGCTCCTCATCTAGGATTTGAAGAGTTGATAAAAAGTGAACAAGTGTTTGGAGACGTATGTCAGACCTATGCTCATGAGAGAGCAGTGTGCGCGGGTAGGGCTATGCAGTCATGGTGTAACTTCCCCACGCTGAGGTTAGAAGGCGTGCTGTCCTGGTTGCTGCTAGTTGTGGGATGATGGACTTCCAAAAAATCTGGAAGCTATAATAATGATTTTTATTTGTCCATTTATTTTGGGAGAAATTGAGCAGATTTGCCTGCTGTGGGCTAATTTAGTTTCGATTTTTGCATTTTACAAATGAAAAATCATAGGATACAGAAAGATCTGGAATGCAAACTATGGCAAAGAAGTACTTAGCCATGTACACGGGAAAACTCACTTCTGGAAGAAATTACTGATGAGATTTATTATGGATGTATAAGATATGGATAGGGCTGTTCCTAGGAATCTCACAGATTTTTTTTTTGTCACCAGGGCAAAATTTGCCTCATAAAACTAAGCAGCAGTAGTAGTGGTTGTTATATGAATCTAGTGTTTCTTCTAATAAAACAGGAGTATGCCTGCTGAGAAATTTCTGTGTAGAATCAGTGCATAGAAACTGTTGAAAGAAGCGATTTGTTCAGAGCTCACTTTTTCAGCTTGTTGACTGGATGACACATGCATGATACTCCAGGTACAACATGGGTAACTCCAGTGCAGATTTGTTCCGTTTTCCCCATTCACTTTCTCTCTTTTCTCCCCCTTTTCCAGTTCCTTTGATTGTATGGGCACTTGCTGTAATAGATGATAGCAAAGTCTACAAAGTAGTTGTCTAAACTCACAGGCACTGCAGGCGTGCATCTCAACAAATGCTTAGTTGCATAGCAGGTGAGTGTAAACAGGATACACAGAAAATGGGCTATAAGAGTGGTATGAACACAGCAATTTGCAGTATAAAATGAAGGCACACTGAAATGCGCTTAACTTCTCCTGTGGTCTTTATTACACCTTTGTTGTGGTTTTACCCCTGCTGGCAGGTGAGCACCACGCAGCTGCTCGGTCACTCCCCCACAGTGGGATGGGGGAGAGAATCAGAGTGAAAGTGAGAAAACTCATGGGTTGATAAAGACAGTTCAATAGGCAAAGCAAAAGCCATGCAGGCAAAGCAAGACAAGGCATTCATTCCCCACTTCCCATGGGCAGGCAGGTGTTCAGCCATCCCCAGGACAGCAGGGCTCAATCACATGTTAACAGTTACTTGGGAAGACAAACGCCATCACTCTGAATGCCATCCCCCCCTGCCCCTCTTCCCCCAAACTCCTTATAAACTGAGCATGACATCATATGGTATGGAATATCCTTTTGGTCAGTTGGGGTCACCTGTCCTGTGTCCCATCCCAACTCCTTGTGCACCCCCAGCCATCCCGCTGGCAGGGCAGTGCGAGAAGCAGAAAAGGCCTTGGCTCTGTGTGAGCACTGCTCAACAACGACGGGTCCATATAACAAAAACATCTCTGTGTTATCAATGCTGTTTCCAGCACAAATCCAAAACACAGCCCTGTGCTAGCTACTATGAAGAAAATTAACCCTCTCAGCTGAAACCAGGACATCCTTAATTGCTTTGCCCTGAAGGACATCACATACTTTAAGGGCAGATAAAATGCAAGGAAAAAGATTATTACAGAGAGGAATAAAGAGAGAAGTTATACTCTTTATGATAAAGAGATAATGGTACTGAAGAAATAATATTGCTAAATAATTCCAAGCTTGATGCTCTGGGATCCATGCTTGCCATGTGGGGTTGCACATGACAACAAGGAAAGGTTACGTTTGTCGAAGTGAGCTCCTAAATGTGTAGACAAGCATCAACTTCTGTCGCCTTTTCCTATTTGCAAGAAAATACTAACAAGCTATTGCCTCTCTTCGCTCTCAAATTACAGGATCATCTGAGATGTAGGCTTGCAAGTGCACCTGACACTGCATCTTTATAAACCTGTAGGCAGGTGATTTTTTTAAAAGTGTGATTGTTGTATTCTTCTAAGAACTGCAAAACTGTAGTTGCGTTGCCACATACTAGGCTCAGCAAACTATTGCAAAAAACCCCTTATCTAATCTGACCAGAGCAAAAACAGTCACGTGTGATAACTGAATAGTTCAGTGTGGGGGATCTGGAGTTAGCTCAAGCATCACCAGCAAACCTCTGTCTAATGCAGACAGTAGTGTGCGCTTAAGGGTTTCAGCAGCTTCCTGCGTTATAGTACTCTCGTGCCCAAAACTGTCTTTATCCTCTTTCCTATTTTTCAGAGGAAACAAAGTTCTCAGTGTGCATTCCTGAAAATGGGATAATCACTATTCTTCTAAACCATATCCTAACTGTTTTTCAGTGAGGAAGTTGAGTCTGTTTCTTACAGTTTAATCTCAACTGGAATCTTTCTATGTTTAAAACTAATCTGTATCTTCTGTTGAATTTTGTAGTGCAAAGCCAAGGAATCAATGGGAATAGAGATCAAGGAATTCTGAAATTCAGGGAACATCCATAAAGTAATTCTAATTTTATGTACCCAGTATCTTCAAAACAGACCACTATCACCTAGGTTTCAGTGAGTTTCAGGATCTTAAGGGATCCCTTCTTTCCTCTTTTTTTGTTAACTGTGGCTGAATCTGGAAATGTTTGTGGGTATCTGATAGAAAAATGGGCTTTGGTAAGTAGTTCTGGTTTAGTTCCCTGAGAACTGGAGAACAAACTGGGGTACTGGAGGGTGGTCAGGTTAATAGGCTGCCTCTCACAATGGTGAAGAAAGGAACATTACTGTTTTGCTAGGTAGTTAATATATGTTGCAGTTCTACAAATTCTGTGAATGATTTTTCCAGCATTCTGGCAGTATAATTCTTTACATAAGCGGGAAGAGTGGAAGGGTTAAGCAGCTGGGAAAAAAAGTCAGGTCACTGTTTCATGGGAATGCAATTTAAAGAACAGCAGTCTTATCTGTTATGTTTAAATCTAGTTAACAAAGATTACAGCAATATTCAATTGTAAGGAGTTGAGCTCAGTTTCATGTATTTCAAGGAACTGTTAATGTTCCTAGTGTTAAAAATCTACATAAGTCAGTAAAAAGAAGCTGGGACACAATTTTATTGGGGAGAGTAGACAGCATAGGGAATGGCTTTTTAAAAATATCTAAAAGATGTTTATCTGGATGTACACCTAGAAACTTCTTTACAATGCTAAGAGAAAAGTAGAAAATTCTGGTTTGAAGTTTACACATAAAAAGTCAGTGTTAGAGTTAAAATAAGTGGAACAGAAGTCTGCTGAGGGAGCAGTTGGGCAAAATAAAACCAGAAGCACGATTGCTTCCACTTTAATGAGGTAGTTGGTCATACACAATGTCAAAGTATCTTGATTTAAAACCTCTGGGGGAGCCTTCAGGTGAACCAGGAGAGCTGTTTTAGAGATATTCAGTGGCTAAGCCTTCATAGTTTAATGGAAAAAAAATATTTCTCAGTATATGTCAGTTTATTTTGCTTCACCATTTCGTTTGCTTTACAGTGCATCTAAGTAAATTAATGGTTAGTCTGCAACCACTCAATTATGTGGTAAGTAGTTGTACTTAGTAGCTTCTTCTAAGCTATCAGTGGGAATATTGATTGCTCTTATGTGTATTGGGCCTTTTATACATAAACAGTAAAACCAAAAGCAAAAAATAAACTTTACATAAAAAGAGGAAAAATATGCCACTTCCCCTAAGATTTTTTTTAACCAAGAAATGGTGTGTGTGTGTGTATATATATACACACGTAGAAAGGAGAAAACTGCTGTGGATCTGAGCCAAAGGCCACTGATATCAGTAAGAGTATTTCTATTGACCTCAGCTGGCTTTCACTGTAACTTAATTGGGCTAATAAATATTTTAAAATTTAGCCTTCTAACAAGAGTAATCTCCACCTAACTATTTATTAAACTTCTAATAAAAGCTGTAATTTAGGACCAGCATTGTCCTGTTTTTAAAGAACAAAGACTGTTAGCCAATTCTGTCCCTCCCAATCCACGTGAAAAAAACCTCCAGAGTGCGAGTTATGAGACTGAGAAGCTGTAGCAAGAAGAAACTGAGCAGGTCTGTGAACGTTATCTCCCCAGCCTTTTTGCTGTTTCCCAGTACCTGAAGAGGGTTTCAGACTAAACATAGCTTCATTGACCTTAGAAACCACAGGATTAATTGGTTAAATATTTTGGCCAGTGTTGAAATTTACTGATACACAATTATGTCATATTATCCACCTTCTCAAAAGTGAAGCAAAGATCAAAGTTTTACTTGTTCCTAAGGAGAAGAATCTTTAAAAAAAAAAAAATAAAATCTGAAATTACAAAAAAGATGTAATAAGGGCTCTTTAGCACATGAAACTTTGGAAGGAGCTTTGATTCAACCTGCTGGGATTCTTGCTATAAAGGTATGGTTTATCTGGGTGTAGAATTAAGCCTATAAAAAAAAAAAGTTAAATCATAAATGTCACTACCTTATAAACCTACAGGGTAGTACACTTCAGGCTGGCTTAACGTGAACATCTGAAAGGCCTCTACCATTATAATGTGCTCTTAAAACACTACACTTAGCAGTCAGTGCAGGAGAGTCTGTTGCAATGGCTCTGGTCTCATAGTGATCACTGATTCTCAGCTCAGGTCATCTCTTGCATCCAGGTGTCCTGCTGGAAGCACCCTCTAGTAGGGTGAGTTTGGGTATCAGAATCCATCGGCTGGTGAGCAGAATGCTCTATCTTCTCTTTCTCAAAAGTGCTTGACACATTGCTTTCTTTTTTGATTCTGTAACAGCCTCTGACTTTGTGGGACTGCCTCGTGCACAATACAAATAAATTACTACTGAAGAGTGCTTGGTTTCATCTGGCTTTTCTTTCATTGAAGTCAATAAGAAATTGTCACTAGCTTTAAACAGAATAAATTTATATCTGCTTTGCATTTAGCTCTCCTGAGCATATGCTTTATAGTTGAAGGCTAGGCTGCTTTGTACTAGGTGTATCTAACTCTGCTGTTCTACCAGTACCTCTGGATTGTTTTAAATTTGGTTTCTCAGAGTGATGTTGAATGGCTGTCAAATCTAATTTGTTAGAGTGAAACCCTAGAGTGGCACAATGGGTAGTTCTAGTCAAAATACTTTTATATTAGCTGAAGACAGAGCAATTACCTGCAAGTCATTTTGCATAAAAGATAAAAGGAAAGTGTCTCTGACATGCTTGATGGAGGTTAGCAACACTTTCAGATATAATCAAATGGTGTGGATATTTTCATTCTTGACACAATTTCCTTAGCTTCTAATCAGAGGGGAAACAGATGTTTAAATGCAGGTAATATGATGAAATTGGCTGCGGGTAAAATAAACATGCCATTGTTCCATGTTTGAAGGCTCTCACTGTGTGTGCTTGGTGAAAGTATATACATGTGTCTAACCTGCGTGCCAGCTGGAATGGAGTGAAGATTTGGGGTTCCTCAGGGGACTGACTGGGTTAAGACCTTTTCAAGTTGGTGAGAAGAGTGAAATCAGGTTAATAGTGGCTACAGTTCACAGATACTTTAGGCTGGTCTCTAAATATTTACCCATTTAGAGATGCATCTATTTAACAATATACAGAGGAAGGATGACCTACTGACTAGCCTGTTATCTGGCCTTTGAAAGTCAGTTCTCTGTTCTGCCTCCATGCAGTCTATAGGAAATTGTATAAACCACATTTTCAAACTGTAAAATATGGTTATTAGTACTGCCACATTTTTAGATTACTTTCGAAGAGATGTATTTGTTACTGTGAGATGCTCAAGTCATGAAGCCGGAGAGGTCATGTAAATGGCTAAAATAGATAAAAGTAGATCATCCTGATTACAGGGCAGAAATAAACTAGACAACAAACAGATTTGATCCCAATCAGTCTCTAGTTTATCCCTTAATATAGGGGAGGAGTATATTCCTTCAGTTTATTTTGTGGAACATACTGCTCCTATGCATTTTGTTTACCCTGTGGCTATAGCTGGAAAATCTAGCAAAGCTATTAATTTTGCCTTCCCCTACTTCCCTTTCTCCCTGTCCCTGACTACTCACTTCTTCCCATCAGTGAGACTGCTGATGTGGTGGGCTGACCCAGGCTGGAGGCCAGGTGCCCCCCAAAGCTGCTCTGTCACTGCCCTCCTCAGCTGGGCAGGGGAGAGGAAATGTAATGAAAGGCTCCTGGGTTGAGATAAGGACAGGGAGAGATCACTCACCAGTCACTGTCACGGGCAAAACAGACTCAACTTGGGAAAATTAATTTAATTTACAACCAATACAATCAGAGTTGTTTTTTCTCCCCTTCTTAACAATTTTACCCCAGAGGTGCTACCACTGTTGCTGATGGGCTTGGCCTTGGCCAGCAGTGGGTCCATCTTGGAGCCGGCTGGCATTGGCTCTATCAGACACAGGGGAAGCTTCTAGTGGCTTCTTGCAGAAGCCACCCCTGTAGCCCCCCTGCTACCAAAACCTGGCCATGCAAACCCAATACAGCTGCCTTCCAATGATTTAAGCTGGTCTGATGGGCATTACTTTTTTTTTTACACATTTGCATGATCAAATGAAGTTTGAAGCGTTCCAGTTGTAGTTTGTATTTGGAACTCAGTGTGTCAGGTTATTATTCGATATAAAGGCAATTCAAATATATTAGAAATGTGAAGAAAAGGATAGCACCTGAAGCCATGAGTGAAAGTAATGAGATTATCAACTTTGTGTTCCAGAGTTTAACCTAGATTGTGTTCCCCAAGCCACAGTCAATGAATAATTCCTGCTCAAATAGGTATGTGGTGTTAATTCTTGTTGCAGATAGTTCAGTCCCTGGGTGGAGTTAAACACATCATCTCCTATTCTGTAAAACTACTTAACTATGCTAACAGCAGCCAGTGAGAGCAACGCTGTTCCAAACCTGAGCATTGATAGCAGGAGTGGTGTGTGCTTTAAACTGTGTGCATGTGGTCAGCGTGGTTGAAATCAGCTGTGAGATGGGACATGCATATACAATTCATTACAGAACTTGTACCAAGGTATATAAATATGTATATATTTAATATATGTTTTTTCCTTGTTTCCAAGTTTTGTTTTCCTTAATAGGGGTATGGAGGTAGGAGTTGGGGGAGTGCAGATTACACCTGGTAATTCTATGAACATCTTTCATTTACAAAGCTGTTATCAGTGGAGTTAATCTGTCATTAATAACAAAGCTAGTTGCACAGCAGTCACTTAAAATGTTTGCTCACACATTAACTCATGAAACAACAGTTGGGAGATGAACCCCAACTGTGTACTCTGAAGCAAAGGCTTGGGCTTGGGTAGGCTAGGTTGTACCTAGAAGTCACCAGTGGCTTCTGGGGTAGGTATTCATAAAGTCCTTAAGTCAGTCCTTTATTTCACCAAATGTATATATAAACCTGTCATCTTTATATGCATATAGAAGCCACAACCCTCTTGAACATGGTCTGAGCTATACAACCTATTGTTGCTACTGGGTGTGCTGTGGTCCTCTAGGGATTCAGCAGATTCTTGGTGTCCTCAGATGACTGGTACATGCAGAATCAAAAGGTCTGCCACCCTGCAAAATTTATCAGTCCTTTGGAAACTTTCACACACTAACTTCTCAGAATGTATTTTTCCTAGGAAGACTTTTCCAACAAAATATATAGGAATCCATTCAAAGAAAATTCACACCAATGATGCCTTTTGGCATCACCACTCTGCCCATCTTTATCAAAGTTAGTTTTATACTATTATCACTTTACATCATCACTAGCACTTCATTAGCTCTATAATCATTACATTTACTTGTAAGCATGAGATTCTTATGCTACACTATGACAGTGATTATCTTGATTAATCAAGTAATACATACAAATGCAACTAAACATAGTGCAAGGTGCAGTAAGAGATGCACAGTTAAATTTCCCTTTAGGTTTCATTCCTTAAAAGTACACCCCTGATGTCTCCCCATGAAATGCTGATAGCGGTAAGATGTTTCCATGTCTTCATATAATTGTACTGTTAGCCAGTATGTTCTCTTTTCTTTATTAATATGTGTAAGGTGATATGTCCAATAGATCTCCGGTTGTTTTATGCAAGTACATCTTACCATGGTGTTAGGTATCATGATATCTTTGTTCTGTAACTTAGCACAGGTAAATTATTAGTCATTACTGGCAAAGGTAATATATGATAATGATTATCAAAGCATTCTCGTGCAGCTTATTGTTTGATACTGATGACTTGATCTGAATGAAAAGTCTCAGCTAAACAAAACTGCTTTCAGAATAAGATCTGCTTTCAATGTTTTAAACAAATATTGTCAGATTATTTTCTTCCAAAATACAGGAATCAACAGCTTTACAAACAAATAATATCACAGCCTTTAATAAAACATCACATTTTCACATAAACAGCATTTTACAAGAATTTTCTTACTAGATTCAACAACTGTAGCTGCTTTGTATGTGACAGAATGACATAGAATGAACATTTTACTTCAGAAGAAACGTACCCGTGCGGTATCAAGAGATAGGCCTATATTCATCTCCTCTATCCAAAGGCAAGCAGTGGCTAATCTCTTTGGTCACTGGTGCCAAAATTACTCAAGGAACACTGTAATTTATTGCTCTTTGTGCCAGTCCAAATCTATGTCACTGCCGAAGCTGATAGTGCTGTGGAGGGATCACCATCACTGCTGTAGTCATTTATGAGGTGTTTAATTCAGAAGCTTAATTAACCTACATTCATTACAGTATTATATCCCTTCCTATATTAATTGCTTTCAGGAGATACCTGTGTCTTACCTTTGACTGTATAAAGATCTTGGTGTATTTATTATGTAAATAAAATTTAAAAAAAATCATATGGAAATGTCTTCCATTTGTTTACACATAGTCTCTTACAAGTTGAGAATTATATTTTTTCCACTGTGAGTGCGTGATCTACTCATTTATTAGTAAAACCATTCTACTGCAGTATGTTGTGCATACAGTATAAACCAATTTCAACTCTGATTGTGAAGAAAAGTTTAGCAGGTATTACCCTAGGCCGATGCTTTTAATTTTTCATGAGCAATGTCCTAAGGTAGAATATCAATTTCATGTTATGTGAATTTGGTCAGTAGTTAATAAAACTGAAAAGTTAATGTGTAGGTAGGACTATTGTACTATCACCTGCTAATTATAACAAAGCAGAGAAAGTTCTGCAGTCCAAGAGCACTCAAAAAGAGTGTGTCTGGTTTCTTAACAAAGGAGAAGGTAGCAATACAAGAGAATCAACAAATCATTGTATGCTAAGTCATTCAGAAAACTTGTTAAGACACAGTAATCATAGAACAGTAGACATAAGTCTTCATTTATACAGTAGCACCTAGAAGAACTCTAATCCATTTGAATGTTTGGTTGGTTTTTTTCTTTGTGTTTTGGACAATGAATCTCTTGGAAAGGGACCAGTTGTGATGATGGTAAATAGCACAGCTGAGCAGAATCAGTATTTCCCTCCATGTATAACTAAGAAATGTGTAAGAAAATCCATGCAATCTAGTAATTCAACTAAGAACTAAGGGAAAAAAATAGTATTCCAAATATAAATTGTCTCTTAAGTATAGCTGATCTGTATATGTGATATGAGAATATTTTTGAACTCATTGGTCTTTGAAAATTAAACTACATTGATTCTTTTCTCTCTCATGGTTCCTGTTCACCAATATTGACATGCTTTTGCCTTGTTAGATTTTCTTTTACCTGTCTGTTAACTGTTTCTTAGCAATGCATGTTTTGTAGTGTCAATTCAGCGATAGTTTTAATGGGGCATATAGATGTGGGTGATCACAAAGTTCAGTGTGAACTTAACTGCATTTTGAGAGCAACGTGCAGTCTAGGAATGAACAGTGTGTCTTAATTATAATCTGTGTGCAGACAGTTGAGCAGAAAAAATATAATTTGTTGAATCAGTTTTTCATTGCAAATTATTCAGTGATGGTCTAATATTTACATTAGCCTTTAAAAAAAAAAAAACAAACACAAGAAATAAAAACCATTGCTTTGGATTTTAAGATTTACAATGTAGTGCTGAGGTAGCTTAATAAATTATTGACTGCATCCAACTGAAATTTGTTCCCGAGGTATTCTGAAGCTGCAGACACCAGGAAAAAGTAAAGAAACAGAATAAGAAACAGTATATATTCCAGGTACATCTTTTAAAAAAGAAAATAACATTTTATTTTAATTTTTGAATTAAATCTTCTGATTCTGGAAAAAATCCATAGAGATATTCAAGGTACAGTATAACAAATAATACCCTACTAAGACACCTGTCACTCCTTTGCTCCAAAATGTTTATATTGAAAAGCCTTTCTTTGACCTGAATTATATGCCACGTACATTAGCCTACTTTGGTTTTTTTTATTTTTGGTGTTGGTTTTTTTTTTTTAAACATAGTCAATACAGAAGAAAATGATTCAGACTTTTCCCACAAATAAATTTCTCATTTTCAGATTGGAGTAGTCACAGCAGGATTGTGCTTCTCAGAGTTACTGTCATTTATTCAGAGAACAGACTTCCCATGTGGACTTCTATCCAGACAAAAAAACCCCCTTGAGTTAGAGTCAGTGTTCAAAAATGTGTTTTAGTAAAGGAATTACTTGCAGAGAGAATACACTAACAAAAACTATGTTTGTAGCCAATTTGCTAACATTTAAAAGGAAAGATTTGTTCCATAATATATAATTAATTTTCAGTCTCCTGTATTAACATGAGCTTAATTATACTTCTTTATTCAGTATGAGTAATAACTAGGTCTATTTTAAGAAGCAAATGAGTTTCAACTCAGTGCAAGCCAGTTACTCTTCTCATTTGTCACGCTCGCTGAACTGAAACTAAAGTAAGCCGAACTAAATTTTTCCATTTCCAATGTAGTAGTTTTATTGAAAGGAAACAGCATGAAGAGTTATGTTTGTACGGTACTTGTGAAACTTGGAAGGTATTTTGTTCCCACTTTTTATTTAATTTTAGGGTTTAGAATCCCAGTAAACTATGGAAAGCTAATTTATTCTTTCTCTCTGATGGACTTTAACACCACCACACACACACACACACACACAATTTAGATGCAGTAACTGGTTGTTCTCTCTGTCTTGGTCCATTAGGACTGAGAGAAGGGATTGGAATCAGATCTACGCCTCACTGCCACCAGTCCATAGTTAACTAACACTCAGCCATCTCTCCCTCTGTGTATGTGGGATCGCACGCAATCCAAGCTACAAAATGGTAGGGTATTTCTTGTAATATACATTTATGGTTTTGTATCTGCACACACACAAAATACATCTATACTCTTTGACTATGGTATGTATTAGATGTAACGCAAAGCAAGAATAGATTCTATATAAAATCTTTCCATCTGATGACCCTAAAATGACTTGTAGTAAACTGGTTAGAGTATGATAGTTTGAGATGTAAATTCAGTTCTCTTCAAGGAGATGAAGTCTATCTGATTTGTTAGAGTAACTTTGTTAGTAGTGAACTACTGTTTGGCAAGTGGAGAGTGATGGTTTCCTTTTTTTTTTCTCCCTCTTCTTTTAAACCTGCTTGCATCACCAAAAAAAAACCAAAAAACAAAAAACAAAAACCAAACAACCAAACCCAAAAAAACCATTAAGGTCTGCTGGAAAAGACCTCGTGGCTAGAAAACTTATTTTTCTCAGTCTTCATCATACCTCTCAGAATGACCTCAAACTGCGTTTAACAAACTCACTAAAATTAGTAATTGAACTTGAAAGCTTCCTATATTAAGAACCAGAATCTTTACAGTTCTGTAAATATTGGAAATACACAATTGCTCTGTGTGGTTAGAAATGAAAATACAGTGCAGTCTTGTAATTTATACTGAGATCAAATTTATTCCAAGTGACTGAAGACTTGAGACACTCTTGATTTTGAACTTGGAAAAGCAGGTGAAGTGTGCTAACCCTTTTCCTGGGATGGCTGTGAGGCTGCTTGACACAACCCCCCTCTTTGGGTGTTGCAATGGTGGTGTCTTCCCAGAGAGGTAGAAAGAGAATGTGTCACAAGTGCGAAAGAACGCGTTTGGGTGGACCACAACACTAATTTTCAAGTGCCTGGATGTTAGCTTCAGACATTGTTTTGGCTTACCATCAACTTTGCTGTCAAAAGAAAGGCAGGAATTGCTGATATGTGATGCAAGGACAGAACTGCTGCTAGGCTGCATTCACACTTGTCTGCTATCATTTGTGATGTAGTGAGACGGTGATTAGTACATTTACAGCAACGCCTACTGCATTTAGTACACCCACGGGCTGGGTCTGTTGCATTCCATATGAGACAGTTGGCTAGATGTTAGAAAGCACGACTGCTAGAAAGGCAGTGAGTGATATTTATGCAAAGGTATTAATAGCTTTTACTGTGCCCTGTTCAAACTGTAATAGGTGAGAAATCATTGTCTTGAAGTTACGTATGTTAAACAATAAGATCTCACACTCTCTTGTAAGAATTACAGGCGCATCTTTCTCTGTCCCTCCTTTTTTAGGAGACACTGTGTATCAGTTTTACATGATTAGAAGGATAAAAGGGAAAACTAGATACCTGTATAGATGGGCAACAAATTTTTTCATATATGCAGTGTTTGTAATTTATTTATTTTCATGGGCATAAGTGACAGGTGTTTTCTGTGCCTTATCAATAAAGGCTTTTATTTTCCTCAGCCTATCATTAATAATGCTTTCTCCTTCTTATCTTCACTTAGTGGAGTGTGTGCATGATATGTACGTTCTTGTAGCTATTTATAAAACCAGACTGATCTTTGTTTCCTGTAGGATCATATGGGGGGACCCCTCCCCTCTATTTTCAGAATATTTAAAGCCACTCTGACTGAAAAAAATATCTATAAATTTCACCGGTTCTGTCTCTAGACAGGAAAAAGATGCATGCATACATTATTCTTCCACTTCATTCCTATCTTTAGCTCTTAAAGTCAGTACGAAAATTGATGTTTTATAATGCACCATATGGGTCGCGTAATGTGGACAGTCTAGAACCCAGAAAGAAAAGGAGTATTTAAATAACTATGTACACGAAGAGTGGCTTTATGCCATGCTATGCAGCTAAAGCTAAAAGAAGTAAACAGGTATAAATTAAGATAGGGAGTTATAATTGTAGTATGTTTGATAGTTCTGGTTTCTAATTTGAAAATAAAAAATAGTCTTGCGTATTTGAAGAATAAGACATTTTAGGAAAAAACCTGATATAGTATCTGTGAAGTCAATAACTACAGTAAATGGATACAAGGATAGGTTTTCAATCACAATAATCTTTATTTTGCATCTTTGGTGCACATCTATGCTAAACTTAATACTTCACTCTATATCCTGGTTAAATCAGTAAAAGCTTGCATTTACTTCAATGGGAGCTGGATCAGGACCACAGTTAATTACTAACAGTACTTGATATACTCCAATTTGACCTTAATTTATTGGTATAGATATGCAGATATGCATATAAAGCTATTAGTGCTAGTTTTAGTTTAAATGTGCTCTGGTACCTCAGGGGCACTGTACAAATTTGCTAAAGAATCAAGAATTCTTTTATTCAGGAGCTAAATCTTGAATTAATGTTTAATGAGAAATTTAACCTTGTTCTTCGATGTTATGGAACAGCTCTTAAGAGAACTTGCAGTACAGCAGGAAACCAGGGAAAATTTTATATTTCTCATTCTTTTGAAGATCTAGAGAATAGCTCAGTACATGGATTACAGCTCTCTGTCTGGTAATTGATATGTGCCCATTAAAAATAAAATATTTTAACATTCTTATTCATGAAGCATGAATGAAAATTCATTTTCCTCTTAAAATGGGAGACATGGGTTTTTTTGATGTACATAAAACACCTCACATCTTGAAACACAAGCTTTGAAATTCACTGCTACTAGTAAATCATACATTTATTATATATCCACACGCTAAAGGAAGACTGGATTTAAATGACTAAATTTAAAAAGTCATTTTGGCACTGACTAGCTTGAAAACCGCATTTTCCCTTGCATGCAAATAGTGTCCTCATAGTTGTGTCACAATGAGTTTTCTTATCTCTGCAGCTATTTGGAGTCCTAAGCATATCTACTCAGTTATGCTGGTAGTATTGGCAATGTTTCCCTTGACTCTGGAAAAGCAAATGGGGCAATGGCATTTTATTCTTATGCTGACAAAAATCAAATTAAGAGTTTGTGCATTAGACAGCAACAAAAAGCGAAGACATTGAGGGGACATCTGCAGTCATTCAGTCTATGGAGTGTGTTTCTGAATTAAAATAATGTTCTAGTTTAATGATCTGTGCGCTGCGTATACCACTTTCCATGTGACACCATGAAAACAGAATAGGAAATGTTAGCCTGGGGCCAAGTTGTTAAATAAGCCTTGAGGTACTTCATATGTACCAAGACCACGGTTGAAGAAGGTATATCTGCGTCTTCTCATTCCTGATGAAGACAACCTGCACACATACTCATGCTGTCTTTGATGCTAAGGGGCTAAAAGTGAAAAAGAAATGCGTCACTGTATGACTTGAGTAGAATTATTTAAATTGAATTCACATTTTTATATGCAACCTTTATTCATTTACATTTAAAGTTTAAAGCCCATACTCGGTTATTCAGCCAGAGATATCTGTGATGCTTCTTTTTGGTCCCCACATACAATCTCAGGAACATTTTTCATAACTTTGATACTGAGTTAAAATTGCCAAAATCAAATAACCTTTGTCATGTCCATACATGACAATATTCTAATTTAACAAAGAATGGGTAAGTTAATCTAGTCCTGATGAAGTTCTCTGTGTGAAATCCTGACTTTACTGAAGAGATGGCATGTCATTGTCTCAGGTTTCATGCTTTGGTTCCTTCTTTTCAGTGTTGCATTCTCAGCATTTCTTTTTATTTCTGGAACCATGAGCTGAAATTCTGTAGATCTGATACATTTCAGATTAGGCTGGAGAAGAGACATGGGGCTCTTGGGTATGTACATTCATTGCAAAAGCAACTTTGGTGATTTTTTTAGCATGAAATATCTGATTTAAATTTATCACTGCCTCAGCTTGATGGCTTTTTTTTCCTGTCCAGTAGAGTCAAGAAGTAGAAGCTATGCTTTTACCCCAGACCCTCACTGCTAATCTGCAGTCTTTATTCACCTGCTACTAGAGATAGATTTAAGTGTGCAACAGCCATGCGACATGCCAATGCCAGCACTGAGTTGGTGAGAAATTTTGAGAGAAGATGTTGCCAGGGATAATAATGTTTTTAATTATTCTGGAAAGATATACCAAAACTTACCTGACTTTGCCCTGAAGTCAACCCACTTAGATTTATGTGACATGCATATATTCTTGTATTTTAGAGAAATATGAGACAATTTTTACTCAAATAGTTAACATGTAAAGACAAGTTTTTCATCCATTGTGGTGTATGATAGGCACGGACTCCGTAGGGTTCAAGTACAGAATCAACTTTATTACAGAATTTTCTGATTATATAGTATTTCTTGTTAAAAGGGGAGGCTCTTTTATTCCCCAATCATCACCCAATTTGTGCTCCCCGCAAGATCTGTTATTCTGTTTTTCTCTTGCACCTGGCAGGCGCCTGGCTGTCCGTTCTCAGCTCCTTATCTCCTGGATTTGTCCAGTCACATGTTATTTACGAGCTACTGAAGAATGCAAGGCCTGTTTCGTGCATATCTTTTCTTTGAACCGCTGTTTTTCGCTGCTTTAGCGCACAGGTCGAAATCGCACATTTCCCACGCCGTCTTTATTTGCTAAAGCATTGTTCTCCACAATCCATTTCAAGGATGCCTATAAGTTCCCCCAACAATATTTGTATCAGTATTTGTATTTTTCTCCTCAGATACTCTGGAATACTAGAACTGGAATGTAGCCTAATTCTGAGTATTTTTAATGAGATTTATAAAATATACTTTTTTCCAATTTCCCTTGTATTTTCAGTCTTATCACCCAAAATTACATTTATTTTTAACTTTTGCATAGGAAAAAAAAAATATTCATTGTTTGCAGTCTTGAGTACTATCTCAAGTGACATTGTCTTACTCTGCAGCATTGGATCCAAATGTTATGCATTTTCTCTGTTACTACGGTAGGTTACTGGTTGGATGTGCACCTTGCCTAGGCACCGTTCCTTTTCTCATGTGTCAGTGCCTCTTCTTATAGGTTTTGCTCTGCTTTTTATCTGCAATTCAAGAATGAATTTCTGTCCAAGTAGCTCTACGTGTATTTAAATGCCTTCATAACTGACACTGCAAAGTGTTCTATTTGCACAAACATGTTCTGTATAATGATAACAATGTGTGAATTTTACTTCAATTATAAGAAACCCTGTAAGTTCTGTTTGCTTTACTGCATATCCATTGGAAGTTTTGGCTTTGAATATGTATCTAAATTTCAACTCAGTAACTTCTTGTTTGTCAAAAGGATCTCTTAAAGGTCTTGAAACTCAGGTTCTGTTGTGTGCTAACATATTCAGAAGGTCCCTGAGTGTGCAGTACTCCTGACATCTCCAAGTCTATCTTGTTTCTAGAAATCAAGTAGAAAAAATGCATTACAGTCTTCCAGTTGCTGTTTAGTAAAAAATGAAATAATTCAAAGAATACAAAGCAATTTTCCATGAAGAATAACATTCTTAAATGAGTGTCATTACTGACTTGTCAGCTTGTTTTGCTGTAGGCATCAGTCTTTAGGTTGGTTCAGAGTGTCCTGGAGAAAGGGAGAACAGAATGCATTCCTTTTATTTTGATTAGTGGGTTATTCTAAATAGAAATGGCAACATTTGCTCAATATGGGTAAAGAGAAGCTACATAGCAGGACTAAGACGACCTGAACTGTAGGGTAGGCACAGTACATAGATGCTGAAATTTTGGGGCTCAGTTTCAACTTAAGAACTCATGAATCAAAGAATGTTTCAGGTTACAGCCCAGCTGAGCAACACAGGAGATCTGGAATGCAACCACACAACTCAAGTGATCAATAACAGCAATTAGCAACAAGTGTTTTATGGCAATTTGAAATGTTGCTTCTCTTCCTGGAAGTGAAATGAAATTGATCTTCTACCTTTTACTTCACCTTGTCTAGCTTTAACTTTCTTGTAAGTGGTTCACAGCAAGGGAGAATTGTTTCTAAGCTAACTTGTCCTCCCAGTAATTTTATCGCCTTATTTATTTTAGTGCTTCAACTGCTTTTATAGACTGTCTCTTCTATTCTCTTTGGTCCTTCTTATTCATCCAGAGATATCCGTGATGCTTCTCTTTGGTCCCCACATACAATCTCATGAACATTTTTCATGTTCACTATGCCTGCAATTAAATGTGCCCTTCTTGAACCTTTTGTTTTGTTTCCAATCTCTGCAAGAATTATCGCATCAGGATTAGCTACATGCTGTAGAATAAAAGATAATAAACAGAAAAGGATAGTGACTTGGGACTAAATCATACCGTTAAGGTCCTTAACTATGCTTCTTTTTACAGTGCAAATGCCCTACAATTTTTCAAACTTGACACTTCAGACTATGAACTATTCAGCTGTTTTCAATGCCAAGAGCAGTTAAGGCAATAGTCTTTCAGACAGGCACACGCCATGCCAGGCAGGTGTCCGCAGCTCAAAGGCAGACCAGGAAAGGATGCTGCAGGTAAAAGAAAGGAGACTGTGTTGTTCACACAGTTAATTCATGCCATAGTTTTTATTGTTTGTTGTGTTGTAAACCCAGGTGTTATTTAGGTTTTTATAGAAGAATCTCGTAGCATGCTTCTGGTAGTACATAGGTATAATGGGGAGGCTGGATGCAGGAGAGCTCCTGGTTTTCAGTGCCGCAGTTAAGAATTATAGCCGACAGAATTGCCTCTTGGATTTGCAAACTCGGTAAATGGAGTCTTGGCTATGTCTCTCAGATATGTTGCATTTGGTGTAGTTATAAGGGAATAGCTGTCCACTGGATACACCTGCAACTTGGTCCAGAAATAGTTTCTTATTATCTTCATTGTGGATTTCATGCCACATCAATTGTAGCTGACAAAGTCACAGATTACCAAGATGAATTGCTGATATCTCATGGACTCAGGTTTTGTTGGTGGCAAATATTTTCAGATTTGAGAGCACCAGGGATCACTGTGAAATGTAGACCTGCCCACCACATCATCTGTGATTGCAGGAGTATTTCCAGCTCTCTCTGCTTCTGCATACTGAAGACATCTCTTCTTGTTGTGTAAGATGATCCAAAATTAGTTGGGTGTGTGTGAAAGAATAGGATATGCTTTGGCTTTCTCTAATGTAACTATATTTTTCTTGGAGCTCTTAAGTAAAAATACACAAGCATGGAGGTAGGAAAGGTGCAGTGTTTAGCAAGACAACATTAATTTTGGCTTACCTCTAATTTGTAAGACTAAAATATTTTTTAAATATATTTTGGCAGGTCATTTAAATTTTAGTCTAGTCTTCTGTACAGAGATCTTAACTGTACACTGAATAACACACAATTGCAGTAATATGGAAAGTTGTGGATATATCCCACCGATAGTTAAACTTTCTGGACTTCATTTCTATGTTTATTGTATTTATTGAAACATGGCTGGTTCTTACATTTTCAGGAAAAAAATAAAATACTTTTTTAAAAAAGAAGAAACTGAAGATGTAAAAATGACCAAAAAACTTCCAACAATTTTACCTTAGTTATGTCAGTTATAAATTCAATATAAAACAGATGAAGAGGAGAATACATGTTTGAAAAGTTAATGTATTGTGCAAGTTTACATCTTTGTTGCTTTTTTTGGCAAAGGCATATTTCTACAAGACCAAGTCTTGTATGAATAGTAGGTTTAATAGGAAAGTAGGTTTATTTGATTTGGCAAATTGTGCTGTGTTCTTTCCTGACATTTTGGGTGGGGTTTTTTGTGGTTCTGGTTTTTTTTTTCCTAACAACTCATCAACAGTGTATGAGGTTAAGAAGATTGAAGAGATTTGTGATGTTGGCAAAAATGGAAAGGTCTCAAGTGAGTCCTTGAAATGCTTTACTTGATGTTGGTTGATGTTCCTCAAAACTCTGTGGGTATTAGTATATTATCAAACTTAAGCGTTATTCAAAAAGCTTGTATAAGAATTAGGACTTCAGTGCTCAAGTTTCAAGTCTGAAAACTTATTAGTGATGATAATTTAATATCAATATAGTCCAGTCTCTGATAGGGTCCTTTTCAAATTATATTGTCAGCATACATCTACAGTTATTTTTTTCTCTAGATTTTTCTTCTTTTGTTTCACTAAATTAACGCATTTTCTTTATTTTTCCTCTACACATGTGTGGTGGGTTGACCCTGGCTGGAGGCCAGGTGCCCACCAGAGCTGCTCTATCACTCCCCTCCTTCACTAGACAGGGGAGGAAAAAAAAGTATAACGGAAAGCTTGTGGGTCGAGATAAGGACAGGGAGAGATCACTCACTAATTGTTGTCACGAGCAAAACAGACTGAACTGAGAGAGGGAATTCATCTGATTTATTACTAAGCAAAACAGAGTAGAGGAATGAGAAATAAAATCAACTCTTAAAACACCTCCCCCCACCCCTCCCATCTTCCCGGGCTCAACTTCACTCCCAGCTTCAACCTCCGCCCCCCTCAGCGGCACAGGGGGATGGGGAATGGGGGTTGTGGTCAGTTCATCTCACGGTGTTTCTGCTGCTTCTTCATCCTCAGGGGGAGGACTCCTCTCATTGTTCCCCTGCTCCAGCATGGAGTCTCTCCGCGGGAGACAGTCCTCCACAAACTGCTCCAGCGTGGGTCTCTTCCATGGGGTGCAGACCTTCAGGAGCAAACAGCTCCAGTGTGGGTCCCCCACGGGGTCACAAGTCCTGCCAGCAAACCTGCCCTGGCATGGGCTCCCCTCTCCACGGGTCCACAGGTCCTGCCAGGAGCTTGCTCCAGCGTGGGCTTCCCACAGGGCCACAGCCTCCTTCAGGTGCCTCCACCTGCTCCGGCGTGGGGTCCTCCACGGGCTGCAGGTGGAATCTCTACACCCCCTCATCCTTCCTCCATGGGCTGCAGGGGGACAGCCTGCTTCACCATGGCCTTCACCACGGGCTGCAGGGGGATCTCTGCTCTGGCGCCTGGAGCACCTCCTGCCCCTCCTTCTGCACTGACCTTGGTGTCTGCAGAGTTTCTTACATCTTCTCACTCCTCTCTCTGGCTGCAAAAGCTCCCTCTAACTGTTTTTTTTCCCCCTTCTTAAATATGTTATCGCAGAGGCGCTGATTGGCTTGGCCTTGGCCAGGGGCGGGTCCATCTTGGAGCCGGCTGGCATTGGCTCTATCAGACACAGGGGAAGCTTCTAGCAGCTTCTCACAGAAGCCACCCCTGTAGCCCCTCCCCCACTACCACAACCTTAGCACGCAAACCCAACGCAACATGTTCAAAATATAACTAAAATTTTAATTACAATTTGTTTTTATGACCACTAATTGTCTCTTTCATCTGTGACCAGGGCTCACTATTCTCTCTTCTGTACTAATTTTTCAGGTAAGCTTTAAAGTTTTAAATATTTTTTTTTAGGTCAAGTCAGGGTTTATAGTATTAAATCAAGAAAGTGACCTGACAATCCAATTCATCATCCTTTCTGTGCTGTTCTAGGAGAAAATTGGGATAATCTTGCTCATTATGAATCTTTGAAATTTTCAATTTTACATTCAAAACTAAACTGTCATTTTGATGCCA
Source organism: Grus americana (assembly GCF_028858705.1). Classification (NCBI taxonomy): domain Eukaryota; kingdom Metazoa; phylum Chordata; class Aves; order Gruiformes; family Gruidae; genus Grus; species Grus americana. The sequence continues at coordinate 84,382,944 of NC_072853.1, read as the reverse complement.
TTATTTCACTCTCCCTTTAATCCTGTGATTATGCCATGAGACACTCCTATTCTCTAACTTCTCCTGGTGATATATTCCTTTTTTCTTTTTCTCTTGAGACAATCTAAGATTTCATATGGCTGCTCAGTGAACTAAATTGGGATTGACTCATGGGATTTAAGACTAACTTTTTTTTTCTTAGTTGATTGGGGAGATTAGAGAAAAGGTTGCCATATTAACTTTAGACCAAGTTTTGCCTAAAACCTGCCTAGTCTGGTTTATTGTGTTTATTGCACCTACTGACATTAGCTAATGAGGGAGGGCTATAAGGGTAGAAAAGTTTAGTCTAAAGACAGGAGGGGGGAAGGGCAACTGTGTTGATTAAACTAACTGGATGCTTATGATGAAATATATTGCAGTAAATTAATTTCAGGATCATAGAATCATAGAATACCAGGTTGGAAGGGACCTCATGGATCATCTGGTCCAAACTTTCTTGGCAAAAGCTTCATCCAGACAAAAAAGCAGCATCTAGACAAGATGGCCCAGCACCCACCCTGTCCAGCTGAATCTTAAAGGTGTCCATGGATATTATGCATCTTTAAGTAGAAACTTTCATAGCAAAGGATTCCAAAACTGTCATATAAAGGTGTTATTTATATAAAATGCAGTAAAAATAGAAGGAAAAATACCACCATGTAATTTGTTAAACCAATTAGTAATACATAGTAATAGATAATACTTCAGGAGTTGATTTAATTTTTACGTCCAAGTAAAAGTTTAATCTCTTTGTTCTGAAGAGATTTCAATCCAAATGATAACGTTGGCATTCAGTAGCTTACTGTAAGTTGAAATAATGGCTACTTGAAAGAGAAGTGTAGAATGTGCAGTGCCCTCACAGCACAAACATAATAAGAAATTGCTGAGTGTTGACAGACCTTTTAGTATCCAGTTTAGAAACAGGCACATCATCTAAACTTAGACTTTATTTGGTGTCACGTTAGTATGACTGCTGATGCAGTAAATATAAGGGTTCATCTCAGAACAGTTTTATAAAAACTCAGTATGTATTGTCAGCTGAGCTGTCCCAGGCAAGAAGGAATGAGAGGTGGTTTTGAGGAAGGAGAGGAGTCAACAGGGTGCTGGATGTTGGATGAGTTTCACATATTGGAAAGAAATTAGACATTATAAAAATAGGGGCTTTAGCTGTTCCAGTATTTCCTTCATTAAAGAAAGAGAATTGTTTTGTAAATGGCTTTTTTATACTAATTTCTGGAAAAGAAAACTAATAAATGCACTAGAGGTGCCTACATTGTTGGTTTAACTCTGTGAAAGTGCAGTTGTTAACACTGGAAAGCAATGGCTTACCTGTGAATGTCCTCACATTTAGGAAGTTTTCTGATGCGACCAATTCAGTTGGCCTTCTATCTCAGACCTGAACCTCCCAGTAGCAGCATTTTTTGGGAGTGCCACATGTGAAAGATGGTCTCCTCAGGAAAATAAACACTTTATAGGGAATAAACTGAAGGCATGGAGTGTTTCCTGTTGTGATATTATATGTAGGAAATGAAGCCAGCGTGTACATTAATACCAATGCCCTATATGTGTGTAGGTCAATCAATTGCTTTTGCTTTATTTTTCCTTTTTTTTTGTTTTGGAACTAGGGACACATGCTTAATGTGTCACAAACTTGTTACTGAGGCACAGGCACTCAGATACCTCATATTTTAGAGGTCACAGTGACGCAGAGAGAACAGCAGAATTTCCTGAGGACTGCTAGCAGATCACGGGCTTTGTTGACCAGCCACTTAAAGCACCAGCAATCAATAGGTTTCTCTGTAGCTTCCTACTGGAAAGGCCAAATAGGTTGTCCATCCTGAGCGCCATAATGGGAAGCAGAAGCCAAGACAGTCTGAAAGGAACGTAGTGTGGTGACATAGCCTCTGGTGCCAGGCAGCGCTCTCCCTGGGCTTTGAAATAAAACCTGTCACAAAGATTAGACCAGGTGAAGACCTCTGGAGACTTTCCATATGCTGATGAAGCTGCTACCTCAGCAGTTGTGAAGCAGCTGCAGATCTATATAAGGAAAGAGCAGCCAGTAGATGTGCATGCTTACAGTGCGAGTATGATCTTCCAGATGGCTCTCCAGTTGTTAAGGAGGATGTGTTAGCATTTTTCTGTGTGAAGAAGGTGTAACACGTGTTTTCTGAAGCATTGTAGAATAAATTGTGTTAAAATTGATGCCATATTAAAGATTATTTTGCTTAATTTTAAGTGGACCTGAGTGATGCCAGTCCCCAGTGAAGTCAGCTTGAGTTTCTGATATCAGGACAGTATCAGTTCTGTGGGAAAGCCTTCTTGAATCATTTTCTAAAAAATCTGATATCTACCTTTTAGTCTTTCAATTTTTTTGCTTATACTCTCTATGCTGATGGACGTGTCTGCTTGCTACATGAAGGGGCTGTTTTCCAAGTATGTACCAGTGAATTTTTCATTTGCAAAGTAAGATGAAGAATGGCCATTGAAATCTTAGCAATTAAGAGGGAAAGAAATTTAGAAATTGCAAGGGAAGTCTGCATTTTAAAAATAAAATTTAAAAAAAATCCAGTTAGAAATATACTTGTCCTGAAACTCCTGAAAACAATTGTCATAACCAGGATGTCAAGGAATGAGGAAAAGCAAGATCTTGTATTACTTTAGGTGTAGTTTAAATGAAACCTTGTGTTATTAAGCGATCCTTTGATAAAAAAGTTGCTTAGTTGTACATTTGTGATTTTACCTAAAGAGGTTTTTTTGAAATCATACATTGTTTTATCCTATACTTTTTATGAAGATAGCAATGGCTAACAGAGGAGTTGCTTTTGTTTCCTTTTAAACCTGGGTCCTCAAAGGCAGAAAAGGACTCTGGGCATGAGCTTTCCTTTTCCCCTATCCACACCTGTTAACTGCTACCAGGTTGCTTTATTTTGTGGAAAACAAGATAACCAGATCCCTCTCTGGGATGGCAGGGAGGAGATGAGTTGGAAAATAGTAGTGAGGTTTCTTCTCTTTATATCTTACATAACATGACTGATCCTGCACTAAAGTTATTTTCTGTGCTATGAGTTGTTTGTCAATAGTATTTTACATGTCACTTTAGTTTACTGAGTCTTGACATCTAATCAATACTACTTTTGATTTACCTAATCAGGTTCACATATTGTAACTTAAATAATATATGGGTAGGTGTTTAAAGAAGGAACATTTCTCTATTTTCTTCTTAAAGGATTACGTTTGTGTATGTATAGTACAGACAATAGGCTTGTAGTCTTTCAGCTACATTCACTGCCAAAAATAGTCTTGCAAATATTGTTTTGTCTAAAGAGGGCTAGATTACCTAAGATTAAAGGAATTTTTTTGCAATTATTAATATTTTATGGAATCCTAAAAAAAGGTTAATATACTTTCTTATTAAAAGTATTTAATAGTGTAATAGTAAGAGTGTGGAAAAGTACTGGGGTTTTGTTCTTTGTTTTGGGGAGGGGGTTGGTCTAGAAAAATGTATCACGTACCATACAATGTGATCCCTGCAGCTACAGTGTTCTGTTTCAACATGATCATGGTGCTGAAATCGGTGTTAAGAATCTCATTGAACTGAAAGAAAGCTGACCTTGCTGAGGAACTCTGTTTTTAACCCATACTGCCAAAGCAAAGCTTTTTCACTTTATCATCTGGACCATTACAATATATTAGCACTTCTTCATCTGTTTATTTTTCTTTTTCTTATGCCATTCTAATGACTTGCTTTACCTATTTTTTAATGAATTAATGACAATTATGTGTTGTGCTACAAAACTTGTAAGCAACTATAAATTTTAAAGTAAATGGTTGCAGTTAACCTTGTAGGGAATTGAAAATGAAGTCATATTTTTATGACATAGAACAAACTTGACATTTTCTTGAAAACATATTTGTTTTTGTTAACACTGAACACAGGTATATGTTGGTAAATTTATTTAAAATGCCTTTTTTTGAACAGTTGGTAATTGCCCTGTTAGCAAACACTATATGTTAAAACATTATATGTTAAAATGTGGAGGCCAACCAGTTTCTGTTCTTTCAAATCACAGGCACAAAACTATTTTCCTTGCTTGGTAAATCAAAGAAAATATTCTTTTTGCAATAGGAAGAACTCTGTGGGCTTTAGCAATTGAAGTTAGTTTATTTTGTAACCTATATGGGTGAATAACATAAGAAATTTATTCATGAAGGACTCAAGCCAGTTGCTTACTCAGATTAATCACCTAATTTCTTATGGCCTGTTGGCATTAGTATTAATGTGAGCAAGAGGTGTTCAGTCAGACTCTCATTATTGCAGTTTCCTCCTTGCAAAATGAGTGCAGCGTGTTGTTTCTCTGCATCGGTAAGCACTTATAGAAACTTATTGGACTATGACATCTCCAGAAAACGCAATCTTTGAATTCATGAGTAAATACCTTTTGTAGGTGCCTGTGTATTTTGACCACCATGAAGTGATAGCTGCTGTTTCTTTCAGCTCTCCATTTCAGCAATTGTTACCTCTTTGTCTCCAGTGGAGCGAAATGTTGTATTGTTTTTAGTAAATTCCACCCTAACCCTCCTCCAGCCTGAGCTAGTCTATTGTCATGATTATATTCTCGTGGAAGAAAACAGTCTGTGGATGCTATAAGAAAGTACCATGGTCACTGATCTTCACAACTAATAAACAGACTTTTTTCACTCTTCCAGTCATATTGGAAAATAATTTTTAATGAAGGATAAAGATGGCAGGTAGCATAGTCAGAAATTTAATTAAAACACTGCCAGAAAACAGGCAAGTTTACCATCTCAAATATGTCTATAGCACCTACCAAAATAGAGACTGGGCTCAGGCAGTGGAATATGTTTTTCAGTGTTTTAATAATTAGTATATTTCTGCCACAGTTGTGCCAAGAGAGTGCCTGGGAGTGGCCGAGGGATGACAGGGGCCAGAGACCGTTCCCAGCTGCCAGTCTGAACGAGGTCCCCCTAACTTTGTGAAAGAGAGGGGGAGTTCAGCTTTAAGGATATGACCAAGGCTATTTCGTGGGCCTTTGACCATTTTGTGTATTAAGATAAAGCCTCAGTGACTCTCAAATACCATGGCAGTATTTTGCTAAAAACGTGCTGCTATTGTCCTTATTTCAGCTGTGAACGGAAACAGCTCGCAGGTGTATTGGAATAAACTAGGGGAGCTGTTTGTTTATTTTGAATCATACTAGGAAAGAACTGCTTGAACTTGATTTTTGTTGGATGTAAAAGGCTGGTCTGTTTGGATTCTCTGAGCAGCTTCCTTGGCTAAATTCAGCCGTGCGTTCCTGAGCAAGTGGCGCTTCATGAGTCGGCGTGGCAGAGCTTGTGTCTCTGCGAGCGTAGTCGTACCCCTCTGAGGACAGGCTGGTAGTTTATCCACCTGCCTCTTGCAAACACGTACTGCTGAGCGCTCGCGCAAACTGTGCGTAGTCACTGTCGAGGAGGGGTCTACTGGGCATGAATTAAAAATATCCTAGAGAGGGGTGCCAGTCGTCAGCGTGGGACGTCGTGTAGCATTGCCCAGCCCTTCGCACGGGCTCTGTTCAGTTCACTGGTGCGGACATAACCACGTAGTACCCTTTAAACGCGGAATTTCCTGCTAACTCCATCAACTCAATTTCCATTCTTTTTGCATAGAAATATATACAGTGTTCACAACCCCCAAGAAAGAAGGAGAAATAGAGGGACAAAGAGAAAAGCAATCCCCTGGCTCTCTTCTGTAATAAGCTGGTATCACATGTAGGAATCGGTATCAATGCTCTGTCTTTATAAATTAACATGAGGAGCACTTACTCTCCAATACGTTACTATTTAGTCAGTCTATCAAAAATTTAGCTGTGCAATGAAAAATATTCTTGGAGAACAGTGCTCTTGTTTTTGGATAACACCAACCCTCATCATGTTTTCAGCTATTCCTCCCACTCATTTAATCTCATATTCCTGAGATTCCTTTCTTTTGCTATCAAGAACTTTTCATAGGGAAAATTTTCCTAGGTTTTGTATTGAAACGCAAAAGAAATAAAATTACTGGATTGTTCAGAAACTGTGGAATGTGGGGGTTTTTGGGTTTAATCCTGATTTTTTTTTTTTAACAAAGAGGTCATATCTATATTTTTTTAGGATACAGTTCTGCGTAGTAATTTCTAAAAACTGAAAGTTTTGTGTGTACATGGAAATAGGTAGATTCAGGTGATGCAAAATATGTATAAAGAAAATATATTTTGTAACTTAGATCATGGGCATTTGTTGGTTACTGAAAGTCTTGGTATTACAATTTTAGTGACTATGACCAAGAACTGTAAACAAAACAAATGGTGTTAGATTTTTAAGGTGGCACTTCTATACTTGCTCAGGGAATGTCTTTGCTAGTAACACATGCTTATACTGTTTTATGATATAAATTTGAGTCTGAAACATTTGAAAAGAAATGAATCCAATAGGCAAATATTCACCACATTCAACGTTTGCCTCATTTGTCCTTGAGCAAGTGCTGCAGGTGTTTATTGCTGTTCCTTTCTAGTTGAGATGAATATTGATTTTAGATATAAAATTAAGTACAATTTTCTGCAGTATGCAGCTAAATAATCTGGTAATGAAAATTAATCATGAGCTTGCTTTGCTGTTACTCATAACTGGCAGTTTTAGCAGAAACATTTCACTGCCATATTGAAATAAAAGCATCAGAAGTAACCAAATGTTTGGTTGTCCCAAGTAACTTAATACTGCAACAACAAAAAATATGTAATAAAACAGTGATGTTATGCTTGTATAGCATCCCTCTTGAAGTTGTTTTTTGTTTGATTTTTTTCCAAGTTAATTTTGTATTGTAAGGGCATGCTATACGAAGTGAAAAATGCTGTTGACAGATCTCCCCAAGAAAACATACCTGTCGTTACCTGTCTAGGTACCTGTGTAGTCTGTGTAGCACTGGGCATTGAGTGTCACAATTCTGGAGACGTTTCATTGCTGGACAAAGAGCATGGGTTCTGGTATATAGATACCATGAAATGCGAGTAACCTCTTGGGCATGTATGGCAAAAATTGAGATAGGATTTGTAGAGCGATTGTAAGCCAGTTGTTGGGGTTTTTTTTTTGTTCTCATGCAAGAATGTCAAGCTGAAGATAAAACAATGAAAGAAAATACAAAGTCTATAGTAGACAGCAGTCTAATATTTTTCAAGGTTGCATAGTTCTCCAGATAGAATATTCCAGTCCTCTGACAGTAATTCCTAAATATGTCACTTACACTTTTCATTAAAACAGTCCTGCATTTTGAGGCAAGGTTAATGAAAAATACAAATCCCAGTAGAAGTCCTTGAGGTTCTCTGGTATGAATTTTTCTCTAACCTCAATTTTCACCACTAGCCCGTTATTCTCTTTTTACTGGTTCTTACTAGTTTTAAAATTCTTGCACTAACTCACATATTTTCCCTTTTAAGTAACAATTTCAAATGCCATATTATGTCATGTGAATCCCCAAAATATGGATTGGTGAGACCAACTGTATTTTTCTGACTTAAATTGCCTAACCAAAGAAAGCTGTCAGGATAAAACAACACAATCTACTTTTGATATATTAGTATACTATTTATTTCAGAATTCTGGAATGGAAATAGGAGAGCTTTGATAATTTTAGTATTCTTTTCATTTTGAAAATGATAGTTCCTGCTAATTCCTGTTACTCGTGTTTCCCTGTTGTCTGCTTTTCATTAATTGCATTCAAACAGATGAGGTGCAATATAGTTTTGGGAACACATAGATAGCTTTTAATTTCTACTCTGCTGTCATTATTGATGAGCCTCGAGGGTTTTTTTCCAAATATTTGTGGATAAAGAACACTTGTTTTCATTTGAGTTGCAAAATTTATTTCTGTTTTTGATAATGCCTACATTAGACCTGTGGTTTCTGATGCCAGAAATGCCTTTTTTTTTTTTTTTCAGATTTGTTATGCAGCTAAGCTTTAATTCATTTAGTCCCTTTCTCACGAGTACATAGTTGTTACTTGAGATGTAAGAATGTTTGACTTAAAGATTGAATCTATGTCCCTGACAATGTTAGGCCCTTCAAACTCTCAAGACAGTTGTGGATTTTCCCTAATCAGTTCTTCTTTAGTGTTCTCATCAAAACCATTTGTAAAATAATTTCCTATCGATTCAATGACTTCCAGATAAATAAAATCTTAGCTGATCTTTTCAGAGACAAAAGGACTTCATCATAATTGTTACAATTTGGGCAGTGATGTACTTCAGGCAATGACATTTCCTGGGATAGGCTAATATTCACTTACTAGAAACGTTTCAAATACATGTGTTGATTTTTAGTGTAGCCATGAAAGCCTACAGTTGAGTCTAAAGCTATCCTAGTGAACAAATTAGTGCTGGGCCTGGTGCTCAGGCCCTACTTGCTTTGGCAAGATTGCACTGGGCAGCTGTGCCAGCCGCCAGAACAGCTGGCTGCATCTGTGTGGGGCTGTGCTACCTCCCGCACCATGCAGGAGGGTGGCATGGGGAGAGCACTCATTGATCCAGAGCAAAAGTTTGCCAGGCAGCGTTTCAACAATTCAGCTGCCAGTAAAATGTCTTTTTTTTTTTTGTTCCTCCCTCTCTTTTTTTTTTCTTCTGAAGTTATTTTGATTCACTTGGACTCATCTCTCCAAATGACCTGTTCTTATTTTTACAATCTATATATCCATATGATCTGTTCTTTTTTTAATATTCATTATTTGCCTTTGTTCTTCCTTTCCTAAAGGTATTTTTCATTCAGTAAATATGCTGTAGTAATGTTACTATTTCATTATTGGGTTTATTGTTTTTCTTGCTTTGTTATTCTCATCTTTTTTTTGTTGTTCCCCTTGTGTGTGTCCTCTGTCTTTCAGCCCCCTACATTATATGGTCTAAGCTGCCGGTATATACAACCCTTCAGTTATTTCTCTTGACAACATCTTTTTTCTTGGAGAGATTCACTTCAACACTTTCCCTTAGTGTACCAGTGACCTAAATCCTTTCAGTATTAGTACTTTCTTTCTCAGTGCTGGCAATTAATCCAGTTCTAGCTCCGTTACTTTTACCATTAAGCTTGTTAAACTGCCTTTCTTCTTCTAGTGATTAAAACTAGATATTCAGATCATTGGATCTGAAAAAAAGATGGGAAAAAAAATTATCCTTATTTGTTGATTTAATGTTCTTACTACTCATACCTGTCTCAGTCTCCAGTGGAATCTGTGTCTGGAAAAGTCCTCTTTTGGTGATTGCTTTCTATTGGTTGAGGAATTTTAGATATTCTTCCCTAGATGATATTTCTCTTTGTTTATTATATTGTGTGCCTCATCTTTCTAGAAAGTACTAGAATTCCACCGAAGTTCACCCTTTGCTTTTTTTAGCTGCTTCTTTAGGTAAGTATATTGATTTCTGTGATTTCTTAGGAAAAATGAGGGAATTTTCTCTGATCCTTTAAGAATCCATTTTCTTAGAACTGATTGTATCATTTGTCTTAACTGAATATATGTACACATATGTGTACACCCCCCACTACCAAAACCTTGCCACACAAACCCCATACAACCCTCCAAAGGAGATCTCGGTTTCTCCTTGTGCTGCTTATCTTGGTTTTGGTTTTGCCAGTCATTCCTCACAAGTGTTTGGCAGGATGTCTTCCCTATTTGCACTCTTGTGCTTAGCTGCTTCTTAGTTCTTTTATTTTGAAAATTCTGTCGCTTGGCTGGCTCGTGTGCTTGTCTCTGATTTCTCTTTGTTGGTCACATTAGTCAGTTATGCCAAATGCTTGTACATTCTGTGTTTGTGCTGTCAGTGTTACAAAATATTAATATGCCTTTGGTTGTACTATTTTACTGTGCTTGTATTCGACTGTAGGACACTTTTAGTAATTTTTCCCTGTTTAATACACTTATAAATTATAGGAGTTCTAGACCTTTTTTTAATGTTTTAAATTATTTTTTGCACCTTCCTAGTAGAACACATGCCCTTCTGCTGTCTGGATTTACCGTGTAGATTGTCCCATTGCTACTTCTTAACCAGGACTTGCTTTTTTTGGAGCTGCTGTGAATCTGAGGACATCTCCCTTCTGAGTGTGTGTAAATGATCGTATAGGCTGCTATTTACAGTATTCTTTTCCTGAAATGGATTCTTTTTTCCCCACCTTTTTGGGACAATTCTTTCCTCTCTTTTCCTCAATTCTATCTGAAATACTTTTATGATAAGATTGATGTAATCACATCTGGTATGTAGGCTCAATCAGGTTCAATTCCATTCCTAAATTTTCATCAGGTATCCACTGAAGGAGAAACTATGTATTGGAGACAAATGCAGCTTCTGCTCCAACTTTTGCCATTTCCTCCATTTTTAGGGCCACTTTTCTCTCCCTCAGTAATCTTTCTCTGTTCTTATAAGTCTTTTCAAAAATTAAAAACAGAAAAAAATCAATCCAGATATTCCAGCAAGCTTCCTGAGCACTCCTGCTTTGTCCTGTTCTGATTGTTAAGCTGTCTAACACTCTCCACTGCACCATTTCTGCGCTATTTAGGATGTCAAGCAGACAGTATTGCCCACATAAAGAATTATCTTGACGGAGAGTTAAAAGGTAATGAATGTAGAAATCCGTTAAAGAGAGTTTTTGCTTTAGTAAACCTTTGACACTGAAGGCTTGAAAGATGGCAGTAGGTACTTTGTACAAAGTGTTAATGCTGGAAAAGTACTGAGAGTTCCTTCATATGCCCTGCAGATAGAGCAGTTTATATGCTGGCCTATTTAGATCTAAACTGTGAAAGAAAGACCTCTAAATGAGATTTGACTTCTAATGTTGATTTAATAGATGACTCACTTCTGAGATGGTAGAAGCAAAAGCCCTGGTAGAGCATTAGTAGATGTAGCTGTCAATAACTTTTTTTGTCCTTACTGACTTTTTCATAGTTTCACATGTAACATAGAATTGAGACCAGAAGTATTTGAAATATTTTGTGATATTACTTACAATGTGAGGCCTCTGCTTTCTAGTCAAATGTCCTAATAGGAACATTAAACTTCTGAGGCATCTGCTGCCAAAACTAAGTTCACCCCATAACTAATGCTGAGCATGCTAGCAGTCCCTCCTGTGGTAGGCACCCACGTGCTTCAGTGTAGGCATGTGCTTACGTGCTTTGGTGCATATAGAAGCATTTACTCAAAATCACAGCAGCATTCACGTGAATGCATGTGATCAAAACTCAAGTGTCCGGACTTCCACTTGGGCAAAGTCTAGTGGTTACCAAGCACAATATATACAGGATAAAAACTCTCTATGTGGAAGTCACTGAGAGTTTTCCCATCCAGTTTCATGGAATCAAGAATTCAGCCATAATGTTTCATAAAACGAGAAAAAGGAATGTATTTTTTATTATTATTATCCCTAATAAGGAAATAAGGACAAAAAAGAAACAATATGTGGTCTGGTCTATGTGTACATTTTATTTGTATTAATATAAATGGAATTCAGAGGTCATGTAGTTCAACTTGTTTCTCAAAGCACTTGTTTGACATCAGATGTCCGAGGGCTTTGTCTTTCAAGACTTAGGTTTTGAAAACTTTTAGGGATGGAGACTGCATAGCCTGTATGGAGAGGTTATGGGCTGTCAATAGCAATGGCAGCACTGCATTACAGAGCCATATGGTTAGAGGTGAAACTCTGTACAGGTAAAGAAAGTTTCAGGACAGAAATGTGTAATTGGAATTTGCTACCACAAATAGTATCATTTGCTTCTGACCTTGGCTTACTAGCAGTTTTGGAATACATCATGTTGCATTGCTTGATGAGTAAGTTTGCAAGATGATGAGAGTTGTTTTGCTTGTAAGAGGTAAGATTTGAGGTATTTTTTTCTTTGAAAACCCAGTAGGAATTTTGCAGAACAAAAAAAATCTATTGTGTGTCATGTACTATTAATCTCAGTTACTTTGTGAATAATGTTAAACAATGCTGGAATGTGATTTCTCTGTAATTAATCTGTCTTCTCCAGAGTTAGTTACTCCCTTTAAGATTAAGAACTCCAGGAGCAAAAACATATTCAAATACGTATTACTTCAAAGCAAATGAAGAGGGAGTAGTTACAAAGTCTATGATTGTATGCATCCTCTCAGGCCGTCATTTATCTTGTACATGTTATTGAACTCTGATATATCTAAGATAATCTTGTTGTGTGCCATAATCTCTAAAGGGCAAGTGAAGTTGCATACCCTGAAGTTGCATATCTGCAATTTTCACCAGGGTGGGAAGTTGGCCAGACAGAGCGCAGAGCTGGCTGTAGGGCTGAGCATATTATTCAGTTGAGTGATTGAGGGGAGATCAATCTGGGAAAGCAAGCTTGCTGTGATGATATCCCTTGGTTGTTTGTTTGGGGTTTTTTTAGGACATTCTTCTGTTCAAGCATTTCACTGCCACTTCTGAATTCCTTCTAGAAAGTCCGGTGATACTCGACCTTCTAGAGCCATCCCTTGAAGAGGACAGATTCTCTTCTAGTGATTTAATTTCACTATTCTTAGCATACTTGGGACTTATCTTAACTGATGCATGCTAATGAAAGGTTTTCATGTTTTAGCTGTCTGTACACAAATCTAGTTTTAAAACATCACAGCATAGCTGAGTGGGATTTAGCAGCTTTAACGTCATGTTAGATGTCTCGTGATATTTACCCATGGCCAGAAGACTACTTCAGAAGGTCTACTGTAGAATCAAGTTTTATATCTGACTGTCTTGTTTGGATGTCATTAGATACATATTTAGCCAGTCTCGCCAACAACATTTCCTGGCTCTGAATGTCTGTCTAAAGGAAGATGGTGGCTGACCATTAATGTTCGTTTGCCCTTTCAACCAAAACTTTGTATTTCTCATGTATTGACAGCTTTTCTCTATCATGATACCTATCAGAATTTATTATCCATGTCATGCTTATTTTTATGCCATTGAGCTGAACACTTGCAAGCCCAGAAAAATTTGAATTTTAACAGATCACCACCAGTCTAATGTCAGGTAATTAATTATACATTGTAGGGAGAAGAAAAATTGGATCATGGATTTCCAAGATACAGTGTATAGGAGTAAGAAAAACTCCTGGGCAAATTTGGGATCTTTAAAAAAAATACACCAACAGAAATAAATAACAATTAAAAAAGTACAATGGCTTAATGTATTGTTTTGTGTTCCACTGCATGTGAATCCTGTAGTTTAGAGGAAACAAGCTTTGAAACCAGAAGCGGAAAAGGTGACAGAATGAATTAACAATGACAACAGCAGTTGGGGATTAGTATGGCAATAATAATGATGATAATAAAGACTTCTACGTGTCTTGGTGTATAACCAGAACCTTAATACTAAGAAGAAACACATCAAGATCATGCATACAAAGAACAACTCTGCTATCATTCCTACTGGAAGTATAATTCATAAAGTTATCAACGACAGTTTCTCTAAGACTAGCTGGAGCCCAATTATCCCAGTGGGATATTGAAAGCAAATCTATCCTCTTGCTCTGTGACTGCAGGAGAATTAAGGGTGAGATCAGTGGAAGTGTTAGCAAAGGTGAAACCAGGGAATTTAGCAATGAAGAAATTTCTTAAATCTGAAGAAGAGAATGTGAAAACAGAACAGATAGGACCATGAAACTTATAATGTTTTTAAAGGGTGAACTCAACAAAGTTGATTATTTGTGTTGTATGGAAGAGTTACATGCCTATGCGCAAAAAGTTAGGTCACTGATGACACATCCCAGATGCAAACCAAGAATCAGCAGCCTAGTTACGGGGCAGTTGACATTGTATTGGCTTACACTGTGCAACATGGCTAGTGCTGGGTTTCTGTTGGCTTTGGTAAAGTCTAGCTCTTACTGTTTCGTAGTTCCTGTGGGGTGACTAGAGATCTCTGATAGTTTACCAGTTATTTTACAAGGAGGCAAACAGGGAGCAGTAAAACTGATATAATTGTGGAGCCTTTTCAGCAATGCCTGCTAATACCTTGACCCACACACTTGTTCAAGGACTTTGGGGTACATTTGAGGACTTTCCTGTCAAAAACAAAAAGGTTTCTTGACTTGGGAGATGGTATCTTGTTTTTGGGAAAAACAAAACACCTGAGCGTGGACTAGAGATCTAGGCTCACTTATGGTTTTCATGTTTCTTCTGAATGATTCATAAGTATTTTAAAGCAAACAGTGCATTTTAAGAAAGCTAACAAAGCTTCTCTGTAAGTTCAAATACAGCTATATTTTACTGATAGAATTTACAGTACAGTGAGCGATGCTCTCACATGTTGGGGGTTTTTTTAACTCATTAGTCTTCCTTATATGGCATGCTTTTCCAGTGCCATACATCTATAGGCACTAAAGCTGATCAAGTAAAAAAAAAAAAAAAATCAAATAGGTAAGCTTATTTGTAGTTTTTACATGAATACCTAAATCCTGTTTATGGTTTCACATTTATTAAGAATCTACATACTTGTCATTGGATTTTCTGATAGGGTGCTTGCAAGAATAATGCAAAAAATATTTCTTAGTGGTCTTTTATATTATTTAACTTTTTATTGGTTAACTTCTTAACGTTTATTAGGATCATTAACTGTGAGATTAGTTAGGTGAGGATACCTATGAAAAGTCAAACATTTCATGAGATTATATCAATATAGTGCATATTTGCAATATGGCTGGTAAGTAATTTATGTATACAAAATATTCTCTAAAACAGATTTAGTTCTAAATTTATGCAAGATCAAGACTAGATTATTTATATTGTTTGAGTATTTTTGTGTGTTCTAAACAGTTCAGATTCTTGCAGAATCAAAACTTCCTTATTTCTCTATGGCAGTAATTCATCATTGTTCTGAAATCAAAAGGTTTTCGAATTAGCTCATTTTCCTAAATATAGCATGAGATATGAAATCATGAATTACTCCCCTGCTAGTTACACGCCTTGAAAAGACCATTGCTGTACATTTAATTATTTAAATTAGAGTTCCAGTTTTGAACAGCTGCTTAAAAATAAAAATTCATACATTGCTGTAGTGCTGACTTCATAAATTTGCCAGGATAAACATCTTAATGTCTTCATGTCCTGCTGCAAGAGACAGTCCAATGCCTATGCTGTTGTCTGTTTACTTAAGTATCACACAAAGAAAAACATTATTGTCTGATCGTATTCAAAACTTTGTTGTTTTATTTCAGTGAAAGCTGCTGAACTGTCAGGCTTCTGATACCTTCAGTGGAGGCTCGCAATACTGTTTGACAGAAAATATATTTCTAAACTCTTGGTTAGTCATCAGCTAGTAAGTAGCTTCTCATATTTTCATAATTTTTCATTCACCTCCAATGAAGTGTTTGGGTTATCTTAGATAAATTACAATTTTTAAAATTACTTCACTATTATTTTCCCTTTTCTATAAAAATATTTTTCTCTAATGTGTGGTGCTCCTTTAAACACATTTAAAGTCCATGTTTATAAGTGCTCTAGCAAAAAAAGGAGCGTTTTCTTAGTACTGTTCAACATCTGTCAGAGTGCTGTTCAGTGACCTGTATTGCTCGTAGAGTATGAAGCATAAGTAGGAATAAGAATTTGGTGGATCATCTGTAGCAACTATATTGCTCCATTAGCCTGACAGAGGTGGTCAAGAATGATATCTAGAAATTAATTACTAGAGTTGGTAAATCCAGTTAAACAGTACCTGAACAGCTAAGTTCTATTATTATCCACATGATTGATTTTCAGATTGTCATTTTTCTTACTATTTTACATACTTTGTTCTTCACACCAATACCATCTTTAATTTAATTCTTTTAGGAAAATTGGAAGCCACTCATTTAAAGCAGATGCTCTCATGGTCTTGTTATACGCACTGTCTGACATAATTTTTTCATTCTTATTCTCTTGCTTTGTTTCTAAACCTCAAAAAGAAAACTGGGCTGATGGGAAAGCGAGAAGTTTAAGATTTGAAGTAGGGAAATTATAGGAAGGAAAAAAGTAAAACTGCAAAATGAGGGGAAAATAGCTGTAACATTTGAATGGTACTTACAGATTCTGATCAGAAAACAGACTTAACCTTTTAAAAATGGTGCTTGTGGAGATTACAGAATTGGTGCAAGGTCTAGGTCACTTCCCATCAAAACAGTGATTTTGTGTCCGTGTTGTCGTCTCCCCTCCCCCCCCCAATATATAAATGTTATTTTAATTTTCAGTAAAAAATAAAAAAATAACTAGTTATTTGACAGCTACCTCAGTCTGAGTGGCAGTGTTCAAACTGGTCTCAAAAATATGTATTTGGATCTGTTTACAAAATATCCTTCTGTTCTTGAAGCAACCACAGTCCATGAAAACTAGCAATGCTTATTTCTATTTCATGAAATAGGAAATAATCATAGAATGGTTTGGGTTGGAAGGAACCTCAAAGATCATCTAGTTCCAACCCCCCTGCTGCTGCCAGGGACACCCTCCACTAGACCAGGTTGCCCAAAGCCCCATCCAACCTGGCCTTGAACACTTCCAGGGAGGGGGCATCCACAACCTCTCTGGGCAACCTGTTCCAGTGCCTCACCACTCTCACAGTAAAGAATTTCTTTCTAACATCTAATCTAAATTGACCCTCCTTCAGCTTAAAGCCATTACCCCTTGTCCTGTCACTACACTCCCTGATAAACAGCCCCTCACCAGCTTTCCTGTAGGCCCCTTCAGGTACTGGAAGGCCGCAATTAGATCTCCCCGGAGCCTTCTTTTCTCCAGGCTGAGAGAAATAGAAATTACAATTTTAATGGTGGAAATTTTTTCTGAGTCAGTCCAATAATAGAATCTAAATTCACCACATGAAGATGTATTTCTCTGTAGGGAACAAGCGCCAAGATTATTTATTTTAGAATTTGATAGCTCAACTTGATCATGTCATTCATTACTGTTTAATGTATAAAATAACAGTGTGAGAATTATGTTCTCATTTTTAATGTTGTTTTGTTAATTTAAACCTAACAAAAATAGATCTCGATTGAATTGGTGGGAAGGATGGTGAAATACAAATGTTTAATTCAGTGAGCTCTCATAGAAGAAAGCAATATCTAACCTGAAGTTGGAAAGCAAATTTATGCTTAAACTCAGTGAAAAATAAAACAGGAATCAAGTACTAGAAATCAAAGAAAGAAAAATTAAGTTTTTTATCAGATGAGCTATCTAACCCAGGGTTACAGTAGCTGTAGAAATTTGCTAATTTGGGAGGTTGTGGATTTTTTATCCCTCTAAGCCTTTAGATGCAGTCTGAATGTATAGATTTAAGTTAAAACACTTGTCCTAGTTTCATAACAAGTCCATGAGATTTACAAGCGCAGAAACTACTACATGAGGCACACGTGTGTCATTTTAAAGATTAGTGCAAAATGATTACTTGTGCCCCGTCTTCAAACATATACAAGAGGGGAACATGTTCAGTCTCAGGCTCATAGCCTGAGAAAGTTAACGTAAATCATACGAGTGGGTTTTTTGTTGGTACTAGATCTAAGTAACTGCAGTGTGCATTGTGACAGGTAGGCATGATTGAGTTAGAGGAGAAGGATATTTTAAGCATGGGAATGCTACAGGTGGCTTTCGAATGTCGTGAATTTTTTCCAACACTTTTAACTGTTGAATAATTTTGGGTTGCTTCTGTATTTTATCATACTAACATAAAAGAGAAAAAAAACTCTTATACGGAACAAAGCCAGGTTTTTATCTGGTGTCCTAAAAAAGCAAGAGTGATTGATATCAGTTAGCCACAACTAAAGACATTGCTGCTTGAGTGGTGTGACACCGTGCGTGATATCATTGAGTAGGTGAAAGTGTAACACGGAGAGGTGGAATAAAGGCATTCATTTATAAAAGACTCATCAAATGACACACTCACAAATTCATGATCTTTTTGAGGACTATTACAATGATGTACATCTTCAAAGCCTTTGAAGAGCTTTAGCTGTGCATCTCCCTTTTATGTCAGCAGGAGACATGCTTAGCTGTGGTAAGATTTAGCTGACTTTCTTTCACATACTCACTGAGCAAATCAGACCTTGATCGCTTTTATGGCATGCTATGCATCCTGAAAGTATGTTTAAGCAAGTAGTAGATTCCTTAAGTGGTGAAGCAAATAAGTAATCAGTTTAAGTTTTCATGTTGTCTTAGCAGTTTCGTTTTCATTTATAGTTTTATGTCATATCATTCCCTGAACACTCAGCAACAGTTTTTCAGTATCTCACTGATACTATTTTATCCTTGGCTCATATTTCCTTTTGGTTTTGGGACCTTGGATTACTAGTTACGAAGGGAACAAAACTACTTCCATCTGAGTTGATGTTAAAATTTCTATTGATGTTATTAGTTTTAGGGCTGAATTCTGTGGATCTGATGCTGTCCAGTGAAGTGGGAGTGGGTTGTTCATGCTCGGTAAATACCTGTCATATGTGCTTTTAAGAAAGAAAAAAAAAATCCACCTCTCAAATATTTGCTGTTTTAGTAAAAGCACTCTGGCATGTAAGTAAAAGATTGCACTGATGAAAAGTAGTGTGTTGTACTAAAATATGAGGGAGTAAACCATCAGCTGTTCTACAGCAGGACTTCAAGCTCCTGAACTTAAAGGAAAAGTAGCTGTTGGCCAGCATTCAGTCATTTTAGTTTGAAGGCAAACTGAGCCATGGAAGTAGTGAAGACACATTTCTATGGTGCTGGTTTCTAATAAGATCAGAAGAGTTGTTATGGTTGTAAGAAATGTTGTATCAGCTTTGTTTGAAGGACCTCCATGGACCAGGAAGGATGAGTCGGTGCACACACAGCTATCTTGGCTTTATGGCATAGGAAGACTTCCCTGTGGCAGGGAATGATCATCTTCTGATCCAGGGCAGTTTGAGATTCTCTGAGATGTATTAACATGAACTGGGGTGTAGCCCAGCTGCTCTGCTGCATCCTGAAAAAATATAAACAGTCTGAAATGCAAGATGCATTTAAAAAATGCACGGGTGAATTCTGAATAGGTGGAAGCAATTGTAACATGGGTTTTCAATTAAATTTGTCACTGGAGTGTAACAGAGTGCTAGATTAGGAACTGGCACCTTGTAGGTGAAAACAAATGAGGTGCAGAGGCATATGTCTAGAAATGAATATGTATCTTTAAAAATGTAGTAGCTTCACAGAAACATGGTGTGCTAAGACTTAATTGACTGATTTGTGATTAAAGGTTAGGAAAGCACAAGTATACATGTACCAGTGATAGAAGACAATTCCTGCTCAGACTGGAAAACTAGTTAGCTTTAAAGTGATGCAGGCAGAGGAGACTTTGTTTTCTTTTTCTGATGATACACTGCAAAATCCAGGCACGGACTAAACCTGATCAATTGATTTTGCAAAATATATTCAGTAAATGAGCTTATGAAGAAAAGTAGCTAGTAGAAATGTATTTCACCTTTGAAGAAATACACCCAGCTAATCTCTTTTTCAGTCTGTTAAAAAATAAGTAGTCTTAACAGAACATAGTTTCTGATCAGCATTTAGACCCCACGCTCTGCTTTTTGGATATCATCTCTTCCGCAGAAGTGGTAGATAGCATCTCTTATGCTTGGAATCTATTAAGTTTTATGACTTTCCTAAGAATCACACTGAGAAAAAATTAAGTAAAATTTTGGATTTTGCTGCATAACCATTTATAAAAGGACTGAAAAAGAAGCTAATTTCTATCATTTATAATCCTATATGTATATATAAAATTACACAGTGAAATTATCTTTCACTATTTGTAACTAACAAAAAAAGTAAATGCCTTTAAATTTCTCAGTCGTAAGGTGCACTATTCAGGTATTGCAAACTTTAGATTTCACCACTATGGATGAGCAGTTTAGATTAAGGGTTGGCTTTTTTGTTTACTGTTGTCTGCTTTTTTAATTAAGCAGAAAATATAAATGCTTTGTATTTAGGAAGATACATTCATGCTTGTTTAACTTTTCCTGTGGATATCTAATATGAAAGGAGTGGGTTTTTTAATGATAAATTACAATGCTAAATACTTGTCGAGGTTTTAACCCTTGCCATTAACTGAGCACCACGCAGCCACTCAGTCACCCCTCCCCACCAAGGGGGACACAGAGGAGAATGGAAAAAACCTCAAACAAACATGAGGGTTGAGCTAAAGACAGTTTAATAGGATAACAAAGGAAGAAAATAATTGTAGTAGTAATAACAGCAATAGTAACAACAACAATAATAAAAACGGTAATAATAATATTACAAGTGATGCACAAATGCCACTTCTCAGCACATGTAGAAGGGAAAAAAAACCCAACCCAATGTGCAGTCTGTTTCTGAGCAGCGATCCCACCTCCCAGCAGGCTTCCCCAGTTACATCTGGAGCACGATGTTCCATGGCAGGGACCATCCCTGTGGCCAGCCTGGGCCAGCTGTCCTGGCTGTGCTCTCCCAGCTTCTGCTGCACCTGGCAGGGCAGGGGAAGCTGAAAAGTCCTGGACTTGGTGTAGGCACTGCAACTACCCAGCAACAACTACATACATCAGTGTGCTATCAGCATTATTCTCATCCTAAATCCAAACCACAGCATTATATCAGCTACTAGGTAGAAAATTATCTCAGCTGAAACCAGGACAATACTACAGTATACTCTTACTGTTAGCACATAATTCCTTTTCCTTTAGAATGAGGTTTAGACTTAAACATCTTGATGCAACTCTACAATTCTAATTAGATGTAAAAGGAAAGGGATTTGAGGTAGGCATGCGATGAGAACTGGAGAAGATTTTGGCTGCAATATGAAGACAAACTGTGTGGGTGATTAATATTCAGTGAGGCCGATGAAAATTTAATTCAACTAATTTAGGTAACAGAGCATCTCATTTTCTTTTGCACTCCCAGTATAAATGTTATTTTCATCTCTATGGTGGTTCATATCAGCTAATTCCTGCACAACTACAGTTGCTGACAGTGGGAAAAACGTTGTCTTTGCTCTTACAAGTACTTTTTGAAGCCTACAGAGCAACAACAGGCACAGACTGTTAGTAATAATTGAAATTACTTTTCTGAAAGTAACTTATCTCATCCTAACACACCTTATATTTTTGTCTGCTGTAATTTTCTTTCTTGTGGCCCTTTCTGGAAATACAAAGAAAGCCACAGTGAATAAGTATAGAGTGCAGGATTCATTAAAGGCTGTTTGAACGCTGGGCAGAGGACGTGTTGGAAAAACACAGAGAATGAATATTGATTTGTAATGTGTGTTGGAAGTGGGAGAATGATGTATTTCACAAGGAGTTTGCCTTTGATTATTTAAAATATTCCTTCTGGTTTTACTGACAAAAAAA
The DNA here is from genome assembly GCF_028858705.1 of Grus americana. Classification (NCBI taxonomy): domain Eukaryota; kingdom Metazoa; phylum Chordata; class Aves; order Gruiformes; family Gruidae; genus Grus; species Grus americana. Next base: position 84,361,559 of record NC_072853.1, on the reverse strand, counting down.
ATCTGTCTAGAAATGTGTATCCCTACAGGGCTGTGAAGAATCCTCTGTATTTTTAAACAATTGTTAGAAATGGATTAGGAGGAATCTATGTGCTTATTAAAGGATGATAACTATAGTGTCTTCTCAGTAAGAGCAGCAGGCAGATTTTTGTGGTTGGGGTTTTTTTTCTCTTTTTTTCTGGGATATTTAACATTGAATGCTTCTGTTACAATGCAAGAGATAAGGAATATGAGGGGGTTTTTCTGCACTTTTTGTGGTATGTGGTGTTTTGGGATTTTTGTGTATGTCCGTACAAATCTCAGGTAAGTGTGTCTGAAATCTGGTTAAAATAAGTGTATCCTTTTTGTGTGCCCCAGAAGTCCACACAAGGACTGTGCAAATTTCAACTATCAGGCAAATTAAAGCAGTGAGAAAAACAGAGCAGAAAGAAGGTGAAAAATGTACAAAATCTGTTACTATAGGTTTTTTTAAGTTTCTAAGGAATGTCTGTCCCTTTTGCTACCACTTTCCCCTAATAACTTGGCAAATAAGTATTTTGAAAAATTCACAGAAAGATTAAATTCAGTTTATTACCCCAGAGTATAAGTCAGTATATTTTTCGTTATGTTCTTATTCTTTCATGTTCTCTCTGGCCCTGTGAGTCTTTGTGTTCCAGGCAGAATTTAAAAGAATTTCAGGCAAAGAGGGGCCGTGATTTTCCCTCTCGCACAAGGTGCCACTGCTGATCCAGGTCTGGGTCTCTTGGGACATCAGGAGAAGTCAGCTGAGAAGAATGAACCGAGCCAGGTTGCTCTCATTTTAACTGACTGCTCAAATCATTGACCTACCATTAAATGGGGAATATCCCATTACTATCCTCATATCTTAAAAATATAAGGAGTCGCTTCTACTTTTTCCTGTGCAACTTGGTCTGATGGATATGCTTAGTTAATTGATTAAACTGTACTTTGATCTTATTTTAATTTTTTCCTACTTTTTTTGTCAGAGTCGAGCAGAAGGAGTGATAGAACAAGACTTTTCTGGGTCTTTTTTTTTTTTCTGTTGCAATGTTTATTGCTTCTAAAGGACTATATAGCACGAGGAATCATCGTAAAATTCTGTAACTTTCTAAGGCTTTCCATGCCATTTTTGCATAACCAGATGATAAAAATGAGGTGCACAGTGCAGACTAATGGGAGACAGCTGACTGCACATCTTGTTCATTATTAATTATGTGCAGACTTTGATTAACTTGTTATTTAAAAACAATTAAGTATCCCTTGATGGACTCCTGAATTGTACCTAGTTACGATAATTGCTGAAAACATTTTTGAGAGATTGTTTCAGAATACTGACTGTGATATGTGCTTAACCTTGTCTAAACATCGTGAAAAGAATTAATGTTTAATCATATACATGTTAAAGATGTTATGCTTTCATAAAGTCCATGCTTTTCATGGACAGTAAATACAACGTGTCTAGAGTATTTAGTTTTCTGATTTGGAATACAAAGTGCTCTGGTTCTTGAAAAGCGAGGTTTTAGTTATGGGACAGAGAATGAATGTACAGAAGTACCAGGAATATTTCATTATATTGATATACAGATGTATACTTCATGCAAAATATTTGTAAACAGGATAAGATTTACTAAGAGAGAGACCCAACCCAGGTTGTATGTACAAGACCTTGTGTATGAAGATTTCCTAACCAGAGTACTTCTGGACAAGTCATTGGATATCCGCTTTTCTTCTGAGTCCAGATTCTTTTTCTCTGCAGAGATTACCTTTTGAAGGCAACATACAGCTTTAAGGCTGTGACCTAATTTCAAACATAGTGTATTTTCACTAGCCCTCTATACTTAGTTGCTTTCAAATGCACGCTAGAATTGCTTTTTTCCCCTGTTCTTAGTAACATGCTTTAAGAGATACTCTATGGGGAATATGCTGACCTTGTGCAGTAGGACTTGAGATAGTCACAAATGGGAGTCCTTGGGTCTTTGACATTGTTTATCATGTATTATTTTAAAAAGATTACCATGTAAAGTCAGTGGTCCTTTTAGTTTTCCTGTGTAAGCCGAGAAAGGCAAGCAGCCCGCCCTGCTTGCGTGCCCTTGTACTGTATAAAATGCTTCTACGTGCTTCCATTTTTTGCTACTAGCCAAAATGCAAACATGAATTTTAAAGACTGAGTTCTATACTATCTTACTCTTGTTTGGACATTTAGTCCAAAGCAAACCAAAGTAAAGCTGTACTAATTCAGAATTATAGCCTTTGGTTTTCCGTTTGTATGGAGGTAGTTCACTTCATAAAGTGCCGTGTGGCGTAGAGTCATTTCGTAAATACCGATGTGCTCCAGCACTGATGAGCCCCTGTTTTGACTCCTAGGAGCAGAAAGTGATTTATATAAGCTGTCACAGTATTAACATTAGTAATGCTTTCCTCTTCAGCGCTCTGAGAATTAACTACCTTGGCTTTTGAATATAAAATGTGACTGTATTGAATGGCAGTATGAATTTTTGGATAATGAAAAAACAGTCTGTCGGCAGAAAATGCTTGGAGAGCAGATTCCCCCAAAACCATTTTATTGGGTTTACTAAAATTTTTTTTCCTAGTCAGCATTATGACCTTATAACTTAATTTTCCCTCAGTTATGTACACATTCATTATCAATAGGTAGTTTAACCTATCTTTGTATTCTTTCCAAAAAAAGTAAACTCAGGGGTTTTTTTCCCCCCTCATAAGTTAATCACAGTTACACTAATCCAGTTCATTACCTGTTTTTTGCTTGGAAGATGCTAAGATGGAAACAGTGGAAATAGTTCAGGACTTTTGTCAACATCATACTCTTACAGAAACAAACAATCCACATTGATACAAATAGAAATTTTATATATGAGGAAGGAAGGTATATTGCTCACCCCCCAGACTTTATTTTTTACTGTATACTCACTGAAACTATAACTTCCCTCTATATAACTTCAGTGGTGAATTCAGACTTTTTAGTTTGCAGACATTGTAACCACAAAGTTCACAAGCAGATTCCTACTTATTTTAGTTTCCTCGATTTTAATTGACTCAGTTTATTTTGAGACCCTGCTTTTCAAAAATGCTGGGAATCTGCCTATCTCAGGTTGATTACATAGATATGAAGCAATTCAGAATAGCAAATTCATTTATGGAAACACTGATATTCAGATGATGTCTCTGGAGAACATCCCTCGTCTCTAGAATAAAGTTTATTTTCTAATGCTGTTTTCTGCCATAGGATTTTACTTTCAAAGACTGCCCTATCATATTGATACTTTCTTATTCATATCTCTTCTCACTAAAAGTTGTTACTGTTATGTTCTACAGTGCTTACTACAACAGAACTTACTGGTTGCAGGACTTTTATTTCTCATTACACGTTTTTCTACTTTTCAGATATTGCTTTCTGAAACATGCTTTCCCAGTGTGCTAACTGAAGTATTTGTGTCAGTGGTTTATAAACAGCAAAGGAAAGGGATTCTGGGAGAAGGGGAAAGCCTTGGCTTATTGTTACTGTTGCTTGCCATGAATACTCTCAGGAAAATTTCCAATCGACTCGTGAATGGGAACAGTGCCCACACAGCAGATGGCTATGGGTGTAAGCATAGAGAAGATCATGCCCATGCATTAAATGTGGTTGCTGAGGGCAGACTTCCCAGGCTAAAACTTCACGTATCTGCAACTTTTGTGCCAATGATTGAGAGGATATGCTACTATCAGTCATTTTTTAAAGAAGTCTAACTTTGAGAAATAATAACGTTTTTCTTATCTGCATAAAGAGTCTTCTATGAAGATAAACCAAACTTTTTTTTGTTGCATATGGGATTAAGAATTTTTTTTAATTTCTTTTTAAAGTTCTTACATGGGAGTTTTAAATAAGACCAAAAAGAAGTAAATGTATTAGCATCTAACAGAACATGAATTATTGCATAAAATTAACACAGCTATTTGTGCCCAAATTGTCATAGAATTAATAAAGTGAGCTTCTTTGGTCCCCCATGTATATATATATTTATTTATTTTCTGTTGAAAAACCATTTTGTAATCAGATCCTATAATGTTTATCTGTATCATTAGATTACTGCAGAGGAACATGGATACATTTGCAGAATGTCACCACTGGTTTGCTTCACGAGAGTCTGCTCCTCTGTTGCTTCTTATGGGAGAGACTTTTATCATTCTCATTTATTTCACAATACAGTTGTGCCTGTTGATAAAATCAGTCAAAAATTCCAGCATAATCTGTTCTAGATACTTAATCCTGAATCACATTTTTCTTATCATCTACACCTGAATGTATAATTTGAAATAAATATAGATATTAAATCTATTTAGTAATCCTGGTCAGGCGAAATAATCAATAGATGGTCTTAAAAACCTTAAGTAAAAGAAAAAATGATGGAAACTGACTACGGTGTTTGAATGAGTACAGAATATTTTTTTAAAATATGAGTAGAACTAGTGTCCCTATAGTTTAAACTACATGAAAAGTATAGCTAGGATGATTGACTGAAATTTCTTATTGGATTATTATTGAGGTCAAAGCTATACTATTTGAATAACAGCATTATTGAAAGCATTATTAAAAGATTTTTACCATTAACATCAGCGTAAGAGAAAGAAATACTTTACAACGTGATTTTTGCTATTTAGCTCTTCTGTATTTTAGAACTTGTGATTTTTTTAAATATGTATTTAAATACATTTATTATTGTTATTCAAGAATTAAATATTGAAGGCTGTAAACCTCTGATGGATCGAAGTCTGGAGAGAGAAAAAAAAAACCCCAAACATAATGCTCACTTATTCCTTCAGGGAGAGGAGGCAATGTCAGATATTTTCTTATATATTCAGTATTATCGATCTTCACTCTTCTTTATGCTGGTGTGAATGTCATCTTTTGGGAAAATGGAAATCTCAATGCTTCTTCAGGTCTTCTATTCTTTGCAAAACAGTCAAGTAGCAACACTGAAACTCCAAAAAGGCTTGGTTCCTGCCAGGAGGAGATTACTTTATTGTGTAAATTAAGGTAATATGTGGGGGGCATTTTTTGAAAACCCAGTTCAAACCACTGGCTGATTTTATTTTTGATTATAGAAACATCTGCAAATGTTCCACTGGGCAGAATGTTTGATTAAAACCATAATGTTTTTTTGGTCTGCTACAGAGACTCAGCAGAGATTGGTTGACTTCAGAAGGCAAGTCCCTAGGCACAAGGTACTACCATCTGAGTAAAGATGGTAAAATCTTGTACCCAAATAAGTTAGAGTAACTTAGGGAATACATTATTTGCTTTGACAGGGATTTCCATAACCTTATTTTAACTTCAGTATTGAAAAACATGCTTACCATTTGAATGTTGCAGAATAGCATATGGTATCTTGAGAGGTATGAGGGATGTGGTTTCAGGTACGTAGCAATTCCAGGCAGGATATAGGACCAAGGATTTCCAACTTAATTTTCAAAGTTCTTTCCTTTCTTGTGTTCAGCAAATATACATTGTGAATCGATTTCATCCTTCTCTCCTCTACAGAAAGCACTTATTCTGAAAGGGTCTTGTGAATTATTCTGTGTTCAGTCGCTCCATAGCAAGCGACATGTCCTGTGCTTTTAGATTTTATGGTTTTGAAAAAATATCAGGGCTGCTCTTGTTTTTTTTTTTTTTTAATTTGTTTGGGGTTTTTTTTGCTTATTAGGTTGGGGTTTGGGGTTTTTTGTTTGGGTTTTTGTTCCCTTTACATTAATCATTAACATCAGATTACTTTATACAATGTGTAGTCTGGACTGCAACAGAAATATTTAGATTCAAGTAAAACTTTATCAGTTTAGCAAGGTATGCATATTTTTTGCTTGGTTTTAATAAATAAGATGTATCTGTTTACTTTGTTATACTTAAACACAAATCTTTGTCTAAGCAGTGAATAAAAATCTCAATTTAAGATGTTAACAGCATTCAATGTTATTTTAATAAAACAAACAATCCTTTGTACAACTATTATAGCCTAAAGTAATTTGAATAATTGAATACCACTTTGTCTAGAGAAAACCATTTGTAGCAGCACTTGCTTTTCCAAAGGAAAGCAAAGTGAAAACTCCAAAAATTATATTGATGTTTTGTAAAACCTGCTGATCCCATTGCATATGTGTGGATAAGGCATCTAGATTCTGACCTTCTCTTAACATTATTTATAGCTGCAGCAAAAAGCAAATTATGAGTGCACTCAAGTGCACAGAATGTTTAGTGTTTAAGATGGCAGCTTAGAATGAGATCTACGAACTCAGAGCAGAAATAGCCTTCAGGGCGTTCACAGCAGGAAGAGAACCCCAGAGAGCAGATGAAAGCAGGTGTAGAAATGACAGAGGACATTGAGAGTTTAGTTCAAGGGATTGTAATTTCAATCTAGTCATTTTTCAGTTTCCTTTCTTTGACTTCTGATATGATTAGAAAGGATTATAATAAAATATTTAGTTGAGAGAAGATGCAAATTAGGTCATCTGCCACAGTGACCTTGTAGATTCAAGAGAAAATACTCAGCAAAGGGTGGGGGAAAGCCAATCATAAACTGGGGGGGGGGGGGGGGACGGGACACAGGACTTCAAACCAGACAGATACTTAAAATGTCTGCCAAAATAGCACACTTGAATTCAACCTAGACCGTGGTGTTTTGATGAAAGGTTAGTAAAACCTATACAATATGTGGAAAAGGTATACATTTGTATACCGTATACAATGATAAACAATAGCTATCACATTTCTTTACCTGAAGAATACCAAGCTGAGTGACATGAAGCTGAGTGGTGCGGTTGACATGCCTGAGGGATAGGATGCCATCCAGAGGGACCTGGACAAGCTCAAGAAGTGGGCCTATGTGAACCTCATGAGGTTCAACAAGGCCAAGAGTAAGGTCCTGCACATGGATCAGGGCAAACTCCAGAACCAATAGAGGCTGAGGGGATGAAGGGATTGATAGCAGCCCTTCAGAGAAGGACTTGGGGGTACTGGTGAATGAAAAACTGGAGGTGAGCTGACAATGTGCGCTCACAGGCCGAAAAGCTAACTGTATCCTGGGCCGCATCAAAAAAAGTGTGGATAGCAGGTTGAGGGAGGTGATTCTCCTTGTCTATTCTGCTCCAGTGAGACCTCGCCTGGAGTACTGCGTCCAGATCTGGGGGCCCCAGTACAGGAAAGACATGGACCTGTTGGAGCAAGTCCAGAGGAGGGCCAAGATGATCAGGGGGTTGGAGCACCTCTGCTATGAGGACAGGCTGAGAGAGTTGGGGTTGTTCAGCCTGGAAAAGGGAAGGCTCCAGGGAGACCTTTTTGCAGCCTTTCAATACTCAAAGGGGGCTTATAAGAAAAGCGAGGATAGACTTTTTAGCCCTTGTGCTATCTTAATACACCATGCTAATGGTTTTAAACTAAAAGAGGGTAGATGGAGATAAGGAAGAAAATTTTTATGACGAGGGTGGTGAAACATTGGAACAGGTTGCCTAGAGAGGTGGTTGATGCCCTGTCCCTGGAAACATTCAAGGTCAGGTTGGAGCAACCTGATCTAGTTGAAGATGTCCCTGCCCATTCCAGGGGGGTTGGACTGGATGAGCTTTAAAGGTCCCTTCTAACCCAAACCATTCTATGATTCTATTCTATGATAAAAATAATCTCTCATACTCCATCAGCTTCTTCAACCACTTTAATTGTGATGTGGTTTAGAAGTTCAGCTTTATTTAATCCACCATTTCAGCTGCTGTGTGTCACACTGAGAAATATATCAGCCCATAGTATAATCTAGGTATTGTTTTGACTCATAAGACTTATATCAGGGCTATTTTGGGGGAATAAAGATAAAACCTTCCAGTACAGTTCTCTTCTAAATATTTAAATGTATTTAAAGTAAACTTAACCTCATTTAAGCAAATTGTTCTGTGTGCACATGCAAATTTTAACATAGTAATTGAACTATCAGTATTTACAGTAGCGTGCCAACAGAAATTCTCCAAGACATTCCTTTCAGAGATGCTTTAAAACCATCATTTCCTTTTTCTCACATTGGATTTATTTTCAAAAAAGTGTGTTTAGGTAATATTACGTATGGGGTTTTTTTATTAAGTTCACAATTAGTAGGAAACAACACAAACATAGGAGACCTCTTTTTCATGTTTTGAGAAAGGTCCATATTCCTTGTAATGAAAAGAAATACTTAAGGCTAAAGCTTTCACTTCTCTTCTGCTGACTAATGACAATGTCACGGCAAATAACCTGATCTTGCTGCTGCATTAGCTTTCCAGGGTTGCTTGTGTAAACATGCATGTGATACTGCCTTGTGGCTGTTGTAAAGAAAGAGTGAAGTTATTGGCCAATGAATTAACTGTCCTTCAAATAAGTAGTAATAATTGCATTTTTGAAGTGGCCCAAAATCCCAGCCTATCTTCTCATGTGTGTTTGCTGTAAATTGGAATTTTTGTTACTGTTGGCGTCTCAGATTTCCAACATTAGTCTTTTCAACACTGGCAAAATCCCATTTCTGTCTGTTTTCAGCCGCACTAACAAATGCCATAAACTTTGTTCAAAAAGAAATTGCATTTCCTAAGATTTCTGCCAATGCTTCCCTACGTTACATTACAACAGCAAACAGAATCATCATCCACACTGCAGGGACCAGGCAACTCAGCAGGAAGAGGAGGCTATAATTTACGATAAGGCAAAGAACAAAATTACCTAACAGTTGCCAGGCTTGTATCTTACATGTACAGTAAGAACAGAAGAACATGCTTTGATCATATTTTTGTATAATTTGTGTATAATGCAGCAAAAAGTAAGCTGTAAGAATAGATTAGTAGTGTTAGGTTAATGGTTGGACTCGATTCTAAGGGTGTTTTCCAACCTAAATTATACTATGATTCTAATAGATTGCTACAAATATAAATAAACTTGCACCTGAGCTTAATAAAATCAGTAAAAGTCTGATGTTAAGTTAAGCTTTGGACTTCCCTGCTTACAGAGATGATCAGATCTAAGTTTTCTCGTTAGCATACCCTCAAAGAACAAGGCTGGTCATTTAAAAAAAAAAAAAAAATCCTCATCTAAGCTAATAGAGGAAGAGTTATCTCTTCCTCCCATGTGGCTCTATGTATGCATGTGTGAGAGTTGGCTATGGCTCCAAATCTGCTGGAAATGTTCATTTTTTAAAAAATATATATGGATTTTTATTTTTTATATTGTACACATTTGTTTATTTGCCATGATTGTATTTTGTTCATTTGCTGTGTCCTTACTTTGACGACATTTTTAGAATAATGAGGGAAACAAAACCTATGTAGTTTAAGGAGAGGTTTAATCAGTTTTTTGAACAGACTATGTGGTATAATGCTAAAGCAAATAAAGGCGCAGGCTGGAAGACCAAAGAGCTCTTTCCAATCCTACATGTTTCTTTAATTCCATCGTAGGACTCCACTGGTATCCACAGCCTCCTTTCCAACATTAAACTGGCAGAAATGTAGGCACAACATTTTTACTTTCTTTAAGAACGTAAACCAACCCCCCTCAGAATATACACGTGAAACTTCTGTGACTTCATCGCTCTGAGATTTATAATCTAGGCCTGATAGTGAATCTTTTACAGATAGACAATTACCCAAATGAATAACAAGTCTAATGTCAACAAGTGTGCAATAGCTGTATGCTTGATGGAGTTCTGCTGTGTCACAAGGTACCTCCGTTAATTTCAGTAGAACTTGTATACTTGGTCCATATATTGTAGGTGATGACATTTCTCAATTTGTCAATTTTTAGGTCTTCAACTAGAAAGTTGCACTGAAAGAGTTCTTTTTTCTTTTGCATGCTAAAGAGAATCAGAAAGGGAGTGCAACGATATTCATTGATATTCAATAACCAGTTATATCAGCAAAGATAGATTTTGAGACTAGTGGAATATTTATAATTTCATTCTGCCTCTTGGCCCCCTATAATAAGTTAATATGAAGAAATAATTCAGCCACGCAGATGTGTGTCATAACAAATAACATAATATTGGAGAGTTATATGTGGGTTTTCTGTTGAGTATATAACCTTTTCAGAACTTTGTACTGTCTGCCCTATCTGTGTAAGGTCGTAGTCTGCTTTTACCTTTGCTGTCGTCTTAACTGTGCTGCCAGTGGTATGCCTTGTTCTTGTCTGTCTTTTCCCGATTTGTTTCTGCTTCTGTTGCTGAAGAAGTCGATGAGGACTGACAACCTTTTAATACAGATTTAAAAACAAACTTTACAATTATATTGTTGGAACATAATGCTCTGTGTGTGTGTGTTTTCCCCTGTGGAATGACTTACAAATCCTGCATACAAAATACTACTTTTTCTTGGTGAAAGAATTTATAGGGGAATATATTGTCTACATAAGATGCTGTTAAGTGTTGTCCAAAAAGAAAATGACCTTTGGGTCCTGTATAGCAGTCAGGATGATTTCTGGCAATCTTTTATTTTTCCTTTGGGACTTCTTACCAACTAGATGTAGTCCACTATAAATGCATTCTCATCGGAGTGTGTTTGTGTATAGTGATGTTAGACAAAACCAAGTGCTTATTACTTTGAAGATAGGAGTCAGTAAAACATAAACAGGTACAGATTTATGACTCTGCACTTCAGAGTATCACGGCGCTTGATATACAGTGCAGTCAACTTTATCTGAATGTCACAGAGGATAGTGAATATATCTGTAATAGCAAGGTCATTTATGATGTAATTAATAGGTTGGGATTTCTTTTGTACCACAGTTTCAAATAACTTTAGTTCTCATAATCAGGATTATTAGACATGGAATGGGTGTCCTTGAAATATGTAAATTATCCTGTGAAATACAGGCATACAGATATTAAGCATAGGCTGATGTCACCTTACCAGTGTGAATATTTTTGTGGATAGCATTTCTCTTGGAGACATACTGACTCTTTAGCAAGTAACACAAATTTCAAAGTGTTTATTCATGTCACCAGTGTTAGTGCAGCCTTCTTTGGTGCAGTCAGTGGAAAAACTCTCACTGCTATCAGTGGATTAAATATCTCAGTCTGCAAAACTGCCAGCCATCACTGTTCACAAGGTAACTACATTTTATCTCACTTTTACTACTCTCAGTCTCACAGCTTTGCCAAGAATACTTGAGCTACACTTAATTTTTTTTTTTACAGTGCTTTGTTTTGTGTCAAGGAAATATGCCATGACTGTAACAGAAGCAGACCAATACTTTTTTTTTTCCTTTTTAAATGGGAGTGATAAGCTTAGATAATATTCCAAGAACCTTCATCTACATATCTACATTTTTTAAATGCAAAAGGATGAGAAAGAATGCCTTGTTCTTGTGGCGTGTGTGGAGCTAAGACATTGGAAGAGATACCTTTAATAAGCACGCAGGTTTTTTAGTATTCAATTTAAGCAAACGTGAAACTTATAATAGGAACTGTGGCTATGTAACAAAAGAAAAAGTGAAGGGAAGATCCATCTTGGGACAGTGTGCACTACATTCTGCATGGTTCTATTAATCACAAACCCTGATGTCTGTCAAAACAATCCTCGTGCTTCCGAATTCTGCTTAGTGCTGTTGTTTGTGATGAGACTTCAGCTGCTCACATGCCAGGTGAGCCCTTACAAACTATTCTAGCTATGGACTCTTATAATTTAATGTGTGGATGTGATGGGGTTGTCTGAGCTTGGTTTGGGAGTTTTACCAGAAAGAAATCTTACTGAAGGAAAGATTAGTTCTGTTTCATTTAAATGTTAAGTAAACTTCGGATGGCATATAGTTAATTGGATTTCATGATTGTAGAACACGGACAAGGAAGCTTCTGTGAATACCATAAGCATAGATTATCATCTGCTCTGGCCATCATGCTTGGATCTCCTGGGGAAAATTCCCTAATGCTTAGTAATTTGTAAATTAATTTCACTTCTAGTGTCTGTTTTATTTTTTGGAGCAAATAATTCAAGGCAATCTAAGCAAATATATTACCATATCATTATTTTTCTATTCACTGGAGGTTCTGTCTGAACACAAGGAAAAACTGCCTTACTGTGAGGGTGACCAAGCACCGGGACAGGTTGCCCAGAGATATTCTAGACACTCCACCCTTGGAGATATTCAAAAGCTGACTGGAAATGGTGCTGAGCAACCTTCTCCAGGTGAGCCAGCTTTAGCAGGGAAGTGGACCAGATGACCTCCAGAGACTCCTTCCAACCTCAACCATTCTGTGATACTGGAACTGTATTACAAAAGGGATTTTTTTTTTTTTAAATATTTGGATTATTTTGATTTCTCAGTGGAAATGTTTATGTTGTAATCATCTCTACACAAGAAATTTCCTCGTTCAGCTTTTTCAGTCCCTAGTAGAACTGCCTTTCATTATCAAGATCTTCATATAAACTAAGCTATATTAGCAATAGCTACTTGGCTAGAAAATAGTAGAAGTAACAAAGTATGTATGGTGGCAGAGTTTGAATTGTCTAACAGCAATATCTTTTCTCAGATAATTTTTTACCACATACTGTCTTGTTTTCTGCATTCTAAATAGTAAACAGTCGTCTTAGTGGAGACTGTCCTTTTCCAGCAGCCTGCTTGTTTGCAAACCACACATCTCCAGCAGCTTTGTTTTTAGTAACTCTCCCACTCTTAAGCTGTAATGCTGGCTGGATTTTACTGGGGGATTTGCAGTCAGGCACAGGAAGAGTATCTTGTAGATGTGAATGGGACTGTAATTCCTGGTTATGAGGGTGTGGCAGGATACCAGTAACAACATACCCTGATACACGGCAGGCAGTTTGGGTTACAAGAAACTAAAGAAATTTCCATTTTCATACTTTGACTTACCTCAGTTAATCTATGTATCCTACCAAGGGGTAGGATAATTTGGGCATAGTTTGGCTTCCAGTCAGTCATAACAAAGCAAGAAAGCATAGAAAGAAGCATGTATCTGTGTAAATTGGTTAGCAGTACATGGGTGGTTTCAGCTAGGTGCTGCAGCATCAGAATAAGCCCTCACCTGTGGAGGCGTGAAAGGCACTGCGGAAACATGTATTGCCTTGCCACTTTGCCAGACCGAGAACTGATGCTGTACCTGAAGTAACAAGGTCCAGCAGAAGTACTGTAAGGGCTTAGCTTTGTCATTCTCATTTTGATTGACAAGATTTCTGTAATTTTGGACATAGTACTGTTAAGAGCTGGAAGTCAAATAATACTTGATTAAGCTGAAAGGCTCAACAGTGAATAGTTGTAATGCATACCACAAATCATGATTTTGCAGACAGATTTGTATTTAACTAAACTATAACAAATGAGGCATTTAACCTACATAAGGCTATTGGTTCTGCTGTGGGTGATTACAGCAGTAGCGTCTAGTGCTTCCTGCCTTGTTGGAGTATCACCTGGCCAATCATCTGCAGTAAGAATGAACCACTACAATAAAACTTACTTGGGGGCAGAAGCAATCACGCAGTGACTAAAGCTGAATATTAGGATATGTAGTCATTAATTTGGACCACTTATGATCATGACATTCATTGTTCTTGAGAACAGCTGTGACCATGAAGTTGTTGATTTGACAAAGGTGGAAGATTGAGTCATTGCACAGAACAGATATTAGTATTTTTACGTAGCAACTGAAGACTGCATATCTATGGCACGGATCAGTTTAAGAGGAATTTGGTTTTCTGAAAATTTCGTTTAGAAAAATTGCAGCATCTTACTTGGGTCTCTTTCTACTCTTTCTTCTGCTAGCTCCCATGACTCTTTTACCTCATCTTCCCTATCATGCTATTGCACTTTGTTTCTGTCACTTACCTTTATCTGACTTCATTGTTTACCATTAAGATTCTTCAAAGTTGTTTTCTTAGGTATGATGGTATTATATTGTATATGAATTGTTTCTATGTTTTCATGATTTTGATAGTTTCTTAATTTTATTATGTTTGTAATTCGTAGCTAAAGTTAGTAGCTTTCATAAATGGATGCTGCTATAGGAAAGAGCAAGCAATTTATCCACCTGAAAATTTTCAAGATTGATCTGAATGTTGAAATAAAAATTGGTAAATACCAGTTGTGTAAGCAAATATAACATTAAGACCATATATTACCAAACCTAAAAGAAACAATATAAACCAAATAGGAATTACATAAATAATTAGCAGCATTAAACTGTAATCAAATTCCAGTAGACTAGATAATCAAATTTTAGGGACTTGATTACATATGGAGGTTTTGCTGATTAAATATCTCTGATTAACTCCATGCATAATGCTCTTATTCCAAAATAAAGGTACCTTTTTCTTTTAATCTTAGCTTATTTTGATGGCACTGGACATTCTACCTTTCTGATGTTTGCATATGGAATGACCCAGTCAGAACTGACAAACTATATTTTAAATAGGGAAGAATTTAAAGAGTTAGCTTTCTGTAGTCTTAATTAAGTGGATCGTCCAGCTAAATAAAATCTCTAAGGTGGAATGGATGTTAGATATTAATAGTTTATCTGAGTACTCAGCATCTGAAGTCAGACATAACCTTAAATAGAGTATATTTGGAATTTCAGTGATGTAATAGAAACAGTCAGTTAAATTTTTTTTTATTTATTATAGACTTTACCGAGGCTTTCTGGAAAGTTTCGTTAGTACATGCATGACAATTACAGCACAGAATCTGAACTAAAACCAGTAGTACTGTGTCTATCTTCTTAAGATGTAAAAATGCAGAATACTCTTGTGGATGAACACTTTTGTGTTGTAGTAATTAAGGCAACATAAATATATGCATACATATGCAAAAGTAAAAAAAAAAACCCCAAACTATCCAACAAGTACATTTTTTTATGATTTGGCACCAAATGTCTTTGTTCCCTTGAGTTGGGAGACACTGAAAACAGAACTTTCTTATCTGTCTTCTATATGCTGTTCACTACTCTATCTAACTATTAGTCTTACTTTTATTCATCTCTTTCCAAAGGGGGGAAAAAACAATTTTTTTTCAGTGTCTCTTCAAATAAGCATTTTATTTTTTGGTAAAGGCACATCATTGTTTTTTATTTTAATTTCAATTTTCTATGCATATGGGTTGAAAAATAAGCAAGCCATTAACTGCTCTCAAACTCACCAAAGTCAATATTCTTGGATCATATTTGGAATTTTTTGTTTCATTTATTCCAGTTATGCAAGGTAGTCCTTCACTTCATACTTTTAAAAGCTGCTGATTAAATGCCATTGAGATTTAATGTACATGTGTTGAAAAGGAAGTAAATAAAATTCAGCATCTGTCAGTTAAATCTTGTGTACACAATAAGCAAAACAAAATTATTTAATGATAAGAATGCTAAGTGTGGAATTAAGTTTGCTAAATTTATGTCAGCTAATTCTTCTTAAAAAGTCTGGTAAGTTAAGTTCAGGGAAGGATTGTGTACCTGACATTTGTTTTGTGGGTTTTTCTTTTTTCTCCTTTTTATTGATAGCTGGGCTGTTTCTGTCTGAGAGCAAACAAGTAGTACTTGATTAAGTCAAAGAATGCTAAACAAAGGCTTTGCTTAATTTAAATATTTGAATTTCTAAAATTACTTACTCTGTATTCCTACAAAATAAGACCACATTCACTCAGAAGTTCCTGTTGGAAGAACTGCTTCATTTACAAGCTCCTTGGATCATCTTGAATGTGATGCACATTGAGTTTCAGCTGAGAACAGTGATTTTTCCAGATAAAATGTCCAGAAGCACATTTCAGGATTTGTGACTTTCACATGTTTTGACTAAAAAAACTCTTGACTAATTATGTACTCTGCGATAATCCAAGATTATTTTAACAAATTTGGAAGTGACACGCAGGGAAAAATAAAATTGAATGACACCCCAACAGTAATGAGAAATAAAAGCTTTAATTATTACACCATTTTAACAAACAGTGCGTGCAGTGCTAACTACAGTTTTGAAAGCCTCCTGCTGGTTATTGTCACTGGATGAGGCAGAAGGCAGGATTCTCAGTGGGATGAACCATTAGTTTAAGAAGTGTCAATAACACAGATGAAGATTGCTTGTAAGGTGGTGAATCCAAATCCTTTCCTCCTTGATTTGACATCACCTTGATATTCAGATTCTCCAACATGACACACAGATGATGAATGAACTTAATTTTCTGTGCGTTCATGTTTGATTTATTATAGTTGGACAGTCTACAAAATGTAAAGCTATATAGAGGTGAGCATTATGAATAGCAAACTCTCAAATACACGTTTTGTTCATGTTTATACATGTTTTCCTCAACCATAACCTAAACTATATGTACATGTAGAATTCCCTTTAAGACTTTGAGGTAAGATTGTCTTTCTGTAATTCTGTTTATTTTACTGGTCTATATACTAATTTCAGTCCAATTACTATGCTTGTTTCTTTTGAAATTCATAGAATTTTCATCTGACCTATCCACTGGTTTTGTTTCTTTGGTTTTTCTGGAAAGTAAATTAATTGTCATTTAGTGGGACTCCTAGGTATTTTCTGGATCTGTTCAAAATAAGAAATTAACACTTCATGATTTTTCTTATGTATGATACTTCTAGCTGGTAATTCTGGAATTCGTATGTGATTTGGTTTTTTCCCCCTGAGAGAGATAGAATGAATCATTCTTCTTGGCACTAAAGATCGCTCGTGGACAAAAAGTTCTGCACAATGACACAGAATCAAGCAACTTGCAATCACAGATAAACACGTATCTATTTGTTTATTTCTGCAACACTCTTAAGAACTTTTACATCTATAGCTGTGACTATAATAAATCTGACTTCAAGATTAATCCCATATCTATGAACAAATGAAAAAAGTTGCACTGTGATGGAGTGTTGGCGATTGCCTGGATGGTGTGTGGGGTTTTTCTGTTTGTTTTTAAACCTATGTTTAATAACAGTGGATTTGAGCATCCTGAGAGGTTAGTGATGTCATCTTCACTTTCTTTTCTTCCTGTTGGGAAACGCAGTGATAATGAATGTGGTCAGAGTATAGAGGTGATAAATATGTATTGTGTGAGCATTGGCAACTTCGTAATACTTTTTTTTTTTTTCTTCTGGAAGTGAAGAACAGTGAATAGTTTCCTGTCTTTCCTTTGTAAAACACGTGCATTCTCATTCTTTATTCTTCGTAGAAGAAAAGGTATCTCTTCCTAGGCTCCATTACTTTCAAAAACTTGAAAATAACTTTTACTTGTAACTCCAACAGTACATAAACAGCCAGTGCCTTGGAAATTTGTTGAGTATTTTATTGAGGCTAGCATTGCAACATTACCTCTGCTATCTGATCTCCGCCTGCTGATAACCCAGAGCATTGTGTGCTTCTCCAAGACAACCATCCAGGGAAGGGCTTCACCTGGCGTTCAGGGCTTTCAAGACTTGAATTTTGAGATTGATTGAGAGCCTCTCTGTTCAATGTCTGTACTCTCCATGAAGAGGCTAGGGATCTTTTCATTCTATCTTTTGTAGTCTTTCAAGCCTTTTCTGTTTTTACTATGCCACCATCATTTCTTACCTAGTTCCACTGTTCATTCAGGCAGACAGAGCTGTTTTCTCCACTTGTGTTGCAGAGGATTAATCTTTGCAGCTGCAGTCTCAAACAGGTCTAGTCTCCTCTCAGTAATTTTGGGATCCAATTCAAAACTTTTCTTTTAAAAAAAATTCTGTTGACTTTGTTGTAATTTGTCTTTTTGATTCAAGACAAATTCAGTATTAGCATTAGTAGATATCTTTTTATTGACTTCAGTTTAGTGATAGTACAGGGTACAATAATGTTCTGGATATTTTCATACAAAATATAGTCTTATAGAAATATTACAATTTAAAATGAAACATTAACTCCATTTGTTGTTTATGCTGAAATTGTTCTTTTTTCTTAAACTTTCCTGTTCTTACATTCAGTATGGCAACTTATTTGGCTGAAAGTCTTGTCTAAAAACTCATGGTTACCATTTCTGGATTAGCTATAGACAGAATGATCTTTCTTTATTCTCATTTCATCCGCTTGGAAGCTCATTTCACTCAGGTAAGAGGTGATGTGCTCTTTTGACTACTTTCACAGCAACACAGAATGACTGGGCTTTGAGAGGACCTCAGGAGATTGTCTCAGGCAACCCCGCTGCTCAAACAGGGTCAGTCAGAGTGGGTTGACCAGGACCACTTGGGGTTTGCATATCTCCAAGGATGCAGATTCCACAAACTCTCTAGGCAACCTGTTCTGGTGTTTCACCCCCCTCACAGCAAAAAAGTGTTTTCTTGATGGAATTTGCTGTGTTTCCATTTGTGCCCATTGCATCTTGTCCTGTCACTGGGCACCGCTGAGAAGAGTGTTTCTGTGCATGTGTATAGTGAGATGGTCTTGATGAAAGCACAGAGGTAATTTACTCAAGGAGAAATTTTGAATGCTTCTTTGGGACAAACAGATTTTTTTCTTGATTGAGTCTGCTTGTCTTTCTCCTTAAACCATTCATTCTTTTTTTTTTCCTTCATTTCCCCTGTAATGGACAGATAAATTGGTAAGATTTCTAATTAAATATGAGAGAATTCTAGACACAAATTTATTTTAACTTTCAGTGCAGTAGTAATATTTTATAACTGTTTGAAAATTAAGCAGTAGGGTGATTAAAATGATGTCCCTGCTTCTTCAGCCTCACCATCTACTAGAAAAGCTGTCCTTAAGGAGCAGTCTGCAAGAGTAGCTTGTGTGATTCTTTTTAATATGATATATACTTTCTTTTACCCTTTATTTGACAGTGAAATAATTAACAAGGTTAATGATGTTGACATTTAAAGTATCATAATTGACATCTGATTTAGTGTCCATTATCATGAATAAGTCCTGTTACTCAAAACTATTCACTCACTGTGCAAACCTAGGTACATCACTGTATTATTAAACTAAACACATTCAGGTTTTCAGTGTTTCTTTATAATCCTAATTTATACGGATTTCATGTACATCAGACACTAAAAATTTTATCTACTTCAGATGACTACCCATGTTTCTTCCCAAGAAATTTTTTCCTATATGTGATGATCCATACACTTAACAAAAATTACCGGTACAAAATTTACCATTCTGGTTTCATAGGCATAACTTTGTAATTTTTGTTTTGTTTTTTTTTCTGAAGACTACAGTTGAATCTTATTTTTCCTAAACTTTCTAAAAATACTTGTGTGATTGCAATGATACCGATTTTTAGACTGTTTTCCCCACTCTTGTACCTTCCAGCAAGAACCCGAAAACCCTAATGTGACAGACGAGACCCACAAATAATGTGAAGCCCATTGGCCTATTTAGGTGCATGCAGTCAGGGACTTCTTATGTTAATAAATGTTTTCTGGTAATTCTGTCACGGGACCAGATGAGCGAGGCCGTGCAGCATGAATATAACTGTTATCATTTCTGGTCAGCCTGATGCTGGCTGGGTTCGTCACCTGCGTAATCACCGGGCTGATTAGCCAGCGTAGAGGTGCCGCTTTGCCCCGGCGCAGGCACTGCTTGCCCCCGCAGGGGAGCCACGGTCGGTGGAGAAGAGGGAGCCTGAAGGGAGCCAGGGGACCAGGCGTGGGGGATGCAGGAGGAGATTTGGGGAGGGGACTGTGGAGATGTGGAATATAAATTTGTAGAAAATTAAGCTTTATTAGTTCATAAAATAATCTCTGTTTTCTTCTGAAGTACTTTGTGATATAATATTCAGCGTTAATTAAAAACTTGGGTGTCTGATTTAGCTTGAAACAGTTGTTATAAAGTGTGAGAAATCTTACAAGGAGCAAAGGCTATGTATTGAAGATAGATGAGGTTTGAGTAGATTAAAAAATTACGTAAGTTAGCTTTGTTTGTCCTCTTGCATGAACTGTATCTGCCAAGGATGCACACTTTCCTCTATTTTAAAATAACTAAATTTAATAAATAATTTACATAAAAAGGCCTTGATTTCTATTCAGATTTTCAGACTAAACATATTTATCTAGCAAAAATATATTTGCCTATGAAAACTAACAAAAAGTTTCTCTGTGACAAAGTTTCTGTATGTAAATGGTTGTTGGTTTCAAATTAAAATTTATGCTTATCTCCACAATGCAGACCATGAAAATCAATGTTGTTTTACACAAATATATATACTAATATATCTCTTGTAACTTTCTCTCACTTGTCATTTACTAAAATTTAAAAACTCCGTGTGACCATCCACTGCTACATTTTAGAGTTTCATAGAAAGAAGGATGTAAGAAAAAAGGGAGGAACAGCAATAAAATGCTTTCATCTTATTCAGTGCAATATTACCAAATGAGAAGGAAATATTGTTGCTGTGCATAGAAGACATTATTCTAAATGTTAAGAATGCAAAAATATTTCTAAATTTGAGATTTATTTTATTTCATCAAATTGCTATGTTGCATTCCAGTTTCTCTGTACAAAAGGAACACATGTTTTATGAACTCTTCAACTTTTAAATCTAGGTTATGAAAACAAAGAGTAAGTACTATACTAGTCTTATTTATGAAAAAAAGTTTAGGGAGTATAGTTCAGAAAATGCTTATTTGGAAAAAGATGTAATGAAAAGCTTTTAATGAAAATTTCTTAATGTATCCACTGAGACAGAGGAAGAGCCATACCAATATTGTTTAATCGTCATCTTCTGCTAATGAAAGCCTGAATCGAGAAATTTTGTGCCGATAGCTACCAGAAAATGGCTAATGTTATATAATGCCTTGACACACAGTGAAAAGTAGGGATGGATATAAGGAGTTTTAGAAAGTTGTATCTTAATGTCCCTGAGTTGTATGTTTCCAGCCCCTGATTTCCATTCTCCCAGGGAGAGCTTCCTATATGCTAGCTGACGGGATAAAAGTTGTGAAGAACAGGTAATGTGCTAGCAAGGAACTGGTATTACATACTCCTAGAAACTCTCTTCAGGCTGTGCTGGGGTGGGTGTGGGGATGTATCTGTGTGTGTACATCTATTCCAGAAGAGAGGGGGAAGGGGTCCTGCCAAGTACAACCATCTTGCTCACGGATTCATGCTGTATCCTTTGCCTGCCAGATAGGAGTGGTTGGTGGAGATGCATCAAATGGACCACCTGCATATGTCTTGGTGGGAGTCACAGAATGGGACAGACACCTTTATGCTGAAAATGTGGCTATTCCTGGGCAATAACTTCTGTAAGTCTCTGCAGATGAAAAAAGTGCATATGATTTGCAAGCAAGTATGAAGGAAATAATTTTCTCTGATCACACACAGCGGAATAATATCTCTAAAGGTATCATTGCTTATACCACAGTAACACAGGTATTACTTCTCAAAATTTTGTTTGACAGTCACCCTTAGCAGACTTCTACCCTACAACAGAATTTTAAGTAGAACGTGTAAACAGGAAAAAGTAGGAATCAGTTCTTTCATCGGAACAGCTCTGGTTGGAGCTGCAACGCCATGCAGCCAGGATGCTCTCTTGTGTTGGACTGAGGTCTCGCGCTGTACGAATAGGGCTGGTGTTTTGGTGTCACAGCTACATGTCAGTATTTCAGCACTCACTTCCCCTGTCTCTTTGATCAGTGATAACACACCTATGGTTTTGACTTCTCTTTTTTCCTTTCCTCTGCCATTTAGTTGTTCTTTTACACTGTCCAGATCCTGTAATAACATGTTCATGCAATACTGTTCAGCTCTGTGTGTCATATAGCTTAAGCACCATGGCAACCTGTTTCCATCTGAAATGGGATGGAAACAAACAGGTTGCCAACTGCTAACTGTAGCCTTTCTATAACTTTTTTTCCATATATGATTATGTACTCTACTTCCAGTTTACAATTGACTTTGAAGTTCTCATATTTTAATGAAAAAAACCTCATAATACTACCATAGACATGTTTCATTTTATTAGTCTGGGAAATTACAGTTGTAGCCATATATATGATTTTATCAGATTTATTAAAGTCTGTCATTAATTAAACAGATTCAACAACAGTGAGTATATGTATGCACATAGGCACACTCAACAATAAAGAAATTGCTTTTCTGCTGGAAGGAGAGTGGGGGAAAAATTTACTGACATCCATTTATCTAATACTTACTGGATAAATCCAGTGAAGCACCAGGAGATATGCATTACTCCTTCATTATTTTAAACCTTGGATGAATACTAAAATGTATAGGCCTATTTATTATGCTGCTGTATTTCCCATAGAACGAATTACAGTCATACAAGAAGTTCAGTGAACACTAGATATTTCACATATTCACAATAAATCATAAGTGTACAAAAGTAAGCACTACTGCTTTCTGCATACAGCCATGCATTGGGTTTGTGTGGCAAGGTTTTGGTAGCTGGGGGGGGGGCTACAGGGGTGGCTTCTGTGAGAAGCTGCTAGAAGCTCCCCCTGTGTCTGACAGAGCCAATGCCACCCAGCTCCAAGACGGGCCCACCGCTGGCCAAGGCCAAGCCAATCAGCGCCTCTGTGATAACATATTTAAGAAGGGAAACAAAACAAGTTAGGGGGAGCTTTTGCAGCCGGAGAGAGGAGTGAGAAGATGTAAGAAACTCTGCAGACACCAAGGTCAGTGCAGAAGGAGGGGCAGGAGGTGCTCCAGGCGCTGGAGCAGAGATCCCCCTGCAGCCCGTGGTGAAGACCATGGTGAAGCAGGCTGTCCCCCTGCAGCCCATGGAGGAAGGATGAGGGGGTGTAGAGATTCCACCTGCAGCCCGTGGAGGACCCCACACTGGAGCAGGTGGAGGCACCTGAAGGAGGCTGTGACCCTGTGGGAAGCCCACGCTGGAGCAAGTTCCTGGCAGGACCTGTGGACCCGTGAAGAGGGGAGCCCACGCCAGGGCAGGTTTGCTGGCAGGGCTTGTGACCCCGTGGGGGACCCACGCTGGAGCAGTTTGCTCCTGAAGGTCTGCACCCCATGGAAGGGACCCACGCTGGAGCAGTTCATGAAGGACTGTCTCCCGTGGGAGAGACTCACGTTGGAGAAGTTCGTGAAGGACTGTCTCCTGTGAGAGGGACTCCATGCTGGAGCAGGGGAAGAGTGTGAGGAGTCCTCCCCCTGAGGATGAAGAAGCAGCAGAAACACCGTGTGATGAACTGACCGTAACCCCCATTCCCCGTCCCCCTGTGCCGCTGAGGGGGTGTGGAGGTTGAAGCCGGGAGTGAAGTTGAGCCCGGGAAGATGGGAGGGGTGGGGGGAGGTGTTTTAAGATTTGGTTTTATTTCTCATTCCTCTACTCTGTTTTGCTTAGCAATAAATCAGATGAATTCCCTCTCTCAGTTCAGTCTGTTTTGCTCATGACGATAATTAGTGAGTGATCTCTCCCTGTCCTTATCTCGACCCACAAGCATTTCGTTATGCCTTTTCTCCCCTGTCTAGTGAATGAGGGGAGTGAGAGAGCAGCTCTGGTGGGCACCTGGCCCCCAGCCAGGGTCAACCTGCCATAATGAAGTCAATAGAAAACACAACGAATTTGATAGAGCACGTGTAGTCTTTTCACAATACCTCTGTATTATTGAAATTTTAGTAGCTGCATTGATGCATGTGTGCCAAAATGAATTATTCTTTATGTATATTTCAAATACACAAAATCTTCTATGTAAGAAGCAAAACCAAACTTCACATGCAAGATTCTTAATGTCATTTAACAGCTTTAGAACAAGGAAATGAATACTTTTACCTGTTATATACTTTGTTTTCAGAATATATGAGTACACTTTTGTCATTTAGGGTGCAAGTAACAGAAAACAGAGTAAAATATAGAATAAAACCAGAAAAATAAGTATATAAATACGAGTGAATATTTGTGTCTGTCTTTTATTGTATGCTATGCATAGATCAGAACCTAAATTAGTACTATAACACTTTTTCTATCCATATGGTAAAACTTCTAACCCCCGGCTACAATAACTTTAAAATCTTAAAATTTTAATTCCTTAAAATTAGAGTTGAATTAATTTGCTTCTCTCATGTGTAATATGTATCATATACAAGAGGTCAAGTCAGACACGAGGGAGGTTTAGCTGCGGTATCCTAACCCTGTCTCATCAGCCCGTCCTATGTGACTGTATGAATAGGCTTACTGCTGTTCGCTTTGTTCAAAAGCGGGGTGCATGAGCACCAGTTTCATTTGGGAAAAGTTGTGGCGTTGAGATTGTAGCTGATAGACATAAATGTGATAGAATAGTCTATGGAGTCGTACACCCAAATTTCATTGGGTAGATCCTAATGTATAATTAAAGATATATCAATTAAATTGAAAAAATACTGTGTCAATATAGACATTTAAATTGCCGTGAATCTAAAGGGGGTTTTGTTTGTTTTGTGAGTTTTTAGGAATGAAATAAAACCAAAAAAGCCTCGTTGGTTTCATATCAGACCCAGTGGACTCTTAAACGTTACTTTCTCATTGTCCTTCATAGTGTTTATAATTATTCTAGTAAAGGAGACTGTGTTGTTTCAAGGCCATTATAGTGTGTGTGTAGTCAGTGAAAGTGTTACGATGTTATTTATTTAAAAAGTTAATAAATTGATTATACTATGTGATTTGGTAATAATTTTTCATCAAATTTTCCTCAGATATTCTTTGTTCAATAATTGTTCCTTTCACGTCAAAGGATATATATACTGCGTGGTATGTTTAGTATACAGTGTAGGTATTCTATAGAAAGAACATAGACAAGCACCTTGTATTTAAAATTGTGATTATGAAATATTTGACTTTTGCCCTACCTTTTAATGGTGCCTACGCTTTTACTTTATTGTAATTATCTCCTCCCTGATCTCATATTACGTGTTAGTGGAAAGTCCCAAAGCCAGAACCTTTGATTCACCTTTCACGTTGTTAACAGTTACTACTGCAAGATGAAAACAACTTCCAAATCCAAACAAAATTAAACTATATGACATTGTAAAAGTTAAATCCGATTTACATTTTAAATCATTTTGGTAATGAAAGTATGGCACAACTATGAAAGTGTGAGATTAATTTATAGTCTAGGTGCCGTCCCATAAAAGACATATGATTCCAGTGGAAATCAACTTTCATGAGATCCCCTTTCTTCTAGAGACTATTGAGAAACTATTAATTTTACTGGGCTTTTTTTGGTTACCTTTTATATATTATTATTAATTATTAAGGTATTACTTACAAATATCAAGCCTTATTCTTCCAAACTAAGTAGATTCAGGCATAAATGATGGAGGTCTGTGCTTTGACACAGGAGGCCTGGAATAACTTTCCACAGCGGAGAACCTCAAGAACTCTGATCTTAGCAAAAATTAAGTAACATTAGGTATGTATGTGTGTGCCAGTTTCTAATAGCATAAAGCCTTTCCATAGACTGACCACTGTGACATACAAAAAAGTGAGAAGGAGGTGAGACTGGGCAAATATTTATTTTTAGTATTTACTTGACTTCTAATTGATCATGCTAGTCTGTATTCTCTGTCAGTAATTTAATTATGCACAGCAAAAATATTTATCTAACTATACCAGGTAATAACTTGAGAAAGGCCAGGTAGAAAATTTCTGGCTATATACAATGATGAATAGCTGATTCTACAAAGCTAAAGCGTTCTGTGGAAATATATTGATTCTTTTCTGGCTTGTTTATTAATTTATGGAATTTGGTGATATCATTTATATTTTCAATATCATAGAACGATACATTTAGGAAATGTTTCCTGAAATACCTTTATTAAAGAACAAGTGCTAAGTGCTCTTTTTAAGGTAAAATAAATCCTGAACAGACTTTGCATTCCCAAATTCAGTACTAAAATGATACACAGTTACTGCCAATAACATATGTCAAAACGTGAGTGAAGAAAAGTCCTTCTGCAATGAAAAAAACCTCTTTTTTCATGTTTTTCTTGTCAAATCTATACTAGCAGGGATTTAAACACTATAGTGTCAGATACTTAAAATCTGTTGTTGTGCACACATGAAAAACAGATATAAAAATTACTTTTGTTATCACAAGTGGCTATTCCTTGTTCCAGCCACAGAAGACTGGTTAAACATACTGTATTTTGTGATTCTAGTTCTGTACTATGCAACATGTAATTACTTTTCTATTGTCGACCACTAATTTTATAATATGGGATACCCTTTCTTTGCTACATCATTTGTCTTCAATTGGCATTTTTTCCTTCACATTCCAGTTGTAACAATCGTACTGGAAAAAAAAAATAAAAATCTTGTGCCAGTGTGTCAGTTCTAGGGGAAAATATTTGACATTTTACAAGCATGCAAATATACAGCTTCATGAAATTTCCTTTTCTGCTTTTAAAATTGAATGATATATTAATTAATCATATATTAATATATATGATTTGGAAATACGATTGTCAGCCACGTAGCTCCTGTAGAATTTCTTTGTTGTCTCACAACCATGCAATTAATATGGAATGGTGGATCCATTTTACTGATTCTTGGTTTCCAGAGAAAGGGAAATAATTTTTGGCCTTGTTCTGTGCCGTCTGCAGAGTGTCAGTGAACATGGTAATAATTCCTGTATAGATGCTCACGTTCTTATACAATTAATTTTAGAGCATTTGCTTTGATTCTTCAGAGCTACAAGTAAGTTTGTATTGCTTTTTATCATTCCAAGGTTTACATAAAACTACAAGCCAGTTTTTGCTTGTGAAATCATGTGAGTATTATTTCTGCTGTTCATTGCAACGCATATCTTAGTATTGCAGTTCTGGCATTTCAGGCAACTTTCAAGATGTAAGCATGAGTCACTCCAGATGACATTTTCAAAATTTCAGATCCTAGGCTCATCTCACTTGTATTTAAAATAAAAGCTTTGAGTTTTTAGTTGCCTGAAAGTATGAACTAATACTAGGGTTTGTTTTTTTTTAAAAAAACCAAAACAAAAACACAAACACAATTTAAGAGAAAGAAGGTGCCTTTGTTTAAAATTTCATATTTTAAATTAAAGCTTGTGATTTGTCCTGTAACTTCTGAATTCTTGCAGTTGTCAGTATTAAATGCTGAATTTAATTACGACTGTAATTAAACAATAACAAAAAATAGTAGCAGGTTATTTGCAAGAAATTTTTTTTATATATATAAAATAATGACAGTTTCAACAAATCAAACTGCTGAGGAACTGCAAATGGATAATGTATGTCTTGTAAAGGTAACTTCTAAAATCACTTTGAATCCTTTCTGAAATACATGTTTCTCATTAATCAATCAGGATCAAAGATTATTGGTCTAAAATTTTCTTTAATTCAGTTCCCTGATCTCTCTTTAACAAATTTCTGCACGTGTTTCCCATATTGTTATTTCCCAGACACGTGTAAAAATAATGGCAATGAACAATTGCTAATGACATCCTAGATAAAACAGAATTTTGAATACTTTTTAAGTGCCTACAAATAAATTATCTTCAGTTAGTTTCTAAGTCTAGTTTCACTTTGAGCCAAGATAAATACAGGCTGCTGCCGAAAGGGGATGTTCCTTGCTCGCAATTGTTTTTCTGCCTCCTTCCTGACCAGCACTGCCGCCACTGCACAGCCGAGGGAGGGAACAGTCATCCCTGAATGCTGAGCTTTTTAATTTGGCAGTGGTTGGGGGAGGAGGTGGGGAGGCGAGTAGCTCAACAGCATCCTGCGCTTACCTTAGCTCAGACTAATTGTGCTGTTCCCAGGAGCTGTGGTTTCCTCAAACATCAGCATGTGAATAGCCAGGTGACTGTAAGTGCCCTAATTCTTGTTACAGATGTCCATGGGCTCTACTGTCTGAACCTGCTGTAATTATTTTTCTTCCTGAGACCTCTGAGACAAAATTGTCAAGTGCACAATTAGCTCCTGTATATCTAGCTCCTGTGAAAAGCAATATGTATGGTGGAGAGACTGTGTGCTTAAGACCTTCATCACACTGTGTGTGCTTGTCTTCCCTAGCAGACAGATTCCACCCCCGCCCCCCAGTGCAGTAGCAATTTTTAAGAACCCAAATCCTTTCAAGTCTGTTTTCATTGCCACTGTTTATCCAATTTAAACTTTGATTCGTTTTTGGTGTTCAGAAGGTTTCGTTTGTTTCTGCCGGCACAGTGTCCTCTGCGCTGGGGACACCTGAGAACTAAAAAAGTAGAGATCTCGCTAGCCCAACAGACACAGAGGAGTAGTCAGATTCCCTCTAAGGGTCTCGCACCCAACTGGGGGTTTCTTGATGAAGAGGGCACTTCTGATGAGAGTCGAGAGGCACTGTTCTTTGACATTAGTAGGACAGAGTTAAATTTTCCTGCTACTCCTAATAGGGCAGAACACCCCATTCTTTTGTTTCCCAGAAAAATAAAAGACTGATTGTGAAACTGCATTCATGTCCCTGTGGTATTCATTATACTGGCAGCCAGGAACTACCAGCCTTCAGCAGGCATTCCAGTTTTGTTTTGTGTTCCAGGAAATATAAGCAAATAACATTGCAATAAACCCCAGGTTTTCCTGCTGTCAACTGTCAGTTTAATAACCTTAAATATGAGTCAGAGTCTGAATTTAGAAGCAGTTTCATTAAGACCATTAATAGACTAATATAATCCTATAAACCTATTGGTTCAAGAATTATGTAGTTTAGTAATGGTGGATCTAAAATTGTGCCTTGGTCTTGGGTACTTAAATTCAGCTCCCCTAAACTAATAATTTGTCACACATACAAATTCAGGTATAACCTATATAGATTCATCAAAAGTTGATGGTGTATGCATAAAAAAAATGTTTAGATGTTTTGGGCATTTTATGAAATTGACAATAATAGTGTTTGAAAAATGCATCATTTTTTATTTCCATTGGAAGCAAATGTATTCCTTTTTTCCCTCTGTCCAGGAAGCTTTCCTCTTTTTTTTTTTAATTATTATTTTTATTTAAAGTACCATCATCATAAACCTCTATACTTGATTTCCCTGTTATCATCATTTCCTTCAAGCAACAATTCCACGCTCTTTTCTTCTGTTTTGTTTCTACCCCTCTGTGACCTGTTGTCCTGCTGCTTAGTATTTTTCTTCATATGCTTTTTAATGTATTTGTCTTCAGTGCCTAAGGAATCATCAAACTGCTGCCACTGCTAGTAAACAAATTATAACTTGGTTCAGCTAACTACCCTAAATTGAATAGAATCACAGAATTGTTGAGGTTGGAAAGAACCTCTGGCAATCACTTAGTCCATCTACCTTCCTTAAAGTAGATTCAGCTCCAGCAGGTTGATCAAGACTGTGTCCCATCCGGTTTTGAATCTCTCTTGTGTTTCAATCTGTGCCCGTTGTCTCTTGGCCTGTCAGTGGGCACCACTGAGAAGAGTCTGGTTTTATCTTCTTTACTCCCTCTGCATCAGATATTTATTGCCATTATACACTTTTGCTATCATATACAATATGTGTGTATATATATCTTTTTTTTTTTTTTTTAAGCTGGGATGATTATTAGTTTATTTCAGAATGTTGTCTTCTACTTAATAAAATCTAATGATCAATTCAGCAACCTTACTACTATTTGGACAGAGCATATAGCTGCTGAACGGCCAACTTGAAAGAATGGGTGTAGGCCAGACAAATTAGAAGAATCAAAGTAAATTATTAAGTACACAAAGCAGTAGTTACTTCGAGTTACTGGATAAGCACATTAACTGGAAATAATTTTTCACATTACTTTTCTTCAGAGCTGTTTTGATTCACTTTTTGATAAAGAGTGAAAATCATTGAAGAAATAGGAGATTGCCATTTTCCCCATTTTTAAGAACTATAAAATACTGTGGCCCCACTGGCTAGTGTGGAATTCTGGAAGCAGGAATTCAGTCAGAAGCCTCTCTTGAGAAACACAATAGGAGTTGTAAACAAAAAGATTCTGAAGTTCCAACATTACTGTGTAAAGCATTCAAGTGAAAGGGGCTTTCTGAGGCTGAATTCTGAGCAAGTTCCAGAATGGTGATAACTACACAGATCTGGAAAGGAAAATTAAATTATGGCAGTCAGCATATCTTCAGATGTCAAAAAATGTAAAAAGCAAAATACCTTATCTTCTTCTAAAAGTAAAGAAGATATAAAAGACCATCAGACATTTCATACTTTTCCTCTAAGGACATTTGCCAACGAAGATTATTTATGAACTTCAATAGGGGCTCCTAATAATTTTAAATAACAGGTCACCACATAACTACTTTGATAAATGCTCTATTTGCTTCATAACATGATAGCAAATAGATACATTTTCAATTATTTTCAGTATCTTATCACTTACCTTGAGGCTTCAGTGTAATGGACAAAATAAAACTAATCAAAGTAATTTTTAATCAGTATTTAAGCAGAGTAGCATATGCTGATAAGATATGAATAAAAGGTATGATTTATATCAAGTCAATTATACTGTCTGTAAAATCTTTCTCATACAACTTTTTTTATATACAAAATCTCCACATACTGGAATGATGCACAGTTGTTGGTGTGCGTGAGGAGCATAAATATTGAAGTGAGGAGCATGTGTAATGCTAATTAGAGTGGGATGGTTTGTGGTGTGAGAAAATATATTTTTATAGAAAACTACCATTGAATTATAACTTTGGTCTGGTAATAGGGAATGTAGCTTTTACTGAGGCTGTATTACATTCATCATTTCTTTGCCTACTAACAGAGACAAAATCTAGGTTATCTTGGTTTGGTTTTCACAAAATATAAATTCCATTTTTTTTGTTTTTCAGAGTGTGAATGGAACCAATTACTTTCCCAATGACTATCAAATCAGTTTACAAAGTTCTTGGCTATCATTGCCATAGTATTTTAGCAATGCTTTCATGAGCAACTCAACTGCAGACCAGTCACTAGAGCAATGCAAAGCATTTATCATTTTAATATGCCTGGCGTCAGGCACCTGGATGTAAGAAATTGTTTTGTTTTGAATTAGGAGTCTTTTTGGTTTTGTTATTTATTCTGATATACCTTTGTTAGCTTGACAAGTAACAAGTCTTAATGACAATGGGCAAGCTAAATTTCTTCTTCTAGCAATATTGCTATCCCCTTTGTATCTCATTAACTCCTACAGATGAGTAACTATGTTCTTATTTTACTTTTTTTTTTTTTTGCTAGTTTTCTCCAAGTATCCTAGCTTTACAAAACTAGTTACTGCAGGATTCTGATATGTTTGGTTTTATGGACAATACTAGACTTTGATGCATTCCTTTTAGTCTTTGGAAATGATTAGACTATTTAGTGAGCCTTTTTTTGCTTGTGCCTTTGTGAATACACACGGCACTAAGGGGTCACCTGCAAAAGAAAATCAACGACACTTTTTCTGAGTCATTTATTGTCTTTTATATTGTAAATGCCTTACTTAGCATAGAACCACCACTCCATCGTAATACTATTTTTGGAGTTGCAAATGGTTTGCTAAAGAATAAAAGTTCACTTTATGCTTCTTAATTTATTTTTTTAAGAAACATTTCTTTGACCTTTTTCTTCCAAGTAATGATTCCAGTCAGGTCGTAGATTATCATAACTGCTGTTATGATCCTTGTTATTGTCCACATTATAATAATAAAACTCTTCCTTTGGTCAATCCAATTCCTTGGTTTAAATTAATTTCCAATACATGGACTGTTGGGCTGAAAGAATTACGTCACTTTATGTTGCATGAAGTAAAACAATTAGCTGATTAAGGATCTACACAGTATCTTTTGCCTTGGTTGGGTTTTTTTGGTTTTTTGGGAAGTGAGAGGATTTTGCGTAAAGATTCTAATAGTGTTCTGGGGTCTGCTCTCAAACATTATTCTGAAAATATTAAAGAAAACTCTAAACCAAAATCAATTAAATGAAGATGTGAAAGCAGAGGTGAAGTGTGCAGTCATTCCAGGTATAACTTCCTTGGTCTCCAGGGATTTACGAGTGACTAATTCAGCCCTCTCTTTCTACACTGAAATAATACTGTTTAACCTCGTAAGCTTCTTAATTTATTTGTTGCTTAAAATGCTGGTTTGTTCATACCCTCAATATAATTTAAAAAAGTCATACTATGAGAAAAAGACAAAACGAGTGTTCTCTTTACCTCACATGTAGTAAATAGTTAAAATTTAGGTCCCAAAAAAGCACAAACTGCAAACGGAAACAACTTAGAATTTTGTACAATTAACCCACAGAGAGACACCGATCCATTGTGAAACCAGGTGACAGCAGGCTGTGAAGGGTGTAGCTATGAGCTCATACGTGACGCTAAAGTGTATGTCTTCTCCTAGCTCGTGTCCCTGTCAACCCAGCATGATGACAGGAAGCACACCCTCATTTGAAGTCTTGTGACAGAGACGGGGCAACGATGTAGGATTTTAAGCAAGAGGCAGTCACCCGCCGCCGAGCGCTGCCGCCTCCTCTTTAGTAACCCACATGCCAGGTGCAGTTCCGGCAGAGCGACAAACTGCAGTCAGGGGCCCTAAGTGTGGTCAAGGATCTGGAAGGGTTGTGCAGCAATGTGCTGACTAGTCGTGTGTTCGCTGATGACAATTTATTGGAGGAATCTTTGAATTTGGTGGGTACAGAAAGTCGCATTACTGGCTATGCTATTAACAAATATGGTGTCGTTACTGATTCCCGACCAGTTAATACTGTTCGTAGCATGATACAGAGCTAAATACCTATATATAAAACCTTTCTTCATTTAAGTATCTTTGGAATTTTCTACAGTAATAATGATGCTTTCGAAGATAAAATGGCTGTTATTTCATTGCTGTTTTCAAGCTTCTGCTATAAAAACAACAGGGTGTGAAGAGGGCAGATAAAAATAATGTATTAACTTTCACTTCAAATTTGTTATTTTTTGCACTGGCATAATATTTTATTGCCTCGCTTAGTATAATAATGTACATTGAAGGTGTGATGTTAATGCCAATTTGAATCACCTTTGGAACTAGGTGTAAGTGTGTAAATTGTCTTACAAAAAAAAAAAAGGCAGCAGCTTCTATGACTTATTAAGAATTAGGCTTTACTTATCTGCTAAAAGAAATATTCCAAGAATATTCTACTAAAAACATTTTTGTTTTAATATTTAGTTGGTTTTGAATTGGCTTTTCTTCTCAATTTTTATTTTGAATTTTTCACTGACAATTTGGCTTGTAGGAGCTGCAAAGAAAGGGAAAATTAATGTCTGGTAGATGTAGAGTTTGAGTATCCAGTGAAGTCTGGAAAAAAAATTACTTCTAAAAGAAGTGGTGAACAGGTATGTTTATGCTCAAATCAGCACTAATGAGTATATTCAATAACTGAAATAACTGAATATAAGGCAAATATTAGGATACATGGGACAGACCACTGGCAACATCATTCTACATCATCTGCAGAATGAGACAACTGGTTGTCTGGGGTTTGCTTGCTCTTCCTAAAATGTCTTTTAAAATATGGCTGAATAATAATATTCACACAGTGAAAGCTTTAAATGAAGAACAAATTTCTGGTGATAAGGAGAAGTAGCTTTCTGCACAGCAGAGCTAATGCTCTGATAACTGGAGGAGGAGATTATTTTTTGGGGGGGGTTTGGGGTTTGTTTTTTTGTTGTTGTTGTTTTAAACATGGCTGCAACCTTGTCTATATGAATCAGGAAGGAGACAGAGTTGTTAAGAGCTTGGTGCTGCTGTAAGACATGTGCACGGACGTGCGCATGCACCTCCCTCCCTCAACAGAAAAGGTAGAGGGCACACAGATGGGAAGTTGCTGCTCTTTGACTTTTGTCTGCAAGGCCCCTGGTTGTATTTAAAAAGCGCTGTTGCTATCAGACGCTGTTCTTTTGAACTCAGCTAGAGATGTGCTTCTCTATTTGCATTGTTCTCTTGGGCTTCTAGTCACGTAAGACTGAGGGATTTATCAGATATGAAGCTTTCCAAAACTTTAAAATATAAATACGTATTTGTCCTTTTCATAAATGACTTAAATACTTAATTTAGTAATTAAAATGCTATTAATATAATCTCTGAATAAGTCTAAATCTCCAATTGGAAATAGAATTTTTTTGGAATGTCAACTTGGCACTCATTTTATAAATCTTGTTTGAACTGCAGATAAAATTAATCTAGAAAGTCTGAATATGACCTCTGCTTACGCAGAAGTGACTTTTTCCCACTTTATACTTCCATCAGAAATGGCCACTAAACAGTGCCACAAGGACCCTGATTGAATTTCCTAAGTCTCTGTCTCTTTGAGATATACATTCCAGTCTTTTAATAATTTTGTCTCTGGAGTCCTGATTGATTTATTAGCATTTACATTCACATTTAGCCACTAGACTTTATTATCATAGCTGTTGCAGCGGCACCAATTACAGTAGTAGAACAACCATTCCTACAAAAATTCCCTTCTTCACAGATCCAACCCAATCAAACTGTACCTTCTGGATAACGATGCTTCATACCAGCCTGGAGCTGTTTGCAAAGGCAATCCTTTTCAGAGTTGTGTTTTTCACGATATAAACTTCTCGTGGTTGTGTACTGAGATGTAAACTGTGTGCTTGTATCCTGCAGGCCAGGTAGCTCAGAATATACCGTTACTGTCATCAGTCTCCACTGTTTGCCAATTACAATTGTTTACCAATGTGACGGGTTGACCTTGGCTGGCTGTCAGATGTCCACCCAGCTGCTCTCTGTCCCCTTCTTCAACAGGATGATGTGAGAATAGAAGATGGAAAGTTTTGTGGGTCGAGATAAAAAAAAGGGAGATCACTGACCAATTATCATAATCAGCAAAACGGATTTTATTTGAGGAAAAATAATTTAATTTTTGATGTTGTGGAGTTGACTGTATGGAAAAACAGTTCAGAAAAGACTGAAATTAGTTTCAAAAATGTGTGCTTTTAAAAATAAAACACATTTAAATCTACTGATATCAGAAACATCTACATTACTGCAGCATACTGTGGAGAACAAACATATAAATTCGTGGAGTAATTAAATACGTAATTCCATTTTTTCTCAGGGCAGGAAGGAAACAATCACCGGGCTCTCACCTCCTATGAATGATTAAAATCACCCTTTTTTCTCCATATGGGAAAAAGCAGATGAGTATTTACCTTAACCCTAGTACCTACATGAAAAATTTATTGAAGACCTTTTGTTTAAATTTGTAGCAAATGAAGGAAAGCATATTTTCAGAGTTTTAAATGCTGTAGGCTAACACCACAAAAATAAAATATGTGTAAAGGATAGTATGTAATATGCTTTTTTACTTAAATAATTTATTGGGTCTGTTGTCACGTAGAATATAAGACATATTTGCCAAAACTGCTTCATACTGCATTTTCTGAATAACTTGAAGTACCTAAGAGTGAGAATATATCTAGAAGATTACTCTAACATCGAATAGGCATGAAGGGAAAAAAAATGTTGGACATCATCAAGAAAAAGTATACAGGAGAGGAAGGAGCATGCTTGGGAGCAAGCCAACATCACTTTGCATCTATTTCAGATTTTGGTAGTTTGACATCGTAACTATGGTGTGCAGTTCTGGTCTGCACCTGAAGAATCAAGTGGTGGAGTTAGAGCACCAAAATGTCTGAGCAGAGCCCACGCCGGAGCAGGGGGGAAATGAGAGAGGGAGAGAGCAGCAGAGACATCACTACGTACTGACCACACACCCCCACACGCTCCCCCCTGTGCCACTCACGTGGGGTGGAGGACTTGGGAGTAAAGGAGCAAAGTTGTGTTTGGGAGAGGGCAGAGGAAAGGTGTCATTTTAATGTCTGATTCTTTGTTTCTCACCACCCACGTTTTAATTGATAATAAATTAAATTAATTTTCCCCAAGTCAAGCCTGTTTTGCCCATGATGGTAACTGGCTCTGATCTCTAATGATCAGATCTCTAATGATTCAGACACAAGATAAGATGAAACTCACATCTGTGTATATTTTGGCATACAGAAGATAGATAAATGTGTAAACAAGTCTCTGTGTCTTCATCTCGACACACGAGCTTTCTCATTGTATTTTCTCACCCTGTTCTGCTGAGGACAGGGAGCGTGTGAGTGGCTGGGAGGGAGTTTGGCCCTTACCCAAGGTTAACCCACCACAAATGGAAACAGAGTCCTATGCTAACCCTGAGCTACAGGAGCAGAAGACAATCAAGAAACCTAGAAAATGGCTTTGGGCAATAGGTCGAATTGTTCTTTTTTCCCTTGAGATAGGTTAGTGGGATTTGTCCATCTTCCTACCTGAAAGATGAACGTGTCTTTTACTTTATGGAGATGAGGGAAAACGTAACGAGGACAGGAGGACGGTACAGTCCGTCCTCTCTTTAAACAAAAAAAAAAGAGAGATTAATCTCTTTGCTGGAATTGGAAGTATCTCCCAAGTCTAAAAGAGCAAGTACTTTACTGCTAAAACCTATAATATACTGTGGATACTTCTTCAGCATATTGCAATACTAAAATCATCAAGGTGGGTAGGTTGATACAGCATTTATTTTCATGGTTAATTCTACACCAGTCATAAATATTCATGTTTAAATATCATTCACCATTCATGGTTTAATAACATATATTCATGGTTACACATGAGAACAATTTGTGGATATTTGTAACCTGTCGGCTTCTAGGAGGGAAATTTGGAAATAATGTTTAATTTGCATGAGAAACACAAAAAACATTATGAAAAATTATAGACTGGTAATCCAGAGTCTTATAGTCTTCTTCAAGTCATCTACTCAAAGTAAAACTTATTTGCTACATTTTGCACAGTATTGATTGCTAATGATTTTTCTTAACACTGTGGAGTTTGTGGATCTTTCTATAATAATCAAAAAGTGCAGTTTTGAGCGTAATCTCAGATATAAATAACTAAATGTCCTTCCCTATCCATTTTTCTTCTCCACCTACTCTAATGAATGTAGAATTTCTCCTTTTCATACTTCATCATTAAAATTATTTGAGGGAGGAGACAGATTTGTTCTCATGTCCACTGTGCTAGAGGATGAAGCTAAGGGCTCTTCATTTACTGTGGTGCTTTTTTAATTATCTGGATTAGGCTTGTTGTTGGGAGCTGTCGAAGTAACACAGTCAGAACGCGGGTATGTTTAGCTGAGCGTAACTAAGATAAGGTAATGTTGAGCTCTGTGGTCTATGAGAAGCATAATGCACTCGAGTCTTAATAGTTTCTAGTTCGTAGTTGGCCTTTAAGATTTATTACTACTGTGATGTTTAAGTAGCAAGCACTACTGAACATTCAGAATCAAATAAGAATATTGAAGGGATTCAATAAAGGAAATAATTACCAAAATTAATGAAGTGCTTAGAGTAAAGCATAACTTCATTTGGACATTTAATTCAGATGGAAAAAAGTAAATCTTCTGCTTGTAATGTTTTGCTAAGTAAAGTAATTACACTGTTGTATCATAAATATGCTACATTCATCATTTTGTATTTCCTGCATGTTTTGTCCCTGTTGAAAACAGTAATTATTTTCAGTGAAACAGATGCTGCAATTCAGTTAATTTTCTGAAAAGGTGGTAAACAGGTTAAGTTGTGTACTCAGTACCATTAGACAATTTTAATTAACATGTTTTTTAATTCATTGAAAATTAACAAAATTAATACAGAGGACAATAAGTGCCATTCAGAGGTAGTCAGTTTACATGCAAAATGAGAGTCAAGTATTGTAGTAGAAAAATAATGAAAATAACATAGCTCTAATAAAATAACATATCTTCTATATTGCTGAAAGTGTTTATTGGAAGTCTTACATGCTTTCTTTAAATAAATTATTTTTTATTAATTTACAAGATCACACACACACAACACGCAAGCATATATCATATTACTATTAGTCTATGTGTTTTGCTTATGACTTCCCATTTAGATGATGATTGTGGATTGCTTTAGGACTGCCAAAATTATTGGCAGATAGCAAAAAACTGAGGGGGGCTATAAAGATTACAAGAAAATGCTACTATCTGCCAGAATTTTTTTTTAACAGTTTACTTTTAAACAAAGGATGTATAAATGCTAAGTATTTTTTCTGTTGATTTATGTGCTATCTTCCAACATCTACAGATCATGGGAAAATTTTTGCATACAGTATGATTTCAGTTTCATCAGTTTGAAAAAAGTTCACTGGTATCATGCGATACTCACATGTAGCACCATCCCTTCTGAGCTGTAGTTTTGATCCTGATTTCCAGAAGTACTTCATTCCATCGTTTCTTTACCTGTTTGACTAACAGCACATGCTAAGTCTCAAAGGCATGTATCTCTTGGGACTTGCATCGTACCCTGGACTACGTACAGCTCCACAAAGCCTCCATTGCTCGAGGAAGGATGACTCTTCTTCGTTTTAGTAATTAGTCAGCAGACTGTTTTGTTTTGGTTTTTTTTCCCTGTGGAAATTAGTTTGTGATTATTCCTGAAGTACATTTTTATTCACAGTGTTTGGTTTTGGTTTTATTTGGATAAGAATAGCATTTTACCCATTACAGCTTTCCCTTTCAGTGAATCATTTTCATGTTATCTTCTAAAGCTGCTTTTGAATTCAAACTCTGTTTCTGTAGACAGTAGCCCTGGCTGGATTAATTTCTCCCTTTATATATGAGCCTCTCAAAGAGGAGTACCAAAGCAATATTAGTTTGTTGAATTTAAGCTTATATTTCAGCCTATTATAGTCACATAGTCAGACCTTCTGGGTTACAGTTGTAAAGAATCTAATATTTCCATACAGTCTGTGAAGCAGATTTGACCCATAATGCCTCACTGTTTAAAAAGCAATTACAGATAAAATATATATTTACTTAAGAATAACATAATTAAAATGTACTCAACATAAAAGCAATAAGATAATACGTATATGCAGTTATCTAGAACTCTGTCAAAAATTTCCTGAGTGTGTAGAAAATGCTGCTGTGGAGAGGAGAGAAGTTAGTCTGTGTCTGGGGATGCAGATTATCCACATAATAACTTACTATTCTGTGCTGGTTGATCATAATTTAGCACTATTGGGTAAAACCTATGTTAGCCTGCAAGAAAAGCATGGTAGATCTTCTACTGTTTTTTCCTGTACTTAAAGTTAGCAAACTCTTTTCAGTAATGAAAACGGCGACAGGTTATTTTTATTTATTTGCCACTCTGGCTAAACTTACTCAGTCTTTTGGTAGCTCTTAGTCAGTGGTTTACTTTGGTTTGATTCTGGACTTTGCACAGCATTGAATAGCTTCTCTAAAGCAAGATGAGCTTTAGTGGCATAAACAACCATCAATATTAATAAATTCATAGACAACTTCCCTTTCAGTAGTTCTGAAATAAATTTTATGAATACTTTCAAAGAACTTAAGTCTCACATTTTATTTTCAAAGTGTAGTTGGCTTCTATTTATTTTATGTATGTGTTACCTGTGGAGTGAGATTATTTAGTTATTTAAAGATAGCATTTAAATAAACATAAAAGAATGTTTACATTAAGTCCACTTGTACTAATGTAGTAATGCACGTGGGCTTGAAATAGTGTCTAAGTCACCTTAAGGATGCTGGCCAGTATGATGGAAAAAAAATGACCTGGAATAAATAAAAATCAGTCCCAAAGTATTTGTAAATAATAATGAAAAGTTAATAATAGAATGGACTTCAGGGCAATCGTCAGCAGACATATACTAAAGGTTTAATTTAATGAAGTTGCTAGGTCACTGGCACACCATCAGAGAACATAAAACACACTCCAATGACACTACTATGGAATTTCTTTAACAAACTTAAGACCTGTAGTAAAAGAGCAAAAGTCATGGGTATTATGTGCTTATGAGTTGGCGTACTTTGGAGGAATCATTTAAATCATTACTGGTTAACACTCTTAGAGCTGCTACGAGTACAAACTGATTACTGACCAAGAATGTGTGGCCTTTATTTGTGTTTTATAAGTGGCAAATTCTATTTTTAAACGTTATAAGCAGTGAGTATAAGTAATATGTGATTGTATTCTTGACTGTAATAAGACATCATATACAATATAGCTGAGAGAGGATTATTTCACTCTTCTTATTTCTGGTAATATTATAGTTGGAGTATTATGTAGACAGTAAAGATTACTGTTGCTAGTAGCTTGATGCAGGCTTTTATGTTAAGTCTGCAAGGTCTCCAGACTAGGACTTGAAGGTTTGTTTTGCCTGGACTTGCTTTAAGCTCGCCTGAAGTTTGATTTCACTATGTTACCAATTGTCTAATAATAGGGTAACTTTTACCTAGTCTGTTCACTTTTAGTTTAGCATTATGTGATCATGTGATATAATATCTACTGTTAATAATCTAGTTATATTTCAGTAGTTAATAAACAATCATAACAAGTAGTTATTCCATGCAGAATGTCCTTCCTATGACCCGTGAATAAAAATGCAGGATAAAGGACTACAGGCATAAAATGATAGCACGAGCCCTCCGGTAAAGGCACAGGATGCTATCAGAGTCCTCAAGGCAATGAAGAGCTCACCAGTGGGCCATTACTGGTCGTTTAAGGAATGCAGCCTTGGTAAAACATGCTTTATAGTGTACATTGGGATGTAATACAGAATTGTGGATCAGTGACGAAATCAAGGTGTATAGCATGCTAGAACTCATACAAAAATAATCCCCAGAGAGTCCTAGAGTGAGGAGGAAGCCGCCATTCACCCGTTCCCATAATCCTAAAACAGCCAGGGGAAACCAGCTTAATATCAGAGACTAAGGGATAGAATACAATGAAGTCTCTGTATATTAAGTTTAATTGTGCTATTATTTTGGGAACTTTTTATGTATCAGAAGTATTTTCTTCTTCATAATAATTAAATCTAGGCTAGTAATAGTTAGTTGATCAGACTGTTAAGATTTCAGTTCACCTACTATTAAATTCTTGCCTCGCACAGAGAGAGGATTTCCTTGGCACACGTACACTGCAGAAGCTTGAGTGCAACAAATTGGTGGAGAATGAAGGCAAATTAGGCTATAAAATTTATATGAAACAGAGCATGCTTCAAATGGTTGAAAGCAAATTGGAGAGCATACAGATGAACACAGTGAGAAAGATGTTTACAAACCATCAGCTGCTAAGAAGTTGTTAGAGGAATTACATTTGTTTACTCTGAAGCAAAAGAATCTGAAAGTTGGACATCATAAGGATGTTTTGAAATGTAGGTATGGAATTAGTATTTTCGCTGTTGGCGCGACCAGCTGCCTGCGTGTGTGCTTGTAGTCACAGCATGCTGGTGTATAGCAACCCACTGAGAGCTGCTGATGTATAAGAAATAATGATCAGTTGTTCTCCATGTCTACTGGTAACAGAACAAAAAAATTCAAGGGAAAAAAAATTATTTTGACATTAGGGAAAACTTTCTAAGTGTGATAATAATGAGCATTCATTCACATTATCCAGAAGCTGGCTGGAATCCTCTTTGCTGGAGATCAGTCTACCAAGCAGACTCACTTGTCCTCCCTTGCTTTATCTGGTAAGCACGTTGACTTCTAAAATACGCTTCCAGTCCTATATTTTTTAGATTTAATGAATGCATCTCCTTTGTTTCTGTTTCACTGAATTTTATAATTGATTACAAGTGGTGTTAGAGTTATATCGGCATCTTGGTTTTAAATAGCATTTTAAAGATTAGGGTTTCTTTTTCTCAATATATTACTTTTACAGACACTGTCTTATAGGCAGAGAAATGTAAAACTCTTCAAGTCAGATCTGTGTTTAGGTAACCAATCAATTTTTATTTTTCTTCATATTATTTGACTATAGACTTCTGCCAGTCTCATATGTTGCACCTTGCTTGTCTTTTGCAGATCTGTAAAACTTCAAAACCTCAATTCTATGCTTACTTTATAAACTTGTCTTGCAATAAGGCAACCTGAAACCACAGGTAATAATGCCTTGAGACATACGCTTTTCAAAGCAGTACAGTGTTCAAAGTAGAACTCTACTTACCTGAGAAAAAGGATGGGAAAAGTTACTTCATCTTTTTTCTACTGTCTGCAATGGGATTCTAAGTCACAAATTAAGTCATCCTTGTTTAAATAGTTCATTAATTCAGAGCTTTCAAAATGTCCTGCAGTCTGCTCCTGAAGCTGGCAATCTGTTCAATGATTTTCTGTTGGTGCTTAAGCTTTTCAAAGGGTACAATTGCGATAAATGCTAAGGATCTATTTCTACAAATAGAAGCACCAAGTTTAATTGAAAAGCGATTGCATAGAAAATGAGAAAATTATGTATATGAATATATATATTATATGAAACCATCTTAAATTTGTTACTATTATGCTTCTTCCTGAATAAATTACAATGAGATTGTTTCTTCAGAAATCCAGACACCAGTTAGAAGTAAGGCATTGATTGATCTCTGCCACATATTAGCAATTTATCTGACCCATAAGAAATATATTTTGTTAAAAACAAATCAAACCCCACAAAAACCACCACTATGACTCCACCTCAAAACCCAACCACAACACTATTTTAAAAGTTTCTCTATTTTTAAAAGTAAAGAAAGGATTTAGTCAGAATTCAATTTTTGTTATGTGTTATTAACCAACATTACAAATGTGGTGCAGAGAGAAGGTAGATGAGAAAAATCCCAAATCTACTAAATCTAGGTAAAATATCAATGGGTGCGTATTCCAGAATTACACAGACTGACTGTAATTTTGTTAGGGGGGCTGTTTTGATGGGGTTTTTAATATGTAAAAGTTCTCTCTGTAAAGAATTGTAACGAGAAAAAAGAAGAAAGTAAAAATAAAATATGCTTTCAGTATATCTCTGTTTTCAGGGATTCTTTCCTCCTTTACTTTTTAGTTTTGTATTCTTCTGCGATTTCTGCTTTTAGTCCATTGCTAGATCTGAGTTATGCCCATTATTTATGGCAGATGTTTATCTTTCAATATGATTCTGAAATGTCACACATATTAAAAAGAACGAAACAACTCTAAGCATTCAGTGTGGTCTAAATGTATATACATGCATTCATT
This sequence comes from Grus americana, assembly GCF_028858705.1. Taxonomy (NCBI): domain Eukaryota; kingdom Metazoa; phylum Chordata; class Aves; order Gruiformes; family Gruidae; genus Grus; species Grus americana. The sequence continues at coordinate 84,318,625 of NC_072853.1, read as the reverse complement.
AATACTGAATATGTAGAGGGTGCAGGTGTACAACAAAAAAAAATATTACTTAGTCTTTAATACAAAGATTAATGTTAATTCTCTTTCATCAGTAGACACATTCCCATCCATATCAATTGACCTTTTTGTGAGTATTGAGATTGGTATGTAATCATAAGAAAAAAAGGACTGTGAAAATTATGCTGTTCACACAGTGACTAAGAGGCAATACAACTGGAGGCAGTTATCTCCACGCAACATTTCATTTCAATGTGCGATTGCAACATAGAGAGAATAGTTGACTGCAATGGGTCAGTGACTGTATAAAAGTTGTAAAATTATTATAACTGGCCAAGCCCTAAAATCAAATGCAGACCCAACTTCACAAGTTTTTCAAACAGCTTAGAAAAGCTGTGCTTATATAGAAGCAGTAGTAGACTGCACATATAGGACAAAGTGATTGGGACCATTTATTTGTTAAATGTACATCAGGAATTCTAAGGAAGACTTTCATGACCACGTGAAATAAATATTTGAAATAATGAGACCCTTTGCAATCACTGCAGTGTTCATGACTCCAGACATTATTAGATGATAGACATTCAGTTCTCTTTTAAGGGTGAGGCAGATGATGTGCCTGATTTCTGGGAAGTTGCCTGAGATCCAAATATTTTCTTGATATAGCAAGTCCGTGACAGAAAAAATATGTCTTTACAGTCTCTCCTATAGTTAAATCTCTCCATCATGAAGGTGATATTTTGCAGATGCTACAGGCAGTCAGTTAAGACAAATGAACTTTGTTGTATTATTATAGTCTCCATTGCTTCAGCTTATGGAATTTCTGTACACTACAGCTTTTTTTTGTTCACTGTTTCATTTATATGAACAAGCTTGTAATTATCTACCAGAAAGGTAATTTACTATGATAAAGAAATAATTACATACTTTCAAGTTGCATGCACTCAATGGTGGTGAATATCATATTTCATTTTATTCGAGTCAAGTATTTGTCTTCACATTCAAAATTCATGCCTTTTGTGTTATTTTACAATGATTTGTGACTCCAAATAGTAACAACATTTGCACTTGAATTATATACATGGAATTTATTTTGTTCTAGCCTTTACAACATTTTATATTTTGGGCTTTTCACTGGCAGACAGAGGTTAGCTATACTTCTCTATTATTGTTAAAAGTAATTTCAGTTTTTCCAAATCTTCGTTGGTTGGGGTTTGTTTTGGCAGAATTGAAGATATACTAGCTCTTGTTGTTCTTTAAAACATCTCCCAAAAACTCTGAGTGCAGATTCAATGCCTGTTTTTCTGGGTGGTTATTCATTAGGGGGTTTTTGTTTGTTTTAATCCTGAATCCGGTTTTGTATTGAAATATTTATAATGCTGTTCTGGGATCTCCTGTATCAGTCCTGTCAATGCTGCTTTCTCTGAGTGGCAATACTGTATGTCTGCTGGCTCTGATGTTCTCCAATGATTTCTTTACTTCTTGATTTCCAAGTACTTGTGAGACTATGGGATGAAAACAAGCAAAAATGTCTCACTATCTAAACCCATTGTGTTACTTCCAGTATGCATTACAAAAGATAGCAATTATGAAGCTCCAAGTTCTGTTTTGAGTGGTTTACCAGTTGTCTTTTGCTGAGTTGATTATTTTAGTGCTCTCTGCTCTGGACATTTTGCTAGGCCACTTGGCAACTGGGTATAGACATCTTGATTGTTAAGCTGAAATGTTTAAAATAAAAAATAAGTGGGTGAGCGACTCCTCTGCAATAAAGTGAAATTTTGTTTTCCCTTTTTTCCTATTTTAAGGAACTATCATTATTTTGTGGACTTCTCTGGTAATGGTTTGATCAGAGTTAAAAAAATATTATTAACATACCTGTTCCTTGTTAATATCTTTTTTTTTAATAGAGCAATTACTTAATTTTCCTTAACTCAGTATTATGTCAAAGCTTATTCAAGCCTTTGCCCAGAGTTGAGAAAAATCAGCAAAAATCATGCATATTTTAGAAAGTAATTACTCTGAGATGCAGGTTAGTTTATCTTGTTTTGCTTTGTTTGAAAAGATTTATTTAGCTCTAATTCTAGTGGAAGGTATTTTAATGCTCTTTTTTTGCAAGAAAATGAGAATCATTTTTGCTGTTCAGCAAGATCCGTAAAGTACAACAAGGATGAAAAGCAAAGCTGACTGAAGACAACACTTTGCTTTGATCCATCAGCTCATATTTGTTTACTTTCATCTTCCAATTTAAGTGGTCGTGTTTTTGAACTCAGTGGTTTGACTGTCAACTGGGAAACTTCTATGGGAATCCAAATGGATACATATTCCTACAAATTACCTATTATCTCTGCAGAACTCTTACTCTTTCTGTGTCCCTTGTGGCTGCGCCAAGCTTTAATGCAATACCCAATTACTGTCTAATAATCACTATTGGATGGTCCCTAGTCAAGCCCAAATATGCTTTTATGTGACACTTACAAAGTTAACTTACAGACTGAAATAAATATATGATGTTAAGCATTTTACCTATAAGTTGGACTTGAATTTGATCATTTCATTTACATGACAACCACATTCATGAGGAGAAAAGATTTTTAAAGCCTTGTAAGATGCTTGTATCCAACTATGAAAGAACTGAAAGTAACTTTAGCTCTCTTCTAGAAATTTATTACAAATTGCAGATATTCAATATGAAAACATTTTCATTTATATTTAGAAGTGTTTAGTGTCTTTCTGAGACAAAACTTGAAAGACTATGGGAACAAAATATCAGTTACAAACTGTTCAGAAAGACCTGTTTCATATGTTTAAAATTTTAAAATGTTCCTTATGGGCAGCTTGGCATTACTCCTATTTCAGGTTAAATGTAGCGACAAGGATTTACACAAATTTGACTTCTGTTAACTAAAAGGAAATTCTAGATATCCATGTCTCTACTTTAGCAGTGCACTTGATACAATGCACCATAGGAAACAATTAGTGGAAAAAAAGGATAATGGCGTAATGTTATAAAATGGATAGAAGTGGCTAAAGGTGAGGCAATATCTTATGCTTAAAGAAGAAATACTTGTCTGGAGAGAAGTTAATAGTGTTGTTCCTTATTTAGGAGTTCATTAATATTTTATTTAATGACTTTGTCTCCAAAACAAGAAGTGTGAACAAACGCTGACACAAAACTTTGAGACATTTTGGCTATAAAAGTGGCTTGAGATATCATTTGAAAACTTATGACCCTTGAGGCTTGAAACAATTGAAATGTAATGAAATAGGAAAAAAAAAAAGCAAGTCCTGCTTTTTGAAATTAGAAACAATCACATTTTTTAAAAAGGGAGTTTTATCAGCAGATAAAGGTGGAGAAAGACAATGTTTACCTGCCTGTCCAAGTAAGGTGTTACTGGTCCTGTATTCAGGAGAGCTGAAGTTGTAAAGATGATAATCAGATGAATAGAAAGTCTTCCTTTCCAGTTCAGACTTAAATTACTGAACCTAGAAAAATGATGGCAAAGGGGAAAAATGATTGTGCTCCTTTCATATCTCAAGCGTAAGAGTGTACGGGGAAAAAATACAGTAAGCAAAAAGCCTGAATTGGACAGAAACAAACTAACATTTAAAATTAAGACGAAGGTCCTAAAGCAGCTTAAATAGGAGAAATAAAGGAAAGTAGCTCAACTAGTTTGAAAACGTAGGTTTGTAATCAATAGAACAGACCAGGCTTCATGACCAGAGAGTTTCCTTTTCCTGCTGTGCTGCTAAGTAAATCTTGCTCTTCCTGACCTCTGGCTTAATGAATCAGTGTGATTTTGGTTTTATCCTATTTTATTCATACATTCAATGTTTAAGTTTATTAATACATTTCTTCCAATATTTTTAGGAAAATAATCTCTCAGTTAAGTATCACTGTAGTAGAAATGGACATCTGTTATTATAGACTCCAAGAATTTCTGGGCTGTCATTATGGATGCAGAATATCATTATACTCACTGAAATTTACAGACTTTGTCTATTGTAAATCTCTTTAAGAGGCAAGTTATGTGCAATTTGCAGTGGCATAAAACCCCTGTATTGGGTGTACTATGTATAGGGGATTTAACTTCCAAATCTATAGAAACAGTAGGTATGACCCTGTATATAGATTTATGAGTACTAGTGCATGTATAGAAATAATCAAAATCAAAGAACTCCAAAAGCTTAGAAGCTTTTCAGCAGCTCTGTGACCACTTTGTAATCTGAATATTACAGAGGTGGGTAGAGTTTGGTTTTCAGGAGATAGCTCTGAGGACTGCCTTTTTCCAAGGGTATCTAAATATATGGACAGGCAACAGAAATTCTCCAGCCACTTCTGCTAAATTTTGTGTCGTTTGAGTTGGTCACCCAAACTGTTCTTTTGAAAACACATTTCATTCCTATATTCATCTTAAGGTATGTAAACACATTTAAAAATGAGGTCTTGAGGCACAGTAATAAGAATACTATACATATCTAGGAAGGTAAACAAATGTTGAACTTGCTTTCCTTTAGTATTAAAAAATACTTCAAAGCCTTTGGAAGTAAATATTATTGATATAAAGACAAGATGGAAGTCTTGTTGAAAGCAGTAGTTGGAGAAGAACAAGATGCTGTTGGAAGCGGGACTACTGTACTTTAGGTCACTAACCTGAGAGCCTTTGGGATGCTTTATGATTGTAAGTGTCCCGCTGACTTCTGAGGCGTTGTGGCTTTCTCTGAAAACAGGAAGAAACTGTGTCTGATTCAGCATTCAAAATCTATTTTTTTTTTAATGAATCACAGAACTATTTAACTTTGCTTTTCTCTCAAGCAAAATAATTTACATCCTAATGCAATTTCATACATCAGGATATACTTAATGGCAAAAAAACCCTACCATAAAAAGTAATTCATTTGACTTTGAAAGATCTCCCCTTAACAGAATAAACCTGAAACATTTTCATAGATGTCCATACAATTTGGTATCAAGCTTTCTGTGCATGAAGGAAGTCACCATTACAAAGCAGGGGTCATGTCTGTGTAATTCAAGAGTTCTTTGAGTGTTTTGGGGTTTATTTATGTTGAGGGTTTTTTGGTCAACCAAATCAACTGATTAGGTTGCAGCATAAGCAAAGTCTAGTGTTTATTCTTATTACAAGAAGACCTTTAAGCTAAAAAATTGTTCTGTAGTTCTTAGTGTGGTTATTGCCCTCTGATAAATAACCCAGGGACATAGAAAGCTTATGTCCATTTCCTGAAGTTTTCAGCTCACTGGCAATAATTGCTTTGTTCTGTTACTGGACCTTTATTTTTCATCTACAAAATTCAAATGCAAATAATAATAGATTGCTATATAGAGGAAATTATGCTGCCTCATTCTGTTTTTCATTTTCATCATGTATTGGTTTTACACGGTGAGGTGTTAGCGGGAGAAGCAGCGGGGCGGCCCCTGTGGGGGGGGGAGCGGCCGGGGCTGCCCGGTGCCGGACACAGCCGGTTCCAGCCGGCTCCAAGGGCCCCACCGCAGGGCACAGCTGAGCCCCTCAGCCACGGGCGGGCGCCTCGGGGAAAGCCTGGGTAAGAAAGGGCAAAGCGCTGCCCGGCAGCCAGGGCTGAGGGAAACGGGGTGAGAAACAGCCCTGCGAGCCCCGAGGGGAGAGCGGGAGGAGGGCAGGAGGGGCTCCAGGCGCCCCCGCTGAGGTGCCCCTGGGGCCCCGGGAGAGACCCCGGTGGGGCGGGTGTTTCCCTGCAGCCCGTGGGAAGGCCCCAGGCTGGAGCGGGGAGAAGCGTGAGGAGGAAGGAGCAGCAGAGAGGAGCTGTCACGGGCTGACTGCAGCCCCCTCAGTGGAGTCAGGAATGAGGTTGAGCTTGAGAAAAAAAAAGGGGAGAGTTGGAAGCTTTCTGTCTTTTTTTTTCCTCACTATCCAACTCTACTTTAATTGGGAATACATGAAAATTACTTTCCCTCAAGTCTGGTCTGCTTCGCCCATCACAGTGATTGGTCAGTGATTACCCAGTTGTTATCTTGACACACGATCTCTTTTTCATCTTATTTTCTCCCTGTCCTGTTGAGGACCGGGAGTGAGAGCACTGCTGAGTGTGCAACTAGCAGCCAGCCAATACCAACCCATCGCTGGTCATGAAGATAGAAAAATATCTGATGGAATTTTCCAGCTTTGGTAACACTTTAAAATATAATATAACTCAGTAATACATATTGTATAACCTAAGTATTCAGGAGAAACAGAAATTTTAGGCATTGTAACATCTTTTGTGACCATCAAGGTCAAAGTTGGGTTTTCTTTGTTTATTAAATATCTGAAGGAAGCACAATGAATTTCTCTGAAAGCTCAGCCACTTAAAACCTTATCAGTATTAATGACAGAGTAGATTAACTCTTCCAGTCTTTTACAATGCAGGTACTTGGGAGTATCACATTAAGTCAGAAGCTGCTTTTTCTGAAGGAACTACAGTGAATGGCTCATTGAGAGCCACTGGAAGGTCTGCTGAGTGAAGCAGCACTCCTCCAGCAGACAGCTGCCACTTTGTGGCCTATGCTGGCTTTCCTAATTTATCTGAATGAGCTACCCAGCCTTTCGCTTGAGAAAGAAAGTACATGGGAATCTACTGTTAGAAATAGCTTTTATACGTAACAAAGGACCGTTCGCATAAAAAGCAACTAGCCACGAAATACGACCTGAAATATGGCTAAACTAATCCTTCTTGAGTAGAAATGAATTCAGACTAACTTTCATGGAGAACAGAAGCTAGTCCCGGAGGTGACACATGGGAATAGAGATACTATATTCTCTACTTTAAGTAAGCAGAAGTAGTACAGTAATAATAGTGACTTTGTGGTTTTATTGCTATTTGTTGAAAAGACTTTATTCACAGGCTGAAAGACGTTTGTAAACAAGATGTCCACAATGATTGAGATGTATTATAACCTATCATTACATTAAATGCTATTTAATGCATATTTTAACATGCAAATTCCATTTTTAAAAAAAATTTCTATTCCTTTAAATGTTAATGTGTAAAGTATAAGGATATTTACTGTTACCGAGTAATCTGGTCTCATTACCTAATCATCTGTTACAGAACATTAATTTTCTTAATGTGACAAATGTTATACTCTACTGTATTTGAAAAGAGTCACTTTGCTTACAAAGAAAGTCCTGTAACAGACTTGCCTTGTACACACACTGTGTACTAATGTCGTATACAACTGTATCAGTACCAATATAATGCAATAAAGCTATCTTTGAAACATTTTTCACATTACAATGAATGTAAACACTTTAAAAATGGAGCACCTTTTTCATTTGTGTTTCTCCAGATTGTAGCAAGCAGCATAAAATAATCTCTTGTCATAATTTCAGCCCTGCAAGTTACATTTCATTTAGCTGTCAGCTCTTCATGTTGAGGAGCAAGGATATTCTGAAAGAAGCTGCTACAATCCCAGCTCACACAGAGGCATACAAAATCAATAGCAAAAAAATCTGGACATAAATGAGACGCAGCATAGTGAGGTGAGAATATCTGGTCTGTTGGCCTTTGGAAATGAAGAAATCCTTTGTATTTGACAAGGCTGACAGCAGAAAAGGAGTTGTGAGTATCAGATATAGCTGGGAAATGATACAGAACTCTTTAAATACCATCAATAGGATGAGTGAGTTGGGAAGAAGGAAAAGTAGGAACTCATAGAATAGATTTTTCTTTTAATGAGAACATCACTGTAAGACTTTATATATAGAGAAGATGGAAAGATTGAAGTACTGGGCAATTTTTTTGTTTTCTTTTATTAGTGAATTGAGGAATGCATTCTGACATTTTCCTTTCATCTCAGCCCTAAGATCTGCTGAAAAAATACTTTTCCATGTGGTACCTGAGATCGTCATTAAATCCTTCAATTCTATTAGATGTCCTTTATTTTTGAAGACAATCGTTATTTAATTAATCCATTACACAAATAGGGGAAAGCTATATTCATTAATCAAATGTTTGTAGGGCGATAGTGAACGCTGTAGTGGTTGAGACAGGCTTTCTACATATGTCTCAAGTAACTTATTTTTAACAAAACATGCAATTCACAAAGTGCAAAGAAAAAAATGAGAAAGTTTTCATGTAACATTTCTAAAACCAAACAATTTTTACATCTAAAATAAAATTGTGACAGTGGCTTCATGTTTTACTCTGTCCCGTAAAATGTGTTTTTTTCCTGTGAGTGCCTCATTTTGCGCTTTTTACCTCGGAAGGACGTGGCATGCCAGGAAAACAACTTTTGGAAGAGTAAAACAAGTGTAACCAACAAATACTTTCCTACATAAAGACACTAAGCTCGGTGAGTAGTGTGTGCATGAGAGGAATTTTAAATGTGGGTAGCAAGTCAGCTCTTCCTGCCAGCCCCTGGAAGTTTCTAGGTGAAGGTCTTATCGGAGTTCTTTGCAAATTTTCTTTCAGGCTCAGCAGCATATCAATGGAGAAAGATGTGACCCTTTATCACTGTTATGTGATCTGAATGTTTTTGAGGTACTGAGTAGAATGTAGGAGGAGGTGGTTAAAATCATGTACTAGAAATGGGGAAAGAAGTGAGCTTCCTTTGAGCTTAAGACAGGGACTCAGTGAAAGTATCGAAGAATGAGTGAGGTGAAGGACTCTCTCCAAAATTGGTGGAGATTGATGCATACCTTTAACTGGACGCGTTGCTTATAAATTGAAAAAGCTAGCTTGTGATGCAGAGAACTGAGAATAATGGAGGACTTTTGAATAAATGAGTCTGAGCTACTTTGCTGTTTCCTAAGAATCACTTGTTGATGTCTAGATCACCTTGTGTCCTATACCTCAAATAGTGCTTACAAAGTAGCTTTAAAATGGAAGATTCCTTTGTGTTATCAGAAACTTCAAGAAGTGTTTGCAACCCTTAAATGAAATAAAAAATTCATTTGAAGTGTATTTTCCAGTATATTTATTCCATCTAGAAGGAATAGTATTTAGGATTGCTTTTCATGATGAGGTTTTTTATTTTATTTTATATTACATATTTTGCACAGCTGTGCTTGTGTGATGGAATACAAACACACAATTTGCTTTATATTATCCTACCTGTTTTGGGGTTGTGTGGCAAGGTTTTGGTAGTGGGGGGGTACAGGGCTGGCTTCTGAGAGAAGCTGCTAGAAGCTTCCAACATGTCCAATAGAGCCAATGCCAGCCAGCTCCAAGATGGACCTGGTGCTGGCCAAGGACAAGCCAGTCAGCGACAGTGGTAGCGCCTCTGGGATAACATATTTAAGAAGGAAGGAAAAAAAAAAAAAAGGAGCAGTAGCTTTTGCAGCCAGAGAGAGGAGTGAGAAGATGTGAGAAACTGCGGACACAAAGACTAGCGAAGAAGGAGGGGGAGGAGGTGCTCCAGGCGCCTGAGCAGAGATTACCCTGCAGCCTGCAGTGAAGACCATGGTGAGGCAGGCTGTCCCCCTGTAGCTCTTGGAGGACCCAATGCCAGAGCAAGCGGAGGCACCTGAAGGAGGCTGTGATCCTGTGGGAATCCCGCACTGGAGCAAACTCCTGGCAGGATGTCCCGTCCCACTCAGGGGGTGAGGGTGAGATTAACTTTTTAATTCTCTGCATGGTAATCAGAAGTAACGACAATTACTTCAGAGGTTCAAACCAATCATAAATTTACTTAAAACTCAGTGGAACTACAAAAGATAGAGGTTTGGCAGAAGTCATAACAATGCTTAAAATTTAGCAGAACTATGAAAGGTAAGGGTTTAGCAAAACGCGTGACAATATTACCCTAATGTGCTGAAAATTAAGTTAGAGACAGAGTGATAGGAAAAGAAAGAGAGAAAGAAAAGAGAGAGAAGATATCACCACCCTTGGATCCAGCAATGTTCTCTGCTCGTAGTTGTAGTCTTCAGGTGGTGGGCGCGTGCCGAAAACTTATGTTTCCACTTTTTATAACCCGATGTGCCCGCCCCATAGGCGGGGGTCTGTCATCACTGAGCAGGCGCAGTATGTGCTCAGGAATGTTCAGAAATGTTCTAGAAATGAGTCGGTGGGTTGTGGGGGTCCGGGGGACTCACTGCCCCCCTCCCCCCCCTTCAGGGCTGACCAAGTGAGTGGTGATCTGTCACAGGCACATGGTGCACAGGGCACCGATGGTCATTGTTTACGTGTTTCAGGAATAGAGGACTGGTCTCACAAGACATTATCCTGCCACTGCAGGTTCCGTTCTTGTTCAACACTCCCTGGTCATCATCAGCCCATCCCTGTCCATGTCAAGACTGGTGTTTGTGACATTCACTTGTTATCAGAGCCTCACACAGGACCTGTGGCCCCATGGAGAGAGAAGCCCACGCCAGAGCAGGTTTGCTGGCAGGACTTGTGACCCTGTGGGGGACCCACGCTGGAGCAGTTTGCTCCTGAAGGTCTGCACCCCATGGAAGCAACCCATGCTGGAGCAGTTTGTGAAGAACTGCAGCCTGTGGGAAGGACTCACATTGGAGAAGTTTAGGGAGGCCTGTGTCCTGTGGGAGGGACCCCACACTGGAGCAGGGGCAGAGTGTGAGGAGTCCTCCCCCTGAGGAGGAAGGAGCGGCAGAGACTAAGTGAGATGAACTGACCACAGCCCCCATTCCCCGTCCCCTTGTGCTGCTGGTGGGGAGGAGGTAGAGACATCGGGAGTAAAGTTAAGCCCTGGAAGAAGGGAAAGGTGGGGGGAGGTGTTTTAAGGTTTAGTTTTATTTCTCATTGCTCTACTCTGTTTTGCTTGGTAATAAATTAGATAAATCTTTTTCTAAGTTGAATCTGTTTTGCCCATGATGGTAATTGGTGAGAGATCTCTCCTTGTCCTTATCTCGACCCACAGTCCTTTCATTATATTTTCTCTCCCCTGTCCAGCTGAGGAGGGAGTGATGGAGAGGCTTTGGGGGGCACCTGGCCTGCAGCCAGGGTCAACCCACCACACACCACATAAAATATGTTAAACACTGTGATCCTAAACTAAACTTGAGTCCAAAACTTACTCAGTTTTAGTTCGTTAAGTTGCATTTCAAGGTGAACCATTCCTCCTTCGTCTTCCTGTCTGTCTTCCCTCTTTTCCCTCTACTTTTATCCCCTAAAATGTAACAATACGAAACTTTCCTTTCCTTTTTTTTTTTTTCCTAAATTAGTGGGGAAAAAAACCCTTTGTATTGATCAGTTGAGAAAACAGTAGCTTCTGTAAGGCATTTTCTGTGCTTTGTCCAGAAGTCTGCATTGTGGAATCTAAGGTGAATTAGGTAAAAAAATAATTATGGTGTATCTTTTAAGACGCAAAATGGTGAAATCTGTAATTGTTTGTAAGAAATGTGAAAATACAGAAAATAAGGTATGTTCTGCAGACACAATAAAACCATATGATAGTGTGATCCACAGTCACTGAAACAGATTGTTGGATGAAGATGGCAAAACAACTAGTTTTGTTTCCTGACATTCACCTATGAAAAAAATACCTTCTGGTGGTGGTGGATGTGGGAGGAACTGCTTTGTGTATTACCAACAGCTTGTTGGCTCCTCTTGTAGTTGCAAAAATTATGATAGATTTGGCTGAAAAAGAGTGTACTTTTTCTTTCATATCATTGATGCTTCCAACATAAGTATGAAAATATTAGAGACTATTTTATGTTGGAATATAGGTGAAAAATTTCAAGGCACCAGTGAAAGCATGGAGAAAATATGAAAAAGATTTACGATCAAAATATCAAACTGATGTGTTTGACTTTGTGAGAAATTACTCCATATATACATTACTGGAGAATTATAATGAATATTTGCTTACAGTTAATTGCTCAATTTCTCTACTGCACAATACAGTAAAGTACAATAGAGATAACTCATCATCTGATCTTGAAGGTTATGTAACTAATGTTTTCAATCATTTTTCCCCACCTGCCAAAACAGTTTCAGAATTGCAGGAGATATTTCATTTTGTCAGCTTTGAATGCCAGGAAATAATGAGGCATGCCCCCACAAGATGATTATACTTCGCAGTTGAAAAGATCTTAAAATATACTCCACATATTAGAAGTTATATTTCTTCATTAAAAGATACTTGCCCCAGAGACTGTTTTGGCAATGGAGTAATTGTCTTCTCAATTTTTTTTTTTTTTGCCATCTTTTAAAATTAGGAAAATTTTACTGTTATAATAATTACTGAAATGTTAAAAGCTGTTTCAGTAGAGGTTGTAGCTATGTGTCAGAAGTTAATTTATTATCAAAAAACCTACAAAACAACCCTTCTTTTTACACTTATTATTCATTATCAATAGGATACTTTCCAATAAATTTATCGCATTTCAAGTCAATGAAAATATTTATTTATGCAGCATGTAAAATAGTCTGTAGGAGTCACTGTCACCGGTAATAACAATTAGTAAATTTCTAAGTAGATGTGTTATTTATATGAGAACATGTACATGACTTAAAAAAGCTCTTCTGGTCTTTGTGTGGAGAGAGATAAATTCATGCGTCACTGGTATTTTGAAGAGATTTCAGCTGTAGAACTGTGCGTGGCTGTTGGATGCATTATGGGCTCCTCCCAACCATTACCTTCTGAAACCATCCTGTATTATTCATTATCACTGTACTATGTGTATTGATGTTTCCTACATGGCTTGTCTCACGTCCCAGCTTTATGGAAGTTACAGAAATAAGTGTCAGAATTGGTACTGAGTGAACTAGATAGTATCTTGTATTAAATGGGTTGTTGTTCTGTTGGTTTATTAATAGATTGAAGTTCTTACAAAAAGAATAAAAAATGGCCCCTAAAACCGACCATGCACATCTGACGGTAGTTATTGTTTTCTGTAGTCTTACGCAGATGCAAAGGATGTTGATAGTTTTAAGAGAATTAACTGGGTTTTGCTCTGTTACTGACAAGTTGATGGTCACAACAGAAAACCTAGGAATGAGATTTCAATGCAATATGTTTAAAGATGGAAAATCATGGGACAAATATTGGAAGACAGATTTTCCTTTTTAAGAATACCACATCGTATTATCAGTCTTTGTTCTTGTCTTGTAGATTGTCAGATACCTACATTCAAAAAGATCCAGCATTTACATTGTGACATAAGGTTGTAAATTACCAAAATGGATGACCTGGCAAATATTTAATTGAAATTTAGTGAATTTGAGATTTCAACTTGGTTAAAAGTACAAGAGATAAATTTACCAAACATGTCTTTGAAATGGTTTAGTTTTGGAAATATTTGGTCCCTGCTCATCATTAATTTATCTAACTTAAAGATGTAAAGGTCATCTGATGAGTTAGTTTTGTTTAATAGTAGAGGTTGCACAGCAAAGGACATAAATAGTTTAATAGATTTCATTTTACGCTCTTCAACTTCTGAGGCACCCCTCTTCCTTTATAGCTCTGGTGACCAGAATTCAGTTTGAAGTTTAGGTGCTTTCTGCTTTAAAAAAAAAATAACAATAAAACCCAAAGCAAAACACATTCAATAAATGCAGACTGTACATCATCTTCTGCATTAATGGCAGCATGACGGACAAGCACCTGACTCGTGGGGCAGCAAGACCTATGGATTACTGTGCATTCATGTGTTGCATTTGCATGACCTCCCGAGACGTGTAAGAAACCAGAGCGTAAGTGTACAGTTGAGAAATTCTCCCTTTATGGGACTGCTTTCAGTCCAAAACTCCCTTCGTCAACACGCTGCCAGCTGCAGCGCAGCACCGAGGTCACCTGCCTGTGCCTCACCCCGGCACGGTGGGTTCGCAGGCTGCCGTCGGCTCAGCCGGGGCTGGCCACACGCTGGGCTGTGGGACAGGAGGGGGCGGCAGCGCAAGCGTGTGAAGCACAGGGACTGTCTGGTAGAAATGAGTACAAAAGGTTTGATTGCAGTTCTCTCTATAGCAGGAAACAGAATTTTCTTTTGAAGAGGCATAGAATGGAGAGTTTGAGAGATAGTATCAGTGCGTGGATGAAAATTTGGTATGCTTGAATACCTATCAATATTTTGGTGAAGAATCTCATTTTTTTCCAGTTTCACCACTGAGTTTGACATCACGTTGTATATACCTTCATCTTTTTGTCTCTTGTCCTTCTCTTTCATTAAGTAATAGGGTGGTAGACAAATAAGAAATTGCTTTTTAAAAAAAGGAAGAAAGGTAACCTCTGGGTGTTTATCTTTGATGTTCAGCGTGCACCTGGCTGTCTTCCAGTGGAGCAGCTCTATCAACAGCTCAATTTCCACAGCCGTGAGATTTGTCTTCTCCTCCAGAGTGCTAGAGATGTTGGCCTTATAGCGTGTCTTGATGACCATGTCCATTTGCTCTTTCTTTCCTTCACCAGCACTGCCGTGCCCAACTGTCTGCAGTTGGACTTGGTTTTGCTTACTTCCTCTGTTAGCTGCTCTCGCTTTACAAAAGATTACTTTGTCTCTGTGGACCGTGAACTGCTTGCACCAGGCACGGCCTTTGGAACTGTTACCTTTACTATTTTTCATATATCTCAGAGTCTGCTACATTCTGAATTAATTTTCTAAATGTAAGTTGAATAATGCATGTGCGTCACAATATTGCAATGCAATATTATTCCAATATCATCTTTGTATAACTGCATTTTATTAAATTTAACAAAAAATGTAAAATATCTATTAATCTATGGTTTTGTTTAATAAAAGTGACACCGGGAGAGTTTATTTCATTAGACTTCAAAGGATTTTATTCAGAGCCTCAAATAATTATAATTTAAAAGATGGAAGTAAGCTTTTAAAACCATTTCATGATGTTAGTATTTAAATACAATTATGAAAAGATTTTGTTGGCCATTCTTATTGTATAGAAATAGAGCGGTATATTCACAGTGAACATGTCAAACCTGGATAAAGTGAACGCGAAGCTTTCAACAGCAAGAGCAATTTCTTTTTTTTAATTATAGGTTTGGAATTGGTGTCATGATTGTATATTGTTCTGACTGATTATTGACATTTTTATTGCCTCCTGAAAATATAATAATAATAGGTTTAAAAGGAAAACCTCTCAAGTGATTGAGAGGAGGACCAGGGGAATATCACCTACAAATAAGAACTACTGAAACATAAATTCAGTTAATTTCAGCTTCAGCTAAAATCAGGAGCTAACTCTAGGTTTGATATAAATTCCTGTGAAGATTTCATGATCAAACTTAATTCAGGGACAGAATTCTAATTTACTTTATCTGTGTGCAGTTTCCTTGTTCTTTCAGATATATCAATTGAAAGAAAAATGTAATATAGTCATCTTTATCCTGTTGTTCCTAAGCACTTACCACTTTGAGAGAGCTAATGGAAATCATTAGTAAGTGCAGTAAGTGCATCAACAGCTTTTAATGACCAAGAAGTTTTATTTTTTAGTCCATTGTTCATGTCAGGTTTAAGTAAATATGTAATAATATATTCTTAAGGAGAACTGAGTGCTTGGGAGTAGCAAGCAGAGGTGCTCCACAAGGGAGGATGAGCTGGACACCAAGGGTGCCCACAAGCACCGGGAGGGCCATCATGGACAGGGTGGAGTCCTGCAGCACCCAAGGAGGGCTGGAGATGGTGACAGGACTGTCAGCAGTCCCAGGCAGAGGAGGTGAGGTGACGAGCCATGGCCAGGATCTGGTTAGGAACAGCAGGAGGCGAGGCCAGAGGCAGGGCAGGAGACAAAGCTGTCCTCCATGGAGGTCCAGGGTCTTCACAGGAAATTGTCTGTGAGCCAGAACCACAGGAGACAGGACCAAGACCAGGCACTCCTGCAGCATCAGTGGGGCAGGGACTGGCAGCCCCGGGAGCTGAAATGGGGTCCTGGGGCTGTGGGCAGGGTGAGGGGAGGCTTGGGGGAACGGACAGGGACAGCCAGGACTGGCGGTGCCCTTGGGGCCATGGCACTAAGCCTGAATTTCTCTGCCAGCTCCATTATTTCATGTGAGGCTAAGTAGAGTACTTTTATAAAGGTGCATTAAGTACTTTTCTTTCAGGAAAAAATACTAGGAAAAACATAGGTCCACTGAATCATTTATATGACAAACTATTGAAGAAATAGAACAGCTTAATTAAGGTTTCATATTGCATATACTGTTTCGTGTGTTATTTTTGATAAAATATTTCTGTCATCTTTCATAATGGGAAATATGTAGTCTCAAATTCAGTCAGATACTTTCCCATGGTCACTAACATTTAAAAATGGCATTTTATGAGAGTAATAGCTGCAACAGCATTTGTTTCTAGGTTAGTATTTCTGCAATACAGATATTGCTGTTTCAATTTAGTGCAATGTTAAAGTCAACAACTGGAAACTTGGTTGATTGGGGTTTTTTTTGTTTTTTCAGATGGACACTTGAATATATGGAATTAAAAATTGTGTTTAATACAAGAATTCTTGTTTAAATTTTGTCTTTAAAAAACCCCTTTTTTATTTTGTTTTGTTTTAGGGTATGCCTAACTGTTGTTTTCTTTTCTTTATCCTCCTTTCCCCCTGTATTCAATGGGCAAATTGGGATGCAAAAAGCAGATAAAATAAATAGGTTGAAAAAGATACTTAGAAGTATGAAAAAGGAGAGAGGAAAAAATTCAGTTTTGTTGGAAAGATTTTTTTTTTTTTTTGGCTGTAATGGAAAGTCTTCCCCCACTAAAACAGTCAGTGATCAGGGCAGGAATCTGTTCCAGCAAAACTGCTGTTTCTACATTGAAGTTATTTTGTTGTGTAATGGAAATATGTCTAAAATTATAATTTTAATAACTAGGATGCCTTCCTCCTCAATATTTTAACCTTCTCATACTTCTCTTTGAAAGCAGCCCTTCTCTGACTTGGTCACTATACCTGACAAAAGCTACAACATCAAAAACAGTTTAGGAGGTTACCTGTGCTGCTGCTGTTCATTAGATAGTTTCCTATACTTACCATCTACATGTTTGTAACTACTGAATTCTTTTATTTATCCCCAGAGAGCAACAGCTAAAAAGAATATCAAATTAGCTACTTCACTAATCATGACAGCAACTTGTGAACAGGACCACAGTGAATTAAAAGTCATTGATAATAAACAGCTCATCTGGAGTTGTTAAATATTTCCAATTTTTTTTTCATGATGACACATCAATAATGAGGACAGTAAATACTTTCCAATGAAGCTAATCTGTTAAAAACGGGCAATGGGAACTGTTCTTCCTAAACTCTCTAGGAAAATTTATAATCCAAAAGCTTTGTTTTGCAACTTTTCTCTTTGGAAAAATATTGAAGTTCTTTTTGCCTTCATATTTAGTAAGTTACATCATTGTGCCTGTCCTCCAGTGCAGCAAGCAAACATGAGGAGCATGAAACCCAGTTTTCAGCATGGCAGCCAATGAAAAGAAAATGGCTTATGCTGCCAGAGGCAGGGGTTTGGATTGCTTGGTTCTTCATTTTGAGGAGTTTGGGGCTTTTTGCTTGGCTTTTTAAATAAAAGTACTTCCTCTTAAGAATGAACCAATTGAATGAATATAGCACCTGCTGGCAAGTTGACAATGGGTAGGGGCTCTACAGGCAGACCACAGTTAAGCAGATAAACTGAAATGAGGCTTGGTGTTGAGATGTTTTTGTTTGCTTGGAATTCTGTGCATGTCTGGTTTTGTTTCAGTTTCTAGGAGGCTTATTTTATATAACAGAACTTCTGCCTGAGGAATCAAAGATCATAGAGTAATGAAACTTATAGATCATTCGTGATAGGAAGAAAAATCACTGAGTTCAGAGTCTCAAATTGCCTCGTTTTCCAAGCTGTGGCTGGAAAACAATAGGCATTTCTAACCTTTCTTTATCAGCAAAATGAAGAGATGAAAATCAGCTTCTGACAACATTGAGGAAAGCCAATTTAGTATTTTCACTCTCCAGTTCCTGTAGGGTATTTCATCTTGCTTGTACTGCAAAACCCTAGTCTTTCTGGAAAATTAGAAATAGATTGGTTGTGGCTGCTTTTAAGCTGCTTAATTTAAGTTTTATATTTTAATTTTTGCTTTCTGGAATGTAAGATCAGACTGGAGTTACTGAAACTAATTGTCTCCCAGTTAATCATTTTATGCCATCACTGTCTTGCTGTCCTGCCTCACCTGAGCTGTTCCTTGCTTTTTTAATTCATGTAATTCAAAGTAGCTTTAAAATGCTCTTTTCCTACCTGTTCACTCAGACCAGCAATACATTTCATCTCTAAATGAAATTTACCGTCAGAACAGAGACTCAGGAGGGATCCTTGGCCAGTTAAACTCATCGTCGCCAATATGTGGAACTAGACAGAAAGGGTCTCTGCAGCATGAAGTGGTGCAGGTTAGTACCTGGTGGGGCTGTGATAAGGAATGGCTATTGCCAGGGAATTAAGATTGATCTCTAAGTTGCTCCGGTGCAGCCTCCAGCAAAGTGTGGGTTCCTGCTACATGAAACGAGGACAAATTGTGTACGACGATGCTGGGGACTGCTCAGTTTCTGTGAGGGGCGTCAGGGCTGGCTGTGGGCACAACATCACTTAAAAATGTAGAGCTGTAAGAAGGAGGCTGCTGGTATAACTAATTTCAGTTTCCTGTTCATAGTAATAGAATTTGAAGACGATGAGGCTGTCTAGAATGACCATGCAAAGCACTGGTATGCTGCTGCAGTAGTATGCAGGATTATGTCTAGAAGGGGAAGTATTGTTGAATTCCAGGCTTCATGAAATGAATACTCTCCTGTTTTAAAATGTCTGTGTTCTCTTAGGTCAGTGTTGACACAGGTCGGTACCTATTTAGACTCTCAAGTCCACATAGGTACACTTCCAAAGCAACACAAATCCTAAAACACTGAAAAAGCAACACTGGAGACTGTTCTTTCAGGAGAAGAACTTTCCGTTCTGTTTTACAGTTTTCCTTTTTCTGATGAGTGAAATATAAGGAACAGCAGAGGAGTGCTTTTGGTTGGTTGTGTTTTGGTTCCTCCCACCCCAGTCACTTTTTTGAAGTCCTAACCTTGATAGTTATCAAAGGACTCTGAACACAACTTCTGGAATGGGTTACAGGTTAGACATACGTATTGTTAGAGTTGATAGGGACTATACATGTGAATGTGTCAACAGGCTCATGATAAAATGGCACTTTGATGGAAGTGGAATTCCTGACAGACTGCCAACTCCTGTGCATGCCTTTTGCCTAGAAAAAAGCTCTTAGAAATAGTTACATTTCATGATGTTGGCTCCTGGCCCTCTCTGATGATAAAATCCCTGAGTCTCCAGAGAGACTGAGAAGGTGAGGCCCTCTATAGACAGACAGAAGCACCCTCACATTCACAAGCCCCGATCCTCATGGGGAACTTCAGTCATCCCAGTATCTGTTGGAGGGACACACAGCAGGGCCTAAGCAATCCAGGAGGTTCCTGGAATGCATCAATGATAACTGAAGTTCAGCAAGGCCGAGTGCAAGGTCCTGCACATGGGTCAGGGTAACTCCCTGTGTCAATATGGGCTGAGGCATAAAAGGATTGAGAGCAGGCTGCAGAGAAAGGCTTGGGTGTACTGGTGGATGAAAAGCTGGATGTGAGCCAGCAATGTGTGCTCACAGCCCAGAAAGCCAACCATATCCTGGGGCTGCATCAAAAGAAGTGTGACCAGCAGGTTGAGGAAGGTGATTGTCCCCTTCCACTCCTCTCTCCTGAGACTCCACCTGGAGTATTGCCTTCAGCTCTGGGGTCCCCAACATAAGAAGGACATGGAGCTGTTGGGGTGAGTCCAGAGGAGGGCCATGAATATGGTCGGAGCTGGAGCACCTCTCCTGTGAAGACAGGCTGAGAGTTGGGATTGTTCAGCCTGGAGAAGAGAAGGCTCTCGCTTTCAACCTGTTTCTGTAATAAAAAGCTTCAGGGTAGATTTAGATTAGATAGTAGGAAGAAAGTCTTTACTGTGAGAGTGGTGAGGCACTGGAACAGGTTTCCCAGAGAAGGTGTAGATGCCCCTTCCCTGGAAGTGTTCAAGGCTTTGAGCAACCTGGTCTAGTGGAGATTGTCCCTGCCCATGGCAGGAGGGTTGGGACTAGAGGATCTTTAAGGTCCCTTCCAACCCAAACCATTCTGTGATTCTATGATACCTCCCTCAGTTTGAACCATAGAGGTTTAGTGCTTTGTGACAGTGACTGACTTATTTCCTGTCATGATTTGTGGAGTAAATGTTTCTGTGATCACAGGCACACTATTTTGAAAGTGATTTGCTAAAGACCTTTGTGGAGGCGAATCTTAATTGTGTTCTTCATGTTGTTCCTTTTTTGAGGAAACAAAAAGAATGTGTTGTCGTGATAGGGAATTTTTTTTGGTAGATATTCCATTTAATTTTTAAGTTAGCACACTGCTGCTAGGGAATGTGTTGGCAACAACTTTTAGTCTTTCCTTGTAATCAGGCTTAAACAAGTAAATTAGATTTCTGCTTCCATTTTCCTGAGTCCTAAGTGCAGTTGAAATAACTGTTTGCTTAGAAAATGTTCTTTCCCCACAGGCTGGTTAGCCTTGCCAATTCTGCGAGATTTTATTCTCTACAAGTGGCAATATTCTGTATATGTTGCATGTTGTTTGGCAGCAATAATCAAGCTTTGATATTTCCATGTTGAAATAGGAGACTTTTAGATATAGATGCTCAACCTGGTGTATCGGTTTTCACGTTATTTAGCAAGGATTTTTTTTAAATTTTTAATTAAACTTTTGTCCTTTAAAAAAGAAGACTGTAGTTTAGCCAAATTTTCCCTCTATCTACTCTATCAGTAACATGACATGGTAATTGTAGTGTATGTGAAGCAAAAGTCACATCAATTAAATAGCAATGTGAAAATGATTCATCTGAGCAAACAATATGTTCATGGTGCTAGTACATTGTTCTCTTTGTTTCAGACTGCTAATTACATTAATTACTAAAGATCAGTTTGCAGTTGAAATCCTGATTGTCAAATCTAATTTGATTTTAACTGCTGACAGCTCTGACAGTATAGTCTGGCAAATAATATTGGTACTTTCTGTCTATAATGGGACATTTTATCAGCATAATTGAATGTCTGCTGTATATAGATTGAGTATTTCAGTAATAATATTAACTGTTCTGTATTGCTTGCAAAATCTGTGGATTTCTTGTGGAAACTATAGCTACTTTAATAATGAGGACACTTACTGATCCCAGAGCATCTGCGGTTGACAGTTTTTATGGACTAATAATCCTGGTTTTATAGACATGGATTATGACTAACTTTTCAATGTTGCTGCAAAGTATTGAAAAGTGATTTTCAGGAAAAAACAAAAAAATTATCCCTCGACTGAATCGTAGCCTGATTCCTTGTGAAAGTGTCCCTCTGCAAGTGAATGTGTCCCTCTTTGCTACATCTCTGTTATACTAGATGGAGCTGTCTTTCCTCTTTGAGGTAGGATGAGACCTTGGCAGTTTGGAGAAAAATTGATCTCTCCCCCCTGAGGCACCTGTGGTGTGAATAATCTGTACAAAAGTGCGAGTGGCTCCATATGCTACTTGATTTTCTTGGTTAAGCATGGTTAAAGCTTGGTAAATGATAAAGATGTACAGCTTGTAAAGATCTCCAGAAATCATATTGTCTCTCCTTCAGAAGTTAAAAAAGAACAGATATACCTATAGTGTTCTTAAATAGTAATCAAACTGTAAAATACAGGAAAAATCATGACTAAGAAGGAAACTCTCTCATAAGGTAAGTCAGCTTAATGGATGAATTTATTCTCTATTCACTTTCCAGTGTAAAAAATTCCATTCAGGCAATAACTTGGGTTTAACTGCTATAAAACCAAAGCAGTAAAATGGAATATCCTGTGAGATTGAACTTAAATTTTATCTGAATAATCAATTTCTTAGATTATTAAACTTGTTTATTCTGTCACAGAGGATGGTAATACATAATTGCAGTGTCAGTGGTAAGGTCACAGGGCTCTAGGTGCCTGAAGGGAGGCAGCTGTTCTGAAACTAGTTGAAAGTAACTTTTTTTTTTTCTGAAGAAAAAAGGATTTTTTTGAGAAAGTACAGCTTTTCATTTGAAAAAATATGGGATTATTTTTGCCCAACCAAAAATGTATTATTTTTTTCTCCTGTCCTCATTTTTGTCAGTGTATGACTTCTCCCCTTTCTACTCGAGAAAAGGGATTGGGACAGAGAAGGAAGTCCCTGAAAGCAATGTAAAATTGTAAATTGAAAATAAAAGAAGATATTCTTTGCTAATAAATATTAATTTATTCTTAGATAAAACAAATTTATGTAATTGGTTTTAATGTTGCACTGAAAAAAATTATTTAAGCAATCAAAAGCTGTATTGTTTTCGGTTTAAAGCACTTTGATATTTATTTACACGTAGACCTATATAAGAATAATTCCTGTGTGTCTTAAGTTTGTTGAAAGTTAAAATGTAGGTTCAGCATGTTTGTTTTGTGTAATGGGCTTGTCTCAGGTATCTCTGAAGCACTGGAGACACACAATGTGAGGAAGACGTAAACTGGTTTACACACACGTAAACGTCCCTATGCTGGACTCCCATTTGTTGGGTTAAAATGATGCTGGGCTGTCTCTCTTCCTTCAGCATGGAAATGCCCTTTGAAACTCAAATTAAAATGTATTCCTGCAATGGCAGGTTTTATCACTATGGACTAAGTGCATAGAACAAAGATTTTGCTGAATAACATCTCTAAGAAAGCAACATGACATGAACACAGGAGGATTACAACATAAGACCTGCCAGCAACTGTCAAACTAATGCCATGTATAGGCAACTACTGTATCTCTAGCAGTGACAAGTAGCTAATGATTATGGAAGAATATAAGAAAATAACATGGACAAAGGAATCTTCTGTACTCCATACATTGTTGGATTTCTATGAAAAGATCTACTCCCTGACAATGTTGCCTTTGTGAATTAGAACACACTTAGTTACTTTTCGGCTCCAAAACATCTTGTGGCAATGAAACTTGTATTAGCAATCTCAAATTTAATCTGTGTCTGCTGGAGTAACTTCATTGTTTCAGTGATTTTAGTTTTGTGCTGGTTTTGGCTGGGATAGAGTTAAGTTTCTTCACAGTAGCTAGCATGGGGCTGTGTTTTGGATTTGTGCTGAAAACAGTGTTGATAACACAGGGATGTTTTCGTTACTGCTGAGCAGTGCTCACACAGAGCCAAGGCCTTTGCTGCTTCTCACACCACCCCACCAGCGAGGGGGCTGGGGGTGCACAAGGAGTTGGGATGGGACACAGCTGGGACAGCTGACCCCAACTGACCAAAGGGATATTCCACACTATATGATGTCATGCTCAGGATATAAAGCTGTGGGAAGAAGGAAGAGGGGGATGTTTGGAGTGATGGCGTTTGTCTTCCCAAGTCACCGTTACGCGTGATGGAGCCCTGCTTTCCTGGAGATGGCTGAACACCTGCCTGCCCATGGGAAGTGGTGAATGAATTCCTTGGTTTGCTTTGCTTACGTGCGCGGCTTTTGCTTTACTCACTAAATTGTCTTTATCTCAACCCATGGGTTTTCTCACTTTCACCCATCTGATTCTCTCCCCCATCCCAGTGTGGGGGATGTGAGCGAGCAGCTTTGTGGCGCTTAGTTGCCAGCTGGGGTTAAATCACTTCATAAAACTAGGATAAACCCAGAAGGAAAGACCTTCCCTTGGTCAAGAAGGATAAGGTTAGAGAACATCTAGGCAAACTCGACATCAGCAAATCCGTGGGCCCTGATGGGATGCACCCACAAGTGCTGAGAGACCTGGCAGATGTTATTAATATGCCACTCTCCATCATCTTTGAAAGGTCATGGAGAACAGGAGAGGTGCCTGAGGACTGGAGGAAAGCCAATGCCACTCCAGTCTCAAAAAAGGGCAAGAAGGAGGACCCAGGAAACTACGGGCCCATCAGCCTCACCTCCATCCCTGCAAAGGTGATAGAACAGCTCATTCTGGGGATCATCTCTAAGCATGTGGAGGAAAAGAACATTATTGGGTGTGGTCAACATGGATTCACCAAGAGGAAATCATGCTTGATCAACCTGACAGCCTTCTATGATGGCATGACTGGCAGGGTAGATGAGGGGAGAGCAGTGGATTTTTTCCACCTTGACTTCAGCAAGGCTTTTGACGCTGTCTCCTGTAACATTCTCATAGGTAACCTTAGAAAACATGGGTTAGATGAGTGGACAGTGAGGTGGATTGAGAACTGGCTGAATGGCAGAGCCCAGAGGGTTGTGATGAGTGGTGCAGAGTCTAGTTGGAGGCCCGTAGCAAGCAGTGTGCCCCAGGGGTCAGTGCTGGGTCCAGTCTTGTTCAACATAGTCATCAATGACCTGGCCGAGGGGACAGAGTGTACCCTCAGCAAGTTTGCTGCTGATATAAAACTGGGAGGCGTGGCCGATACACCAGAAGGCTGCGCTGCCATTCAGTGAGACTTGGACAGGCTCGAGAGCTGGGTGGAGAGGAACCTAATGAAGTTCAACAAAGGCAAAAAGGTTCAGCACCTAGGGAGGAATAACCCCAAGCACCAGTACAGGTTAGGGGTTGACCTGCTGGGAAGCAGCTCTGTGGAGAAGGACCTGGGAGTCCTGGTGGAGAACAAGCTCTCCGTGAGCCAGCAATGTTCCCTCATGGCCAAGAAGGCCAATGGTATCCTGGGGTGCATGAAGAAGAGGGTGGCCAGCAGGTGGAGGGAGGTTATCCTCCCCCTCTGCTCTGCCCTGGTGAGGCCACATCTGGAGTTCTCTGTCCAGTTCTGGGCTCCCCAGTTCAAGACAGACAGGGAACTACTGGAGAGAGTCCAGCAGAGGGCTACGAGGATGATGAGGGGACAGGAGCACCTCTCATATGGGGAAAGGCTGAGAGAGCTGGGTCTGTTTAGCCTGGAGAAGAGAAGACTGAGATGGGATCTCATCAACGCTTCTAAATATCTAAAGGGCAAAGGTCTAGAGGATAGGGTCAGACTCTTTCCAGTGGTGCTCAGTGACAGGACAAGGGACAGCGGGCACAAACAGGAACACAGGAAGTTCCACCTGAACATGAGGAAAAACTTCTTTACTTTGAGGGTGACAGAGCACTGGAACAGGCTGCCCAGAGAGGTTGTGGAGTCTCCTTCTCTGGAGATGTTCAAAACCCTCCTGGAGGTGATCCTGTGCAACCTGCTCTAGGTGATCCTGCTCTAGCAGGGGGGTTGGACTAGATGGTCTCCAGAGGTCCTTTCCGATCTCTACCATTCTGTGATTCTGTGACTCTGTGATCTGTTCTTGTGAGATTGTCAAATCCATATTATAAATTCCAGGGTTTGATATATATGGTTTAGCATATGTGTGATTTGGGATGATCTAGTACTTAATAAAACAGAAGCATAAATAAATAGTTTTCTGAAGTTGAAAAATCTTTTAGAAAGTAAGGAGATAGCTTTATAGCAAGCGCAGTAGTTAAGACCTTAGATTCTCATAAAATGCAGTTTTTAGTTCTTGTCATAAATATTTGTTGTGTGAGTACCTTACAAAATTTGTATATACTTTCTTTTGCTTTTAGATAAATATTTCTAAGGAATGAACATTGAAAAATATCAAACAAGGGAGGAAGATCTGTAGAGCTTTGCAGAACTCCCACACGTTATACTTGGAATGGTATTACTGAATGAAAATAAATCTGCTGGAAAGCAGGTCTTGCATCTCAAAATGAGCTTTAGCAAAGAGAGAAGCAAGTAACCCAGATGAAAGTAAATCCATCTATATTCTATCATGGAAGGTTTTATATTGAATAGAAAAAGCAAGAGGGTTTTTTGTTATCTCATAACAGAACTTGTACAATTGCATTGCCTCAGCCATGAACAGCTGCGTTTTCCTCTTGTATGCTGTATACTTACTATCACACTGAGTAAATAAACCTAGAATATATGGACATATCCCTAAGGGTCTGACACATGCATTTTAGGTTAAAATCTCTCTGCTGCTGCTGTGGTTGGCCTTATTTCACAGTGAGTTTCACTGGGTAGCAGGGTACCTACCCTAAATCTTAAAATGTCTGCTATCAGTGTTACCACAGAAGTGCAGTTCAGCCTGTCCAATGTGGTGTATGGGCTCTGCACAAAGAACATTTTCATAAAAGATCAATGTATGTCTGTGAAACAATATCCTCCTGCGAATTTCAAGCAAAGCATATAAAATTATGTCAGCTTTAATACCTACCCTTTGTGTTATAATTTCTGGGTTTTCTCCCAAACATGTTTCCTGAATACTAAATCGTAATAGATGAATAAAAAAAAGAGTTGTGAGAGCTTCTTATAAAGTGCCTAAACACACACATAGAAAGCATAAAAATTCATCTAGTCAGTTATGGGAGGAATTTATCAAAAGAATGTTTAGGACCTCTGGCTCATGCCTGAGTTAATCTACTCCGCTCTGAGTGTTTCACGGATCAAGGCTGGGTTTTGTGTTCCTGGAATGTATCTTCATAATGTTTATTCTAGTTAGATTCTGATTCTAGTTAGAGATTGCAACAAAAGCCAAAAGGCATTGGAATAATTTCTAATTTTATTGCTTTGAAGACAGATTAATGCATTTTTAAATGAAAAGCAACTTAGATGAGTAAGTGGTTCAACTAAAGATAAAAGATTAATTTTAAAACAGTGTGTTTTAGAGGTTTCCCAGTCAAGACAAAATATTTTTTAATTAATATTCAACTTCAAATAATTTTTAAAATGTATTGCAAAGTTCCTGTCAAATACAGCAGATAATTGCTGTCACAGAATAATAGTTGAGAAGTAGGAAAATGAAAATACTTTGTCCACCTCTCATCAGGTTCTTTGGCTTCCTGTCAATTTAGGATGAATACCATCTTGGCGCAGGTTCAAAAGAAAGTTTAAGCTCAGTGAAATGTAAGAATGAGTTGAGATTTCATGTAATATGTACTGGCAGTACATATTGGATTAGAATTCTTGTTGAACATGAGTCAGCATGTAGGAAAAAGGATCTTCCAAACACGGCAGCATGACTGAGCTGTCCTTCACCTTCCATTTTACTGAAACTGCTATTGAATGGCTGAAATGCCAGTTCTGCGGATGCTATTTTTCTCAGTTTGATTTTTTTCTCCTTTCTTTTACTTTTTACTTCTGCAGTTATATTTCAGTATGAAAACAGGTTGTTGATTGAACATTCTTCCATAAAAATAATTAATACTAAATTATCCTGAAGTCAAGCCACTAAAGAAAAGAAATTTCATCTGAACTAACTCATATCAGGGAAAGGGCTATTCACTGGAGCAGAGAAAATGTGATTAGCACTATTGTTTCCATTACAGAAAAACTGAAGATGACTATATCAAAGGAACCATAAACGAAGAATATTGGGAATATTGTTAGCCATAAAAATGTCCCATTACTGATGACATTTCAGGCAGGATAGGATATTTTAAAGATGAACTCACAAAACTGCAGGCTTTCCTTTCTATCTCCATTAGCACATTCACATCCACGAAGCTGATCGGAGGGCTGGAGCACCTCTCCTATGAGGACAGGCTGAGAGAGTTGGGGTTGTTCAGCCTGGAGAAGAGGAGGCTCCGGGGAGATCTAATTGCGGCCTTCCAGTACCTGAAGGGGCCTACAGGAAAGCTGGTGAGGGACTGTTTATCAGGGAGTGTAGTGACAGGACAAGGGGTAATGGGTTTAAGCTGAAGGAGGGTCGATTTAGATTAGATATTAGAAAGAAATTCTTTCCTGTGAGGGTGGTGAGGCTCTGGAACAGGTTGCCCAGAGAAGTTGTGGAGGCCCCATCCCTGGAAGTGTTCAAAGCCAGGTTGGATGGGGCTTTGGGCAATGTGGTCTAGTGGAGGGTGTCCCTGCCCGCAGCAGGGGGATTGGAACTCGATGGTCTTTAAGGTCCCTTCCAACCCAAACCACGCTGTGATTCTGTGATTCCTGAGAGTTCTGAACAAGGAACTAAAATTGTTATGGCGTGCTAAAGTTAAAAACTATTGCAAAGCTTTTCATGAATAATACTGAAAATAACATCTCTAAATAAATAAAACTTGCACTTTATTTTCTAAAAGCTAACTTTGCTTTTAGAAGAAACTGTTTTGTACAAAAATTGAAAGCAAACTTACAGGTAGTAAAGTATGTATTTTAAATGTATCTCTGGATAATTTACTGCAAACCTTATAGCATCATATTTTTTATTAATAAGTTTATTGTTTTTTTCTACTAGAAATTGTGAATTTCTGTGCCTGAACCAGATTACCTTTTCTTGTTACAAGAATGACTGAGAATGTCTTCATTTATAATTGTAATAAAAATATTAATACATTAAAAAGGCAAGATAAACTGCCATATGTCTAATCAATAATACAAACTCCCTTTCTATAATATATACTTCAAATGTAGAAAGAAAAGAGAATTTGTCTGGATTTGGGGCATGCTTAATTTAGCTTTGTACATTGCAAACACTAACTAAAAAGGCAGAGGGAAAATCTAAACTTTAGAACCCAACTATTTAAAGCCATGAAAAGAATAGCTCAGGAAGGAAAGACATATCTGCATGAAGGAAAGAAATCGTATGCCATTTAAAAGGAGAAATATATTTCTGTTGGTGGGGGGGTGGGAATCAAAATTGCAACCCGAACAACTTTTAAATCTCCGGCCTACATGTGCATATAATAAAATAAACTGTCCAGTTCAAGAGATGTGGAAGAGTTGCAACTTCTCAGGGGCACTGGTACATTCATTTAGTTGCAAATTTATTGAAGTTTCTAACGAGAGGCCAATCTCAAAGGGAAAAAAAAAATAGTATGCAGATTTTGAGGCACCAATTCTGAAGACGCTTGCGTTTATGGAGTTTAATCCAGTAGACTGACTATACAAGCAGAATGATAGTTGGTTTTAACTTTTTTTTTTTTTAAATCCATCATAAGAAACCAGTAATTTTCATTCTACAAAAAGTCTGATTTTCTGAGTTAAAGGCACCCAAACAAAATTCCTCACCATGTTATGATTTCAAGGGACTGCAGTGTTGGTTTATCACAAAGAACAGGTTGCAGGTACCTCATTATGCCCTTGTTTCTATGGTGTATGACCATTCCAAATTCTATTTGAAGAAGATAATTTGTAATATTGCCTTGCAAACCTAAAGCACAATGTTGGTTTGGCATGATGATTTTCTGTTGCTTAAATATTTTTCCTGTTTAAATACAGTTTTAGAGGAATGTAGATAAACATCTGCTTAACATCAGGACTTCTCTCCACAGAGGTGGGGAGTGAGGCTGGATAACCTGTATCCCCAGTAACGCTTTGCAATAATTGCCGTTAATGAAGGATTAACTAGTGACATGACACATCCTTTGGCTTCAACCACTTTTGTTAGAGATCTCAAAAGGGTACCATCCTGTAATTTGAACAGCCAAGTTCTCACATTAATACTCTTCACTTTGCAGCATTGAATTAATCTCTTGTGTTTTAGTAAAGGGGAACTATTTCTAAAAGTTAATCACGTCTTCAGGCTGTGAAATTTTATGAACTTTTTTCCCCTTGACACTGAAATTCGCCTGGAATATTCATGAGCATTTTCATAATTTCATTTGAGCAGTACGTTTGGTGTTTTTGCTGTTAGACATTACAGAATTGGTTTTGTTGGGTTTTTTTAATTAGAGTGAAGATATAGGAATCTTCCCCAGTGAAAAATGTTGGCATTTACTGAGATAAATTATCTTTTTTATAGTGGTCTGATTGTTTCTGAAAGCAAAAGAGATTTTATACTTATGAGCTAAACTAAGCAACATATACTAGATGCCAGATAAGAAGTTTGACTTCGGTGTACACTGTTACTAGTCTTTTTAATGTATAAGTACAATGGACAAAATGAAATTTGACTGTATATGTAGTGTATATGTGTGCATACTTATACTGTTTGAACTGCGGCCACATCATCCTTTTAATTTTAAACATGACTGAAATTCTATCTGTCTTTTGATTATTTCCCATGAGGAAAATAGCTTACCATAAGGTCTGTTGCAACTCAACAAGAAGTGTTGCTTCCACAAAGTTCCTGCAAATGCTGAAGAGCAGTCTTGTCCAAAGCAAAGTGTGTGAGCTGTAATATTTGGTAATGATCAACAGCAGGGAACTGTAGAACCAAAACCTTTCTGAAGGTTGTCTGACCCTTAGGAATGGCAGCTTCTCCAGCTGACCACAGTTGTCCTCAAGAGTGCCCCAGTCACCTCACTGAGAATTTCTTGTTTCTGTCAAGCAGCGGTTATTTGCTGCATGTGTCCACATGGTTTCTGAACTCAACAGTTTTTGGATGCACCTCCTCGGTTTTCAAGCTTTTGCCATTCGGATTAATAGCAATATCCTTCCCCTGTGTAAGTCAAGAGTTCCTGCCAGTTCTGAAACCAAATCCTGGCTTTCCCCAGTGTAAGCACATATTTTTTCCCTAAGCAGTTGGAGCAGCTTTGGAACAAACATGTAAGAGTGACTGTATGATAAGACAGTTAGTAATGATCAACATTTTAAAAGCAGTTAAATTAATTTGCCTATTTCAAGATATCACAAATCAAATATGTCCTTAGCTTATCAGAAGGAAAGGGTCTTCATTAGAATAGCATTGATTTAGGAAAGTAACGTAAGACAAAAGGAGGAGTTATCAGATATAGATAAAGCATTTCAATATTGTCATGTTATTACTTAGTTTAATTATTTTTTTATCTCTGCAAGAAGACAGTGGAGTGGTAAGTGAAAATGATAAGTGTAAAATTATTACCAATTTGTTGCATCCAAGTTACAGATTAGCTTGCTTGAATTCCCATCAATTTGTGAGCAACAAAATCTTGTTGAGCTATAGTGTAATTTTTAGTCTCATAAGCAACTTTTTATTAATCAGGTTACAACAATGCTAACACTTGTAGTTTATTCAGTTAAAATGAGATAAATATAACATTTCCAAGGATCTAGTCCTTTTTCTCACCCTTCCCCTGCCTTTTGGGCTCCGAAGGCTCAGTGTGGAGGGCTGAAGAAGGGCCGGAGACTGACAGGACTTGCTTTGTGATTTTTCCAAGGGACCAAAGTGAGGCTCATCATCCCGTAGGTTTCACGGACTGTTCTCTTGGCCCTTTTTGAAGATGGTTGTGACGCATGCCTTTCTCTCATCCTTTCTGTGGATCTGCATCCCTAGCTTTTGTAGTCAGCCCCAGGGATGGGTCCCTTGCCCCAAGCGCACTGGGCAGGCTCCGGCTCCCGCAGTTACCCCAGTGCACTTCAGGTCCTGCAGGAGTCGAGAGGTAGAGTCGAGAGGCAGCGTGCACCAAAGCCCACCTACCAAGGCCAGTGGCAAGAGGTGCTGAGGAAAAGAGCGCTTCATTGTTGTACTGGCATGGGCAGGTAGCTAGGCCATGGGTGGGTGACATCTCATTTCTGCAGAATTTCAGATTATGTATCAGAACAAATAACATAATTACTGAATTAATTCTCTGCTGGTATATAATGGTGTGATGGCATCAAAACCAACAGCTTTGCATAAGTGGATCTCAACAGATTGTTTCTAGATCTCAAGAAACAGTTTGTAGTGTATCAAAATAATATATATCAGCTTGAGAGAAGGTTAATAATTCAGCAAAATTTGAATATATTCTTCACTTCCCACAGTCAGAGCACTATGCTACTTTATACACACACTTAAATATTCAGTAGTGTCTGAATAATTACTTCTGAAACTCCTGTTGACTGCATATAGGAGGAAGTGGAAAGCTTTAAGTTCTGTTTTCTTTAGTCTTGCTCTTTTCTCAGAAATTCCCAGACTATTTGAGCTGGCTATGTGGACTGTAAGAGGCTATATTTGGTTAAGGAGAGTCATGCAAAACAATGTTTTCAGGGTTTTTTTTTTACATAACTGAATGATAACTTTATTCAAATTCTTGGTCTTGTTAGGTATCTTTTGTTTCAATTTAGCAGTTTTGGGATTCTTTGAATAAAACATGGACCTTTCCTTCTCTGTCAATAATGACATTTCCTTTGCAAAAAGAAATCAGGAGCTTTTGAAATCAATGTCATTCTGTTCTATGAACACAGTCAAGAATGTTAAAAATTGGCAACTCTTATTTGTTAATACTTGGTTGCTTTTTGTAATTAGGCAGATAAAAACGTCATTGTAGGAACACTAGGTACTCTAGAAGCCTGTGTTGTACAACACTGTTGATTTAAAAGAACTTCAATATCACTGCCTTCAGAAAATGAAGCAGCTGCAATAAGCAAATATCTGTTTGAAGGGAATTTGGGACCAATGAATCAAACAGATTGATTAGGACTAGAACAGATTGCTTAGGACATGTTCAAGAAGCCTACAAGTGGTGAATTTTGAAGTAATGAAGTCTTGAAGTAATATCTAAAGAAATTATTTGGAATTTCTCCTAATCAAGTGATAGCTACTCTAATCCTGTTCTGGTTCACAAGTTACTCACCTTTAACTGAGACTGAAAATTTCTGTCCCTAGACTACTTATAAAAAGAGCTTTAGATGTGAGGCACCTGAAAAGTAGGAGAAAGTAAGTCACACTCATTTTGGCTGTAGAAAGAATATTTATGTCATACTCTTGGTGTCTTCAAATATCTATGAATGTGTAAGATAGATTTTTATTCATGCATTTGTCAGGGAATTTAGGTTCATAAAGTGTTTTGTTGTTGTTATTTTGGTGGGGGTCTTTTGTTTGCTTGGGTTTTTTTGTTGGTGTTTTTGTGTTTTGTTTTGCTTTTTTTTAATTAAGTCCAGGTTGATTTCAAAGATAGTTTAGCAGCCATGTAAATTAACCTGTTAATGAAAACCCATGTGACAGCAACAGCAACTGGTGTAACACCCCTTCCCCATCATCCTACATAGTGGGTATCAAAGAGGGTAGTTTCTTGCTTTGGAGGTGGCTTTAAGCTTCTGGGAGAATTCTGTATTAGCTTTCAGCTTGCTGGATGGTGGTGTGGATGTTTGTTAAAATAGCTGTTGGTATAGACAATGAACAGGTGAAAAATATAATGATCTAGAGTAACCTTTTGCAGGTGTAGATTCCCGATATCTTTGAATATACGTAAAAAAATGTGATATGCAAAAAGATGGTTACATTAATACAGTGTTTCTTAAAAATATCCAATTTTTATTGCTAAAGAAAAATTAATGATACTAAAGATATAAAATTGGGGTGAAGTAACAGTGTCAAGCACATATTATTTCTTACAATTTTGACATTTTGGCTGGAAGGGTAAGCATCTTCTTAGGTAAGTAGAGGACACACTAAAGAAAGCTTCAAATAAAAAATTGCAATAGGTATTAAAAAATGGAACTACTAGTTCCAAAAGTTGGTTTGAGGTTATATTTTAAAAAATAAATCTGTCTTAGGTATTCATAATTTCATTAAGCTACATGTAATGTTTTTTTTAAGAGGATAAATAAATTAGTAAAAGCTTAAAATAGCAATTAATTGTTCAGTAGCCAGTATTTGTCACACAAAGCTGTATGAAGAATTTTTACACATCTGAATCTTGTGTCTAAGGGGCTTTGGAGTAATAATACTCAGCTGTGTGTGGAAACTAATTCTGTTTGCAATTAAGCATCTGAAGAGCTGAGAACTGCCAATGAAACCTGTTAATTGGAAATTAAGAATAGGCATACTTATCAAGACTTGGCTTTACCTTTTTTCCCTTTGTCTCAAAATTGGGAATAAATAGTTAAAATAAGTGTTAATTACTGATTTTCAAGAAATGTTCTTCAGTGATAGGTCACAAAATTTAAGAGTGATCAGAACTGTGCAAAGCAGCAGGAATAAACACAATGGCAATTGTTTTTGTTATTTGAGTAATATTCCAGATTAGCACTGATGGGGAGAAAGGAGGAGATTGCTGTTACCCAGAAAAAGCAATGACAGTGTATTGAAATTTTTTTTTTACAAGTTTGTTGGGTTTTTTTACAGTGGTGGTTTCTAGTGAAGAATATTTCTTTATTAAAAAAAAAAAAAAATTCTTGCCCAGCAGACTACTTTTCTAAGTAATGATCCAGGGAAAGTAATCCATCAGTTCTGCTCTGACTCAGCCTTAAACATAATTAGATGAATCATAGGTATTGCTGAGAATGTCTTGCATATCTTTTTCAAAGACCATGATATTACTTGAGTTTCAGTCCTTCACAAATTGCAGGCATTAATGTTTCCTTCATGAGACTTCAGAATGTAGAATGCAAGCTATTGGGATTAATACTCTAGATTCATTCACTTAGTTAATTATTATTTGTATTTTACACTCATAAATGTCAGCCAAGCATACACGAATACACACTCTTTGCTGAAAACTTTAGAAACTCAGATTTAAGTCATGTATAGTACAAAATAAAGAATCTAACCATTGCAGCTGGTTAGACTGTAAGCATGATTCATCTGGAAGACAAAGTAAAATCATGTTCTATACCAGTTTAGTTGCAGCTCTTGCGATTTTTTTTTAAATTTGTTTTTAATTTTTTTTTTGCCAGCTATGTATCATCTGTAGCATAATTGAGGGTATACATTTTACAGCTTGTATGCTGTTACTTACCTGAGCCACAGATTTGAAGTTCAGACTGCCTTTGAATATGCACAACTGTGTATCACATCTCAGAAATTTGCGTACTTGGGTGGATATTAAGATGGTTTAATTGTATTCATTATCCTTATCATAGCTGGTCTCTCCAGAAAATTTAGAGTAGCTTTTTCCTCATTGTTTTCAAGATACAAGTGCAGGTGGTTTTTTTTGGGGGGGTTGTGTTTGGTGGTTTGTTCTGTTTGTTGGCTTTGGTGGATTTTTTTTTTTTTTTAAGTTTCAGTCATTCTTAATAGTTGTGCCCCTTGTTTTACTTATTTTTCAATTCAACACTAAAATTCACTATTTTTTTTTCCCAACACTACAAAGTTTGCCTCTCCGTGCTTAATGGTAATGCTTAAAAATAAGATTGCTTGCTGGGTACTTCTTGAGTTAAGGCTGCTGCCAAAAATGTCTACCTTCCATCTAACAGATTCTCTCTGTTGTGCATTTATTTCAGCATAAGCTATCTGAAGAATCCAATTTTAGGCTCAAATGCCAATGCATATAACTTTTTTATGAGTTATTTGTTTATTTATTTTAAGCTTGTGAGATAATGGCATAGGAAATATTCCTTGCAACAGGAAAGACAATTATTAGCCTTGACTGACAAAGCAGCAGCTGAAGATAGTTGTAGTGTGAGGGATGCTGTAATATTGACACTAAAAAAGTTGATATTGGTGTGTTTGGAGTCGAAAGAGAAAATTTGCTCAACTTACAAAGTCAATCAAATCAAGATTGTTTGGCAAACTGTAATAATTTATGATGGCATCACAATACTATGTAGGATGGTTTTTTTTGTTTTCAGTGAATTGACTAATCAGTCCAGGGAGGGAAACAGCTTTGAGCATCTTTTGGAAAAGCTGTGAACTGGAAGAAGAAGAAAACAAGCTGGTATTTCACCTTTGATCTAATGAGAAGAAGTTGGAAAGGGTTAGAGACCAAATTTCCTTTTACAAGAAGTGAGCAGGAACAAGAAAATACAGAGCTGCCTTATTTTTCCAGGGTAGGACTGTTGTCATCACATTGAAACGAAATCTAGTACATCTTAGTGTTTTCTGAAACAAGTTATTCAGTTATATGGTTATTCAGTGGTTGTGAAGAGTAATTTTCATTATTTGTTATTAATCAAATAAACTTTTTAAGGAAATAGACCAAATAATTGTGTGCAACTTTTAAAACAATTGACTGGGATGTTCTTTGCATACAGTCTACAAATGAAGTTGATAATTAAGTAGCACTTATTTCACTATTGTAAACTAAAATATTTGTGTTGATCTCAAAAGTAGTAATTTTTATTTATAAAGAGAAGGAAAAGGTGTTGGGTTTTTTTTAATTGTCTAATATGTCTTGAAAATTTATTTTTGCATTTATACCTGTTTCATTCCCACGGGCTTTTCATTAATCAAGGTTTTTCCTGCTAGATTTTTATTTTAATTCAGTCATAGCTTCAGCTCAGTCAACTCTTTAGTTTCACTTTTATTGTTCTGAGTAAGGTTGTGATGATAATGATCTTCTCACAGGTAAATTACCATAGTATTGCATAATATTAACATACTTTTGTTCTTTGATAATTTTCAATTAAAAACTTAACTTTCCAACTCTAGTTTTGTATTTTGTCCATATTTCTCCACACTGCTGGAGAAGAAAATTAATTATAAAGTGATATATTTATTATTGAAGAACACAGATCAGATAAAGCTACGGTCTCTTAAGACTGTGCACTTGATATTGGCTTAAATGAAGACAATCATCTGGAAAATATTCAAGTGAAAGAACCATTCCATCTTTTTGGCTTTTAATGAATATATCTTTCTTACCTAGTACATTGAAGTATAAAATGTGAATGCTGTTCCACAACATTCATCTTCCAATATTTGAAAGAACTCATTTTTCTCAAGAAGGAATAAAATTCTGCTAAAGTTGGTGATGGGGAAAAAATAAATTTTAAATGGGTGACTTAAGAAATTACAGGAATAATCGTGATGAGTTCCAAATTAGAACAGTAGATTTATTTTTTTAAAGCTTTGACATTTGTTACATTTTCTTTGAGAGACACTTAGATTTGTACTTGTTCTTTCAGATTTTGTTCTGCTACTTAGAATATTGTATTGATTTATTGCATTATGCCCGTGCCATTTTATAAAAAGCAATGCTGACTGGTTAAAAATCAAGTGATAGATGATTTAATTTATTTTTCAAACTAATGCTAGAGTTCTGGAAAATTTTTGGACTACCTATTATATTTATTCCTTATACATTCCATGGTCATGACCATGTGGTCATACGGATGCAATCATAGACTTTGAATTTGCATTCTGTTTTCAGGTGTGCTAAAATTGTATTGACACCTCATACAGCTTATTTAAGCAAAAGGCCTACACATATGGCAAGTGTAGTGCGAAGAACAGTTTTGTAGCTAGTTCTCATGCACAATTCTGTACTGAGTCCTGTCAATCAACGCTGTCTTGGCAGAGCGGCAGAACAGAATCTGCATAGCTATTATAGTCCATCAGTGCATATTGTCCTACAATTTAATTTATGATGACTTTTTTACAACTTCTACATAAAATGAGTTCTTCTTCTGTATTTTCATCAAATGCTTAGGTTGTTCTTGGCCTGTTTTCCTTTTTAAACATGGTTTAATGAGGCTTCCTGCTTCTATCTGCCACTCCCTCCTTCCTGACTTCTGAATTGGTTTGCCAGTGTCTATTGAAAGTAAAAGTAAGGAAGAAGTCTCAAAGGTCATTATGTTTGTACCTTATTTGTGTGAAAACTGGCTAACGAGTGGAATGGGAGAGCAGCATTAGTGTTCCCTTGAGGGAGGGACAGACAGGACAGGACTTGAGCATCACACGTGCTGTTTGTAGCAGCCAATCAACTGGGCATCATGTTTGTTCTAACTATCCTTTCAGTGCGCAAATAGCTGTGGGCACAGCATGTGCAATCTTCTGTTTAGCAGAGGTGCGATGGGGATGTTGGGGACCTGATGTCATTGCCATAAAAATAGGAGCAAACACAAATTTGTAGGAAGAATAATTTAGATATTTTTCTCTTTGTGGAAGAACTTGCTCATACAGTGTTTTTAGTGATAACTGGTAATGCACAGGTATCAAAAAGCCTACTGTGCTTTCATTGCCCACACCAAGTAATTTCTGAAGAAAATAGGCCTGTAGAATTGGTTTGCCTTAGCAGATTTGTATGCCCATCTAAAAATAACAGACTGATGAGCTACTTTTTGTTCTGAAATACTAAGTATACATGCAAGATTTTTAGAATGAGATATGTTTTGCATTGTTTTAATTATACTTTGAATATCACAAAAAAGTAGATAACAGAATATAATGCTACAGAGAGACAGATTGGAGGGGCGGGGGGGGCGGGATCAGCACTCATGGAAACCTGTAGGAATTTGTGCTATTTAGGGGCAGGTCAATGTATGTGATATTGGTGGAGTAATTTGTTCATGTGTGGTTTGCCTTCCAAGATTGACTTCAGCTGCAATACAGCACGTGTGAGAGAATATGTCTCGGCTATTCAGTTCTGTAAACTTTTAATCTGTTGTGAGGCAATACAGAGTACCAGAACTGTAGGTGTAACATTGTTCTGAAGTTCCTGGGAGGCAGAGCTAGAACTTAAGCTTCACATGCAAAAAAGGTCTCCAGGGTTTAGCATATTTACCACAATATTTACCTAAAAATAATTTTTACTGATGAGGCTGGTCATAGCTTTATAATTGATGGAAAGAAGTAAGCGACTTGTCTGACCTGTTACAGATGCCTAGATTAGGATGAGTTGCACAGATGTCTGTTTCCCTCTGCTGACCCTAAGGAAAGTCTAGCTTTGTTTTCACTGGCTGATGAAGACGTTTTAAAGGTCCAAATCCTGGCAGATTAATCCACTCACAGTCTGTTAAGATACTTCATGGAGACTGAAAGTGTGTGTGTAAACGGAACCCTTATCAGGTTCTATTTTCAAAACCCTTCGAATGTGCTAATGCTAATAATGTTATGAGTAAATTCAGATACTTAATATCACTATATTAAAAAGTTCCTTCTAAGATAAACACACTACAAAACGTAGGAGCTGAAGTGACAAGGAAAGGATCAATTAGAAGAACCTGATAAATTCACTCTAATTTATTTGCAGTTAAGATTTCTACAGAACTTTTTTGTCGCTTCGGTACCAATAAGAACTTTGAGATAACTCAACTGTCACTGACTGTAACAAGTCTTTATGGTGTTGAGTATGTGAAGGGCAGAGTTAAACCACAAACAGGAGCTACTGAAATGTAGCCTGGGAGATCTACATCCGTAGTAAAATAAGAATTAATCTAGAGTTTCATCTTCTTTAACAAGTACGTAGTATTTTACTGAGATTTCATATACTTTGTTTACATTTTCTACATACTTGCAATTTTACTTTTTGTTCTCTTTCAGGTTCTTGAGGGGAGAGGGGAATTTCTAATATTTTACTGTTTTTCATATGTTGTTTGCTATCTTTTCAGTTCTTAATATGAAAAGCATCCCCTTTCCCCTGCATGTGGAAATTACTCAGTATTGTGGTATTCTTCTCCAATAAGTTCTTACCCCATTATGAAAAATGAAAGAGTAAACCAGTAGCAACCTCTCAGCCCATAATTTCTGTATTCTTCCATAGAAAATGAAGAAATACATCAGCAGGAAAGTCATGCTTAATGCCTAACCTAATTTCTGTTCCTATCAGCTAATGGTATTCCAGGAGCAGAGGAGGAAAAAGACAGGAGCTATCCTAAGCAGCAGTCTCTTATGACAACTCAGACTGCTAATTGAAAAGGAAAACCAAATATGTTATCTTTCTACAGTCATCCTCCCTGTAGAATTGTTTGTAATTATTGTGAGTGGAAGTTATGTGCTCTTATTTCAGAGAAGATAGGGTTAACTTCCAGGATGCACAATGATTTTGTGGGGACTATGCAAAAGTGGAATTTTGGATGTCAGCAATGGCAGATAAATTTGGAACTAGTAAGAGAATGTGTAAGTTACTTAACTAACCTAAATATTAATTTAAATACCCGTTTCAAGCCATTGGTTTTTAAAATGGAGGAGAGAGTCTGTTCAGTGTAGCAGGTGGTGGTGATGATGACTTTTGCCATGCTTTTCCCCAAGTCTTTATACTTTTCATTTTATATAAGATTTTTAGTAAAATTGACTGCTATACCCATGTTAACTGTCTAAATGAATAAATAAGTTTTCTTCTTATGCTAAGAGCACAACAGTTTCATTCAAAATTTTATCAAGATGCTGTCCATGTAAGTGTGGGAGTAGATGGTACAAAATGTGTGTGGATGTGTTTACTCAGGTAACAGTTTGTTTGGCTTACTTATGTTTGTCGTGTGATTTCACACGGGTATCAAGAGAGGAAATCTTAAAATGGAAGAAATGCTGTCTGCTAGAGGACAGTCACTGGCTGTATCCTGTGCCCCTCTTGTACGTGTATTTTGTCCTTCACAAAACAGACGTAGTAGTCTGGCTAAGGTGCTAATTCATTACTTTACTGTGATACTGCGTATCCCTCAGGAGCAGTCACATAATCGGATCACAACAGAACAATCCGGGTAACTGCGATTGTTGCAATTACAGTACTTAATGAGTACTGAAGGCTTGATGTTTTACTTCTTCCTCACATTGTGCAGTTCTTGCACTTTTGCAAAATGCGTGTAAAACATCACAGTAATTGAGAAGTGTCAGTAACTAGCTGGGTACCGAACAAGTTCTTTATGTTTTGAAGTTCCCTGACTGCTGGTGCAGCACTTTGAAAAATTCCTTAACGACTTGAGTAGCAGTTCTCAAACTAGTGATTTGGGAGTCCCCTGCTAGCACACTAATGATCCAGACAGCAGCATTAAATCAGTTGCTTTCGTTTAAGTACTTCTTGAATGTACATAAAGCCTTACTTTATTGGGAATTGAACTAACTACCTGCAGTCTGAAAAGCAATAAGTTGGGCACTTAAGCAAAGGTGAATTACTAATAAAGAGCAAAAGTTTTCTCCTGTATGCGCTCTCCAAAAGCTCTTAGATGTTTGGGTAGAAGGGTGGTACAGCAGTTGTTGAAGCTTAACATGTTGAAGCTTACTGGTCCTCAGAGAGACCTTTTTTAACACTGCTCAGAAATAAGCGACTCACAGAAATACCATAAATAAAGGCTTTTGGAAGATGGAAGAGGCAACACTTCAACATCATTTCACAGATTCATTATCTTCCCCTAATCTGTTTAGCAGCTGCACTGTTTTTTCTCTGACAGTGACTTTAGAATAAAACAAGAACAGTACTATCAGCAGTCTGCCTCCTGCCTATGTTGATTTCCTACAAGTTTTACTTAAATATTATGAAATGCAGTCTTTGTATGCAGAGGTTCATTAATTTGTCTCCCATAAGTTACGCTGCTGAGAAAACCATTTGATAAATACTTTAATGGTTTTATATTTTATTGTTGTTGGTCCATCTCTACAAGCAGAAGGTCAGGCAAAAATACCAGGAGCACTGCATGGATGAACAAGGAGCTCCTGGGCAAACTCAAACACAAAAAGGAAGCCTACAGAAGGTGGAAGCAGGGACAGGTGATCTGGGAGGAATATAGAGGCACTGTTTGAGCCTGCAGAGATGCTGTTAGGAGGGACAACGCCCAAATGGAATTTGTATTCCATGGTCAGGAGTTTCAAAAGACAAAAGGAAGGTCTTCTATATGTACATAGATGAGAAAGGGAAGGCTAGGGAAAACATGGGCCCACTGCTAAATGTGGCAGGGTACCTGGTGACATGGGACATGGAAAAGGCTGAGGTTCTGAATGCCACCTTCTTAGTCTTTACTGGCAAGACCAGCCTTCAGGAATCTCAGGCCCTAAAGACAGGGGACAGACTGGAGCAAGAACAGTGTACCCATGGTAGAAGAGGATCAGATGAGGGAATACTTAACCAAACTGGACATACATAAGTCCATGGGACCTGATGGGAAGTCATGTTTGACCAAACTGATAACCTTCTATGAGGAAATGACCATCCTGGTAGATGAATGTCAGCAAGGCTACCGAGGTTTCAGCAAGGCTTTTGACACTGTCTCCCATAAGATCCTCATAGAGCAGCTGATAAAGTATGGATTGGGTGAGCAGACAGTGAGGTGGATTGGAAACTGGCTGAACAGCTGGGCCCAGAGCATGGTGGTCAGTGGCATGAAGTCTAGTTAGAGGCGAGTAACTAGCAATGTACCCCAGCAGGCAACACTGGGTCCAGCCCAGTTTAACATCTTCATTAATGATCTGGATGATGGGGCAGAGTGTACCCTCAGCAAGTTTGCAGATGACACAAAACTGGGAGGAGTGGCTGACAGACCAGAGGGTTGTGCTGTCATCCAGGGGGATCTGCACAGGCTGGAGAAACAGGCTGACAGGAGCCTGAAGTTCAACAAGGGGAAGTGTAAAGTCCCGCAACTGGGGAGGAACAAACCCAGGCACCAGGGTATGATGGGGGCTGACCAGTTGGAAAGCAGCTTGGCAGAAAAGGAACTGGGGATCCTGGGGGGGACACAGT
The DNA here is from genome assembly GCF_028858705.1 of Grus americana. Classification (NCBI taxonomy): domain Eukaryota; kingdom Metazoa; phylum Chordata; class Aves; order Gruiformes; family Gruidae; genus Grus; species Grus americana. The sequence goes on along the minus strand of NC_072853.1, from coordinate 84,276,492 downwards.
GAAAGACAAAGGCAGCTGATGATGTCCTGGGCTGTGTTAGGTGTGTTGTTACAGCTGAACTGTGTACCCTGCACAACAGATTTAGACAACCCAAATAAACAGATCAATATAAAGAAGTATGCGTACAGACAGATACAAACCAATATAAAGCCAACAGATTAAAGGATGCAAGGCTAAGAGGTGAAGCTTATCTGGGAGAAAGGAACACACAGAAGATTCCATTGGTCATAGAAGCAGACTGCATTCATCCGGCATGGAATAATGGAGTGTTTCTCCAGGAGTAAAACCAAAACTATCTTAAATTTAAAGATGAATAAGATTTTCTAAAAAAAACAAAACAAAAAAACCCCAACCACCAAAAAAACCCCCTAAATTAGTGGTTTGAGTTTGTTTCTTTGTTTTTATTTATGATGATTTAAATAATTTTAATGTTTTAGGTGTATGGGCACAGTTTTTTTCTTTTGGTATAAAACTCCTAAAATTTAAATAGTGCTTCTCACCTTCCTTAGTCTGTTCTAAAATGTCCATAGTGTTACAGAGAATGCTTCTGTGACAATTACTGTGATTTGCTTGAAAACCAAGTCAGAATAAAGACTGACTTTGTGCTTGCAGACTCTGACATATACTGTCCCAAACTGAAAAGAGAAAAGGTAGACTAGAAGAGTCTCAGTTTCTTTTCTTTTTTCTTGGTCATTGGAGACATAACAGTGTGTACATCTATCCTCTAATATAAGGGGAAAATGGAGACATCTTTCTTCCCAGAAGTCTATTTTCTTTAGTAAGTGCCATAGTCCAGTTTTATTGAAGGATACATTTGTAAAATTCAGAAATCCAAAACGAGGTCTGTTAGATCTTCTGACTAGTGTGCAACTGCTTTGGTACAAAGAAGAGAAAGAAAATTCCAAACAAAACAAGTGAAGCAAGTGAATTTGTGCTTTCTTAGAGGAATTTTGACATTAATTTCTTCCCAATAAGACAAGAGCACTTTGCAATACAGGCAGGATGGCATGCTTACTATACAATACAAAAATCTCGCTCGTTCCGATTCACTTTCTCCTGTTTTAATGCATTATGTGATGTCCCTAATGGAACACTGTACCACTTCAGGCTTGCAGTTTGTTGAACCTGAAGCAGCTGACAGTAGTACTGTGTTGTTTTCTAGTCGCAACTCTTTCTGTGTTTGTGCTCTTACCTAAAAAAAAAAAAAAGTGTTTGACTATATCAGATTGAATCACAGAATGGTTTGGATTGAAAGGGACCTTAAAGACCATCTAGTTCCAACCCCCCTGCCATGGGCAGGGACACCCTCCACTAGACCACGTTGCCCAAAGCCCCATCCAACCTGGCCTTGAACACTTCCAGGGATGGGGCATCCACAGCTTCTCTGGGCAACCTGTTCCAGTGCCTCACCACCCTCACAGTGAAGAATTTCTTCCTTATATCTAATCTAAATCAACCCTCCTTCAGCTTAAACCCATTACCCCTTGTCCTACCACTACATGCCCTTGTAACCACTACCTCACCATCTTTCCTGTAGGCCCCTTCAGGTACTGGAAGGCCGCAATTAGATCTCCCCAGAGCCTTCTTTCCTTCAGGCTGAACAACCCCAACTCTCTCAGCCTGTCTTCACAGGAGAGGTGCTCCAGCCCTCTGATCAGCTTCATGGCCCTCCTCTGGACTTGCCTCAACAGCTCCATGTCCTTCTTATGTTGGGGACCTCAGAGCTGAATGTAGTACTCCAGCTGGGTTCTCATGAGAGCAGAGTAGAGGGGCAGACTCCCCTCCCTCGACCTGCTGGTCACGCTTCTTTTGATGCAGCCCAGGACATGGTTGGCTTTCTGGCTGCAAGTGCACATTGCCAGCTCATGTTGAGCTTCTCATCAATCAATACCCCCAAGTCCTTCTCCTCAGGGCTGCTCTCAATCCATTCCTCGCCCAGCCTGTAGTCGTACTTGGGATTGCCCTGACCCATGTGCAGGACCTTGCCCTTGGCCTTGTTGAACTTCATGTGGTTCACACAGGCCCACCTCTGCAGCCTGTCAAGGTCCCTCTGGATGGCATCCCATGCCTCCAGCATGTTGACTGCACCACACAGCAGCAAACTTGCTGAGGGTGCACTCGATCCCACTGTCCATGTCACCGACAAAGATGGTAAATATCGCCGGTCCCAGTAACAACCCCTGAGGAATGCTACTCATCACTGGCTCCACTTTGACATCAAGCCGTTGACTGCAACTCTTTGAGTGCAGCCATCCAGCCAATTCCTTATCCACCGAGTGGTCCATCCATCGAATCCATGTCTCTCCAGTTTAGACACAAGGATGTCGTGCGGGACAGCGTCAAATGCCTTGCACAAGTCCAGGTAGATGACGTCAGTTGCCTTTCCCTTATCCACTGACGCTGTAACCCCATCACAGAAGGCCACCAGATTTGTCAGGCGTGATTTGCCCTTAGTGAAGCCATGTTGGCTGTCACCAATCACCTCATTTTCCATGTGCCTGAGCATAGTTTCCAGGAGGGTCTGCTCCATAATCTTGCCAGGCACGGAGGTGAGACTGACCGGCCTGTAGCTCCCTGGCTCTTCCTTTTTACCCTTCTTGAAAATGGGGGTTATGTTTCCCCTTTTCCAGTCAGTGGGAACTTCATGACTTCTGAAATATGATGGATAGTAGCTTAGCAACTTCATCTGCTAGTTCTCTCAGGACCTGCAGATGCATCTCATCAGGTCCCATGGACTTGTGCACCTTCAGGTTCCTTAGATGGTCTGAACCCGATCTCCTACAGTGGGCGGTTCTGCATTCTCCCAGTCCCTGCCTTCTGTGACCTGGGCAGTGTGGCTCAAGCACTTGCCAATGAAGACTGAGGCAAAGAAGTCGTTGAAGTACCTCAGCCTTCTCCATATCCTGGGTAGCCAGGTCTCCCATTTCATTCCAGAGGGGACCCACATTTTCCCTAGTTTTCCTTTTATCACTGATATACCTATAAGAAGCTTTTCTTGTTGCCCTTGATGTCCTTGGCCAGATTTATTTCTGTCAGGGCTTTGGCTTTCCTAACCTGATCCCTGGCTGTTAGGACAATTTCTCTGTATTCCTCCCAGGCTACCTGCCCTTACTTCCACCCTCTGTAGGCTTCCTTTCTGTGTTTGAGTTTGTCCAGGAGCTCTTTGTTCATCCATGCAGGCCTCTTTGTGTTTTTGCCTGACTTCCTCTTGGTTGGGATGCATCGAGCTCGGAGGAGGAGGTGATCCTTGAATATTAGCCAGCTGTCTTGGGCCCCTCTTCCTTCCAAGGCTTTATCCCATGGTACTTTACCAAGCAGGTCCCTGAAGAGGCCAAAGTCTGCTCTCCTGAAGTCCAAGGTAGTGAGCTTGCTGTGTGCCCTCCTCACTGCCCTGAGGATCTTGAACTCTACTATTTCGTGGTCACTGCAGTCAAGGCTGCCCTTGAGGTTCACATTCCCCACCAGTTCCTCCTTGTTGCTGAGAACAAGGTCCAGCATGGCACCTCTCCTCATTGGCTCCTCTATCACTCGGAGAAGGAAGTTATCATCAATGTATTCCAGGATCCTCCTGGATTGCTTATGCCCTGCTGTGTTGTCCTTCTAACAGATATTGGGGTGATTGAAATCCCCCCATGAGGACCAGGGCTTGTGGACTTGATGCTGCTCCTATCTGTCTGTAGAGGGTCTCATCCACTTGGTCTTCCTGGTTGGGTGGCCTGTAGCAGACCCCCATGATAGTGTCCCCTGTCCCCGCCCTCTCTTTAATCCTGACCCATCAGCTCTCGGACAGCTCCTCATCCATCCCCAGGCGGAGCTCCATGCACTCCAGCTGGTCATTGACATAGAGGGCAACACCCCCTCCTCATCTTCCCTGCCTGTCCTTCCTAAAGCACCTGTATCCTTCCATTCCAACACTCCAGTCATAAGAGCCATCCCAGCACATCTCCATGATGCCAATAAGATAATAGCCCTGCAGGTGTGCGCACATCTCCAGCTCCTCTTGTTTATTCCCCATGGTACGTGTTTGCATAGGGGCATTTAAGTTGGTCCCCCGATGAAGCTGACTGATTGGCTGGAGTGGCTGGAATTCCTTTGTGCTGCACTTCAGGTGCTCTCCTGCTGACCTGTGATCCATGTCCCTACTCTGCACATCTATTGCTGGCACTGGTGTCAAACTGGTGTAAGTGGGATGGATTGCGGTTCCTCCACCCCAGTAACTTTAGTTTAAAGCCCTCTTCACCAGCTTGGCAAGTCTATGGCCAAAGATGGTCTTCCTCTTCTCTGACAGAGGGACCCCATCAGCCTCTAGTAGACCAGGTTTCTCAAAGCGAGTCCCATGGTCTAAGGAGCCAACCCTCTGGCTGTGGCACCAGTTCTGTAACCATTTGTTCACTTGCCAGATTCAACCGGCCTTTTCAAACCCCTTTCCTTTGACCAGGAGGACTGATGAAAAAACTACCTGTGCTCCAGAGTCCCTCACTGCCATTCCCAGGGCTCTGTAATCCTTCTTGATGCTCCTCAGACTGCCCTTGGCTGTATCACTGGTGCCCATGTGAAACAACAGCGGCAGATAATAGTCAGTGGACTGTACAATACTTGGTAGTGTTTTGGTGACATCCTTGATCTGAGCCCCTGGTAAGCAGCACACCTCTCTAGAGAGTGCGTCAGGTTGGCACATGGTGCCTCTATACCTCCCAGAAGAGAGTCACCTACTACTATCACCCGTTGCCTTCTTTTAGTTGTGGTGGTTGTTATACGGGGAGCAGACTGGGCTGCATTACTCAGCTCCAGCATCTCTCCTGATGTGGTGAGTCTTTCCTCTTCAGTCTGCAGAGCAGTGAAGGGATTGTGCAAGGACACCTCGGGCTTTGGGGAAATCTCTTCCTCCTGTTGGTCCTTGCCGTCATAAGCTTCCATTCTTCTGCATTATTGGCCCTCCGTCCCTTCTGTGGGTTGGGCTGGCTCTGGAGCACCTCCCCTCAGCAAGAACATTTTTAATCAAATTTATTAAACATTCAGATTTGACTTCATAAACATTTAAGCCTTGAATGTAGTCTTTTTATCTGTCACAAGAGATAGTCATACTTTGTAATATATTTCTGATTGCAGTATGCTGAAACTGCAAGGGTAGTTCTTTAGTGTCACCCTGCGCAGGGCTTGGCAATTGTCTGACCTACTCATGAGCCAAAAAAAGGGCAGGAAAAAAAATGGTGCTATTCACATCTGATAGGTTAGAAAATGGAAGCAAAATCTGCCTAAATTGCTCATGATAGTACAGCAGTAAGTGATTTATCAGACTATTAATCAGTGAGTCCTCTCACCTCAAAATTGTGTTCCAGTTGACAGAGAAGTCTTTTAATTTCTTTATATTTTTACTTAATGTATTTTTTTGAATTTAAAGAACATGGTAGTTGCAGCTAAAACTTGGCTAAGGAAAACAAAGCATTTCTCTGATGTTCTTCCACTGCAAGCACTGTTGTATCCCCATCTCTTCCTTTTTGCTCCTAAGCCAGGCTAGCTGCAGACAGACAACTGCGGACAGCACTGTACACTCAAAAAAGCCTTCAGTCATTTCAAGACCTTTCCTCTCCCTCAAGTCATAGATTGTTTGGAATATGGAGTCAATTTGTGGGAAATAGAAAATTGTTTTGTAACCTCGCTGAACAGACTGAGACCTGATTATACTTTATGAAGAAAAGATTGTATGCCAGTGTGCAATTTAGAATACGCTGTGGGACCTTCTGTGAGCTCAGAAATGATCTTCTAAGTGGTGGCTTAAAAATACTGTTTGCTTCCTTTACCTTGGGGTGTCTCCTTTTATGTGAAGAACATCACCAGACTTCAAGCAGTCTGAAGGAAAGCAGAGCCTTTACTTCTATATATCCAAAGGGAGCTATCTGCTATCAGTCTCGATTGTTTGTCAGGAAAATAAGCTCATACCAGTTTTTGTTTTCAGTCTCATTCTCTGAAGAAAATTTATGATACTGCTGTGGTGAATCTAAAGCTGTTCCTCTGCTTTCTGTTTTGTCCTTTTTCTGCTTAATACAACTGTATTCCTCTTTCTTGCGTATTTGCTTTTTAGTAAGTCTGGTTTTCTCTTGGTGCTAGACATTTAGTTTTGTCCTTTTGGAAATATAAATTAAAATGTCACTGCAGCCAGAAGTCTGAGACTGTTGTCTGAATTGAGAGTAAGTCATGGTTAGACTCGTCTGGAATTTTAACAACAGAATATATTTGTGTCAGAAAACACAACTTCGCTAAAGCAAGCTACACTGTATTTGATCAAATTTTTTTGGGGGGAAGATATGCAATGTTCTGATAATAGCAGCATTGCATTTTCTTACTTTTTTCTGACTTCGTTTTTAAACACATAAGGTATGTAAAAATATATAGTAGGTATCTGTAGATGTGTGTGCTTGTATCTATAACATACACAAGAGGTAAATTGAAATGAAGCATCCCAATAAACTTCCCATTTATTCAGAAATTTGTATTGCTAATAGTTTGATTATCCCCTCCCACCAACAGTATTTTTTACTGGGAGCTCCTATTTTAATTACAGTTAATAATAGAAATGAAATTCTGTTTAAAATATTAAAATTTATTTTCATTTTTCTCTTTTGCACTTGTTTTTATGAAGAACTTTTTAAAATTAGTTTACATCACTGGTTGAGTTGTACTGCATGAATGAGAACGCTTTCCATTTACAATGAGTTGAAAACTAAATCACTAGAAACCATTTGGGGTTTTGTGCATTAAAAAGTTAATTGGTATGACACAACTATGATCTATTTCAGCCAGAGATTTAACTAATTAATTTATTATGGCTTCCTTGTAAATTAGATGTAATGCTTTAGTAAGTGACAGGTTACTTTTTCCAATGGCACTATAATGTGATCTCTAAATGTTGTTTGCTAATGTATATACATGAGTAAGTAGCAATGCAAATGACCTTAGGACTGTTACAGTAAATTGTGTCCTCGTTACAGACACCTGAACACTGTTGTCTATGCCTACATTATGCTTCCAGATTTTCACTCTGAAGGGATGTTTGGATAGACTGTTAGGAATTGTTTTGATAGTATAGACTTAAGTGGTTGTAGAATTTCTTTTAAGCAAAGTGTTTAACTAAGAATGGGATTTAGCATACTTCATTCTGGTCTTGAAAGCATAAACAATTTAAATGATGAATAAAGTAAAATATAGATATCTGTAAAACTAGAGATAACATTTTTAATTCACTGTTTAGAATTCACCTATATTCATCCCTGGAAGTGTTTAAGGCCAGGTTGGATGGGGCTTTGGGCAACGTGGTCTAGTGGAGGTGTCCCTGCCCGCAGCAGGGGGGTTGGAACTAGATGGTCTTTGAGGTCCCTTCCAACCCAAACTATTCTATGATAAACAGTAAAATTCTGTTAAGCACTTAAATGTGTAAATTTCTAAGATTTCTGTCAAGATTTGCCTGCTTTTGTTAAGAAAAAACCCACAGCATAACAATCATCTTTAATTGTTATTTTATTAAAGATTTATTTGCATTTCCTTCCTTCACCTTCCAATTCCTTTCTCCTTTGCATAACTCTGAATAAAAATTTGAGCCTGTGTATGGGAACAAAACAGAAGAATCAATACAGCTTGCCTCTCGACAAATAGGAGTGGTAGCAGAGACAGAATTATGGCCCAAATTTGAGGCAGAATTCTGGCTAGTGTTCGTTTGTCAGTGAAGAACAACTGCATTGCTCTTTACTCAGGGAAGATTGTCTGGTGATACACTGGTTCTTAATAATTCAGATCTTATTTTAATCCGTTATAGGGGAAAAAAAAAGTATATCAGAAATTGGAAGAAAGCAAGGCTATGTGTTTGGCAACAGAAGAACTGGGTTATAATGGACCTAATTCAGGTAAAAAGAACATTCTAGAAAAAGTGTAGCAATTTTCTAACTAATCTCTATGAAACAAGAGTGATGCCTTAAATATTTGAGGCTGTAGAGTACAAATGATTTTTTAATACTTTCATAGTTTAGATTTCTACTGAAAATGGGTTTTACCCTATTGGTCCACTTGATTTCCAGATTGCTTTTCTCTTGAACACTGTTTACGTGGTTTTCAAGGACCTTTTATACTCCTTTGAGTCGTATATACACTTCACTGTTATAGTGGCATATATAGTCACCAAAATTTTGGCCCTGACATCATATACCTCAGGGTTAATTGGTTTAGTGATGTAGTTAATTTCCATATTTTCTGAGTATTTCTATGGATGTTTACAGAAGCAGGTATATGAGAATAAACTTTTAAGAATGCCTGTTCAAAAGTGAGTAGAAATACTAGATTTGATGAAACAAGAGTACTTCTTTTCTTGATTTGCTCTTCACAGTAAAGAGAAATTCTACTAAATATTTAAGGATTCATTAATAGGTAGAGGTAAAAATCCTGAATGCTACATTCATTTTCAGTCAAGAAATAGGAGTAATGGCAGTTGTCCATCTTAGAGACTTCCATGCCCGTACAGATGTTAATGCCTTATAAAGATCAAATGATAGGCAAGTGGGATTGGCCTTATATAGTGAAAGTCCTTTAGTTATACAATCTAAAATAAGAGGGAGAAAAAATAATTTTTAAAAAATGTGCATCACAGATTATTTAACTTGCAGGCCTTTTGCTTAGGAGAGAGAGGTATCGAGTACCTTTTATAGTTACTTATGCTCCATGGAACTAAAACTGTAAGAAATAATTGCAAATGTGTTCTAGATTTAACTATGTTCATTAGTTTTGTTATTGTCAAGTAAACTAGTGAAATAAAGTCTAATTTAAAATCTGACAGTTATTACCCTAGAAATGCTTTAAATTTTATTCTACAATCACAATATCGTTATAATGGGAATTTAATTGAAAGTATCAGCTGAAGAGTGACAAGCAAAGTTAAGTCCTGAAAGCATTACTGTTTAGGGTCCTAGGTGCCCAGTGCCTCACTGTACATTTGGGTGTAAGAAAGTATTCATTAGGTTTGCTGAAAATATATTTGTACAGTGCAAACTGAAATATTTTTTAAGTTCTTCTAAAAAACCCAAGTTGTTCTATGAACAACATCAAGATACTCTTTGTTCTAAGTAGAAACAGAAAAGAGAAAATCAATTGCAGCAACCCTGAACTTTAGGAACTGAAGGATTTTAAGTGGCATCATACTCCTTTGTGTCTAGTTCAGCTCTGCGTTTAATGAACAACTTATAATGGAAAATAAAATGAAGAAAAATGATGCTGATAGCAGAAGAAATACGGATATGAGGCACCTTGAACCTTGTTTTCACATGCAACATTTTAATATTAACTTTGGTCTCTCTGGCATTAATTAAAAAATTAATATACAATTTGAGTAGAAGTCTGTCTGTTTAAGAAATGTAAAGGAAAAATAATGGTGGGAAAAGTGGGCAACTAAGAAAAAGAGCATATATAGTCAATCAGTGTTTTCTTCACATCATTTCATCTTAAAATCCTCCACAAATCCGTGAGGTCAATGTTTTGAACATAGGGTATAGTTCAGGAGATAATCCTGTAAATTCATTTAGGCTGAGTAAGTGTGCCCAGTAAATCTACCTGTCTTTGCCTTGCTTAGCACATGGCTTTGATCAACAGGTGTTTGAGGGGATTTTCATTCCCTTATATTATTTTGTCTTCTCTTTAATGACACCAGGCTTTTTTGTTTTTAAGATGTATTATTTTTTTGTTTGTTATATAAACGATTGAGCGATGCTAATGCCACCTATACAAACACAGTTCCTCTGTTGGTGCTTAAGCTCTTTTTCTCTTTCCTTGGTCAGGTGGTTGCAAATCAAGTGTTTAGGAGCAAAATTATTTAGTTCCCTGTGTCCAGAAAGTGAATTATTTCTAATTGTAGCTTGAGACCAAGTAATTGATTTTAGATTATAGGTAAGCCATAGCTGAAGACTTCATCTGTAAGCTGAAGACTTTAGTCACTGTCATGTTGTCTACAAGTTTATTTTTTCTGTAGGTAAAGATATGCCAAGATGTTTGTGAGGTAAAAAAATGAGTATTGATCTCTTCAGAAAAAACCAAGAGAAAATCCAGGTTTTAAAGCTGTCTTCTCTTTTCTAGGTGGTGTTAGCTTGGAGAAATCCTTTTCATCTGGGTACTATGACACAAACACAGACAGTAGCTAATATCCACATTCATGTTATTTTAAACAAACTGAGCTTTAATGAAAAAGTGGGTGACACTAGTAACTAGTGACTCTAGTAAGTCCTAGCTTACTAGTTAATCAAAATAATAAAAAAGTAGTCAATTGTACTCCCATAGTTTGATTAACTTTGTTATCTTCTGGGTTTTTGTTTGGGTTTTTTGTTTGTTTTTTTTTTTTTCATTTTGCAGAGATAAATAAATTTATTATGAATTTAATCAGCCTGTCCTTCTTCATAGTAGTGTTTCTAACTTAGGAGCCATAATATGGCATTTCACATGACACAAGACACTGGGAAATCTCTAAGGAAAGTGTTTTCTTTTTTTTTTTAAACTGTTTTCCCTGTAACCTGCAAATGATTTCCAAGAATACAGTCACTACCACAATAACAAGAACTGAACTTATGGGTCCATACTTCATAACACAACATAACTGACCCAGTTCTGTGTTCCATGAATAAATTGTTTTGCTGATGGTTTTGTGTGGGGGTTTTTTAAAACCATTTTTCTCAGTACAGGTTTTGTGGCAAGGATTTCCCTTAAAGAAGCTAGGGCTCCAGATGCCACTAAAATTTAAGTTCTCTGAATATTAGGGTGCAAATTGATCAGTAATTCTTTACAACCTTGTACACAATTGTGCACTACAGGAATAAAACAACTGGAGAATGCAAACCTAAGACAGTCAGATTGCAAGAGCAAAGTCTTTTTGATAGTAAATATGGACCTTCAAATGTCTAGAGGGACTAAACTAAATCCATGGGTTTCTTTCAATCTGATATCATTAAGAATAAATACTTTATATATTTCTTAAAATGTTTGACAAATGCAGATACATATAGTACTGAAATTGTGGATTTTAAAGCACAGTAGAGGAGAAGACAGCAGATTTCAGAGTTATGAACAGCAAAGGTGCAACTTAGTACGAGCCTTTAAAATTCCAAAACAAACAAATAAACAACAAAGCCCAACAAACCAACCAACCAAAGTCAGGAGAAAAAGAAACAGAAAATAAATTAGTAGATTGAAAGAACTGGGCATTTTCTCAAGTCTCAGAAAACACCATAAAATCAATAAATCTGATTAAATACTTCACCCAATCTAGCAATAGAAAGTTGCAATGATTTGTGTGAGAGATTACAAACAACTTTTAAATGTCTGCTCTTGCTCCATGAAACAATGCTTGGGAAGACTTCTACTTACTTAATGTGTCTAAATAAGAAAAAGATGAAAGAAAGGATCTGTTTTGTTGCCACTTTTCACCTAAACATTGATTAAAAAATGTCATTGAAGCAAGAGTTATTTTTACCAGTGTCACTCCATTATCTCATTTTCAATGGACCATGAAAATGTTATAACACTCAGATGAAAATGGCCCTTGGATGAAGAGACATTGGTTCAGCTTGAACCTTGCAAGTCTCAAAAATTGTTATCAAAAGGAGTAATATGAAAAATTGTATGAGACTCCATTATATATATATTATATATATATAATATATGAAACAGTAATATAAAGCCCTCAAGTCAAGGCCACTTTGACTTATAAATATTCATCAATCAAGCTTTGGCCTTAATGGTAGCAGTGTGATTATTTTAATTTTGTGAACCTAAAATACTCAGTCTCCTAGCTCTTAAAGAATCTTACAGGATAATGTAATATATACCACTTCTTGCATCTTATTGTGAACGCTGGATGCCTTGTTTTCATTTCTGTAGCATGCATTGGCTTTCATGTGTTCAAACTCATGTGTATGTGTGATTATACACTTTTTTTTTTTTTTTTTTTTTGAGAAATACTGAAGTAAAGGACTTAGGACCAGCTATTGTCAGAAATTAGTTTCCTGACTTCTTTCCAACTTTCTACATTGCTGGTTTGTGGGTGTGAATGAAGCTCTGATTAACTCTTTTTAGTCATTTCTCATTTCTGTTTTGGCTTTGTCTGCCTTTTATTAGTTTCATTTGAACACTGTCTTCATTAGGTTTTTCCACATTTTATTAAGGTTTCATATGACACAATAATCTTCCACAGCTAGGTTCACTTAGTTTTGTTATGCTTGCATATCCTTCAAGCAACCTGTGTTCTGTGTTGTTTTCTTTTAAAATAATTTGATTGTGTTGGTACAGATATACAAAGTAATTTGAAGTAAGGAATAACTCACAGGATGATTAAGTATTTTAAAGAGAAGCTTTAAGATAAGTATTTTAAAGAGAAGCTGAGAAGTTCAGTACTAATGAAGCTAAAAACGCAAAGGCCAAGTTGTTTCTACAAATATCTGTTATTTTCTTTTAAGTTAATGATAAAGTTGTCACTTATTAATAAAAAAAAATCTTTATTGTAATAGCATTTATTTTTTTCCCTAAGGACCGGATAACCCATGTTTTCTAACTAATATGTCAAAAAATATCTACAATTGGTAAACATTTTCTGAGAAAACTTAGAACGTTCTAACGACAATAGTGACTGCAGTAGTTTGCCTCTAATTTCTCTTTAGAACATGCGCTACTTCTTCACTGCTTATACACTCCACGTGCACTTCTAGAAAATGTGCAATGAGTGTTAAGATGCACCTAGGGGCTACGCCTCCTAAATTTTACACGGTTATAGAAATAAAATCAAAACATAATAATCTTAATTATTTCTTTCCACATTCTCGGTAGATCAAACATTATGAAGACATGAGAGAGTGGGAGGTATTACAATTCAGTAGCCACTCTTGCTATATTTTAGATACCTTTATACTATTCTTTCGGTAGAATCTAAATGAGTACATTGTTTTAGACTCTTGAGAGTTCATGGTAAATGATGTCGACACATTTTATTTTAGGAATTTGTAAAATTGTAGTTACATACACATCTGTTGAAAATCTGCTAAGGATTGCCTGATAGGAACATATTTATATAGTGCCCTATTTATGAGCTTCCTTGCTGATTGCATTTTAAGAGAATGTCTCCCTGCACAGATGACATTCAGTTTTCTAATTTGCTTTTAATAAGGCAATCCTTTTCAGAGATTTATTTGCTTAAGATAATGAGGTAGGATTACAGAGGAATTAACTGCAATGCTATTAAGTTGTTTTTTTTTTTTCCTTGGGTCTAGCCGTATGCTTTCAGTTTGAAAGTAAGCTGAGATTTATTTTTCCTAGGCTACACAACAAATTCAAGACCAGAAGACAAAAAGGCAGCTGAGGTAGTAATTCTTTGGAAGAATTAAGACACTGATGTCTTTGAGGTATGTTTGTTTTGGAAATGCTGATAATTATTTATTAATCTTGCTGCGATGTATAAGAGCAGTGGTGAGTGCTTTTGAACATTAGCGACTTCTACACATCTTCAGATATATCTCGATCTGAAAGGAAACTCCAAAATGTACTTTTTTTTTCCTCTTTTTTTATAAGCATGGGGAATTAGTTATAAATCTGCTTCTTTTTTAGCTGGCATCATCTTTCTGTCCAGAAAGTTAGATACAGCCACATGCAAAGCTAAAAAACCTAGAGGATCTATGTTCTTTCTGACTTCACAGTTACAGCTTTCTTCATGTGCCATAGTTACTGTGAAAAATTTCCAAATAAGAATGTTTTGGAAAAAGCTGTAAACACTTTCTATTTTGTAGGCAATATAGATTGCTATGTTTTAAATAGGTACAAGAAACATTTCTATCAACTGGATGTAAAGAAAAGCGTGCTATAGAAATAAATTACAAATAATTCAACAGGGGAGACAAGAGAAAGTCATCAGTAGGTAGACTGAGTAATGGAGGATACACTAAGGAAATTCATCGCTGCCTTTCCACAGGTTTAAAAATAGCCTATGTAACACTGTTTCTTAGTTACAAAAATTGTTTGAACTCACTAAGTTGGATTCCGCTTTTGTAAATGTACCAGCAAAGTTTGTGGGATAGTAAGTAAATGGAGTGGATGCTAATTTTATTTTAGGTCTAGTTATCACTTAGCATGTTCAGGAGCTTTACAAGAGCAAATTATGGTCTTCATACAGTCAAAAATGCTGGGGCCCAGGAAGCATTATTTCTAATACAGTTGGGAAATATTTGTGTTTAGGTTATCTTTTCTGTTACTCCTTCGTTTTCTCTTTCCTTTGATTTATTGAGCTTCAAAGAACAGGGTGTTTTTTTTCTCTTAGAGGAGATATTTTCTCACAACAGTAATACTCAAATTCAGCTACCTTTGATTACTGCAATCCTCACCTGAAGCTCCCTTCTTTTGGAAGAAGGCGTATCTCACCATCTCATGGCTTGTTAAGTAATGCAAGCCTATACTGTGATACGTACATTTTGTCTAAAAATATATTTTCTACTTTTAAAAAAAAAGCCTGCTAGTTTCCTCCCCCCCTCAAAGACTATATTTATTTCAGCTTTCTTTAAAAACTACCTACCTGCCCAAGACCGCTGACCTCTAGGATTCTTTCCTTTTCCTTTGTTTTAGATGTTTAATAACAGGTTTGCATCCTTTGGGGTTGAGAAGTTGAGTTCTGTAAACTATCTTTGTATTATATTATTCACAGTGAATACATTCAGATTGCCTTTTTTTCCTCCTGGCATTTGTAACCACAAATACCTCTCTTATAATGTCAATCTTGTTTCCTTGGAGAAGCAGTATTTGAAGTACTGGTAATAAATGACAAGAGAGAAATCAGCAAATATATTTTCACAAGTTTAACCTGTTATTTCTTATCCGACATCATACCTAAATTTTGTATTGGAAAAAGGAATTTAAAACTGTTGTTGAACTTTTGATGAGTCTCTGCATATGTGCCAGTAACATCTGAGAACAATGCTTTTTGATAAATGAAAAATCTCCATTGCCTTTTCGTGACTCCCATTGAGATACATACTTGTTCCTCAGGGCACAATTTGTCACACAGATTGTATTTGATTTGTAGTCTGAGGATAGAAGCTCATAATATCAGTGTTAAATACATGTAGCTTTCACAAGCATGGTAAGGCAATATGTTTATATTCAGCCATTAGAAAAAATGTTTAAAGAAAAAAGGATCTCATTTTACTGGGTCTGCTGAAGCCAGATACCAAGTAAAATATTTAATAAAATTTAATCAGTATGCTTTGGCTTTATATGTACTTGTGAAGTCGATATATTTTTGCTTAGCCTGATCCTTCAATGTTCCCATACAGTTTTTGTTATTACATAATATTTAAGCGTTTATAAAATCTTCACTTTCTCTCAGTTGTGGAGACATAATTTTAAAGCAGCAGGCAAAATTTAATATATTAGGAGGAAAACAAAAGAAGCAAAATGTGTCTGCCCTTTCTCATTCAATCTGCCAGATTATTTAATCTTGTTCGGTTTAGTACTGTCATTTCATACAGTTACCCGATGGCCAGGTTACCATGTGATTTCAGATGGAATTCAAGTGGATTATTTAACCTGCAGTTCAACATTTCTGACACTCTACAGAACGGTGTTTATGGTCAGGTTACCCAAGTAACCTCAAATTACTCGGTAATGGTAGTTTTCATGGTAAACATAGTCCTTGGTGGCTTCCAACAGGTCTAACAGGTCCAAAAAGGCACTGAAATTCAGACTTCTGCTGCCTCCTCTGACCTTCCCATGGGAGACCCCTTTTGTTGTATAATAACCAAAGTAAGGCAGAGACAATTTTTGTGTCCTTCGCTAAATCAGTTGAAGGAAGCGACTGAAGATTCCCAATTGCAACGGCCAAGCCGCCAGCCTGCCTGTGCCGGGGAGGTGTACCTGCATGGCGGGGCACTGCGGCACCCGGTGCCCACGGGGCGGCTCCCACGGGCGGAGCAGGGGGTGAACCACGGCCCCGGCACTTGGCGACGGCGCTCCGGCTGCGATGGGAGCTCTGCTGTAGAAGCCAGCCCCTTTGAAGCAACTTCAGAGTAAAAAATGGGTTTGTTTCTTGCATGCAAAGCATGCATTAGGTGTGATCTAGTCAGCAGAAGGTCCGTCGTGTTGTATGCAGGAGTTTGATCACAACTGGCTAGTTCTGGCACCTGCTAACCCGCTGTTTGGATTTGCACAGTGTTTGACTTTGTTTATAAGAATTTATTTAAAATCTAGCAGGGCCAAAAAGGCACTGAAATTCAGACTTCTATTGCCGGTTTTCCCTGGATCTATATAATTCAAAATGGTTATTGTTTTTACCGTCTCCAATGAAATTTGAGGAAGTGAACAAATATATATATTTTATTTTTTTTTTCCTTCAGAACACATGGGA
This sequence comes from Grus americana, assembly GCF_028858705.1. NCBI lineage: Eukaryota > Metazoa > Chordata > Aves > Gruiformes > Gruidae > Grus > Grus americana. The sequence goes on along the minus strand of NC_072853.1, from coordinate 84,260,087 downwards.
GCACAGCTTAACACATTTCACTAACAGCACTTGAAAACTAGGACTTACAGATGCACAAGTATCAATTTTTACCCAAAATTCTATTATTTCTGTGTTCTGTTAATTGTGCGGGTTTGCTAGCAATACATAATATTTTTCCCAACAAATATTTTATTATCCTTGTGATTTTTGATCCCTGCTTCTTCCAGTTATGGGTTTTTTTATGCAGAATCTTCATGAAACACCTAAACAGTGCAGTATAGCTTTTTCAAAATATGGATTAAAAAAGAACATCTTTTCAGCAGGAAAGAGTAATTGGTATTTCTGTTTCTTACAGTGAAATGAGGTTAGTTTTAAAAGACAGTCAAGTTAGTGCTTAAATTCACCTGTAAGGTTGCCTGAAAAGGAATATGGGCTAGCTTTATTTCTTCCAAATACTCTAAAATTAGAGTGTCCAGATCTGGCCCACACCCAGTGGATTTTTTCCTGCTTATTTTTAATGGATCAATTTTTATTTTTAATGGATCAATTTTCAAATGCTGAAGCTGATCAGTCCCTGCTCGTGAGATAACATGCCAGCCATCTATAGATAGCACACAATTAACTTGAGGGGAAAAGGGGAAAACCAGGAAGGAAATATGTGCAATACACAGAGCATCTCTCTATGTTCTGTATTCCGTGTCAATTTTAATGGGACTGTAATTAGGTCACAGGACTGATTGATATCAGCACTTAGCTTCCTGGGTGACATCACCCTCTCCTTCATTCTCTAATAGGGATTAAGGTGTTGACACATAGAAAATTCTGCTTCCTGGACAGAGAAAAATAACTAATTAAACCAGTTGTAGACTTGACACTGGCTGAATTATTTACCAATATACCAGTGAAATGGAGACTAACAGGAAGGAAGAGCACAGAGAGCATGTGGAAAGAGCACAGATGATACACTTGCAGCCCGCGTGTGTGAAGGAGTTTGGTTTAAAGAAACAATGACAGGACTAGGCTGGGACAGGGACAATCATGAGTAAAACGCTGGTGCATTTCAAATCCTTAGGCAGAAAAAGTAAGGCACGATACTTGCAAAAAGCTTTGAGATGAAGCAAGAAGATGACTATTGTAATACCTGGCCAAATGCACAGAGATCTGGGCATGAGAGGAGAGCAGTGAGTGCCCAACGAGCATACTATTCAAAGAGACATTATCAGATGGAAAGAAAAAAATGAGAAGGGTGCCTTATGCATATTTCTATACATAGAAAGCTCATAAATGCAGCAAAGGACACAGCTTAGAATGGCGCTTCTTAATTCAAAAATAGCTGTGGCGTTTCAGACTGAACATACAATGTTTCTGTGTAAAACTACATACAACCCAGCAGTAACCTTTAGCTCATCTTTATAAAATGTATTCCAATTGAGTTACTGTACAGTGCAGCTGAAAGAGCTTGATGCCATCGTTAGTATTTTTTTATTACTTTGTTGTCAGGGAACCTATCCCCTTTTTCAGACTTTCTTTTACTTTTTGGAGATACTATTTGCCCAATACTGATTTTGATTTATAAGATGGAATACGTTAAAACATGACCTTTGAGATTTTAGGATTTTTTGTTGTTGAAAGAATGAAAAACTGAGGAAGTGTATTTTTCTGATCTTGCATGTTAAGATACATTTGTGCTTGAGAAAGATTGCTGTCTGGTATAAGATGACCTTTACTTAAGACAGGACTGTGAGGAACCAGGTCAGACATGGCTGTACGAATTCACACCTGATCATAGGAGCAGGCTGCAGCAGCACAATAAATGCCTGGCTGTGAGAACAGAAGAAAAGACATTTGTTAAGTCTTGTGCTGGATAATACTGGTGCAAGAGTGAGCCTCAGAGACTTCTATTGCAATTGAGAGTTGGAACTTAGCTCATGTGTGCTACACGTAAAAGGTCTGTCATCTTTTTGATGTTCTTTACTGCAGGTGGAGAGAATCCTCATACATACATCTGCAGGAACTAACCGTTGACTATTGCATATATACATTCAAATAAGTTAGGAAAGGTGGTGGTAATAACGCTTTGATTCTGTTTCATACACGCTTTCATCTCATGTATCTATTTGCCATTTGGAATTTCTGAGCTTCATGAAATGGACTGACATTTTGTTTTAACAGCTGTGTTAGTTTTCAAGTTATTTCTGTTGAGAGGTCTTAATGTCAGGTTTGTTGTAGGAAATAGTAGGGATGTCCTATGAAATCCTGCTACAGTACTGCTCCTGACAAAATGAAAATCAAATACACAGGTCTGATTTAGAAGCACTAAGAATAGGCTTAATCCAAGTCTGCAAGCTCTAATCCAAAGTGATAGAGAAGCGGTAATGAACAAAATGAATGGCTTACTGGCACCTGATCTGACAGGGGAAGAAACAGAAATTAGACATAAAGCGTATCTCAGAGATTTAAAACAAGTGGCTGCATCCATTTGATTGTTAAAGCTGGAGTCATTAGAACATTTTTTTTTCTCAAGTCTCTCCTTTCATGCTCACCTTTAAAATAAGACTGAATTCTGTGTTAGCCAGTGGCTCAGTAACAGATCTGAATATATCAGATCTCATGAGTTATGGTTTTCCTGAAGTAGAGGAAGTTCATTTCTACTTTCTTTCCCTCTGCTATGCTTCACAAAATTCTCTCTTCTAAAATTGCATGTGTTTCTGAGCAATATGTTTGTTTAGAAATTGTTGGTATTGTTAAAAAAAGAAAAATAAATAGATACTAACAACCCTTGACAAATCATCTTATTGGTCATTAGCCAGAGGTTTTATCTTACTTGCTTCCAGAGTTAAAATTGTGAGCAGAAATTGAGTTGTGAGTGAGAAGACAGCTGCTGGCCAGAATTTCCGACCAAACAGTAGTTTGACTGGATAAAACAGAGATAAGCTTCAAACTTCATACAGTCTAATGAGATGAATATAAATATTTGGACATTTCTATTGTATGCTATCTGTGAAGATTTTGACTAATAATGTCATCTTCACAAGAAGAGCTAGACAGGTGTCACTATTAGTTCAATTCCTGTGGCTTTCAGCGGTATACAGGATCACTTTACAAAAACGAACAAACAAACAAAAAAAAAACCAAAAAAAAAACCCCAACCCCCAAACCCCCCCCCAAAAAACCCCGAACCACACACACACAAAACCATGCCAAAAACCCAAACAAACTCCCTGATGTTTTTCTCAAATGTTTAAAATGTGTGGACTGGGAGATGTCTCAGTCTCCCTTCTCACCTTCCATCTTGAAGCCCATGTGTGGGCTAATGGAGAAATCATTGATCTTTGACAACCACCAGTAAATATCTGCTGGTCTGCTCAGGCAAGCTTTTACTCTTCTGTTACAAAACTTTTTATTCAGGAGGCCTTGTACCAGTATTTCAGAAATAAATGAGGCAGTGTGTTACTTTCAGGTTCACTGCAGACTCATGCAGGTGTGTCTTTATCTGTACGTGCTTCTCACTTTTTTAACCACCTTCTACAGCGGTGGTTCCCAACCTTTCTTTTAAAGGGATCTTCACTACCCCCTTCCCGAACTCCAGGCTCCTCATCGGCCCCTCTTCCTTCCCCCTCTGTGAGGACTCTTTCTGCCACCCCACCCTCATTTGCTTCTACTGACTTTGCTTCGTCGTGTCCTCGTTGCTGGCTTTGGCCAATATCAGTGCAGCTCTCCAAAGTGCAAGTCCCAGCTCTTTAGCATCTCTTAGCTTTTCTGGACTCACCTTGACTGACAGCACAGTTTGCAATGGTGGGGACTATTTCTTCGTATTGATTTTGCATTTTTTTCATGTAAGGGTAAATTCTGAAGTAATCATATGATCCCACAAGCTGTGCTTCCATCAAGGTCCTGCACCAGCTATATCTTAATTCATCTCTCCTTGTTGCAAAGAAGATTTTTAAGTTGAAAAAAGTGCATGCCAAAATAGTCACTGAATATTTTAATACCTTTTTTTAATTCAATGAAATCAGTGATCTATTCATGAACAGTTTGTTTTACATTTTTTGTAGATAGTTGCAGTGAGGATCTTCTTATTTTCATTCATGTCAGGCTTTTTCAGAGTATGTAGGGAATTTTAGTTCTTCATGGTTTAGTTCCTAAAATTCCTCAGGGAGCCTGAATTGGGAGACTCTGTTCAGCCCTGCAATATTCTGTGTGGCACCGGTGAAAGAGTTCTTGGTATTTGGAAGGTAGAAGCCAGTGACCCAATTGCATAAATTCTTGTCCCTCTTCTTAGTCCTGCTGAATTCAACTGGACCTCATGTTTCAAGAGGAGCAAGTGGATACACAAAAGTAATTGTTTTGAAAAGCAGTCTCATACATCATCCAAATTTGAAACAAAATGCATTATGCATAAAGGGTTTAATATTCTGTTCTGGCATTGATAGACATGTGTAATCCCTATTAAAAAGATTTATGCTGAGCATTGGCAGCTGATATGATCCTGTAGTGTAAATCTGAATTGCTAAATTTCTCAATAAATAATTATTCTTGGGATCTTTCCTAATGTGATGCAAAATTATTTTTACTCTAGACATTAAGAGTAAATTAAAAAAATAATATAACTTACCAATGGGTAAAGTACATGAATAGACATACAGGATTTAACTGAGAAACAGAAGGTCAGTGGTGCAGATGAGGGTAGCTTGTAAACATCCCCAAGCGAGCACCCACTCAAGGCTTTATGTGCATATAATTTTGCTGTGAAAACATACCTACACTGCTTCTGTAACCGAGCTAGCTTATGTTTTTAACAGTAATTGACAACTGATAATTGACAGCTGACTGAACATTGAAGCTGAAGCGTTTGAAGGAAAAAAAAATAAAATCTGTTCATCTCAGAAATCTTTCAGTAATGTATTTATTACTGTTTCCAAATAACATTCAAATAACATTTTTAAAGTGACTATTTATTATAGGTAAGGTACTTGCCAGCAAGTGATGGTTGAGAAAAGAGGACGTTTACATTCCCATTTGTTTTTGTTGGAGTTTTTTTTCCCTAGTTTGAGAACTTCCAGCTTCTTAGTGGTCCAGGCAAAAAGCCAAGTCATTCCTAGTCTCCACTCTCCCCACCCTGCAAATTGCAGAACAGTATTTGGTTTAGAAGGGAACAGAGTTTGAAGGAAATATGTTGTGATTTGTTTGTTTATATTAAATCAGTTGTTTATGGAATGTTATTTACATAGAGAAATTCTAATTGAGAAAAACAACAAGTTCATTGTACTGAAAACTTTTTGTTAGTGTTTGTGTATTTCAGGAAGTTTTTCTTTGAAAGGTCATTGATTTTGGAATTTGACAGTAGCTATTATGTTCCATTCAACTAGATTTGGCTTTTCCTTTGTGTAAAATGCCAGCAGTGTCTGTTTTCATTTTTTTTTTTTTTTTTTTTTAAGACAGGAACATCTATAAATTGCGATGAGAAAGTGATACAGAGTTAAATTATTATCTTACAGAGCATAAAACAAGTCAAATGAATTGAAGACCCTGCACTCAGCAGCACTGTTTCATTCTGTCTCATCTGAGGTACTTTGGATTGCTTAAGTTCTGGTGTTTTGCTATATGTACTGCAAAGGCAAGGAAAAGGGAAAATGTACACCTACTAAGGAAACCTTCTGAAAGTTAAATCAGCTTAGTGAAATCACTTCTTAAAAATTCTTTGTTACTCTGTGATTGGAGAGCTTTCTGAGTAACATAAAATGTCCAGGCTTCCATTTTCATGGTATGTTTTGGAACAAGGTAACATTATCCTTCAACAAGGTCTTCCTCAAGTGATCTGAAAATTCTGCAACATGATACTTTTTAATTGCCTACATATTTTAAATTTTGATAGCTTACATGGTCAATGATCTATCTGTCAGAGAAGAACAAGTAATAATTTGGTCACAGTTGCATAGTCTTCCAAATCCTAACAGTGTTTTATTGTGTTTCTTCTTAATAGAGTGACTTTAGCAGTTCTAGAGGAAGAAGGTTGAAGCTTTGAACACTTATTATTCATCTTTGACATCTATGGTTTTCAAGCATTGTTAAGGTTAAATGGAAGTTCATTTACACTCTATTTCATTTAGTAAGTGCTCTCATAATTAAATGCAGATCCATGTAATTTAGTGGTAGAAAGAGAAATTCATTAAGATTCTTGATTAGGAAAAAGCATTAACAGAACTACAAAGGTTATAGAAATCTAGCTCCCGTTTAAGGTAAATTAAGCACAAACCACATTTCTGTAACACGAAGGAGATTGCTTAAACTGTAACTGACAAGAAATTTCAAAATTCATTTTCATCATCTGTGTACACCAAAAGCAAAAGTAAACATACATTTCTTAAATTAATGTAGTGCCTTTTGTAATGTTTGGGGTTTTTATTGTATTAGGAATAAAGGTTAATATTATTGCAAATACTGATGAAACTGTCATGGACTTTAGGCTATTTCAAATTTTATTTTTTGAATGAAAATTCCTAAACTTAACTGAATTAAAAGACATTGGATTAGTATCTCTGGAAAAAAACAGGTAGTCTTTGGTTGTTTCTAGTGCCCAAATTGGTATTTCATCTAAACTTTCAGGAAGTTATAAAAAGCAAAGGGCCAGCAAGCTTTACTTTTAACGTAAGTGGAGCTAGAAGTTCCCCAGCAATTTTAATAATATATGGATAGTATAATGATATGATGATAAGGAAATGTAGAGTCTCTGTTTACTCTCTTGAAGTCAAAAATGCTCATATTTGGTTTTGCTTTGACTTTGTGACTTTAAACATATACTTAGATACAGCTTCATGAAAGCAACATGCTTTTCACCTAAACCTTCAAAATATTTTCTTACCATTCCCATAGCATTTCCCTGATGATCACATTCAAACATACTTTGACAAACAATTAGTTCCTAAAAGTATCTGATGCTTCCTCTATAAGGTGAAAAAAGATGTTGAAAATCTGTAACAGGATTTTACTTGAACTGCTATAAACTTAATCTGTTCAATGACGTCAGTTTACATCTAGGACACTTTTTTATGCTGTCCTTACATCTCAATTACACTAAGCCTTCAGTTAACCATTTTTCTTGGTCATTTTTACATTAGTTCAGTTCATAAGTTTTTCTTTAATACAAAATTGCTGTCGAGTATATGTGGTACTAATAGGTATAGACTTAGAGCGCCGCTGAATTGTCTCAAATGACCTGCTCGGCAATACTGCACCTGTGCCCATATGCCCTTACTGCCCATGTGCCCATGCACAGGTGCTTTTTGCCCTTTGGCTACTATGATGCAGATTTGGGGAGGACAGGGGGGAGGGAGGAGGGCAGTAGAGGTTGGACTAGGTGGACCTCTGGAGGTCCCTTCCAGTCTAAATGGTTCTGTCATTCTGTGGCGGTTGATCTCTGCAGAGTAGCCCTCTCCATGGTCTCAACTACATGATGCTCGGGCATCTGACCAGCAGTAGAACGTTCCCTTTTCCCTCTGCTGTGCCCTGGGCTGAATGTAATGGCACTGAAAAAATCTTGTCTAGCTTTCTGTTCTACTACTACTGTCTCCAAGTTATCTTTCATTAGAACAGTCCTCCATTTCTCATTAAAAACAAAACAAAACAAGACAAAACCTCAGCTAAGTTAAAATTTCATTACTGCACTTTATTTATTTTCAAAAACTGCCAGATAATGGAAAATTTTGCAAATCAAGGACAGGATATTTTCCTCCCCCACATTCCAAACTTTTTGGTGTTGTTTGGACTGTAAGGCACCTTCCAATTTAGATATGTGAATCTCATTAGCATGCTCTTTATACTCTTTTTCAGATCACTAATGAGGAATTTAATTAAAACATGACCTAGCACTCATCCCAGCAGCATTCACCAGACACCTCCTTTTGACATGATACATTGCTGTTTTTTACTGATCCACATTTTAAATACTAGCCAGTTTTCAAAGCAGCAGTGAGCAGAGGTGGAATACCACTTTATTAGGGACAAGTTATTGAATCCTAAAAAAATGAAAAATAAAAAGGTCTTCACTGAAAGAAAATGAACAGAATTACATTCTGCCTCTTTGTGCAATAGTCTTGTTAATAAGCTACCAAACCCTATTGCCTCATAACTCAGGTTCAAAACAATGACATTCTATTTTTTGTATTAAGGAGATAAGAAAGATTAAAGGCAAATATTAACTGACAGGCTCTTGTCATAGTTTTCAAAGAATTCTGTCATCAAGGCCTAATTTACACCTCTTCACTTTGAAGAATATTATGTGGTAGCAGTGCTGGGGAAATTTGTATTGAATAAGCAATAAAACATTGTTTCACTGGTTTGACCAGCTCCTCTAGTTGATGTAATTAAGCTGGTCACTGTTCACATACTGCTTCAGAAGTTCTCACTATGCAAGGAATTCCCTTCCCATACATGTATATTATTTTTTCCCCCCATCTGCTAGTGCCCAAATCTCCTTACTAGTCACAATAAAACATAAAGAGGATAAGGAGGAAAGAAAATGTAAAGCAGGGCCAACAACGGCAGGTTGCCCAGGGCTGTGTCCACTCAGGTTCTGAATATCTTCAAGGACGTCAGTATTTCCACAACCTGTTACAGTGTTCAGTCACCCTTACAGTGAAACTTTTTTTTTTTCCTTAGGTTTAAATGTAATTTCGTATTTCAATTTATGCCCATTGCCTGTTGACCTGTCACTGGGCACCACAGAGAAGAGCCAGCATCTGCCCTCTTTATTGCCCTCCCCACCAGGTGTTTTGGTGCATTGATTACTTGAGACTCCATTCAGCTGTCAGTGGGTGTCCTTCAAGGCACCCTCAGCTGTCCACCTCCACACAGGGGAGGGAGGGACCAAAATGACAGAGAGTCTGTGTGTGACCGTGCTCCTGTTGGAGCAGCAGTTCTAGGACACACTGGTTAGCTCAAATAGCGATGATGCCGGTGCTTTGGAAATTTAATTGATCCGGAAGTATTGGTAAGAAAGATTTCATGAAATATTCAGAAATTGAGTGCATAAAATTGATCAGAGTGCTCTTATCCTCTAATTACTACACCTAACCATATGTAATGAAGCACGAGGTGTTTTTACCACTGCTGTACATCAGACACGTCTGATAAGTTTATTTTTTAATCTTCTGCAGGAGCAATGTTGATCACGTACAGTGGATTTTGTATTGTCACATGCCGGTAGACCTCAGGGAATTTTGAAATTGGCTTTCAGTGATCCTAATGAATGGGTGGACCTGTTGTACCATATCTCACTAGAGCTGTACCCACTATGTGTTTCCAGTTCCAGCAGTCCCTTGTCTTAAGGAAGAATGATATAAACAAGGGGGAATTTAGCAGTTGTATTTGGATACCAGATTGTTAACGAGCAGTCATTTAGAGTACTGGCATGGTAAGGCTGGCATTAACTACTGAGGCACGGTGCAGAAATAGGAGATAAAAAGCTGAACATCAAGACATACTTCCCCAAAGCAAGGGCTGCTATAGTACGTTTAAGGGAACTGGTTGAAGCCCTTCTACTTGGCAAGTAGAACAAGTGGACAGACAATCTGTTTTATGGTACTTTTGAAGCGCTTCAGGTATGTTTTCATAACTTTAACTTTATGGTATATTAGAAGCCTGATTTATTAACATTATCCCCTAAAATACACACACACAAAATCCTATACAAAGATGATAAAGTGGCAGAAATATTCTTTTAGGAATAAGACATATTTGGAACATTTACAAGAATATGAATGATAACATTTCATGAATGCCATTTAAGAGATGCACTTGAACATCAGCTACAGCATCAGCTTGCTCTCCTTTAATGAATAAAATTGTAAAATAGAAAGGTAATTGAAATGCATTAGTGTGAAGAATATCTAGCTCTTTACATCTCTTATCCCATTTCATTTTCCTTCACCTATTCTTTCCAGCTACAGTCTGTATTCTGGAGCTGCTAGTCCCTTTCATTCTAATACAAAAGTTGAAACACTTCACTGGTTTTTGGTTGGTTGGTTGGTTGGGTTTTTTTCCTGAGATCTCGCTTAAGGTTTCAAGATTCATCTCTCTGTCTCTCTGTTAAATAAAACTTTTTTAGAAGACACTCTTCTGACATCATTCCTCAGGAAACGTGCTGCGATGTGTGATGAGGCTAGAATTAAATCTAGATTCTCCACTTGTGGAAATATAAATTTCCTAAGATTATAGAAGTTTGGCTAGCTTCATAGCTGCAGAAGATAAAGGTCAGTCTTTGAGTCCAAGAAATAATACTACAAAATCTTTAAAATGCTTGAATTAATTAATCCATCCTCCGAAAATCTTGTGTTGTGTATCAGTATTATTTTACAGTTCATCTTAGGTTAAGTCCTATGTTTAAAAATAATGATCACAGTTTGAAGTATCAGAGGGATGACTTTTCCTTTGTGCTAAGCACCCCAAAAGCTATGTAATTTGAGAGAAGTTGTGAATGTCAGTCTTAAAAACTAGAATGATCATCCTCAAATTAGGCAGTAAGGGTAGAAATTCTTCAGGTTTAGTTCAAATCTATTTATTTGAAATAAAAACGATTTTATGTTAACAAGCGTATTTAGAAATTTTGTGACTCTTGCTCCTTCATCCTGCATCTAAAATAAGAAGGTCGCTATCTTTGTTATAATGTCTAAACAGTAATCTCCTTAGAAAAAACAAAGTCAGTGTAATATATTCTTCAGTGACAAAGCCCACCAGCCTGGGTTGAGGCACAAGACATTTATTTCATGTCAATAGCACTACTGGTCTCAGGGTTACTGTGTTGATGTTTTTGATTTCCTCTGCCAAAAATGTTTGAAATACCTAGAGTTTTTTTTTTTTTTTCCCAGATGCTCTTCAAATAATCAGCATATTTGTTCTAATTGTATGTGTGTTTGTTCTAAGAACTAATTTGATCTTAAGTATTTCACTTATGTGTGTAATACTGTGCCATATTTGCATCCTATGATACGTAGTGAATGATAGATGAGGAGATTGGAAACACTGGCTCAGTTATATCTATGGTCTGTAGTGCAGAAGCTCTATTGCATTTCATGAAATTCTCCTTAAAATGCTAGTTCAAATGTACCATAACATTGGCTGATAATTGTGTTAGCAAAAACACAGATAAAAAGAGAAAATGAGGTTCACGTACAGGTTCTTTATTATTTTGAAAGATATTTATGTGGAGAAATATCTCACAGAAATAAGAGGACTTTGCCGTTTATTATAAACTCAGTGTTGTGCTCTTCACCAATACATAGTGGACTAATGGAGGTGAACTTTCTTTAGGGCGGCTGAGAAGATCAGGTCACCTTCCTGCACAAGCAAAGCACCGCAACTGCTACCAGTGTTTTCCCTCTTACAGTCTCATAGACACAATGACTGATTTCTCTTGAAGTGGCTCTTCCCAGTGGTCATCTGCGATGTTCACTGGGCTTTCACACGCTTCATCTTCATTGCTAAGTAATACAGTGAACACATATTGCTTATTATGTATTTTGGCTTTGATAAAAATGATTGTACTGGGGTTACTGGCAACTTAATTTTTCTTGCAGGAAAATATTAAATGAAAGAGCAGTAAATTTCAGTGCCGAACTTCCATTCAAACTAGGCTTTATCTGTTGACAACAGGTTTCTTGGTTTCATTTCTGGTTTTTGTTTTTGTGGTGTTTTTTTGGGAGGGGATGTTTGGGTTTTGGTGGTTTATTTGGTGGGGGGGTTTAGTAACTCTACAGGTGAATTGTTATGGTCTGTACAACTTTCCCCGTGTCAGGCACAGTTCCTGTTCTACTGCTGTTGTAGCAATGAATATCAGGACAGAACTACCTGATTCGAAAAACATTCAATTCTGGATGAATGAGCTAAATTTAAAGGAGTTATGTGCTGATTTTATGTAACATCTAAGATGGTGGCACATTTTAAGGATGGGTAATGAAATGAGGCCAGTTGATATAAACTGGTGTGGCAGAATCATTCCTGAGTCAACAGTATTAGCTCTTATAAAGATTTAATGCTAGATTTTCTTTCTCTCTTGGTGCTTTATGATCTGTAAGAGGGGAAAAAAAGTAAATATTGAAGAAACATACATGAGAAGCCGGATACCATTACTATTGTAAATTTAGGAGTCGTCTCAATAGATATTGTATCTGACAAAATATTACAACGATTAATCAGCAAATTCTTTAGGCATGTGCATTATTAAAAGTATGAGAGTTGTCCTGTTTATTTCATATCTTTACATTTCACAGGTTTCAAAAATATTTTAAGACTTGGTTTATAAAAAGTATTGGCAAATACTGTAATTAGTAATGTTGTTAGTAAATAATTAACCAAATCTAAAAGTTAAAACTGAATCTTATTAATCAGTAACGTTAGGATATGACCCACTTCTCTTTCTATTGCCAGGTGGGTTTACAGGTAATATTTTTCTCCTCCAAATCTAGTGGATTTCAATGTTACTATACCTTTTAATCTGAAATGTGTGGCTTATTGACAGTCTGCACTGAAACCTGTTTTCTCAATATCTGCAGTACTATTTTGTTAACCCAGCTCTTACATGCTGTGGCTAAAAGAAGATTACATTTCCATTACATGGAAAAAATATTTTACCATTCCCTCCTACTAACCTCCTGCCCAAAACTCTCTTTTTAAATTTTTTTTTACTGGAGATTAGACATAGAAAATCTGTGAAAGAGTAACTGTCTGCCTTAGCAATGAGCACAGTGGATGTGTGTAGGTAGTAAATTAGTTAGAGGCAAAGAATTTCTCTTGATCATTCAGATACTTAAATTGTATTTAAAAGTCATTCTACCAATAATTTGCCACTCAAATTAAGACAAAGGATCTATTCTGTTAGCTGGTATAGCCTTACTTACTTCTCTACTATTACAACGTTTCAGCTTGTGTCAACTCTTCATGTAAGATATATGAGATGGCAAAAAGAGCTATGGTAGCTAAGATATAGAGGATTCAGGTGGCACACCATTATTTTTAAATGGGTGCAGTTTGTCTTACTTTACCTTGGTAGGATACAAGTTATTTCCAAGTGGCCTAAATTTTCAGGGTGGATGTTCTTTGTCATGTTTTGAAACATTTAAAACAAGCTAAAGAAATAATCAACAATGTTTTGAGAATTATTTTTAAATCAGGTTTGACATGCTAGAGAAAATTTATTTCTGTGAATATTATATGTGAATGATTTACCTAGGAATTACTAATAAATGATCCTTGGTAACCAAAGTATATAAAAATTCCTCTTACAGCAAAATTAATTCATACTGTCAGAAGGCTGTACTATGTGATAGACAAACAAAAAAGAAAATTAAACTATAAAGATACAGCTCTTGAGCTTCTTAGTAGGCTTTGAATATCCATTTTAATATTTTGACTTATGTCAAGAGGTTGTATGATACTGTTTCACGTAATATATATGTAACAATTTCAGTAACAAATATCCCAGGTACAGGAGCACTAGGTTTAATATGAGCTACGAAAATATTTGGATCCTAGTTGCATGTGCACATTTCTTTGTGCTTAAAAAATATTGCCTTCTGGTTATTATTGCAATGGGGTCTTTCTTCTCCTAAAGAAAACATTGTGTGTTATAATCATAATGTGGAGCTCTCACTTTCATGTTAGCTTGACTGAAATGTGAATATGGTCACCACATGCTCACGGAATAGCATCTATTTTCTTTCTAATGTATGCCTGATGTTTGTCAAATTAATCATTGCAGATAATCAGATAATTGAATCACTCTTATTTCTGTGACTTCCAAACAGTAGCATGCAAAATATACACAGAAGACAGATGTATGTGCATGTGTATGTGTGTGCATGTATACACACATGTAGAAATGGGTGGCTATGTCAAGTGCTGTGATAAAAATTTAGCAGAACTGAGAACTAAGTTCAGGTCTCTTAAGTCCTCCCCTAGAGACACTTGCTTTCATTTTCCCCAAGTCCATCACCTCCTCCATACAAAGCATTTTTATTTACCTAGAGCAAGTGCCCTCCCCCCATTAACTGCAACTGCTATTAATTTCAGCGCTACTCTGCTTCAGTATCTTTTTACCCTAGTGCAATCCTATGCCCAGAGAAGATTAATTGGTATAATATTTGAAATTCCACCTCAGTGTTGGGGCTCTTCTGTAGTTCTGGGGCTTGGGACTCCCACCATCAGGAGTGATTCTAGCAGCTGAGTGACATATTTAATATTTTGAAGTTTGTTAACATCAGTTTGAAACTTTTGAGGTTCTCTTGCATATCATAAGTAAAGATTCAAATTACTTCTGCTCTCTGTAGATCTGATAAAATAGTAATTGTTTTGCTGAGGTACCTCATTAAGTTCTGTACATTTTATATTTCACTAGCTGTACAAATAACATTGGAAGTGACGCTGAAAGCTGTATTTTAGCTTTGACCTTCAGCGCTGGTTGCAAATGAAGGAAAGGATCACACTGGAGGTGAAGAACAGGTCTTTTCATATTGTGCTTTTGGCAAGACTATGTGACCTGACCAGACTTCTCCAGATAAAAGGAGGATTTTTTTAAATTTTTTTTTCTAGTAGCAAAAATGATAAAGGCTTATTTTACTTGATTTACTCTTTTGTGATGTAGTTTTTTGAGTGATATTATTCATTATTTCTCTGTGTTTATGATGACCAAGCAAAAAAGTGATTATAAAAATGTGCATACTTGGTAGATATTAGTGATAAATACTCTCCTTTAGTGAGATGATAGATTTATTCTCTGAAAATTTCAGAACACTGTAAGGGTTGTGATTGAAAAATAAAGTATGAGCAGAAAATGAGTCCTGCTTGCCTTAGTTTCATGGGTTTGGAATTGTGTATAAGAATAGCCATAAAGTATGGAACATTATGCACTGCATGGGAAGTAGATAGAAGACATAAAGGTTTCTATCTGTTCTTTATTCCTTAATCTCAGCACAACTTTTTACTATGTAGTGTGTCAAATTATGTTTGGTCCTGAAATACAGATTTTTATAAGAATTCTTACAGTTATATTTCTGTCAGTTTCAGCACAGCAAGTTAAAAGAGTGACCTGGAGTGCTCTTGAGATTATGCCTGTGATAGATAGTTTTTATTTCCTAAAGTAAACATCATTCAGTTCATAATTACCTTTCTGGTACAATACAGCACTTGACATTCAATCTTGCCATTTGGCTAGTGTTTTATTCCCCGGAAATCTTCCTCTCAGTTGATAGGGGGTTTTTTTAAGTATGGGGCTGCATAATTCAATGTGTTTATCTATGATGTCAAAAATTGTCTGTTTATGTTTTAAAAGCTTTGTAATATTTATGCTGAATTAAAAAAAAACAAAACTGGGACATACTGAAATTTTTAAAAATATAGAAATAGATGACTACTTAAAAAACAGACCAGGAATATTCATTTGATCACTGCTGCTGAGTATCTTGTACTATAAGCAGCTATGTCCATCAGCCTGCTTTTCTGAGCAAAGTTAGAGATAATCAACAGGAATTAATAATTTTATGGAATTATCAGCTCATAAAACAACTGCATTTTGTGCATGTGTCTACCCAAATTATAGGCAGTACATGTCACCACATAATTTTAAAATTACAAAAGCATTCATCAAGAGCCGCTCTAGAGTTATTAATTACTCTGTGTCAGTATTAGTGTTTGTTAAACAGAGTTTTCTTGGTTTGTTTTTTGTTTTTTGTTGGGGGTTTTTTTTAGCATTCAAATGGATGAAGATGTGAACTGTTAATTAAAATTGTTACTTGCTCATTCTTATATGATATTAGAATGCTATACTACCAATTAATTATTTCCAGTTGTCTAAACCAAAAATAGTCTAGAGTAGTACCTTCAAACTGAAAATATAATTTTGTAAGCCATGTTGTTCATTTTAATGATGGTCATGATGGTCATCAATACTCCTAAAACTGTACAATGAGAACTTAGGTAGGTACTCGGGGACATTAAACAGATGGAGATTCAACCGATATAAAATAAATTTTAAAGTTGTTAATTAAAACTGAATCTAAACCATTATACAGAGAGACTGCAGTCTAAGATATTACATGAGTAAAATGTATTTGTGGAGAACTAAATCTAGCTTTCCTGTGGTGTTTCATTTGAAAGCTGGTTTTCATTTTGCTTGCTTCAAAGGAAGATACTAAGTTATTTTAACAGGGCTTTGTGAATGACTTGAACTATCTTCATCGGTAAATTGCAAACTTTATCTATGGCACTTCATATCATCCTCAGAGGGGGTGGGGGGGTGGAGAGGGGAATGTATGAAAATCCCTAGGGAAGAATATTCCTACTTTGGCAAGAGAAAAAGTCCATAATACACAAGATGGCACTGTTTCACTGGTGAAAATGTCTCATTTTCACAGATAACTGTAAAAAATGTGATATGAGAGTGCAGAACATTTTATATTTTTGTATAATTGAAAATAAGATATTTGCATAGTTGAATACTTTTGTTTGTTATAGACAAACCAAAACATAACTATATAGGTATAAGACCACATAACTGAGGTAAGTGAAAATGCCTCCAAAGTCACTATTCACAAAATTGAATGTATGGGGAACTGGATCTGAGCTAAAATCTGTGTGACTTAGTCCTTTGCTTCTAAGAATTCCAAATAATATGGACTTTAGCTTTTAGATGGTAGTTTTTCCCTGAATTGTCTCAGAGCTCCTCTGACATGTATAATAAGCATACCATCTAGGTTGCTATACTTTGCTTTTAAGGTTAGCTTGTTGAGAGCAAAAGGTATGTGCTGAACTGCATAGGAGTTTCCTGTGGTGTAGAAAACCTCATTTTTTAATTAAGTCTTAAAGCCTAACGTACATTTTAACTTGTCATTGAAAAAAAAAAAAATCATCATAAAAAGTATACAGAATATTTTCAAAGATTTTTTTCTACTGTAGACATTGCCGACCTTAGGAAATACTCATGTTCAGCATTTGTCAAAACCCAGCTATGTCTATTAATGTGCCAAACTATGATATAAGAAGATAATTTTAAATAATTCTTAATATTTTGCCAGGATTTGTTAAATAAATTGACAGTGTTTATATATTATATTATTCTTCTCAGGGGCTGCGTAGAAAATCTGCAAGCCATCGACCAGATTAGATGCAGTCATTGCAATAGCATTTCAGCATTTTCAGTCTCAGATGTCTAAATTTAAGTACATATGTACTGATAATTTGGTAGTCCTTGATCTGCTCTTTGAGATGATAAACTTCCTTAGGTGTTTTGACATAGAAAGGTCCATCCTGGTTTTAAAATTCCAAAGTTTAAAACTGTATATAAAAAAAATAATTATTGTCTAAGAAAGCATATTCAGAGGAAGGCCCATAGAAAAGAAGGCTTATAGTTCCATTTGTTGTTTATTGTAACAGTAACTGTTACTTCTAGCTAAAGGATGAATTTTTTTTTGTTCTTAAGAAAATGTCAGAATTCAGTCTCTCTAATTTTAGATAAATTTTGTCAAGGTAGATGTCATCTTACTTTTCATAGATTTGAGCTCTATTTAAAGACACGCAGAAGTCAGTCAACGAAGGCACCATTCTTACCTGCTTAGAGATTTTAGAAGGCTTACATATGTTCACTCTGAAATTTTACCTGTTAGTCATTTGCAAAAAATTGATGGGAGTGTGTTTGAAGCGTGTGCGTCTCTTTAAACAGCTGTCACTTTTTGTTTTGCATCACTGAGCAATTTCAATGTTATTTCCTCTTGGAGGAGAATAAACTGGAAGATGTGCTCTGGAAGCACATGTCCCTGGGTTTTCCAGCTGTTACGTGGTACTTCATTCAAAGGACCAGATTGGAAGTAGATTGTGTGTATTGTGGTTATAGGGACCATAGTGCTTATAACTTCACTCCGCGATCTGCTTCTGTTCCACTTTCTAATGTAGCCAGTATCTGTAGCTATTGCTGTTGTACCCTCCAAGCAGGAGGGCTTAGAACTTAATGAAGGATCTAGCATGCAGTCTGTAAATGAAGTTGCACAACTATTGAAAGCTGACTGTTTATTTCCCTTTTATAACGTTTGTGAATTTTCACTGGCCTGAACATTCACATTTTTTTCCCCTGCCATAACCATGCTGTTGCTAAATTGCTATAGAAAATGGTTCTGATTTACAGACCTCAAAGTGCTTTAGCATCACAAAGTATGTGTAATTTGAGATAGTTTTATTGCTGTTTCCTGGATACAGGAGTTTGAGTATGAAAAGACATTGTGCTTCAACCAACAAGCCAGTGACTAGGTTTGGTAAAAGGACTACTTGTGGTAACTACATTTGGTAGACCTTGACCATGTACTGATGACAAGGGACATTCTGCAAGTGCATTGTAATAAAATGATAGGGACTAAGTTTTTGCTGGGTTTTGGTTATGTATTTATCCATTTAATATGAATATCTAAAAGACTTATGCTCTTCTTCATGTTGACCTCTTTGCAGTGATGAGTTTTATTTTTATACTACTGCTTGATAACAAAAGCAGTTGAGATCCTCAGCTAGAGATGCGTACGGCTGTGCTACGGTAGAAATGACCCTCTTTGATGTTATCACTCAGTGAAGGTTTTTATCAAGAACAGCAACAAATAACTGCGGTTAATCTTCTGCATTAAAAAAATGGTAAACAAATCTTCAACCATTTCTATGTAGACACATTGTCTAGATCCTAATTTCAAATCAAAAGATTACAATTTTTGTTCATTTTGTTTGTAAATATTGGTTGTATTTTGCTGATTTCAAAGCGCAATCTTGGTAGCATTTTGAAATAGTAAGTTTATACTGTATGTTGTAATCATTCATTTGCTAGAGAAAAATAACAGTTTTAAATTTTCTATTTTTAATTTCTGGTGTTGCTACCACACAATGAAAATTTCAAGGGGGTTTTGAGTCGGGGTTTTTTTGTTGGTTTGGTTTGGTGTTTCTACCTTTTAGTTTTGCAATAACTGTTGTGGACACCAGGACTAGAATAAATTAAAAAAAAAAAAAAATTCTGTGGTGTTGCATCCAGTTGGGATTGGACATATTTTAAAAAAACAAATATTTGAACTTTTTCTGTATTCACAGTATCATTATTCTGAGGAATAATGCACTATTCTGCAAATAGTGCTTGATAAATGTTTATAATCTTAAGCTTTTTTCCTAAAACACCGTAAGTTTTTTTTCCTGAACTTGTTCAAGAGCTTGCATAAAAAATTGGAATTTACATTTACTTTTGATCTTGCATTGAAGTGCATTATCAAATAACAGAAGGCAGTTCTTCAATAAACGAAATAAGCTTGGAAGGATACCAGCGGTAGAGCCAGTGTATTAGCACTTGCCATATTTCGGAACTCCAATGAATAGAAACATAATGAAGAAATTGAAGCATTAGCTGCCTCATAACATCCACTTAAGACTGGAGTGTGTTTTAAGTGCTGGTAGTCACATAACAAAGTAACATTGTCTATTAGTGAGAAATGTATGCTTTTGTTTTTAAAAATAAACTATCCATTAGCCATTACAATGCTTTCATTTAATTTCAGTTAACCAACAATAGATATTATATCAACATCAGAAGCAGTCTAAGCTGGGAGTCACACATAAATGCCAACAGGACAACAGGAACCGCATTTCCAGCAGGATTATCTTTCTTTAGCTGGCTCTGGTACTCCAAGGAAGAGTCAGACCCACTCTCCATGTTCAGTTCTGCTGAAGATGCACAGTGCAGTGAGCTCTCTGCTCTTACACTCAGGGTTAACCAGTTAATGAGATAAAGACAGGAGTTATATTTCCTGATTCAATTAGCAAGATGAATTTTATATTTCTATTATTATTTTAATTTGTGGAATATACCATTTTCAAAATGCATGTATAAATGCTGTTTTCCCCATTTCTATTACTAATTGTGGTCATTTTACATTGCTTTGAGCTGGGGGGGTTGGACTTGATCAGGTCCTTTCCAACCTGCATGTTTTATGATTTTCTGCATCTAGCAATTGTATGGAAATCGTGTCCTGCTTTCCAGACTGATAGAAGTGTGAAACTGAATTGTTCTGTAATTTTTTCCATTAATAGGTTGTTGAGGATACTCTTTATGGTAATGACAGACAAGTTATTTCCTAACAGTTACTGGCCAGCTTGACTTTGGAACACCAGGTGCTCTTGCTGATCACTCACTGCTGCTGTAAAGTGGCATTTTGGTATGTTTAAAGCTATGGAGACTATAAATTGAAACAATCTCCTAGGACTTAATGTGCTATGACTAAGTTAATTTCTTCCTGAATTCAAGACAGCTTTGCAGAACAAAGCATGTTTTGCTTGTCAATTTTTTTCTTGGAGGTGGTATTGGAAAGATCTTGCAGAAATTCCTCAATAATTCTAAAGACGAAAGGAAAGTATTGATTTAAAGGAAGAAAAGATTGAAGGCTGAAGGAAAGGGTGACTAAGAGGACTTTTTTTCCTCTTCCTTTGCTTCCTCCCAGTCACACTGACAGTTCTTGCGCTTTCTTAGCTTCTTTCTTCCAACTGAATACTACTGATACCTAAGTAAAAGAGAAGAGTAAAAGGGACTGATACTTCTCTCACTTCCAAACAATCCTGCTCTTTCAGAGCTACAAGATTCAGTTCCCTGTGGTGGCTTCATGCAGAATCATGGTTTGGGGTTTTAAGAAACAAGCATGAAGCTATCCCATGACCTGAGAAAGGATATTCTCTTTATTCAGGCACTTTTGACCATCTCAATTTCTCTCAATTTTGATCGAGATTCCAGCAAAATTATTACTGTAATTCTGGTTGAAGAGGGATAAAGCTACCAGAGTTTGATAGGATGGTAACGGAGATCACTTAATAGGAGTTTTGTAGCCTCGCAAGGTGATGTTCTTCCTTTAGCCCTCTAGAATACTCTTTATATCTACAAATGTAATAAATAGGAACTAGGCATTTACTTGCTGTTTGTGCAAGTGTCCCTTACCATTACCACAAAATATGTTTCAAATGACTGACCAGGATGGTTTTTAGCACCCATTACATTTTACTGAAATTTTACCATCCCTGGCATGCTAGGCATGCCTGCTTATGAAGAAAGCCCTAAGGTATATAGCACATCTGTGAAAACATAAGTAGGTCATAAAACATCATCTTTTTCTAGAGTCTTATATGTATTCCTTCATTAGTGTGTAGAGACGGGGAAGATGCTTCACTTCTGTCCTCCTGAAAAATGTAAGCACCACAGTGCATACATCTCTTGTATGGTGGATCTTTTGCCTACTTAGTCCATGCTCTTTTCCTGCAGATATGAAAGTTTTATTTTTACTATGAGGTATTGTCTGAAGTTGAAGACAGTGTCTTCAAAAGATTGATCGAGCCCTCTCCCTTCCACGGAAGTGTGCAGGGAGCCACACAGGGGTATTTGTGCAGAGTACAGTGACATCAAACTTGAACTCTTGTATCCATGTTTTCCCTTCTATTTCAATTTCTGGTAAATTCTATGAAATTACTGGGTTTTGTTAAGAGTTAAATTTGATTCATTCTGTACAAAATATATTTACATGGACTGCATTGTCTTTATTAGCCTTGGCTGCAAGGTGATATTAAATACTTGTAATACGTGAAAGTAGGACATGAAGAGTTTTTAAGTTTGGCAAATCTTAATAGCAGTTTCTTTCCTTCTTTCACTAAAACTCTATTCATCATCATAAAAGTAGTTTAGATGCTAGAATACGGATGTTCTTAAACTATCTATTAACATACACTTCTACAAAAATTCTATGTGATGATACAATTCTTTGTAACTTCTATGCAGGTTGCATGAAAACCTTTTCATGTACATTTGCACGAGCTCACCAATAACTTATAATAACTTTTAGTATTGATGTGAAAATAACTGCAAATCTCTTTTGCAATTTCAAAGGGCTTAAATATGATACTTTACTGTCATGTACTTCATCAATATTTTATGTAAAGTGAGGATGAAAAGCACATTTTAACAAATCAAAGACTTTGAAAATACTGTATAGCTTCCTTTCTTTTTCTGAAAGGACTTTTTTACACAAAAAGGTGAATAAGGAACTCAAAATAAAGAAAAGTCACGTTGATACTGTGATGCATAATAAGAGTTCTGCTAGCAAAGGTAAAATACCTTGTGAGGCAGTTGCCAAAGATACTATCTATACGAAAGGCTGGTTTGCTCCGTGTTGCTCCACCGTGGGCTTTGGGGCTGGTCCACCAGGGTGGGGAAGCTGGGGGCAACCCCTGCCCGGGCCAGGCAGGGCCATCCCCAGTGGGACAGCATCCCACAGCAGCTGAGCTGGCTGAGCAGAGCAGGATTGGTGTCAGCTCCCACTGATAGTCACGCAGTCAGCGATGCAGCAAGAGGAGAAGTGACGTCAGGTCTGTGGTTAGTCTGGGAAATCCCGACGACAGCACAGGGACAGCCAGGAGCAGGACTGGGAACAGGTGTAATTCCAACGTAGCTCAGGTCAGGTCTGGGTGCCCCCGGACCCATGTGCAGGGGTGCATGGATGGGGGTCCCTGGTGAGGCTGGTCGGGGCAATTAAGGCCTATTGGCGCCTGCAGGGCTCTGACAATAGGTATCTGCCCCAATTGCAATGCAAAGTTTTGGTCCTCTGATGGAGAGTGCAGTTTCACTGAGATCCCCATGGCAAGTGGATGACGGGGAAATGTGAGCCAATCACACAGATCAGGTTGGCGTATTGAGCTGTAGATTTACAAATGTAGTTTAGTCACAGGATGTGAACTGACACAGCTTTGTGGATCACGAGACAGCACTGAAGGCATAGGTTACCACTGGCATCAGGCTGTTTTACGTTCAAGCATGCAGGATGCTGCTTTCTGACATCATTAATACAATTTCATGGTAGAAAGGCTGTCATCGCAGGAGATCCCATTTCAGCAATCATCTTTTAAAAATCAGATTTGTGATTTGGACAGAAGAGGTGGAAGAAATGGGACAGTAAAATACACTTCAGTCCTCTCAGATGGTATTGGATTCATGCTTATTACATTGTGTAGGATATTTTTTTGCCAAAGATGGCTGGGGTGATTATATCCCCTAGGATCACATTCTAATCCTGTTATATCTATGCAAGTTTAAAGAAATGCCATTGACAAAAGTTTTTCTGATCTCAGTTAGATTGGTATAAATTTCTTTGATAGTCAGAATCACTACATTGACGGAAATTGAATAGCTTGACTTCAGAACTCAGCAAGAACAGACTTTGACTGGTACATCAGAAGTCAGTGCTCTTGCTTTTATTGAAATATTCAGCAAAATGTTATAAAACTTTTGAAAATGTTTATTTTAATGCCAATTAACTATGTCAGTTGCACGCATTTTGTTATTTATTTAGAA
This sequence comes from Grus americana, assembly GCF_028858705.1. Classification (NCBI taxonomy): domain Eukaryota; kingdom Metazoa; phylum Chordata; class Aves; order Gruiformes; family Gruidae; genus Grus; species Grus americana. The sequence continues at coordinate 84,236,737 of NC_072853.1, read as the reverse complement.
GGAACCAGAAGTCTGAAGTGGTTTGAGGCAATTTTGTGGGTAATTTGTTGATAAAAAGCCCTTCTTAATTTCAATGCTTGAACTTTAATCTTTTCAGATATCTTTGACCATAATTATTAAACACAGCGAGAGTGGTGAAAATGAACTTCTGGTTTCTAGAATTTCTTTGAACATGCAGGATTATAATTTAGTATGTTTTGGTCATTATTTTTTTAATTTGGTTGAAAAACAAAGCAATTGAATCAGCACATCTGCTGTATAGGAAGTCATGTTGCTGAATTTGCTAGTAATTTTTTTTTTCGTTACTTTTCTTTGGCCCCCATAGACTAATGGACGTGCAAGATAGATATCAACGCCTCCATTTCTACTGTGCAGTTATTGATGTTGCTGTTGTCTTGGGACATACAGCAATGGAGACAGATTTTTCTATACGAGTTAACCTTATGTAGAAGAATATGGCCTGCTTCAGTTATGTCTTCTAGGTTTTATCTTTGGGCTTCCTGGCTTCCCAGCACATTTTCTTGATCACCACAATTCAATGCAGCACAGTGACAGGGAGAAGAAAATATATACAGAAAGAAAGTTCAGCTGTTCAACTATTATTTATGGTGATGACTTCCATCTCATGAGTACTATTTATGACACAGTTTGATTGTCATAGTTTCTATGGTTTCATAGAAATTTACATGTTGCAGCTCATGCAAGAAGTATACTCTGTAAAAGAGTGTCAAGGATTAGCTACAGAAATAATTCTTAACCTATGGCAGAGTCTTTGAGGTATGCAGATTTGGAGATAGATAGTCTCTATAAATATCACTGGGGAAGAAGGAATGGGCAAAATCCAACTTTCAGTGGGCGTATTCAATAGATACTTCAGAAAACATAGAAATTACATTCTTGGAGTTCCTGCTCTTCAATAGGTTATTCCGTCTGGGCTGAATTCATATTCCTAAGTGCTCCTAATAGTTATGAAATTCCATTAAAGATTTCATTATTGTCAAAGGAGTCAATTATGGCAAGAAAACATAATTCAGCATTCTACAGTTGTACTGAATATAAATCATGTTTCAGGATTTATACTTTTGTAATATATTGTAAATTGAAAAACATACAGACAATTAATGTGTGCTACTCCTTTTAAGAAACAAAAATTTAGTTGTGTGTTCTTGTGTCAAGTATTTTAAGCATTAGGGCTTATCAGAAAAGCATGATTAATCAAATGAATAGTAACTCTTTCATCTTTCCTTGTCCTTGTTGTCAGAATAGAATGTCATTTATTGTGTGACTTCGGCAGTGCAGACCCGTGCTTCAATCGCTATGTTCAGGTCCTGTAGTAGTTGAGAATTCCATAGACAAGCTAAGTGGAAAAAAAAGTATTATAGTCCTTCTAAGTAGAATTCAGAGGCCTTTTTTGTAATGCTTAATCTTTTCATATTTTGTTTACCTTTGCTTAATAACTGCCCCTAAAAAAAAAAAAAAAAAAGGGAGAGAGAGAGTTCTCTCTAACTGAGAACAATAATAAACATGCTTAGAAAAAACAGTGTCAGCATTTCTGAACACTTCTGGAAGAAAAGTATCCTCTGGGAAGAAGGCTTGACAATTCTGTGTTTGTAGATTGGAAGAATGTGTTTGGATCGGGATGGGAAATTGAGCGTTACCTTTGTATGCTTGTTGAATTGCTCTTAGGACAAAATTTAGAAGTAGAAAAGGCTTCATTTTTAGCAACTAGGATTACCTAATGATTCAGCTGGGAGTTTTACCAAATCAGTTGCTTCAAAAGCAGCTTCAATTTAGTAGTGGATAGGTATTTCTCATTTAAAACTACCCCCATCTGGACTATTACATTATATGCTGTCCCAAAACCCAAATGCAACCCATTTTCCATTAAAAAGTCCCACAAATATAAAGAGGCAGATCTATTTTGTAAACCTATAAATATACTCCAGCATGTCATGGACATTCAAGCATTATGACAAAATCTACAGTTAAAGAGTAATTCAGTGCTGTGGCAAGCACTGCAAGGACAAGATGAGAAAGCAGGATGTGCTGTGCTGTGTCAGACCTGTACTTCCTTGTCCACAGTGCTTTGCCTCCTAAGGATGGGCCTGGAAGTGCCAAAGTGCTCTCCAGCACCGCCGCTCTCCCAGTGACAGTAGGAGAAGGTATTTGGGAGGCAAGAGGGGAAGGCAGGTGAACCTGGCCACGTCCTGTGGGCCAGTCCCTCCTAGCATCAACACTTGTTGGCTTGACCTGCCAGTTCTGTTGGGCAGATTCTTTTTTGAGCTTGCTGATACGACTTGCTACCAGGGTCTCCCACGGCTTCAAATTTCAGCCATTCTGTCTGCTGTGTAAAGTGCTATGTTCTTCCTTTGTTCAAAGCTATCTTCCACCAGTTTGTCAGGCACCATCTACTTTTGGTCTGGGATGAGTAACAGTTGTGCATTCAACTTACACGCTGTATTCATGAGTTGGTAAACTGTGGTTGTGTCCCCCTCGAGTACCTGCAAGCTGAAGAGTCCCAGCCTGTTCATTCTCTCCTCACAAGGCAGCTGCTTCATCTTACTTACTATGAATTTTTTCTTCTTTGTATTTCATATCAATCAATTTGTAGGGAAAATCAAGTATTGGCATGCCTAGCTTTATATAAAACACCTTAACATAAGACCTTCTTCAAGCCAGTTATACTCATGCCTTAATTCTCATCGAGCATTTACAATTTACTTAGCCTGAAGTAATTAAACAGTAATATAGATAATGTTATGTTCTCAACACTGTGATGATTAGTAAAGCTAAAATTAAATTACTAATACAAGGATGTGGCAGCCTAGTAATGCAAAATGAAAGAAATGTATGATAAAATGTGGCAAAATGAAGTAGTGGAAGCATGGGAATTAACATGAGAAAGTTTTTCTTAACACTTACTTTTTATGTATCTCTTGGTACTTGACCATTCTCTGGTGTACTTCTACAGTACAACAGAGAGTAAAATGTGGGCTGCTGCTGCAAAAGAGTGGTTTACTATCCTCCTTCCTTCATACTACTTCTTGCATTGCTTTGCTCATTGCTGGCATTGGTATTCCTCTGGCACCACACCAGAATAGTTTATAAAGCTGAACTGAAAAGAAATTGAACCCTATCACCTCCTTTTTTTTTTTATTATTTCTGCAAACTAGGTCACCGTGGTTCAGATAGTGTCTTTTGGGTGTTAATGCAAGGACAGAGAGAGAACTGGATAGCAGGAACTGCCCAACAGTAGCAGAAACAGCCCAAAGATAAGAATTTCCTTGCCAGAAAAAAAATTCCTGTATGTGATTATGGACTCCCAGGAAAGGACTTTTCTAAATCTTCAGCATCTACATTAAGCTACCAAATGACAGCTTAGAGTCATAATCAGTATATTTTATCTCAATTACAAAATTGCTGCTTTGTATTTTATTTCCATATTTTCTTACATTGGGGCAGGCATTTAGTTTTCTGAGCTGAAAATGGATAGGCTGCCTTAGAGCTCTAAGCAATTGAAATGGCTCGACTCTTCTTTGAAGTTCAAATTTCACTAGGCACAGCTTCACCCTTCTGATAACTCTGAAAAGCATTCCATAAGTTTAATATGTGGAAATTTAAAAGCATATTTCACATCTTGTGCTTAATTTGCAGTTGTGGCACTGCATCCAGAATTTGGAATGCTGCTGTTTATTGAATGAATGTCTATTAAAATTCATGCCAGTATTATTGCTTTACTTGATATAGGAAACTATTGCTGTATTTCAAAGGGTATACACTGATTTATTTATTTTTTTTGAACTATCCAGTTTTTAAACATCAAAAATGTTTTTATTTGATTAAATGAACACACTAGGGAGATAAATGTAAAGGAAAATTAATTGTGTAATATCTTCATAAGCCACTATGGAATTCATATTATTTACAAGATACTATTCTATGCTCTAAAAATAGATGTTTTGCAAAATACACTGTGATTTTGACATACGTAACTGTGTGAATTTTGTTGTTTCTTGTAATTTTTTCTTACTCTTTTAATATAACAGTGACTGATGGTCAAGTTCACATGAGTTTATTTAAATGCGATTAAGCAGCTAAACTGGTCCATTGAATAAAGATTCATTTTATCATTTAACATGCCAACTACTTTGAGTTTATTTAATATGATTTTTCAGGCTGTCAGTGTACATCTAATGGTAATGCCACATGAAGTTTAGCGGTTCATTTGTGGGAGACTACATTAATTGTTTTCGTTAATAATTCTTTCACTTCCAATTGCTGATGGCTAAGTTGTTGAAGTTTCTGCTATTTGACAATTGAGTTGGCTAATTATTTTCTTTATCCATCATACAAATTGTGTGGTAAATTACTATTCCTTGTTTGGAGGGCTTCTTGAGTAGATTTCTTAGGATAATGCTTGGGATTTCAAATTTCATTTCGTACAAATGTCTGCCTGATTAATACTAAATTTTGTTGTCTATATAAACATTGTTAATGGTGCACAGTTTTGCAATGTAATAGCAACATGAGTTGTAAGACGATATCTGGGAAATTATACTGGCAGACCATGTTTTAAACGCTGTGATTGGTACGGGACTCTGTTAAATTCTCAAAACTTTCAGAATAAAGGTTGCTGCATGCAACCACAGTTTTGCTGCCTTCTGTAGATATCTTCTGAGCCACAAGTATTATGCTGTTTGATTCATCCCCCCACGTTTTTAATCAGTGTCTTTGGTGTGGAAAATACCCACAAGGAAACTCAGAGGGTTGTCATAAGCAGTGCAGAGTCTAGTTGGAGGCCCGTAGCAAGCAGTGTGCCCCAGGGGTCAGTGCTGGGTCCAGTTTTGTTCCACATGTTCATCAATGACCTGGATGAAGGGACAGAGTGTACCCTCAGCAAGTTTGCTGATGATACAAAACTGGGAGGAGTGGCCGATACACCAGAAGGCTGCACTGCCATTCAGTGAGACCTGGACAGGCTGGAGAGTTGGGTGGAGAGGAACCTAATGAAATTCAACAAGGGCAAGTGTAGGGTCCTGCACCTAGGGAGGAATAACCCCGAGCACCAGTACAGGTTAGGGGTTGACCTGCTGGGAAGCAGCTCTGCAGAGAAGGACCTGGGAGTCCTGGTGGACAACAAGTTATCCATGAGCCAGCAGTGTGACCTTGTGGCCAAGAAGGCCAATGGTATCCTGGGGGGCATGAAGAAGAGGGTGGCCAGCAGGTGGAGGGAGGTTATCCTCCCCCTCTGCTCTGCCCTGGTGAGGCCACATCTGGAGTTCTGTGTCCAGTTCTGGGCTCCCCAGTTCAAGACAGACAGGGAACTACTGGAGAGAGTCCAGCGGAGGGCTACGAGGATGATGAGGGGACTGGAGCATCTCTCTTGTGAGGAAAGGCTGAGAGAGCTGGGTCTGTTTAGCCTGGAGAAGAGAAGACTGAGAGGGGCTCTCATCAATGCTTCTAAATATCTAAAGGGTGGAAATATCTAAAGGGCGGATGTCTAGAGGAAGGGACCAAACTCTTTCCAGTGGTGCCCAGTGACAGGACAAGGGGCAATGGGCACAAACTGGAACACAGAAAGTTCCATTTCAGTATGAGGAAAAGCTTCTTTACTCAGGGTGACAGAGCACTGGAACAGGCTGCCCAGAAAGGTTGTGGAGTCTCCTTCTCTGGACATATTCAAAACCCACCTGGATGCCATCCTGTGCAACCTGCTCTAGGTGATCCTGCTTTAGCAGGGGGGTTGGACTAGATGATCTCCAGAGGTCCCTTCCAACCCCTACCATTCTGTGGTTGTGTGATTCTGTGAATATTATGAATAAACTGGAAGATGGTCTTTACAGGGAGCAGCATTATTAGTCCATCCTAATACATGCAAGAATGTTCGTTCTGGCAAAAGCTATTGCTTCTGGCATTTCCTCAAACTCGCACAGGGGCTACTGATACACGTGACTTGTATAGGGCTTCAGTGGGGTGGTCTCTTGTTTCCAACTCTTTATCTGCACTAAGAGACACTAAACATAGATAGCTTTTCTACATGAAGAATTATAGTTGCCACAGCAATGCTGTGTAAGTGGAGAGCATCACTAGAGTTTGCCTTTTATAATGAGCAATGCAGGGCTGTATATCTAAAGTGGAGAGCGCAGGCACATGTCCAATAGATGTATTGATAGTGTCCACACCCACACATTTGGAATTACCAAAGAATCAGTAAATATAGTTGAATTATTTTGTACTTCATAGAGTTATTTGATAGAGTTGATATCAGAGCATGGTGTGGCATGCTGGGGACAATCTTACCAAAGTAGTATTTTTCAAGATACATAGGATAGCTGCTAGTAGTGAAATTAAGCAAGACAGCTATGGTCTGCTATGGATTGGAGACCAAAGTTAGCAAGCATGATTTGCTTAATTAAACTGGTAGATGGTTCATTTTTAATTTGATATTCTCATTCATCTTGGAAGCAGACTGCTAATATCTAAAGCCTATTGTGAATCAGCGTTCCTTTTTCAAGCTGGAAAATACCTGTAAAGTTACTGGATTTCAAGAAGCAGCTCTTAGTAGTAATGAATAACACCATTTGAATTTTCATAATAGTGATATCAGAAGAGTATCAGAGTTCCACTGTGTGTCCAAAGATTGTTAATATTACTTGAAAAACACTATGATAGGCTTAGTGTTTTAGAAATGTAGACTACACTTACAGGGGTGGAGGGGGTAGAAGAAAGGAACAGTGGAATGGCATGAATGAGCAGAAGAGAGGTGCAAAGATGTGATTCCTCCTGCAGTCAGTTTCTCACAAAGAAATGCAGAATAAGGGTAATCAGAAGCTTCGTTAAAAGCTACAGTGTCTGGATGCCAATTTTATGGAGTTTAGTAGCCCCCAGCTCTAAAAGTAATAGTACTTTTGGATACCCCACCCCTTTACAACTGTGGTTCTAATTAAACATCTAGAGCATAAATGTGAAAAATAGTGGTAATGAGTTGTATGCCTAACAACATAAAATTGTTTATCAGAAAAAAAAAAAAAAGAAAAAAAATGGAAGCATCTCTTTGGCTTTTGTTAAGATGAGATTGAGCCCTGCATAAAAGTTACATTTTGTAGGAGAAAGAGAAAGAGAATTTGATTTTGTATGTATGGCTGTTTATAGATGGGAGCTAATGCATGTATTTTGTTGGTGAAGTGTTACTTATTCCAGCCATTTTAAAAAAAAAAAGCTTGAATTTGATCTACAGGAGTCAGAGGATATGATGTTGTCCTCTTTAGAGGAATTAAACAGGAGATAAATAGTTACAATTTGCCTAAATGAAAAAATCACTTCATAACAATAGGTTTTTTATTTTATGTATTTAAAGGCACACATACATATGCACACATACACAAAAAAATACTTGATTATATGTTAGGCAGCTGAATATAACCTGGTGATATTGTTTTGCTCTTTCTCTATAACTGACAAGCTGTGATGAAACTAAGAAGTTTTCATCTTCAGTTGTGAAGGTTGTTGGTTTTTTTCTAAAGGCCCTTTTAAAGTCTTGTGTATTTCCCTTTTTAGCAACAGAAAGAGAAATACCACAACCCTGTTTTCCTACCACCCTCAGAATAAAGAAAATCTCCCTCCCAGCAAAATGCCAGATAATGTCTTGGTGTTTATAAGGGTGTAGGGGTAGAGAAGAAGAGAGTTATACTGTGGTTACAGAAGTTAGTTTTGTCTTATTTAGGGCATAATAAGAACATTATCATCATTCTGCTTGACTGGCACATTTTTAATGCTGCCTTGGGCTGTCAGTGGGTAAATGTGAACTTCTAGTTACTCTTTTTGACCTTAAAATACACTGTCAAATCCAGTATAAATTTCAGTGTCTTTGCATCCTTTGGGAAAAAAAAAATAAAGGAAATTCTTTCACCTCCTCTTAATCATTAATTCTTGTAGAACTTTTTTCCATGTGATAACAACGTGGTAAGAAATTTCAAATTTGTTCTCATCATATTAGGAAGAACAAAACATTAAAGGTAGGGTTTTTGTAAGGGGGAGAGGGGGAGCAGAATGTATGGCTCTTCTAAATGGCAAAGCACGTTAACATGGCCACAGTCAAAAGAACCGCTCACACGCAAGATTCACTTCTTCATCTGGGAGGATGGGGGGTCTGCCTGAGAGAGATTTACAGAGGTTCAGAGGAGCGCGCAGATGTTGCAAGCAGCAGTACTCTCCACACAGTTTTTGACTGAGTCTGTCCCATTAATAAGCACAGTTAAGGAGTGTTGCCAGGTGATGGAAGAAGGCCGTATATAAGCCCAAAGAAAGAAAGAAACAGCACCTGAAGGCAGCTTTCTCAGCCCTTGATCCTCCTTCTTCTGCTCTGGGTTTCTTTAAACCTTTAAGTCCTTTTCTTTAAAAAGTGCTGAGGAAAACTGAGCTCCATAATCAGCCACTTTACACCCAATATTAAGCTTGCATTTGAGTTTCCTCTTCAGATACATTTTTCTTACATAGAATAGTTTTATCTTGGAATGTGAATGGGATTCTCTTATTCTTCAAAAAGAATGGTGTATGGATGTGTGTATATCCTTTAAAGCTAGAGCTTGTACTAAGAAACAAGAGTTAAGTTCAAACCAGGTGCGTGTTTCCACCATCTGTATTAAATGTCTAAAATCTATTGCCTTCTTTGACACATTAAAAAACAGATCAGTGATCTGAGCTGATACTTTTGCTTTCTAACAGATAAGATGGCAAAAGGCCAACAGCAGAAAGACTGGGATTTCAGCAAGGGAAGGCAATCTCAGCCCTCCTGGGTGCTCCCCAAAGGAAGGCAGTGAGTGTATTGAATTAGTGCGTTTCCCGTTTGTCTTTTCCTCTTGCCAGCTGCTGACCCCAGTGTGCCAGCTCTGCAGGGAGTCCTCTCTGGGAAATCAGGTGCTTTCACGAGGGCAAGCATCAGCAAGGGTCTACCTACGTGATAGCAAGACTAAAGTAATCTCAGAGAAGTTAAAACCAGTAATACACATTTGTCTCGATTCTCTTACCATCAGTGAGAGCAGTATTTGTCTCCTCTAAGAGCCGTTTCTATCAAAACAATTTGTGGTTCCAGTGCATTGTATTGTTTTTACATTTATTTGAATGTTACTGCTGTCAGTGTCACTAGGGCATAGTGTGAAACCTATTGCTTGCAAGAGTTGTTCCATTGAAGTTGCCTTCTTTGGCTTGTTGGAGTAAGGTCTATCGTTTGCTTTTGAGAATTGGATAGAGTAAGAATTCGGGATAAATTCTGAACCTCAGTCTTCAACATGTAGCCACTTATCAATGAGGCAATCAATACATGAAGCCCGCAAAGCATTTTGGGAACTCTTTCCTTGAGCACTTCTGAGGTAGGATTCGCAAAACCTGGATTTCAGTTTCTGGGAATAAAACACACTTCAGGTTCCTTTATAAAAGAGCAGCTGAACAATGGCTGTAAAAATGATCCTGTGGACAGTGTTGAACAGAAAGAGGAAGAAAATAATTAAAATTAACCTCTGTAATCTCCTTCCAAAATAATGATGGCAAACTGAACCTGTTTAAATTCTGACAGATTTCAGTGCTCAGAGAGACCATTTAATAAATTATGCATTTAATTCACTTAACACTGACAGTGACGTGGTCATGCAGGAGGAGAAGGATTGTTGCTTCTAGTCTGATTCAGACAGTTTGCATCTTAAAATGTGTTTGATGTTCACCTTAAAAAAACTAAAGTAGTCTTCTCCGGTACTTGGCACAGGTTAAGTTTCAGCTGTCCCCAAAGATAGCAAAACAGGCTCAGTCCAGTGAAGAAGTTTCTGTGCAAGCAGAGGCATCACAGCTTCCACATGCTGGTTTTATGGTCTGATACTTATCTTCGAGCAGTGGTACATCTGAATATTAGTTGTATCTAAGTGTGCTGGGTATGAGCCTCACAATTAATACATCAAATGGGACATTTCTAACAACTTTATACTAGAAAAATCACAAGAAAATAGCAAGAGGATGGAAGAATTTTCTTGTAATTTTTCAGACTCAGATTCTTAGAAAATTGTATTAATTTCTTTGAACTCTTTCCAAAATCACATTATTGAGTCATAATTTGTGGTTTTCAGTAGCTTTGAGAAAAAAATTGTGGTAAGGGAACAGAGATTTAAATTGTACGCGATAGATTTGCTGGAATCTGCTACCCTCTTGGGAAAGAATGTGGCAGTTGTCTGGTGTTGATCTCAGGATTGTTTAGGAGCAAACCTGGGTAATATGATATAACTTTATTCTTCATTTTCTCGTGTTTGAGGTTTTGTATGCAGGTGTAAATTTACTAGACAAGATAATTTAGGAAGGAGCTATAGGGGTTTTAGCCTCCGACTTCTACCTCTGAGCTGAACATTAGCAGCCCATTTATTCCCAACACAGTTCAGCAGCCTTCTCTAAATCCTCAATCCCAGCTCTAATATGCAGCCTGTCCCCTCACCTGCACCATAACTGTATCAAATCATAGGGATTGCATCTTTATTATGTGAAAGGGAGAATTTTTTGCTCAACATTTTACATCACTGAGTTGCACAGATCGGCATGCATTGATATTTCATTTACTGTATGTGCGTATAGCAACTTAGATAGGCAACCTTGTATTTTTATACAATAAATTCATAAGGATTAAAAGCTACTTTCTGATTTAGTGACATGAAGTAACTTGCATGACTATCAATCACATTTTGTTTTATTATGGGGTAGGTTTTTTTTACTCACCTAAAAATCAAAAGTTATCCATCAGAGCAAGAGAAGCTTAAGGTTAAATTGATTCTGGATAGTACCTGAGGAACACTAAAGCCCCAGCTTTCCTCCAGGAGGGGAAAAACATTTGCCTGCAGAATTCTGTTCTTTAGCAGGAGCCTGGCACTGCTGAGACGGAGGACATTTACCCAAAATAACGGAAAGTTAGTACTTGGGGCTGGTTATACTTTAAAGAAAACTTTAAAGTCTAAGCCAACGTTTCTGCAGACATCTGTCTTGGGAGGTTCTGAGGAGCCTCTGCTACAAACCGGGCAGCTGGTGAGCCAGCCGAGGGACTGAAAGAACAGGCTTTCCTTAGGTTTTCTTTTTGACCTTTGGGCAATTGCTTCACCTTCCTCTGCTCCTCTGTCTTCTTGTTTCCTATGTACCAAGTAGAACAGGCAAAGCTTCATAGGCTGGAGGAGTCTTGTTCAAATTTCAGGTACACAGAGGAATGTAAAGGTGTTACTTCGTGGAACTAGGGATAATGTACATAGGAAGATACATGTGTTCAATGTCAATGGGTATTTGGCATCTCTGCAAATTGAGATATTTGTGTAAATATCTAATAGTAGTTAATCAGTTTTGGCCGTGATAATCAGGAATGGAATCTCAGTTCCACTGGAGTTTGTGTCAGAAATAACATTGACTTAAATAACGCTATAATTTTGGCTGTAATTCCTTGGCATCCTCTCACTTTCCTAAACTCCCTCATTTGCTGACCTCTCCAAATTCCTAATCTTCCGGACGTTGAGAAGCTGTAGGAAGCAGATCTGTTCTTCATGGCTTACTCCAGAACACGAGGCTGGACTAGTCAGACATGAGCGTAGAAAAGTTTATGTGCTTAAGTCATTATGTCTGAATTTGATCTTCTTTTCCAGGCATGCACTCCGGATCTTGAATGCAACTCCCTTCACTGAGCCATGGCAACCTAGCAGAAGGAGAGGCTGTTAGCAATGTGAACTCTCTGTTTGGGATCAGGGGACTTAAAGGCCTGCCAGCTGGCTTCTCCAATTATCTGAAGTTTTCTTATGTCCCTCTAGACCTCTGGATAATTGGGGTTATATGCTGTATTGTTTTCTTTAATTTTGAACTAGTGCCGTTTAGCTGAGCTTCAGTGCTTTGATAGTTGTGGTGGGTTGAGCCTGGCTGGGGGCCAGGTGCCCACCAGAGCCGCTCTCTCACTCCCCTCATTCACTAGACAGGGGAGAAAAGGCATAACGAAATGCTTGTGGGTCGAGATAAGGACAGGGAGAGATCACTCACTAATTGTCATGAGCAAAACAGACTGAACTTAGAGAGGGAATTCATCTAATTTATTACTAGGCAAAACAGAGTAGAGGAATGAGAAAATAAAATCAACTCTTAAAACACCTCCCCCCACCCCTCCCATCTTCCCGGGCTCAACTTCACTCCCGGCTTCAACCTTCCCCCCCTCAGCGGCACAGGGGGACGGGGAGTGGGGGTTACGGTCAGTTCATCTCACGGTGTTTCTGCTGCTTCTTCATCCTCAGGGGGAGGACTCCTCTCATCGTTCCCCTGCTCCAGCACGGAGTCCCTCTCACGGGGTGCAGACCTTCAGGAGCAAACTGCTCCAGCGTGGGATCCCCCACGGGGTCACAAGTCCTGCCAGCAAACCTGCCCTGGCGTGGGCTCCCCTCTTCACGGGTCCACCGGTCCGGCCAGGAACTTGCTCCAGCGTGGGCTTCCCACGGGCCGCAGCCTCCTTCAGGTGCCTCCACCTGCTCCAGTGTGGGGTCCTCCACGGGCTGCAGGTGGAATCGCTACACCCCCTCATCCTTCCTCCATGGGCTGCAGGGGGACAGCCTGTTTCACCATGGTCTTCACCACGGGCTGCAGGGGGATCTCTGCTCCGGCGCCTGGAGCTCCTCCTCCCCCTCCATCTGCACTGACCTTGGTGTCTGCAGAGTTTCTTACATCTTCTCACTCCTCTCTCCGGCTGCAAAAGCGCTCTCTCTCCCTAAGTGTTTTTCTTCTTCTTAAATATGTTATCACAGAGGCGCTGATTGGCTTGGCCTTGGCCAGCGGCGGGCCCGTCTTAGAGCCGGCTGGCATTGGCTCTATCAGACACAGGGGGAGCTTCTAGCAGCTTCTCACAGAAGCCACCCCTGTAGCCCCACCACCACCAAAACCCTGCCACGCAAACCCAACACAATAGTCTTTGGTCTTTTGTTTTTATTTTTTGATGTCTCCACCAGTACAATATTTAGCCACAACTTAGGCAGATTTCACAGTTTCTGTGCCTATAAGTAGTATGAGCATTAGATAATACATTGTGTTTTGATGAAATGAATGCATAAAAGATGGTCATTATTCTGTTTGGATTTATTTCTAAAATCATATTTACTTTGGCTGTGCTTTGCTTTTGATTGTTTCCAAGGGAGTATCTGCTGAGCTGTTAGAAATTAGAAAGATCTTGCTTCATAGGAGGAAAGTGGGAATAGCAATTGTAATGTGCTAACAAAATCCTTTTCAAACAAAACCTTTACCTTTAGTAACTAGCTGATCAAAAGCAAAGATCATGCGCTCTGTTGTTTAGCAGTTTTTTTGACACAAAACACAATCCAAATTGATCCAGAGTAATACAATTAAAACCAGCACATTCATGTCTTTTTCCAAACTATGATGCATTTACTGCTGTTATATTAGCAGCAGTTTTTGCTTTCAGATGGCATATTATACTTTTTCCTCACCACTTCCTACATTTCCAAGACAGCAGAAGGGAAAGCGTACAGGAATTTGGGAGAGGAAGAGAAAGAGTAGACTTACTTTAGGAGTCTTAGGAAGAAAACTAGGCTTGTAGCATACAGATTCATATCTGAGATATGATGGAGGTCCATTGGTTTTATAACACCCCTGCAATGTATGCAATCTTGCAGTATTTGGACCCTCATCCTTTGTTGTGGTTTAACCCCAGCTGGCAGCTAAGCACCATGCAGCCACTCGCTCACCCCACCACCCTAAAAGGGGATGGAGAGGAGAATGGAAAAAAACCTCGTGGGTTGAGATAAAGACATTTTAATAGGATAACAAAGGAAGACAATAATAACAATAATAAGAGTAATACAAGTGATGCACAAATGCAATTGCTCACCACATGCAGAAGGAAAATAATACAGCCTGATGCTCAGTCTGTTTCCAAGCAGCGATCCCACCTCCTGACTAGCTTCCCCAGCTATATACAGAGCATGATGTTCTATGGCAGGGACCATCCCTGTGGCCAGCCTGGGCCAGCTGTCCTGGCTGTGCTCTCCCAGCTTCTTGTGCCCCTGGCAGGGCGGGGGAAGCTGAAAAGTCCTGGACTTGGTGTAGGCACTGCAACTGCCCAGCAACAACTAAAACCATCAGTGTGTTATCAGCATTATTCTCATCCTAAATCCAAACCACAGCACTATACCAGCTACTAGAAAGAAAATTAACTCTATCTCAGCTGAAACCAGGACATCCCTTTGCAATGTATTTCTTTTTGGTACGTTTCAGAAAAATGAGAAAGTGGTAGCAGCCATATTTTCTAAATGGGGAAGTACGGCATTGGAAAGACTGTGTTACTTTGGTAAGAACTTTTTTTTTTTTTAGTTTTTTTTTTTTTCCTTAATCCTGGCGTAACTGTCCAGCAAGATGTCCCTTTCTGCTTGGATCAGAACAGTTTAGTGAAAGCACTATACAGGCTTTATGGAGATTTCATCATATTTTTCTCTTTTCTACCTAAATGGGAAAGTTTGAATCCTAGTGTCATTGCTTGTAAGAAGTTAGACACTGCAGTGATAGACAGCCCTTGTGCTGTCTAGGGAACCTAGGCTGCTAATATCTTCTCACTTGTCTATAAACATAAAAGCCAGCTACCATCTGGTACTTAGCAATATATAACAACAACCCTTACCTGTGCTGAGAGGTAATTAGCCTGCCCTCTATTGCTTTTTCACATTAATAATAATAATAATAATAGATTGGTGCAGTGGAAAACTACAGTTTAAAGGGCTCTAAAAGTCATCTAGTACAGCTGTGTTTTGTGTTCTAAAAAAAAAAAAGCTGGCACAGAAGAGTTATGAAAGGTAAAGACATTTCAGATCATAAAAATCGAAGTTGAATATACCAAAAAAACCCCTCACAAGCCACTGAACAGTTATTTTTAGAAATCCACACCATTCTCCCAACTGATGGTGTAAACCTCACCATATGGAATAAACCAAATACAACCAAATGGGCCTGAAAGTATTTATTCCTGCAAGACCCAGAAAATCAAGAAGTTAAGAAATCTGAAGCCAAAATGTGAGAGAGTATCAAGAAAATAAATTACAGGAAGGGACTAACGTGTCTTAAGAAGTGCTGGAATAAAATAGAACTGTGGCTGAAATCCAAGTACATGCATACTTTTTTTTAAAGTTTGAGTTTCTCTAACAACTGAGCCTGTACTTTGGAATATATAAGGCAGCACTCTTCTTGAGGTGTCTGCCATGTATCACCATTTGGATTTGGCTGCTTTATATTTTCCAGGCAGAAGCTGGCCCGTAGGAGTTGAATGGGAGAATAGAAACTCTGGTAGTTCAGTCAGATATGTCCACTTTTTGTAGTGTTTTTGTACCTATAGTGCATATTTTCATACTTAATTTCTTCCAAAATTGGTACAATCTTTATAATGTGGAACTTAATTACAGTTTTAAAATTACTGCATATCCTACCTTTAAACATCTTTTAATTGGCTGAAGAGTGAATTGAATTCTACTGCAAAAAATGTCAGAACTCTTCACATTAAAAATATTTTACTTTCTGTTACTAGCTTGGGGGGACAGTCTCTTGCCTTCAGCAAATTTTGTTTCAGCTTCTTACATCCTTTCTTACACCTTTTGCATTAACTTTGGGACTCTATGGAAGAAAGGGTCTATAAGGTAAATTATGGATCAAGATATGTTTTACCTAAATGTAGTTTTTATACAGATGGAGCTTTCAATTTTGTAATGTCTGCATTCAAAGTGTCAACACATTTTGAAAACAGATGTGCCATTCATAAAATTTATCCTAACCATATCCTAATTGCATTGTTTGCTTGGCTACTTAAATTTGTATAAAACTGTGTTCTCAACTTCATACGATGGCTCTTCTTAAAAATTGTGCCATGTATTCTTGGAACAGAAATACATTGGACTAGGATATTTTTATAGCAGTCTTCTTCAAACAGGAGAAGAGGGACTGACTCCCACTTAGAAATGGTTAGTTCATCTCTGTACTGACAGCCGGTCTTGTTCCCTGCCCTAAGGCCAAGATTAAATTTTGCTTTACTACAGTGACACTGGACAAAACAAGGGAAACCCAGAGTCTGCTCTGATTCCATAATTGTTATGTAGACTGAGCGGTCAGATGTAGGCTATTCCCCTTGTTCATTCGTTTAGGCAGAAACATGCGAAAAGAAGCACAGGCCTTCTCTTACATGACTGAAATGTTTCATCTGTAATGAAGGAGGACATGAAATAATACCAGCTAAAATTAAAGGTACACAGAACAGGAGCCCATGAGAAACTTGAGATGACATGTCTTTCAAGAGTGTTTTGAATGTTGTTAAACTGCTAGTATTATTTTTTTTAACAGTACTGGATACTTAAAAGTAAAAGATAGGAGAGTATAAAAAGAGCTAAAGACTGTATGGACTAGATAGCCTGATGCGAATCCCAGGAAAACATTTATGTGTCATACTACAGTTTAGAAAATGCTGTATGTAATTTGTGTGAACCCACCACAGTTGTATGGAATTGAGTCTTCATAAGGCAGACTTTCTGCTAACCATCTCAAACGTCTAATTAATATATGCGTGTGAGTTGAGACAGCATACTCAAATTCTCTAAATTATTTGCTTTACCAGGAATATTGTGTTTCAAGCAACCTTGTTTTATTTAGAGTTATTGTTTCATATTAGGCAGATTCAAAAAATGAAATAGTAGACGCTTTCCATTAAAGGGGTGACTTCAGGACTACCTGAGGGGAAAGAAAAAATCTACCCAAGAATCAAGGCAACTTTATAACTTTTATTAGTGTTGTGGTTTAACCTGAGCTGGCAACTAAACACTGTGCAGCCACTTGCTCAGTCTTCCCCCTGCGCCCCCCACATCCCCCCTGCAGGATGGGGGAGAAAATCAGAAGGATAAAAGTGAGAAAACTCGTGGGTTGAGATAAAGGCAGTTCAATAGCAAAAGCCACGCAGGCAAAGCAAGACAAGGAATTCATTCACCACTTCCCATGGGCAGGCAGGTGTTCAGCCATCTCCAGGACAGCAGGGCTCCATCACATGTTAACAGTGACTTGGGAAGACAAACAACGCCATCACTCCAAATGTCCTCCTCATCCTTCTTCTTCCCCCAGCTTTTTATTGCGGAGTATGACATCATACGATATGGAATATCCCTTTGGTCAGTTAGGGTCAGCTGTCCCGGCTGTGTCCCCTCCCAACTCCTTGTGCACCCCCAGCCCCCTCGCTGGTGGGGTGGTGTGAGGAGCAGCAAAGGCCTTGGCTCTGTGTGAGCACTGCTCAGCAGTAACGAAAACATCCCTGTGTTAGCAACTCTGTTTTCAGCACAAATCCAAAACACAGCCCCATACTAGCTACTAGGAAGAAAATTAACTCTATCTCAGCCAAAACTAGCAGAATTAGAAGTCTAAATAATTAAGGTTTGTTTGTAGTCTTGTATTGGTAGTTTTCAGGTCAAACAAATACTGGGACAGTATGCAGATGAAATATATATTGGTTATATAGTAAATTAGGAGGAAGGCAAGACACAGCTTGTAGAGTTATCCTCTAATCTATCTTCTAATGAAAGTAGAACAATTCATCAGTAAGAAATTCCATACTGCAAAATTGAGTTCTTTTATGATCCAGTGTTCCCTTATGATGGCAGACCTTTTTCTGATAATACTCTTTCAGGAAATTGCTAATGAATCATCACAGAAAATTGCCTTTAAAAGAATTTTCAGTACCCTCCTATGGCAAAAAAGACTGAATTTGCCCTTGAACGTTTAGGAATGGGACCAAATTAAAGAATAGAAAGTGATGTTATGTCTGTGCACACATAGAAAGGACACTATTAAAATACTGTGTATATCTCAGATGGTTTTATTTCCAAAAATATGTGAGGAGAGCTACACAGTACTTCTAAAAAGAAGGCAAAAGAATTATTCAAGATGAGAAAAGTAAGTCTTCTGAAATGAGAGTTGAAGAGTTCAATTTATTCCAGCATGATCTTTAGATATAGGTACAGTATCACTAGACAAGATAGCTGAAAATTGCAGATTTTTTCAGCCTTGGTGACAAAAGTGTAACAATGTTCTTTGATTGAAAGTTTTCAAAAATTACCATTTTACTAACATCTGCATTCTAGCTGTCGGGATAGTTAATGAAGCTTAATTAATAAAGATAGGAAGAACAGAAAGCATATTGCTACCATAAAGATGAAGTATATTTCAAAAATAGAAGTTTTAATTCAGTTTTTCTGTGTTTTGTTGGTTTTGGTGGGGTTTTTTGTTTTGTTTTGTTTTCCCGTTTTTTCCCTCCCCCTCCTGCCCCCACCCAAAAAAAAAAAAAAAAAAAAAAGCTTTTCAGATTGAATGGTGTAGTTGGTTGGGTTGGGTAGTTGTTTTTCCTTCTAGCCTTAGAACCTCTCAATATCTGAGTTACCTTAATAATTCTTCAAAAGCCCAGGTGAAAACAGGATCACTCCATTCTACCTACACATGCTCATCAAAACACTTCCAGCTCTCATTAGATAAGAACATCATAATTACATGTGAAGGCTCCATGCCATTAACCAGTTATTTTTTGGGTTCAAGGAGGATTAGTTTCCAAAGTACAACTAAAGAAAGGCATTTTTTCAGAGCATGGACACATTTTCCCCAAGACTCTCTCTGATTTATCTTGGACTGAATATGCAGCATGGAATAAGGTTGGTCCAGTACTCTGAAGTGGCATGGAAAATCCTCTATTTATGTATCTGACTTATACAGCCAGCATCACACTAATAAGCAGATTTACAGCTAGAAAGTGAAGATAATTTTATTTCACCTCATCTTGTGTAAGGAGCCTTGAGGGAGTGATAAATAGCTCTGTTCTTCAGCCCAGAATATGGATTGCCCTCGTGGGTCGCCCAAGCATATCTGATCAATTGCCTCTGCCATGAACTTCTCAAGCTCCTGGCAGAGCCCAGGGCTCTCCCCTTTTCTGCTCTGTTTTACAGGAGTTCGGTCGCATGTGCTTTGTCCTACGTTCACTGGCCTGTAGTTTACAGCAGGTCACATTAGGAGATCTAATGGTTCCTATTGGATTGTGACAATGCAGATCTACAAAGCAGCATAGCGTGCTCAGGGTATGCAAGTCACGTGCATTTCATTGTCTGTTTGTAATAGTTATAATTTGTTTATTTTTCCCATTGTGCTTTTGTTTACTAGCTTGAGCCCATGGGTGTCAGCTTTTCCACCTTTAGTCATTGCAGGAGCATCATGAAAATATGGAATACAGTTGACTTCTCTAGTGCCCAAAAATCTCTGTGTTCCTTTTGCTTTTCTGTGCTTTATCCACCGTAAGGCCTTTGTACTTGTTAAAGTATTTTAACCATCTGTTAGAAGACAGGGTAGCTTTCCTAAAGAACCAGTGCTTTATTTCACGTTTCCTTTCAGATTGTGTGAAATTCACAACCTGTGAATTGTTCAAGAGCTGGATGAGAGGGAATGTTTGCAATTGGAGATTTTGTGAATTACCGATCCCTTTTTAACTTTCCATCCTATGTCTTGTATAAGTTTACTGTTTGTGTACTGTCCTTGTTCTGTCACAGTCATAGAGCTACTATATTTAAAATATTTAAAATTAATAAAATTGGATACAAAAAGTATGAAAAAGACCGTGGATTATATTTAAAGATTGAAATGTAATTGACAACTTCACTGGCAGTTTGGTACAAGGGAGTCAGTAACAGTCCTGAGAAGACAGACTGGGAAATACCTTGAAACAAAACTGAAACTGTGAGAGCATATCTCTTTCTTGGAACCTTTTGCTGGAGTTTCTTAATATCAGGTCAGTAGGGAAGAGGGGTGAATAAGGAGAATAAGCTCACAATTAGGGTTTCACCTCTAACATTCAGGTTCAAGCTTATGCTTCACTTTCCCAGGCTTTAAGGAAGCGCCTTGTTTGTCTGTGCCCTCCTTGCCCCTGTGCGGTTAAATAGTGCATTACTTAATAGTGCATGCAAGAAATCTGGACAGATACCCACTGTAAAATAACATTAATAAAAAATAGGCATTTCACCTAGAGTATGGGAACTGGTACACTAATTTGATTAAATTTCCTATTATGTTCAAATGACCTGAGAAGAAAGAGAGAAGGAAGTGTCATTTTACAGGGAAACTGATGGGTTAGCACTTCTGGAAATGGAGAGGAGAAAAAAAAAACCCAAAAAAACCCAAATGAAGTCTGGATAGGAGCAGTGATGTGCAAATGTGGTGAAAAACCTAAGAGTTGAGGAGTGTTAGGAAGTGGTAGTGGTTACCAGTACCCAGTGGAATACTTGCTGAAGTTTTTGCCTCACATATTCGGGGAAAAAGGGAAGATAGCATCAGAACAAGGGAGGGCAGGGGAGACACGTGACACACAGGACTGTCCTGGAAGAGGATAGTCTTTAATGTGCTGATGACTGAAATTCATTAAATAAATAGAACATTAAAACTGATTAGAGTGGATCATTTTTGTGACAAAGAGAAATAATGTGTTGTAGATCAAAGGAACAGAATCTCAGAATCACGGAATGGTTGAAGTTGGCAGGGACCTCTGAAGGTCATCTGGTCCAACCCCCCTGCTCAAGCAGGGACACCTAGACCTGGTTGCCCAGGATCATGTCCAGATGGCTTTTGAATACTCCAAGAAGGGAGACCCCACAACCTCTCTGGGGCAACCTGTGCCAGTGCTCGGTCACCCTCACAGTAACAAAGTGTTTACTGGTGTTCAGGGGGAACCTGCTGTGTTCCAGTTTGTGCCCATTGCCTCTGGTCCTGCCACTGGGCACCGCTGAAAAGAGACTGGCTCAGTCCTCTTTGTCACCTCCCTTCAGGTATTTACATACATTGATAAGATAACCTTGGGCTCCAGTGCTTTGGAAGCATGGTAAAGGGGATCTACTTATAAAAATACAACTGTATCATCTTATTGATCACTGTATCATTTAGCTGTTTCACCTAGCTCCTAATGTGAATAACTAGTTGTGAATTAACACTCATTTTGATAAAGAAATTTCTTGTAGATGCCTTTTCTTTTCCTTTTCTGATTTTTCCCCTTGCATGTTAAAAAAAATATAAATGTTTAATTGCATATTCAATAAAGAATTTAAAAAAATAGTTAAATCCCATTTATTTCAAGCAATGAACTTCAGTATTATACTCTGGAGAGAAAAGGTAATAAGTACCCCAAACCATCTGATTTGCATGCTTTCATTTGAAGAACAGGGTAAGCCACAGTATCAAAGGTCACACGCTTCAGTTATGCCATCTAAATTGGAAAGGTTTGTTATATTGCAAACCTTTTATCCTATTTGTTATATCTGTGTAAAGTGGGCAACAGATACTGAAGCCTAAGTGGTCAGTCAGGCTCAGTTGCAATGGAAACCATAAAACAATGTTTGAGGGGGCTGGGATCTTTGTTTTTCTGGATTTTTTTAGAGAATGTTTCATATGGGATGACTAAATCTGTTTCTATCTCTTTAGATCATCCTAAACTAATTTTCTTCCCTTCCTTCAAAACAAATATATATAATTCCTGCCTCATTAATTAATTATTTCCCTTGAAAATTTTTTTTTGATGTTTTTTGAATTAATGGAAATTTTTCTGTGCCTTTCTGATAGGGAAGTGGTTAGAACATTTTCCAAAGACCAGTAGCCCTAAACCAATTTCACAAGCGTTTATGTTTGTATTAGCCTGCACTTATGCCAAAAAGAGCAGTTTTTCTTGCTGTTTTGTCACTCGTTATCTTGCAAGCATGTGTGTGATATACTACTTTGTGTAGAAATGCACAAGTAAATTTAGGTTTATGTTTGTATTAGAGAAGATGTGGCTGAAGAAATACATCTCGCATTTGAAGTGCAATGTAATGAAAGTAGTAGTGCACTTTATGGTCCCCATCAATTCTCAGGAAAGCTCTGCACAGACCACAGAGAATCTGCTCTACTGTGGTGGTAGAAAGGGCCATTGTGTTTGAGGAATAAAGTTGTCAATCACATTTTTCCCCTCTTCAGTATAGGCAACTTTAAAGAACCTTGGTATTCAGCAATAATTTTTTTGAAGCCAAAATTACAAAGAGGAAAAAGGGACAGAACCTTTTTCTTTTAACTTTTTAATCTACCCATTCCTTTGAAAAGGAAGATCATGTGTAAGAAGCTCAAAATATGAATTTTATTCCAAGACAGCTCTTATAGCAAAAAGAGGTCTTTTCTTGATCTCCAAGGAATAAGATAATGTTGTAGCAGCCTCAACTCAGGCAGGAAAAAAATGGGTAAAAAATGTACCAGCAATACAAATGTGTTGTAAGAAATTATGTGAATTTAAAAATGTGAGAGCAAACAAAAGAAATGGCCACAGCCAAAACTGGTAAATATTTTGAAATTTTCGTTTCCCATACTGAGAACAAAGGGGGGAAAAGCAAACAGGAAAGAATGAAAAATAATGATATAGAAAAAAAAATCAAATCATTTTAAAGTGACAATGAAAATAGAGAGGATATAGTACGAATAAAACTAATACCTGAAAAATCTGATCCTAACTTTATTTAACACCTATTAAAAGCATAAAAACTGAAAGATATAGATGAAATTCTAATGGTAAGGGCATATGGAGTACACTACTGTTCTGCAAGAGGTAGTGGCAGACAAAAAGGCTTAAAAATAAGGTTTTACTATTTCTGTCAAAAAAAAAAAAAAGACATTATAAGAAAGGCTAGGGAATTTAATGAGATAATTTTTCAAGGGAATAAAATACAAATATATCACAGGATCTCTGTTTCAACCCTAGAAATGAGACAGGAATAAAAAAAATAGGAAATCCTGAGAGATGGAGAGGTTTACTGTGGTTTCCCAAAAGGGACTTTTTTGTATGTTATGGGCAATCTCACAATATGAGGGACTTGAAAGATGGGGAAATTGCAGAGGGAGAATTCTAAAAATGTTTTCTCTGGTTATATGAAAGAAAACCAGAGAAGGTAGTAAGAAGCTCAAACCAGTAGTTTGAGCTTAAATTTTAGGATGGAAAAAACCAAAATATTTTATATTGCATAAGATCCTTTGACAGAGACACAGAAAAGTTACCTGAAGTTCTTTCAGTGAGTCACTTCTGTGAGGGTACCTAAACATCTTCTTTTTAGCATGCTGTGGTCCCCAGGTGTGTTTTTCTTGATTCAGCAGTCAGATATATACATATATATCCTTGCAGAGCTACATTGACTGATGGTTGTTTACTCCTAGAACATGCAGAACATTGTAATACTTTTCACACACAGGAAATAAATCTCCACAGTAGGAGTATTTTACATCCAAATTGTATGCTGAAGACATAAGTGTTGTTTTGTCTGTCTTTAATCTGCTAGCAAATTGCCATCTTTCTGTAGTGATCCAACTGCTAGATGGCCATCGACTGTAATGTAAATTTGTAAATGATGTGTTGAAACAGTAGTGAAATTTGTTAACAGTAGCAGAACTTAAATCCCAATTCGCATTCCATTTATCTCTGTATTTTTAAAAGGTCCCACTAATGAGTTCTTTATGTAATTAATCATGTTGACACAGTTTAAAGCAGATGACTTAAATCTTGGTTGTGAAGTAGAGTTGGTGAACTCTTGCTTACTGTAGCTTCAGTGAAGTTAATGGAGATTTGAACGTGCTACGGGGCTCCTCAGTGTAATACCTTACAGGACTTGATCTTGAGTTTGTCAAACATTTAACAAAAAATATTTTTTTTTATATCTCTAGTATTCACTGCTAAATGATCTTCAGTTTGCTGCTGGAGAGTGTATTAATTATTCTCTTAACATTGTAGGAAATACACATATTCCAAAAAACTTTTATTTTTGTCACAAGTAATTCCTACTAAATATGAAAACAGTATTTTAATTAATTAAGAAATAGTACTATGTTTCCGAAAGTTGAAGTATGTGATAACATTTGTAAAATCTGGCCTGTATAAATGTCCTAAAAGTGTATTATTACAAGCAGATCAGCAGTAATATTTTAAAGATCCTGCAAGCACATGGAGACCCAATTGTGCCCACTGTAATCATGGAAGCTGTTCACTGTAGAATAATTAGGCCATACATATGAGTCTTTGCAGAATCCAGGGACTAATCTGGTATTATGATCACATAAAGTAAAACTGCATAAAGCATCAACTTGTAAAAGTACATGTCTCTTTTCTAGTGCATGATGGAATTGAAATCAGTGGAATGTAAAGAAATTTGTTCTATTGCCAAAACAAAACAAAAAACTCTAAAAAGTGATAAAAATTATGCCCACATGCTCCATTAAACAATTTGATATTGAAGCTCACATTTGCTATTAAGCAATGGAGTACATGAGATACCAAAGATACTCTGATACTCTGAGAAACCAAAGAATTCCAGCGAGGGTGGAAGAGGGAAAGATGGAAAGGGTGATAATGAAGCTACAGATAATACAGTAATAAGAATTCCATAACTGGAGTTTTTACAGTGTGTTTTGCCTTCTTCATTAATCAGAGGAAAGAAATAAACTGCTTTCAGAGAGTTTATCCTCAGACTGCCTCTATAAGAAAGAGCAAAAGGGCATATGTTGATGTTCGTGCATCTTTCAGCTGGCAGCTATGAAACATGGGAGGAGGGTGTCTTAAATTTTGACGATGATATCTTTGACACTGACTAAGCTTTTCTATTTTTCAGCTTCTGTATTGGCAGTTATATCCAACTTATCAGGCAAGCCAGGAGTGCAATCTCTGTAATCATTCCGGTATGTTTTTGTTCTTTTAAACATTGTCAATTAAGAGTATTTTGATCATTCTGTCTCTAGAGCCTCTCACTCAAAACATTAGTTCAACATGTTACTCTTCACAGAAAATGTGCTAGCTGAAAAGACAGTAGTGCTTAAAATATGTTGAAATCTGCACCATGTATAAAGTCATTTTCTCTATTTTAAGGTAAGCCAGAAATTTCTTTCAAGAAATGTTTTGGGTTTACCTAAGAGCCAAATGGGATGTCAATTCAATGTGCACAAAAAATGATGGTATCTCTGAGGCATTAATGAGATTTCAATCTCTAAAAATAATCAGTCGTGACTGCTGCTTATTGATATTTCCCTGGTATTCTGAAACTGTCCATTTTACAAGTCAATCAACAATTTTTAATCACAGTAGACTGACATGAGTCATCAATTTAATAGTCCTAATTTTTGACATACTATGCATCAACAAACATAATTTCTCACCCAGGTTTTTCATAGTTTGGTCTATTCTATAAAGTTTTTAGATAACTTGCAAGATAGTATCAGCAATGAAGACATGGGATACTGTTTTGATAAGCCATGTAACATACAAGACATTATAACAATACAACAGTAAAGATAGAAGATAGATAAGGAGATTGCAAATTCAAAACCAGAACCAACTGCAGTTTATAGATGATTGGCTTGCTTTCTGCTACAGAATAAAACTAACATTTGTCTTGAGTATAACTAAGAAGGAAGCCTGTTTTTCAGGTATTACTGTGATTATATTTTTTTTAAAAAAACAAATACATTTTTTAAAACTATTCAGTGTTTTTTTCCATTTACAGATTTTTCTGTCTATGTGTGATTACTATGCAGTTACTGCTATGCTTTAGTTGCATTTAAGATGCTCTAAATAGTTAAATGACTGTAACTTTACTAATAAAATAGTTCTCTTACCTGTACATGGCACTAATGTTTGGTTTTATCTACAGATTTATTGCATTGTATATCACTGGTTTTGTCTGAGCAAAGAATGTAATGAAAGAAATGAGACATTTGTTGCAAGAAATGTTCAGATTCCCTCTCCTAACTCTTGTCGAAGTTCTACCAAGGCTTTTTAAGTTGACTGTAGACTTCTGCCATACTTTGGAATTCATCCATTTATCTGAATGCTTATTAGTGCTATCAGCAGTTTAAAGCCACGCTATCTGTCAGTTCTGAAGCTGGCCTTTGCTGCTCTGAAAGCCAGACAGCTTTGCCTTCTGTTATGTTCCCCCCAGAGCTGTCCCCAGTGATTGCTTACCCTTCGGAGATGGGCTCCATGTTTCCCTGTCCTGTTGTGCTGCTTGGCTCACTGAGCAAATCTAACCCAGCAAGCGTTTCTTAAGAGATTTTGCGCATGGTAACAAACACATCTTGGAGCAAACCCTACCCACAGGAGGTAGTGGTGTGATGAGGGGCGGGGGGGGAGGAAAAAAAGAAGAAGGAAAGTTCTGTGTATCAGATGATTGTGTTGCAAGTATGAGCCCTCGACATGGGTTATAGGTCTTCAAGCTTCTTTCGCTTGTGTTAGGCTGTGGCAGCTGGTGTAACGCATGCAGAGCTAGCGGTTTGTGTGAGTCCTGGTCAGGCTGCTGCCCTCAGGCTTGCAGTGCCCCTCGCGATCACCCCAGTGCAGCTGGGTGCTGCACCTAGCGCATCCTACAGCCTCCCCCTCGAGGCTTGGGAAAGAGGTTGGACAGCCTTGGAAGGCAGCTGCTCTCAAGCAGTGTTTCTGCTTCTGGGTCCTTCTTCCTTCTCCTTATCAGTATGAGAATTTTAGAGAAATCTTTCTGCTGTTTCCAGACAGAAAAGCCTGAGTTGTCCCCTAACTATTTCTGAAAATGTATATTCTATAACAGGCTCTTTGGACTTATATTTCCATAAAAGTAACAGAAGCATGTTAATAACTGCAAAGTTAGCTAGAGAGTGGTATATTTTCCAACTGTGGTGATACTTAGGAACCTTTTACAATGGATAGGGTTAAAAAACATGCACTACAGTACAAGCAACAAAATTAGAAAATACATTATTAATTAAAAGGTATATTAAAGCACTTAGGTCTTGGCCATGGAAATAAACCCCTAAATTTAATAATGTCTGTGTTGGAATTTAATAATGTCTGTTTATTAATACTGGTATTGCATTGGGACAGAACAGGACAATGCTGGAGATCAATTTTTGCCTATTCATTTAGGCTATGATGATGTACTGATTCCATTAAATGCCACCGATCAAAATATTTTTAGATGTGGTACAATGTAGCATGCAAGTAAGGTCAAAATCAAATTAATATTAAATGAAATTAATATCAACTAGTATTAACTTGAATCATCTGAACATAGAAGTCCACATACCCCAAGTATTAAAATACCAGCACTGAAATGTTAGATGTGTAAATATATGCATACTATACACTATACATTTACAGCAATGAACGTCCACTTTTATTGAAGCATTTAGAAGAATGAAAAAGTATCAGTAATCTATAGCCCTATATTACAAAGGACTGGAAGGAAATACTAAATAAACTTTTAGCTTTGGAAAACATGCTGTTAAATATTTCTGTTTTAAAGAAATGTTTTTCTATTATTTAAAGATCAACTGGTTAATTCATCCTTATCAATCTTAATTTTAAATATTGTTACAGGTTTAGATCATGCTTTTCTGCTACACCAAAAAGTAACATTTGTAAACCCAGTACTTTTCTTATCATGTAGATCTGTTCTCTGCATGCATATAGCTATGTCTGGTCCTTCTAGTAATAAATGCAAGTTTCTGATTTTTTTTTTTCCTTTTCTCATTGCTGATCCTATAGAGCCAAGAATTTGACTTGATGGTCTTCAGCATGGCCAACTGAGAATAGAATTTCTTACCACATGAGAAATAAGAGACTGACTGCTTCACTGTCTGTCTCTCTTGAATGCAAAGGTATTGCAGGTGCAATACTTGGAAAATATTTTTATTATTGTCAGTATAGGAAAGGCAAAAGAAAGCACTGGTCTGTTTTTAAGATATCTAGCTTACTTTTGCAGATTCAAAGAAAAATTCAGATTGAAAGCCCTCCTCAAGGTGTGTCTTACTTCAAAATTAAATTGCATTGCGTAGGACTTTTGCCAGTTGAGCTTTGAAAATCTGAAAATCTTTTGAAAATCATACTGTAGTATGTCTCTGAGCAACCTGTCCCAGTGCTTAACCTTGCTCCCTGTAAAAAGCTGCCTCCTTATGTCCAATAGGAGTTTCCTTTATTGCCACTTGTGACCACTGTCCCATCCTGTTGCTGAGCATCTCCCAGGAGAGCCTGGCTCTGTCTCTTCTTCTTCTACCGTTCCCTTTCTGGTACTGGCAGACTGCGATTAGATCCCTACTGCATCTCCTCTCTCTTCTCCAGGCCAAACAGACCCAGCCCACGCAGCCGATCTGTGTATATCAGGTCTTCCATCATCCAAACCACCTCAGTGGCCATGCCCCGGCTTGTTCGAGTTCCTCTGAATGTCATTCCATCCCTACAGTGCATTAACCACTCTCTTCAATGTGGTATCATCTGTCAACTACTGTTCATGTTGTTGACAAAGATGCTAAAATGTATCTGGACCAATATTGACTCTTGAGAAACATAGTTCCCAGAGTCTTACTGTCCAGTCAGGCTTCCACTACCTTGTGGTCCGTCCAACCCATAAATTCTTAATTTGGCTATGAGGATACTGTGGGAGACTGTGTCAAAAGCCTTGCTAAAGTCACGGAAAGATATCTGTACTGCTCTGTTGGTCTACATCTGGTTGTTTTATCATAGAAGACAAGCTGGTCAGGCAGGATTTGCTCTTGGTAAATCCATACTTGCTATTGCAAATCAGGTTATTGCTGTTCATGAGCCAGGAAATCTTTTTGGGGAGGATTTGCTCTAGAAATTTTGTAGGGATTGAGGTAAGGCTGACAAGCTTTGTATTTCTGTGGATCTTCCTTCTTACTTTTTTTGGAAGATGGACATGGTTTGCCATTTTTCAGTTGCTGGGGAATTCCTCTGCTTGTTTAATAGCTAGCAGGGAGTATCTCCCCAGTGATGGCAGTCACTCCACTCAACACTGCTGGATGCATCCTGTCCCGTTTTGTATTTCTTCAGTTTACCTACATACCTCCAACAAGTTTGAAAGAATGAGCAGTCAGAAAGATGGGACATTTTATCAGTAGATTGAACAGATTTTCTTAAAAATTACTGAAAGTCAGTAAATGAAGATTACCAAATACAGGATCCATTAACTAGTGGTATAAACTACCAAGGGAAGTGGCTGATAATCCATTTATTGAATTCCTTAGAGCAAAACTAGTACCTTCCTGGACCATATGCATTAATCAGACCTCAGTCATTAGGTTTACTACCAGAGAGAGTGAGTGGAGTCTTTTGTCTTGTCTTGCACATGACTCTGTAATTTAATTGTTCTTTCTTGGTTAGAGTCTATGGAGTTGCCATCATGATTGTTTCCTCAGAGGGAGTCACTCTTCAGTAGTTTTGATTTAATGGTAGAAAGAATCAGAGGAATAAAACAATAAAAATAGTTTATCTAATGTTATACTAAAAGAGAACTGACAGATTCTACTTTGTGAAAAACTTCTTGTATTTTGGAAGATATGGGATCAAAAGCAAAGTACTCTAGCAAGTCTTTTTATGAGAATAAGGCTTTATATGATGTGTATTTCCTCCACCTTTAGTGAACAGATGGGTAGTAATCGATTATGTTTACAATTGGGGCACTAAAGAAAATGTTGTCATTTTTTCCCCTGCTAGCCATTTATCTGTTTAATTCTTTGACAGAACAGAGGAAATGTAACTAAATGTTCTGTTTTAATTAAAATGAAAGTAAATTTATTAGTCAGGGAAGCTCTGTGTTCTGTTTATGCTTGGGGAACAGAGCAAACATATGTCTCTGCTTCATTGTTTGTCACCATCTAGCATGACGTTATTTCTTGTTGCTTATTTGGCCTATGGAACAGATCATACTAGTGATATTCTTCATTTTTATTAATTCTAAAGCATTCTAGTGAGCAGTAATAAGTAAATGGCAGAAGAAAAGCACATCCTGAGAAGCATTCCACTAGTTGTTGTTTTTGAAAAAATCTAAATAAATGGCAGTCATAACATTTCCTAAATGGGATCATGTAGTTGGCTGGTGGAAATGGACTGTTTCTTCAAGGAAAAACAAGGAGAATAAGAGTTAATTTGTTTCTTGACTGTTGTTTCCATTTCTTTAGCTGTCTTATTGGCAGGCTAGAGGTGTACAAGGTGGTGGTGGTGGGGGCGCGGCATGGGGGCAGGGCTTTTACCTTGGTGATATCTGACATTTATCTCCACTGGAATTTTAAAACCTCCAGTAAAATCTTACCATTTCCCACTTGCACTAAGCACATCAGACCAGGACACACCAGCACCAGGCCTGGCACTACAGAATAGGAAGGACGCTGTGCCTACACAGTAGCCCTTGGTGGGGGAGAATCCCCATCAGCTACAGTGCATTAAGGCTGCCCCTGTGGACTACGCTGTATGTTCTTTAACCTTGATTTCTTGTTTGACAGTTCTAAATGAAAATGCTGTCAATCTAAGCTTGCAGAATTTGGAAGTGACTAAGAAGTTTATCCTTGTTTTCACTTTCTCTCAGTTTCTTCCTTTTTCAGAATCTATTCAGATTTATCTTTTTTTCCTGCTGCAATCAGAAACTAGGTTAATCCAGTTAATGGAAGCACTGGCATTAGATATTAACTGACTCTACAATCCTCTACTAAATACAGTTGTCCCACAAGCCATGGGTGACTCATCAACTAAGATCTCCGCTAAATAGTTCAGTAATTTTCAAAATTCAACTTTGATCCTATGTTAGTGCTCAAGATAATTACAAATCATAACTACTTTAAATATAGTGAAAATTTGTCCCCTTGCAGCAAAGAAGGCCAACAGCATCCTGGGCTGCATTAGGAAGAGCATCACCAGCAGGTCAAAGGAGGTTATCCATTGTCTCAGCCCTGGTGAGACTCATATGGAGTGCTGAGTCCAGCTGTCAGCTCCCCAGGAGAAGACACATGTGCACATACTGGAGCAAGCCCAGCAAAGGGCCATGGAGATCATTAAGGGATCAGAGCATCCATCATATCAGGCGGAGCAGAAAGCTAGCCCTGTTTGGCCTGGAGAAGAGAGGGCTCTGGGGTGGTCTTATCAATATGTACAAATACACGATGAAGGGAGGTAAAGAAGAGGAAGCCAGAGTCTTCTCCATGGTGCCCACTGACAGGGCATGAAGCATTGAGTACGTATTTTATATTTTAACATAAGAAGAAAATTTTTTCATTTTGAGGGTTATCAAACATTGGAACAAGTTATTCAGGTGGTGGAGTCTCCATCCTTGGAGATATTCAGAGTCTGACTGGACACAGCCCTGAGCAACCTGAAGCAGTTGACCCTGCTCTGAGTAGGAGTTGGTTGGACTAGACAATTTCTAGAGGTCCCTTCTGACCTCAGTAACTTAGTGATTCTGTGAAAGGTATTTTACATTTTAAAGTTGTTGATCCTCTAGATTTTTGCAAGGAGCAAACCAATATCTGGGCACATCCTCATATTGCCAACAAGTGGAAAAAAAAATAGCTAGTTGCATATGCAGAAATAGTACAGGGGAGGCATGAAGGACACCTAAGTCCCAGGGACGATTCTACATCAAAAATTACCCAGTTTCTCCTTAACATAGCTTCAGCGTGTTTCAGCATTATGATTTCAATGGAAAGGATATTCTCACTTCAATAGAAATCTCATCATCATCTTGTAACATTTTAGAGTTCTCTTTTTTCATCTGCTGTTAGCCTACTAAATGTTGAGTGTAAAAGAAGCAATTTCTTTATCTTAGTAAAGATAAAAAGTACATAATATGCCCCAGAAATAATGTCCTCTAGGATGATATTAGGAAAACCTGTCTTTAGAATGTCCCAGGAGCTTTTGCCTATTAGTATTTACCTACCTCTAAGCAAAAATTTATTAAAGCTCCTGGTACAGTGAAGAATGTGGCTGTATCTCATTACCAGCTCTAAGAGCCATCAAATTCCACCAAATATAATGTTCATAATTTGAAATCAGACATCTTCGTAATTGGCTGATATATAGAGTATCTAAATAACTATTTGCAACAATCCAGAGAGAACCTTGACCTGTGAGGATTCAGTATCAGCCTATTAATGAAAAAAAACCCCAACATTATTTTTGCCTATATTAGTTTCAGAAACACAAGGATAGTTTCCTTACCAGGTTTAAATTTACAAAAATGCTGCCTACTGCATGTAAATCACAGAATCACAGAATGGTGGGGGTTGGAAGGGAGCTCTGGAGATCATCCAGTCCAGCCCCCCTGCAGGATCACCTAGAGCAGGTTGCACAGGATCACGTCCACGCGGGTTTTGAGTATCTCCAGAGAAGAAGACTCCACAACCTCTCTGGGCACCCTGGTCCAGTGCTCTGTCACCCTCAAAGTAAAGAAGTTTTTCCTCATGTTGAGATGGAACTTCCTGTGTTCCAGTTTGTGCCCGTTGCCCCTTGTCCTGTTGCTGGGCACCACTGAAAAGAGTCTGGCCCCAGCCCCTTGACACCCGCCCTTTAGATATTTAGAAGCGTTGATGAGATCCTCTCTCAGTCTTCTCTTCTCCAGGCTAAACAGACCCAGCTCTCTCAGCCTTTCCTCACAAGAGAGATACTCAAGTCCCTTAATCATCTCTGCTGGACTCTCTCCAGTAGTTCCCTGTCTTTCTGGTACTGGGGAGCCCGGAACTGGACACAGAACTCCAGATGTGGACTCACCAGGGCAGAGTAGAGGGGGAGGATAACCTCCCTCCACCTGCTGGCCATGCTCTTCTTCATGCCCCCCAGGATACCATTGGCTACCTTGACCACAAGGGCACACTGCTGGCTCATGGAGAGCTTGTTATCCACCAGGACTCCCATGTCCTTCTCTGCAGAGCTGCTTCCCAGCAGGTCAACCCCTAACCTGTACTGGTGCTTGGGGTTATTCCTCCCTAGGTGCAGGACCCTACACTTGCCTTCTGGTGTATCAGCCATGCCTCCCAGTTTTATATCATCAGCAGACTTGCTGAGGGTACATTCTGTCTCTTCACCCAGGTATCCTGGATCCTTTCCAGGGATGGAGGTGAGGCTGACTGGCCCGTAGTTTCCCAGGTCCTCCTTCTTCCCTTTTTGAAGACCGGAGTGACACTGGCCTTCCTCCAGTCCTCAGGCACCTCTCCTGCTCTCCGTGACCTTTCAAAGAAGAACCTTATACAGTTACCAGGAAGCATCCCATTTTGCAGTGGTCACTGCATTACATACAGTTGCAGGGTTGTATTGGTTTCCTAGGAAACATCCCAATTAAACAAGTTTCTTGACTGAATGGTGTCTATTATATATGCTAGTGTTAAATTCCACAGGATGGGCAGAAAGATTTACTGATGTATGAGTCAATCACTTCATTGCCTTTAGCCGAGTTGTCTTTCTTGTCTTTCCCTTGGTGTTGTGATGCAGAGACTGAAACACCGTGTTATTCTTTTGTTGCCCTTTATATATTTTCCGTGCTTTCCTGCATTTGGAGGAGGACTGATTAGCTCAGAGTTTTATGGTAACAGGTAGCAAAATGCCAGGTATTATGTTGTTTTCTCCAAGTCCTGTCAGTATGTTTTACCTGTCATTTCATGGAATACTAAAGGCAAATGACTATATTATCACAAGTTTTCTGTGACTGGCAACTGTTATTGGCATCATATATCTAGGAACAGCTGTTGTTGTTTTATTAGAGAATACTCCAGTGATGCTTAGTGTAGAAGGAGCCAAGGCAGTATCAGCAGCGTTGCCATTCCCTCTGCGATTAGTATTGTGTAGAAGTTGCTAACCTGTATTAAAAATTTATTTTTTCTAATTGACTATTTTAATTTTTTAGAGGAAATACATGGCTTAAAGAGTATTCAGAGAGACCATATGCAAAATGAATTGTCTTAATCCTATTCCCTCTGAATATCTGTGCACATTATCAAATTTAAAAAAAAAATAAATACAATATACAGTAGGCATGATCTGGGAACACTGCAGAGAGTCTTCATCAAGAACATGAAGATGGCTTAGTTGTGTGTTCATCCACTAGACAGAGTTAATAATTTCTGTCCCACCATTTTGTGTAAGAAAATGTTGCTTGGATAAAAATGAAAATTTTGACTGCTATGATCAATTTTGGAATTATTTTCTCTTAGAAATCTAAAGATAGACAAGCAACAATATTTTGAATGCATTTGATTTCAGAATTATTTTTGTATTTTTATGTTTAGTACTTTTAGGTTGTCTTCTGCATAGAAATAGCAGTGATATGGTGAATCAATTATGTCTGATTGTGATGCATCATCAAACAATGTACATTGTTTTTATATCTTACTTGACATATATTACTTGCAAAGTCTTTAGGACCAATGGTTAATTGCACTTATTGAAATATTTTCAGATTATAGTTTCTAAAGAACTGTCATTAGTAGGTCACATACAAACTTTTCAGAAAATTAATTTCTGCTTGTATTAGTAGGTGTACGAATATTTATTAATAACTGTGTAAATAAAAAATGTTTATCAAATCAGAAGAGAAATAATGATTGGAAGGAGTTTCAGTGTTCTCAGGCATATTGCTGGGACTGGTTCTTATGCACTGCAGGTGAGAACAAAAATAATGATTTAATCTAGTTTTTTAGAAAAAGAAAGAATACACAAGCAGTTACACGGCCAATGTTAACTGCTATTTGTTTTCAGAGGTGGTGTTGCTTTTTTTCATTCTTTGTGAAATTGGTGGCATACGATGGTAGAATACTTTTTTTCACCCTTTCACTCTAGGAAAAAGGGAAGCGGTTCGTAATTTGTTTGTAAGACTGGAAAGTTGCTGCTGGGGGTGGGGGTAACTGGGACATTCCCTAGTGCTTTTGAACAAGAACATGAAAAATCACAGAATCACAGAACAGTTTGGGTTGGAAGGGACCTCAAAGACCATCTAGTTCCAACCCCCCTGCCATGGGCAGGGACACCCTCCACTAGACCAGGTTACCCAAAGCCCCATCCCAGTACAATCGTTCTCAGCGTGTGAGCAGTAGTTCCTGGCTGCGACTGTGCTCATCTCCTTCAACTGCAGCTATTAGAGTGCACGTGCCTAAGAACAAGGAAGAGCCGGACTGAACTTGGCCACGTCCTTATCACAAGATGATCTTAGTCATTCCTAATGAATCTAGGGTACAGAAAATTGTAATCTATAAATGACTTGGATTCTTCATTACTTTATGTATTAATGCATGGTGGGCTGACACTGGCTGGGGGCCAGGTGCCCAGCAGAGCCACTCTGTCACTGCCCTCATTCACTAAACAGGGGAGAAAAAGTGTAACGAAATGCTTGTGGGTCGAGATAAGGACAGGGAGAGATCACTCACTAATTATCGTCACAAGCAAAACAGACTGAACTGAGAGAGGAAATTCATCTAATTTATTACTAGGCAAAACAGAGTAGAGGAATGAGAAATAAAATCAACTCTTAAAACACCTCCCCCCACCCCTCCCATCTTCCCGGGCTCAACTTCACTCCCAGCTTCAAACTCCTCCCTGCTCAGCGGCACAGGGGGACGGGGAATGGGGGTTACAGTCAGTTCATCTCACGGTGTTTCTGCTGCTTCTTCATCCTCAGGGGGAGGACTCCTCTCATCGTTCCCCTGCTCCAGCATGGAGTCCCTCTCACGGGGTGCAGACCTTCAGGAGCAAACTGCTCCAGCGTGGGTCCCCCACGGGGTCACAAGTCCTGCCAGCAAACCTGCCCTGGCGTGGGCTCCTCTCTCCACGGGGCCACAGGTCCTGCCAGGAGCTTGCTCCAGCGTGGGCTTCCCACAGGGCCACAGCCTCCTTCAGGTGCCTCCACCTGCTCCGGTGTGGGGTCCTCCACGGGCTGCAGGTGGAATCGCTATACCCCCTCATCCTGCCTCCATGGGCTGCAGGGGGACAGCCTGCTTCACCATGGCCTTCACCACGGGCTGCAGGGGGATCTCTGCTCCAGCGCCTGGAGCACCTCCTGCCCCTCCTTCTGCACTGACCTTGGTGTCTGCAGAGTTTCTTACATCTTCTCACTCCTCTCTCCAGCTGCAAAAGCTCCCTCTAACTGTTTTTTTTTCCTTCTTAAATATGTTGTCACAGAGGCGCTGATGGGCTTGGCCTTGGCCATTGGTGGGTCCATCTTAGAGCCGGCTGGCATTGGCTCTGTCAGACACAGGGGAAGCTTCTGGCAGCTTCTCACAGAAGCCACCCCTGTAGCCCCCCCCCCGGCTACCAAAACCTTGCCATGCAAACCCAACACATAATGAACCACTTAGTCTTTTTATAACTGGTTGACTGTTAGCTGAATGATCAGTTCTCTAGCAGTTACCTGCAAGATGATCAATACATGTTTAGCATATTAAGCGCCAACAGAGAGAGACTGGTTTTGTGGGCATATAAGTGATTAACTGGAGCTGTTATCTAACAAAGAGAATTTCATCAGCAGCAAAAGAACAACTTCTTTTTTAAATTTGTAGAAAGTTAGTTACTATTTGGTACAGCTATATATGCTCCTTCATTACTAGTCCACCCCTTTTTCAGTATTGCTCTTAAACATATAACAAGTCTTCAAGTTAGAAGGTACAAAAAAAGCCCTTTCTTTACCTGTCCCCCCCTCCCTGTAATCATTGTTACAAGCTCTCAAGTCTCGGAAGGGAGCTTTCTGAATGCGATCAGCAAAGTTCTGTGTTTTGATATACTGCTAGAATTGTGTAAGTCTGCTGGACTCCCGAGGTAAACCCTATGCACAGAATGATTCCAAAGGTTATACCCAAATTTTCCTGAAATTCCTTTGGCAATACTGCTGCAGTCCCAGACAATAATTTCATTTTGAGGTTCTTTTCATGAGGCTTTTTATCCCCATGACAAATTTAGATTTTTAACATTCAAACTGATGAAGGGATCAACCTAACATCAATAACATCAAATCTCAGTATTTAGTCTTAAAATGTAGGCATAAAAGTCAGAGTTCATTGACACTAATTTTTTCAAACTGTCAGCTTTTTCCTTGAAATGGCATAATTTTGAATTGTTAAGAAAATCTTTGACCATTTTATATCAAATTAACCTGCAATACTGGTTATAATCTCTTTACACTGATAGTCTTTGCTCCAGCCTGAGAAAAGTCTCTGATATATGTAGATATGAATGTGTATGCATGTGTTTATTTTATATATATATAAAAAAGAAGAAAGAATTCTGTAGATTTTCACCTTTTAAATGCTTTTCTGGAGCATCAAGACTTCCCTCTGCTTGTCATACTTCTTATTGCAGAAACAAATGAGTTGATGACTTATGCTCTGAGTATCTGGTGAATATTCATAATTCTGCCTTATTCACTGAAAATTTCTGAAAAAAAGACTTTAAATTTTTTTTTGTTTTGTTTTCAGCTATATCCTCAGGTTGCTACACCTAAGCAGCATTTCATCCAATGGTTGATAAGCTGAAAGGTAACCCCATGTTTTGCCTGTTTCACTTTAAGCAGTGAGAAGGGCATCTTTGGACGGTGGCTCGGCATGAATTCTTTTTCATGTGAAATTGTGTGGAGCTTCAGAGAATGAAAGGGAAGGGGTGTTTTTTAATTCCTTTTTTCCCTCCACGTTACTAACGTAACTACCTCCCTGACAAGGAGATTTGAAATTTTCTTCTCCCATAGTGCAGTAAAATAGTGAAAGCATCTGGATAAAAGCAGCCCATCCCCCAGATCACGAGATCTGAATCTGGAGCTATGCAAAACCTAACAGAAGTTGCATGAGAGAGAACATTCCGAAGACTGTGTATTAAAGCATTGATTCATATGTGCTGCAGTTGCAAGCCAGAGGACGTATAAATAGCAAATTGAAACAGCTTCTATTTCATTCCCTCCAAGAGTTTACATCTCCCAAATTCAAACAACTAGCTGCTTCTTGCCTTCAGTTCCCTACCCTGCTTGCAAAATCATTTTTAACGTATATCGCTGAGCAGCTCAGAGTGATTTTGTTTGAAAAGTTCTCAAAATCCAGCACTGGATTTTATCCTGACTTTGATTTAAGTGATTTCAGTGAGCAGTGTTGTTCTTTCCATCTAATCTGGTGTAACAGCTTCCCTTCCAGTTATTTTAAATTATAGAATTACTCTTTTCAGCTCTCCTTTTCCAATCTAGATTATTTATACATGGGATGCCTATCATTTATACTTTGGGTGCTGCTTCTGACTGATAATACTGGTAACCCGTAGCTTTCTCTTCTTCTGTCCTGCTGTTTCCTGCCTGGGCTTTGGGACTGGAGCACACTCTCGTTTCATGGCTCACTCCAGGGCACACGTCCTGCTGGCGAGAAGCAAGGTTCCTCTGTGCCAGTAGGGTATGTGCCAGGGCTTTCACTTATATGTTAATTACATTTTTCATACATTGCCTTAGCAGGTTGGATAAGCAGAGTCTGACACGATTGCTCCATTACTGAAACCCTGAATCAGGAGAATGTCATTAATCTTAATTCCAAATCAGGTGTATTTGGAGTAAAGATGTTATACGAGGTCCAGATTTTTGAATGACTTTTGCATCAGCCAACCTGCCTTGATCCAGACCAGCCTGAAAGGACATAAATTATCCACCGACTTAGAGTTCATGGTGTAGTAATATGAAGATAGGGGTGTTAAAGGGCAGGAAATCTTTAAAGGAGTGGGGCTGATCTGGAAGGCGAGGGGTGGCCAATGTGAAACCTCCTGTGCCCCAGCAGGACTGGAAGGAGGTATTAAAGGGCATCGTTCAATCTGAATCTTGCAGCCACCGTCGGACCATGTAGATGGCTGATGAATGAGCCGGCAGTTGAATGTTTAGCAGGCTGTGACGACTTTGCACAGAAATAGGAAAATTTATCGCCGGCTTGCCACACCAGTGCCGTACCGCCCGCTTTCGGCGGTGCGCCCCGTCCCTGCACTCCCACCCCACCCGACAGCCCAGCCCTCTCGTCCCCCGGCCCCCCTTCCCGGCACCGAATTTAGGGGCTCGCTGTCGCCGCGCCGGAGCCGTCCTCCTTCAGGAGCTCTAGCACGAAAGAAGGGGGGTTTCTCAGCCGCGCAGTTGCCGGACAAAGATGTGCCTGTGCCCGTGCCCGTGCCCGTACGCACCGGTGATGTCGGTATGTATGCATGCATGGATGGAAGGATGGATGGATGGATGGATGGATGGATGGATGGAAGGATGGATCTACGGACGGACGAATCGCGCTTCCTCCCGAGTGCCGGCGCTGGCCGGGGTCTGCCATTGCGCGCAGGAGACTGCGTGCGGCCCCGAAGTGCTGGAGAAGGGGAAAACAAGGCGGGGAGGGGAGAAGGACGGGGGCGGGCGGGGAGGCGAGGCGAGGCGGGCGGGGAGCGGGAGCGGGGGCGGGCGGGCGGCGCAGCCAATCGCCCGGGCTGCCGGCGCTGCAGGAGCGGCGGCGCGGGGCTGAGGGCTCCGAGGGACGCAGAGCCGGGGCCGGGTGCCTCTCTGAGGACGGCGAGCAGCTGTGCCGCCAGCACTGCGAAAAGTCCCCATTTGCTTCTTATAAATTAAAGTGCCTTGTCACCAGTTAGGGCAAGTCAGCCAAGGTAAGGCTTAAATAAAATGACACTTTAATATGTGGCAACATGGATATGTCTGGACAGTGGTGCTGCTAACACAGCCTTCGAAGCAGTGCAAAATATTTTGTGCAGTAATGCTATCGCAGTGGGTCCACAACCTGTAATTTGTCTGTCTTAAAGTTACCGCTGATACGTAAGCCTTACCCTTGTGGTGGTGTAGAATCGCGTTCGCTTATCCGAGGCAGTTACAAAGGGACCTGCAAAATACAGGCATAGAAAGGTAGCGGCGCTCTGCGTGTGTGTTTGTGTGTGACCGTGTTCGTAATACCTACGGTTCTGCTGCTTAACTTATGGGAATAATGTGCAGATGCATTTTAATGGTGATGGGAGGCAGATTCTTTAGCTCAACTCACATATGTGAGCCTTTCTATACAGAAAGCACGCCATGTGAAACTGTATGCGAAGAACATTAAGCTTGATGTTTGAATAGCAGTTTCAGGTTTGGTGGTTCCCCCCCCCCCCCCGTGTCTGTAATATTGTCTGATAACTGAAAATTGAAATCGCAGCAATAAAAACACCTTTTGCAGATTTACCTTTAGCAGCTTGTTAAAGCTTAAGCAGTGACCCAACTTTACTTCGTGTGAAGGGCACTGTAAATAATGCACGGCCAGAAATGAATCCTCTCTTAATTTCCTCCTAGCCCACCCCCATGGTATCCTTCTTAATGAACAAAAACTACTCTGTGCCTTTAGTTCATATTGCGCTGGCAGTGGTCTGGAACTGAGTGGTTTTGCAAGCAAGGAGTTCCTCAGGATGTCTTCACTAATGTCTGTCTTTGAAAACAAGGTAGTCCTGAACCTCTCTCTGTGTATGTCTGTGTGTGCCTGTGAAAGAAAGAGTCTGGTTTGTGTACACGAGTGACAAGATACAAGAAGGACAGGGTGCAGAAGCCAATGAAATGTGCCAAATATACACGCCTGTATGTATTTCTCTGAGTGGGTCTCTGTAAAGCAGTATGAACATTTCTTATATTTTAATGTAGTTCATCTTTCAGATTAGGGTTTGGGATAAATCCAATTTCATGAGCATCAATGCCCCATTAGTTTTTCATGATCAAAAGAAATACAATGGAAAACTCAGGTAAAATTAATGCTTAAGTTAGCACGGATGATAAAATCACTGTCTCTGTTCAAGGTACAGATTTTATTTTTCATTCCAAGATACTAAGCATAGCTTCCACATTTCCAAAGCTTTACTTCTGTGCTGCAGTCAATCATAGACAGTTGTGTGAAAACACTGAAGCCTTCCTTCTGCAATAATTGTCCTTCTCCTGGATGATAGTAAATGTTTGTCTTCAGGGGAAATATTAAATTCATTTAAAAGTTTGCCATATGTTTGGCATTTTGCCTAACTGTAAAGGTAAGAAGACTGATTTACAGAAATAACTCAAAGGCTTCCCTAACCTTCTTCACTGCCTTTGATAGAACATTTAATTTCAGACTTTTCTGAAGAAGACATGGTATGTTATAGTTACCTAATGCAAATTAAGCTGTGACTCCTTTTTTTTTTTTCTTTTTTTTTTTTTTAATGTGGACCTATGGAAACAATGTAATAGTTTTCTTTTGTAGTTAGTTGAAATTACTAATCATCCTACTTAAGGGCTCCAATAGATAACTTTGTTTCATTTCTACTTAGAAAAACAGACAAGCAAACAGAGAGAAAAAACCCAAAACCAAACCAAGCCATTCACTGTTACCTGCTCCTTCTAAAAAATGACAGGAGAAATAATAGTGTGTCAGACAGCACTTTCCTTTAAATAGGAGCAGATCCAGTGGCTTAGGGGGCACTGTGTTACTGACTGAACCGTTTACAGATGAGATTCAAAACTGAATTCCTTCCACTTTTAGGTGCTGAGGATCCTATAAGGCTTCACCAGGATAGGAGTGCTGACTCCGCTATGAGGACAAAATACCAGTTAAAGTTTTTATACTTTGACCAGTTTAGTTCCCCAGGTAGTTTAATTTGAGAGCAGCATTCTTTACTACCTACATTAAAATCATTGTTGTCTAGTGTTTTTGTCCTGCAATGCAGAGACTTTAACTCAACCACTTTGTTGGTGCATGCTGTGCTAGCTCGTGGTAATAGTTCTGGTGAACATATGCAATGTTATAAAACAACTGGGGATAAATGTCTTCAACATCCAAAATCAGTGTGTGCGAGTGCATGTGTGCATGCCAGAGAGGCACAGTTGTTACTGTACCAGTACTGACATTCCTGTGGTGTGTAACATTTATGTAATACTCTCCAGGGAAAAATCTGTATTTAAAAGTGATTTTAAAAAAATTAAAAAAACCCAAAACATCTCTGAACTCAGTTTAACTTTAATCACCGGTTTTAATAAGGACTGGATATTTATCAACAATAGAAATAAACACATTTTAAATGTAATTCAGTCGTTAGTTCACATCATGGTTGTATGGAAGACTTCAATCTACATCTCAGACTGATAAATGAAATTTGAAGGGTATGGAAAATCCTGTTTCGTGTCTGGAAGCTCCTGCTCTGGTTAAGAACTACCTTTCTGTTAATACAAGTAGTGCTGAAATTTATCAGTGTTATCAGATTGAATCAAACCAGCTAAATACCAGTGAGTCATCTGTTCCATGCAGATGAGCATGAGCTCCTGCTTGGACAGTTAACAGTTAGTTAGCTCTGGCAGACCTGTCCTGCAAAGCGGCCTAAGCTAAATCAGCCATCGTGACATGTTGGGGCACGGTTTACTTTGCAGGCAATGCAAAATAAAGGTGGCAATTGACATGACAGGAAGGAGAGGAAATACATAGAAAAAAAATCAATATAAAGTGATTCTATTCATGGAAGAGATTCTATTCATCTTCTGCTAGAGGAAGGAGATGCATATACGTAGGTCATAAGTGGTCTACAAAGGTTTATATAATCCAGCACGTAAATCTCGCTAGCATTAATTGTAGTAGAAATCTTAGTTTCCTTGGTCAACAGTGTTCTAGTTTAAAGAGAGTAACAGTCCAGTGATAAATCAGGGTGAGGTGCTTTAATTTCACCACTTATTTGATGGGCAGTCTCAGACATCCCTGAAGCACTCTGTAACTTCATGTATGACATGAACATTGCAAAATAATTGCAGAATGAATATTGTACAATAATGTTTTAAAGAAATATTGCGGAGCTAATACTGAAGTGTTAGTGTCTCCATTACTCTGTAAATTGGTTTTGATTATACAGTTTTGCTTTCCATTTCCAGCAAATGAAGCTACATGGAATTTGAAAATTCAGTCCAAGAACTGAAGTAGAATTTTTAAGAAGCTCCTGAATCGGGAGCCAAAAAAATCATGTTTCCTGTAAGGGAGAAGGAAGACTGGCAGGATGAGATTTTTCTTTCCTCCAAAACCAAGCCTTATCTGACAAACTACTGATACTGAGATACTTTAAATAATGTACCATTACTTTTTTGGACTGGTCTTAATATGCAGATGGAGAATCAACAGGAATTTAAA
This sequence comes from Grus americana, assembly GCF_028858705.1. Lineage (NCBI taxonomy): Eukaryota > Metazoa > Chordata > Aves > Gruiformes > Gruidae > Grus > Grus americana. Next base: position 84,193,744 of record NC_072853.1, on the reverse strand, counting down.
TGAAACCAGTCGGTTGCATAAGCCTAATCTCCTATTTGGGGGTTGGATTTTTTGGGGGGAAGCAGTTGTTTGTTTCAGTTTGGTTTTTTTTTTTTTTTTTAAATAATGTCTTTGTGCATTAAGCACAACCAGAACAACATAGTCATGTAGCTGTATAAGTAACTGATAAGCAGCTTGGTGACGTTTACACATCTGCAGTTCTTGTATACTGAAAATACATTTAACAGATGCCTGAGGCCTGTAAGAACCATGATTTTGCGTAATAGCAATTGCCATTTATACTTTTGTGGAATTACTTCAAACTTGAACAGAGTTACGCTGGCTTCGTTATCGCAGAAAAGGCAGAGCGTTATTTTACAGTTACAAACTTTACTCCCCACTCTTTATGAAACCGTTTGCTTCTTTTAAGCAAATATTCTTGCAAGGGGGAATATATTTAGGTCACAGACATTGTGATATTTTTCCATCCTCACTCCACCTTACCTAGGTTTCAATATAATTTATCCAGTGCTTACATGGACAAATTTTAAAGGATGTTTGTGAAGTGTTGTATAGAAATACCTAAGCTAGCTCAGGTACTGGCTGCATTTCCACTGTAGGACTGTAGCGACCTGTGAGATTTTTTGGTCTGTTTAGTACTGCACAGTCTGTGATGTTGAACCCTGAAAGTACTTTTCAAGAGGGATCAGTCACATTGTCTTGACTTAGCAGATGGGAGGAGTGAGGTGGTAGGACAGGCGCGCTTTTCCTTAGGACAGTCTGCTGGAGGTGAAACTGGGGACTGCCGTGTCCTTGTCCAAGTCCCCTGTCAGCTGGGGGGTGGTGGACGACACATTGCATATCATCATCCAGCTTCAGGTTTTCCATGCACTGTGGTGGGGTCTTGCACTTGAATTGTTTTGAACTGTTCTGTGGAGAAACCTGCCTCTCCCTGCTGGTGACATAGGTAGCTTGAACTGATGTGCTTAAATGTAGGTGGTCTAAATACTGCCCACCATGCCTACTTCCTGTGCAGTAATCCTGTGGAAAACAACCAGTCTGTGTTTGGCTGACTTCCTGTTTTGGTATTTCCAGGTGTATCATAGAATCACAGAATGGTTTGGGTTGGAAGGGCCCTCAAAGATCACCTAGGTCCACCCCCTGCCATGGGCAGGGACACCCTCCACTAGACCACGTTGCCCAAAGCTCCATCCAACCTGGCCTTGAACACTTCCAGGGATGGGGCCTCCACAGCTTCTCTGGGCAACCTGTTCCAGTGTCTTCATCATGCACTGTATTGTGTCATGATTAATTGCCATTAAGCCCTTATAGCCACAGTTATGGATGCATATATGTTTACACGTGTGCACACACATATTCTTTGGGAAGGTGCAAAGAAATGGAAATCAGCTTTTTAAAAAAAGAACGCTGCTCGGTATTGTTAAAAGCATGTAAAAGTTACTGATCACATTGTGTGGCAGTACAATGAGCTATTCTTTGAGCCAACTCTGCTTGTTTTCACAGATGGGAATATGCATTTCCATGATTATATTAAATGATTTATTTTGAATAATATTCTGTGATTAGACCACTTAACTGAATGAGTAATATAGTTATATCAAAGATACATTTGGATTTGAATTCTGTTTAATTCACATCTTACTCTTATTGGGTGGTGGGAGAGCTGTGAATGAACATTTTTTGGTCCAAGAGACTATGAAGTGCCTTTCGTTATCAATAATTATGTCTTGCCCAGAGTAAATATTTTTGTTCTGTCTTTTCCCTGTAAACACCATTTCTGTATAGGGCAGTCATTAGAATGAGGCTTAAGCTGACACTTGGAATTGGGTCAGGGGGTGAAATTTCTCAGGCTTAGATTTCTGGCTAGGATTCAGTCAAACCTTCTGTCCTGTTCTGCTATTGATGGTACTCAAATTGATAGAATAAAGAATTTTAAAAAATGAGCAACATAGAAACCATCTCTCTAGTAGTAGGGCAAGCATTTGAGATATTCAGAACCAGCTTTAAGACCCTGTCCCAGTGAATCCTGTACAAGTTGTAACGTACAAGTGCTCCTTCAGTAGAGAACCTTCCTATAATTCGTAAAAAAAAAAAATAATTTAGCAATAGTGGCAGGACAGGAAAAGTGGTGCTATTAATTCTGGGGGTGTTCGAGTGCGTATACATGTGTTTGTGCATATTTGAAGGAAAAAGTATTTGCTGAAAGGGACATAGCTCCTTTCGTTTGTTCAATAGTGAAAAAGATTTCATTTGACTGTAAGAAGGTATTTTTAACTCTGATATATTGTATTAGCACCTGGGAACTGCTGACTCTTCTAAGTGTAAAATCTTGGCTTTCAGGAGAGGTGAAATAAAACTAGGGCATATGAGCAGCACTGTAGCATGGCAGCTATTAACTGCCCATGGGAACTGCCAATATTTAAAAATAAAAAGGAAACTAATTTATGTCTGGATTACAGTCCTCAATCACTATTTCTTTTATGTTTTACATTTTGTTCTTTCTAATAAATAATAAGCTTTCTTACTGGAGTCATAAAAAAAAAGCTACACATCATTTATTACATGCAATTTCCACACACTTTGCTGATGAAGAAAATTTGTTATATATTTGCCATTCATTACAGCATGATTTCTTGCATTCATATTAGGGAATTTGTGCTCAGTTATTATCTTGCCTATTCAGCCAAGAGAGATCTTAAATATTTTTGTATTTGCATGGCAGAAGATGTAAAATAATCAGTTCATTTAGCATTGTATGTTAAGTTGGGTTTTTTTCTGTTTTTTTTTTTTAATTGTGAACTGTCTAAGACTTCTTTTAGAAAACTGCTGAAAAAATGTAATGTTTGTTCTTATACTCTTTCATTTTCAATGAATGCACAACTAATGCTTTCAAATCCGTCATAGCTTTGTATTAGAAACTCTTCTAAGTGGTTTTGGAAAGTGGTAAGACAATCTGCAAGCATACATATGTTTTCAAGTGGTGCTCAACATTTCTAGCCGGTCGAGCTTCTTTCAGTGTCAGGTAAAGACTGCAAAGTATTCATGGTACAATTGATTCATACAAGGTCTAGTGTTTCCTATATAAACTGGATTTATTTGTTATACTGTATATTCTCCGGACAGCTATCCCAGGCATAAGGTTCACAGTGCATTAACACGTTGGGTGCCCCAGGGTTGCCCCAGGGAGCAGCGTGGTGGGAAGGTGGTTACTGTTCCTCGAGCAGATGACGTGACCTGCTGCCAGAAGTGCCTTCAAGCAGTAGCAACCTCTTCCCAGGCGTTCACCAGGTGTGTTCTGGGCATGCAGGCTGTGCGCGGGTTTATGAACGAGGAGCGGGTCCCCAGTGCCGGCAGAGTACCGGGGATCAGTCCCCGGCTCGCTGCTGGGACATAAACACATTGGCCTGGCGGCACGTGTGGCTTGCGTGCTGTACATGGAACGCTTTAGGTTTAGAGGTGGTGATCCTTTACATGAGTATTGTTCTGGAGGAGGCCTTTCTGTTTCTCAGATTCTGCTCAGACAACTCCATTATGATAATACTAACCATGTTTTATACTGTAAGTGAAAAACATAATGTCGGAAAAACTGTTGACCTCTTAAGGACAAGTCAGTAGATGGATGTGTGTTACTGGAGAAGGGAGCCCTTGAGAGCATAGAAGAACTTATGGAGAATTTATGCAAGATGACTCAGCCAGTAAGTTACTGCTTTTTTGTGGGGCTTGGGGTTTTTTGTTGTTCTTTTTTGTTTGTTTGTTTAGTTTTGGTTTTTTTCTTGGGTTAATTTTCTGCCAGAGTAGAGAGCTATGCCATTTTATATGAAAGTTTGGCAAGTTCCAGATCTTTTGCAGTGGAAATGGGAGGAGCAACAGGCTGGATGTGGGGAAAGAAAAATAGGCCACCTTTATTTTGGTAATCTTTCTTTAGCCATGAGACAGATGAATGGAAAAGATGACCGGACGGATATTCCTCTGTACCCAAATTTGAAAAGTAGTCTCCTAGACAGAAACCTATTCAGGAGGTTTGTAAATACCTCTCAAGCAAAGCCAGCAGGAAGACCTTTGTTGACTGTATAGCGTTGTGTTGTGACTTGAAGGCTAATGAACTTGAGCTGTTTCAGACTATATAAGGTCAGGTGAGGACTGATTTCCTAAAGCTGTTAATGCCCACCGTGCTACTGAAGTCAGTTTGGCTCATTGTTGTTACCTTATGGCAGTGTGTTTGGTCAAATATACTATGTCATGTCAACATGCCTATATGTTTCCTAATTCTGAACCGAGACGGGAGGAGTTCCCATTTATGGTTTTTCTTTTAAGAAAAAAAGGTATAACATTCTTGGAATGCAATGAGTTTACTCCACAGGACCATTGTGTGATAATTATTGCTCATTACATTATAATGAGCACTTGCTCTATTCATTGTGGAGCTTATTATATTTTAATGAGTATTGTGACTCCCCTGCAGAGCAAAACTCAAGAATCTCCCTGTGCACATGGCTCATTTAAATGGATGTGTTACGTGTTTTGGGACTTGCGTGCATGTATTTATGTGCAACATATAGCTGTAATTTTGCTTTTAAAAACAGGGTACTACTTTTCTTAACTTTGCAGAAATCCAAAACCATGGATGCTTCTGTACTTAGCATTCATATTTCATACCAGGTGAAAGATGAGTGGTTTTATTAAAAGACTGTCGTATTAAAGGACAGCTTGTAAATATTTTGTTCAGGACTTCAACATATTCATTAAAATTAAAGCTCATGAATTAATGTGATTTGGTATGCGACCCCCTCCACATCTACAGCTTTTAGATGCAGGTTTATGTTTTTTGAAAAATATTAATAAACATTTAAGCAAGTTTATGGCATCTGTAAACTAAATAGAGGAACTTTAATATAGAATTTACTTTTGTCTTCTGAGTATCATCGATATTCTGGCATCACTGTATTCAAGAAAAGGAGAACTAGAAACTGAATGCCATACAAATTGATTTGTAGACAAGGTCTTAAGCCCATCGGTCTTTCTAGTCGCTCTTTGTAGATTGCTGGTGATCTTGCTGTGACACCAGATCTTTTGATAATGACATTCCTGTAATGTCCACATACAGTGTTAGCCTTAAAGGGAAACACTTTGCTCTTCTCTATCATCTCCTGATGTTGCCACACAAGCAGCTTCAAAACAAGGTAGACTGTTTGAAAAATACTGTTTTATCAACATTCAGACTTAAACATATGAACTGATTTTCTGATATGGCAAAGTTGTTTATCCTTTCTGAAACCTGAAGGCCACCTTCATTTTCTTATTCTAAAAACTGCAGTATTAATAAATTCAAATGGATAGATAGCTCTTTAATCAAACTACACTTTTGCTTTCTGTAACCCTTCCTCTACTCTGTCACTTTTATTTGAACATCTTTTACCATCCACAGAGACTTGCAAGCAGGAATTTACTGAATTTATGAGTACACAGCAATTATTTATTGGCTGATACAAACAGTAGATAGGTAAGGCTAACCTGCTCCTAGGCAGAACGTTATAATACCTACTAACTCAGATGTGGGTTCCTGCTGAGTCCCTGCACACCAGTTACCACTCAGGTGGGGAAGTGCGAACCTCCGTTGCTGCCAAGGATGTGGCAATCATTGTTCTCGCTGAGTTTTTGTCTTCCCAACTCCCCACATTTTTTCCTCATGTCTTTATAATTTTTCATGACTTTTTATACTTTTTCATTACTTTTTCATTACTGCCCACTCTATATTTTGACTTCTGTCTTTATTTTAGCTGTAGCTAAATTAGAGGTCCAGGTTCTTTGCCACATTTTGGTGGAGTCCTCAATATACCTGACGTTAAAGAACATTACATTTGGAACAGAGATGGACTTTGATTAGTTGCAGAAACAAAGGATTTAAATTGATAGTTTAAATCCAATTTGGCCCCATATGTGCTATAACTGTGAACATATTTTATCTGCAGGAAATGTTAACTTATGGACTGCATATAATGACTGGCCTTTTAAACGCCTGTCTCCCATATATCTCATGCCAACGAAAGGAAGTGGTGTATATCTGATGTGCAATTCTGCTGAGTAATTTTAGCAATTGATTAAAAAAAAAAAAGGACAGGATAAAAGAGACGAAATAAAAAATTCAATAACGAAGTAAAAGTATGTCATTTAAGAAAGAGATTGAAACCTTTTTTTTTTGGGTATGATACAAGAACAGAAAGGCATGACTAAACCTGTTTTTTGCTCCTCTTGAAGTATGGTTCCAGATTATTGTAGTAAAGGTGTCAATTAGAGTCAGCTCCTTTATGCCTCCTTATCTTTTTCTTTTCACAGGAAGATATAGTTTGTTTTACAGTTTGCCACATAATGAAGTTGATTTTTTTTTTCCTCAAGAAGTTATTTATGCAGTAGGTATTTTACTCCTAAAGAGGATTACAGGCTTAGACCCAATAATGAGTGTTTATAAATTATTTTTAGGATATTATGAGCAATATGCCAGAGATTGAAAATTATACCTATCTTCTGCTTAACTTGGGCACACCAGGGCAAAATATATTTGCATACTGAGTTGGATCCCAAGCTTGAGATGTGTTGAGATCCTCAGCCAAGGGTATCAGCTTTTTATTGGCACTCCTGCTCAACAGCATGGAAAGAACTTTTTCAATGGAGATGGCTTCTGTTGGTATTAACCTGCCCATCATACTGACCAAGGGACTTCTCCACAGCTACCATCGTTATTGTAGCCTGAATAAAATGCACAGAAAACCTGCATTCAGGAAGCAGGTCTTTGCAGCAGGGTTGACACCAGGACTTCCTCAAGAAGCCTTCTTCAGACGTATCAATCTCATTTTTGGATATTGGATACCACCCTTGTCCCTTCTGCAACAGTTGTTACAGTAGTGCTGGAATCATCTTTACAGATTTAGGAAACTGTTCCTAATTGCTTGACTCTGCCATTTTTATGATAAGGAGGTTTCTTCTTGCTATGAGGACTAAATGAATTCTGGATTTCAAATCTTTGCATAAATTGAGGGAAAGATCTCTACTAACCAGACTGATTTTTCGACACTTGAAAGATGCTGAGTGGAAAACATTAATCTTTTCTATAGTACGGTCCAGTTGAATGTTATAATTTTTTTGTTTTGTTTTGTTTTTTTACTTTTCAGCTTACCTTAAAATGACTGGTCTGTTTATACCTGTTGTGTGTTCTCATGCAGATATTTCCTTTGTCTTTGTCTCTGTTCCTCAATGCATAAGCATATCCTTTCATTTTTATTAGCTTACTCTGCAAGGTGTAAATAACTATAACAAATACACCATTCCTGTGTGAGACATCTCAAAAATGTTGTTATTGAATAGATTCCCAAAGGCCCTGTGAGACTGGCATCTTAACATTTATTCAGTCTGATCCTCTACAGTTTGCACTTTTTCAGTTCGAAAGACCACATAATTCTCTACTGCCTAAAGGCATGAGAGATTCGTTTTTCTCACAAGCAAAATGAATAGGTATTTTCAGCTACCTCCATTTTGTTTAAAGTTTGTCTTTGAAAGCTTAGCATGATGAATTTGAGATTTCCTTTCAGGCACATACCTATTTCTTTCCATTACTTATATTTGAAGGTTATACGTCTCACTCCTCATTGCTCAAGTGCAGTAGAGGATTATTGAACTCTTCTTTGACGGGTAGCTCCAACAGACTGCAGTACTACTTTTCCTTTTGAAGACCTTTTTACACCTAAAGTGGCTTGTGGTATCTTTGATGTTGCCTAATTGGAATCTCAGAAGTGAAAAAATAAATAACTGAATGAAGAGGTGAGCTGCGTGCCTAAGGTTGTACATAATCTTATTTTCTTTCAATCGTTCTTCTATTCCTATGCCTTACAGCCAGGTAGCCCTCTAATACTACTGCTTTATTTATCCCTATCACTCATTCCTCTATTTGAGTCTCTCAATTATCTGTCTCCCACACCTTGAACAGAAGCTCCTGAATTTGCATTTGTCTTTATGCTCCCTCTGAATCCTGCTCAAAACTTTTAACTGGCCTCTATTTAATGGCTTGCCTTTCTTGAACAATTATTTTTCATCCTGTCTCATCTACTTGTCTCACCTATTTTAGGCTTCAGTTTTTTAGGATGGGACTGTTTGTCTTAAAACTCTGTATAAATACTGTTCACACAGCCAGCTCAGCAGAAGCCTTGCAGCTGGTTTGGCATTACCCAGCACAATGCTACAGCCCGACTGCCAACGGTCCCATGGAAGAGGACATGGGGATCTGGTGGGCAGTGAATTACAGGCGAGGCAGCTGGGCACCCTTGCAGCAGGGAAGGCTTCTCGATGGCCAGGCACAGCTGGCGGGTCAGGGCAGGGGATTTTCCTCTTCCATTGCAGCAGGACAGCTATGTCTGGTTTGCAGTGGTCCAAAACAAGAGTGAGGTCAAGAAAATGCAAAGTGTTGTGTGGGACGCCACTGAGGTGCTGGAGGATCTGTTTTGGCAGGAGATGAGAGAGATGAGAGAGAAGGCACCGCAAGGAGCTGGTTGCAGGAGCAGTCAAGGAGCCAGAGCCGGGTTCTCCTGGGAGGTGCACAGCAACAGGGCAGGGGACAGTGGTCACAGGTGGCAGTGAAGGACACTACCATTGCATGTAAGGAGGCAGCTTTTCACAAGGAGCGAGGTTAAGCACTGGAACATATTGCTTAGAAAGGGACCTCCATCCATGGAGGTTTTTAGAACCTGTCTGGACAAGGTCCTAAAGCAACCCAACCTAACTTGAAAGTTAGCCCTGCCTTGAAGAGGAGTCTGGACTAGATGATCTCCAAAAGTCCCTTTAAACCCATATTTTTTTCTTTTATTCTCTGATCTGCAGTCCTATTTGCAGTAAATGCTTACTTTATCATTTGCTATTTTTTAAAAATAACGTGCTGAATTCTGTGGAGTTATGTGGTGATTTCACAGGGATCAAATCCAATTCTAAGTCTTTAGCAATATACTTCTTAATAGTCTTGACATGGGAACGTATTGCATCTATTAAGTATTCCTTTTCTTATTTGAAGGCTGTATATGTACGGTAAAGCTATTTTTGCAGGAATATTTCTGTAATAGGGACAGTAAGTTACGATATGAAGTTCTGTTCATAATAAAAAAAAAGCATGGATTTTATTCAAAAATAGAAATAATGAGTTATAAAGAGAATTAAAACAAGAACAATATTGAAAGAAATATAAGTAAATTGGACAATAAGATTGCAATGTGATAGTTTTAGGCCATTCAATCATTTCTCATATCACAAAACAAAAAGTGCATGGTATGACAATATGACACAGGTTGTGCTCACTTCTAGTTACTTTGGATGTGAATGTCCACTCCAAACTTCAGTAATTGGAGTAACCAGATTAGAGAATTAGACTCACTTCTGGAGGACACTTTTTTACCTGCACTGATTATGAAGCCAAGTCCCCTTCTTCCAGAAATGTATATTTTTATAGAGAGTTAAGAGTATTTGTGGAGAGGTAGGAGCATTAGTGAACAGAAAAATTCAAGACTTGGAGCCACAAGAAGGATAAGTAGAGCTTGCTTGTCATAATGGCAAGAGCAGAATTGGCTTATAGTGTTTGACGTCTATAAGGCCAAAGGAGAAGATGAACCTGTGAAGGTGAAACAAAATGTTTATGACATCTTGGGCTGAGATACACAAAATAGAGTCTGATTACCAGGAGGACCAAAGATTTGTTCAGCACTGGAGTCGTATCTGAAGGAAAGAAGTTGAAGCCCCAGGAAGCAAAATGACTCAGATGGACAACAGAGCGTTCTAGAAAATAATGATGAGAAACAGCTTCTTTGTGTACTGAAAACATTACCTTAATTTCTAAGATAACCCTCTTATTTAGTAGGACAGAATTTAAAGTCCTTCTTCTGATTTCTCTGAGTTTAGAATTATTTTTTTCCCCTCGAGTGGCATGCCACTACAATTAAGAACATTAATTTACAGTGTGGCCTGGCAGAAAATACTAATCTGTAGTGCTTTTCTCAGTGGATTGGGACCTAGCTGGCAATAAGCAAAAGGAAGCACCAAACGCCCTGAAGGTCTGAATCTACTGCTTCACTTCTGTGTATGTTTAATATTTTCCTAATTTCCAATGCAGCTGCATTTGATAATCCTAAGTAAATGCTACGTGTGTAGTGCATTGTGCAACCTTTGGAGAAATATCAAGCAACCTTCTTATTATTCCCCCCTAGCATATGCTAAATAGCATGGAGAAAATAGGTCTCTTGCAGATGGACACAGGAAAACAATACAGACATTGCATTAACCAAGATACCATCTTTTTCATTATTTGTGTTCATTTTCAGGAAGAATAATACCATGTTATATGTTTGTCTGCTTTAAGTTCTGTGGGAGTGTGTTTTTAAAACAAAAGTATTTTTAAATGGTTTTGCTAAGTTGATTTCATCCTTTAGTTTTGATGTTTCAAGTGTTCTTTATCTGGAACGTGGGACCTATTCTTAGGCAAGGAACAGCTCAGTATCAGCTTAGTGAGATTACTTTCTGTTATGGTTTGCATGGACTACTGTATTTCATCTTCTCTCAAACACTATTGATTGTATCAGCTGGCACCTGATGGAATCGTAATTGAGTTCAACTGCCAGCTCTGGCCAGCTACTTCAGAATAATCAAATGTTTCTATTTCTTAGAAGCAGCAAGAATACTGTATCATTTTTGCTGTTGCAGTGTCTCCTAGAAACCCCTAATTTTTTTCTACTGTTTTCAAATGAGAAAGGGTAATTTAGGGGTTTTTTTGTGTTCCAGCATAAAAATCAAATTAAAGTGTTTTATGTCCAGACAGAAATTATGAAAGTAACTACTTCGCTCTTACCTTTTCTTTCTTTTCCATGGAAGCAGTGTCATCTATTTGAATTTATTACAGATTGCTGTCCGTGGAGAGAGAAAACATGGCATATCTCTGGTGTTTATTAGTGACTGCCTGTCTTTTTTATAATTTGAAGAGTTAAAGATGCAGAGTTAGCATCACAGTAACATTGCTTTGCAAGTGCCTTTGATATTCCCTTCTGAAATTTACGATCTGTACAGAACCAGGCCTACAAACAGCTCTTAATCCAGTTACTGAAAAGGGACTAAATTAAATGAATAATTCCCATGCTATTTCAATAAGATCCTCTTTTTCATTTCTAGGTGTTGTGGAATGAGCAAAGAATGAAATTTATTTGAAGTAAGCAGAGAGAAGAACAGCCTTCTGGCTACAGCACTGGCCCGAGAAGAAGGTGAATTCACTGTTTCCTTACTTGTTGCAACAGAGCCATTTTTATCTTGTGTAGCAGGAAACATTTACTTACATTTAATGATCAGTCTTGGTTAGAGATGTATCCAAAGCGGCTGAACCACTGCCTGATTTTTACCACTGGTTCTGTGCGACTTGGCGACAAACGTGCTCTTAGAGACAGGCTTTATGTGTGTCCAACTCATAAGAGCTGGAGCCAGCTGTTGTGGCCGTAAGATGACCAAGTAATGGAAAGAGTCAGGAATCCCCAAAGTAAAAGTATCTGGACTGTTTCCTCAAGGTACCCTACTCACAACACTTTCTCTCAGTTGCATAGTAAATTTTAAATGCTGCTGTGTTCAGTAAGCTCTTCACAACAGCTATTTCCTTGTAGGAATGTGGCCAGTCCTGGAATAAGTCTTATCGTGTAAGGATATGGTTTTATTAAATGCCCCCACCTGCCCTGTGAGAATCCTCTTGGTTTCTTTTTTTTATTGTTTTTGGCTATTCCATAAATGTAAGATAACCTAGAAAACTAAGGAGTTTTGTTCTTTTTAAAACTTTAAGGCTGTGGTTTGAAATGCTATCTTGGTTGCCACTGGGCTTGGTGGAAAGATTACAGCTCCAAGCCTACCTCAGCTGCTCTTCATCACATCCTTCCAGACGTTATTATATCCTCCTGTCTGTCAGTAGAATTCCTTAACAGCAGAATTGCCTCTCCTTAACTTGTCTCTGTCAAATAACCTGCATTTAAAAACAAAGTTTAATCTGATACTAAACGTTTTGGCTGGCACCGGCACTGGCTATGCATGCAGTTAAGCTGGCGGATCTGAGGAGGCAGCAACATACGGAGAAGAAAGATGTTAATGAGCAACTGGGGCAGGTCGTGGATGGTAACTTTTTCACTTAACTTGCTGTCAGCCAAAAAGATATCTAGTAACAACTGTGTAGTTTTAGAAGTGTGAAAAGATGGGTGGAAAACTAGCAAAATATGTCATAGATTTGATGATAAAAATAATTTTTCTAGACTTTCTTTTTTGCTTCTTGTCTTGCTGTGATTGGTCCCAAATGCAAGTTTTCCTCCTCATAACAATATATTTTTACCCTGTGAGCAAGTGCGCAGTGATGCCTCAGTATGAGATTAGTTTTTTATTTTAAATGCGCAATTTTGACTTGAGCAGGGCTCACTAAAAGTGACTCTGAAGATAATGATCCAGAATTTTTGCTGATTAATGCCCGACGCAGCATCAGTGAAGTCAAAACTATTGCATAGAGTGTAACTCAGAAATAGGTTATGAACCTGTGCAGACATCTTTCTTTGGCAATATTTTGAATTCTTCCAAGTATTTCCTAGTACCTGAAGGTCTGCATCATTGCTGTCAAAGGTCATGACTGGGCCTGCAGGTAATGTAGTTGATGTAATGTCCGTTTAGTCTGAAGATATTTTTTTTCTCTCCTCAAAAACCTTCTAGCCAAATGTTATCCGGGAAGTTTTGAGGCATTGATCATGGTTGTTTCCAATACTGTTTTAGTGGCAATATGGTTAAATGTTGTTTGGCATACCTCTTAGAAATGCAGCCTTACTCTGGTAGATAAAAAAGAGCATAAATCTAGGTGGATGTATGTTTGTATACGTCTGTGTGGTTATCTGTGTGCATATGAAGGCTTACTTTCTGGTAAACATCCACAAAAATATGCATGTGGGAAGACACAGGCGCTGCACTTTCTATATCTCACCATATAGTAATAATAATAATACCCCTTTTAAGAGCCATTCTTCATTTATTTAGTGATTTTCTGTAGATCTGTAGAGGAGCACGAAGTTCATATGTGTAGTTCCCATGTTCCAATGGGCCTAGAGCTGACTCATTAAACAATGAAATAGAGGTGGTTTCGTAGCTCCATGTACTAGTCTCGTTATTAAAGAAAGAAAGGCCTACATAGTGGACTTTTGAGGGACTGTTCCACTTTCATTTATTTTGTCAGTAGATTTTGTCAGTAACTGGGTGGAGCTGATAAAATCACAAGAGATTTCTTTCCTGGATCAGACCATTTTTGTGCCTTAGTTAGCTACAACACTGCTTATTTTTTCTCTTAGCTTACAGTTCTTCACAGCACAAATATTTTACAGTTGCAAGTTTAATATACAGATCAAGTTATGTTTCCTAACAGAGAACATTTATGAAGAAAATCTCAGTGGTCACTGAGTGTGCTTGTCTGGTGCTACAGCCTTATTGAAAATTGTAGAGGGAGGAAGATCTAGGCATTGATCTCTACTTTCACAGAAATTTAGCTTCATATAGTGTGACTAATTCTGTTCTGGTGGTGGGACAACATGGTCTGTAATGCTGGGCATCCAGATAAACCTGCAGAGAATCGGAATTGGGCAGCCTGCTGGTGAGTAGGTGAAAAAAGCTGAAAAAGCATCTAAGACTCAATGTTGTAGCTTCTTTCCTTACAATGTGTATGACATATTTGACATGATATGGGAAGGGTCAGTTGTTAGATCTATAAAACTACCCACAAAGCATGACCAAGATAAAAGTCACATGGGGTGGAAGGTCATATTTTCTTCTCAGATGGATGGTTCTTGGGCTGTAGGTGGTTTAGCAACTAAAACTTGTGGAAAAATATTTTTTTAAGTCTTTGATTTTTTTTTTTCTTCCCAGGGAGATCTTTTGTTGTTATATCTTTAGAAGAAAGGTTTGGGTTTTTTTTTTCCTTTGCTATTATCACAGATCCTGAAGTGGCTGATTACTATTGTAGGCTAACCTTATCTAACAAAGTAACATCTGAAGAGGTGAAACAATGCTTAAAGTAATGCCAAAGAGTGAAAAATGTCAAGATGTCAAAAACGTCTTCTGGATAGGTTGAAAGTTATTTTCAAGAGTGCATAAGTGAAAAGGAAAGAAATTAGGTCTATTGGGCCTAACTCCAAAATACAGTTTGGCTGTGAAAACTTAGCTGCGCTCCACAATGACAGGGCTTCTTCGTCTGAGAAACGCAACCAACGATACAGCAAAAGCCTAAAGCAAGTCGGGTGGCTGTAGTTCAGATTTAGCCTCATCATAAACAAGTTGAGCATTTTTTTTCTTTTACAAGTGCATTGTTTATAATTACTTTCAACATTACTGTTTTGTGGTGGTTTTGTGGGTGTGTTGTTTTGTTTTGTTTTGTTTTTCCCCTGGGTTTTGTTTTTTATTTAAAAAAGCAAAAGCAAAAAGGCAGCTGGATTTGCTGAGCGTGTTGCCCTGCCTCAGGATTGCAGGTTACCACAAGCAGGGATTTCTAGCATGCTCTCTAGAGTTTTCAAAGGTAAGAGACTTCATGGAAACTGGTTCCAGAGTTTGTATGAAAACATTAGCAGGGGAAAATAAGTCTTCCAGTGATCATTAAGAGGATGCTTATCTATGGGCACAACATGCCCATATTTATATTCCATAAACGTGCGGAATATTCAGGACATAGAAAGAGGTTTTTACATTTCTGTAGAAGCTTTGAATGCTTAAACAAATGTCAAGTTCCTCAGTCATCTTTTTTTTTAATAAAAGTGAGCAAGAAGGAGAACTGTAGCTCATTATACTACGACTTAGGTCGTACTGGGTGCATTTCAATAGTCCTGGGAAGTGGAATATTTTGAAGAAAAATGTCTTGATTTAGGTTAGCACTGAAGGAAATTAAAACTCCCCAAATTCCTGGAATCTGATACTGTGTGAGGAGCAAAAAAGAGAAGTGTATCTCAAAATCTGAAAGTAACTAATATCTTAGAAAATATTTACTGTTTAGGTCTTTAATATGTATTATACTGTATCAGTATCAGCAACTAAGTAATCAAAGAAAGAAAAGGAGGAAAAGGCACCTCAGTGTACACTCTCACCACTGCAAAAAAGTGATTTAATACATAGAAGAATTATTTTGGTTGCACTTTAAACTCTGTAATTTTCTCAGGATTTGGGTGCAGTATATATCTATTTTTGGTTTATTTTGTTTTAATCATAACTGCAAAAATAAGCTGTGTTGCGGGGAATAAACTTTTGGCATGACATTGTAGTATTTTAGTTAAAATTTTATGCAGGCCTTAGGACTTGCTATGCAAAGCAGGTCCCTTTCCTTGGAAAGGGGAAAGACCGATGTACAACTTACTTCCTGGTAACTCTATGAAACACTTGTTGTGTTTAAAAACAAAAGTAAATTAAAAAGAAACACCACAAACAAAAAACCAACAATGACAACAAAACCAAAAGGACCTGTTGATGGTTTCAAAAAGAATGGCAAGGAATTAATTTTTTATATTAATGATAAATGATCTGATCACATATTTAACTATTACAAGGATAATTCTTCAATTACAAAACTCCTCCTTTATTTTGCTGTTTAGTCAGACCAATGCACATTTAGAAATTTTGTGGGGAGAATCTAGAACTGGGAGATTTAGCCAAGCTGTGTGATTATTTATTTCAGAGGTCTTCAAGTAATATTTTCAAGTAATTAGCACCTACCACTGGTTTTAAGATTTACAAAATTTCTCATTAGGATAGTAAATAAGGGTCATTTTAATTCTAAATGGGTTGCATATATCTAAATAAGGGATTTCACTTAATATTGTAGAATGTAATGTCTTGATTTGCAAGTCGGAGCTGTATTTTATTTCATAGTTATGTAGTCGATAGATCTTAGCTTATCGTTTAATAAGGATCACTTACGAATGATGTTGGACATTCTTATTGATTATTTCCATTTATGAAAGGAAGGAAGCAGCTGATGGGTATAAAGATGACTCTTTCAGATGAGCCTGAGCGATGGGCAGCAGGCACCTAGCTCAGCACTCTCAGCTGTTGGTGTCATGCTGCTGTGATGCAATTCAGCAGCATATGTCAACACTTCTGTAATCCTATACAGTGTTTGTTCATTGCATGGATTTACTCCATCACATAAATGAAAAGGATATGGAAAGAAAAGCAGACAACATTTATATAATGAAGTTATTCAGATGTTTGATACATACTACTGTGAATTGCCATGGTTTATGATGTTTCCTACCACTCTGCTTGAACGTAAGTCATAAATACAATTCTTTTGCATTACATACTGTACATCCAGAGAAAGACATTTCAAATTGCACCTTGCCCTCATTTTTGAAGAGTGGGAAGCATTTTATATTGGGACATGATTTACTAGTTGATGTTTGGAAAGGATGTCTACCTAAATTCAATCTGTTGCCTTTTAACCACTTACCTGGTTTGCTAGTACATCGTCACCTAACCCGTAAAACACATACTGGATTCACAGTTGACTACATCTTTTCAAAAGTGCAATGATGTGTTCATATATCTAAAACCTGTCCTTTTTAAAAGTTGCAAATAATATATTTTTGGTTTTAGATTTCATGTGTACTTGAACTACTAGATGTTTTTACGTTTTTAGTTCATCTTACAGTAAAAAAGTATATTTTAATGCACAAACTAAAATTTGAATTTTGTGCTTTGAGGCCAATTTGTGCAAAGTGATGCAGTCATGTATCCAACATTCAGAGTGATGTCTGTTAACCACTATAGGTTTGTTTATATGTTTTGACTTCTGAAGCTCATTTTAGTATGACTTAAATCGTTTCTGTTTTGATACAATTTGTATTCTCCTCATTGCCTAATTATCTTACATGTTGTCAACAAGATCTTTTACTGATTAGGATGGCAGACCTGTAAAATGCATAGATTTTTCTCAACCCCATTGATTGTTGGTGCTGAAGAACAATCTAGTCTGTGTATATGTGATATATTTTCCATATATATAAAGCCTATCTTTTTTTGGCAAATACCATATGGAAAGGTGTTGACATCCCATATCATCCTTTATCATCTGCTTTTACCACAAAATGGTGTCTGAGATGTAGTGTTTCTGTACACATAAAAGGACAGAAAATAAGCACATAACTTGCACTACTCTGATAATTCAGCAAGTGTCAATTTGTGCAAGTATGCCTATAAGTGGTAACTTAAGCAAGTTGTCTTTTTTACTTGATTAATTTTTCCCCCCAAGAGGAAAAACTGGTCAGCTTTGAAGTGGCTTTATAATAAAACTGCAGCAACGTAAAGCTTTTATTACAGATTCACATGCTTAAAAATGTTAGTCATGGCAAAGGTGTGGAATTTTCTTGTCCCTCCTGTCTAGTAAAACTGTAATTGAAAATGAGTGTGTTCATGATCAGAAATGTCCGGGATGTGTGGATTTATCCAGTTCAACAGTATAAAATTTGCATGGAATCTTGAATCAACTTCTGAACCTCTTGGCTGTTTTTGCTTGGTACAGTGATAACAGAGAGTGTTAGATTATATCAACAACTGTGTGGAATTTCATATATGGAAATGTTGATTTACAGAGAGATGTTTATGCTAAAAAGAATGTTTCTTTAGTCATAAAAAATCTCGAACATTTCCAGCCACAATTCTCAGCATGTTCACTGCTCACCCACTTTATTTGATGTATTATCTTCTTTTGTTGTATCACTTACCCTTACTGCCCAAACTATAAATCAGATTTGATATTCACCTGATGATAAAAATGCAATCTAGGTCTTCCTCTAGAGAAGTAGGAGAAGAGCTGCAAGTGCGAGCCTGAAATCTAGGAGCCGGGATAATATTCAGGGAGAATTTCTAAGTCAAACTCTCAAATGTACAGGTTCCTTGAGGCTGTAGGCTTTAGTTTTCCTCAGGAACACTTTTCCTCTGAAGAGTCAGGCTGATCAGACTGATTATTCCTTTCCTGGTAGGCTGGGATAGTATTCATCAGTCTCAATGCAACTGCTCCATAATGTCTAACAGTCTAATTATACCAAAGGCATAAGCTAATTAATTACCTAGAGCTCACTGTGAGAAGTTGTTGTTCATATTTTCTTTATCTGTGGTACAGTTAAGTATTGTGCAGAAGTACACTTCTAAAACCTTATCTATGAGGCTTGAAAGACTTCTGACATGTGCCAACAAAGCTCAGAGAAATCTCACCTGGGTTTTGATAACACTGAAGAAATTGTAAGATTTTTTCTTCTCTTTCATTGCATATTCCTAAACATTGGATCATTATTTCTTAGAGCCCTGTAGAGGTGTGGTACAGAAAGAAGAAATCTCAGATACAGCATAAAAACTTGCATTCATACACTCTTGCATCTGTAGTCTCACAGGCAGATGGTAAACTGACCAAAAAATGAACTTTTTTTTTTTTAATGTTTTGCTTTATAGCCATTAATATTATCTTTCATATATTATTTGCATTATGATACCACCTGCAGGCCATTGTTAGGATAATACATGGGGCCGGGTATTGTACTGATAGAATTAAAAATAAAAAATCATTGTTGGAATTGCTGTCCCATAGTTCTTTATACTCTAATGTTACAGCATTTGCTGTGTGTGTGTGGCTGCCTAGAAATACCTTTATGTATATTTGGTAGAAGACCATTCAAAAATTAGAGTCACAGAATCATGTGGGTTGGAAAGGACCTCTTGAGATCACCTAGTCTGTCCCACCTGCTCAAGCATGGTCAGCTACAGCAGGTTGCCCAGGACCATGTCCAGTTGGGTATTTCATTTCCACAGATGAAGACTTTACAACCTCACTGAGCAACCTGGCTACCCACAGTAAAGACATATTTTCTTGTGTTCATTTGGAATTTCCTGTGTTTCGGTTTGTGCCTGTTGCCTCTTGTCGTGTCTCTAGGCACCACTGAGAAGAGTTCCCTCTTATTCATTCTCTCCCTTCAGGTATTTATACACACTGTTAAGATCCCACCTAAACCTTCTCTTCTCCAGGCTGAACAGTTCCAGCTCTCTCAGCCTTGCCTTGTAGGAGAGATGTTCCAGTCCCCTAATCATCTTCCTGGCTCTTCACTGAACTCTCTCCAGTATGTCCATGTGTCTCTTGTACTGGGGAGCCCAGAACTGGACCCAGTACTCCTGGTGTGGCCTCACCAGTGATGAGCAGAGAGGAAGGATCACCTCGCTCAACATTGCTGGCAAGACAGTAACAAAGCAGTGACAGGGACGTGACATTGCAGGGTTTTATCTTTCCTTTTCCAGTAGGGCTACTTTAAACAATATAAAGCTGGAAAAGTCTACACACAGATGTCACCATGTTTTCAAAGTCAAGAGAAATGAATATTTAGGAATGTGAACTCACCCAATCGGTTAAGTTTTTCCTGCTGTGGAGCCCATCACTCAGTAAGTATGCTTTAGTGGAGTTAAGAAAAAAGATCATTTCTTTATAAAGCTGTGAAAGACAGTGCTTAGAATGCATTAATACAAAATTGCTAGCAGAATTTTGCGGTCTGAGTAAGTTTATAGCTAATTTGATCTCACACTCTCTTAATATTGAACCTAATGAATGGTTTATGGTGTCACTATTCATAAACAGCCACATTACTGCTAATTAGATCTCTGAAAACTTGCAACATATTCTTTGTAAAATGACTTATGGAAAGCCATGTAGTGGCTTCTTGATACTTTAATTTCTGTGTGCTACATTGCATCATTCATTAGCTTTTCTTTTGCAATGGAGATAAAATGCAATCTAAAACTTAAACTTTCATTGGTTTACTCTTGTGGGTGCTTTCACTTTTTTTTGATATTATTGTCATAACTCCAGCACACAGCTCAAAAGAGTCAGAATTCTAATTCTTCTGGGTTTGAAAGAAAATTTATGAGTGAGGCCAAATCACCAGCAAAGCTGGTGTGGACAACAAATGATTGCTGATGGAATCAGGTGTAACAGAAAATAAAACATGTTTGTCAGCATGATGCACAAGGCCTCCATTTTTAGCATGGTAGCAAAGGAGAGATTTAAACTGGAGAATGAAGTAATGTTTATGAAAAAATTGTGAGCGTGAAGTATGACATGAGAGAAAGTTCAGAGAGATTTATTTGGAAATTCAGCAAATAGATGATGGATGTCGGACCTAGACAGATACTAGGATGAAAGTTGAACAGAGTGCTGCTCAGTGAAAGAGAAAGAGTAGCAAGGAGGGAAATTTTAAGTGAAAAGAAAGGAAGAGGCTACCTTTCTCTGATCTAGCAAGGGTTGGGAGTGTGAGATAAGTGTCCTCTGAAAGGGATGACCACTTCAGACAGATCTTACAGATCTTTGTAGTACTCGGAAGGGAGAACTAGCTGAGATGATGGTGCAAAGTTATTTGTATTTTTCTTTTTAGTTAATAGAAAATTTTTCCTCATTTTGTTGCCTCTGGTCAGGGATGGTACATTATAACATTTGAGGGACAGGCTTGGAAAGTCATAGAATCATAGAATTATTTAGGTTGTAAAAGACCTTTAAGATCATCAAGTCCAGCCATAAACCTAACATTACCACGTCCACCACTAAACCATGTCCCTAAGCGCCACATCTATGTGTCTTTCAAATACCTCCAGGGATGGTGACTCAACCACTTCCCTGGGCAGCCTGTGCCAATGATTGACAACCCTTTAGGTGAAGAAATTTTTCCTAATATCCAATCTAAACCTCCCCTGGTGCAACTTGATGCTGTTTCCTCTCATCCTATCACTTGTTACTTGGGAAAAGAGACTGGTGAGTTAGAAAAGAAACTGAGTTTGTATTGGACGATATGCGGAGGTCATACTGCTGTGTAGTACTGCACTACTACTGAGGAGCAGATAGCGGAGTATATCTTAATGAAAACACTTATTTTACGCCTTTACAGAGTTGCTTTTCTCCATTTGCTCTCTCTACTATGCTTGGGGAAAGGGTTTTCTGTTGTGTCCTGTGAGTCATCAGATCTAGGAAGGAAGTGATTTGCAAAAGATTTTTCACATGAAATATCCTATTATTTGTCACAAAGACTGAAGCGGTTTTTTTCAGCTGAAAAACTTATGATCATGACAAATACTGTTGTATGAAAAGAGATGCAGACAGGCTCTCTGGCAGATGAGGTTTGCAAATGATGTCAGTTTTCAGAGGTGGAAAATGAAAGAGTAAACTTGAAATCATTTACAGTGTGAGAGGTACCCTATTTATTAAGCGAACTCTGCAGTAGCTGCTATTTCTGCAAGTTTTTTAGATATGACCCTGTACAGAGTTTATTCCAAAGAACGTTGTCTCACTGAGAGCAGATAGAAAATATGGTTGAAATCGCATTTGAAAGGGAAAGGTTTAATCTCCTTTCCAAATACTAATTAAAACCAATATTCCTGACAAATAGAGCTACCTAAACTCCTACAGAACCTGGGGATCCAACATATATTTATGTTGAAAAATTTTAAAGGCTAGGCATATCCTGACAGCTTTTAAAAACATTTTATTTTATAACACTGCTTTCCTTTTTCCATAGCTCATAAAAATGTTATTAGACTAAAGCAGTTTGTGAAAAGGCTGTATTGTGGTTATGCAGCTGAACTGTCGGACTATGACTATGAACCATATAGTACTGATTGCTCTTCTTCCTCTTTTTCTTACTCTCCAAATACTAGTTTACGTTAGGCATACCCAGTCACTCAATTGTACATCTTTATGTGCATTTGAATTGAGAAGCATCTTACATACTTACAATACTGTATTCCTTCATAATTTTTAAATAGTTACATTTATATTATTATGTTTGCTCTCTTAGTGTAAAAAGCTGCTGTCAGTAATACAGTGCCATGTACGTACAATATGTTTCTGTGTGTTACTCCCAAGAAACAGGAAAATTATAATCCTTTTGCACTATGATCTTACATTTTTCCTGGCAATTAAAGAACAGTAGAGTTTGTCTTAGAGTATTATGATGAATTTTTTGTGAGTCCTCACTATGAAAGGAGACAACATTATTCAACCAATTAAATTGCCTGGAATGGAGAAACTTCTAATATCTAGTGGATAATTATAACTTGTAATAGTGTATACACATAGCTGTATAAAATTTATGGGATCTGTACTGACTAATGAACAAAGTGAAGCAGATAATAATATCAGTTGTTCGAATATTTTGCAGTATTGAAATACAATTTCAGCTAGTGTTTCTTCTACTAGTGGAACCTGTCTCTTGGCAAGGGCTTGAATATGTATTTCCTAGATATCCCAGTTCCAAATGTCGCTTATTAGAAGCTGCTTGTGTATAATAAAGATCATGACCAGGTCTCTTACGGGATAGGTAACAGACTGGTTTAGGTACTAGTCATCCTTGGTGCTCATTGAGTATTGCTGTGTTTAGTGATACTCTGACCACTTTGCACATATAATGATCAGATAGTATTTAGCTGTACACGGGAGGTGGTTTTATCAGTAAAGGGAATGAATCCAAAAGACAAGATATTAATTCTGATTCAGCCAGTGTGATTATGGATATTTCATTTGCAGTAATTGCTTCTGTAAAAATCTTGTATCAATGTTTGGTTGATACCTGAGCTGAGCTAAATTAATACAGTTGGATTCCTTTTATTTTTAGCTTCTTCCGTGACGAGGAGACAAAACACCTGAGTTAAAACTTGTGTGTTAGCAGTGGTTTTATTTCTTGAAACTTTTGCATGCCTGTTAAGAATTATCTTCATATGCCAACACAAAGTAATTTTAACTAAAATACAGATTATCTCTCTTGCATCTTCCTAGTGTCATTGTATGCATGTTTCTAGTCTCTTTTTAGAAAGACCTGGTGCATCTTCAGGTTGAATTTGGACACATTGCCATTTAGAATAAACAGACACAAAATTCTTGACATATTCTACACAGTGGAAATTCTGAGTATGGACTGACTTCATACACGTCTTCAGAAATCTAACTTTGTGTTTGTGTTTAAATAATGAAGGGATTGCATATATTTTCTTTCAGTAAGTTCCAAAAGAGAAAAAATTGTCTTATGTGTAGATGCTTCCTTTATAGGTTGTAACCAGGAGGACTATTTTCTCATGTTTTAGATTTAATATTCTGAGTTACATGTTCAACATTCATACATCATGTATGCCATATTCTGAATTCCATCTCAATTAGCTAAATCTTAAATTCTAGACAGAGTAAAGACAAGCTGGGATGTATATATTTAAATATCCTTTACGTTAGTACACTGCTGCAGCATGTAAAGGAAAAGGAACTCAATCTAATAATACATACTGTCTGTGTATGTATGTGTATCTGTTATCCTGCCCTCCTCCACTGCTAACAACTTTTTAAACCATTGGCCAGTTCTTGCCAAATTCCACAGATGGTTAGAAGTCTCAAAGATGTAAAGTTTCCTATAAATTTTACAAAAATAAGTACTGTTTCTAGGGGGAAAGACTGCTGTGTGATAACACCTTCTACTAAATATCCCACAATCAGGAAACTACTTGAGTTATTTTGATTTTGGTTTTATGATATAGCTTGAGCTTGTAGTGTTAGGAAGTGTGTTTCTTTCTAGAGCTGTTGCAAAAGAAGGTGCTAATTGTATCACAGAGGGACAGTCTTCAAAGTTAAAATGGTTTACAATTAAAGGGACTTCAATTGATGCATTTTTGTCATTTCTGCTGTAAATATATGATTGGATAAAAACCTTGTATACTGGAAAACTGTGCAAGGAAATTTTTTCTGACCATTCCTGGACCATATGCTATTCAGTGTTATACCAGAGTGCTTTACCAAAATGGAGAAAGAAGTTCTAAGAAGGATGACAATTTATGGACTGTTAAAATAATAATTTTAGAAGCTTATAGAAAATAATGTTAGGAAAACCTTTTTGTCATGTGGAACACCAGTTTACTGTCAAATATGTATTTATAATACATTATTTTTTGAGATATTACTTAAACAATTTTAATGAGTGTTTTTTTCCTTATGTACAAACAAAAGGTGTTGCTTCTGCCACTGTTGTTCAGTACAGTGAACTACAAATATTCTGTTTTTATATGAGTCACTTCACCATGTCTCGAGTGTGCATAACAAAGCACTGTCACCAAAACGCACTCATGAAAGACTTTGATAGTCACTTACTAAAGACTAAATGTGGGTGACCCAAAACTTAAAGACAGTTTAGTTTAAATAGTAGTTTGTTCAGCACTGGAGTGATAGATGGTGCTTGAGCAGAAGATGCAGGACTGTGCACACTAGGGAACTGTGATTCACAGACTGACTACCAAGTAGAGAAAGACAAGGTTCCCAGAATCAAGCTCTGACAACAAACTCGTTCTGGATATAGGACAAAAAATTAATAGGTTTTGTGTGTGTATGTGTGGGGAGTGGGTATATATATGTTTTAATGCCTGAACACAAGTATTGGTGAAAATAAGAGGAACCCTGTCTCGAAGAGCTGGGATTTTGTCCTATAAAGGACATTGATTTATTTATGTGAATATATTGATTATTTCAGTGAATAAACATTTGCAAGACAATGATCTGAACTTTTCCTTATAGTTAGGAAGATCAGACCTTGAAAAACTTTGAAGTTTTCAAATGATAATTTAAAGTGATAAAGCTCTTGCTACTTGTCTTTTGAAAACACAACTTAAGGACCTAGATCATTTAGACATTGTTAAAAAAACCTTCCACCACTCATGTCATGCCATTTCATTTACATGACCTAACCAAGGCTAACACGGAGTAGTTGTGGGTTTTTTTGTCTTCCTCACTAGTGGAGGAGTTTGAAAGTTCCGTTTAATGTAAACTTTCATGATTATTTATTAATTCTGTACTTAAATTACATAACCAGGAAACTGTCTGTGGTGAAAATTTAAACTTTTCATTGAATGGCCCATTGGTGATGATTCTGCTGTAATTACTTTCAATAAGCTAGTACTTTCTGTAAGCCAGAAGGTGAGCATGATGCTTATTCTGTATGTAAGTACCTGAAAACTTTTCCATTTTGGATTTCACTGTACTTTATGACAATTGCTTCTTTCTTTGGTCAGAAGTGGTCTATGTTTTCAAGGGAACACAAACCTTGAATAAAAAATGTCCTTGTGACCGTATATTTTACGTCTACATTTTGGGAGTTGTTTTTCAGTAGAATGTTAATGGAGTATCTCCAGCTAGACCTCTGCAAAATGATATCACTTTAGTCTCAATGGAAATGGAAGAGTTGTCTGCTTTCTTTTCTAACCCTGAACTGTATGTGTTGGTAAATAATTTAAACCCTTTGGCCCTATAAATCATCTGGTAAAACATTTTAGCATCTGACAATATTGCTTCAACAGCTATTGTTGGATGATCCATTCTAACCAAACATATCAACCTTGCTATTCAGGAGGTTTACATAAAAAATAAGATTATTTCTGCAGCTACCTGCATAAGAGGTGCCTTTGACTGATCAGCTGTACTCTTATCACCAATGTAAAACAGCAAATGAATAAAGCGATAATGAACTGTGTATTTATCAAGGAGCCACTGTAATAGTGTTGATTTCAATACCTTGTTTAGCTAATGAACTGATTTTTCTCCATTCCCTCTGGAGTGCAATTTATATAAACCAATAAGCTTCTTTGCAGGCACCCTGCTAAACGCATAGCTTGTATGATTTCAGTATTGTGATGTTTCTTAATACCCAAAATGGCAATGAATTATGCATCTCAACACTGAAATATTTTGGTTTGCCAGACTTCTAGTAACAAAGCTACTACTTTATAAATAGACGGATGCTACTTGGACAAACACAGATAAAAAGTAATGTATTTTTTGAAATTTAATTTGACCTGTTGTGTTCCATATACTGGCTGAGTGCCTAAACAAAATAAAAATTACAAACTTTATTTTCAGTCCAGGATTATAGAAAGGGCTTCAAGTATATTAAAAGCTAAAGGCGTCTTTTTTTCAGCCTGGATTTTGGGTGTGCTATTTGCCATCACTTCAAGAATATATATTTCTTAATAACCTCCTTAACCTTCTTTGCATACCTACTGTTTGGTATAAAAAAGCTTCTATTTATTAAATACGAAAGTAGTTTTGTATGTCTTTGTAATAGAAAGTTATTGCCACATGAAAATATCTTGCTTCCTACCTGTGTGAACTAATACTCTTTTCAAAAGTATTCAGTAAAAGATGTATCTGGAATAAAAACAACAACCTAAGGTCTTGAGAACATGGGGGTTTTTATCAACTACATGATGTGCTTTAGAAAAGAAAGTATAAGCTTTTGAAGCCAGTATATTTCAGAGAATCATAGAACATCCTGAGTTGGAAGGGACCCGCTAAGATCATCGAGACCAACTCCTGACTCCACACAGGGCAACCTAAAAGTTAAACCATAAATCTAAGAGCGTTGTCCAAACTTCTTGAACACTGGCAGACTTGGGGCTGTGACCGTTTCCCTGGGGAGCTTGTTCCAGTGCTTGACCACCCTATCAGCGAAGACCTTTTTCCTAATGTCCAGTCTGAACTTTCCCTGATGCAGCTTTGAGCCATTCCCTGGCATCCTGTCACCAGACACCGGAGAGAAGAGATCAGCACCTCCCCCTCGGTTGGTTCGTAGGCAGCAATGAGGAGTCTCCTCTCCTCCCCACTCAGTTTCCTCTTCTCTAATCTGAACAAACCTAGTACCCTCAGCTGCTCCTCCCTCTAGGCCTTTCACCATCTTTGCTGCCCTTATTTTTATATCCTCCTTATATTGTGGAGCCCAAAACTGCACACGGTACTTGAGGTGAGGCCACTCTAATGCTGAGCCTCATGGGACAATCACTGCTTTCAGCTGGTTAGCTATATTGTGTTTAATGCACCCCAGGATACGGTTGGCATTTTTGGCTGCCAGCGCGTGTTGGTGACTCAGATGAGTCTTACCATTAACCAAAACCACCAGATCCCTTGCACAAACATTGTGCAAGCAGAGTATTTTTTTCAGAATATAAACAGTAAAATTTTTCAGCTTTTTCTGTGAGATAAATGGTTGGATGAAGACACGGTAGTTCCTAACTTTTGCCTATCGCCTATCATTAATGCTGCTCATTATGCATTAAGAGCTTGCAGCACTGTACAAGATGGAATAGCCTCTGCAATGGGGATCATCTGCTACAGAGGGAACAATGAGTTTCATGTAGAAAGCGTTGGGCAGACTATATTCATTTTCTGTCAGGCTTACCTTAGGAACTTGGATTTCCACAGGTTTATTTGTTCAGCAAATCTCTGTATTGCTCCACATTTTTCTTCTTGCTAAAGAAGTAGCAACAGCGGTATGTTCAAATCCATTTTAAGCCTTTTATTATAACTTTGATATACAAATACTGAGCTGGTAGCTGTGTAACTCTGTTGCTGCCCATATAGTTATAGATTTTTGCTGGTTGTGGTTCTGGTTCCTGAAGAGTTGATTTAAATTAAATAGCCTTGACAAACATGATACAAGTATTTGGAGAATATAAGATAAACAGAATTCTTGTTAGAAGGTACATTACAACTGAAATCTTCAATCTGTCTCAGTAGAGTCCGATTCACTTATTAAGCTTGCACCAGAGTACACCGCTCTGCTCTAAAAAGAGCACCTGCCCTTCTTTTGCTATATGGAGCAAGTAATTTATTCCAGTTCGGATAATAATTCAGTTTATTTTCTCTGCTGTTCTCTGTACAGTTACTTGCTGTTATAGTGAACGGAGAAGGAAGCATGCGGTTTTTCACTCCATATTCTTTTTAGCCTGCTTGATGAGGGGAAGGATGCTCTAATAAGTTGAGGCCTTATGAATTTCATTTTCAATTCCCTGATCCAAAAGGTTGTGAAGTTGGAGACGACACAAATAAATAAGATAAAATTTATTCTGCAATAGAAAGGGTTTGAACTGAGTAGCCAAATCAGTCACTCATGATTCTGCTCCTGGGGCAGCACCACCCCTGCAGGGACGAGGGATGGACTCCTCAGAGTTGTCCTGCGTAGGGATGGTCCCCGTTCAACCGCAGAAAGTTAATCCAAATCTCAGCCTGAAGCACAACTGAAGGCTTATGCTGTACCTCTGCAGTTCAGATTTCCTCAGGTTTCTACACAAGAAGGGAGATCTCATTCTCACTGGGCTAGAATTCCACCCAAGGGTGAAACATGATTGTGAATGTTGTATTATCACTGCTGATGTGTTTAACATATGCATTTAAGGCATCTGAAAATAATTTAGGTTTAATATGCTTGCCACACTTTCAATCTTTGTATTCTGTGATGCAGAAAAGAACATGGGTTTATGTAAATCATATTTTAGGTTTCCTTTGTTAAGGCCCCTGAAACAAAAATTTTGATGACTCTGCTTTTCAGGCATTATAGCCTGTTTGGGATTTTTGTGTGTGTGATTTCCCAATATTTCAGAATGATATCCAGCTGTCACGAATCAAAATATTTTTTCATCTGAATCCACTTGTGAAATACTTTATGGAGCTTACAGTGTTAATGCCTCACAAGGTTTTAGCTCCCGTTATTTAAACTACTGTCTTGCGTATCCTGCACATTTCCAATGGAATGCAAGGTGTTATAGGAAAGAAGTTTTAAGCAAGTTCTTCCCTTGCTCAGGAAATTATTTAGGCATCTGTAGCCATCACAGCTCTTATGACGCTGTTCCTTGTTCTTCAGAAAACAGTGTCATTTATGCAATTCTTGGGCTGTTGGTTTTTTTAGCTCTCCATCATTTGAAAGCGTTACAAAGCGCTCAGTTTTTTTCTCTTTGCCATTATTAAAGAATCCATAGATATACTTGACCAGTTTGACTAGTAGTTGGTTCCTTTACAGGTAGAAAGAAATGGATGTTGGATTGGTACTTGCACACTATGTTAAAGACAGATTGGTGAGAGCTACTTTGATGTTTGAATGGGTAAGAACAAGGGCATAAATTGAAACTGCTGATTTAGCAAGTGAACATGATCGGAGGATGTGTGTGAGTATTAGGCTGGCTTGATAATTATATCTGGGGCATGAAAATAATTAGTATTCTGGCAAATAGGTTTAAGAATAGTCCTGGATATGCCATCTATATTGTCCAAGATAGGTAGATGAGACATCTTGAAACAAGGAAATAGGAAAGCTCTCTCTGTCAGTCACTTGCTGTAACCATCTGAAAGAAAAATAGCTTGCAGAATGATTGTGATAACCAATTTTCTTATTAAAGTAGAAAAAAGAGAACAAACAGAAAGGACTATGGAATGAACCTGCCGCTTAATTTCCATAGCAACCTATCAAAATAAATGTTTGACTGCAGTATGTCATCTTCAAGATAGGCAATTGTAACTCATGAGATTTAATTTGAAAGACAGGTCAAATTCAATACTTTCCATTTAGAAAAAAAAGCAAGATAATTCCTGGTATTCTGAATATTAGTTATGAACAATGCATAAATATAAAAATATATAAAATATTATGTTTGTGTTCCAAAATAGATACTTTTTGTTCATTTCCAGATGATTTCTTGTAGTACTATTAGTATTGTAGAAAATTCCCAAAGGTTTGCTGTTTGATGTTTTTATTCATATATTTATTTGGGAAGACTTATGCTAGCATCTAGCTTTGCATCTCTTCTCAAGTTTAAATAAAGATACAGTTTGGGGTATCCACTTAGTACTGTAAGTCAACTCTTGATAGTGTAACATGTTTTTGTCCACAGCTGATTTAATTATTTACTATAACTTTTAGTATATCATAGGAAGTGCAAGGTTTTGTACAAACATATTTCCTTTCAGATCAGAATAGGTGAGTGGGAAAAGAGGCATAATGCCATATATAATTATTATTTTAGAAAATGTGAAATATATCACAGTCATAAAATTAATCTGCCTCCTCAATGAATGCACTGAAGAATCTGTTCTATTTTGGGGAGTGTTTTTTCTGCAATTAACTGGGTACTTTGAACAAATGGCTTGTTCTTTTCCGCATCCTATGCATAAAATAATTCACCATGACACTGACACGCTTTATCTTCAGAGCCGTCACAGAATATTATAATTCCATTCCTATAACATTGTGGGAGTTAATGCATTCGTTTAGAATGAGCTGGAGCTATACCTTGTGCCAGATCTCACATTTCACAATGCAGCCAAGAAGATAATTTAGCAGGATGATTTTTGCATACTAAGAATCAGTCTAAGAACATTTTCACTCCTTTAAGTATTCAATTCATGCCTTGTCACTAATTATGAAAATAGAAAACAGCTACCTTAAGCTCCTGGCACTTATCCAGCTCAGCCATTCATTCTGGAGCACTGAGCAACGTGGTTTTGGTAGGGTGCTCCGATTACTGTCGAAATCCCAAGCTATGGTAGAGGTGCTTAACATTAATGTTAGAGTCGCGCATAGAAGAAGCAGATGTTTTCTTATTACCTGCCTGAAAACTACAGATGCATCAAATTTTTGCCACCAATTCTATCTCTTAGCAGAACAGTAATGCGATTAGTAGCATTCTTACAATTTTACATCTCAGTTTTAATAGGAAAAAATATTTGAACATGATTTCTTTCTCTAAGTTTATATATGTAAATATAATGTTTGCCCCACAATCACCTAAGTAGGTAGATCGTCTTTTGTTTTCTTTGAATTCTTTGTCTCTTAGTAATGAGAGCTTTCCTTTACAGCAATAACTTTTTCTGCAATGGAGTATATATTTCCCACCTTGTATTATTATATTGCCTTTGTTCACTTCTCTGACTTTCAGTGGTCTAACAGCATGCCACTATTTATTTTGAAAAATAATGCACCTTCTCATGCATTACTAAACAAATAGATATAAACTTGCTGCTAGCCTGTGACAAAAGTACTGCTAGGTATTATAAGACTCAAACAAGGAAGAGTTTTCCCAGCATAAGAGGTGTGAACCTTATAGACTATTAGATATTTGTTTGCTGTTGTTATTGCTGGCTTCTTCTTTTGATTACATTTTGTCAATGCTATACTCTGCATTTTCAAGTATGGTATTAACGCTTGTATATTTTCGTCTTTTTTCTAAGTTCTGATGGTCAAAACTTGGGAAAAGACTGTTTAAGAACAAAATGAAAACATCTGGAAAATGTAGTTTCAAATCACTGAACTCATAAAAAAATTGGTTTTTATTTTTTATTTAGAATATGACTAATAAAATATATGTTCAAATATTTTGGAACAATTTTAAAATAACAAGATAACATGTTTGTTTTTCTGATTTAGATTAAGTTAACAACAATTTCCTATGGAATTTAAGCATTCTACGACAAAGATTTTCTAACCTGATTCAGCTGTAGCAATATATTTATTTATGCCAATGGCTATGTGAGTAGAAAGCAAAGAGTTCTGTGACCTGTGACCAGTTCTGTGGAGTAACTTTCTTTTGAAGATGGTGGGAATTACTCTTATCCTTGTCAAAATGCATAGTGTCCTGCTCATGAATTTACTCTTTGGCAATGACTCTTCATGATTATTTGAGCTGTTTCTCCTCAATGTCCTGAATTATAGAATGGAACAAAACTTGTTTCAAGATTAGTATCATAGCCTTAAACATTACTAGCTTATTTAAATAAAAACCTTTTCAGGCTGGTGGTATTCCATGTGAATGCTTAGTAATTACAAAAAAAAACCAAAACAAAACCAAAAAAAACAATGTTAAGCTGATGAAATTCAGAATCCATGCCAAATTAAAAGCAAACAAAAATCTCTTACTTATACAATTTCACAAGTGTGGAAGCCAAATTGTCTTAAGCTCTGCCTCCATAGAGACTCAATGCTAAAATCTCTTTATTATTATTAGAGAATCTTGTAAGCGTCAACATACTGGAAAGATAGCACAGATTCAAGCCAATGATATAAGCATGTGCATTCCTAACCATTTTTTTTTGTTGTTGTGGTTGTTTCTAAGAAACCATATTCTTTAATATCAGAATAATCTTAATGTACAAGTGAGGAGTGAGACAGTTGAAGGGGTGGTTATGAAAATATAAACAGTTTGTTGTCTTGTAAAGTACATATGTTCTCTGTTTTACAGTTGTAACATAGAAGCTTTAGGCTTCTTTTCTGGATTTTGTATGATCTTATAATTAAATTGAATCAGAAATATTGCAAAGCAAATAAGAGTGGAAGAGAAGGTACCATACAATTAAAAAATCTTTGAAGTTATTGTTCTATAATGTGTGTGCGTGTCTGTGTGCATGCAGAAATTGGATGTTCTAAGTTACGTTCTTTGCAATTCAGGGGACCACCAAAGTAAATATTATGGACTAACATTTGCAGATCACAGAACAGTTGAATTCAAATGTCGTCTTCAGTCAAGAACTGCAATTCCATCTGCTCAGCTCAGTTTCGTGCAAGTGCTCTGAGCTCCTTAGAGTTAGGTTGACTGAACATTTTTTCTTTTTTAAAGTGTGACATAGTGTGATAAAGCAGTTGCAGGACCTCTTTTAGAAGAGAAACAGCTAGGCAGGAGGCCTTCTTAGTTAGTATGCCGAGAACATTTGGCTGTAGTGGTTTTTGAGTTTTACTTGTAGAATGGCTCCCTTTTATCTGTCCAACAAGAGTAATTTCCAAAATCGCTGGAACCACTGGGCAGTCAGCCATGATTCCAGGCATCACAGGCACAGCTGCCTTTAACCTAGAACCTCAAGGGACCATATATCGCATGAAAATTTTTGCAGATAAGGAATTTTACCCTTGTTTTCCTTCCCTCCCATCCCTACACCCTCCTCAGTCCCCTTGGGGGCATGACTGAAGGAGAAAGTAGTGACTGTGTCTGTGCAGAAGCTCAAAAATTGTCACCATTATAGCCAAGAAATGTGCAGGACTTCAATGGCTATCTTCAGTTATAGTATATTTTCTGAGTTTCACAGAAAAATTTTCTTTGACAGTACACTGACACAAGGCCAGGAGTCCTCCTTAACTGTGTGCCTTTTTTCTCTGATGAATCAAAGAGTTTATGAACTAAGTCACGTATTTCTTTCTGATGTGTGTTTTCTGCTCCATTTATTAAAAAGCTGTGAGCTATTTCTTCAGAACTTGTTTGAGGGGGAAAAAACCCAGCAAACCTTGCAGGAATCAGGGATGTAAACCTAATGTTATTGAAGTAAATCACACAAATCAAACTCATTACAGTGTGACAAGCATTTACTCCTGGTTTTCTCCACCAGCTCATAAAATTCAAATTATTTCATTTTTTTCTCTTTTTATAACATGTTCTTGTTTATTATAATATTCATAGAAACACCTTGAGTGCCTTGGAATTCTCAGGGTATATAAAAAAGATGTCAGAAGATGCTTCCTAAATCATAACAATCATAATGCTTAAGCATACACATAACCTTTAAACTAACTGTCCCAAAAGGACCTTTTTTCCCTGTATTACAGCCATCAAAGCTCCAGCTGTTACCTCGGTGTCTCTGTGATTGCTCTTCCCCTTCAGTAAAGAGATGCTTGTGTCTTTTGGCAGGGCCATCACAGGAATTATATCTACCCTATTTTGACTTAATTGATCGTCCAGAGTTTGCAGTTCCACACTTGCATCCAAGACACTGTGGAAATTATGATGATATTGAGCCATGAAGACGCTTATTGATCTTGTGTAGGAGCCTGATTCTCACAGACCCTTATTTATTACCATTTTTTCCCTTCTTCCTATGCTAATATTTACATGACTGTAGATAAACTCTACCATGTGTATTTGTATACAGTGAAAGTCAAAGGATTAATTAAAAGAAATCTGCTTCCTGTGTGATTATCTTATTTTATTTTAGATATTTAAAGAAGCCAACAAAAAAACCCCTTCAGCACAGGTAGTCATCAGGAATTTTTTAATAGGATGTGGTTAATACTGATCCTTTTGCAGTAAGGAGAGTGTCAGATACTGACTGATCCTATGCTTGAATTTGTTTACTTCATTTACATTTCACACATGAAGGGTTTGTTTGAATGGTCTGAGGAGATGGAAGATCTTTTGTGCTGTACTTTGGTTTATACTTGTATAAAAAGGATCCTAAGGTTTTGATTCTCTTAAAATGTTAAGTTATCGGGGGGGAAGAAAAAAAAAGAAAACAAAAAAAGAAAAAAGAAAACTTGTAGTAATAAGGCTTTACATTTTCAAACTGATGTAAAAACATCTGGAATTTTTTTTGTGTTAATGGAGAGGAAAGAAGAAACATAGGAAAAAAACTCCCATGCACTAAATATGAATTCTGTTTGCTGTGCCTCAGTCTGCGTTGCACCATGTTGCCTTGCCTTTGTACTAATGACTCATACGCCCTGATAGGAAGAGTCATTCCTGAAGCTGGTTAAGGCTTTGTGTTGCTCATTCAGCTCCCAGAAATGAGTAACAAAGGACAGGTTTTTAATGGCATAAGGTGGAAGGAACCACTTCTGATCCAGGATCCTGATTTTAAGACCCAGCTCCTGGAAGAAGGAGGAGGAACCTTCCCTGTCCTGAATCTTCTGATGTGAAAACTGCAGCAGGGTGTTTTCTGAGCCAAATGTCATCACTGCAGATCAAAAACACTGCTGCAGTCCCAACTGAACCACTTTAGGATTTATTGGAATTTTGTAATGTAATTTCATTTTATTATGTAATCTAACTGGGTTTCTTATCCAGTAAGCGAGCCATTCAACCCAGACACAGAGTGCCCTTGCACAATCTGATCTATCTAAATGGAAGAAGTAGGAGAGAACCACTGAGGATAATGTTCTATAGCATAGAAGAGCATGCTGTGTGCAGGAATATGTGCAGTCTGAAGCCAAAACCTGATTAAAATTGATGTAGAATGTATCATGTGTAGAGATAGATAGATAGATAGATAGATAAATAGAAACTCATGCATATTTAGAAATAAATAAGTGGCTTATTAAAAAATGTATGCTCTTTCCTTCTATTGTGACCTTTTCCCAGTTCTGTGTCTTCCACAATTGCGTGTTTATACAACAGGGAGACAGGTGCTGTTGTTTGTAGAGAGATTCCAATTTTAGATTGACCTAATATTCTCTGTTCCGTACAACCAAATCTGAAGGACCCTTTCAGCCCATTCGAGTAATGAGCACTAAGTCAGACAAATACAGTTGTTTATGTGTTGTAACTTTGGTGAAATATTATTACACACACAAGATACCTTGCTTTGTCCAAATGAGCCAAAAAACCCCACTCTTTTCCATCAGTAGCATCACTTTTGAAGATATTTCTGTAATAACCTTATTTCACAGCAGCTGTCAAACAAATTAAAGGCGTATATACTGAATGCACATAAGAAAAGCTGTAGAGAGGGAATGAGATATCTGATGGAGGATATTTTTACCATAAGCTCAGTTTTGTGAGCTAGGTTTAATAGATGAGCAGAAATATTTTGTGCTGTTGTATTCTTGGATGTTTTCTTGGAGCATAATTATTTGCTTTGCTGTTATGTAGATTTAGATGATAAAGAGATATCTTGATGATGAAATAAATATTTATTTCTGGTACAGGGGATAGTCTGGGGGGAAAAAGAACATTAAAGCAAAAAAATGGGGTTATTTACCTTTTGAAAGAATTTTCTTATTTTACAGACATATGTCTTAGTTCTGGAATTATGACAGCAGCAGATTATGAGCTTTAGTTGCTCTTAAAGAAGTCTTGAACACTTGTTCCTAAACTTTCCCTTAGTGGTGAGTCCTAAGAACAAGAGAAAATTTTCTTTACTGATACAGCTGTGATCATGCCCAAGTCTTTCGACTGTGGAGCTTATCTAACTAGGGAAAACATGATTAGCATTACTCCTCTTTATTTACTGTTGAGTGCTTCAGTAGTATGTAAGAGACCTAAAAATAAAATGAGTATTTTTACATTTTCTTTTAATGCTTTCATTAATATTTTATTAACCTCTTCAAAATAAAGTAATACACAAAAGTGCATACTAGCTTAGTGAATGAGAACTTGTATTCTTATATAGGTACAATAAAATATTAATTTATATTTCTGTAATTGAGTGTGAATCCAAAGAAACAAAGAAACAGAGGTTTAAGCCTATATAATTTAACGTCTTTGCATAGTGGTTAGACTTTACATCTCACATTCGGAGAGGTTCCTTATTATTTGAAAAATAAATATATTTCATCAAGGAATGTATATGTGAGATAATTTTATATCCTGCTGTGAGTTTACTATTGCATCCTGCTTTCTACTGCACATGTAAGTCATAAAAGATATGTGCATTATAAATGGACAGGATGATCTGTGGACTCTTAATAAAGTGACTGAGGTCTTTTGCTTATGGCTATGTCTAGCAGATACAGAAAGAAGGACACTGATAAACATACAAAATCTTTGGGGGTTTGGGGTTTTTTTTGGATTTTTTGTTTGTTTTGTTTTTATTCTTGGCTACAGTGCTAACTTGTAGAGACCCTTCTCTTTCCAGCTTCGTCAGCTGTGATCTTCATCCTTCTCATCTACTAACGATGCCCCTGAAGGTGCTGGAGATTCCCAGAGAGGATCTCTATGCAGTTCCCCTGTTAAGTGTTTAGAATTCAGAGTAGACTATTCTAAAACTGTGGCCACACTCACTATCTTCACTCCAGTTGTAAGGTGCAGCGCACAGACCAATAGTTTGTACGGCAGTAAGCTGCAGATCCATATACAGGGGGTTGCCTTGTCCAAGGCAGAATACAAGCGAATAGCAAAGACAGGGACTATATGTTCCAGCCTGCACAGATAAATGAACAGCAAATTAAGTGTAGGGCAATTGCGAGAAGAAAGAGGAGGAACTGATGTGTTTACACACTTCATATCAGCTTTTTTTTCTCTTTGACAGCCTTTTTCCATACTGTCACTCAGTTCCTCTTGCCATTATTGTAAAAGACCTTTTTTGGAAGAATCGTTTGGCCTGTAGGCTAGTCAGCTCCTCCTGAAAGTGTGTGAGAGAACAGCATTCCGTCAATGCCTTTTTCTCCTTTTATATGTGCTTTCTTAAGCTGCGGTTTCTGGAACCAAGCAATTTATTTTAGAATTCCAGCTTTAATTTAAGAAGAAAATCAACAGGATTCTGCTTCCTTTGGCATGTAAGAAAGATTTAAAACATTATCTCCCTGTACCCTCCAGGCTCTGAAAGCAAATTAAAAGAAGTAAAAATTCATTATGTTTTGGTTTTTTGTTGGTTTGTTGTTTGTTTTTTTTTTCTTTTCAAAACTGACCTCTGGTAATTTAGTGCTTGGGGTTATCAGTATTAAGCTTCTGTAAGAATTACTGAAATTTGAGGCACCAAACCAAAAGTTACTGTCTTGATAAGCCATATTTCTGTGATGAAATACATCAGTATTTTTTAGGTAATGTGCAAAATTAAATAAAAGAGAAGTTGGAAAGAAGCGTATCTATATACACTTCTCACAGGACAATTATATCTACACATGAAGTGTGTGAAACATTATGAAGATACAATGGTTCACTTAGTTATTACTGATCAGATTCTCCTTTATTTCTTTCCTTATTTTATAGTAATCCAAAACTGTCATCCTAACTATATATAAATTAAAAATACTTTCTTTAAAAAAAAAAAAAACACAAAAAAACCCCCAGAAAACCACTAGTTTTTTCCATTTCTATAGCAGACCATCTGCATGCCACTCAAAAGGAGTGAGTGAATAAGTGAAAATAAACTGGTATAATAAATTTTAAGAAGCCAGTTCATTCAGATGACTGATGTACCTGGTAGGATTTAGTAAACCAGTTCAGATGAAATGAATGATTCTTCAAAACACATATCTTTTAGTTATAAATAGAAGCAGACATAAAAGTGTCACTTGTATGCAACTTTCTATTACATCTGTGAATAAAATGTTAGCTATCCCACTGTATGTAGAATATGCTTTAAATAGGGGGGGGGTTTGGTCCTCTGAAAGAGAAAAGTAATAATGTGTGATTACAGGGAGTATTTAATCTATGGATCTCAAAGCACTGGGGAAAACAAACCCTGAGGTTATTGTTCCCATAGAGTTGTAGGATTAAAATCAATCCCTTGAATTGCAAAAATGCATTGGAAGCTAGAACACTCTTTGAGGTGCAGGCAAGTTCATTAGTGCAGAAATAGTTCTCTCCATAAAGAATGAGCACTTTGCCATTCTATATTAGCAGTCACATATAAAAGTGACCATAACATTCCGGGCAAAGGAGTGGCTTGAATGCACAGAGCTTTGCCTTGATGCAGGTGACAAGCCAGTAAAGAGCTGTTGGTAATAATCATGGGACAGACCAACCTGAGTAACATAGTGGTAGACATCTGCTACAAACTGCATGACCAAGAAGAGGAAGTAGATGAAGCCTTGGCCAGCTTAAGGAAGTCTCATGACCGCTAAAGTCATGGAAGATTTAAACAACCTTAGTAACTGCTGGAAGGACAACATAACATGGCAAAGTGGAAGCAAACCAAGAGATGCCTGTCATGTGTTGAAGATAATTTCCATATGCAGGTGATTAATGAGCCAATAAGGGCAGGTGCTCTGCAGACCTGTTGTTCACAAACAAGGAAGAACTGGCTAAAGATGTGAAGGTCAGTGGCGGATTTAATTGCAGTGACTATGAGACTGTAAAGTTTAAAATTCTGAAAACAGTGAACAAGACAGATAGAATCACAAGCCTGGACTTGAGGAGAACAAACTTTGGCTGGTTCAGGAATACTTCTTGGCAGGATCCCGTAGGAGTCTGCACTAGAGAACAAAAGGCCCCAGGGCAGGTGGTTGACCTTCAAGGACAACCTTGTCAGTTAGACTGGGCTATGCCAGTGTGCAGAAAGCCACACAGATATAGCAGACCAGCGTGGAAGAACAGGAGGATCTTCTCTGAAGATAAGCAAAACCAGAAAATACACAGAAGGTGGAAGCTGGGATAGTCTTCCTGGTTACTTCCTACAGAGGCATTGCCCAAGCCTGTAGAGGTGAGGTTAGAAAAGCCAGAGCTCAGTTGAATCAAGGACTGTAAAAGAAAGAAGATGGGGTTTTGTTAGTACATTGGCAGCAATGGCAGTCTAGATAAACTGTGCCCACTGATCAATGGGGCAGAGGATCTAATGACAAAGGACATGGAAAAGGCCAAAGTCCTCAGTGCCTTTTTTTGTCTTGCTTTTTACTATTAAGGTCTGTTCTTTCAGACTTTCCAGATGCCTGAGCCTACCAGCAGAGACTGGGGTGTCAGGTATTACCCTGGGGGGTAGATAGAGCTAGGTAATTCTTAAGCCAAGTCCATAGGACCAAGTAGGCTGTATCTGAATAAGGGTGCTGAGGGAGTTGACCAATGTTGCAATGAGGCTGCTCTTTCTTGTCTTTAAAAGGTTGTGGTGATGAGAGAAGATTCCTGATCACTGGAGAAAAGCATACACTCATCTTCAAGAAGGATCCAGGTTGGTCAGCTTAGCATCAGTTCCTGGGAAAGTTAGGGAGTTTAGAAGCCACATGTAAACACGTGAGGGACAAGACAGTGATTGAGAGCAATTGGCATAGATTTACCAAGGGCAAACCATGGCTGACCAACTTAACTGTCATCTGTGATAGCTGGCTCTGAAGACAATGGGAATAGATGCTCTTTACTTTGATTTTTAGCAACACTTTCTTTGCTCTCTCCTATATTATTCCGGTAGCCAGATTTGTTGAGATACCTACTGCATATGTTTACTGTAAGGTGAAAATTGTCTGTACCACCAAGATCAGAGGGTTGTGATCAGTGGTGCAAAATTCAGCTGGGGGCCAGTGACTACTGACGTCCCTCAAGCACTGCAGCTAGAGGAAGAAGTGTTTTCATGTCTATATTATGATGTGGAAAATGGGGCAGACTGCACTCTCAGGAATATTGCAGAGGAACCTTGGCAGACAGGACAAATGAGCTGGCAGAATCATCATGAAATTCAATAAAGGCAAATTCTGTCTTGCATGTAGATTGGAATAATTTACCATGCAGCAGTACAGGCTTC
Source organism: Grus americana (assembly GCF_028858705.1). NCBI lineage: Eukaryota > Metazoa > Chordata > Aves > Gruiformes > Gruidae > Grus > Grus americana. The sequence goes on along the minus strand of NC_072853.1, from coordinate 84,153,717 downwards.
TTGCCAGCAGGACAGAAACCATCTTTGCAGAAAAGGCCATGTGCAGGTCCTGGTAAAGAAAGCCATGCAAAGAAAGTGAGCAGCATTCTGCAGTGTATTAGCAAGAAAATAGCCAGCAGGTTGAGGGGAGTAAATTTTCCCATCTATTAAACATTTATGAGACTGCATATGGAGTATTGTGTCTGGTTTGTGCACGCCATGACACCAAAGACATTGATGTACTGGTGCAAACTCAAGGAGGAGCTACTGAGATGGTCACAGGAGAGGAGCAGATGATTGAAAGAGTTGGGTTTGTTTAGCCCTAAGAAGATAAGGCTACACGGAGGTCTTACTGCTGTCTTCTGCTGCTTAATGAGAGAGATGGATTCCTACTGATGCATCACAATAAAGCAAAATGCAATTTCTCAAGCTGAAGCATGAGAAATTTTGGTCAGTGTGTTGGGTTTGCATGGCAAGGTTTTGGTAGCCGGGGGGGGGGCTACAGGGGTGGCTTCTGTGAGAAGCTGCTAGAAGCTCCCCCTGTGTCTGACAGAGCCAATGCCAGCCGGCTCTAAGACGGGCCCGCCGCTGGCCAAGGCCAAGCCAATCAGCGCCTCTATGATAACATATTTAAGAAGAAGAAAAACACTTAGAGAGAGAGAGCTTTTGCAGCCAGAGAGAGGAGTGAGAAGATGTAAAAAACTCTGCAGACACCAAGGTCAGTGCAGAAGGAGGGGCAGGAGGTGCTCCAGGCGCCGGAGCAGAGATCCCCCCGCAGCCCGTGGTGAAGGCCATGGTGAAACAGGCTGTCCCCCTGCAGCCCATGGAGGAAGGATGAGGGGGTGTAGAGATTCCACCTGCAGCCCGTGGAGGACCCCACACCGGAGCAGGTGGAGGCACCTGAAGGAGGCTGTGGCCTGTGGGAAGCCCATGCTGGAGCAAGTTCCTGGCCGGACCTGTGGACCCGTGAAGAGGGGAGCCCACGCCAGGGCAGGTTTGCTGGCAGGACTTGTGACCCCGTGGGGGACCCCACGCTGGAGCAGTTTGCTCCTGAAGGTCTGCACCCCGTGAGAGGGACTCCATGCTGGAGCAGGGGAACAATGAGAGGAGTCCTCCCCCTGAGGGTGAAGAAGCGACAGAAACACTGTGAGATGAACTGACCATAACCCCCACTCCCCATCCCCCTGTGCCGCTGAGGGGGGAGGAGGTTGAAGCTGGGAGTGAAGTTGAGCCCGGGAAGATGGGAGGGGTGGGGGGAGGTGTTTTAAGATTTGATTTTATTTCTCATTCCTCTACTCTGTTTTGCTTGGTAATAAATTAGATTAATTCCCTCTCTAAGTTCGGTCTGTTTTGCTCGTGACAACAATTAGTGAGTGATCTCTCCCTGTCCTTATCTCGACCCACAAGCATTTCGTTATGCCTTTTCTCCCCTGTCTAGTGAATGAGGGGAGTGAGAGAGCGGCTCTGGTGGGCACCTGGCCTCCAGCCAGGGTCAACCCACCACAGTCAGAAAAAAGTAAATATAATGAAAGCACTCAAGTACTGGAACATGTTTCCCAGTGTGGTGTTGAATCTCCACCTTGAAGATATGTTAAACTTGACTGGGCAAGTCCGTGAATAACCTGATCTCATTGTCCCTGGTTTGAGCAGAGGTCCCATCCAGCCTAAGTAATTCTATAGTTCTATTATCACTGCTTAAAATAAGTTAGATGATTTAAAGGAAAGGAAAAAAAAAAAAAAAGTGGCATGAGTATAAAATAAATATTTAAAGTACTTAATTTTTAATCTTAAATTTCCTTTATTGCTTTATTGTATAGCTTTGTTGTATTTCTGAGGAACTAGATAGGAACTCTGAAATGCAACATTGCCAGTTTATTTCTGGCAGAAATGACGAAAGACATATGGGAAGGCTCTTGTTAGGAGCTCCTGAGTTTTCCCTTCTGACTTCCAGAAATCGGCTGTATTCAAAAATGTCATGGGTAAGCACTGCAGATGCTTCTGACTTTATCTGAATTGAACTCTACTGTCAAAAAAATCAAGATTTTTTTCATTATTTATGACAAGTCCACAAATAAATAGAAGCAAGACCAATCACACAGTGCTGAGTTTGTGAGCATTTTTTTGGTTTTGGTTTTGTTTTTTTTTTTCCACACAGTTGCTAAACGATTAGTAGAGCTTTTTATATGACAAATATTTTTGTTACATAAGAACGTCATTCAGTGAAAAAACCATTTTCTGCATTTTTATTACAAGAATTCATGCCTTTATTGGAAGTAGAGCCAGGACCTTAGTAGCGCTTTGTCATTTCACTGCACTATTTAAACAGAAAGAAGAAAACCCATAAAAATATCCCTGGTTAACCTGAAAGCAAGCCTGCAGTAAGCATTCTTAGTCATTAATATTTCTAGCAGTAGAAGCATATTCTGCTCTTAGTAAAAATATCTGAATATCTGAGGTTATTAATAAATAAACTCCCAGTGGTAATTAAGGCTGACTTGGATTTAAAGAAGGGGTTGGGTTTTTTGGTTGGTTTGGTTTGTTTCTTTTTTAAATCCATTGAACTGAGAAATGTGCTCTCATCTGGACAAAATATTCCAATTCTGTTAATTTGCCAAGAATTCTAGGCTCTAAGGAAATACATAAATACAAACCAGAGCTTTATATCACTGTAAAGAGCAAAATGCTTACTGTAAGTTTTGTGAACATCTCTGTTTAACTGTAGTGATTATACTGTACTTAGTCTCCAGCCCTTTACAGTTATGCAAATTAAACTTATTTTCTTTTCATATGGCTGAAGTACGAGCAGTGATACATACTTACATTGTCTGAGTAAAGGAGTATAAACATTATTTATGCCAACTAAGAGGAAAAAAAATATTTATAGAACTTTATTGATGATTCTTGATACTAAAGTAGTAGAGACATAAATTTTTATACGTTGTTAACTGCAACATCAACAGCATCTTGATAAACCTTACAGGGCTTGACTGTCAAAACCATCAAAATTACAGCCAGGGACATGTTGATAACTGTGGTGGTGTTGTTTTCTATCTCGAGATGGACTGAAGGAGGTGACCCTTCTGTGGGATTTATTGTAAGACTTTGCTGCAGGACAGAGGATCAGACTGTAGCTATAATTTTACTTCCCATTACCTGTCAGTTGGAAATCTGTTGGGAAGATGTCCTATTCACAGATTTCTTTATAAAAGGGCCTGAAATTACATATTTGAGCATATTCAGTTGACAGTTACGTGAAAGAAATGACACAGTGGAGAGGAAATAAATACTTTGAAGCCCATGAAACTGAGTTAGCTCCATGAGTGAATGGATTTTTTCTTAGAACATACCCTCCGTGGGATGAACGTAATTTAAACATAGATGACACAAGAAATAGTCTTGTAATTATACATATTAAAGGGGTAGTCTAACATTAAGCAGCATGTGATGATTTTTTTTTAAATTTTCTTTTGTATTCTGCAATTTTCAGTTTGCAGTATTTTGCTAAAATCATTTGCAAGCGAATGACTTTCAGACATGACAATGAGGGTGTGGTGTACCTGAGAATCCTCTAATAACTTCTTATAAAGTGGTTATTTCACAAATACTAAACTTGATTGATTGACTCAACTACCTTGCAGTAATCACTAGGGGCGGGGGTGGGGTGGGAGGTGGAGTTAGTTGATTGTTGGGAGGATTTTGAGCTTGGCATGTGATTTTCTTATTGCGCTATGTTGGTTACATCCTGCATGAACTGGTGGCCTCTCCAACTTTTGCAAGAAGAATGTGAAATTCTTTTGATGAGCAATTTCAGTCACAGATGCAAAAATCTGGCTGTATGAATCCAGGGCAAGTATCTTTGTGTTGTTATACTGACAGGTGAGTATGTCCGGCTCCGACATGGATGTAAGCTGGGTGAAAGGAATGGGTTTTGGGATTAGAGGGAATTACATTTCTGGTGGAAACGGAGAATGCCTTTAGGATCTACCCTGTGTGGGAAATTAAGTTTAAAATTTGTTTATTCCGTTGAGCTGTAAGGCTAAACCCTGAGACTTGATATAGAACATATGATGGTTTTCAGTGATCTTTATGGAAAGACTCACCCAGACTGCGAGAGAAGCTGGATCAAGCTATATGTGTTTCATTTTGTTCAGGTTTGGGGGTAAACTGTTGCTAGACTCTGAAGAAAAATAACAGTTCCTGCCTATAACTTACAAACCAACAAACCAATTGTGCATTGCTACATAATATAAAGGATTAGAAAATCAGTACATTTTGTACTGTAGACCTTCCCCTTTCCCCTCTCCTCTCCTCTTCTTTTTTCACAATGAACATTAATTATTAGAGGTACCTATGTAGTTATCTCTCTTCTAATCACCACAAAAGTTGCACCAGGAAAAGTAACTATTTTCTTTTCTTGTATGTATTTTCCAACACATCTCCTTACTGGCTATCCAAGTCTTTGGTCAATGTTTTGTCCCTTCTTCTTGGTCATAAATTATCTATGAAATAAATTAAGATCATTATTCAGGAAAACTCTTAAGCAAAAGCAGTATGCTCATGTGCTCTTTCTGAAGGCTGTTGCTGCAGTAGAACATAGACTGGGAAGGAGGACAGGTTAACTTCCAAGGGTGCAGACTCAAAGTGAAACCCCATTTGCATCCCAATTGCAACTGTATGTTCAGCCAAAAAGAAAACACAGTGTCATGTTCCTCCTGCTGACTGTTTAAACAGGAATAGGATGCGGCATGTCCATCAGAAGGAAAAGGGAAGTGATACAGTGAACATAGGAGGACTCTCTTCTGCTCTTTGAAATAGCAGTTGCATAACTCTAAAATGAGTACTTCTACATTTTGACGTCAGCGGAATTAGAAGATGAGTAGTCACTGAAGAACGCTGTGTCAAGTCACTGAACCATCTTGCCTTGCTGATCCTTATTTTTCATGTGATTTTAGAACCACATGGAAAACACCGAACAATGAATAGTTTGATGGGAAAATGGCCAACAGAATAAAATAACAAGAGAAAAATAAAAATGAAAGCAGCACTCAGAGAACTTGACCTCTTTAATGACTAACTGGGTTTAGTTAACTCTCCCAGTTAACTACCCTTGCCAGTTAACTATCCTTGCAAACATTCTTTTCTGGTAAACAGGCAAGCACTTTTTTAGCTTTAGCTAATGTTATTCAGTGATTATTTAAGTAATCTTTATTAACATAATCTTGAAATATTTCAGAGCTTGTCCCCTAATTTTTGAAGCCTGAATTGATATGAATAGTCCTTTCTTTCTGCATTGCAGTCTTTGTATATGAAATTTGAATGTGAGAATTTTGAGATTTTAGGTGTGCAATTTGTGGATTTACACAAAGCGGTTCTTTGAAAAATTCAGACAGTTGAAGAATCTTTTTTAAAAAGATTTTTTTTCCCCTCCTGTATAGACAAAAGTGATCATATTTAATTTTCAGGTATCAGATCAACATTTCCATACAAAATACTTCTTTCAACAGGACGTTTGTGCATTTGAGATTGGAGAAAGTTTAGAAAGCCAGCTTTGGCTATGTGTGTTAATAAGTCTTTGCTCACCTTTTTCTGAATTCTTTAAAGTAAAGCAGATCTTGTTTTAAGGAAAGTAGAGATTAAGATAGTAAATAATCTACACAGTTTAGTCAAGTCTCTGTTGCCATTTAAACAAGTTGTCTTATTAATACCTTATTTGGGCCATGTGGGTTTATATTTGCAAATTGTTTGTAAATGACTCTTGGATTAGTATTGGATATGAGCAACTCTAAGCATATTTTGATGTGAATCCTTAGATTTTTGCAACTTTTACTTCAAAATTATATGTGCTGTTCTGTTGGCAATAATTTTCTTACTTATATAGATTTCATTCCTTTAGCATCAACGTACCTCTTAGTCTTCTATGGATATCATGTTCATAGCTCATTGAGGTAGGAGAGGGCTATTACAGATGGAAAAAAAACCCCACAAGTCTGTTGCTGAGGTGGGAAGGAAACAGAAATTTTCCAAATTCCAGGATAGTATCTGTAATTTCTGAGACACCCATTTTTTTAATTTATCCATCCCTATTCAAGTGTTGCTCAAAATGATGGGAGGGGGAGAGGGGAGGAAAGATTCTTCAGAGAAAGCCAAGAGTGTTTATGGCTAAATCCTTATGCATTTTCTGAATGTCTCCTGATATTTCACTGGGGACTGCTGTGTGCATAACACCTGAAAGTCAAACCAGGGTTTTAGTTATCAAAATACAGACCTGAGAAGCTATAGTTTGACACAAATAAAATCCCAAGGGGTTTAGGTTCTTCTGATAAGTGCCCTCACCGTCCTTGAAAATTCCTATTTATCCACTGTCTACCTACAGTTATTGACCTTTCTGAGTCTAATGAAAAATCAAATGATAACTCCATTGATGTACATGATCTATACAGAAGAAAACCAAACTAAATCTGAATAATGAGTTTTTCTAGAAATTAAAGTTCAGGAAATATCTTGCCACCTTCCACTAGTCCAAAGGCAAAACACACCTGCCTGACTTTGTGCTTACACTTAGAAGTCAGTAGAATATAATTCTTCCAACTCAATTTCCCTCTCTAACCAAAATGAAATGCTGTCCTGGAGGTAGTTTTCCAGTTGGGGAGTTTTAGTAAAAAGCAACAAGCAAGTGACTGATATAGTTGATTGAAGTTTAAAAGAAGCTCCATTAATGAATAGAATAGCTTTCTTGCATCTACATTGTCTTCATCTCTAGCATCCAAGGCTTTTAGTTGTATCCTTTTGGGGTTTTTTTCCTCCATCTTCCAGTGTAATGATCTTGGATGTTTATTGGTGTTCAGGAGAATCTCAAATTTTTCAGAAGACCTGGAAAGTCCAAACTGCCTGATCGTGCTGAATGTTCCATTAAAAGAAAAGTGTCTTTCATGCCTCAGCAAATATCCCTGTAAAGTGAATAAATTGATTTCAAAATAAGAGAGCTATTTAAAACCATTATGCTTTACTCTGTTCCCTGGTAATTGTGTCTGCAGTAGAGATTTGCACTTTTGCAAAGATTATTTTTGGCAAGGTAGCATTTGGCACCTCAGGTGTATTTGTGAGCACGAAAATATTCTTGAAAGTTATTAACTAATGACACATCAGTTAGCACATCCTTGTCAATATAAGACGAAAAAGTAGAAGGGAACAAATAAACATTTCTGTCAAAATTGCTTCAACTGGTTTTTTTGAATCCTCAGAAATTTTTGTGGAGAGGAATTGTAATTTTCATCTTAACATTTTAAAACATAGCCACCTTCTTTTCCTGAGGAGTGGATTCCATCCCTTCACTTCTGGATGTTTTATTAAAGCTCTGGCCAGAAGAACAGTGGCAAATTCATGCTTCTAGGTTAAATGTATATGTTAGTCCCTCATAACCTTACAACTTTGCTAGGCTGTCACTTTGTTTATAGATCTGCCCCACTTGTGCCATTCTTTGGGCTTAGTCAGACTTGATGTACACCTGGGAAACTGAACGAAGGAGAAGAATGGAAACGATTTAGCTGTACTTTCTATATACATCCCCTGATCAGAACTAATCCACTGAGGTGACCCTGGAGAAACAGTGAAATAGGTTTGGAATGGTGGTGTTGAGTTAGCATGTCTCTGTGACACTGTAAGCAGAGTCATTCCTTGTTCAGAATAGTGACTGAAGGCGCGATGCATCCCTAAACCTTGTTGGCAGCAGATCTTTTTCAGAATAGATATTAAAGAACTCTTGCTGATGTGATGATTCTCTTTTATCCCACTAGGATTTCAAAATTATTGATGAAAGATGCTCTCTGAGGAATCATGGAATGGTTTGGGTTGGAAGGGACCTCAAAGACCATCTAGTTCCAACCCCCCTGCCATGGGCAGGGACACCCTCCGCTAGACCACGTTGCCCAAAGCCCCATCCAACCTGGCCTTGAACACTTCCAGGGAGGGGGCAGCCACAACCTCTCTGGGCAACCTGTTCCAGTGCCTCACCACACTCATAGAGAAGAATTTTTTCCTAATATCAAATATAAATCTACCTTCTTTCAGCTTAAAACCATTACCCCTCATCCTATCATGCCATGCCCTTGTAAACAATCCCTCTCCAACTTTCCTGTAGGCCCCTTCAGGTACTGGAAGACTGCAATAAAGTCTCCCTGGAGCCTTCTCTTCTCCAGGCTGAACAACCCCAACTCTCTCAGCCTGTCCTCACAGGAGAGGTGCTCCAGCCCTCCGATCAGCTTCGTGGCCCTCCTCTGGACTTGCTCCAACAGCTCCATGTCTCTCCTGTACTGGGGCCCCCAGAGCTGGACGCAGTACTCCAGGTGGGGTCTCACAAGAGTGGAGTAGAGGGGCAGGATCACCTCCCTCAACCTGCTGGTCACACTTCTTTTGATGCAGCCCAGGACACGGTTGGCTTTCTGGGCTGCAAGCGCACACTGCTGGCTCATGTTGAGCTTCTCATCAATCAATACCCCCAAGTCCCTCTCCTTGGGGCTGCTTTCAATCCATTCCTCGCCCAGCCTGTAGTCGCGCTTGGGATTGCACCGACCCACGTGCAGGACCTTGGAATTTAAAAGGGAAAATGTTTTGATCCACTTGATAATCTGCAGCACTAGCTTTCACTCCAGATTATATACAGGAATAAACTAGTTTTGTTTGGAAAGAATAAGTAGGAAACAGCATCAGAAAAATCCTTTTGCCATGCAAATAGATTAACGAAGAAACTTAAATTTGGATTTTCTGAAGTAGTCATTGTTGTAAATCACATTCCTCAAAGACACTTACAGGCAAGGCAAAAATCATAGCTTAGAAAAAAAATCCATTATTGTTAAGAGTAGGTATTTGCTAACTCCTTACATTATTGTACTATAGACATTCATATTGCAAGAAAATACATGTATTTTTTTAGAGTTTTCATGCTATGGGCACTTTCACTAATTACTTGTAAAAGCAGGGCAGCTTAGATAGTCATGAACTTATCTGTTGGGATTGTTTCAGGATGTAACTTTGTTATCTCTGTACAACATTGAAGTTAACATGTTCTGTTTCAAGTGAAGATCTATGTTTTCACTTCGAGTTTTCAATTCAGAAGTGTTCAGAACCAAACAAAATATTTGTATGTTTGAGAAGAAATACTTCAAACATTTATAAAGGTTCCAAGGGTTGTTTGTGCATGGATCTGATGATAGCAACTCCTGCTGTGAAAGCACACTGAATAACTCCTAGAGAAGCATGTTAGAGCTTTGAAAAAGGAACCCTGAAAGCAACAGGTAAAAATCTTTGAATCACATAACAGTAGAAATCCCAAGAAACAGTAGGTCGTGCCTTGCACAATTACTGTGAAGTTGTATAGTTTCATTCTATTATATACTATAGAACACCCAAACATCAAAACTCAGTGCAAAATCAGTCATGGTTATACTCCTATAGAGCTAGATGTTTAAGTGTCTGCCTGAAAACCTTACTGTGTCCCAGAGATCCCTCAAGGTCACCAGCAGTCACCAGGAGATGGGCCTGCTTCCATTGGCACTGTAGTATCAACTTTCCATGTCTGTCCTCCAATGCAGCCCCACAGAGGATGGAGGAGGTTTGGGTCTGGCGTTCTTGTTAGGCTGTTCCAGGAGCCAGTTTATAGCTTTTAGACACACTTGGGTAGGGAATACTTTGTTATCCAGTTGTCGCTAATCAAACTCAACTCAAGCAAAGTTAATATTCAAGTACTAGCAACTGTCTATAGCATGCAAAATAGACCACACAGTTTAAAATATTTATAGGCTAAGTAGCTGAAGTGAAAGACATTGCATTTAACATGCTGCACAAGCCTTGTGACAAATTATCTGTTCCTCCCTCATCGAGTTGACTTAATGTCCATGCTGTCAAGATGGTGGTCGGGGTTGTACTCTTTCTGCTTACCTTTAGCCTCAAATTACACTTGCTCAGAAGCTTTTGTAAGATAATTATGGAAGCGCCCTTGGTGACCTCGTGCATTTCATTGTGTAAGGTCTTTCATCAGATGTTAGTATTCTATAGCAACCTGTATTTAACATTATATAGGATACAAAGATCTCTGCAGGACAACTGAATGATAACATAACATGTTATGACTAAGACTAGACATATAGCATGCTGAGAGCATCCATTTATAATTTTTCCCCCTTCCTAAACACAATGTGAAAGTATACTAACAGGAACACGGGAAGCAGCAGTAAGTATTAATGATATATGAAAACTTGTTAAAAAGTTTATAAAGAAATTACCACTTTGTGTATCTTTATTGACATTACTGCTGAGGAACTTCTGCCAGAACAGGTTAGGATGTTTGATTCTGAAGAATTTACACAGACAGATTGAAACATTTTGGTTGGATTACTGTCTAACTGTACTATTAAGTGTGAAATTTGTTCAACTATCTCTTTCTCAATGCGAGATTTTCTTGAAGCTCTAACATCAGTAATATGGGGAAATCATTCAGTTCAGCCATACAGTCTGTTTTCCACTAAGGGTCTGCATTATCAGAGCTGTATAGAAGATTTTCCCTGTGGAGGTAGGATGCACATTTAGTTTACAATTTCTGTATCAAGAGAATGCATACACTTAGTCCCTAAATTGGGCACCACTGGGTCTTGAAAGGTAAAGCTAAGTAATGGGGTTACATGAATTATTATATCCATTAGCATTCATTGCCAGAGGGGTTTTGGTCACTTGAAAAATTTCGATTTGTAACAAACCCAAAGATCAGCAGGAACCAAGATTATTTGCCTGTCTTTGAATTCAGGCAAGATACCAGTAGACTATACAAGGGATCTGGCTTGCAGAGTTAGTTGCAATGCATACTTCTCTGCATCTGCCTCAGTGAATTAGGCCCTGTATATTTATTTCTGTGAATGACCTGTCATTGGTGTGGACATATTCCTCCCCAGATCCAGGACTTGGTGTTTCTTCTTGTTGAACTTCCTGAGATTCCCCTCTGCCCATTTCTCCAGCCTGTTGAGGTCCCTCTGAGTGGCAGCACACCCATCTGATGCATCAGCCACTGCCCCTGCCCCCCAGTTTTTTATTATCTGCAAACTTCCTGAGGGTGCATTCTGTCCCATTGTCCGGGTCATTAACGAATATGTAAATAGTACTGGTCCCAGTATCAACGCCTGGGGTACAGCACTGTCCTCCAGATGGACTTTGTACTGCTTATCACAACCGTCTCTGCCTGGACATTTAGCCACTTTTCAATCCACATCACTGCACTTTTCTAACCCATACGTCATTAGCTTGTCTGTGAGGATGCTACAGGAGACAGTGTCAAAAGCCTCCCTAGAGTTGAGGTAAAAAACATCCGCTGCTCTCCCCTCATCCACCAAGCTAGTCACCTCATTATTGAAGGCAATCAGATTGGTCAACCATGATTTCCCCTTCATAAATCCATGCTGACTACTCCTGATCGTTTTCTTGTCCTTCATGTGCCTAGAAATAGTTTCCAGGGTTAGATGCTCTATCACCATCCCAGTGATTGAGGTGAGATTGACCATCCTGTAGTTTTCTGGATCCTTCTTGTCCTTCTTGAAGATAGGAGTGACATCTGCTTTCTTCCAGTCTTCAGGAACCTCTCCTGATTGCCACAAGCTTTCAAAGGTAATCGAGTGGCCTCATAATGACATCACTCAGCTCCCTCAGTACTCATGGGTGCTTCCTGTTAGGTTTCATGGACTTATGTATATCAAGATTGTTTAAAAGTTCCCTAACCTGATTCTCCTCTACCAAGGGTGTCTTCCTTACTCCAGACTTTGCCACTGGCCTAAGGGACCGGTGATTCCTGAAGGCCAGTCTTTCCAATAAAGACTGAGGTGAAGAAGGCATTGAGTACCTCAAGTTAAAAGGCTTATTCAGAAACATGTTCGGCTTGATTCATGTGGCAGACAGTTTTTGTAGACCTTTGCCTGAATTCATGTTAGGGTGTTGTAGGTCAGAGCTTTTGCAGACCCTGTGGACTTTATATCCATGGAGTTGGGAGTCTGCCTACATCGCGTGTTCATGCCTCTCTGTCATAGCAGGAAGCACCAAGTTTCAGGAGTTTCAGGATTCTTGAGCTTCTGTATGTGAATGCAAACACAACCTGGAGGTTACAGGGCACTTTCCCTGGATCCACTGTTTTTTTCCTGGATCCAAGAGTTTAGAAATAACTGATGTCAAGTGGGAGCTAGTTCACATTATTGAGCTAATTTTGTTTGCTCTGTTTTCGTGGTGACTGAACACTGCTGAAAAGAGAGTTAAGTGGCTTATCGGCTAATTTGTTTTCCCCACTTCTTGAACTTTACCAATTATATTTTGTGGCATAAGTATCTAGTTAATGTTGATTACATGTAAACCTGAGTTATTGTTTCCTAAAAACTGTCACACATTTGCTTAGTAAATATATTCCCTGAAATTATTTATATTTATTCTTTTTACTTTTTGCTTTACTTTATTTCTCCCCAGCCAGTGTGGGGAGAAGAGTGGTCACACTAAAAGCCTGATTTCATTCTGCTCTTGCACATGCAATCCATTTGTTCAGTGGGATTCCAGCTAAGTATAGAAACAAGAACAGCACACTGGGGAATGCGTGCACCTAACAGAGACCTGAAAGCTTCCAACCTTAAGCTTTGCTAATGGCAAATGATCTTAGTGATCTTACTCTGCCGCATCTCAGGCAAGAATTAGAGAAAAGCAAAAAACCCCAGCCTTGCTCACTTCAAGCTTAATTGATAATATCTGTCCTGTTATTTTAAATTGCTATCTGTATGTTGTATTTGCTTGAAGACGTAGAAGGCAGTGCTGAACTTTACTTCTTGTTTTAATCTGCCAGGAGCTTTTCTGTTGACACAGTTGGAATATGAGTTAAAACATAGCTGCTTGCTCTGATCAGGAATGTGTAGCAGTTTACAAAACATAGCGCTGTGTGTTCTGCTCTGCACAACGAGCTTTGGTCTGTTCCCGCCGTAAGCCCACTGCAATTACTGGAGCCACACGAGGGATGAAACCTCACACAATTCAAGTAAAGGCTTTGATTGCACGCTCTCCGTTTTGTCTAAAGCTTGGTCAAAAGATGGACTAAATGGTTTTGAACACTTTTTTTTTTTCCTTTCCTTCCTTAATGACAAGTGAAAGGAATAACCACATGCAGTGTTTGTTCCTCCCTGGTAATAATAACTACTGTACAGTGGCAGAGGTGACTTTAGAAATAATCTAAATAACCATTTCAGAACCAGCATTTCAGCTCTTTGATTCCAAGAAGTTGTTTCCTAAAGGTTTCCTCTGTTAGCCACTGTCAGGACTGATGAATATATATATAACCTTTCCTTAGCTCGTACAGAAAATACTTCTGTTAATTGAAATGTATTCTTTTTTACTGTGTCCACATTTTATAAATATTTCAGTTTTCCAAAGGATTGTCTAGGGTCATTCTCTTAGCAGAGCTTATCGTTATGTGTATTGTAATTAGATTTGTGATGCTACACTGTAATTTTCTACAGAGCAATTGGGAAAATATTAATAATAATAATTATAGTTAGTTCATACTAACTATATTCTTCATTAAGAACTATCCGAAGTTCTAACATTGTGAAGGACATAGGTAGGAATCCAGAGCATTCAGCTGATTCTAAGAGATACTATACATAGATGATTTGAAATAAAATAATTGGTTTCTGAAATCACTTAACAGGCTTTTAATTTCTGCCTGAGAATAAAATTGACACTGTTAAAGCTAAGCCATTTCAGGAGTTTAAAATTCTAGTCTTAATTATAATAATATCAATAAATAAATAAATATAATAATATCAATAAAGGGATGCCGTCCAGAGGGACCTTGACAGGCTGGAGAGGTGGGCCAGTGAGAACCACATGAAGTTCAACAAGGCCAAGGGCAAGGTCCTGCACATGGGTCAGCGCAATCCCAAGCAGAACTATAGGCTGGGCGAGGAATGGATTGAAAGCAGCCCCAAGGAGAAGGACTTGTGGTGTTGACTGATGAGAAGCTCAACATGAGCCAGCAGTGTGCGCTTGCAGCCCAGAAAGCCAACCATGTCCTGGTCTGCAGCAAAAGAGGTGTGACCAGCAGGTCGAGGGAGGTGATCCTGCCCCTCTACTCCGCTCTGGTGAGACCCCACCTGGAGTACTGCGTCCAGCTCTGGGGGCCCCAGTACAGGAGAGACATGGGGCTGTTGGAGCAAGTCCAGAGGAGGGCCACAAAGCTGATCGGAGGGCTGGAGCACCTCTCCTGTGAGGACAGGCTGAGAGAGTTGGGGTTGTTCAGCCTGGAGAAGAAGAGGTTCTGGGGACATCTAATTGCGGCCTTCCAGTACCTGAAGGGGCCTACAGGAAAGCTGGTGAGGGACTGTTTATCAGGGAGTGTAGTGACAGGACAAGGGGTAATGGGTTTAAGCTGAAGGAGGGTGGATTTAGATTAGATGTTAGAAAGAAATTCTTTACTGTGAGAGTGGTGAGGCACTGGAGCAGGTTGCCCAGAGAAGTTGTGGCTGCCCCCTCCCTGGAAGTGTTCAAGGCCAGGTTGGATGGGGCTTTGGGCAACGTGGTCTAGTGGAGGGTGTCCCTGCCCATGGCAGGGGGGTTGGAGCTAAATGAGCTTTGAGGTCCCTTCTAACCCAAACCAGTCTATGATTCTATGATAAAACTCTTACACAATGATGAAAGCATGCAGGATGAAGAAGGCAAGCTTGAGAACTGACAGGAATAAGCAAAGTTGATGGGTTTGTACGATAAATGGACACACTACATTTGGTGTTACAACTGTGTCTACTAGAAATTGTGGAGCATATTTGCATCTTGGAATGAATAGATAAATCCCAGACCTCAACCCAAAAAACCTGCAGGAATTACCCTAATGTTTATAGAGTTATGAACTCATATCTCTTCTTGTCACTGTGAGTAGCTGAACGTTCCTGCATTTGATTTAAATGGGTATAGTTGCAATAACTCTGATGGACTTTGTCATGCTTTATTTTGTGAGAGCTCAAGAATGTGAACGCATTCTATTTTTGTTTTTATTAATATCCAATTCCAGAAAAGTTGTTAAAAAATAAATTTCCAAATACACCTTATGGTATGTTGTACTGAACTGCTGAAGGAAGAGCAAGTTAGGTAGTTTAAAAATTGTTTAAAAATATTCATTCAGGCCCTTTTAATGCAAAAGATATGCAACACTATTTGGAATATAGAAGGTAGCAGACATGTAGGTGGCTGAGGTCTGCCCATTACAGATTGAGTGTTAAGAACCTGGTACTATCTGGTAGACTGTTTAGCCCACTCTGTTTTCATCATTCAGCGATTATAGGCAAGCAGAAAATACCAAAATGCTGAAGAGAGCCTTTTCAGATTGTCCTTCTACAGTTTAGTATTCAGCCAATTCTTCCTGGGCTCCTAAATCCATTGAGCTGACCTAAGGTCTTACTGGTCCAGGTGCTACTGATCTCCTTGATAACTCAATTTTTTTCATTTCCTGACCAATTGTCCTGGTTTCTGCTGGGGTAGCGTTATTTTCACAAGAAGCTGGGAGGAGATACAGCCAGGGTATTTGACTCAAACTAGCCAAAGGGGTATTCCATACCATACGACATCATGCTCAGCATAAAAGGATTACCAGTAAGAAAATAGATCTATACAATCTTGATCCCACCTATAATTTCAAGGAGAAATAACAGCACTAAAAATAAGAACAGTCTTAATAAACTGGTTTTGAAAACACTGTCTGACTTCTATATATGACCCTGTTTTTTGTCTAGTGATTATACTGCAATCTAGAAAGGAGAAAAATAATTTCTTATTTATTAAAAGTTATTTAAAAATTTTATCTTATGAAGTATTTGCAAAAGTATTTATTTCCTTTTTCTAATAATCTTTAGATGAAAATTCTCTGGCACAATTGATTTTTTGGGATGCAAAGGAGAACTAAATGAGAAGCAACAACTTTTTCCTATCCAAAAGATATTCCACTGTAAGCCTTTGCAAAGAGATAGGGGAACCTGAAGGCTTCAGGAGAAATTTACAGATTTTTATATAGAAAATAAAATCCGGTTATCTTTGAATTCCCTAGTAAATAAAATATAGAGTTTTTACATTCTTTGTGTCTAAAAAAAAGGGGTTTTCTAATCAATGCATTTATCAGTTGGAATGCTGCAAAAGCATTGGGACTGTAGGACTTGGGATGCTGACAGCATGGTACTTCATAAGTTTCTAATTTTATTGCTGATGGTTTTTTCTCTTTATTATCATTTTTTGCAGAGTAATCAGTTCTGACTGTTGTCTTCAGCTTCATATCTACTCATTCACATGTTCTTCAAAAGGCATTATTAACATATTTGAAAATATTTTTCACTGAACAGCACTTAATATAAAAGTTTAACTCACTGCAGCCTTTTTACTTCACCTTGCATATTTCCATACTGTACTTTTCCCATACAAAAATTTAAATACATCCTGTATTTAAGAGTTGACATGAAATCATTTGGATTGAACCAGCAGGGGAAAGTGAGAAAGGGAGAATTTGAGACAGGCAGCCATTCAGGCAGGTACTGCTTGCTGTGGAAGAAAGTGGTCTCACAGCAGCTCTCACTCGTGCTTTTCCCCGTGATCTAATGGCAAAAGTGGTTGGTAGCCCCATGGCCCTGTGCCTCTACTGCTTTTCTGTTGGTGGTTTGCAACCTCCTTCTCCTTTATGTCTCCACGAGTTCTATAAAAAGAGGACACAAAAGTGTTTTGCCCTTTCTATTCCTTGACCTTTCTTCCCAGGTCTCTTCTGCAAATTTTTTAGTGGTAATATTTTATTTTTCGTGGCTTAGCCTTGGAACCAGAGCAGTGGAACCACCACACCGGTGTCCTGCTTTGTGCCCCCCCCCCCCCAACATTGCCTTCTGACTCCAACTCTGTTTTCATTCTGCAGGACACAGAAATGCCTAGCAGAGCTGCTGCACTGGCAGGTGTCAGTCTGGACATGAGAAAGATTGAATTAATTTGCAGTAGATGAGGAAGGGAGATCAATTAAGCACTTGATAAACTAATCTGTCTTCCTAAAAGAAACATTATTTTTTGTTACGGGATCTCTTGAAGTTTCCTGCAGTGCAAGAACATACATGATAATAACACAAATTTAAAAGAAAAAAAAATTACTCCCCAAGGAAAATAAATAAAAAGATACTTTCTTGATACAGTTTTAATCATAAGTTTAAAAACAATACTAAGGATTTTTTTTTCTGTGAAAATAAAGAAAAACCTTGGGAAGTAAGTTGGTGGCTAAGGTGCTTGGAATGCATCAGATGTTAGAAAAATCTATTTCACATTCTGTTACAGATGTCTCATGGTACTTCTGCAGGTGGGATGGTGTCATGGGGAATCTGGGGGTGAGACAGCCACAAGAGGAGAACCACTCATCTCACTGGCATAGGTTTTTATTTCTATGTTGGCCGGGTATTGCCAGAGGACAGCTCGGACAGGGTGTGCTTGGCAGGGACGGGGATTATACACTTGCATTTTCGGTACAGTGTGCATGTTCACAGCCGCCAAAGCCGCGGTGCCCCCGCTCATGGCCACGGTCAGCACCGCGGGCTCGGGGGAGATGCCGTTTGGCGGTGCCTGGGCTGGTTGGGCAGCCCTGCTCCCCCACAGAGGTTCACCCCCGGGCTCCTCGTGCCAAGAGGCTGCTGCCCCCTCGTTCGCGTTTTCACACGCGGGTGGTTAGCAGGGGCCTCGCTGATCCCGGCACCCCCGGCCGGTTTCTCTGACTTTCTCCACATCTAAAGGCAATAAGCAGTCGTTAGCCATCTTGCTACTGCCTTCTCGTTTCTTGCCCCAAAGGCGTTGCAAGGATGTGCAGTCGGCAGGAGTGCATCTCTGCTCCTCTCCTGCGCGTGCCTGCGGAGTAGAGAGGACAGACGCTGCTCAGACCTCATTTTATCCAAGTGACGCTTTCAAGCAGGTTTTACCCCGTGACATTTGGCATGCCTCGTTTTTCTGTTTGCTAAGGTGGAGATAATGGCTGTTTTCATTCAGAGGATGTTTCTCTTCAGAAACACATTTTCAATGCATTTTCACCTGTGCAGTACAGGGGCTGCCTCCCGGCAGCGTGTAAGGAGTGGGCGTGCGTAGCGCAACAGGGCTCTTCGTGTAGTGTCTCAGCGTCACCCCCCGCTGCTATGAATAGACGGAAATTTTGTAACTGGCGGTGGTCATTTAAAAGCTGTGTCTGGTGTTGACGAGAGGTATGAGAGTGCCGCTGACTTTCCTTTTAGAAAGCAAACTGTTCTTATTTCATGTTTTAGTCGTGATGAGTTTTACATACTTTGTGAAACAGAACTGTGTTTAATGTGGTGACATCTTTAACACACATTAGGTCTGAAATGACTGTTTAAACTTTAATTTTCTAAGATGCTATCTGGCGTCTTGTAAATGAGGCTTATGGTAAATTGTAGATGCTTCATCATGCTGATTTTATAGGAATAATTCTGGCAGATTCGATTTGTGCTAGAATTGCAATTATTAATAACTCTGTTGAATGGCCAGTGTTAGCACCACATTGCTTGCTGATACTGATACCTTTGGGGAATGTTAAGTAATCAGCAGCTATCATGTACTTCAGAAAATATAAGTTTTTAAACAGCTGCCTTTTTTCAATTGCATTTCCTCCACTGGAAATTTGCAGCTTTTGTATTAAATAAAATAATAAATCAAAAATTTCTTCAAAGAAGTTTAATTCTGTATTGAGGGGGCAACATATTTGGACTTGCAAATTAAAAAAAAAAAAAAAGTGATACCAATATGGTGGTAGGCACAAACCTTGGCCAATCCTTTAATACAGTAGACCAATGGAGAAGGCATTAGAAAAAATTAATTCCCTGTTGAAATATTCATGGTTCACAGTATAATAAAAACATAGAAAATTGAGCTAATGTGAAAGTGATGGATTTGCTTTTTTAATATTTATTTATATATTTTTAATATCATGGCTTCTAGTGGTTCTTTTCTTTCTTGTTGTCTAAAGATGTTAAATGTATGCCCCATCATGGTATTCTTTTGAAGGGATTTCACGTTCAGACATTCTTATTACTGTTATGAGAACAAGTTTAAGTGTTAATACTACTTCTTTTTACTTCCCCTGAAAGAGAGTTTTTTAGTAAAATACCCTCTCCCTTAGCTCCTTGAATTCTGACATTTGTGAGTTGGGGTTTTTTTGTGTGTGTTTTTGTTTCCCAGCAGCTAAAGAGGCAGTAGGTTTGATTTGGCAAGTCATTTGGAAAAGGAGTGGATAAGTGCCCTGTACCCGCTGAACAGTAAGTGCCTGTTTTACCTGCTATTTTAGCTGTAGAAGTAAGAAAGATACGCAGATGGGTTGGTATGAAACATTTATAATACTGAGAAGCATGGAAGTCTAACTATTCTGAAAATTAAATACTTAAAAAAAAAAAAAAGCCAAGAGATCTGCTTGGATGTAATTATGGATCAGGTCCTGAGCAATGTTGAGGTATACAGAGTAAATTATTGAAAGCCAAAACTGAGAAGTACGCTAAGTGACATTCTGTTAAATTGATTTGGATACTAAGTAGTTTTAAATATTCAATATAGAAAGTCTCTAAAATTAGAGGGCACAGTTTGGATGTGTGCACACAACTCTGCCCTTGGAAAGTAGGAACTAATTGAATAAAGACATGCCTGTCAGCTGTATTTGCATGCTACTAAAAATGCTACTCTCATACTATAAAGGACTGTCAGCTTTACTGCAGCATGCTTATCTGTTAAATCAAATGCTTTTTTGAATGATGGCAGATTAAAATTTCTTTTTCAAAATGCAGGTGTTAACTGCTTCCTGTTTCTCCCCAGTAGAAAATATCTTTCCAGTAGAAAGCAATATATAATAATGAAGCTTACAGGGTAGATTTGGATGTGAGAAGCTGAACTGGAACACTAATGTGTGAAGCTCAGAATTAGAAATGTTTAGACATATTTGCAAGTGTATTAAGCACTTAAGCTGTTGTTTGAGGACAGTCGCACAAGAAAAATATTTAAACTCTGCACCTAATATACGATATCTTTAAAACCTTCACTACTTCAGCAAATTAGTTTAGAAATGAAATTTTTGCTTTTCTTACAATTGAAAATATGAAAGCAGCTGAGGCAGAAGTTCATAATACTATGTCGAAGTTTTATTAGCTTAGGAATTATGAACATGGATTTAATATGTTGTAGTGTCTTTTGTTTATACACAAGTACAGGGAAAGCGAATGCCATAAGACCTCCCTGACTCTGGGACAAGCTGCTCTCTGCAGCTTTTTGAATACACAGAACCTTGGTCCATTTAGAGCAACAAACAGGAGGCTTGGGAAGCACAGGAACAGTGTTGTGTTTTAGTGGAGTAGGACTAGCTGGAAGGAGCATGGAGTGGTTTTTTGTGTGGATGTAACGGGGATGCAGGTTGGACCTGGTCAAACCGATCTGCTTGCTCATTGCTACCAGATGCACGGCTCCCAGCTGTGTTCCTCTGCCCTTTGTGGTACCATGTCTGATGCTCATTCATTCCTTTGGGAAGCCAGGTGCAGCACAACAACCAGAGAAAGACTGACTCAGCCAAAAAGCTGAAGGGTTTTCTGTCCATTAAGTGGGCTAGATTGAAGTGAGGTGGCAGGGAATGAGAAGAAAACCTAAGGAAGTTGACTGAGTATTTCAATAGCTCTGGAGTGTTGGAGGAAATCATCTGTCTTGCCTAGCCACAACCTTCCTCCATCCATGACATTTAGATTCAGTACCTCTGTCTCTGAGGGAGTGCACACCTCCTCCTGCCATCTCCTTGGGCTTTAGGGTGGAAGCTAACTTCAACTGCTGAATAATGAATACTAGTTTGCTAGAAAGGAAGGAAGGAACTGAGAAAGTGAGAGAATTGATAAATTGCACAAAGTATAAGGGTTGTAGGCTGATAATAGAAAATTGGGGGGGGTTAATAAATATTACATATTTTAGGAATTATTGCCTCTACGTGAACGCACGGAGCATGGGGAGTAAACAGGAGGAGTTGGACACGTGGGCGCCTGCAAGGCTATGACCTTATTGGCATTACAGAGACGTGGTGGGACAGCTCCTATGACTGGAGTGTTGGGATAGAAGGGTACAGGCTCTTTAGGAAGGACAGGCAGGGCAGGTGAGGAGGGGGCATCGCCCTCTATGTCAATGACCAGTTGGAATGCATGGAGCTCTGCCTGGGGATGGACGAGGAGCCGACCGAGAGCTTATGGGACAGGATTAAAGGGAGGGCTGGGGCAGGGGACATCACAGTGGGGGTCTGCTACAGGCCACCTGACCAGGGGGACCGAGCAGATGAAGCCCTCTGTAGGCAGATAGGAGCAGCCTCACACTCACAAGCCCTGGTCCTTATGGGGGACTTCAACCACCCCAACATCTGTTGGAAGGACAATGCAGCTGAGCGCAAGCAATCCACGAAGTTCCTGGAATGTGTCGATGATAGCTTTTTCCGCCAAGTGATGGAGGAGCCCACGAAGAGAGTCACAGTGCTGGACCTTGTTCTCACCAATAAGGAGGGCCTGGTAGGGGATGTCAAGCTCAAGGGCAGCCTTGGCTGCAGTGACCTCAAAATGGTGGAATTCAGGATCCTCAGGGCAGCGAGGAGAGCGTGCAGCAAGCTGACTACCCTGGACTTCAGAAGAGCAGACTTTGGCCTCTTCAGGGATCTGCTTGGTAGAGTACCATCGGACAAAGCCCTGGAAGGAAGAGGGGCCCAAGACAGCTGGCTAATATTCAAGGGTCACCTCCTCCAAGCTCAGGAGTGATGCATCCCAACAAAGAAGAAGTAAAGTAAAAACACAAAGAAGCCCCCATGGATGAACAAGGAGCTCCTGGGCAAAGTCAAACAAAAAAAGGAAGCCTACAGAGGGTGGAAGCAAGGGCAGGTAGCCTGGGAGGAATACGGAGAAATTGTCCTAGCAGCCAGGGATCAGGTTAGGAAAGCCAAAGCCCTGATAGAAATAAATCTGGCCAGGGATGTTAAGGACAACAAGAAAAGCTTCTATAGGTATGTTAGTGAGAAAAGGAGGACAAGGGAAAATGTGGGTCCCCTCCGGAATGAAACGGGCAACCTGGTTACCCAGGATATGGAGAAGGCTGAGGTACTCAACGACTTCTTTGCCTCAGTCTTCACTGGCAAGTGCTTGAGCCACACTGCCCAGGTCACAGAAGGCAAAGGCAGGGACTGGGAGAATGCAGAACCGCCCACTGTAGGAGAAGATCAGGTTCGAGAATATCTAAGGAACCTGAAGGTGCCCAAGTCCATGGGACCTGATGAGATCTGTCCACGGGTCTTGAGGGAACTGGTAGATGTAGTGGCCAGGCCACTCTCCATCATATTTGAGAAGTCCTGGCAGTCCAGTGAAGTTCCCACCAACTGTGTCCTGGTTCTGGCTAGGATAGAGGAGCCAGGACAGGTGAGCCAAGCTGGCCAGGGGGCTATTCCATACCATGTGACATCATGCTCACCATAAAAGGGGGCTAGTCTGGGAGCGGGGGGTTGGGGGGTGGGGGGTGGGTGGGGGTTCAGTGTGGCTCCAGGATGGTTTTGGATTGTTAAATTGCTTTCTGTTATCATCCATTGTGAATATCTGTTATCAGTACTGTTGTTGATTGTTTCCCTCTCCCTTGCCCTCCCAGTAAACTGCCCTTATCCCAACCCACAGGCTTTGCCGTTGTTTTTCCGTTCTCCTCCCTATCCCGCTGGGGGAGGGGTGAGAGAGCAGCTGTATGGTGCTTAGCTGCTGGCTGCAGCTAAACCACCTCAGACTGAAAAAGGGGAAACGTAACCCCCATTTTTAAGAAGGGAAAAAAGGAAGACCCAGGGAACTACAGGCCAGTCAGTCTCACCTCCGTGTCTGGCAAGATCATGGAGCAGACCCTCCTGGAGACTATGCTCAGGCACATGGAAAATAAGGAGGTGACTGGTGACAGCCAACATGGCTTCACTAAGGGCAAATCACGCCTGACAAATCTGGTGGCCTTCTGTGATGGGGTTACAGCATTGGTGGAAGAGCAACTGACATCATCTGCCTGGACTTGTGCAAGGCATTTGACGCTGTCCCGCATGACATCCTTGTGTCTAAATTAGAGAGACATGGATTCGATGGGTGGACCACTCGGTGGATAAGGAATTGGCTGGATGGTCGCACTCAAAGAGTTGCAGTCAATGGCTTGATGTCAAAGTGGAGCCAGTGATGAGTAGCATTCCTCAGGGGTCGGTACTGGGACCGGCAATATTTACCATCTTTGTCGGCGACATGGACAGTGGGATCGAGTGCACCCTCAGCAAGTTTGCTGACGACACCAAGCTGTGTGATATGGTCGACACGCTGGAGGGAAGGGATGCCATCCAGAGGGACCTTGACAGGCTGGAGAGGTGGGCCTATGCGAACTGCATGGAGTTCAACAAGGCCAAGTGCAAGGTCCTGCACATGGGTCAGCGCAATCCCAAGCACAACTACAGGCTGGGAGAGGAATGGATTGAAAGGAGCCCTGAGGAGAAGGACTTGGGGGTATTGATTGATGAGAAGCTCAACATGACCTGGCAGTGTGCGCTTGCAGCCCAGAAAGCCAACTGAGTCCTGGGCTGCATCAAAAGAGGTGTGACCAGCAGGTCAAGGGAGGTGATCCTGCCCCTCTACTCCGCTCTCGTGAGACCCCACCTGGAGTACTGCGTCCAGCTCTGGGTGCCCCAGTACAGGAGAGACATGGAGCTGTTGGAGCAAGTCCAGAGGAGGGCCACGAAGCTGATCGGAGGGCTGGAGCACCTCTCCTATGAGGACAGGCTGAGAGAGTTGGGGTTGTTCAGCGTGGAGAAGAGAAGGCTCCAGGGAGACTTTATTGCAGTCTTCCAGTACCTGAAGGGGCCTACAGGAAAGCTGGTGAGGGACTGTTTATCAGGGAGTGTAGTGACAGGACAAGGGGTAATGGGTTTAAGCTGAAGGAGGGTCGATTTAGATTAGATGTTAGAAAGAAATTCTTTAGAATTATTTAGAATGGTGAGGTACTGGAACAGGTTGCACAGAAAGGTTGTGGATGCCCCGTCCCTGGAAGTGTTCAGGTTGGATGGGGCTTTGGGCAACGTGGTCTAGTGGAGGGTGTCCCTGCCCATGGCAGGGGGATTGGAACTAGATGGTCTTTGAGGTCCCTTCCAACCCAAACCATTCTATGATTCTATGATTGTAATAATATAGGCCATCTCCTGTGGTTGGTAGATGTATGACTTGAGAAGTTATCTGAAAAGAAGTTGCCATGGGGATATAGTTGCATTACTGTATTAGAAATCAATGCCAAGGCTGTGTGGTAGACAGCAGTCATTGAATTATAAGAATGATAAAAGTAAAAATAAAACCTTTCAATAAAATATTGGAAAGAATGATGATGATAAGACATCTAAAGTCTTTGCCTGAATTTTGGGGGCAATAAGATAGTTGATGACCTTATTGTCAGAAATAGAGATTCTGGTCTTAGGTTACTGGTACAAATCTTGCCTAGTCCAGCAGGATCAGAAGAGTTGCTATCTAATGATTTTTTTACATGTTTGGCACTAATTATTCTCTTGTTAAACATTTAACTGGAAGAGATGGGAGGAAGTACCTGTGTTGTGGGTCTGTAGGATGTTTTCTCCTGTATTTCCAGAAAGATTATTTCTCAAGACAGAACCAGAAATTTGAGTGAGCTTGTGTCAGGTATAAAGAAAGATTACTTTGACATTAGCTATGTCTATGCATATGAGAAGGTTCATGGTTTCTGAGAGTGTTAAATCAGTGATGAACACTCGTTCTGATGGTCTGTAATTGTGCAGAGTAGGAGTATATTGACACCACTAGTACATAACTGTCACTGTGTTTATTTAAGAAATACTGATAAATGAAGATGAGCTGTTATTGTGTGTTGATGTTATTCTGGTGGTTGATGTTATTCTGGCATGTACATTTTTGACGCATTGCATTTTCTGGTTGAGTGTTGAAATAGAAGTACAGCTGTCTCATAAATTGTTTGCTTTCAGTCATTTATTTTGGTACATATCAAAGGACTGATGCCTTGTGGGCTGTGTCTTACTACTAGCGTGTGTAGTCAGCTCCCCTGGAGTCCCATTTCATTGCTCTCTGGTGAAAATGCAGTAAAAAATGAATAAGAAAAAAGTGTGGTTTCTGGATCGTTTCTTTCTTGATGTTATTACTAAAGCAGCTGTAGTAGATGAGATGAGCTCCATCTGTCTATGACTTCCTTATTCTAAATTATTGGATCTGACCTTGGTTATGAAGAAGTGATTTTTATCTTTGCTATCAGTGGAAGATAGATATCCAGTAGAAAGTGGATTTTAAAAATGCAGAAATAGAGAGATTTCCCTGTATTTAGAATGCTGTGCTTAGAATAAGTGTATTTATATAACCTAATTACATAAAAACGATATGATTTTGATTATTTACAGTCCACATAATAAAAATAGTGAAGGGTAAAGGATGAAAGGGGGAAAAAAAAACTCACAAGATTTTTCAGTTTAGCTGTATAATTGGTTTTGGCAAAATTTACTTCTTGGCACAAGTGGATTAGTTTTCTCCAATGTGTATGAGGTACAAGACCTAAAGGGCATGACAAAAATGAATAGGATGTATACTAGAAGAAAGTATGTCTAGACAGTGTTATGGACTTAATATTACTGAGGCAGATCAGTGTTTTGCATCTGTCTATGTATTAGCTAAAGTAAATTAATTACTGGTTTTGGTAGGCAATACGGATATTGCATATTTGAATGATTTACTCTCCAAGATATCTTAAGTCTTATAGTGTATATATAGTATATATTTATACTTTAATAATGGCATTTTAAATAGGAAAAATACATAGCAAATGCTTGTTCATGCATTAAAAATCTCGTATCCTCATAGCAGACCAGATTTTTCAGACATTTGTTCAAAGACATGCTGAAATAAATAGGGTTGAACTCTGTCACTTAATAATGTTTTGGTCTGTTCTTGGCCTTTTTTGCAGAGGTAGATGTCACTGATTGGCAGTGTCTGTGGTATACTGCAGGTACACTTACGTGCGCTCTAAGAAAATTAGCTTACGCGTGTACGAGTGTGGATGGAGTGTCTGAGCGCAGAGCAGGCAGCCGTTTGCATTTTTACCTCGATGCCTGCTCGTGTTGTGCGGCCCAAGCAGAGTCCTTTGCTGTCAGAGCTGGAGAGCTGCAGTTTACACAAAGTAACTGCTCGCATACGTATTGCCCATTTACAGTCAGAAGAACTGGAAATGTAAGCATCAAGGGACCAGCTATGTTAGAAGCATTTTGGGTTCCTATTTACATTTTTCTTCCATTTTTTCTTTTTCTTTTGCTTTTTTATTATATACACTTTATTCAATTCAACTGTTTCTTGTATGTTTTTTTAAAGTAAATATAAATTCAGATTTTGAAAGATAAGATCTAAAAAACAACCAGGTGACACAGTTTTATTAGTTTAAAGCTTGGATTCCAAACTGACCAACACAATTAATTATGAAAACACTTGTAGAAGGTAACACTGCAGGTTAATTAATAATTCTCCTTTAAATCCTTTCTCCAGTGTTTTCCCAGAGTAGTGTCTATAGTGTAATCTAATATTGAACTCCTTTTTATTATTTCCTCTTTATTGTTTTAGTTAACTGAGGTGAAGAATATATGTTTTCATAAAATGTTGTAGAAAGCACTAGGTAAATTGTTACAAAAGCTAATGTAATGCAATAAAACTTACAACCTAACTATTTTCTAAACTTCATGCCTTATATTAGAAGTCTCTCTGAGCTGGGAAAAAAGAGTGTTTAACTCTTTGGAAAAGTAGAATAGATTAGTGTCATTTTTTTACTCTGTTATTTAGGGAAAATACTATAAAATATTATTACTGTATGAAGTGATCAGAGTTGATTCAGAACTGTGTTAGTTCTACAAGAATCTGATTTATTTTCATTACCTTTGGATTGACCACTGAATGTGACTACTGGATACTTACATCTCTGTGTGTGTATAAGTGTCTATGCATCTGTTTACTTTTTCATGCATAAGAAATCTGCATTATTACAATAATCGCATAAGAGCCCTTCATCTTCATGCAAGGGGCATGCACAAGTATTGAACACCAGTCAGCGTTGCTGACTGGTCTGACATAAGTATGTTTTACAGACTCTGTTCAGTCTGGAGGCATGTATAAGTCCAGCAATGTCAGCACCTCACAATTCAGAGTTTTAGAAAGAAAACTAATATTCAAGTTTTAAAATTACAGCAAGCTGCATGATGATGTGTAGGATGTGACTTTGTAATTATGAGCTTTGTTCTGCTCCTGTCAGAGAGAGGTACCCTCAGAAAACAAACAAACAAAACATTTCACTGCTGTTTCTTCATGCTAGGATGGGATTTGGGATGGAGCGTCCCTGCTATACTAGCTCTTACTCCATCAGCCATTACCTGGGGATTAAAGATGCTCGTGACAGACCTGACAGAGTAGCCCCTTAGTCTCCCGTTTGCTAAGTTGCTTTAGCCTCCCGTGCAAACATCTTCTCTATCAAGAAGGAATAAGCCTTAATGCTATTATATTTGCAGCAGATCAGGATCATGAACTTTTATTAGCTTTTTAAGCTTTTCTAATCACTGTGTGCAATTTATTTTCTTGATACGGCTGTTCTGTTGGGAAGCTTGTGGCAGTTCATTTTGATAACTGTGTACTTCTTTTAATTCTCAAAGCGTGATGAGGATTTGCTAGTAGCCTTATCAACGGAACAATCCCTTTCTAGTAATAGTAGATCTATGCTAGAATATGTGGAAATGTATGTGTTCTTAACAATGAAATACCAATTTACTTTCATCGAAAGCAGCAGATAGCCAGTGAGGAAACACAAAACAGTAAAATGCGAGATAACAACCACCAGTGAAAAGTTTGAATCTCACTTTGGTTGGTTGGTTAGAGCAGAAATTATAGATACACAATTTTGAGTATTATTTCTCTTGCTTGTTTTCATAGCAGATATTTCAGACCTCATAAAAAAAAAAATCTGGAAGCTAGTACACTTTTAAATTTCTTTTTCATTGTTCTATTACTCATCTAATTATGCTCTCTCTGCTAACTTCATTGAATGACTACTTTTGTAAATAGGATACAACTTATTGCAACTTATCCACAGATAGTTTACATGTTACATGTCAGTCTGCCACTTTTCATGACTTGCTTGAATAGAGTACTCTGGGAACAGCGTAGTTGTAAGCACTGTCAAATAAGGCTTAAAATGAGATTGAGATACGAGGTTTTGCTCAGAAATTTCTCTTTCCTGCGAAAGGCTTTCCCTCTTAAAGCGAGAGTGTAATTTTTCTGGCTGTTCAGTCCTGACTGTGGTGCTCTTTCAGTGATGCTGGATGAGCGCAAAACCCTCATGCTGCTCACTTCCAGAAACAAAGCTAAGCTCCTGAAAACAAGGTACAGTTCGAGGCGCCCTCTGGGTGCAAAGAATCCAATTATATATTTTTTTCTGTTAAGCATACTGTGAATGATTTCTTGAAGACCAACCCACACTAGAGAGCCTAGTATCACATACCATGTCTTTTTTCCCTTGCCATTAGACTATTACTAATGTGTTAATGGAAGACAATCACATTCTGAAACTGAATGCTGCATTCTAAAATTTTCCTGGCGCGTTTAAGTATATAACGTTATTTGTCTACAGAAGCTTTTCTTCCAGCTCCTCCATTAAAACACCAATGACCCAATCTTTAAAAAGTTCAATTTTAAGCTTAGTTTTAAGCAGACAATCCCATTAATGTGAATGAGCTTTTCATTAATAGGCCTAAAGTTAAGTAAGTCTTTTTTTGTTTGCAAAATCAGAACCTAAGACGTGATCCTACTGATTAACCTTGATTCTCCTTCCCTTCTGTTTCTGAAGATTAACTGGTGTTATGGCTTGAACATTAAATCTCAATTTATCTGCCTGTTTATCTGTTCCTGGGAAGTTGCTTGGACAAGAATAGAAGGTAAATTTTTAACAGGAATATAATAAAGTTGCATGTACAAAGTCTATGGCAATTCAATGTGATTAGTGTATTTAACACTTTTCGCTATTTAAACCTTAATACAAACTTGAAAATTGTCAGCTGTATAAAACCTGAATTTATCTTAAGACCATTAGTAAGGTTTTCATGATGTGTTTAACTTCAGTTCAAATTAAAAATCATATGCGCTCACATTTCTAGAATAATGAACTATTCAAGGAAGAACATAGAAGTGATTTATATCTAGCCAGAAATAATAGAGGAATAATGTAAAAATTACAAAAGACTACCTTGGTTGAAATGAAGGACAGGATCTCTTCCTCAGAAAGGAAGTTTAGGAAGAACAATAAAGAGTAATCTGAAATAAAAGTATGGAAATATGTCTTCCTGTTCTGAAAAGATGAGTGAGAATGAAGATGACTTTGTTTTAGTATTAGCACACAAATCATTTTTTAAAAATTACTTTTATACGTTCACATTCATGAAAGAATTTAATGAAACACTGTGTGTTAAAAGATACCAATACATGCATCAGGGCTGAGAGAGTTGGATCTTTTCTTTTGTTTTGGCGTCCTTTTGCAACAAACTAGTGGTTTGCATTCCTGAGAAAGAAAGTGGTGGTTTTTTACATGTGTAGCCATTGGAAAAAAACAGGTATCAGATAGTCGCCATCTTCTTCATGTCAGTATTAACTTCCACTGGTAGTTGGAGATAGTTATTTACCAAAGTACAATGTTATTTTCATATATTTTTTTTTACCTGTTTTTTCAAATACCATGCTATGTGACATAAACTTTCTCAAGACAGACAAACATTCCACTCATTCTTTGTACCTATTCCCCTCTTCTAAAGAAAGGAAAGGCAAAATGCATATACATCTACAATGCAGTTAAGCAAGCATGTAAGAGTATTTTTACTTTGTTAGAAAAAATGCAAGATTAAAGAAGTTCCCAGTTATAATGTGTTCATTTGTTGAACTGAAATTTATTAATCACGCCTATAAAGAGTTTTTAAGGATTGGTGGGTTTTTTTTTTTTCGTAACTTAGAGCAATGGAAATGGGAAAGTGAGTAAAAATGAATTTATCAGGGAACTTTTAGTTATAAATTGTAACAGACCAGTGCAACTGCTGAGAAATGGGAGCTTGTAAACATTTTGTTCACATAAGTACACACATACAAATGGAAAAAATATTTCTTTGATCTTCTTGTAGCTATAAGTTCTAGTGTTTAATTAGAAAAAATGAACTTTAGAACTACAGAAATATTAGTGGCAAAAAAATAAATTAGTTGCCTTTTCTTTAAATCACTGCTTTCCTGTTGATTTCAGTGAATTTGCAGAATTTTTTACTTACAGATTATTTGGTCCTGGATTATGCTTGGTATAAATTTCTGAAAAATATAGAATGGATTTACTAAATGAATAAAGGAGGAGTGATCACAGGCAGGAGTACTTCAACATATCTAAGCAGATGTTAAAGATGTTTTGCTATTATAATAGGAGAAAGCATAATTCTGATAAGATATATTAATTAGAAGACTGTGATGTACTTCTAACACAGCCATGCATAACCATTTAAATGCACTCTCCTAAGAAATCATGTAAAATACTGCAGTCATTTCCATGTCTTTTCAAAACTCACTTTGAGGTCTTTTTCATTTAATTCTTCTGTTTAAGTTTCACCTGAATTTAGTACATCATTCCTTTTTGAATTTGCAATACAGCAAGCTAGAAAACTTACGAAAATGTTTTCTTTGGGTATTTTGGAAATTTTCATTATCTGTAGTGACTGCACTGATGGAAGATACAGAAGTTGCTTTTCATATAGTACAAATCATTGCATTTTCATGTTGATGTCCCATGATAGAAAACCTAGTTATCTGGATTTGAGGAATCTTCCAACACAAGAAAGATCTTCAAAAGTAACGTATCAAGAAAAAAATCCATTCCACTAGTCTAGCTTGCCCCTGGGGCAAAAACTACAAGTAAATGCTTGATGCTTATGTTCATTTCTACTACAAAGTGACAATAAAAATACTTATTGCCACAAACAAAGCTGTGATTTCTTTTAAAGTAAAAGGACATTTAAAATCCAACATGCAGAATTGCATTTACTTTGTTCAGACAGCCTTCTGTAAGAGATGTGGTATTTTTCTAATTATTAGCGATTTCTTTCTTACCAAGACAACAAAAGTAGGTGTCTCAGATATTTCTGTATTTGCAACATTAATTATCCATAGAAAACTCCAACACCAGATTACACTAATTTTCTTTTTTATTTGTTTGTTATTTATAGGCAGACACTTCCTCTTTACGTACCCATGAACACATGAACATTTATCTGTATCCCCTTCATTCATCCATCTGGGCAAAGCTGCCTTTCCAAGTTATTTGATTGTTTCATATATCAATTCTGACTTGTGAATGCTTTGCAAAATGAGTTGCTAAGTTATATTGTTTGCATTTAACAGATAACATATTTTACTATAGATATCTATGAGGAACCTGTGACATTCCATTTGAAGAATTATGAATAAAACTCAGTCTAAAATGGAACCAAATACATTTATTGATGGAAGTGATAAATTGAGACGGTTTAATACTGGATGAGCTGGAAGAGTGAGAAAAAAGACAGGAAGATAAGATTATTATTTTTTTTTTTAAAAAGAATTATGCTCAGTATGTACATTTCAAGAGAGTAGAGAAAGCTAAACATAACAAAAGGATGAGTGCAGCCAAAGACAAATCTAGTTGGTACTGTGTAGAAGAAAAAGATTTTTAGGGAAATGGTAAGAAAACCACACACTAGCAGCGATGCTGTGTGGTTGACAGTGCTTATAGTATGTTTGGCAGAAGTAATGTCACAGGAGAAATCAAAGACTTAAGGAGATCTCAGGTCAAATGTGATGTGAAAAGGCATGTTTTTAAATACAAACTTCAAATGTAGACTCAACATATATGGATGTCTCCTTTTCTCTTTACTTATGATACGTATTTCTATAGCTGCATAAGTGAAATCCTGGAACTGCCAGCGACCGCTGAACAGAGCTCTTATTCACCTTTGTGTCATTTAAATTTATTCCTTCTCTTCCGTGTTGGATTCCTGGGTGATAGTTTTGCTTCTGAAGAGGATTTTCTTTTATTGGCGTTTTTGTGACTTCCATGATTCCTTTTCTTATTTGAACTGAAGTGTATAGATCCAAGAAACAACCTGATTCGGCAGTTGCAGGAGTTGATTCACTTTGTACACCTGTGAAATAACGACTAGGGATTAACTGAACGGGTACCACTTCATTATAGACTTCATGAAATATATTTGTAATAAAAAATAATCTGGGCTTGTGGATACTATAACAGAATCTATGGAGAGCTAAAATGAAGAGAAGGCCCCTGGTGTGTGTTATAGGAGACCTGAGAGGGAAGAGTTGTTAGGTGGTACCCTCCACGGGTTCCTCCATCATTCCAAGGAGAAGAGCTGCCAGGCCTCCCTCAGCAGCTCCAGGGAAGACGTGCCCTGTCCCTCTGACTGCAGAAGCAAGTCAGGCATTAATACACCACAATACCCATGGTTATTGCCCAGCTCCAAATGGCAGTGGTCAGGCACTGGGCTGCTCTACAGAGATCTCCAGATAACATTGATCAAATGATTTGCTGCCCTTGATATCCACACCCACCCCCATTTCCTATTTCAGATTCTTCCATTTTACCGTCTTCTTGTCCCCTCCCAAATAAACAACTTGCTCATAATTACCTTTTCCATATTTGTCCTAGGTTTTATGCAAGTGCACCCAAACTTGGTATTTCTGGTAGCGTTTCCTAGCTAATCTCAACTTTAAAAAGTATTACTGAGATAGTTACCTAGGCAGCGCGGACCCTGCAAGACTGGACTCTCCAAAAGAGCCCCCATATTCTTCTGGAATGGTCTGTGAAGTTCAGCCGCTTCTCACGTAGGTCTCTGTGAAATCCAGCCATTCCTCGTGGCTCTGTTACTTGTTACATTGTTTTCTGTTGCATCCAGCACGTTTTGCTGTCATATCGGGTGTTTTCTGACCTCCTGTTCAGTGAGCTTAACCCCAGGCCAGTGCACGTGTCCTCTTTCCCACAAACCTCTCTGCAGCCGAACGGTCGCGTCCAGCCTAGGACCTGACCCCGCTTTGAGCAGGGCCTTGGACTAGGTGATGCCCAAAGGTCCTTTCCCAACCTGTTTTGTAGGACTCTGTGACATTACGCGCGTGGTGTCGGGATGTTGTAAAATAGGTAGATAAAGTCTTCACGCCACTTTCACTGAAGCCAGGTGCAATTTGCTTTGGTTTAACGTAGCGCTCAGAACAAATGCAAACTCGAAATAGAACTCAGGTTACTGTTTCTTCTTTGCTAAGAACAAGAAAAAGATCTTCACATTTTTTATTATTTTGCCAGTAACTGACCCAAAGAGATGGTCTTACCTGTCAAAAGTTGGGCACTATTTGACCTCTTAATGCTGATTTCTCAAAAACTGAAGTCCATAAAAGGCATTCTGAACACTGAAATATTTTTTCATAAATTCCCCTTTTTGTATATTGCTGTAATTAAGGATTTTTTCATATTTTTATTGTGAGCTTTTGCTTCTAGAATGTTTATAACTCAAAATCATGCTAATACAGATTTAAAAAATTAAAAGATATGCAAGATGCATACTACTGATGAAAGTAGTTGATGCTGAGTGCCACTGAACTTCAAGTAAAAGCTCACCTTTGCTGAACTTGGAATTTTGCAATTCGCCTAGTGGAATTGGAGGTCTGTCATTTCAATCCAGTATACAGAAAATGAGCTAAGTCAATCATAATCGTGATGGACAGTTATAAATAAAAGTCCAGCATGGTTACTATTTGAGGGAAAAAATCCCTAAG
This sequence comes from Grus americana, assembly GCF_028858705.1. Taxonomy (NCBI): domain Eukaryota; kingdom Metazoa; phylum Chordata; class Aves; order Gruiformes; family Gruidae; genus Grus; species Grus americana. Next base: position 84,119,764 of record NC_072853.1, on the reverse strand, counting down.
TTTCATTCATTAAGCAAAGAACCAATTGGGAAATTTCAGTCAGGAAGTTATTTAACTACAGTGTTTCAATTTGTGAAAAGCAAGACTTTATAGAAGGGATGTATCAATGGAAAAAAAAAGGCTCAAAGTTATTTACTTATGCCATTTAAATGTTTTAAAATTAAAATTACATTTGCTTTGAAATCTACCTGATTTTAAATGTTAAAACATTCTATTTAAGCAACATATTTTGTTTTTATTGAAGTGGCTTGTCTATCTTGTCTGGGTTTTATTTTCCTTCATTATTTCAGTAATATTGCTACATTAAAAATGGAACAAAAGATCTGTTTTTCTTCCTGTCGTGTGAATTAAATTAAAAAGTAGATTATCTCAGAAGCAATGGTGACAATTTATGTTTTGATTCCAAAGGAAGAGAAAAATTGGCCAGTAAAAATGTATTGTAGTTATTTTCTATGTTGAAATATATCACATTTTAGGTATACTTTCTCACTGCTCTTGAAACACTAGAAAATGAATGTTTTCAAATTTCAAGCATATACAGTAAGATTTGTTTAAAAGGATTGATCATTTAATATTTTTGTCTAAAACATGGAGATTTAAGTTTATGCAAAAAATAACATCACCCTTCTAACCTAAGAAACTTATGTAAGTTGTATATTATATATTGCCAAAATTTCTGTAACAATAATATAATGAATAATATACATGATTTTAAGGAGTTTCAAGAACTGGTAGCAAACTATGGGAGGTAAATGTCTTTAACTCTTTCTTAAGCATATAATGTCTACATTGGACCTCCCTTCTTTTTCTTTGTGTTTTAGTAGTCATTGGGATGCAACCATACTACTCAGGGGAGCTCTTGCTATTCGTTTTTGTGAAACAATTTGTTAGGACAAACAGTACCTGTGGATTATACGCAGGTGAGGTGTTGGAAGTTCTTCCTATTTAAACTGGGTAATTGCTCATCAGAGTCTCGTGTATTTGCTTTGTTCCCTGATTGGGTGACCTGACCTTTATAAGTGGGAGGAATGACTCAAGAAATCACTGAAATCTTTATTCTGCTGGCAAGTTCCTCTGGAAGAGAAACAACACAGAAGAAAAGCCTCTGCTGCTTTGGGGATGTAAAAGGACCTTTGTGCCATCTTGCATGTCCGTATCATCCTTGACTAGCTACATGGACTCCAGATGTAAATGTAGACTGGTCTCTGGTTGAGGAAAAGAGAAAGACGTGAGTCAGATTCATGAATCGTCTCTGCGTTTCACAGTTGTTCCTTACACAGCAGGTAGTGGCTAGCATGACTGTGTGTGCAATTATAGTTATAGAAATGGTGGCTGGATTTTATCTGACTAATTGTGTTGTTATTGTGTCCTGGTTCTGACAGTCACTCTCTGTGCAAATTGCATGGGTATAGCTGCAAAAAAAATATTTCTTCAGTTGTTGATTGTGGCAGAGCACTTCTGTTGTCCTGAAGTTGCTATGTGCCTGCTTATCATATACAAAATAGTTTTTATGCCAACTAAGGACAGGCATTGAATCCCTTAATCTTGTTTTAGTGTCATATTTTCACTAGCTGTTCGTCGTAGCATTAATTGCCTATCTACATGCAGCGTTGTTTGCAAATTAAGTATTTTTTCCATTTTGTTTGGAAACTTCGCAGATCTCTCTTTGTTGAAGGAAGATTACATGTTTCTTTACTCATTTGCACTCTCTTTCATAAAATGTATTTGCTGAACAGGGTAGCAAATCCATTAGTTTGTAGTGTTTAATACTTTCCTGTACCCATTCATGAATATAAGAATGCCTTCTAATAACCCTCTTCAACATATTTTCTAAAATCAATGTGTCTTTTCAATCATTTCTACAGTTAACCACTCACTGGAGCCCTTTATTGCTAAAGGCAGGATAGCAGATCACAGCTCATCTTGCACATCATCTAACCAAAGCATCAATTAGATACACTTTTTAAAATCCTGTTATGACAATAAGGCTTGAATTCCGTAGTGGTTCTAACATATTTCCAGCATAACAGTGCAGGTGAGGATCTTATGTGACCTGCCTGTTTGTATTCTGGCTATGAAAACCTCTTTTCTGATGAGAATTTCAAGGGCTGATAGGGTTTTGTTATGGGGCATTGGTGGTTTGTATGTTAAAATCAATTTTCTTTTGTATATATAAAGGACTAGACACACCCCAATTTTTAAAAATTTTGTTGTTGTTTAAAAACAAACCATTCCTGTTTGAAAAGCATTTTTTAAAAGTGGTTAAAGAGGTTATCTTTATTTTTGTATCATGTTGGGTGTCAGTGTGCCTAGAACCCTTTATTTATTTGGGCAATGTGGCATCAATCTCCTTTGCCATATAATGTGCTGGATTGGTTGCCTAGCTGTAACATGGCTAATTTTTACTCTTTGTGAGTGGTGGCTCAGTTGATGCTACCCATTAAGAAATCCATCGAAGCTTGTGTTTAGTGATTAGCTACACATAGGACCAAAAGAGAGTACCTTGATCAGTAGTCCATATTACTTTTTATAAATTCCTTGAACTCTTATTAAAGCTGCTATTTTAAGACCTTGGTACAGGACAGTCTTGACTGTCTTGTTTATTAAAATAAGGAATGATGAAGCAGGTGCCATCCCAGTAACTGTTCAGGAGTTTCTTTTGCCACAAGCAACATTAAAACCTTTTGAATGTTTCTTGTGACTATTTATCTCCTAAGGCTGTTTCAGCTTTTCGCGCTCTCCGTTCATCCTCATGGTGCTGTTAGGTAGGGTTCCCGCGGGGTTTTGTCCTCTGGGGAAGCCCATCTAGATATAACACGTGACTAATCTGCTTTAACCTAGGTGTTAGCTAGTTCTGCCCAGGGCTGCTTGCACTACTTCAGCATTTCTGTTCTCTTTTAATTGCAGGTGCTGCTAGGCTTTCCTTCCAACTTTCCTCATAAAAAAATATGAATTCAGGTTCACATACCTGCTTCGGTAAGGAGTGTGGGGCCTCTTCTATAAATAGTCTCAATTCTTTTATTCATACCATGTCTATTCTGTTTTATGACCCAGCTAGTTTAAATGATGGAACCTATTCTAGCCAGCAAGGTACCTTTTTAAGGCCTGTTAAGCTAGCAGGGAGTCTGAATTTTGAATTGCTTTAATATTGGAGGTAAAAGCCGAGGAAAAATGGAAATTAACTTTTATCTAGAGCTTGAATCAAACTATGCTGGCTAATTGTTAGGGCTGCAGGCAGAATTTTAAGGGAAAGTTTTGAAATTTTTTTATTCCATCTTGACAAAATAGTCAGAACTAAAAAAGAAAACTAGAAGTGTCAGTGTGTTAATGTTGGATGAAAAATCATTTCTGGCCTTCTTCCTTTTTCAGTCTCAAGATATTATTGGCATAATATGTTTACAAAGGAAAACGTCAGACTAATCTGTTGTGCTAAAAATAGAGTCCATACTTGTGCTGTGTTGAAGATTTAGGTAAAAACTGTCTAAAATCAAACCTATAATGCAAATAAGAACAAAACCACAAACTGTTTCAGATAAGTGTTTGAAATCCAAATTAGTTTAAAACTAATTGTTAACCCAAAGGGATGGCAAAACTGTATTTTTTGTGATCTTCACACAACAATAGTAGTTTATTGGTTTCTATGACTTTGAAGCTACTGAAATTTTGCAGAGTTGAGTCAATAAAACAAGAAATGCTAATTAATAAAAATCTAGCAATAAACCTCATGAAGTATATCAGTGAAGGTAAAAGGAATATGTGGAGCTCTGAGCTAGTAGGAGGTATGGAGCCTCATAAGCAGGGATTGTTTGACGTATGTCTGTCAGTATACTGTTGAAAAATTCATCACACATTACTATCTGAAATAATTTTATGAATTTAAAATGATTTAATGCTAGCTCTGTAGTTAAACACTACTGTTACCTTTAAAAAAATCAAGTGGGGAGAGTAATTTATTAGTTCTTGGGCAATGACTAATTTTGGATATCTAATTACAACATTAGGACATGTAAAACCCATATCTGTGCTGTCAAATTGCCTTTCTGTTATGTAGTATAATAAGTTACTTTCCGGAGGACCAGCTAGCTTGCTTTCCCAAGTGAAAGACTTGTGTCTGGAGTTTTGTTTTCGCTGTTTTAGAATGCCCAAAAATGTGTGATTTTTCCTTTCCTTAATAATATCCCAGGATACTACTGCTGCTGTTTTTTGTTTCTTCCTGGCCTTTTGGTATGACTGTCCCCTTTGAGGGGTAGGAGGTAAAGGGGGAGAAGAAGCAAAAAAGGAGGGCATTTCTTTTCCTTTTCTTGATTTTTATTTGGGCAGTGTGAGCAAGAGTGGTGTATTCATCTAAGTAATTGATTTTACGTAATGTGTTCTTCTGATTGTAAATTGAACCTAAGAATATCACAGCTTTTCACACTTATTCCATAACAACATGTAATCATTAAGCCTATGTAGTTGTCCTTATACTGTTATATTACTTTATATTGTATATATATTTTCTTTTCTGAATCAAATGTGTCATCAGTTGACTTGATTTGTGAGTTGTACGTGGAAGTTAGAAGAAGAGATTTTGGGGCATGGAAGGTAAAAAGCATAAGGAAATAAATAGTGTTTGTGCTTCCTTTGGCAATTTGAGCATACCAATTCATAGATACATATACTTTGTGTGGAATTTTGTTTTATGATTTTTGTTCTCAATTAATGTTTTCTTTATGTCAACTGTTTTTCTCTTGAGCTATCTTCACTGGATTTCTTACATTTCACAGAAATTGTACTGCTGGGTTTTTTTACACAGGTCTGAGAGAAAAATCATCTCTGATAGCTTCACATATTAGCTTTCACAGCTTCAGCTGTTTCCACTTGGACTTTCCAATTTGCTGCTCTATCTTGATATTTTTTCAGTGTCTTTGTTATATCTTATTCTAATTTTTCTTCTGTTGCTTATCTTTTTATAATGTGTGAGTTCTTGTCAGTTTTGGATCCCTTTTTATTTTCTCACTTCCCCATCCCCCCCACCCTCCACACACCCCTTTCTCCCCACAACAGAATTTCTGTTGCCTTATATGAAAAACAATATTTATTTTCATGGAGGCTTTCTTTTGTGGTTATTTATATTAATTTTGTAAAAGGGAGTTTATGTGAAATAATTTACTAGGTGAAATAACAGTCAGTTCTAGATTAGCATAGACACTTTTTGGGTTTTGGTGATTAGAAGAGGTCTGTGTAAGTGTGTAACTGTGGGTAAGTGTGAACGAGAGGTACAAGAAATAAGACCCCTTGACACTGTACAGCCATCAGCTGGGTTTCTTGGCTTAAAGATGTGAGGAGGGAGATATCCAATGCTCTTTTCTTGCTGTTTGTTTAGGAAGCTGATTGAGTTCCAGGATGATAAAGATTAGCTTTCAGAATAGCTTACCAATTTAGCAATAATTTGGGAATTCAATATCTCATGCAGTTATCTTACAAATTAAAGAACATTTCCTTATGCTATTGAAGTAAAAAAGTAGTCCAGTTTCCCATATCTGGAAGATCTGTCACTGTAGAAATATAGTGTCAAAACATTTGTAGTTATTGAAGTTACTATTAAACTATTTTAAGAACATTTTATTTAATCACTTTTTTCCTAGTTTTTAGTCTCATACACACAGCTACAACAAAGGGGCAAGATGATATGTAATACAGTTTTTAAATGCTTTCCAAAACAGTTTTGACACTAATTCTGTCAGATTGACTAGCATGTGCAGAAGGCACTGTTTGTTAGAAAGCACTGATGAGTATATATTGTGTCTGTATCACATAGGCTGAGAAAAACTTGGTGCCTTATTTTTTCCTGTAAAGTCCCATAGCTCAGTTCTACCAGCCTTGGGAAAAGAGAATAGAGATCAACTATAGATGAACCATTTCCTTTCATCTACCTGGAAATTTCACTTTTTTCTGCCAATTGTCAGAGGTCCACGGAAGTACTGTATATTCTCTTAGTGATCTATAAAACTCTTCTTAGAAGGATAAAACAAAAAATAACATCCAATTTTTCTTTCTGATACTAGCCCATTATTCTCTCTTTAGTCTCCCAGTCAATACACCGTTATTTCTGCAGTGCTGAAGGATATAACATTGGCAATAGACTGAGCACAGGCAATGCAGGAAGAAGGAAATATTTTCCTGCCTGATTATTTATATCTAAATAATGATGTTGATTTGAAGCTAGTCAGATTTTGATAATGGAAGAATTTGTTCTGACAGGAAGGAAGCCTAGAGGGCAGAGTGCAGAGGGAGAAGTCAGAAAGTATATGAGAAATGCAATTTATTACAAGTTGCATAACTAATTGTCACTCCATCACCGTGGGACTGAAAAGGGTCCCCACGGGATGTGGCAAAACGTGTGTAGAGCTGTGCTGAATGTGCATCTGCAAAACTGAATCATCCAGCTGAATTCAAATCTGTGGTCAATTTGATTATGGGAGACAGGGGACACTGAGATTCAGGACCAGTCTCTGCTGCTAAGGATGCGTCTGTTCATGACGGTGAAGCATACACATTTTGCATCACTGTGCTCGTACTGGTTTCCTGGGAATTCATTATAGTGACTTGCTGCCACACTAAGCAGTAACTACTCTGCTGTAATGATTTCCGGCAATGCTGGTGGAACTTTCCCACCTCATCTTATTTAATTATTTATTTTAATTTTAACTCACTCTGACAATCTCTTGAGATACACAACTCATTTTCATGAGGGCTCCCAGGAGACAGCAATAGCACAAGTCTACTCTGCAGTTGCGTACATCATTATAACAAAAACCATAAAGCAGGACACTTAATCTGAAGCTGCAGACAAGAGCACTGAGCAGTCAGCATCTCCATATGTCAGCTTAAGGCAACAATTTAAGGGATTTCAGAAAGTTCAGTCCTTTTGTTTTAGGCACTCACAGTTCAAGTTTGTCTACTCTTTGCTTTAGTGTCTCTTCTGTGTTAAACATTCAAGGCCTTTCCATCTGTACTTCCCCCTGTAGACAAACTTTGCTGTCTTTATGGCAGAGTTGAGGTTTCTTTTGGGGGGTGGGGCAGGTTTTTAATGAATGTTTATGCTAGACCTTTAATAGGAGGGTGCTGAGTAAGTAAGAATGAGAATCTTTGTGCTGAGCATTAATTAGGCTTTGGTTTTAAAAGATGTTTACCAGAGCAAAAACACTTCAAAGAATCCTTCCTCTTTTAATTGTTGAATTTGTCGTAGTGGAAGCGGTTGTCCAGACTTCACACACTATTCAGGAACAGTTGAGGCCTGAACTTCTAAGCGTGATTATAACAGGGAGTAGATGCTGTTGCAATATTATTATTATTATTTTATAAAATATTTCTTCAGAATAAAGAATTTTAAAACTTTAATTTGGGGGGCAGATGTTTAACAGTTAGTCTCTGAATTCAGTTAAACAAACACAATGGTTTTGGCAAAATGTAAATTTAATGCCTCCTAGTTAATGTTAAGAAGAACAGATATTTTTGAGATGAAGAAGCCCTTCGTAGTTTGCCACTTTTTTTTCTTATTTGTTCCAATAACACAGTTTAGAGGCTCCATCTTGGTTTTGGTTTGGTTTGGTTTTTCCTGTGGATGACTTCTGAGAGGGGGGGAGAAACAAAAGTCTGTATAGTAAATCTTGATTTGTTGATTTCTTCTGCACTCATTTATATTTAGTCTTTTATAAGGCAAGGATTTTCACCACCACCATCTCCACAGTTTTTATAAAGGAAAGTTCAGTAGTAATGATTTCAAATACATTTTAAATGTGCCATTCTGAGAAATCTCAATGCACTTTATATACCATTTTTAACTTATTATGCACTGCTTATAGTCTTATGAACTGCTCCCAGGCATTTCCCAAGATGGAAACCAAGGGAAGAAAAATAATACTTGAATGGATAAAACTGCAGCCTTATCATTTTGTGAGGTACTGCTTAATTTTAATGTGCATCTGAAGTATACCAATGACTAATCCATTTAAATAGCTCATCTGTAAATACAGAAATCTTTAGAAGGAAATTGCATGCCTCAAGGTAAAAACTGATTTCTAGCAAGAATCAGGGAAAGATACAGAAAGGCAAGGAAACCAAGGAAGAAGAGTATATAGTTAGAAACAAATGTGAGACTCAGAATGTCTGTATTCTGTCCCTGGTATAACTTCGACGTCACACAAGATTTAGCTGCGAAAAATTCCTACTAAATCACATTTGTACTTAAAGAAAGTAATAATACATCACATTGTATGAATCTGTTCTGAGATGGGATGTGAGGCTTTTAAAAGACCGGTGGCTTGGTCTTTGTAGGGGTTGAGGGGAGTTTACATTGATATGGAAATAAGAAGCAAGGTAATACTAAATGTCTAAAAGTTTCTTTCCTCAGTGGAAAATACCATAGAGAGTTTCTTTTTGAACTCCTGCCCAGCCACAAGAGGCTGGAGTTCTTCCTTTACTTCAGCATAACCCACTGTCCTGAACTGAGGAATAGGAATGGAAAATATGTCCTTTCTGGGTATTTGTAGTGTACAGCAGTCTTGAAGTATTATTCCATTATTCTGATGAGAAACTGTACTTAGATGAATACAGAAGAAAGTATGGTTGGGCTTTCAGTATTATGGATTTGAAAGAAGCATAAGGGAAAAAATCTGCAGCCAGAAGACAGTTGATGAACTTCCTTCCACTGAACTATTTTTCCATCTGATTTCTAATTTCTTGTTTGGTTCTTTAGAGATTTTGAATTTGTTCTGTTAGGTTCCCATGAAACTTAGAAACAAAATTAGTTTCATTGTGTTTCTGTTTATATAACTTGTAATGGCTGTATGATATTCAAACGAAGCCAATATTGGAAGACAGTTCTAAATTTTGTAGTTTTGGTGGCATGTTTTGAGACTCCTGATTGACTGATCTTTGATATCTTCAGGTAACTGAACAAACAGTAACTATTTCTCTGAGGTTGAAGAGTTATTTTATTTCTTTCAAGGTACTTCGCTTTAAGCGCTATATCAGCTTCCATGCACATTTTCACATTTTACTATTGTAGTATAAAAGGTTACATTTTCCTTTTTGGAGTTGAGAAAATATTGTCACTGGGAACTTAGATGCTTTTATAAAAATAATACTGATCATCTGAACAACAGTTCCTGAACTTTCTGTCAGTATGGAATAATTTTGTGAGGTTCCAGTATGATATTGGTTGGAATTTATGTAAAGCACAGGGTGTAAAAGTGCACATTTTGACTGAAAGTTCCTGTCAATATGCTCTAATATTGACTCAGAATCCTCAAAGCCCATTTTGGAGGCTCTCTTTCAAAATCCATCATAGCCTTGGTATTTTTCACCATGCTGGATCTCTGTATGGTGTACAGAAGATCAAGAACTTATGTGAAATAAATTACCAATCACTATCTATCTAATGACACTATAGCAGTGATTTTATTTTACTGCCAGATCAGATCAGTGATTTGCAGGTAAAGGCCAAAGGAACTGTCCTGAATCATCCAGTTTTTAACAATGTGAATATTTTCATAGCTTGGAAGAGCCATGCTAATTCTTAAGGTATTTTAATAAAAACAATCTGAAAACGCCTTTATAGAAAGCATTAAAAAGAAATTTTAGTTACAATGAGAATCTTTGAGAGACCAGTTAGTACAGCTGTGAGTGTAATCTAAGGTCAGAAACCTGAAAATTGCTTGTTTTAGTGATAAGTAAGCGGCTTTCTTTTCTTTCCCTATTAGATAGAAAATGGTCGGCTGTGGAACTCTATTGTGAAGACCTCAGAAGAAATATCAATTTTTCCAGTCAGCTTTTCATAATGTAAATATAATTTGAGCTTTCCCAAATGGGCAGCTAAACCATGAACAAGCAGAAAAACTCATGTTGGACTGTACTTCTGAACCAGGCTTCACCTTCTGTCTCTGGAACTTATTAAAGGATTACAGCTGAAAAAGACAAGAGAAAGAAAACCTTGAACAGGAAGCTTATCCTACAATGAGAATTACAAGTACCTCTTGTATCTGCCCAGTCCTAGTTTGTCTCTGTTTTGTGCAGAGGTGTTACGGAGCTGCTCACCATGGCTCCATCAAGGTGACTAGAAATCAAACCAAACACGTAGAAGGCGAAACAGAAGTGCATCATCGTCCCAAGCGTGGATGGGTGTGGAATCAGTTCTTTGTTTTAGAAGAACACATGGGACCAGATCCTCAGTATGTAGGAAAGGTAAGGTCGTTGTTTTTTTGGGTTTGGGGGTTTTTTTGATTTTTTTTTTTCCCCTCCCCAGAAATGTGGCATTGATAGAGGAAAACCAGGTATCTCGTTAGATAGCACCTCCTTTTTTAAAGGAGGATGCCTCTTGGAATGCTACATACATGCACAGTGAACTTGTCAGTTGTCTATGTATACTATTTATGCTTATTATAAAGAAAAAATATAAATAAAAGTAAATAGGATGAAGATATTAAAATATGATAAAATAGCATTTCTTCTGAGCACAGCTAACACCGAATGAGTGTAGCTGATCCTCTTACATCAGATTCTAGAACCCCAAATGCATGGGGCTTAAATATGTCACTGCTAAAGACTTTTCCAGACTATTTTGGAATACAATTCAGTTCTACTTCAGGGAATATTATAAATACAGTCTAGGCTCCGTAGGGTATTCATTTCACTCTGAGGGTAGGGTAGAAAAAGACTCCTCCAAGGGGAAATCCTCTGTGACTTTCTTCATAAAAAGAGGCAGGAGGTGTATTACTTGTTGTTCTCACAGGCTTCTGAGGAACTGTAACAAGCCCTGCATTTATGTTTTGCCATATATAGTAAGCTTTGGGCATAAAGTTCATGCTGATGCAGTTGTAGGCTGGCCAGCTGAAGTCTGGTTTATCATGTGTAATGGTGTCTGTATAGCTTGGGTTTTAAATTTGCATTAAAATAACACAAAACTGTATATATAACTTAATTGGAAGACATATGACAGATGGAGCTTTTCTCCTCCTGAATACTGTCTTTCAGCATTATGATAGAATTCTTTATTATGTAATCTAGATGAATCTTAATTTCCTTAATGAAAATGGAGAAAGATTTTGAATATAACGGGTGAAGAAAGATGGTTAATAAGGATGAGGGCGTGGAAAAGGAAGTATTTCATTTTAGTTTGCCTTCAGGTTGAGAATCCTGAAAATTATATCTTAAAGTATGAAAAATACCCAAGGAAACCAGTAGCTTCTGAAATCACAGATGTCTGGAAGCTAGGGCTTTCAAATTTGAACAGCATCATCTGAAATAAAAATAGCAAGTGGAGCATCTGTATTTAAGATACTGTTAATAGAAAGACAAAAAAAAATATATTTAGTTATGCCAACCTTAGTAAAATACCAAGTATTTCAGCATACTGAAAAATGTTGAGATTTGTGCAGAAAATGCAAACTGGGGAAGGACCTTTCTAAATGGAGATTGTGGGGTGCATTGGAAAAGAAGCTTTTAAAACAGGTAAGGGGATGAGGAGATATACTTCCAGACCCAGAGATATGCTTCCAGACCCAGCTTAGACTGATTAACATTTTCATGAATGATTTTGGAATAGAAGAAACGTTTTACAAACGCGTTGCTAATGCAAAGCTATGCAGGAGAATCAAAACATTGTCTGGAAAGAGCTAGATAGCATGAGTAAGATTTGGATATGGAGATACAGAGTAAACCTCAGGACCACAATGTGATAAGAAAGCTCTTACAGAACAATATAATGAATTTCTGTTATACACTCCTGGTTGGTCAGGTGTAAGTGACAAAGGAAGAGGAAGATCTGGTCATCAGATCACTTATTGACTCTACTGTTACACCTTAAAGAAGGTAAATATGATACTAAGCTGCAAAAGCTGAGATAATCAAAACAGAAATAAAGTGGAATTGAAAACATTGTGAAAAATAATGTTAGCCTGTTTACTGCTCTGATTACTTTGGGGCAAGAAAAATGAATTTACATATGAAGCTATACAGAGAAAATCAAATACTATGGTTGGAGTGATGGTGGAGAATAAAATATCTTTGTTTAATTACTCCCACAAATAATAGTATGTCCTGTTTCTTGGCTGGCATAGCTAATTTTCACAAGAAGCTGAGAGGAGACACAGCCAGGATAGCTGACAAAAACTGGCCAAAGGGATATTCCATACCAAATGATGTCATGCTTGGTATATAAGGGGTGGAGCTGGCTGGGGAGGAGGGATCGCAACCTGGGGATGTGCTGGACATCGGGTTTGGGGCAGTGAGCAAATTGCATTATGTATCACGTGCTTTGTATATTCTTTTATTAGTATTGATGTTATTTTCCGCTCCCTTTGCTGTCATATTAAACTGTCATTATCCCAACCCATGAGTTTTACCTTTTCTTCTGATTCTCCTCCCCATCCCACTGGAGGGGAGGAAGGGGAGAGCGAGCGGCCGTGTGGTGCTGAGCTGCCAGCTAGTGCTAAACCACAACAGTCCTTTTTGGCATCCAACGTGGGGCTCAAAGGGTTGAGAGAATGACAGATCTGACCAGAGTGTGTTAAACTGAATTTGTTATATGCATGTATTGTATTAGTTAAATAGTTATTGATCACAATGGTGTTTTGTTTGTTCACATACCTGTGGTATGTAAACCTTTACTTGTTGTATATATTCCCTGCAGCGCTGTTTGTCACCTCTGGGAGAGGGATCAGGATTCTCATGTTGCTGTACTGTGTAATATTAACTTATGGTAACATCAATGGTCATGAGGTTAAGCTGGTATTTGTATGTGGCGTTGCTGTCATGCCTGTACCTCAGACAACACCTCTCAGAAATTATCAGTAATCACACCCAATCTATGGGGAATACAGAGGGGGATACTTTGTCCCACTCTTTTACCTCCTGCTGTTCCTTCAGGCTGCTTACAATAGCTTTTGAGAGTTTTGAATATCCTTGGGATGTTCAAGCCAGCACGTTCCTATTGCTATGTCTCCTGAATGTGTTTTAAGTCCTGTTTGGGGTTACAAAAAATTGTTGTAAGAATTCCAGCCAGAGATCTTCCTCGAGGCTGGATAGTCATGGGTGGCATGGCATGTGGGAGAATATGGGCAGGTATCTAGAGACCTTCTCACCCCCAATGGTTTGGAACTTCACTCCCAAACAACTACAGGACCCTGATGAAGTGATAGAATATTTGAAAGGAAAATGCTGTGGCCATTCCAAAGAGGCACAACTTATCCCACTGTGCTGGGCCCTGGCCAGTATCTACCAAACACTGCTTGATAGTACGCAGCACCATCAGGGGGAACAGAGAGGCACTGCAGCTACCCCAACCCCAGTGACAGGCACTGTGGCTACTCAAACCCAAGTGACAGGTAGCGCAGCTGAACCAAAAAAACAACCCATGATGGTATCAGTTGCCCCTATACAGAAGAAGAAATACACAAAAAAAATCAGTTAGCTTAGTAAGGGATGGCGATGAACCTGGACCATCATGGTCTAGTGGAGGGTGTCCCTGCCCATGGCAGGGGGGTTGGAACTAGATGATCTTTGAGGTCCCTTCCAACCCAAACCATTCTATGATTCTATGATACACACCACACACCTGTGTGCACCCTGTGGTTTTTCCGGCATAATCACGGAGAAGACATGAGGAAGTGGGATGGAAAACTTACCTTGACCCTACAGGCATGAGTACTTGAGTTCCAAAGGAAGAAAAAAAAATCATAAATGGGGATTCTTCTAGGAAAAATGCTGCTCCAGTTTCCAGCGGGCAAGCCCCAGACCAAGTGGAAGGCCTGATCATAGTTATGATCTTCTTGTAGGGACTTCTAAGTCATTTTTGCAGGAAGTGAGTAGGGAATATGATGAGCAGGATTAGAGGGGCCCTGCCTCCAGCCAGGTAGAGGAAAGGGACAACCGGGTTTATTGGACTGTGTGGATCCAATGGCCTGGCACATCAGATCCACAAGAGTATAAGGCTCTAGTGAACACTGGTGCGCAGTGTACCCTAACGCCATCAAGCTATAAAGGGGCTATAAAGGGGTATTTCCGGTGTGACAGGGATTGATTACAGCAATGAAAGCAACTGGCAGCGCAGTGGCCAACCCATCTGGGCTGCCCCATTGTGGACGGATATTGCTGCTGGCTAGAGAAGCTGGTTGTAAAAGTACATCGTGTAGATGCCCACATACCTAAGAATCGGGCCACCAAGGAACATCAAAACAATCAGCAGGTGAATCAGGCTGTTCAGATTGAAGCGGCTCAGGTGGATTTGGACTGGCAACATAAGGGTGCATTATTTACAGCTTGCTAGGCCCACGACACCTCAGGCCATCAAGGAAGAGATGCAACATACAGATGCGCTCGTGATCAAGGGGTGGATTTGAGCATGGATGCTATCTCACAGGTTATCCATGAATGTGAAACATGCGCTGCAATCAAGCAAGACAAGTGGTTAAAGCCTCTCTGGAAGGGAGGACAATGGCTGAAATATCAATATGGGGAGGCCTGGCAGATTGATTACATCACACTCCCACAAACATGCCAAGGCAAGTGCTATGTACCTATAATGATGAAAGTGACCACCGGATGACTGAAAACATCCTGTGCCCCATACCACCACCCGGGACACTATCCTGGGCCTTGAAAAGCAGGTTTTCTGGTGACGTGGCATCCCAGAAAGAATTGCCACACAACACGACTCATTTCTGGAACAACCTCATAGACACCTGGGCCAAAGAACATGGCACTGAGTGGGTGTATCACATCCCCTGTCATGCACCAGCCTCCAGGAAAATTGAATGATACAATGGACTGCTAAAAACTACACTGAGAGCAATGGGTGGTGGGACATTCAAACATTGGGATACACATTTAGCAAAAGCCACCTGGTTAGTTAACACTAGGGGATCTGCTAATTGAGCTGGCCCTGCCCAATCAAAACTTCCATGTACTGCAAGGACCTGGGTGCACTTGGTGGGTGATACAGAAGGAAGAAGCAGTCCGATGTGTACCTCAAGGGGATCTGATTTTGGGTGAGAATAGCCAATAAATTAAACTGTATGATGTTAAATGCTAAATAAGTCTGCCAGTGTATGTCATCACTACTACAATTGCTATGTGCCATATCAATAGTAGTACAGTAAGAATCACTAAAATTAATGAAGGACAAAATTCGAAGAAACTGTCAAAATGCAGCAATGATGGAACAAACTTCAGCGACTTCCTTGAAATCAACATCTTCAACCCGCAGACTGTGAGCATGGACCACACCAGATACACCAGCTGTGAGCTCTGGATGCATCGTGCAACAATCCAGCAGCACACAGCATTGCTCCTGCCCTGAAAGACTGTTATGACAGACGGAGCCCAAAGCCATGGACTAAATGAACTCAATGGGCTTTTTAGAGGGATGGCCTGTAGACTAAGGGAATGATATCTGTGTATATATATCTCAAATACAGGGAAAGTGGTGGTGATTAATTGGGAAGTGTAGGATCTGGGCATGATGCAGATAGTATAAAATAAGGAGTGAATAATGTCCTGGTTTTTGGCTGAAACAGAGTTAATTTTCACCAGAAGCTGAGAGGGGACACAGCCAGGATAGCTGACCCAAAGTAGCCAAAGGGCTACTTCATACCATATGATGTCATACTTAGTATATAAGGGAGGAGCTGGCCAGGGTCAAGGGATCGCTACTTGGGGACGAACTGGGCATCGGCTTTGAGGCAGTAAGCAAATTGCATTGTGTATCACCTGTTTTTTTATGTTCTTTATAAGTATTGTTGTTATTTTCCTGTTCTTTTGCTGTCCTATTAAACTTTCCTTATCCCAACCCATGAGTTTTACCTTTTTCTTCTGATTCTCCTCCACATCCCACTGGGGCGGAAAGAGTGAGCGAGCGGCCGTGTGGTGCTTAGGTGCCGGCTGGGGCTAAACCGTGATATATGTAGTGGAGAGCATGTGTTATTCTATAAATACAATTCAGAAGAAACCACAAGGGAGAGAGAAGAGCTATTTAAGCTGATTCAGCTTTTACTTGAAAAAAAAAGAGGTTTTGCTGGCCATGAGTTAATCTAGAATGGAAATAAGAAAATAATTGAAATTCTGAAAGAGTCCACTAACAAGAAAAGTGGAACTAAGAATCTGAAGGGGTTTCAAAGTAAAGCGAGCTTGTCTGTATGAAAGCGTTTATAGACATGATTGCATGCAAGAACAGAGGTGCCTGGATTCAGTGAGCTAAAGGATGGTCCCTTTCATTTTTATGTTCCTACAATAGCATTATATATTTTCTTTTATCTTCTGAGCACTCTATTAATGCTACATTTATGGAGGTCAATGAATACGATTTGTTTTAATCCTTCTTGGTCAGAATGTGACTACGTGCCTTGTCTGAGGACATTTCTTCCTCTGTACTTACCAGTTTTTCTCCCCTTTTCCTCAAAGAATTCCCTGTGGTGTTCGTCATTTGCTACTCTGAGTACTTCACAATATTAGTAAGCTTATGTATGCAGAAGCTTTGTGGGACTTAGAAGCATCTGTACTCTATTTTCCATTTGTTGTGATGGTTCTGATGACCTGATTTACTGCAAAGATCTATCATATTAGCTCAGGCATATATTATTAATTCAGCAAAAAATAAATCCTCGCTGAGATTGACAAAATATTAGTAATTAACAAAATTTCAGTAGTGGTCATTGTGCATGAGTTCCTTTTCATTTTGAAAAATAGATGTTTTACTGATGTTGCATTTAATTGTACATACCTCATCAACGTCTCATTCTATGTGCCTTTAATTTGATAAGAGGTTTGCATGCAAAGCCCCTCAGTTTATGAAGGAAGGCTATGTGAACGGTGCCCTTTAATTCCAGGCTTCTGTTCGGTGGCAGCACACTATCAGTTCTGTCAATTGTTAATTCTGTAGGCTACTCTGCTTCACTGGTAAGAGTTTTGCCATTTGAGATCTGTCCTTTCACATTTTTCACACCCAATTTGGGAGTAACATCACAGAAAGCAGAGTCATTATGTACAATGCTGTTATAATGATTACAGTTATTGTCATGGAAATGCACACTGAGGACAAGAATAGGGTACGCCCGCAATGAAAATGGTAAGGTTTCTCATTCTTATTGTGAAATGACTGTCAAGAGGATGGATTAATTTGCTGCCATCATCTGTTATACAGCAAGTGTTAGGACAACAAGTCATCATTATATTTTAATATCAAGCATATCTCCATTCCTCAGACATTATTTCTTTTCTCTAAAAAAATGTCATTTGGAGACTGGAAATCTGTATAAAATTAATTCATATTAGCCATACTCAGAAGGTTTTTATAGGAACATGGGGAAAACACAGGTCCCGGAAAAATGAGATTCTGGTAGGAATGAAAAGTATTTTCTGTGGTTCTGGGATTATTGAACTGGTTCCCTGCTGTTGCACTTGGGGTAAGTCTTCAATGTTTCAGGGTATGTTTACCTGAACAAACAACTCCAAAAATAGTTTTGTATTAAAAAAGTATCTGTAAAGAATTTAAACCCACAGTGACTTCTTTTTCTAAAATTATTTGGGGAAGGTTTCTTGAAAACTTCCCAATGATCAATAGTATCTAACAGTGTTAGTTCTGAGAGACTGCTCATCTGTGGGTGCAAGTATGTGTGTGTGTGTGCGTGTGTGTGTGTGTGTGCAATGGAGAAACTGGAAATTTGATTCAGCAGGAACAAATATCCTTGTCTCAAATAAGCAGCTTGAAACCGCAGAACTGAGTATTCAGCTACATGGGACTTCTTGTCTTTTCCATTTCTCTGATGAAAACATTGCTGTGAGCAATGAAAGGGGCAGGGCTCGTGAATGCACCGTGCCCTGGTGAGGAGTCGGGTACCGACTGCACCAGCTCAGAGGAGTGAAGATTCTCCTGAGGAAATCTAGAAAAACTTGTGTGTAGGGCTGTAAGCTTTAACATTTCTCAGTTGTCATAGCTGATATAGTTTACATTTCTCTTGCATTTTCTACATGCTTCCAGGTCAGATAATTCATGTGTCGGGGTATGGAAAATAAAGAAAGTTAGGAAAGAAAAGAAACAGGGTACATGTTTCAGTCTGTAACATTATTACTTTTGAACCTTCACACCTCATTGTCTTCAGAAGGTCTGCTCCTTCTGATATTTTTTAAAAGTGAGTTGCATTAGAAACAGGTCATAGCTACACATTCACTGTCCTTTTCACTTTGGAGAGGGAAGTAAATGTGCAGTAGTAAAGGGGAGATGTGTTGGTTTGAGGCTGAGTGAGTCGTACTGTTAGAGGGAATAGCAGAGGAATTATAATGAACAAGACTGACACTTGATTTCTCTGTGGACCATTTGGATCTCTGAAATACTGAACCTCTTAATCCACTTCGGATGTCCTCTGAAGGGTAAATAGGAATGGCTTTTCAAGTATCCATCTCTGTGGTTTTTCAATTGCATTTTTCTTCCAAAACTTGGGGGGCAAGGGGAGTGACACTTAGTTCTTAGATTTTTACCTGTAATTCAAAACTACTTTCAGATTTGTCTTGATGGGGGAGATAAGGAAGTATGGAACAGCTGGAAATGAGTGTGAATACAGGAAAGGGAATAGGAAAGGAACAGCTTTTAAAATGTCCTGAAATTATTGTACTGTAAATTAGATTAGGAAAGAAATCCCAGGTGTTATACTGGATTATCAAGGTAGGAACTCTTATAATTCATTATTTTACTCTTGAAAACAGAAATGCAGCGTAACAGGCTTGTCATTCAAAATTATTTTTCAAAGTAATACATGTCATTGCAATAAATTAGTTCTAATACAGGAGAGTAAATCTAAACTTCCCAGAGCATATCAAGAAATTTTTACATCTCAGATTTAATGACAATAAGGGGGGACATATGTATACTTTAGAATAAGTGCTAAGGAAGAAACAAAAGTGGAGTTTTACAATTAAAATGCTTTTATTCAATGTGAGAAGTTTAAATAAAAGAAAGCATATCAGATGTTTCAGCTTAAACATAAGCAAACAGCTCCAGAATTTATTGTGGTAGAAAGTGTTTTTCTTTTATGATAAAGAAAATGACAAAAGAAAGTGTATATGTTATAATCTAAAGCTTTTGCACATGGCTTGTTAGCCATTTTCATGCCTTTGTAAAAAGGTGTGCAAGTGGCATAATCAGCATCTCAAATAATGTGCATCTCATTTTCTACCTTTTAGGTTGCTAGTGTCACAAATAATATATTTAGACAAAGTAATTTTTCTCTATAGCTAGTGAAAATGTGGTAGCAATAACAACGTAAATATGCAAGCACAGATTTTTCTGTTCTTTTACGGACTTTGGTTGATTCTTTAAAATTTTATACTAGAATAGACCTATGTAGAAAATAAAATAAAAAGAAAAGGAGAGGAGATGGATTTTGACTCAACAGGATTTAAAATCACATATTTCATGTGTCTAGTGTGAAAGAGATTATCTTTTTAATTCTTCCAGGGCTCTTAGAAAGGGGGAAGACCAACATTGAATGAATACATTTAATATTTGAGCAAAGATTTTAGCTTCACAATTTTTAATTGAATTTAAGACTGAGATGTCTCCAGCTTCTTCCAAAGGACCTCTCAGCAAATCTGTGAAAGATTGAGATTAGAGATGTTTGCACTGAAAAAGTAGAGGTTTGTGTTTTTAATAGATCCCTTTTAATTAAAAAAAGTCTTCCCTGTTGCAATTTCTCCATAGGTCACTATCCGCAGATTTTATAGTACTTTCTCTTTACTTCAGTCTTTATGATTTTCTGCTTGCTGATTACTCAAAATCATCTTCTTCCCTGTTACAGCATTTTCATTGCACTAGGTCACTAACCTCAGATTTTACAGTACTTTTTATCTATTTCGATCTTTATGTTTTTCTGCTCTCTGATTACTCAGGTCCTAATTCTTGTCACCCTTACTGTTGCTAAATATAATTTTGATTCGGTGACATTGAAGTTGATGGAAAGCCGACACAGATGATATAGGACAGTGCCTATTTCTTTATTCTTCAGTCTGTCTCCCACGTTTGCTCAGGGAGCAGCCTTACCAAGAAAGAGAGGAAATGTGCCCCCTACATCTTAACTGATGTCATCAAATCTGAGGTCAGTATTGTGCAACGTCATATGGTCCTATATCATGTTAGCCATCTCATTTTCTACTGTATTTTTACAAAAAGCTAACTCAAGACTGTGGCTTTTCAAAATAAAAATGTGCACAAATATGCTTGGGTTTTGTTTGTTTGTTTGGGTTTTTTTAGTTTTATTGACACAGACAGTCCCCTTTGCCACCTCCATGCTGATAGTAACCCCACTTTTATTCAACAGCTGTTACTTGGTTTCTTTTTGAGAGGTTGAGGGCACGCTACATCAAATTCTACAAGTCCTAGAACGATGTGGACCTTTAGGTTTTATTTATTATTTTTAAAGAGGAATCTCTAAACATTCAAAGGTTATTTGGGGGAAAAAATCAGACTCAAGGGAAGAGAGTGCTTTCATCAACCTGATCAATCTGACTTTCTTTGAGCGTGTTCAGCCATATCTGAGGTTTTCTGAAGCACAGTACTTGCATTGCAGTCCTTTGACAGAAAATGGCTATATACAGACTGACAAGGGCATTTTGACTTGACAGGCCAACCAGCAAACAGAAAAGCATGAACATATTGAAGTTCAGTCCCAGTCCAAAGCGATGGGATAAAGTGTTTACCTGATTTAACTTCGTTTAAGTCAATGTGGAATTGCACCAAGAAGAACCTTGGTCTTTTATGTCAAAATAGCAACGTTGAATCTAATATGTCAAAGTAATAACTGTTTTTGTAAGGAAGCTTTATACACTGTGTCAGTTCCATATTGCAAAACATCAGTTTGCTATGTGGAGACTGTTATTTCAATTAATGGTTCAAAATAATTTTGTCAAGGTGATCTAATCTTCCCTGAGATTCTTATGAACTGAAAAAGTCCATACAAAACTTCCCTCTTTTCTTTTTTTATTCTTTATTTCTTGCCCTTTCATGATTTTGACACACCAGCAGCTGAAGTTCTGTGGCTTTTACATGTTCTTTACACTGAACGACTATATTGATGAAACCAACATCTTTTAGGAGGAACTGCCACTTCTCACTTAAACATTTGCCACCCTTGTTCCTACCTGGCCTTGTTCCTTCCTTTATTCTGTTTTTCATTTTGGTCATATATTGGTTTTACACGGTGAGGTGTTAGCGGGAGAAGCAGCGGGGCAGCCCCTGTGTGGGGGAGCGGCCGGGGCTGCCCGGTGCCGGACACAGCCGGTTCCAGCCGGCTCCAAGGGCCCCACCGCAGGGCACAGCTGAGCCCCTCAGCCACGGGCGGGCGCCTCGGGGAAAGCCTGGGTAAGAAAGGGCAAAGCGCTGCCCGGCAGCCAGGGCTGAGGGAAACGGGGTGAGAAACAGCCCTGCGAGCCCCGAGGGGAGAGCGGGAGGAGGGCAGGAGGGGCTCCAGGCGCCCCCGCTGAGGTGCCCGTGCGGCCCCGGGAGAGACCCCGGTGGGGCGGGTGTTTCCCTGCAGCCCGTGGGAAGGCCCCAGGCTGGAGCGGGGAGAAGTGTGAGGAGGAAGGAGCGGCAGAGAGGAGCTGTCATGGGCTGACCGCAGCCCCCCATTCCCCCTGTGCTTCTGTTGGGGAGGAGGTCGAGGAGTTGGGGATAACGGAGTGAAGGTGAGCCTGGGAAGAAGGGGGCGGGGGGGAGAAGGTGTTTTCTTTTTTGTCTGTTTCTCACCATCCAACTCGATTTTAACGGGCAGTAAATTAATTTTCCTCATGTCGAATCTGTTATGGTAATTGGTCAGTGATTTCCCTGTCTTTATCTCGACCCCTGAACTTTTTTTCTCTCTTACTTTCTCCCCCTGTCCTGTTGAGGAAGGGGAGTGAGAGAGCCGCTGGGTGGGCGTTCAGCGGCCACTCAGGGTTGACCAACCACGAAGTTGGTGTGGTACAACTTGCCTTCTTTGTAATTACATCTTTAACTTATGTTACACTCTGTGTGCCTAGTTCTGTCAATCATTATATCAAAATTATGTAAACTGCCAAAATGCTTAGTTTCTGTATTAAAAAAAAAAAAAAAAACAACAAATGAGGTGGTGCGTAAATTACATCCGTAAGCTATGGCAATGAAGAAATAAAGTCTTTAACTTAGTAAATTCATTTTTAAGGATATTTACCAGTTAATCTTAACTGGTGATGAAGCTGAAGATATGCTGACAATTCAAGTGTGAATTAGCATGTCAATTACTTCTCAAGTAACTTCTCAACTTTATTTTAAGAGAGGAGCTCATTTACGTTCATTGCCTGTGTAACTTTTCATGCCCAAATGCCTTATTACCTTTTTAAAGATGCTGCTACATCATTTGGGTATTCAGTATATTTTACCAACTCATTCGAGATGTATTTATAAAAGGAAGTGTTAGCTGGACTTTTACTTAGCTTGTTTATACAATGACAGGAACACTTCTGTTGAATGATTGAAACTCGAGATTAAATAATTCTGTTTACTGTATATCAAGCTACAAATATTTAAAAAGTGCAGAAAGTTAAACATGATAGTTAGACAAATGGTATGCACATCACCACAGTTAGGTATTTTCCCCTGTCTTCATCTAGAAGGATGTGACAAATGAAGCCATGCAGAACATGCTTTAGCAGGAAGATAGCCTCTTTTTCTAAGGTGAAGATGGCTGTAAAAGAATAGGGATTTCAGGTCTAGCATCTTATTAATTCATTTCAAAATGTCAGAAAAAAAGGTGAGTATGAGACTGCAATATTCCTAGACTCATAGTGGAGTTTGCAGGAGATTATTTGGTGGTGTGGTGTATTCTGTATGGTACTAAAGGTAATGACTCATATTGGTTGATTTTGACTGCATTGCCTTCTCAGCAATTGCTTCTTAGCCTTATTAGGTACTTTGCCTACATCTCATCTTATTGTATCAAAATTTTGTGTAATGTTCAAATTGTATTCCTCTGTGTTCTAGAACACATGTATGTTTTTAATGACAATAAAAGTTTGTTGGACAATAAGTAAAGCAGGAGATCTAAGGTTTAAATTTAAAACTTTGCCATTGTTCATAATCACATAACACACAGTCCGTGAAACTAAAATCAGTGGTGAATTTTCAGATTAATCGCCTTTGTAAATATTTAATTTCTAAAATACATAGTTTATTTTTTCTAATTGAAATGGAAAACACCAGCCGGTAAAAACATGAAAGCACTGTTTCAGATTTTATTCGGGGTGTGGGGGGGGTGGTTCTGTTTATCAGGATGAGCTCTGGTTGGTTCTTGACAAGCAGTTAGTTTTCATTTAAATAGTTATTTCCACAAGTTTGTCAACTGCAACTTAAATAACATATTTTAAATAACAATGAAAAGAACACATACGCCTTTGGAAAGAAAGTACAGAGGTGATATCTGCATTCAGATTATGCTCAACAATTTACAGCCAAGCACGAGAGCAGAGGCAAATCTGTATGTCTGGAGTTAGAACAGAATACCTTTAAAGTCATCTTCATATTCCTATGATTTTGGGCCCATTTGCTAAAAAGTCTATTCCCTCCAGAATTTAGATGAGGTTTTCTAAAAGACAGGTTGCCTGTACGGAGCTGTTCACAACAAGTGATAGGACAGTTGCAAAGGTGTCTCTCTCTAGAAAAGTATTATTAAAAGTCGTTAAAGGAGTAGCTGCTGCCCATGCAATCACGGGATTAAGCTCACCAGAAGAGCTTGTTCTAAATTATTGCTCAAGAGTAGTATAGCTGTCCTATATGTTGAACATTTGTGCATTTTTCCTCTTACAATAGTTTGAAATTTTCTTTTAGGTTACAAACAAACAAAAATCACAGTTATCAGGGGTAGTAGTTTGTATTCATAAATTTGCACTTAGGATTTACCTTGGGCTTAGTGTATAATTAATTTGTGTGGCATGGGGTATTGGTATGCCCTTGTCTGTTTTGTTGTCAGATATGTGTAACCTTAACTGTTGCCAAAATGTATTTGTTTCATTATCTTCCAGTGAATTAGTGTACTTGATACTTAAGGTATCAGTATAAATAATACAGCTTTTCAAAGTCTCGTATAAAAGACATACCAATAATTACAGTACTGAAGACATCTTTTCATATTAGTCAAAAGACCTACCTGAGCCATTCTTGTGATAATGTGTTGATAATAAAAGAGGTGCTATCCACAAACAGAAACCTTCCTTTAAATTAGAAAAGTCTATTTAGGAAGAAGTTTCTGTATATGTTCACAAAACAAATAGAAATACTTATAATTAATATAAATATAGTCTCTTTTGGAATGCATGGTCCATTTTTATTTTTAATAAATTTTTAAAATATGTTTGCATTGCTATATTTATTTGACTACTTAAATATTAATTCTAAATTTTCATTGTAAAATACAGTAGTATCCTAAAGAGGTATAATTTTGACCTGGTAAAGTATTGCAAAAGCAATGTGTGCACACCCTTGATACACGAATACTTTCTATCTGAAAGCCTTAGGTCAAATCATGACAACGTGACCATTCCAACAAATCAAAGAGCATCTGTATGGATGTTTCAGATGTAATATAATTACAAGAACATTGTCATTACCTTGCTGGCAGGAATAACAAAGTTGCTGATGATGTTTCGAGGTGTTCAGATAGCTTCTAAGGCAGGAAAAATGCAGCAGTAATGGAGGGACTTCACTTAACTCCCTGGAAGGCAGGATAATTTTTACATTGAGGTTGAACTCCAGTGTCGAAAGTCTCTAGCCATAATCAATGACACTGCTTCATAAATTATCTAGTCATCAAATTGCAAAAAGAAGAACTAAACCTAAATTTGGCCTTCAGTAATGCTTAAAGCAATTGCAAACTACCTGCCAGAAAGACGTGAAGGGCTAAAGGAAGTTGAAATGACTAAATGACAGTGTAGAGAGGGGAAATAAAGGCATAGTCTTGAAAAGTGGAGTTGTTTCCAATGAGAGAAAGAACTGAGAAATCTTGCATGTTAATTGTAAAGCATAGTGACCCATCAAAGACAGTTTGAGGAAAAACTTGCAATTAAAAAAAAAAAAAAATTCTTCTTTAGAAACATCAGGATTATGAAGCCTACCAGAGCCTGTTGTGCCAAAAGGTACTTGGGGTATAGAAGGTTTAAAGAGGGCAAAACATGGTTGTTGCAGAAAAGCTAAAAGAATTTTTTTAAATCTCTTTACCATGGGAGATCTTGGGGAACACAGCACAGTCTTTTTATTAAGAATGCATCAATGGAAGAGTCTCAAACTGAGTCGCTGTGAAAGAGGCTGTGGAACAAATCAACAAATGAACAGTAATTAATCACATGTACCTGGTGCAGTAATTCAAGAAGAACTACCTAACCCAATAACTTTGGTATATTAATATCTAAAACTACTTTGGTATCTGAGGATGAAAGCGTGCAGTGATATCAATATAACGAACAAACCTCAAAAACTGGCATGTGGGGAAAACTAATGCCACTTAGCATTTAAAACTATTTGTGGAAAGCAGGGTAAATAGCCAGGTGACAAATGTCATTAGTTATACTATTACTAAATGAGAAAGACCAACCATAAAGACTTGCGGCAGAGAGATCTTCCAAGACTGACTGAATTTCAATACAGATAAATGTGGAATGGGTCACATGAGCAGCAGCTGAGTTGAGCAGTTTTAACTGAGTTGACAGTTACTGCTCATTAATAAGAGTGTAAGGTTATATGAGCTCTAAGAAAAACCTCCATCGGCTAAGTGCTTAGAAGCAATATTAGAAGTCATTAGGAAGGGGGAAAAAACCCCAAAACAACAAACCAACCACCAGATATCTTACTGTATAAATCCACAGTGCACCTGTGTCTCAAATGCAAAGCATACTGCTCATTTTCTTATCCTTTCCCCAGTCTTGCAAAAGAAACATTTCTGAGAAGGGCTACAAGGCTGATCTAATGTATAAAACAGTTTCTGTGTGAGGAGTGACTAATTAGACCATCAGACAATCATCTTCATTTGAGAAACTCCACATTTCCAATGAACAACTTCACTTCTGGAATTACAGTGTGTATTTACAGCTGTTGTCTTTCTGAGTACAGGATTTTTTAGGGGAAGGGATTGCTTTACATTCGTGGAAGCAGTATGAGGAACAGCTGAGTAGTGGAGGGCTCTTCTGACTGAAAAAATACGAAATGAAGTGAGTTGGATAGTGGCCTAGACAGTTGTGAGTAGTGTGAGGAATGTGAATCAGAAATGATTTTTCACTTTCCTTCCCTCCTACAAGCAGTAGGAGTCATCAAAAAAAGAAAAAAAAGCGCAGTTCTTCATGTATGAAATGGGTAAAACTGCTTCATATAGGATGCTTTGATGTTTAATGTTACATCAGTGTTCCTAATTAGTCTCTCAGTAATGAATTGAGGTAATTCAGCAGGTAAAAACCACAGCACATTGAGAATAAGTGCAAGCCACAGTTTGACAGAAAATCCATGCATTCAAGAAGTCAGAGCTGTATGTCCATAAACACAGATAGCCGAGCTTTAGCTCAGATAAATGTTAACGAAAATCACTTTTGCCCATTGTGCACCTATATCATAAGGATTTGTTGTCATATTAAATGTTATTCCAAGCTTGATAGTGTTAGAGGCTATTCCTGATGAACTCAGCATTTCCAGTCTGTCCTTGCTTCTTAGATAACTTTTCCTCTAAATGTAACAGCATGAGCAAATCTTGCTTTATGTTTTATTCAGAATAAGTAGTTTCTCCATTTTTCCTCTATGTCGTATGAAATCATTATGACATGTTTCTTTCAGAGCACAAGGAATACGTTCATTATAGATAGTTTTCATACTTAAAGCAAACTGGCAATTTACAGTGACTCATTCATGGTTTGTTTTTATTTAAATCATTAATCATAAGGATCATGTAAAATTGGGATGTAGATTCCAGGTAAAAGCTGAAATATATGCATAGTAGTATTGCTTATAGCATTTATTACAGTTTTTGGGGAAATAATCCCAAACCAAATAAAAAAAAAAAAAAAACCCCTTCTGTCTTACAAGCAACTAGCGATACTCAGTGGCTCCAATTTAGTGCAGTGTTTAGGAACTGAATCATGTTGTTGGCTTCTTTGATTTGTTTCTTTCCAGTTTTGACTTCAGGGAGTAGATTTTTTGGTACTTCTGGAAAATCAGATCTTGCTGAAAAACCCTTGTATAGAAAGCCCAAACCAGCAATACCCAGAGTTCTCCTCCTCACATAGTTTCATTTTAAAAAAGCATTGCCAGATGTGAAAATTCTGTAATTGTTTTTAGTTGTGGCCACTTTCTTACTAATATAGCTATTAATCTTTACCTTGAACTATACTGTCTTTCATCTGTTACATATCATTTTCCCCTTGGTGAATCCACTGCAGAAAGCAATAGTTTTTATTAGAGAGACACTTCTCTGTCCCTCAAATATAATGACTTCTCTGACTTCACTATGGATGTTGATAGTTATTACAGTGGTTAATAGTAGCAGAAGGAATGCATACCATCTAATTAGTCAGCATATACAAATATACTTGACTGGAAATGAGAAAGTTAGAGTAATGTTCCTGGTTCTTCCACAAAAGAGATGTACTATTAAGGAGCAATACGCAATGCTACTATTAATACACAGTAACCTTGCTATGGCTACTTTTTCTTTTGATCTTCTTAGGTGTAGCATCTGGAGAAGAGACATGATCTTACTATGTATTGTATATATTATCTGAAAAAAATGTGACCAATGAGATCCTACAGTAATATAAGTAATCCTTATCTCTGCAACTGCTATTTCAGCAGAACTTAAGTAGTTCACAAGGCTTGTACTTACCACTCAGTAAACAAACATTCTGCTCCATGTCTCAGAAGTGTTCTAACCTATAGTATATTAGCATTTATTTGTGTTGATTTTATTTTCTATGGGAGAGCAATGTTTTTCTCTGGAAGCCTTTTGTAGCAAACCATAATGAAAAAAATCAAGTATCAAACCGTACAACTACCCTAGGAAGAATGTAAAAGTTTCCCTTCTGTCTCAGTAGTTACTGAGTAGTATGTTACTTTTGTAACTTAAAGTTTCTTCAAAATTGCTAGAACTATTTCTGCTCTGTAAAATCAATATTCTTCCTGCCAAAAAACCCTGAGAATTTAAAACTCACTGCTATTCAGGAGCTGCCTTTATCAATGTAATCCCCTAAGTACATCTGTAGGTGCAATATTGGTTTATTAAACTGGAAACATCTAAATGACAATACTCTTCTTCCAAGAAGAATTGTCTGCAATGTTTCAGTCTATTGAATACCAAGTAAGTGCAGAAAAAGAATCTTCTCATTGTCTCAAGTTACAGACGGGAAAGCTGGAGTGCTCCAGTTTGTCAGCCCTTCTGTTTTACATTGAATAATCTTCTTTTGAAATACTCCCATTTCTCATGGTATTGCCTTCTGCTGAGTTGTTTCCAGTTAATAGTTACTGTGTTTTCTAACACCTGCATCCTTCCCCCATCAGCAGTGCTATTAAGGAAGCGGAGACAAAGTTTTTTAAATCTGTTGAGATTCTGCAGAAAATGCTTTCTCCTCACTCTTCATTATTCAGCTGGATTCCCCTCACTTGTTGAAATTTCTAGGATTGCAGTTCCCAGTTTCCAGCATTTCGTGCTTGTATTTACTATGTTTAGTCTTTCTTTGTGTTGCTGACTCTGAGAGATCACCTTGCTCTGACCTCATGTGGATCCTTTGGAGGCTAAAAGATGCTTCAATCTTCATATTACCTCAGTTTCATGTGGCAGCTGATGAAAGATCATTAATGTATGAACAAAATACTGTGTGCAGGTAGGCACTAGAAGCTGAATGAAAGCTGTTTGGTGCACTTTTCTCAATTCTTTCTCATTCTGAAACATACTAAATAGGAAGATAATGTGTGTTTCAAGACTATATATTACATTAATATATTACAGCTACATGAACTGCTAATGGGAAGCAAGATAGGAAAAAAAAGTGAATGATTTTGATTTCTATTGCCTACAGTCTAGGGCCCAAAGATTCTTGAGAGATATTAGTTAGTTCACCTTCACAGCATGCTTCTGAAACTTAGTTTTATGAAGAGTTCAACTGAGGCATTGGGAAGTAAATAGGGTTCCCAAAGATCACATAACAAGAAGCTCATTCTTCCCAGCCCAGCATTTTCTATTTTTTATTTCTTTAAATAAAAGTAATTCATTTCAAAGTTCATTCCTCAATTTTGATTCAGTTGATTTGCATCTTTCTAGACCTCTTGCTCTAACATATACCCCCTGAGTACACATGGAGCGGCAGTCAGTTTTCCTGACTCTTGACACTGCAACAGGCAAATGCTTTTTAAGTCAGACAGATGCAGGCTTGTTACCAGTATCTATCTACTTAAGTACGGCTGAAGGCATAATCCAAGAACACAAAACAAGGGAAGTAACAGGCAGTGTTGTACTCTGAAATGCTCATCACTCCACTGAAGCCTATAATTAACAGGTAGTCATACAGTGTAAAAGGAGGGCTCTGCACCTACCGTTTCCTTGTTTTCTTCTTTTATGTGCAGAGAGAAATCTGTATCTCTCTTGTCTTGATTTAGCAGAACATAAGCACTAAAGTGTTGGAGATCTGCAGCCTACTAGACAGTAGGTGTAGCACCTCATATGGTAATTAATAACATCTAATATCATATTAACGTATTAAAGAGTTTTATGTGGTTATACTGAGTTTCTGAGCAACTTTGGCAAACCATGCTAATGTGACAATAATCTGAATTTCACAGACTAGCTTCTCAGCTGATGTAAATTGGCAAATCATTTGATTTGTTTTCTAAATTGTGTTTGAAATCTTGCCACATTCATAGAGAATCAAGGAGAATTATATACAATGTAGTTGTATGTTGAGGTCTGTGTTCTGGTTGCTGTTTATTTCATGCAGCCTCTGAAGAGTTTCTGACAGAAACCAGTTATGAGTTTAGTCTGTGAAGCTCTCCCAGAGGGGACGTCACAAATCAGCTTTGTATAGTAAGATGTTTTGGGAAGCTTGTGTGGTTATAAGATGACATGTGAAGAACTTGATTTCTCTTCTGTTAGTCATTGGAACCATATCATGTGTGAAGCAAAAGCATGTGGGTAATACAGAACACAGGTTAAAGTAGCAAGAGAAAGTGCAAGTTTTCAAAGAACTTACCCAAGAGACCACTACGCAGTGCCTGTATAGATTAATCTCAGATCAACCAGAGTTCAGGCATAAAATTACAGTGAACTTGTTTGGTCGCCCTTCAGGATACTTCATCACTTTTTGAACGCCTTCTGATTTGGATCAGCTTTTTTGAAGAATATAGATATTTTTAGGCTTTTACATTAGTTATATAAGACATGTCTGAATTTTGAAACAAAAAAAAATGCTCACCTATGAGAATAAAATGGATGATTCGTCTTTGATGGCTATGCAGAACACTTTTTTTAATTCCTGTGAAGTTCCCGTATCTACAGATCACTAAGATTTGCCTAGATTTTTTTTCCTGTTGCCTTTGAAGTTAAAACAAAACAGTTGCAAAACTGAAATGTTAGATGTAGTTCTGAACAATGAAATTAAACTACAGATGCTTTTGGCTTTATCACAGTCAGTATTTCTACTTTCTGTGAATTTTGCAGAACCTTGACTGACCTCAGAAAGGTTCCTGAGCATTGAAGCAATGTTTTATGTTTTTTATTAACATTCAGCTGACAAGCAGAAGCTAAATTCAGAATTGACTTTTGTTTGATGGGGTTTTGTTATGTGGAGGCAGCAGGACCCGGGTGAGGTAATGGGTAAAAGAATCTGTGTTATTCATCCACTGGGAGTTTCAAATAGTATAAAGGGACAATTCTCACCCATTCTCCAGAGTTGGGCTATCTATCAGAGGACACACTGAGAAGCTATGTGGCTGGATTAATCATGCATGTGAGATGTGCAATAAATACAACTTGATTAATTAATTGATTAATTAATTAACCATCATGTTTGTTGATTAGGTGAGTTGTGAGTGTCTTGATTTATGGCCTTTAATAGTGAATTGAGTTTCCTGACAAGGAGGGAAATTGAGCACCAAAGACTTTTTTTTGGTACATATTTATGAACTTCCAGATGAAGGAGAATAAATGATTCCCAGTTCAACTCAAAATTTAACTATATGACTGGAAAATAAAATGTGCGTTATAGGACAAGAGTTTTTCTTTTCCTGCTTAAACTAATAAGAAATGTGCAACAAGACCAATTTTGTATAAATTTCACTGTTCCTTTTTATTTCTTGTTTTGTCAAAGATGTCAAGAATATTTTTATGGGTCAGGTTCTCACTTGATATTTTTTACATTCGATCTGAATATTATCTTCTGTAAAGCTACTTTATTCTCTGTGTTAATGTCTTT
The DNA here is from genome assembly GCF_028858705.1 of Grus americana. Lineage (NCBI taxonomy): Eukaryota > Metazoa > Chordata > Aves > Gruiformes > Gruidae > Grus > Grus americana. Next base: position 84,088,291 of record NC_072853.1, on the reverse strand, counting down.
AAATTGGGGCTGCTTACTAATTTTTTTTCCTGTTTTGCTTTCACGAATGCTTATTATGTTAAAATCAGTTAAACTGGCTATTCATTTTTTTCCTGAAAAGGAGGGGAGGGGATGCTCTGCCTTGAGGAACTGGATAGTGTTCTGAGGGCAGGATGGCAGTGGGGGGAGACAGAGCCTGGAGTCAGAGGGAAGAGCAGAGAGCACTGCTGAAGGGTACTGCCTTCACTGACAACAGTGACTTTTTTTTTTGCCTGCTCCAGGATACTGTTAGGTGTCAGTCTCCTGTGAGGAGCAGTGCAAGCGGTGCATTCTCTCATAGCTCAGGACATCAAGAAGGACCACAAATGGAGCAGTGGTGAGTCATTAGCCAAAACAGGAAGAAAGGATGAGGCACAATTATGCGCAAGAGAAGTTGATGAGATGAGATTGACTGCCAGAGCTGGAAGCATGAGGACCGTGAAAGGAGGGTAAAGCTTCAAATCAGCTTTGGCTTCACCATTAATTTGCCATTAAATTACTAGCTGCAATTATGAACCAGAATGAATGATCCTAATTTGAATTACACTGTCACCTCTCTCAGATCTTCAGATTGCTGGAACAGTGGAAAAGAGTACTACTTAGATAAGAGTCAGTACTGTTACATTTTCAGTAGTATCTAGGAGTTGAGTAATCCTACTGACTGACATTATCTTTCACAAATTTAACATTGCCCTTTTAAAAATAGTTTAAAAAATAAAATACTGTTTTAGGATATCCATCAGTTTACAGATGCCTAAGAAGATTAGCATTGTTCCTTTCTGTCCTGCCTGATAGCTGCAAAAGGGAAAGAAGAAGCTTTTGTCATGCTTTGCTTAAAACTGAGAAAAGATGGAACCTCTCTTAATAGGAGGATCCCCAAGCATACGGGAGGTCTTACCACTCTGTTGGAATGACGGGCAAGAGACAAAAGGGCACATATAACAAATAAGTATGTATCTCGATGACTTCAAAATATGTTCTTTTCTTTAAATGTTCCTCCATAATTAATCACCTCAGTAAAGACTGTTGTTGTTTTCAGAAGTGATTAAGTTCTTTGGATGAGCTTGTGTTGTGCATGAAATATGTGTGCAGAATACAGCAGAATATTGCCCTCTTATGTGTATGAATAGTATTAAGAAAGAAGAGTAATTAACACATGATAAATTCTCTAAATACTAGCATTAGTGGTATGATTACACATTTTTTTTTTGTATGTAAGAATTCTTATTAGGGCTAATCATAAACATAAATAGCTGTTTTAAGAAACATAAGAAAATGGATAAATCTGTTATTTGTCAAACCTTACACCTCTTAAGAAATTTGAGCTAGAACAACCTCTCTTACAAGATACTTGGGGTTTTTTTTTTCAGATTTTGTTTGGCTCAAGAAAAATGTGTTGTGGTAGTATTTCAGCACTCCTGCCTGTAAGACAAATTAAGTGTTGCTGACGTACAATGATTCCCTGAAAAAATGAGACCCTTTTTGAACCCTTTATAAATGCTACCTCTGAATGTTAGAGTCCGATTTCTTCATAAAATTGAACTATTTTATCTATCCTTAATCAAGGCAAGATCTCAGATTAGAAGGAGATGATTTATGCATGAAATAGCTAAAATGCTTTTTTAAAAGGCCACAGAATTGTAGGTCAGGAAGAAACCTCAAGAGATCATCCGTTCAATAACCATAGCCCCCCTATGGGACCAGCTAAGACTAAACCTTCCTTAGCAGATTTTTGTCTACTCTGTCTCATTTAAGCAGTACTCTTTTGCATTCATTCATTCATTCATTCATTCATTTTCTCTCCCACTGTCATTTTTTTCCTTTTTTTTTTTTGTGTCTAAGATGGTTGTCCTTATGGCAGAGTTTTTTGTATATTAACTACTGAAACTACATGCACAAGTTGAAGATGATGGAGGGAAATAACTATAATCATAACAAACTAAAATGAAGTCATATCCAGAACTAATAAACTAGAAATGTTCATCTAGCTTAGCATGATTCTTAAGTGCATAAGACATCAGAAAATGTCCCAAGAGTTCCCAGTGTGGTACAGTCCATGCTGGACATTCCAGATCCCAGTTGATTGTTTTCTGGAGCCCCTGAGCCAATGCAGTTTTTGCAGAGAGGGGGACCTCTTCCATGCAAAGACTCCTTGAAGAACACATATATAGACTATTAGAAAAAAGGTATTTTGAATCTTGGGTTTGTAGGTAGTATTTCTGATAATCAAGTCCCTTTACCTCACCAGCTAAGGTTTTGAAATACCACCTCTCTCTTCTGCATGAGGCAGGGGAGCACAGCCATGAAAATAATTTGTTCCTCTGCCATGAAGAATGAAGTTTTTTATTGTCTGAAGAAGTGAACAACTAAAGGAAGCACTTCAGGTTGAGGAGGACGGGGAAGGTGTTATATAAGATACCTTTACAGATTATTGCAATAACAAGTTGATTTTTTTAACAGACTTTTAAAAAAAGTGGAACAGAAAAGTTTTTCCACTCCCTGTTGTTGACAGTTGGATAATATTAACAAAAATGTTAATATCATCATTATTATTATTGGACAGGATTGTCTAGAATAGGGGTGAGAAGAATATTTTTTGTGACCAGACAAGTTTGACAAAAATCTTCTGTTGGTTACTGAATATATACTGGAACTGAAATTGAAAGCTAGCTGAAAATCTCTTGTTGGATATATTCATATACAGTAAGCCATGCTTACTGCTGGTCAGAGGTAGGTATGAAAAACCCATATTCATTAGAAGGAAATTTGCTGGTTTATTGTCAGGTAGTATTTTGTTTCTATTTCACAGGCTTTTTTTTGTTTGTTTTTTGTTTTTCATGTTCCCAAGGACATTTTTAAGACCAAATGAAACTTCAAACTTAATTATTTAAAATAGAGGAGGAAAAAAAAAATACAGAACTCACAAAACATAGCATGAGGTGTGTGTTTAATGTAAGAAGTAAAATTACACAACAGAGGTAAAGCTGTAATGTTACTACTGTAACACGCAAATGGAATTAGTCTGTAACTCGGTGTGCTGATCCCAATGTACTGTAAGCTATGAAACTATTTTCTGGATTTTTATCATTAATTAAATTCTGTTTTCACAAGGCTTCACTTGTCCTTGAGCATTTTGAGAATTTCACAAGCAAATATTCCCTTCAAATGCTAATTTTCTGAAAAACAGCATGATACTGAAAGCACCATTTCCAGGGAGGAAATAAATAGCATGCAAACTCATGCTTTACTGAATGTCTGTGTCCTTCATGTCTTTCTGCAAAGCTGTTATCACAGCCATATCATGTGGTTTAAGATGACTGCCAGAAGCTTTCTTCTTTATATTACAAATGCATGTAGAATTGTGAAAATTGCCTTAATTCTCAGTTCAAAAGAAAAGGCAAAATGGAAGTTCAGTATTCTAAAATATTTGTATTTCTAAGCTTTCTCAAATTGATCAAGATTTCATGTCTGCTCTATATGTCAATATGTGTGCATCTGCCTTCATATAATTAAACATAGATATTTTGGTGAGGAGGGGCAGGGCGTGTTTTTAAACTGAAAATCCATTTGTTGCCTACCTATGGAGCCTTTGGATGTGTTTAGGAAAGGCTGAAACACAGATGGCCCCGAGACAGACAGTTTCTTAACTTTGAATTATTTACTTTAATGAAAATTCCATATTGGTTACCTTCATTCTAAAAGCAAGCAGTTTTGGTTTTATTTTTTTCTATTTGAAAATTTCCTGTTTAATCATACAGAAGTGATAAGTGCATAAATTGTTATAATTATTAATGAATATTTATCTATGTATTGCTGCAAATGTACTCTTTTTTTGCCATATATGTTTTTATAACCCTCCGTTCAATGCAGAGTTTTGCACCCAGTCATCCTACCAAAATTTTCCATATCATTCAGCAAAAATTTTAAATGCCAGAGGCTGATGTTTAAATTTTCATGTATCCTTGGCATCCTAGTTCATCAGTGCATTCAATGTGAATGCCGTTGGAGGTGAGCTTTTGGGAACTGTACTGCATGTAAAGTGTGCAAACAGATGAGTGTTATAGGCTAGGATGTGTAGGAGAGCACAGGGTAAAAGAGGGAAAACCAAAAGAAAGTGAAGAAGTGTGTTGGCAATTTTTGAAACATAGAGGGATGTAAGATAGCCTGAAGGACTTGAGGGGAGAATTTAATCAGATGGAGATCATCTGCTCTAGGTGATCCTGCTTTAGCAGAGGGTTTGGACTAGATGATTTGCAGAGGTCCCTTCCAACCCCTACCCTTCTGTGATTCTGTGATATCCTGGGCTGAGGAGTGGGATTTCTGTCTTCTTCAAGTAAAGTTTCAATATGACAGACCACCTGCAGTTGCGGGGGTGGGAGATAATTCTGCTCTGAAAACTCTGAACTCTTCACGTCAGAAAACTTCTCCCTTTGATCTGTACCACAGAGTACTCTGCAGCTCAGAATTCAGCGTGGTTGAGAGGTCGCTGCTCCCACCCTGACCTTGCTTACAGAGACAGCTGGGCCTCAGCAAGCAATTAATAAGGCAATAGGCTTCTAATGTTTTGAGAACCATCTTATCCTGCCATTCATGACCTAGTGTGAATTAACATTATATGGAGACTTGTACTACTTAGTGCCTAAGTAGTGTTTTAGCTGTGGTCTGTCTGCAGATGTTGCTGACAGCTGAATTATAATTTGTTAGCTCAATAGGCCTTCATCCTCAGAATAGGACACATTATCTCCTTTTGTTCCTTTTTCATTCAGTTTGAATTTAGTCCTGAGTCTGAAGAGGGAGCAACTCTATTTTTTTAATATCTATGTCCAGATAGCTTGCCATTACTTTAATGGTATCTGAGTAGCACTATTTTGACATGGCAAAACATTGCCTATCCATGTCAACATGATTGGTTCCCAGAAATGCCAAATACTTCAGAGGCATTAAAGCTATCATATTTTTGAAAATATAATCAAAGAATGAAATAATTTAGTGCTCTTTTCCAGGTTATCTAACTGTAGATATAGGAGATTATTCCACCATACTTCCTCCCTTCTCCCCTTTCCCCCCCTTCAGATCTGAAAAACTGACGTCTGAAATACAATTTTCTCCCTTTATGATGTTACCTAGGTTTATTTTAAGATTTATATCTTGTCATGCATTTTATATACTTATAAAATATATAATATGTGCATTATAAATCAAAATCTTTGAAATTAATGTTTATTATTGAAACAATAACTGTTTTCCTTAGTTTTCTCTACCAGCATTAATGGCCTGATCCAAAGTCCACTGGCATCATGTTCTGCATTTCATAATTCAAAAGAAAGGAAAAGTGTCAATGAAAGTGGTAAGCAGTGACTCCGAACCCACTCCAAAGAAATAAATACTTCTCCCTGTGTAAATCATAGGACCTGTGGAATTCAGACCACAGGATATTTGTAAGGATAAGTACTTAGTGTGATTTTCTTTTTTTTAAAAAAAAAGAGCAACCATTTGATGATTAAATAAAAATAAACATATTTAAAATACACTATTTCTTCCATTTTTCTCATTTTATGTATCTGTAGGAACAGTCAGGCATTAAATAATGAAAGATAGAAAATTTAGTTTGAAGCGTATTTCCCACAAATTACAACAAGTGATATAAGACATCTGTAACATTTTTAATGACTTCTTTTGGAAGTAGTTGTAAGCCAGATAAAAAGTCACTCTAAAATAAAAACAAAACTGATTCAATGCTAGTGTTACCAACTGCCAGTTCTTCAGAATGTAGGGTTTTTTTCCTACAAGTTAGGTCAACTCAAGAATTTATTGTACGATCATAGAATCGCTTAGCTTGGAAAAGACCTTTAAGATCATCAAGTCCAACCAGAAACTAAATCATGTCCCTGAGCACCACATCTACATGTCTTCTAAATACCTCCAGGGATGGTAACTCAACCACTTCCCTCAGCAGCCTGTTCCAGTGCTTGACAACCCTTTCAGTGAAGAAATTTTTCCTAATACCCAATCTAAACCTCCCCTGGTGCAACTTAGGGCAGTTTCCTCTCGTCTTATCACTTGTTATTTGGGAAAAGAAACTGATCTCCACCTGGCTACAACCTCCTTTCAGGTAGCTGTACAGAGCAATAAGGTCTCCCCTCAGCCTCCTTTTCTCCAGACTAAACAACCCCAGTTCCCTCAGCCGCTCCTCATAAGACTTGTGCTCTAGACCCTTCACCAGCTTTGTTGCGCTTCTTTGGACACGCTCCAGCACCTCAAGGTCCTTCTTGCAGTGAGGGGCCCAAAACTGAACACAGCACTTGAGGTGCAGCCTCACCAGTGCCGAGTACAGGGGGATGATCACTTCCCTGGTACTGCTGGCCACACCATTTCTGATACCCTTCTTAGGAAAGACAAAATGTGTCTCATTGGCATTTACAGGGAATAGTTTTGATAAAATCTTTCTTGTTTAACTTCTCCCATCAGCATCTGTTGTGATGTTGAATACTTATTCTGTAGGTTTGCTCCTCGCGCGCACACAGGAAATTCTCGATGGTGTGGATTTGCGCCTGAACAAAGATTTTACTTATATTAACAGGAGGGGTGTGAGGCAGGAGGCATTTCCATTTTTCTCCAGAGTTTTCTTCCAAACGCCTTTAGTGAATGCGATATTTACCACATTTCCAGCATTTGTCTCAGTTTTTTTTGGTTCTGATAGTACAAAATTGTTAGGGTCGGAAGGAACGTATTTCCAGCTGATTGAATAATGTTAAAAAAGTATCACTTGGGGGAAAAAAAATAGTTAGTTGAGCTCTTATCAAAATAAAATTTGTATTTCTGCTGCCTACTCAGCAGTCTGCTTTGTTGCCATGAACTCTGGTGTTAGGGCTATACTATACCAGTGAACATAATGACCTACTAGATTATTCCTTATGTGGAATAAATCAGATTTTAGTAATATGAATAATATTTACTCACTTTAGGATGACTGAGTGAAAGCTTGTACTCAGGAGGCGTTTGAAGTACCAAGGTAAATATTTTTATTTTTTTCCTGAAAAAGTATAAATATTTTTGCACTTCCTAGTATTGTGAAATTAGGTTATAAAAAAGACGTTGGGAGATCAGAATCAGACCCCCAGGTCTTCTCCTAGGCCATATGGGCATGTCCTCCTGGGTTTCTTAAATGTAAAGAAGACAGTCTGTTATGGAAAAATGTGTTAATGAATTAGCTGTACATCCAAAGGAGACTATAGGTACTCTGTATTGACACCTCCTCGTACTGCAAGCCAGTAGCTTTAGAGATTGTAATCCTATTCTGCCTGAACATTTTTTTGAGAGGGGAGAAGGTGTCAGAGAATCTCTGGGAAGAAAAATCACTGAAATGTTCATGATAAATGACATAGGTATTGGTATATCAGCATACACATAAGAAACGCTAATGAGTGGAATACTTTGCCTCAAAGTGTGAAGAGTTTGTTTATGGCATTTGATGTACTTGGAACACTGGTCCTGGAGAAAGGTCAAATTTTAACAGACTTTTATTGCTTATTTTGGTAAGTGATAGCAGTGAATAGAACACCGTGTCTGGGATACCTTACACGTACAGAAAGACAACCTTAGTGTTCCCTATTGGAATTAGAAGATGATGAATATAGGACAATGCTTAATGAGAAATAAATTTTATGTTAAATATAACATGCAGAATATATTACTGTTTGTTCTAGTAAATTGATGAAGCTCTGTCTTGCTTTGTTGAAGTATTTTCTTTTAAACACCATCAAAGGGTAACTGCGGAAGAAATAGTTCTCAACTAGCTCTTTCTTTTGCTACATTCAAGATAATTCTGTGTTCAGGATATGTCTATCCTGCAGACACGTGAAAACAAGTTCAAGTATCAAACATGTGACTTTACAATGGACAGCAAAGAACATAAATATTTTTTCAGTGAGAAATTCAGAACTTTGAGGAGAAGATTTTATTTAGTTTTTAAATATCCATAAATCTAAAGCTATGTAAGATAAATTCTTCAGCACATTTTCCATGTTTTTTTTTAACATATAGGAGAATTTTAATGTAAAAATTATTGCTCAGAAATATTAGAATATCAAAAGTTATACAATTTTACATCAAAATTTCATCTGCGGATACCTGATTCATGGACATAGATTCTTCTTGTATATCCTGTTATACAAAAATATACTACAGCTGTTTTTAGAAACAGACATTTCATGGATTCAATGCATAGATTCAATTCTATATTTGGAATTTAAATGTGGTTTCTGGAAATTTGGAGGGCTTGGTCTTTTTGGTTTCTATATCAAAAGTCTAGCATCTTTTCCTCATTATTAGAATGTGTGTTGTCAGTCAAAATGAAGAATGGTTGTTGTCTGTGAAAGGATGGAAATGCTTTGTACTGTGCTGAAAAGATATCATGCAGGACTTGCAATTACATTGTCAGGTGGAAAAAGCAGCAAAAGATTACACGTTATACAAGGTCTCTATAGGAATGCTGTTAACTCAAAATGCCAGTCAGTCATAAATTGTGATATAAAATTGGTTTGTAAACATTTTCAGAACTTGTGTTTTACTTGTCCAGAAGTTGTGCTGAACTAAATGTAGGGAGGGGTTACTCTATCTTACAATCAGAGCCTTGAAGTGGTGGCAGTAGAGATGTTTATGGACAGACGGGGGTCATGATGATTCTTGGAAGAATACAGAAGCAGTAGCATGCTACGTCTTTGAAAAAAACCTGTGCTCATTGGTAAGCATTACCTGATAAAAAACCTTGAGCTCAGAAATTGTTCTTCTTCCTGATAATGTGTGATGTAGGGAAATATACAAAAAAGATTCTTGAAATCCATACGAGATCCAGAAAGCTTTTGTAAACAGTTCTTAAAAAGTATGCTGAAGTTAAGGACAGTTGTTTACATTCCCATTCACTGCGATAGATACGTTCCCATTTCTTGATTCCTACTTGTAAAAGCATAGTCATCACTGTAACAGTCGTGACCACTTTGTCACTTTTTATTGCAGTCATTACATAACTTATGTCTGTGGAGGAGGCTAGTGATAAACTTCTGCTGTGAACATGGATCTTCTTCTGACTTACCCAGCAAAGATGGCAAAAGTTGCATAGTTGGCATTCTCCATTACCAATGGATTTTGAGATACTAGTGACTTTTAAAAGAAATTTGTGGAAGCATTTCCTCTTTGTGATGATGTGGGGCTCTTTTCCTGTGTTATGTAGTGCTTTTTGGTTCTAGCAAACAGCAAGAGTACTACATTATTCCTTGGTACATTATTCCATTATTCCTTCGTCAAGGAGGATCAGGTTAGAGATCACTTAGGCAAACTTAACATCCACAAATCCATGGGCCCTGATGGGATTTACCCATGGGTGCTCTGGGAGCTGGCAGATGTTATTGCTAAGCCACTCTCCATCATCTTTGAAAGGTCAAGGAGAGCAGGAGAGGTGCCTGAGGACTGGGGGAAAGCCAATGTCACTCTGGCATTCAAAAAGGGCAAGGAGGAGGACCCAGGAAACTACAGGCCCGTCAGTCTTACCTCCATCCCTGGAAATGTGATGGAGCAGCTCATTCTGGGGGTCACCTCTAAGCATGTGGAGGAAAATAAGGTTTGGGTTGACCTGCTGGGAAGCAGCTCTGCAGAGAAGGACCTGGCAGTCTTGGTAGACAACAGGCTCTCCATGAGCCAGCAGTGTGCCCTTGTGGCCAAGAAGGCCAATGGTATCCTGGGGTACATTAAGAAGAGCGTGGCCAGCAGGTGGAGGGAGGTTATCCTCCCCCTCTGCTCTGCCCTGGTGAGGCCACATCTGGAGTTCTGTGTCCAGTTCTGGGCTCCCCAGTTCAGGAAAGACAGGGAACTACTGGAGAGAGTCCAGCAGAGGGCTACGAGGATGATGAGGGGACTGGAGCATCTCTCTTGTGAGGAAAGGCTGAGAGAGCTGGGTCTGTTTAGTCTGGAGAAGAGAAGACTGAGAATGCTTCTAAATATCTAAAGGGCGGATGTCTAGAGGAAGGGACCAGACTCTTTCCAGTGGTGCCCAGTGACAGGACAAGGGGCAATGGGCACAAACTGGAACACAGGAAGTTCCATTTCAATATGAGGAAAAACTTCTTCACTGTGAGGGTGACCGAGCCCCGGGACAGGCTGCCCAGAGAGGTTGTGGAGTCTCCTTCTCTGGAGATACTCAAAACCCTCCTGGAGGTGATCCTGTGCAACCTGCTCTAGGTGATCCTGCTCCAGCAGGGGGGTTGGACTAGATGACCTCCAGAGGTCCCTTCCAACCCCTACCGCTCTGTGATTATAGGAAGAAGAAAAATCATATTCTCTTCTAAGGGAGATACAGAAGAAGAGTGATCACTTGTGAGACTTCTAATGGAAACTCTGTACAGAAGCAACATTTTTACCAAGCTAAATTTCACCCAACAAGAAGACAAGCTGTAGGCCACATAAAAGAGATGAAATGGCATTCCAGATGCAAAACCAAAATATGCCTTTAAGTGTTATATACTGTAGAAGCAGTGAACCAATACCATAATAAATCAATATTCTGATATTCAGTATTGTCATACTGCTTTCTAATATTTAAAAAGTATATAACAAAGAAGTATTAACAAATAAAATGACCACCCCCCCCAATAATGAAAACATGCATTTGTGTTACCTGGAAAAGAGCATTAACATGACTTGATAAGGAGTTCACAAAAATAGAGAGATTAAATCTTTTTGAAACAATGATCTCTGCAGTTCTTGATAACGCGTGGTAGTGTTTCTTCAGAAACACCACTACCAGTTTCTTTTCAGTTTCTTCAGAATGAAACAACTTTTGCACCTGAAATAGAAGCCATTGGACAGTAGCTAACCTGTTTTCTTTCCACAGTCTTATAAATTTCTCAGCAAATTAGCTTCAAAGACATCAAAACCAAAAATGTGTGAAAGATTTTTTGGAAGGATGGGATAAAAGCAAGCTGGTAAATTAATTATCTCTCCTTGAACTTTTCCACATAATATTTTTTTCCTAATCAAACTCTGTAATTGAGTAAGTAATTGAGTCCCTGACATAAATTTTTTTTCTTGTTGATTTTACATGGCTTACAAATACTACATCAGAAAATCACGCATTTGTTTTTATCTTCACAATATTATTTAGGAAGAGCAAAGGAGAAAGAAGTAATTTAGAATATCACATGGGTACACTGCAGAGTTGTTTTTCCAGAGCTTAAAAATTAATATGCTGTCTTAATATCTTTCATAGAGTACACAGTTGCTGTAGCGCTGTCACACAAATGAGCAAACAAATAAACCATACTTTCCATAAGAGTTTGAGTACTATTACACTTACAGCTCTGTGCTCTAGTGAGCTATTTCTATCACTCCCATTAATATCAGGAGAAGCTGTAGTGTGGATTCATTGATTGGGGTTTTAGAGAACTAATAGTTCTTTCTCGTGTGGAAAAATCTGAAATAATCCTTAGGCTGACATTCCTGTTCAGTAAGGGCAGATATGCATTTTCTTTTTGGAAGACCGTGTTGCAATGGATGTGTTCCCTTTTTTCCCCTCTGTACTGCAAATGGAAACGAAAAGCAGAGTTTGATTCTCTCTCTGTGCACATAAAAAAATACTGCAATGAGAGTAGCTTGACTGAGCAAGCACCAGAAATGAAGGTCAAGAGCATCTGTAGAAAGTCTGCAGAAACAGTGTGTGGAAACAGAAACTGTGTTTTTAGTTTATCATTGTTGCAAATGTGCAATGTTTTCCAGTGAAGAATAGCTTTTCACTGCTTCAGTGAATTTCCAAGCCCCAAACTCTTGCATCTCTTAGTGTTTTCAAAGAGTATATGCACTTTATCATTTTTCTGACCTTGACCTTTTCAATGTCCTAAGCAAACATTCTTTCGTATAAATGCAGGCTTACTTCTACAGCTAATGCAAGTTACAATATTGGTACCTGGAACTACATTTTACATCTTTAAGGTTTAATGCATCTGTGACCGTGTAGCTGAACAGCAAGGCATTTACAAACAAAGCAGTGCTTCAGTGATCTAAGTGAATTAGAAGTTTGCAAGGCCTGTGCCAGAGAATAGCATCATGAACTGAAGCACTTTTATTGTATGCTTGTGCCCACTTATAGGAAAGGCAAGATTTTTAGAAATGTTTTATCCTGGCATAACACTCCTAACTGTAATTGAGTAACAATACAAACTAAACCAAAAGATTCTTCTTCCAATGGTGATGTATTGTGGCCAAGGCTTCTTTTAGTAACAGTGTATCCTCCAGGAATTTGGATTCAAACTTAAGTCAAATGTATGGTTCTTCTATGTGGATCTAGGCATTTAAGCTATTACCACAATTACAGATATATTGATTATGAAGTGAGTTTTTGGCGGCAGTGATTGTGAGATGCTGAAAACTGAAGACCACTCAATTGTATAAATATGCTAGAGAACATGAAATTGTTTTCTGCATGGCTTAGTGACATACATCATCAGAGGGGAGAAAGGAGTCATGTATAGCCAGAACAGAATGCTATGAAGTAATATAACATCAACCCATGCATTAATTACTTGTTCATACACATGGAAGCTAGACTTTTGGTTACAATACAAACAAACGTAGCAGAAATCTGGCCTAGATCTTGAAAATTATTTGGCTGAATGTAACAATGAAGCACTCATTTAAAACCTTAACTTTCATCTCTCATAGTTTAATTTACCTTTTTTTTTTTTTTAATGTTGATGTGTTTTTCTGATGGCAAGGAAAAGATGAATTTCTAAATGTTCTGAAATTCTGTAGCCCTCCAGGAATAATTTTTGTATGGCTTCAGGAATCCATCCCCTCCCACTGTCTCTGGGAATTGCAGAGTTCAGCATTGTCTAACGGTATCACAACTGGATAGACCAGAGTCTGAGTTGGGACTTTTAACATCTGAATTGTTTTCTTATTTCTGGGTACATTTTGTAGTTCAAGTCTGTGAAACTCAGATTACTCCTCTTTGAAAGAGACATAATGATACTTGCCCTTTAAGGAGATTGCAAGATCTAAAAACCCAGAAGCTCTGTAACTAAGACCTTTTATGATTTTCCTTACATAGTTAGAAGTACAGGCAATATGATATGACAGAGTCAAGCACCTGTCTTACGCTAATATCTTGTGGCCATTCTGCATAAGTATCAGCAGAGCATGGGTTAAAGATAGTGTGCTTCCATTCTGAAACAACTTTTCTGGCTATAGAGCAGTACTGGGGAATGAGGAGTCTTGTTTTGTTTTCTGTTTAAATAGAACCTTTTTTCAAATAAGACCCACACAAAAAGAGCAACTTAATTTCAGGTGTGTTTTAGAGTAATTATTTAATGAGCTGTAGTCACTTAGCCCTGGGACCTGCAAACAAGTATATTTACATATTTATACTTTTAGAAGACTTTGGTTGGCATGTTCTGCAACAGGATGCCTGTCCAGCTCTTTAAAACGTGTAAAACAAATGTGCTGTGTAAATCCTACTTTCTTGAAAAAAAGAATAGTTTCTGTGCCCATCGTAGCATTTGCCCAAGTAAAAGATGTCTGAAATGAAAGCTTACTGCTGTGAAGAAAGTTCAGATGAAAACTTCAGCAGAGTGGAAGCATTTTTGTTCTGTATTGATTTAGACACATGGTACACTGAAAGTACAATTTTGGATGCTATTTTTCTTAAAAATATGTAGTGTTCTTTGAAAACAAAACAACAGTTTTATACATAAATGTTTATTGTTTTGTTTTAGGATTCCATTTTCTATTTTTCTTGCCATTCACTGGAGTCCTCCTTTTGTACAGAGAGAAAATAGAAGCTAATGTTGACCACTTGTGTCAGCTTTAGTACACCTGATGTTATTTCAGATGTGATTGCTTATGCACCTGCATACTTCTGCCATTACCCAGTCTCCCCAAAAGCAGCAGCAAAGGAGCGGACTTCAGATAAGCACATCTTGCAAGAACAGATGTTTGTATGCAGTAGTGTTATACTGTGAAGTTAATACTGTTTCAGTTGTGTTTTTCCTGGATGATTGCAATCCAATTATTTTTTTCTATCTCAGAAAACCCATTCAGCAGATGGGGGCAATTGCAATTCTGTATTTTCTTCCTCTGTTTGACAAGGATGTGGAATAGCTTCTTCTCAATTTGTGGACACTGCTATGGATAACACAGTTATCTCCTGGGCTAATGATTCTCTCTGAGAATTCCATCAAAAGGTGTGACATTGCCCAGAGCAGTATATTTCATTAAAACATATTTTATAGCTCAGACCAAAGGAAGCAAGTCTGCGGCAAATCTGAGGATGCTTTTACTGCATAGGCACAATGAACATTTCAGTAGTATCAGCTAGACTCTGATTTTGCAGTGTGCACCATTCAGAATAATTTTATATGCGGTTTTTACTACTACTAAGTTATTGTATCATTTCTTTTAAATTACATGTTGTGTCTACATAAACATCAAAGGAAGTCAACATGATTGCAGCTCTTATTAGAGAGATTAAAATATTCTTCACTCAGTGTTTTAGTGTTATATCATTAATTCTTTATACATATCTACTTTTTGATGTTTGTAGTGAAGCATTAAACAGTTCCACGTAACAAAAGTAAAGTAACATGCCTGAATTCTTTTTTAATATATTGTCCTATGCTTTGCTAAAGCTCATAGCTCATGTTGTTTGGGAATAATTTTGTCATTCCTGTAGTCTGGGCACTCATTGGCAGACCTCGCTGTGGTAGTGTTGTGCTGGGGCCCTCTTGTCTGGTTAAACTGGCTGGCAATGACAACAGAATTGAGAAGGGGAGGTTCTGTGGCTCTCCTTGAAAGAATGTGCTGCTCCCCAAACAGAAAACAATACTTCATTCAAAAGACATAATGGTAGTGTCACTACTAGAACTTAGGTTTTGCTTTTGAAATTCTGTGCATATTATTTTTATTGTTTGTTATTTTTCAATTGTAAGTTTTAAGTTAATTCTCTGCAGTTATTTCAAAATAATTTAAGTTTATATGTACATAACCACTTCTACTCTGATTAAATTTATTAGGCTAGTGCAACAGTTATTGATTTTTTTCAAATCAGCCTCAGATTTGAGTTTAGCATATGTAATTGAATCGCTTAATAACTTTTTTTTCAACAGAACAGCACATATATCGAGATCCAAGAATTTATTGGTAGCCCAATTATATTTTATAGTACTTATTGGTGTACTTCTTTCCCGTTGGTCCCTGCTTTTATATGTGTGATGTGGCTAAGCATTAACTAAAACAATTAATTAAAAGATGTACAAAGATGAAGGGTAGTGAATAAGGCCAGTAGCTAAGCAATAACCACCTGATCATTTGGTTTTGCAGTTAGGCTTTAGCCACCTGATTGCTTTTCGGTTACTAGCAGTAACAATACTGTATTAGGCAATAAGCCTACAGTCTGTGCATTCACTTTACAGCAGTTAATATGCTGGTGCATCAAATTATACGTATTTAAAGACTCCTAGTATCAAAATTACTATAAGACTATAAAGAAAACTCATTAACTGAAATGTCTGGTATATCTCCTCAAATCATGCTTTTGGAAAATGTAGACCTTCTACAGTTTCTGCAGGAGTACTAAAAGAAAGTTAAGTATTTAAATGGACTGATGGAAGAAAAATGTTTAAGCCTTAGCAAAACAAGGACACCTTGGTTGCTATTCTGCAAAATCAGTCATACACTGCTGATATAGGCTAGTTAAAGATTGAGGAACCATCATAAATCATCCTGAATCCAACCTGTTATTAAATATGTCAAGAAGTGGAGCCCACTGGGTTGATAAAGGTGACATTCCAGATATACTCTTCAGCTATTATTTTCAGTTTCTTCTTTCCCTAAAAATTCAGAGAAATAAAGACAGGATAATACCCAACAGGGGATGAAAATTAAATACTTTCTGGCAGCTTCTGGTTGTGGACAGATTCAGAATATTTAATAGATATGTTCTTGTTAAGAGCATAACGAAATCAGCAGTGAATAAGTAATGTTTTCAGAAGTCAGCGCATCACTTAAGATGGAAATGGTATTTCCACAAGGAATTCAGAAGCCTGCACTGGCTGGAAGTTGGGGGACTGGAGCTGTTGCTGTCAGGGAGCAATGGAGTGAGACAGCTCCCCGGGGCTGGGGGACTGGGGGCTCCCCCAGGTGGGTCATGGCAAGGCCAGGAGCATGGCAGCCTGGGGCCACTGGGCAGCCCCAGGCATCGGGCACCTCCCTGGGCATGAGGGTCAGGCCGGGATTTGGTCCCGCAGGTGGGCCCAGCTTGGTGGGGCCCATGGCCAGGCAGGGCAGGGCTGTGGGGAGCTGGAGACCGGCCCTGCTGCAGCATCGCTGGTGGCCCCGTGGGGCTGCAGTGAGGTTCTGAGACATGGGCAAGGTGGGGGGACCCCTGGGGAGGCTTGGAAGGGCTGAGTGCAAGCTGTATTAGTCTCTAGTGGTTAACTAGGCAAATCAGAGCGCTGTGTTCTAATGTTTGACGTATTTCCCTTGTATTTCTTTTCAATGCTATTTTCATCTCAACATTATGAGTAATCATGTTTCAGTTTGCAATGCATTTGTATTTCTTTTTAAATTAAGAGACTCCCGCAACGTTCCAACTTTCTGTCTGACTGGCACAGCAGGGGAAAAAATAACACCACATTTTGTGTTTATCTAAGCTATTTATTCACATTACTACAGTGTGCAAGTATCTCATCCTCTAGCGTATACATGTTCTTGCAGTAGTCATTGGCAGAGGTGGTGGCATCTCATTGAAATGAAATGTCCTCACCCTTTGTAGGGATCTAGGCTGAGATGACTTCCCCAGGTCACACAAGTTAGGTCTGAACTGGTGAATAGAATATAGATTGGCTTGAGTCTATGTTGCTTAGCAGCATCCCCTTCTCTGTCAAATTAATCTGAAATAGAAATAGTTACAGCAGTCCCAAGTAGAGAGTTCACTATTGTCCAGCTAGATTTTGCTCCCTTGGTGTCTTTTATAAATCATTGTAGACATAGCTGCAGAAATATAGACTCCCAAACCATGTATTTGTAACCTAAGTGGTGAATCGCATTTATTCTAATTAGAAATGCTTTTGTGGGATAAACCACCTGTTGTGGAGAAGATTTCATAGTACGCAGGGAAAAGAAAGAAGTGCACCATGCTCAGGGATGTGAATCTCTCATTAATCTGGTAGGCATTGTCTTAAGCAGGGATTCCCAGGGGCTCTCTTCAGCACAACACATATTGCAAATAAGTGTTTGAGAGAAGCCTTGATATTTTTCTACTTGGGCCAATTTGTACTGAGATGGAAATATTAAAGAAGACAAACAGTTATTTAATCTTTACAGAAAAACTGAAATATAAACCAACTGACAAAGGAAAGGCCCTTTTGTTATGCAGTAGAAGTGCTATGCAAAATTCTCCTATGTGAATTTAAAATTTAGCATTAGAAATGAAAAGGTGTAAATCAAAGTGTTGTATTTCAGATAATATAAGAAATATGAGGCAGTAGTGAAACAGGAAATTCTCCAAGCTTTCTCTTGTTTTCAGTTGTTGACTTACAACTACACGGTAAAAGACCCAGTGGATAATTGAGGCATTCAGTGTTTATTAATACCCAGATAATTTCCTTCTAGTGACATTCCTGCCTGCATTTTTCAATTGAAGTTTGTTGGGTAACATGATGTTTAGCAGGAACGTTGTGGTTTAACCCCAGTCGGCAACTAAGCCCCACACAGCCACTTGCTTGTTTTCCCCCCAGTGGGATGGGGAAGAGAATCAGAAGAGTAAAAGTGAGAAAACTCCTGGATTGAGATAAAGACGGTTCAATAGGGAAAGCAAAAGCCACACAAACAAACTAAACGAAGGAGTTCCTTCACCACTTCTCATGGGCAGGCAGGTCTTCAGCCATCTCCAGGACAGCAGGGCTCCATCACGTGTAACGGTTCCTTGGGAAGACAAACGCCATCACTCCAAACGTCCCTATCTTCCTTCTTCCTCCAGCTTTATATACTGAGCATGATGTCATATGGTGTGGAATTTCCCTTTGGTCAGTTGGGGTCAGCTGTCCCGGCTGTGTCCCCTCCCAACTCCTTGCGCACCCCCAGCCCCCTGGCTGGTGGGGTGGTGTGAGGAGCAGAAAAGGCCTTGGCTCTGTGTAAGCACTGCTCAGCAGTAAAGTTCTCTATAATCAATGCTGTTTTCAGCACAAATCCAAGACATAGCCCCATACTAGCTACTACAAAGAAAATTAACTATACCTCAGTCAAAACCAGCACAAGGAATAATATATAAATGGTTGGCTGTGCAATCAGCTGAGAATCTTTTGTGTTTCTAAACTTTTATTACTTGTTAGGTATAAAAGCCCTCTGTCTCAAAATGTATGTGGATTTTCTTCACTGATGGCAAGTGGAAATAGTTGTTTCTTCACAATAAATAATATTTAATGTTATTAATTTTTCCAAATGTTCCATGCATTTCATGCTATCACAGTGAATTTCTGAATGCGCCTTTTTTCAGTATGGTATTGGAACACTGTGTCTGTGTTGAGATTTGGGGGTTCTGAAGAAAGCTTACTTCTTAAATTCTACAGCAGTTCCTTATTCTGTTGATTTCTTGCCTATGTAAGCAATTTCATATTTGGTTCATAATTTCATAATTCCAGTTATGAATACAGTATTTTTGCTGGGATCTCTATATGGTATACCTGAATATGCTTTTACATATATGCATGCAGCGTTAAAAGGAGAGAATGAGGACGGGGATTCTTCTGGTCGTCTTCAGTTGGGGATAATTTTAACTTGAGTTCCTTATAGCTTGATAAACTCAGCAAATTTGTCGTTTCCTTGGCATAGATGTTTTCTCCTGGGTTTCTTGGGTTTTTTTTTCTCCCCCATAAATTAGAGACAGTCTTTCTGAGGCAAATGTTAACATTTGTAAGCACTAACACTTAGTAATCATTTTATCAAAAAAGGAACCTGCAGCAAGAGAAAAACTATTCTGATTGTTCTGAAAAATTAGAATACCAGCAAACCAGGGTTAGAATACCAGAATACCTACTGTTCTTGTTTTTAGGACTAAATCACTTCAGAGAACATTTTGACTGTATAGGCAGTTTGAATCCCTGGCATTTTACATTGAATGAATTATTCCTTTGTTAATAGAATACAGTATTATTCGGAGGATAAGAAGATACGTAACCAGAATTTAGCCCATCACTGCTCTAAAGGAATGGTGTGAGATTGTCCTGCTGTCCTATAAAGGCAAAGCCAAGCAAATAGACCCTTTCTCTGCTTCTCTCTTCTCTTCTCCTCTCTTCTCTTCTCTTCTCCTCTCTTCTCTTCTCCTCTCTTCTCTTCTCCTCTCTTCTCTTCTCCTCTCTTCTCTTCTCCTCTCTTCTCTTCTCCTCTCTTCTCTTCTCCTCTCTTCTCTTCTCCTCTCTTCTCTTCTCCTCTCTTCTCTTCTCCTCTCTTCTCTTCTCCTCTCTTCTCTTCTCCTCTCTTCTCTTCTCCTCTCCTCTCCTCTCTTCTCCTCTCCTCTCCTCTCCTCTCCTCTCTTCTCTTCTCTTCTCTTCTCTTCTCTTCTCTTCTCTTCTCTTCTCTTCTCTTCTCCTCTCTTCTCTTCTCTTCTCTTCTCTTCTCCTCTCCTCTCTTCTCTTCTCTTCTCCTCTCTTCTCCTCTCCTCTCTTCTCTTCTCTTCTCCTCTCTTCTCTTCTCCTCTCCTCTCCTCTCTTCTCCTCTCTTCTCTTCTCCTCTCTTCTCTTCTCCTCTCTTCTCTTCTCCTCTCTTCTCTTCTCCTCTCTTCTCTTCTCCTCTCTTCTCTTCTCCTCTCTTCTCTTCTCCTCTTTTCTGTCTTTCTCAAAATAAAAAGAAAAGGGTTCACAGTGGTGACCCAGTTCTGTTTTGGTTATTCAGTCAGATCTTCTTGTGGCTCAGATAAGTATATGGTGCATTGACTGAAGTTACATTGAAGTTTATATGAGCTGACAATCTTAATTTTATTAGACTTTCCCTCCCAACATCCCCTACAGAACAGGATATAAATTATGTGTGACACCATAACTTCATAGATTTAATACACAAAATGAAAAATGTCATTGAGCTCCATATGCTTACTCCTTTTACAAACAGCAAGCTAGATAATTTTGAAGGCAAGGCAAAGGCTTGGCAAAGGCCTGGCAAAAAAGGTACAAGGAGAGAGTGAGAAGATAGCAGCACCTCTGTATCTTCTGGTTTAAGTCAGAAAATAGATGATTTGTACCTCCAAATGTCTTATTTTTCTCTATCCAACTCTAAATAGTTTATGTACTAAGTATGGAAAGGAGTATGGAAACTGACACCTTGTGTTCCATTAATTAAAAATGACATCTGGCTTTCTGCTTTTGCTTTGCTCAGATTCTGTATAGAAACCTAGTAATACCACACTGCAGATATTGAGAGGTAGTAAGGGCAGTGGGATAAGAATAAGAATGAATGAGTTCTTAAAATTAGAAAGTTTAGCTTCTGATTTAATATCACAATATAACTGCACAATACCTGAGGCTGTTCATTTCTGCATTATCACTTTGTTCTCATTGTGCACCTCATTAAATACATTCTGTTCTCAAAGTTGTTTTAAAGAAAAAAAACCCACAAGCCTCTCAATCTATCAAAAAATCACCCCTCCTCAGAGAACACGTTCATTTTTAATCTAAACAGGCAATTCTTTAAAGTCAAGTTAGAAGCTCTGAGTCTTAATGAGTAGCTGTTTCATGTTGTCTCTTGATACACCAGGGTACTTAGTGACTTTTCCTCACCCCCCCGCCCCACCTCCCCCAATAAATATAAGCTCTATTCTACTCCAGGAGGGGTATAATATACTTAATGTATATTTTATAGCATGAAGTGTGTGTTAAGAACAATGAAAATGCTGGAAGTATCAGTCAAAGTTCATTACTTCATTATAAATAATTTAAATACAAGCAAATTAAGTGACTTTCTAATTAAAAACAAACAAAACAAAACCCAGAGAAGATGTCTGTGTTTTGTTGAGGGACAGAGTAATCCTGGACAGACATCTGTCACTGCCACACTATGCAGTTTCCTTTTGCAGTAAATGATGCTGTCCTTGGGGCCACAGAAGATAACGTAGGTGGTGGGACTAACTACAGTCATTGAAGCAAATGGTCCTTGGTGTGACTGCTTCAGACTTAGTGCTTAAGGCAGTTTCTAGCAATGAGTGCTAGAAGGACTAAAACCAAACCAAAATAAAATAAAAAGCACCCTAGTTACTAGAATATTCTTGACTTAGGGAAGCTTTCTAGAATGGACGTAGAACCCAAGAAATCCCAGCTTTAAAAATGAACTATGCCGGTTGGAAGTGACCCTGAACAAAATGATTGACTTGTCAGAAATAGCACATGATTAATTATGGCAAGAGGAGGGAAGGTTAAAAACTAAGTAGTAATATAAATAAACAGTAATATTATAGTTTGTATATCTTATGTGCAATAACCTTTTATGAAATTTAATATGCTATTTTATATCATTTTATGTGTATATATTCTACAGCTGCACTCCAATTCCGACAAAGGTGATGGATCAGTCAAATACATTCTTACTGGAGAAGGGGCGGGGACTATATTTATTATTGATGACACGACTGGAGACATCCATTCAACCAAAAGCCTAGATCGAGAGCAGAAGACACACTATGTGCTTCATGCCCAAGCTATTGATAGACGGACAAACAAGCCACTCGAGCCTGAATCTGAATTTATTATCAAAGTGCAGGATATCAACGACAATGCACCAAAATTTACAGATGGACCATACATTGTTACTGTGCCAGAGATGTCTGAAATGGGTAAGGAAAACAAATTGTTCTATTCAACAGTCTTTTAACAAGTGAAAATTCCACATATTGTTTGACAAAGTTATGACACATTATTGTATCACTGATTGTCTGTAAAAGATATTACAGTTGAGAAGAGCTGATAGGAAGACATCAAATGCAACCTTGTATGTTACTTAGGACATTCACATTAAGAAAACAGTACACACACACCATGACTATAGAGGAGATTCACTTTTATTCTTGAATGCTTTAATTCCTGGGCAAATGGTAATTTGCACTGTAGAAACAAGAGGTATTTGTATATCCTCATTCAACTACACTGTGGCATTCTCTTATGTCTACATGAGTAGTCTATGCAATTCGCAGAATTAAAGGAACAGTAGTTTTCTAGATTATTTTAGACCATGGCGTCATATGTTTATTGAGCTTTATTAAGTTTCTTTATAAAGTGAACTGACATTCAAAAAAAGTCCTGATCTTTGATTTTCCTTGTTAGAAATGTAGTTCAGATATTCTTATTCTTTGAGGTGCTACATTATGCGATCAGTTTTCTGTATGTATTGCTTCTCTGGTATGGAAATTAGTTTATAAGTTTTCCCTAATATCTCAACATCAAAGCTACATAACTAGTCCAGGATAGATGGATGGAAATAGGAGTTTTGTGCTAGAGTTTTTTTAAGAAAGCTTAACTGTCATGACTAGTCTTTGTGAAATATATCTTCTGTCTTTTATTTCTGAATGGACAGTACAGATAGTTACCTCATGAAGACACTTTTCCCTTTCCTCCCAAATCCCTACACACCCCATCTTAGAAATTACTTTCAAGTCCAAGATGTGTCTAACTTTCCCAAGTGAAAAAGAGGTAATTTGTTCTTCTGTCCTTGCTGTTTGTCTAATGAGCAGGTGATAGACTTTAACTTCTGCAGAGTAGAATTCTAAAAATTAAAATGGAAAAATATTAAAATACATGTAGTTACTCAACTCATAATAGTATTGATCATACATACAAAAATGAATGAATGTTGTCATTGAATCTTAATAGTTTGTCATCATATTATCACTTTGAATGATAACTCATATGAAATAACAGAAGTGTTTTGTTCCATACTTGAAAGTCAGATATAATATTTTGTTAATGTAATGATTTTGGGTAGGGTAGGAAGATACCTTGTACAACTTTCCTAGTGTAGATAGGTGAAATTAATTTTAAACTGGGAGTCTGCATTCGGTTCATCTTCTATGGTATCACCTGACATTATTATGCTGAGTTCAGATATACGTGATTATGTAATGAGGGAAGTTTAATCTGTTTGTGGAAGTCTGCATACTGTTTGAACTGCATACAGTTTCACAGTATGTAAAGAAATATTTCGTGTGGAGGGACTAAACAGGCCAAAACCACAGCTTCCATTACAGATATGCATAGTGAAAATGGTGCATTACAAACACATCTACAATTCTTTTCTTGCAGAAAGTGTGGTATATGAAATATTTGCAAACATGTAGTAATCATACCAGTGCTGGAAAGACCGAAATATATTAAATCTTATTCCTGAACCGTGGAGTTCAGAGCTGTGGCAGTTTGGAAGCAGAGACTGATTTTTACACCCATGCTTCTTCATTAAGTGGCATTAATCTTGTATAAAGTAGAGAATAGGTATCCTTTCCTATCTACCATGCAAAATCAGATTGTATTAAATGGACTCTGAAGCTTACCAAATCTCATGTTTTAAAAGGATATAAAAATTTTTCCCCATTTTCTTTCTTTCCCCCTAACTTTATTAATGCCCCTTCATTCTTTCTCTCACTGTCACAGCCACCACACTGACACATAGGAATAGTTCCCTGATTTTCTTCTCAAAATGTCCTCCATACGTGATGTTCTGAAAAACAGTCTACCAGTCTGCATCATAATTGTCCTGTTCTAATACTTTGTTCTTCGTAGGTATTGTAGTACCTTTCTCCCTTTCCAGTCCTCTCCTCTCTTCCAAGTCCTCCCACAGTGTGCTATTTCAGATGTCTGTTCCCAGCTGTGGAGAACTCTAAGCCTTTTTCTCCTGTGTTCCCTTTTGCAACAAGAATGCATGAAGGGAGAAACATCTTTCTTTGGTCTCCTCTTCCTTCCTTCTCTGTTCCTCTTTCATATGTCATTGTTCCCATATTCCTCTTCAACTTCCCTTTTATGAATTTTCTTTTTTCCACAGTCTGTTTCCCTCTAACTGGGAATTGCTATCTCATCTTTGTTTGTAATTTCTATTTCCCCCTCCTGCCACATTTTATTATCATTACTTATTAACATTATTATTTCTAATAGCCTCTTCTGGGCCTCTACCAGAAGAACAATCTTTATTAGCCATTCTTGTTTGGTCAGTATCTAGCTAATAAAAATTTTCAGATTTTAGATCAAATATATTTTCATTCCTTAAAATAATTTGCAAATTGTTCATTGTTCCCTTAAACCATAGCTTCCTCTCAAATACTGACTTCCTTGATCTGTTCTTTTACTTCTCAGAGCTATAAACTTGTAGGTGTCCATTTCATCTACACAGTGATGCTAGTGCATATAACATACATGTTCATAATGTAGAATTCCCTATTTTAACCATCTAAGCATACTATTGCAGATATCATTCCCAAGAGAAATTTATGTAAATACAGAAGGGCGGTATTTCTGTGAGTAATATTGTAATACCAGGACTATTTAAGCAATACACCTTTGTGGGAAGTACTACAGTGAGGGGTAATAAGAATATTTTGGGCTCCAAGTAAGAATATTTTGGGCCTGTACAAAACCTCTTCAGTTGTGTTTGATAATTCACTGTGGCACAAAGCTTTACTGTTAGAGTTGAGTTCATTTCAGTAGCATCTAAGCTCTTATCTCAGTTGTCTCTTGTCACACCACAGAGTGTCTTGATGTGAAATTCATTTCCTTTATCGACTGTCTCCAAAAATGCATAACTCTGTCTTCCTCTTTCTTCAGTTTCCTTTGTCTTTAATGGAGACTATTTTAATTAATTGATTATTTCCTTCCCCTGTGGAAGCCTTTTATTTTCTGCATAGGAGGAGAGACAGTGGAAAGGAAATCAATGTTATCCTCAAAGTCAAAAGCAGCTAATATAATGATTTTTTATTTGTTCATTCTATTTATAAAAGTTCTTTTTTTTTTTATCCTCTCAGAATGTAGTATTCTTACACAGATGTTAGTCATAATTCTGTAGTAGTCTGAATCTTGGTATTACTGTACAACTACAGTATACAAGTTACTGTTTTCCAAAGAATAATTTGAATATTTAGTCTGGGATGACATTTTTGGGTTATAAAACAGAGTGGATTATGGTAAACCAAGGAAGTTTTAATGATAAAATAAAGCATTAATGCATATGTTTTATAAATGAAATACTTTACTGGTTGTACCTGAGGTAAATCATTAAAATATCTATCCCACAAAGCTTTCCTGTTGTGTGAATAAAACTGAATTTTCATATCCCGCCATACAGGCAATCTGCTGTAGGCATACATTATATTTTCATTGCAAATTTATGATCATTATTTTCTTTTTCCCATATTGATTTGTTTGTGTTTATTGCATACTGAAAGCATTTTATTTGTGGCAATCTCAGGAAGACTAATTCTATTATTGCTTCCACAGGATACATTCTTTCTGTCAAATAATGGAGATCTCTATGGCATTTTTATTAGTTCTGTAATTAGCACATTTTTTGACATTTAACTGTGGAGTCTATACATAACTGAACTTCTTGTTATTATTTCATGAATTCCTAAGGATGCTTCACTACTTTAAAAATTTCTTCCACTTTTTTGCATGGTCATTTAAAAAACTTTCAAGGTTACTGTGTCTCTGTAACAGCCGTCATGCTGAGTGGCAGGTGATATTTTTGATCTCCTTTTTCCTGTTCAGTTTCAGCAGCAGGTTCCTGTCTGTCTCCTCAAGAAGTTAGTGGGTATTTTTCCCACAAGTTGAACCTTTCTTGATCTACTTGTAAAATCTGTAGGACCTTTATGGCTTTTCTTTTTTTTAGGTCACTGGCAAGAAAGTACAGGTAAGTTATGTTAAATTATTTGCCAAATATTAGATCACAGTGTTCACCGTGGCACAAAGTGAACATATTATTTATGCTTTAGGTACAATGCTGAAAGAGCTGAAAGGAAACACCTATTCCTTGCCTTCACTGAACCTTTTTTCCTAAAAGTTGGCTCAAGAACCAAGGTTTATATCTGAAATTATTTCTTCTGCAGTGTAAAAAAAAAAAAAAATCACTTTCATTGAGAGCTATAACTATGCTCTGGTTTAAGGTTTATGAAAGAGTCATCATTATCTAAGTGTAAAAGGAAATAAAACCATTTTTCAATCAGTAAAAGCCTTCCATATTGCTCATTTTCAGAGGGATTCAAAATGAATGAAATATTGCATATTAAATTTTCCAGTGTAGAGGTCATGCACGAGAAGAATATTCCCAATAAATTCTACTTAGAAAATTAAGTCATACTGGACTTTTCTGAACTTCTTTCCAGCATATTATATTGTGAGGTATTAATAATTTCAGATAATCTGGAAGACAATATTCATGGTGTTCATAAATATGATTTGTATGAGAAGTGCCTATTGATCTTCCTGTATTGTTTGATTTTTATCTTCTAATGAAGATAGCTGACAAAAAGACAGTGGGGACTTGAATCAGTAATATAGTCACTGGACTTTAAGTGTTGATTTCTAGGCGAAATCACTATTTTCTAATGTAGAATGAAACTAAAACATACTGTGTTGACTTGTCAGTGTTTTAAGACAATTTTAAGAATTTGTTTAGTTGGGCAGGAAATCCCTGTGTTCATTAAACTTCACCTTTTTTTCACTTTTACTTTTTGTTCAATATTGATCCATTTGAGATTTTAACAGTGCAGCAAACTATGTAAAGTCATGCATACAGATTTGCATTCTCAACAGACATGTTTTATTGAACTGCCTCATTAAACATTAAAAATTTGTCTTGAGAGAGAAAGATTGAAGTATTTCCCTTCAGCTTTTCTTTGTTATATAACTTTACAAAATTTTTATTGTAAACATGTTTTAAAAAAGAGAAAAACAAAAGATATTTTGAAATAAAACTACAATTTGGATTCCCAAATGAAATGATCCTTGGTTTTGATAACAGAAAAAAGGCAAAGCTTACAGAGTGGTGTTCAGAGCATACAGACATATTTTACAGCTCCGTATGAAGCATTAGCTAAGAAAACAGAATTCCCAATATGTAATCTCTAAACTGTAGCGGGAAATCATGTGGAATGGTAGTTGTACTCTGAATAAGCAGAGCCTCCACTTTGGGGAAAAAAGTCTTTTTTATTGCTTAACCGGAGTGTCAAAATGCTTTCATAGCAAAATTTTGAGTTTTTCTTGATAGGCACTTGCACAGTAGGTTGGTGAAGAAAATATAGAAGGTATGCCTCTGGGTCCGATGTTCGTATCTGTTTTGAGGTCGCCAGGGAAATTAGATCCTTATTTTTTGTATTAGATTATTTTCTTCAGAACATTGTTAACATTAAAAATAGCAAGACAGCTGATCTGTACACTTTTCCACCTAAATCCTTCATTACACATAGCTCAACAGCAAAAACTGATGCTGGATCTGTATGGTACAAATATATTTGGAATCGTGATTTATCTGTCATGTTGTTGAACTGAATGATGCTAACTTTGAAAGGAGTAATTGGAAGGTAAAGGTACCCTCTTTACCTTTTTTTCTCACAAGGCATTTTAACTGGCAGCTTTCACAAGCTGCCTTTCCTCTGTGCTCAGCAAATCAGGAAAGAGTTGGGCAAGAGGCCGGTATAGGTATATCTTAGCAGATGCTGAGTGTGCTTGTGTACTTACTTAATACAGTGAAAAGTTAAGCACGTGATGAGCTACATTGCACTGAATGAGGGTTTGAGAGGTGAGGTGGGCGGTTGAGTTAAAACTTGTGATTCTAAGTGTTCTTTTAGATGGAAGAAGAACACTTTGCCACTATTCAATACCAAATTACTATTATCAGGTGTTTCTTAGGAGAGAGATACAGATGTATTAGAAAACCACTGTGGCAGATTTTAAGGTATAATAGCATTCCATTCATGCTAAAATGACCTGTCAGTTGCTTATGTGAGATACCGTCTTTCACTAGCCCTGTTTCTTTGTCCCACATCAATGAGCAATACAAGCACTCAGATTCTATCCCCTACCTTTTAAAATAAGGAGAGGAGAGAAGAAAGTCTCTGAAGAATGAGAGAACCATGAAATCTTGGTATTTCTGGTATTTTCTTCTTCTGAAATAGCCAAAATCTGTTTGTTCATCCATTCCAAAACCTACCTTGATTTTCTAGAACTCTGCGAAAAAGTGCAAATGCGATCTCCATCTGTTAGACAGCTAGGTAACTGTTGGTAACTGTTTTCCTGGAAGGAGGAAAATCTATAGATAAAAAAGTACAGAAGTTGCCCAGCACTCTGGGTAGCAAACTCTGGTAGGTGAGTGACTATATTGGATTAGGTGACTGACTATACCTATTGGATGGGCATGTTTTTGTTGTATGCAATTAAAAACAAAAATAAAATCACTGTGTATCAGTAACCTATTAATCTTTAAAGATTCCACAAGATTCCAACATAAAATAATGAAGCCATGAATAGAGGTAAAACAACAAATTAGTGTGGACAGGCCTTTATCCTTGAAAACAACAAGCTTAACTAGAAGATAGAAAGGTCACAGCTTTTCCACCTCAAGATATAAATTATTGCCAAACTGGGCTACAGAAATGTAACATTACAGTATTTAGATAAGCCATAGAATAGGGGAAAAAAATGCATTTTCTGTTCTTTGAAGTGATGTGATGTGGTTTGCAGGAACTCTTATTCTAAGTTTAGGTAGCAAATAAATATGACTGAATAGATTCCTAGAACATTTTAAGAACGTTACACTAACTTTAATTTGTATTTGTTTACCTTGCCACATAACCCCAAATACAGTAATTTAGTCAGTTTTACCATTAACTCCTGAATAACTATGAACAGACTACTAGCTCCAGCTTGATTTTATTACAATATTCAACGTCAATTCATCAAGGTATCCTTATATCTGCTGTGTGAATATATTTGTCTATGAGATTGTATGCATTTTGGCTATTCAGAGACCAGAGAACACTATATTTAAGTATGCAGACACATTTGCCATTCCTTTTACTGAATCTCCAGCAGAGATACAAAAAAACCAACTTTTGGTGTTCAAGTTAGTGTGGCACAAATGAATGAATAGTTTCTCAAACAGCGAAGAATCCAAATCTGCGAAGATTTGCACCCTTGCTTTGCCGTACTCGAAGTGAGACTCCATGGTTTTAGGTGTTTCTGTTCGCATTGTAGACTGAGGGCATGCACATTAACAAACTGTTCTGTGCAATGGAAACCAATCTTTGAAGTTAAACAGTTGGAACTGAGGATCCGATGTCCACACCATATGTTTTTGGGAGGTCTTTTTTCAGACTAGCTCTTGTCTGGTCTCTGAGACTAAATGCCCATTAGCAGTCAGAATAAATCAGATGTGCTGCTAAAGCGCATCTACTGGTCTAGTTTCATCCAAAGGAATCTAGTTAGCATGCTCTGAAACTGTTCCAGGAGGCAAATCAAAGTACAAGTGAGGGAGATCAAGGGATTCAATTCAAAAGCGAACTTCTCCTCACAACTAAGATGTGAAATTGAACACACCAGAGTGGAGGTGATGCCTCAGTGGTTAATTTAACTGAGAAGCCACTTTCAGATGCAGAATTACACGCCAGCAGCCTGTTCTGTTATTATTATTCCAGTATTTTAATACTGGGCCAAGGGATTCTGTAGAAAGCAATGTCTGTAGAAGGATAAACAAGAGGGATGAAGACTGAACCTTTATTAACTTGCCAATCTTTCATTTACTGATTTCTTATATGAAGTGTTGGGCAGTGATAGCAAAAAAAGATTCATCATTAAATATCTTGAAAAATACAGTAAAACGTACAATCACTTGTCTCTATTCTGTCTGTGCAGTACTTAGGCATTTTATTTTCTACAAAGTGTTACTCATAAGTTATCCCACTTAGTGGCACAGTATGCAGTTAATATTTATGTTTATATATATGTAATTAAGTTACACAGACATATATAGAGAGAAAGAGGAAGAGTTTTTTTTCAAATGAGTATAAATATTAATCTCTCGATTGTAGAATGAGAGGACTGTAGAGGTTTCAAAAATACATCTAAAAATATTTATTTTTGTCAGAAAATTATATTTATTATCAATTAACTTTTATTTTCCTGTATATGCAGGTACGTCTGTTCTACAGGTGACAGCCACAGATGCAGATGACCCTACATATGGAAACAGCGCCAGAGTAGTGTACAGTATTCTTCAGGGACAGCCATATTTCTCTGTTGACCCTAAAACAGGTGGATATTTTATATTTCTGTCAGTGCGATTTGGCTAATATGTTGCAGTTAACTAAGTCTGGTAGATGAAATCCAATGTACAAAACACAGGTGGGTGGGATTTTTTTCTTTTTTTTTAAATTCCTGTTATATCCTAGGTCTTGCTTTAACACTATGAAATTTAGGAGTTGCTATGTTTTGTGGAGTACTAAAATGAGCCTACTGTGTACGGAATTAATTCTGCATCATGTCATGATGTGAGACATTCAGCCAAACTGGAATAGGACTTTTTCATCTTTTCAAGCCTCTGTTTAGGAATTGGCTCAAGTGTACCTAATACATTATGATTTTAAATGCTTTGTTTTGCCTGAAGGATAGGCTTGGGAGGATTATTGAATGTGTGCTTCAACACATACACCATAATAAATTAATATCATTCTTGTATTTATAAAACTGCTGTATTGCCATTTAACTGAAAAATTATTCTATGATTCAAGAAGTAGAATGAGCTGAAATATTTATGCTTAAAGTCTATTTATCGCCCTCTCTTTTTTTCCACAAAGTGCAAGTTATGTATAATGAATCCAAATTGGTTTCTTTAAAGAGGGAAGAAATCTCTTTTGGGGATGGGGGTTGTTACAAGTTTTGGATTTTCTGAAAAGCATTATCTTAAATATTACTATGGTTATATATTTTAGTACACGTTTATATTCCTTAATAATGGGGTAATATAATTTAAGAAAGTAATTTTTTCATCTGAATTTTGTAATTGTTTTTCCCTATCTATATCACAACTTTAATACTGAGGGGAAAGAATGAAATATAGTTATCCCTACACTTAACTGTAGGGAAGAATAATGATTTTTAAAATATGCTGAAGTGAAGTAAGTATAGTGGAAGTAGTTTTCATTGTAATGATTTTACATTTACGTGTCTTTGCTTGTATACATTAATCTCTGTAGAACTTGGAGGTATATGCTTGCTTCGTTACAAGAGAAGTATCTGTGCCACCTCAGCCAACTTTGAGGTTGGGTCTGCTTTCAGCAGGGGGCTGGACTCAATGACCCCCCGAGGTCTCTCTCAACATAAATTACTCTATAAATTTCTGAGCTCATGGTGGAAAGGCCTAGGAGTGCAAAGCCTGACAGGGTCATGTTAGAGGACTATATAAGGTGCTGGGAGGCAAACCTGATGGGTGCCTGTTCAGACATACTGTGTTTCGGGAAGGACTGCTGGCACGTGCCTTTACCCAGCCACGTGTGAGTGCAGTCTGGCAGAGTACTGGCTGGCACAGGCTAAAAACACTCTGGGGTACACGTTAGTTAGCAGCTAAGAGGTATGGAATATCAGTGGTACAGTGCTCAAGCTCTCTCTGCCCTTGTTTTACTTAGAAATATAACCTTGGTCTAAATTTCTACTTCTGTTTTGGCACTCTGAGGCAATGGCCTATATTTTTTATTTCTATAATGATGTGGAACTTGTAGTCTCGACCCGATATTCAGTCAGTGAACAATCATAATGGCTGTTCTCAGTATCAGGTCTGTATCACAAAAGAAAATAATATTGTTACCTCAGTGTTTCTATGTTATAAAGCAAGCAGATGGGAGTGTATTTTCACTCTCCAAGCGTTAGGGTTTGACAGGGATTTAATAATACTTTATGAACTTAAACTGTTTTTAATATGTGTATAGAATATGAAAATGATTCTGATACCTTAGTCTATTAAAATGGCAAAAGAATAAATACCTTATGAGGTAAGTAGACCGTGAAACAGTGAAAAAAACTGCAGAAAGCTTTTTTTATTTGATAAGTTGTCTTTTTATAATTGCAGAATAACAGTTAATTTAATTTGGCATGATATAATGGAAAGAAGTAGAATATTGGAAATGATGGGAAAGTGTTGAAGGATAGAGTGTTTCACTATGAAATTTCACTTTGAATTTCTGGGGTTTAAGACTCATTTTCTAAAAACATCACTCCTCTGAATTTGCAAGCATTTCTGTGACCTATTTTTCCTAAGGCTTCAATAGTTCAGTTCCATCTTAATTATATTTTATCTGGAAGCTTTCTGAATTCACACTGACATGCACAAACTTCCTTTACAAGAAAGAAGGGCCAAAACAGGGAAAAAGAGAAAGGTCCCAACATTCATGACAATGTAATGTTTGTGAAGCCTAAAAATCTTTTATTGCTGTCAGTAAAGCTTCTTGGAGCTATTAGATGTTCATATTAGATGTTCATCAAGCTGTTCATAGCTCTAGTGTGAATACTCATATTAAGAAGTCTTCTGCTTCTAGCTTAGTGCTGCCTAAACATCCTTATTCTTGGACGTTTAGAAGAAGGACCATAGGCAGGGAAAGGGAGGGATTGAGATGGATTAGGGAGGAAAAAGCAAGGGAAAATAGAGGCATACGGGGATCAAAGGGGCCAGTCATGTGTAAGTAAACAGGCTCTTGCTCAGCACCGTTGTCTGGTCATGTCCTGTGCTTGATCAGCACAGTCTGTCCTGTATCTTATTTGCTCCATTTATAACTGTTTTCCTGTGTAAAGGGGCTCTCTATCTGTATGCATGTGTGCGTGGAGGTTTAAGTGCCAGCAACTGGAGCTGGACCATGGGCCAGAGGGGCCTGTGTGTCTGTGGTGCCAGAAAACTGGAGAGCGTGGAATGTGTGTGCATATTGCATGGGTGCATATGTCAGTGTGGGATCACTACCGAGTGTCAGGCTGGAACAGCTGGAGCAGCCAGCGAGTCGGATGAGTGGCTTGGGTCCTGGGTATCCATGTGGCCAAAAGTCTGGGTCAGATACCGGGGAGACCAGAGGGCTCACGAGTCAACTCTTGGAGAGGCCAAGAGGTCCAGACCAGTCTGTGGGCTGGCTGAGAGGCCTGTTTGCATCTGCGTGTCTCCATGCGTGAGGCAAGGGGAGACCAGGGAGCCAGGAGCCAGCTCCAGGACAGCCTGGGTGCCACAGCCAGCTACTGGGGGGCTCATAACACATGCGTGCGGGTGCCATTGGGGGTCCAGAGTCAGTCACTGGATATGCTCAGTGTGTAAGGCCAACTACTGGGGGATCCATAGTGTGCTGGGCTGAGTGGGGGTGTGCGAGTGGGTCCAGTATTAAAAGGAGGTCTGTACCTGCAGCTGGAGTGGAGCTGCAGGCCTCAGACTTGTATGTCCCAGTGCCAGCAAGTGTGAAAACCAGGGATCCACATGCCAGCTACTAGATAGATCAAGTGGCTAAGGAAGTTACAGGAGGGATCCATGTTGAGTATGTGCGTATATTTCCAACTATAAACCACCCTTCCTCCTGATCAGTTGGAGAAGGATGAGGCTGTTTGTACCATTTGCGTTTGAGGGCTGAGCGTTTCTATCTGTGTGTCACCTGCTGCGTGTATGTGTTGCATCTGTGCATGTGCCTCTTGGGAACACGCACACGGCCTCTCTACTGCTTCTAAATCATGGATTAAAAGCAGGGAGCTGCAGCAGTCTTATCTCCGTCAGGCTACCAGATTTGGAAACTCTGAACAATCTTTAGTTTTTCCGTTGATTGGCTGTCGGGTCTCTGTTTTGTTTTGGTTTTTTTGTTTTGTTTTTTCCCTCTGGGAAGGAAGAATTGTAAATTCTGTCTGTGTGTAGAAATTGGCTGCAACTATGATGTTATGACTGTGAATATCAGAATTACTGTCCATGCGTAACATAAAGTGTAAGATTTTCAAAATCCTTTGAATTTGAATGGTTTTCTAGGAAGTGTTTTGTATTTGCATTTATTAAGTACTTTTAGTAATTAGCTATGGGATGTAATAGTAATTAGCTAGGTAATTAGTAATTAGCTGTGACAGCCTGTGCTGGTTCCTGTTTGCTTTCCTCCTCAATTGCAGCAAAATATTCTGCTGAATTTTTATAAATAAGTATGTATTAATAATGCTGATGAGAGAGAAGTAAATGTCCAGATCCTAGGTATTTTTGCAAAGATTTATATGATTTTTTAAATCAAAATAATTCAGAGAACCCCAGAAAACATAAGCCACTTATCCTTTTAGAGTACCATTAACCTCACTGTAAAAATAGAATAAAGTAAAATAAAATAAAATGTTATTAGTGAAGAGCAGAGAAAAAAAGTTATTAATATACTTAGTTTTTCAATAAGGTTCCCCCTCTCTCCCCTTCCCCCTCGTAGAACTTTGAACATCCTTTGAAATGCCCAAATATACATGAAAACTTTTCCAGGGAGTTTGAGTTACAAATTTAATACCCCATTGTTGCAGTTTTGCCCCAGCCAGCAATTAAGCACAATGCAACCACTTGCTCACTCCCCCCACAACAGGATGGGGGAGAGAATCAGAAGGGTAAAAGTGAGAAAACTCATGGGTTGAGATAAAGGCAGTTTAATAGGTAAAGCAAAAGCTGCGCATGCAGGCAAAATGAAACAAGGAATTCATTCACCACTTCCCATGGGCAGGCAGGTGTTCAGCCATCCCCAGGACAGCAGGGCTCCATCACACGTTAACAGTTACTTGGGAAGACAAATGCCATCACTCCAAACGTCCCCATCTTCTTTCCTCTTCACTGAGCTTTATATGCTGAGCATGACATCATATGGTATGGAATATCCCTTTGGTCAATTGGGGTCAGCTGTCCCAGCTGTGTCCCCTCCCAATTTCTTGTGCACCCCCAGCCTACTCACTGGTGGGGTGGTGTGAGAAGCAGAAAAGGCCTTGGCTCTGTGTGAGCACTGCTCAGCAGTAATGAAAACATTTCTGTATTATCAACACTGTTTTCAGCACAAATCCAAGACATAGCCCCATACTTGCTGCTAGGAAGAAAATTAACTCTATCCCAGTCAAAACCAGCACACCCACCTTTCCCAAACCATGAGGTCTTTTGATCCATGAACTTGAGGTAGGATCTATCCCTTGTTCTTTGTTTATGTCAAGTGTGGCTCTTCAGATGCAACAGTCAACATTTGACTGGTAACTCAACCCCAGAAGCTTATTTTTTCCTGAGGAAACCTCAAATTAGACTCTGTGCTTTTTCTAGCAGCTATAGCAGCCCACTTTCAGTTGCCACATGCTTTGGGAATGAAAGTGAAACCCATAGTCCAATTCTACTGTTTATAGAGTAATCCCATATCTGGAGGATGTTAGCTCCACACAGCTCTTTGCAGATGCATCAATCTTTCTGAACAGTACATACAGAGTGAATTAATCTGTGAGGCATTTGTCCTTTCAGATCAGCAATTCTGGTTGTATCTGTCATGAAATAAGATATAAAACCTTCATTCATTGCAGTTTGAATTGAAATGTGGACATTGGTGGGATGGGAGAGAAACGCATTTATCATTGAATTGAACAACTGTGAAAAAACATTAGATATTTGTATTTATTTGTAGTTATAATGATCTGTTGTTATGGCAGTAATATTACAAAAATCTTAATCATGTATCAGCTTGTTTGGGTGTTTTTTACTTAAATATATTAAATAGTAGAGAAATATCTATGCCTATTTATGAAAGAATGTCACTGCAAATTTGTACAGACTAATTATGAAGTGTGAGAAGTGTCAACCTCCTTCTGCTTTCTGTCTTCACAATAATATGAACAATGGCTTCAAGCATCCTTATAAAAAATTACCTATTCACTAATTATCTAGTTTGGTTCTTGTCTGAGAGCACAATACAAATAATAAACATAGTCAATGGCTGAAAAGATGCTTCCAAATATGCGTGCCTCGTAAACACCAAATGAGCATCTTCTGAAGTTCAAGACTTTTATCCTCATCTGTAACTATTAATCTTATCTTTTTCTAGAAGTTCTTGGCCATAATTCATATGGGAATGGCAGATTTTGTGGCATTATAATATGTAGAGTGTAATTTTAAAGTTGCATGTCTATTCCTTAAAAAAAAAAATCATTAATTAATGGAATCTATTAAAATGAAGTTATTTTAACACTGAGGTAATAATTATGGATTTAATGGATTAAGGTCTACCTCATTCCTTATTTTAGAGAAAATAAATTGGCATAAAGAGGAATTGCATAGACTTTCCAGTACAAAAAGGAAGAGCACCTTTCACACGGGTTGGAGTAACCGAAACATAGGAAATCATAGTAGTTAGTAAAATAATTTCAGAAATCAAATTCTGCCGCTTACTTGAATTAGCATCCTTATTTTTGATACTAAGAATTCTTTCTTTTTTTAGTTGAAATATCTTTCTTAGTGACATCTCTTTAAAATAAGCATGTTTACTGGGGTTAATGAGCCCCTAATGACATGCAGGTTAGTTCATATTAGAGTGCTAACTGAAACTGGAGAGTCCTGTATTTAACTATCTCTTTGCTTCATGCTGAGAGGCTCCAATATCATGTTAATCATCTTATGGGGCTATAGAAGTATCTTACATAAATTGAATGCTCTTACTCTAAAGGAATATTCTATGACGTCCCCCTAACTCCACGACTATGACACCGCAGCTGATGCCCAGGTTCCTGTAGTGATCTTTAAGTAAACTCAACCTCCTCTATCACAGTTTTTACACATGGGCTCTTAAACTGTTATTGTTCAATAATTAAATCTTATAAAAACAGTAAAGGCCATTGCATTAATCACAAAATTTTGCTGATGACGTATTCTGTTTGAGTAAGGTAAGGAAATATCTGTGGTGAAACTTCAAAATCTCATTTGTGCTTTCATTGCAGACCACTTATAGCTGTTAGTAAAAACTGCAACTTAATTATATGTGATTGATTTCTACTTAGTATCAAGATGAGGTCACAGTGAAGAATCAGTCTGAAAGTTGAGTTATTTTTATTAGTGATAGATCTTGCTAACAGTGTATAGGATTAAAACAAATTTATTTTGTTCCTGGGTACTGTAATTTTATCTTGAAGTTGTAGGAACTGTATTCTATATTCAGGTTTTCATATCTTTATTTCCACTCAAGGAATTTCTCAAATGTTGTAACAGAAATTACATCTCTAGCGTATATCATTGCCAAAGCCTACAGTTTGTTGTCAAGAGAATAACTACAAATTCAAACTCAAAATTTGAAAGAGTCTTACCTCATTCTTCTAATTCTACCAGGTACTGTACAATGCACTCCTCCATTCCTGAAGGAACAGAAATATGTGCTCCATCTAAAAATACTGTCATGAACACTTGTTTGAGAGTGTCATCTGCCAACGTTCGGCTAAGAGGAATGTAAATATCATAATGTCCTTTGCTTTCATTTTTAAGTAAATATTGGATTTTCTACACCTACAGTTTTCACACTTTTAAGACGAACTCTGAACAATGGACTCAGTTCTCACAGTTTTCTTGTGTGTTCAAAATATTGATATACTATTACAGTTTTCCCTAGACTTACTCAAAGGATATCTCAGGCCATCGGACAAACAGCAGAGAGATGTGAGCAGCTGAACAATACATTGTTTCTTTCAGTTTTCTAAGGCCTCTGTTTTGGTACAGTTGGAAATTTTACAGGGGCATTGGTACAACTGAAACCTTATTGTTTAGGTCTTGTTTTCCTCTAGCATGGACACCGCACAGAAGGGTCCTTGCTAATCAAAAGTGTACAAAGAGGAGAGGCAAAACTGTGTACTGCAGATGCGCAATAAGGGTAATACAGCAGCACTGCTGTGTATTGGAGATTGATTTCAGAAACAGGGAAGAAACTATTACTTGGCTGTTCCACTCTTTCTTTGTTTATGTGTTTGTTATTCTTTTGTCATCTGGTGCTGTAAACAACTACTATGAACAATCTGTGTTGTCCAGCCACAAGTTATCCTCAAAAGGGATAGGTTCCTAATGTTAATGTTTATTAAGCGTGGTTTTCCGTATTTCTAGACATTCACATCTTTTCAGATATACAGAGATAGTAAAGAGCCTGCTGGTTTTTGAAGGTGTAAAATACTGTGCTGTATCTATTACAAAAGTTAAAAGATCTTGGTGTGAGAAAAGCATTCCACTGAAAGTGTCTATACAATGTCCGTTTTTCCAGAAAATAATTACTTCTATAAACAGGTGTTTCTCTTTGTGTCTTTGAACTTTTTACAAGGGATATATGAACCATTAATTGTAAGTTCTCTGTTTTTAAACAAGGAAGGCTCATGTTCCACCCAAACAAAGTGTGGAAATTGCATGTGTGATAAAATGTGTTTAACTTCAGGGAAAGGGAATGAATAAGATTTCACCCTAAAGCTACAAATATATTACTGTAATTTTTAGCTCAACTGGGATGAAAGCCAGGACACTGACTCAGAAGATTAATGCAGTAGACTCTTTAAAGACTCTGCCCCTAAGGACCAGTCCACATGTTAGCAGTACTTTTACAGATCAGTCTTTATTGTTGTGGAATTAAGCAGTGACTTTATTGCCTTTAATTGTGCTAACAGGTGTCCTTTATCTAGACAATAGGTTGTTATTGGTATCTCTAGTTCTACAAGAAATAATTACTGTGATATTGAATATTTTTTTTTCCCTTAAATTTTTGGCTGGGGGACTGAAGTGAAGATACGGAGCAAAGCATTAAGTTGAACTACGTAGAGGTGCCCTAATTCACAGACAGCTCTGCTTCTTGATCCACATTTCCCTTTCCCAATTTAATGTTCCTTTTCACAAGATGTTGTGGGTATTGGTATTGTTGAGTATGATCATTTTGGAAATGCAGTTAAAGGGTGGCAATGAAACTTTGCAGTGGCAATGAAAATGAGAGGGAGCAATATGGAGGTACTATTCCAGGAGCTATGTTATCTGCCAGTTTGGTAATGCTAAGATGAATGCTTATGGTTGGAGATGCACTGCTTATATATTTATTAAATGGTTTAACTTCTTGTTTCTCTATTTTATGAGTATTTTACAAATATATTGTGTTAATAATGCTGTTGCTTTAATAATAAGCTTGAGTAAGTTCATGGTTTTGCCTTTCATATTTTGAGAAATTATGTTTAGTTCACACTGGAGGCAGGGAAAAGACTAGTAGTGGTAGACTTGTGAAAGGGAAATGAGGCATATAGAATTGATTGAGGATACTGTTTCCTTTAGTATTTGCAGATAAACAGAGATTTTTATAATGCACAAAAATCCTGTGATTTAAAAACATAGCTACTCGGAATTAATGCATAATCAACATTAGATCAATAAATATACATGCATCTGATTTCACATGTCTTCATATTTTAGCACAATGCATACATTTTCAGTTACAATCTGAATAAATGTGGCTGATAACATCTTGTCTTGTTATAAACCATACAGAGCAACAAACCTAGTTTGGTTTGATGATGCTTTTCCAAGGATTATGTATAAAGACAATTCTTCTCAAGAAATATCGTCCAACAAAATTCAACTGCAGGTGAGATACCTCCTAATAAACACTGAACAAAAGCTTTATAAAATTAGCACAAGCTCCATATCTCTTGGCCATCTACTTAAAAAACAAACAAGCACAAGGTATTTACGAACTAATTTTACACCAGTTTTAAAATATAACAACAAAGATGACATTTTAGGAACCTCTATAATTCAGTTCGTATCTGAATAGGCAGGGAAAACAAAACTACTTCCAAAACCCACCAACAAACCTGTGATCTGTCCAGGAAATTTGACGTTTACCAGCTGTATGTCAGCATTTGTCCTCCCTTCGATATTCGATTTTGCAGCCTTCACATTGTCACTGCCTGTGTGAATGGGGAACACAAAGCCTGACAATAAGGTTTCCCAGTTTCCCTTAGGTAGTGTCCGTCTTTTCTGAACTTGCCCCAGTGTGCGTTTTCATTCCCTTGCTGACTTTGCAGAGCCCAAGAGCAGCAGCAGAAGCAATACAATGGGCTTTGTCTGGTCATTAAGACTACAGATAGGCTCTGATCAAACACAATAACTAGCACATTTACCTCATGTTTTGTAACTGTCTTTATGATTTGCCAGCATATTTGTAAATTTAAAATTTAGGAGAGACTGTAACCAGACTTCCTGAGACTCTGTAACTTCACTTCCAGGAGAGGACACTGTTCAGTACTAGTTTCTTTTTACTTATCTTTACTTACACATACATTTGGTGACTTAATTGGTGAATGACAGTAGAAGTTAGGTCTTTTTTCCTGAGTGTCAGATTAATCAACATTTGTCCACCACCATATGTGGAAATGGAATGTTTACATGACAAAAATACACGGATATGTTAGTTAATAAAAGGCTCTTTCTTTATTTGCTCTTTCCAAATTTCCATGTAGACTTGCCATTCTGCTTGCAGTGTCCGGAGTCCATTAACAGGACCAGCCACCCTGGCTGGGGCCCAGGACCCCATGGCAGACCCCCCCGTACCATCACCCCCCTGCCCCAGCAACGCTGCAGCAGGGCCGGTCTCCAGCTCCTCACAGCCCTGCCCTGCCCTGCCCGCCATGGAGCCCACTGATCCAGGTCCGTGTCCCCAGGAGGGTGCCCGTGGCTGGGGTTGCCCCGGTGCCCCCGGCTGCCCTGCTCCTGGCTGGGCATGGGATGGGCCCTGGCTGCTGGGCCCTGCCATCACCCGCGGGGAGGCCTCAGGGAGCTGCCAGCCCCTCTGGTGCCCTGACACTGTTGCAAGTGATGTTGTCAACAAAGATCTGTAAGATGGATGTTTTTCTTCACGTTTTGAAACCCATGAGCAAAACCCATCCCTCAGGCAAAAAAAGGTTTTCAAATTCCTAGCCAGTACATACCTTATGCAATATTTTAAACATTAGATAAAGCCTCTGTCATTGAAAATTGCCACACTAGAAGAGGGAGCAGCAGAGCTCTGTTTGCTACCCGTCGCAGAGGAGTGTAGCACAGTCTGCAGTCTTTAATTTAGGTCCCCAAGGAAGTCTGTTGTTTTCACATAGTTTTGTCTTGCTTTTCTCTTGGTACACATTTCAGGATTAAAGCAGAAATTTTTTTTTATAATATTTCTGATCATGATTATAATACTAAAATATTCTAAAGATGCTGTTCCTCTTCCTTTTTCCTTAGCTGGTCCGTAAAATTCTCAGTATTTCTGGTACATAGTATTTTGAGAGCATGCTTACGATATTTGCAAGGAAAAATTCAACTCCATCTGTAACATTGGGGAAGGTGTAAGAGTAGAAGCCTTCTTGGAATTTAGTAAAGCACTTGCAGTCCCAGAAGCAGATACAGTCATCATGTGAGCAGTCCTAAGGGAAGAGGATAGATTAAATGAGGTTTTGCTCCCTCCCAAGCTGTTCTTTCAAGAAATACATTTTAGATCAATAGATTGCATCTAAAAGTGTTCGGGCAGAAAATGCAACAATTCCCTATATATCTAACCACCATGTGATGTAGGCTTCTCTTTACTTGAATGGAAGATGAAAATAAAATGAGGGACTTACAGGTAAGGCTGTTTCTTCCTGAGAAATCTCTCCTTGTGATGAGATTTTCTCTAAGTTTTTGTCTTCAACATGAAATGGCAAGGACTGGTAACACAATGCTGGTCCTTTCACTTGAATGCATTTCCCAGGTCTGGGCTTTAATCCATTTGTAACCAGTTCTGATTAAAAATTAATGCCATAGCAAAATGGATTAATCATCTGAGCCGTAATGTTCTGTAAAAGTAACTGAATCACTGAAAGAACATATGAGTATGTTTACTTGTCTAATCCTTTGCATTTATTTAAATACAGTACCCTTCGGTGCTGTAGAGAGGAAGTCTTCATTTTCAAAGTGGACACCTTTATGGTAAATATCTAGCTTACTTTGTACTTTGGAAAAAAAGAAATTAAAAACTGCTTTAAATTAGGAAAAACAGACAAAACTCATCCTGTTGGGTTTTTACAGAACTTTGTACTCACATATAATGGCCCTTCTGGATATTTTTATAAGCCTCTGTTTTATCAAATACATTAGATTTCGTTCAGGTGTGATACTATCTCCAAGGGATTCTCAATGGCATTGCCAATATATGTCAACAATTTCATCTTCTCATTCTGAAAAAAACCACCATTAAGTACTATATATATATTTTTTTTTTTTTTGGAAATGACTCCAAAAATTTTGCTTCTGAGCTCATATTTGTGTAGCGTAGCATGTTCTGCAAGAGTTTCAGAATGCTCTGGTAAAACAACAATTGCAAGGTATACTAAGATAATAAAAATAATACAATGCATTACAAAATGCTGTAAGGTGTTTCTGCAAATTATTTTGTGTAATCGCTACCATGACAAATGATTAAATATAGATATATAAATTGCTAATGTAAAATTCTTATCTGTAAACTATCACAAAAGATGAAAGAAAGTAAAAAAAATTAGTGGAAAAATAAATTTTTTTCTGAATGTGGTAGGCTACTGTTACACTACACTGTTGTTAATAATTTTAACATAGTTATACACTAAAGTACAGAAAAGATTAATTTCATATTCAACATGTTGATTTGTTTATTTTAAGACACCAACTCCTTGCTCGGTTAATATTCTATTAAGTCAGGAAACTAAGAGCAAGTGCAATATAATATGAAGTACATGTGTAGTACAATTGAATTTGGCTTGTGTAATTGTTTTTAAAATACTGTTTCTTGATGTAAATTTTGGATATTCATCATTCTTGTAAATTCTGTCTTTCGACTTCTCTTCAGGCAGAACCTTCTTTTTCGCTGGTAATATTTCCATGATAAAGATCTTGAAAGTAGATTTTTCTTTAATCTGGACTGCTGAAACAAATAAAGCAAATGTACATAAAATCAACATCTGAAAATTTTAAAAACTTTTGAAACGTATTTCTGGAGTTGCTTCTTTTCAGAGAAGAGCAGATGCAAAATGAAATCTTAAAATAATGCAAATGTAAACATAGATGATTAGACTGTGACTTTTTGGTGTGGCTTGAAGACAGAGTGCTTTTCTCAGGATGTATTGTTCTGTAAAGATACAAGGAGCAATTAATGTCTTGTTTCTCATACGACTGGCCTCCAGGGATATTAATTTTTCACTGCCTTATATGTCAGATACCCATTACCACCTATCTTCTGTTGAAACAAACACTGAAATAAATAGAATTGACTGTATTTGTCTTGATCAAGACAAGAGGTGAAAGACCCACAGGTATCTTTCATTTGAACGTAGTTTAATCTGATTTTACAGGAATTTTGTCCTTCTTTGAACAGACACTCCCTGGCAAGACTTTAGGAACACTCTCCCCTCCCCGAACCTTAGTTGTGGGGTATCTGCTGCATTCACCAAGCACTGCATTAGGCTGTCTGTCAAAATCTAATAAGAATTTTTTTCTTCTTGATTCATTTTCGATTAATAATACAACTAACAGCTGTTGCCAGATGACAGCCACAATGTTGCTGTGTTTTTAATATTTTCTTCTTTTGACTCTGTAGATCCTTTCTTTCTGACAGGAGTCCTCAGGGTGAATTTCAAGGCCTTGAAATTAAAAATGATTCATGTAGCTGCTGACACATATTCCTAGGCAGAAGCAGAATAACAAATCAAACCCAAATGTCCTTTACATTTTCTCTCAAGTCAGCTATTTTACTTAAAAGACCCTAAATTATTAGTGAAAAATTCATCTTTACTAGGGTTGTACCACACGGGAAGAGTCTAAGAAGTAATAAGTAAAAAAGGAGCAGTGCTTTTAAACTCATGTTAGGTGCTAGGATTTTTTAATCTACCTCACCTTTTCACGGCGCTACGAACTATTTTTATCTATAGTTAAGAATTTTGCAGCATTTGTTGTATGACAAATAACTCCTTTCTGTAGAACATATGATTTTAATAAAAATGTAGAGGAAAATATTACTTTATTACAAGAATTAGGACTCGGAAGAATATCCAGCCAGACGTTTTTTTTCGTACTTGCAGCTTTTGTGTTAGTTTTAAAAGCCAGCTCATGATGTTGGCTGTGCTACTAGCTGCCTGTGGCTCAAGAGGATATTGGAGCACCTGCCTCTGTGGTGCCATGGTTAGCTCAATTCACCTTATAGCATCATAGAATCACAGAATGGTTTAGGTTGGAAGGGACTTCAAAGATCATCTAGTTCCAACCCCCCTGCCACGGGCAGGGACACCCTCCACTATATATATATATCTGGGGCCTTCTCCAGGTCTTGCTCAATTTACTTGTGCAGAAGCACACTCCAGCATATTCTGACCTGCTGGTGCCCCCTGCCCACGTAGCTGCTGCCTGTTCTGAGGAGCAAGCAGGGTCCGAGGGCAGCGGTGCCATCTCGAGCAATGCTGGGACTCGTGAAGGGAGCAGCCAGCCTCAACTGCAGCCGTGGATGTGCTCTGCTTGCAGACCCTTCCTGGTGCATAGTGAACAGAAAAAGGATTTCTTGGCATTTCTGTC
Source organism: Grus americana (assembly GCF_028858705.1). Classification (NCBI taxonomy): domain Eukaryota; kingdom Metazoa; phylum Chordata; class Aves; order Gruiformes; family Gruidae; genus Grus; species Grus americana. The sequence continues at coordinate 84,043,666 of NC_072853.1, read as the reverse complement.
TTTAACTGGTCAAGGTGGAAAGAGACAGACATGTCTGATGATCTTAAAGGTCTTTTCCAACCTAAATGATTCTGTGGTTCTATGTTAGCATTTCCTTGTGCAGGTCACTTTCTTACAATGTGGACACTGAAACACCTATACGTGAAAGGGCAGGGAAATCTTTCTGAGCATCACCAGTCCTCATATTCATGGCAAAAAGGGTCTCGTGTCTGGTGGCAATCATCATGGTGCCTATGAGACATTGTAACGTCATCTGGTTTCACAGGAAATGCTTCTGATCTTCCACTCCAAATCCAGTTCATATAGATTTAATTTTACAAGCATAGCAATATATATATATAATTGTGTTACTGTTCTGAGAGAATAGCTTAGCGGACCATAGCAGACCATAGTGCAATCCAGAATATAATATGATGGCACTGATACTTTTTCATTGCGCAGTTATGGGCTACTTCAGTGACTTAGAGATAATACAAGTCAGTTTTAGAAAATCAGGTTAAACTCTGTTCATTTCAATGAGATTTTCCTTTACTATTCAGTAAAATTTGTATTAAGCTTCTGAAGTCTAACCTTTCAGTACTGAATCAGAAATTATTAGCACAACAGCACAGGATCTAACTGTACTTTATTGTCTTTATGTGAGGTTTGTTTTCTCTGTTTCAGGGTGTCTTCTTTTTCCCATTAGAAAGACCAACAGGAAAAAAAAAATCAAGTCTATTTGAAATAGAAAGGAATTTAAAAAAAGATCCATTTTTTTCCAATCTCTTTTAAAATATCACATGATCACATATTTAAAGGGTCATTATTGAGCGTTTTTTATTAGCCTTATAACTGATTAGTGCTGAGGATACTTTGAATAACTGTATTACAAGGAATGATGAAAGCTGACATTTTTATTGTTTTTCTGAATCAAGATGAAATTGTCAGTAATGTGTTTAGTAGGTATAAAGTTTCAATTAGGAAATAATGAAATGAGGCACCTCTGATTCAACATCAAACCTCTGATTTGCAAGAATTGCTGTTCAGATTGGTAGTGACAATGGGTTTTAGATAGTTTAGTGTAAGTTAAGGGATTCCTGACTAGTGGAACAGTGAGGAGGAAGAACTTTTCCTGCTCAACTGCCTGTCCCCCACCCCCCCCAACAACAACAAAAAGCACACAAACCCCCTTGTGTATGAGGAAACTGCGTTTATCTTTGAAAAACAAATTATACTGAAAATTTTCAACCAATCTCATATTTTGTCTTTTGAATATATTGCTTTTGCTACTTGTCAGTTTAGACAATCCATTCATATATATATTGATAGTTTGTGTTCCATGATTCAGTAACTGTTTATGAAGTAGTATGTGATAATCTTATTTTGCTATTCTGCTTGTTGGAACTGTGGGTGTAGTACTGAGAACATAAAAAGTAAAGTGTTAAAAATTAGAAATTGCAGTTGGCAAGTTGTAGGTTAGACTGCTGATAACTCTCTGAATTGATTATGTAGAGCACAAATTCTGCTAACTGGAAGAAAATATTAGCGTTCAGAAGTTTGAGGTTTTTTAATATATTCTGGGCAGAGCTGATAGCAATGCGTATAGTTAAAGTTGAGTAACAGTTTCTACTATAAGGCATATAGAGTTCGCTAGATTTTATTATTTAATCTGAAATGATTACTATATAACTGTGTTTATGTCTGGTGATTATATTAGTTCAGCAAAAGCAGTTTGTAAGACTCTGACCAGTAAAGGAAATTATTTTTTAGTATTATTTTTCTCATTTTGTAACCATTTCTGGGTTGAAGTGAGAGTGTGGCAATTGGGAGGAAGATATTTCTGGAGCTAAAAAGACAGATTTTGTTTTCATAGTAAGATTACATGGAGGTTTGACAGAGTTCTGAGCCTCTGAAGAACCACTGTTTGCATGTGTCCAAAAGCACTTTTAAAAAGATTTTCACTAGATTTCCTGAGTGGGCTCCAGCTATGTTAAACAGGGCTAAATATAAATGCTAAGCCATTGTGCTGAAGCTGTCTCAGAGAGTTACAACAGTATAGTAATTGTTGTCACTTTTTTGACCAGGAAGGAAGAAATGGTGAGAGCCTTACTATTGAGCAGATCTACAAAAGGCTATTCTTGGAGGTCTTTATGGATGTCATGACAGAGGAACTGCAGTAGGTCAGTTCTGGAAATCTTGGAGATAAATCTAAGCAATTGACAAATTCTGCCCAGTATGAACATGCTGAAAGGCTAAGATGTTCAAAGGATCTCTTCCGCTGCTGTCAAAGAGAAAAAAAAAAAAAAAAACCAAAACAGGAAGGAATCATAGAATCATTTAGGTTGGAAAAGACCTTTAAGAACATCGATTCCAACCATAAACTTAATACTGCCAAGTCCACCACTGAACCATGTGCCTAAGTGCCACGTCTACACATCTTTTAAATACCTCCAGGGATGCTGACTCAACCACGTCCCTCAGCAGCCTGTTCCAGTGCTTGACAGACCTTTCAGTGAAGAAATCTTTCCTAATATCCAATCTAAACCTCCCCTGGTGCAACTTGAGGCCATTTCCTCTTGTCCTATCACTTGATACTTGGGACAAGAGAACAACGCCCACCTGGCTACAACCTCCTTCCAGGCAGTTGTAGAGAGCAATAAGGTCTCCCCTCAGCCTCCCTTTCTCCAGGATAAACAACCCCAGTTCCCTCAGCCGCTCCTCTTAGGACTTGCTCTCTAGACCCTTCACCTGCTTCACTGCCCTTCTTTGGACTCGCTCCAGCACCTCAATGTCCTTCTTGTAGTGAGGGGCCCAAAACGGAACACAGCACTTGAGCTGTGGCCTCACCAGTGCCGAGTACAGGGGGACGATCACTTCCCTGGTCCTGCTGGCCACACTATTTCTGATACAAGCCAGGATGCTGTTGGCCTTCTTGGCCACCTGGGCACACTGCTGGCTCATATTCAGCCGGCTGTCAACCAGCACCCCCAGGTCCTTTTCCTCTAGGCAGCTTTCCAGCCACTCTTCCCCAAGCCTGTAGTGCTGTATGGGGTTGTTGTGACCCAAGTGCAGGACCTGACACTGAGCCTTGTTGAACCTCATACAGTTGGCCTCGGTCCACTGATCCAGCCTGTCCAGATCCCTCTGTAGAGCCTTTCTACCCTCCAGCAGATCAACAGTCCCGCACAACTTGGTGTCATGTGCCCAACGTACTGAGGGTGCACTCGATCCCCTTGTCCAGATCGTTGATAAAGATACTAAAGAGCACTGGCCCTGGTACTGAGCCCTGGGGGACACCACTTGTGACCAGACACCAGCTGGATTGAACTCCATTCACCACAACTCTTTGGGCCTGGCCATCCAGCCAGTTTTTTACCCAGCAAAGTGTATGCCCATCCAAGCCGTGAGCAGCCAGTTTCTCCAGGAGAATGCTGTGGGAAATGGTGCCAGAGGCTTGACTAATGTCCAAGTAGACAACATCCACAGCCTTTCCCTCATCCACTAAGCAGCTCATCTTGTCATAGGAGAGTAGGTTGGTCAAGCAGGACCTGCCTTTCATAATCCCATACTGACTGGGCCTGATCACATGGTTGTCCTAGACCACTTAGACCACTTCTTTTTTTTTTTTTGTCTTAAATAACATCAAAATCTAATCTATTATTTAGCTAGCTTTTCATAGTGTCTTTGATAATAACAGAATGGATAGATCAAAAGTGGATGTCTGTGGAAAAAATAGCTGTTCCCAGCGTGGGCTCCTCTCTCCATGGGGCCACAGGTCCTGCCAGGAGCCTGCTCCAGCACACGCTTCCCATGGGGTCACAGCCTCTTTCAGGTGCCTCCACCTGCTCTGGCGTGGGGTCCTCCACGGGCTACAGGTGGATATCTGCTCCACTGTTAACCGCCTCCATGGGCTGCCGGGGGACAGCCTGCCTCACCATGGTCGCTCTGCTCCAGCGCCTGGAGCACCTCCTGCCCTTCCTTCTGCACTGACCTTGGTGTCTGCAGAGCTGTTCCTCTCTTATATTCTCAATCCTCTCTCTGGCTGTAATTGCTCTTGGTGTTTTTTCCCCTTAACTCTGTTATCCCAGAGGTGCTACCACTGTTGCTGATGGGCTTGGCCTTGGCCAGCGGCGGGTCCATCTTGGAGCCGGCTGGCATTGGCTCTGTCAGACATGGGGGAAACTTCTGGCAGCTTCTCACAGAAGCCACCCCTGCATCCCTCTGCTACCAAAACCTTGCCATGTAAACCCAGTACATCTTTGTGTATCTGAACTGGAGCTGCATTTAGGCATTCAGGAAAATTACTCTTTTTTTCAGTGTCAAAAAGAATGCTGCATTTAGGAAGGCACACAGGACAATCTCATATAGAGAGTTAAGATCCTTTATAGTAGGATCTTAAAACTTCTAAAGAAATGTTTTGGTTTATGGAAAGATATTTGCACTATGTATCAAGAATAAATGCTTGAATTACTGTTATGTTGTAGTATCTTGGATCCGAGTTTAAGTTAACTTTCCTGTTTATATCTCCAGTCATGCTGTGCAACACAATGTAATGCGATTATAATACCCACTACGAAATCTCTGTCTGGAGCTACTCTCTCAAATGAGATTGTGTGTTTACACTTATACTCAGCATGATAAAATAAATCAACGAATACATTCAACAATAGCTCTTATTATTAGTGATACACAATCATAGTTCATGACTTTTATAATCCAGACCTATTTGAACTGGTAGATGTAGTTTTTTCTGTTTTGTTATTGTTTGTGTATATTAATTTCTGCAACTCTAAGATAAGGCCCTGATCTTTTAAACAGTTGTATGGGTGCTTAGTTTTAATACTAGCCTGTGTCTACATTGGCTAATGCCATAATGTATACGGAATGGATTCAGATAATGCAACCGGATTATTTTAACTGTTGCAATATGTAGTGTAACATGGGTGAACTCCTGCACTTCATACTTATACACAGCCGTGATGTCTTTCCAGGAAAGGGAAAAAAATACTTTCTTGTACATTAGACTTAGAATTTTCTGCCGCCTTCATTACAAATAGGAGATGAAACACTCTGCGTGGGTTTATAAAATTAGGAAGCTATGAGGTACAGAAGCATGCGAAAGCTATTTCAAAAGGATGGAACATTGGATATTATCAATAACAGGATGACCATATTAAAGAATAAAAAATTGTTTGGGCAAATAGGAAGGTAGAAAAATAACTAATGCACTTTTTCAGAAAGTTAGGAAGCTATTATTTTCAGGATTGGAAGAACAAAAAGTATTTTGAAAGTGATGTTGAAGAAGAATAAGAATTATCTCAGGGATGGATATGAACTGTGTATATTTCAGGTGTCTACATTAAGAAATAGGATTTTAAGAAACTGTGAAAGAAATTACTGCATTAGCATAGCCAAGACAAAATTAAATCATGAATGAAGATCTTAGCTGAAGTAGAATTGAAGTATTTCATTATAATAGCTATAATTTGTCGGTCTGTGAGGCTAGACACATTCCCTTAGGACTGTATTTACGTAAGCAATACTTTTTTTTGAAATCGATATTTTTTATTTTTTATTTTTTATTTAGACCATGTACCCTTACAAAAATCTTGCCTGTCAGATCTGGTATGAAAGAAAAAAGTCAGTGGAACCAAAAATTTTGTTGTCCTTGTTTCTGCGTTTCCTCACTTAAGGGCATGAAGGGTCATACCAAAGTTTCTGGTATCTTATTTTCTGACATACTCTTTTTCTCTGATGACTGGAAGTACATTTAATATATAGCCGAAATCCAGGCTATTTTCATTACTGCTGTGTGAGTGGACACTGTTATATTGGTTTTGTAACATGAGTTGGCTCATGAAATTATCCACCATTTTAATACAGACACTTATGCATTATTGTTGACAATTCCAGTATATTTTTTGTTGAGCAAGTTGTATCAATTCTTCCCTTTTCTGTTATTAATAATTCAAATGTTATATCTCCTGAATTGGTCTTAGCTGGACATGACATTCATCTATAATGTCTCTTTGGTGATGAACACTTAATTTTCACATCTCAGAAGGTCATGAAATGTTTCCGTGTGTTTGGATGATACAGTAGATTACATAAATGATATCTTAACCAGGTAGAGATTTTGTCTGACATTTTAAAAACACACTGATTATTGATTTAATGGTAAATGTGTTTGTGCATCATCATTCTCACTTACTAACAAATTTGTATTTTTTTTGTGTCAAGTTCAAAATGATTTTATTATTCTTGCACTAAATATAGTTGACTTGATTTCCTTTTCACATGGACAAATAGGAGAAAACCCCACACTACTAATAAAGCCAATGGAGTCATGCTAATACATCATAAGCAGAGTCTGACTGTTCTGATATTACAATGTTTGCTCTTCCGTGCTCATGGTAAATATGTTCCGGTAAATCCTTGTGTCAGCTATCATTTTATCATTCATGTTTTATGTTAATAGTAGGTCATTTCACCTTAGGACTCTTCTTAATGAGACTGGTGAATGTCTGGTAGTCTTATAAATCTAATGAGACCAATGAAAAACAATTAACAACTTGGATTTTCAGGGGATTTTGTAGTTTAATATGGAGATACATGTGCCTTTACCTTGCCACTTCATTAATTCTTATCTCACTAATGTAAAGATGTAAATGTTGTTGTGTTTGAACTTTTGCCAAATTGTCTTTACATAATAGAGGATACATTTGGTATTGATAACTGTAACATGATAAAAGTCTTCCCCTCTGCTGTGGAGCACTTTGTTCCTCAGTGATTTTGCCTGCTATCATTGCATGCTGATGAAGAAACGTCATTATTTTGGGATGTGCATACAGGGCAGGGGGCGGGAGGGGGATGTCATACTGACAGTTCTCTAGCTTAGTGTTAAACAGTAAGTATTGCACCAGTGCAAATCAGAACTGAATCAAACCTTTTCTCTCAGCTGTGAACTCACCTCACTTTTGAAATACTATGCAGATATCAAATACAGAATTGTGGCTACAGGTGTTTTCCAGGGAGCTGCTCTTTCTCGTGCTGTTGGAGAGTGGAATAGCACTTAGCTTTTTTGGGGTTTTTTTTTTTCCCCTGCTTTTTTTTTTTGTTTGTTTGGTTTGGTTTTGTTATTTTCCTCTTTAGTGCAGCAGATGTTTGTGTATTTAGATGAATCTGACTACAAGAGGTGATTGGATCAGTGCGTCTGTGGCCCTTTGCTATTCCACATGACATTACTGCAGTATTACAGCTTGGAAAATCCGCAGATGTTTGTTATGAAAAATGTAGGTGCTCTCCTGTATGACCCTTTCATGGTCATAATCTGTAAACCATTCAAAGGCAAGGTTTTGTGTGCTTGCTTAGAATGTGGTATTTGTATATTAAAAATTAAGTTATCTTCAGGTGTTGTATAGAAATGCATGGAAAAAATTAAAAAGATTAAAATGTTGCTTACATAGACATTGCTGACGCTTTAGTACTTACAGAGTCATAGAGTCATAGAATCACAGAATCATAGAATGGTTTGGGTTGGAAGAAACCTTAAAGATCATCTAGTTCCAACCCCCCTGCCGCGGGCAGGGACACCTCCACTTAAGATTTCCTTGGGAATTGCCATTTGAAGTGAAATTAGAGTTGAGAATAAAAGGTCACTTCTTTTTCTGGGGAAGAGTCTTATAGTTTTGTTCTCTCCCCCTCCGCCTCCCTCCCGCCCCCCCGCCCCCCCCCCCCCCAAAAAAAAAGGAAAAAAAAGAAGACATTATTGCTTAATGATTTGGAGGCAAAATTGCAAAATTGCTTCATTTTAAAGTACTATCCTTTTATATATTTCTATACATGCCATCTGGCCACCAGACTGTATTGGTTCAGAATATCAGTTCAGGTTCCTATAGATGTGTTAACATATTCTGCCACCTCCCCAGTAATTAGATGAATGGATGCTTGCATGGTTTAAATTATTCTTTTCTTAACTAAGGTTTTTCTACCTTTTTTTCTTGCCATGTTAGTGGGAAATGTACTTATGTGGCTCTAAATGAAGTTTACACTTTATTCTTAAATAGATAATAAAAGTGTATATACCAAAACATATTCTGAAATATATACAGTATATACCTGTATAGACAGACAGAGAGAGAGTAAAGCTATGATAGAAAGATAATATTTACTTTAAGAAATAATTTTTGAGGTAGAACTTTCCTTTTGACATAGAATGTTTGCATTTTCAGTTCTTCTAGGGTCAGTTTTGGGTCCCAGCATCACTGTACTGAAAATAACATTAACATCAAGAAAAATAAGTTACACAGTGGTACACAGTTGTTTAAATTCTTCTTCCGTTGAGATCAGTGGAAGTCTTGAATAATTTGAAGTAAAATTATTGTAGTTTAACTATTCAGTGATGCAGAAAATAATGTAGAAAAGAATTTGACTGAATGTTTTTGTGCTGTTATAGTTGTTGGCCTGACTGCTTTGCCAATAGCAATCGAATATTATTTGTTCTGTGTTTGATTTAGCTACATTTTTGCTTAATTTTGAAAAATATCACTTGCAATTAATTCTAAAGGAAGGAATTAAATACTTTTTTTCACTTGAATAGGTTGTGTGGCTCTTTTTAGCTCCTTAGAATTATATCAGCAGAGAGTGTAGCCATCAGTGAAATCACAAGACATTGCAGCTGTTCTTGAAAAAGATTAGTCTTTTCAATGTTGATAACTCAGTGTTAAGGGAATAATTTGTTTATTTTGTTTGATTGCCAGATTAGGTGGGAAAAGGATGGAAGAAATTGCAATCCTTTCTCACTTATGTAAAATGACAGGATGAAGAATGCTTCTTCTAGCCAATCTCACCCAATACAGAAATGGCAATTTCTAGATCAGAAATGTGTCTGTTTCAGTCAAAACATGTGGGAAAGTTTATAAAACATGCAAAATTACTTGTTACTATTGTTGTCATTTTTACTGAGCTCATTCAGGGGAAATTAAAGGATGCATTCTCTTAGATAAATTTTTGTGATCCAATTATTTTTTTCATCTAATAATGCCTCTTGATAGTATTTGTGCTTGTTCCAGATGATTATTTAATGATACTGTAAAAAAAAAAAAAAATCATAAGCACATTGAGGTAAAAACGAGGAAGGAAAAGTTTGAGTGGGGATTCCTAGAAGTAAAAAATTGGAAGGTTGCAGTAAACTACACTGGAAAAAATGAAGTACTAGAAATTGGTATTGGCTTTCTTGTCATTAATTCAAATTTACGACAATATGTCTTGAAGCAGAACTTAGTGCATTCATTGTATGCAATTTTTACATTTCTCCTACATTTCTTACAGGTCATTACAGGCATCTGTATTTGTTCAAACACTTCATGAACACTGTTACTTACTATTGTCAAAGCTTTGGTATATTTCCGTGTTAAAAACTGAGTAGTTATTATTATCTTTGATATATTATTCATGCTTTAAATTTATATGGCTATTTTGAATGTGTAGGTTCTAATATTATTAGCGTTCTTTAAAGATCCTTTTTCACTGCCTCATATAGGGCTTGATTTCATATTGTTATACCTTCCTTATCTCAGGCTGTACCGATGTGGAATGTCACATGCCAAAAAAGGAAGGTGAGACACAGAATAGTTCAGCAGGAAAACTGTCCTCATTCTGGAACTTTTTATTATTATTATTACAGTGGGTATGTGCTGTATTTTTTATATTCAGAAAGAGTAGCCAATCATCTAATAGTAATTAAATTGATAGTATTTGCATTTAAAATGAACGGTTTGATGGAAATGTTTTAAATTACTGAAAACAACGCTGAATTGAGTGGTGAGGTATTAATAATTTATTTGACACTTACCACAATAATGATACAGGAAATTGGAAAACTCTTTTTACAGAAGTTTAAAAAACCCATTAATACTGTGACATGGAACTGCAAATTCATTTATTATTTTTAAAGCCTTCCATCTGAAAATGTTTTTCTCTTTATTTGGGAACTGCATTTGCTTTGTGTCCTTAATGGAATTGTTTTCCAATGGGTAACACTTGTAACTTTTCAGAGTATTGTTCCTTGAAAATATATCCTCAGATAAAACATTTCTTCTGAAAGGTTACCCTCCTCAGGTAGACCATGTTAAACAAAACCAGGGGGAAGCGGGGGTGTGAAATCTACTGAATAAAAAAGAGTAGACTGTGGGCAAAGGAAGGAGACGGACATAGACTAGAAAGGATACCAAGGGAGAGAGAGGACTTCAAGGTTATTTCTGTTCATGTTACCTTCATAATGCTTTTAAGATATACCATGGCAGAACTGCAGGTTTTTTGCTCATTTGAATTAAACAGAGAACTCAAAGGCAAGGTACCAGAAAACAGTAATTCACGTACAGCTTTGTAGGAGCTATTTAACAAAGTAACCTGGGAATCCACTGTTTAGGGCTTAGGAATCAGCGAGTGCTGGTCAGTTTTTAGGGAGCACCTTTGAGAAGCACAGGAGCAGGCAATGCCACTGTGTCATAAGCCAAGCAAGCCAGGCAGAAGACCAGCTTGGCTGAACAGGGAACTCCTGGTGGAGCTCAAGAGGAAAAAGAAACTGTATGGCCTCTGGAAGCGAGGTCAGGCTTCGTAGGAAGAGTACAGAGCTGTGGTTTGTTTATACAGGGAGAAGATATGAAAGGCCAAAGCTCAATTAGAGTTGAAGTTGGCCAGTGTTGTTTCAGATAAGAAGGGCTTTTGTAAGTTAGTTAATAGCAAGAGGAGGTCTAAAGAAAACATTGGACCAATATTGGAGATGGTCGTCTGCCTAGTAGGGATGAAGAAGAAGCAGAGGCATTCAATGCTTTATTGCCTCAGTCTTTAATAAAACTGATAGACCTTGGGCTGCCTGATCCCCTGAGTCGGAGGACCACAAGTGTGGGAACAGTGACTTTCCATTTGTGGACACTGAAATTCTAAGGGACCAGCTTATCAGCTGAGTGTTCATAAGTCCGTGGGGCCTTATTGTCCAACTGTGGGATGAGCAGGTTCATGGTTCACTGGGTGAAGAACTGGCTGAAGGGCAGAGCTCAAAGGGTTGTAGTGAATGGGGCTACATCTGGCTGACAACTGGTCGCCAGTGGTGTTCCTCAGGGTTCAATTCTAGGGCCAGTTCTGTTCAATATATTTATCAATGATCTGGATGCAGGAGTTGAATGCACCATCAGCAAGTTTGCTGATGATACCAGACTGGGAGGTACTATTAACACTTTTGAGGGACAGGAGGCCTTGCAGAGGGATCTAGCTAGATTGGAGCATGGGGCTATGATTAATGGGATGAAATTAGAAGTTGAAATGCAAGATTCTGCACCTAGGATGCAATAACACCGGGTAAAAGTATAAATTGGGAGAGGAATGGCTGGAGACCAGCCCTTCAGAAAGGGATCTGGGGGTGCTGGTTGACAGCAGGCTCAATATGAGCCAGCAGTGAGCCCTGGCAGCCAAGTGGGCAAACCCCATCCTGGGGTGCATCAAACACAGTATAATCAGCCAGCCAAAAGAGGTGATTATCCCCCTGTATTCAGTGTTGATGTGGCCAGACCTTGAATTCTGTGTGCAGTGCCAGGACCCACCATTTAAGAAGGATGTGAAGGTCCTTGAATGCATCCAGAGGAGGGCAACAGAGCTGGTGAAAGGGCTGGAAGGAATCTCCAGTGAGGAGCAGCTGAGGACTTTGGGCTTGTTTAGTTTGGAGAAGAGAAGGCTGAGGGGTGACCTCATTGTTCTCTACAGCTTCTTGAGGAGGGCAAATGGAGAGGGAGGTGCCAATTTCTCCTCCCTGGTACCCAGTGATAGGACACATGGGAATGGTTCAAAGCTGCGCTAGGGGAGGTTTAGACTGGATGTTAGGAAGCATTTCCTTACTGAGAGGGTGGTCAAACACTTAACAGGCTTCCTAGAGAGGTGGTCGATGCCCCAAGCCTGTCAGTGTTTAAGAGGCATTTGAGCAATGCCTTTAACAACCTGCTGTAACTTTTGGTCAGCCCTGAATTGCTCAAGCAGTTGGACTAGATGACCATTGTAGGTCCTTTCCAACTGAAATAGTTCTGTTCTATTCTACACTACACTACTCTATTCCTGAGTTTGTGAAAAGATTAAACTCACATGTTTAGATAAGTGTGTAGTTTAATAAAGGAATGTGGAGCTTTGCATTTATAATGATTTCATACCTGCAGTATGGAGTCAATTTTTCGGTGGTTTATTGGTGGTTAAAATGGCTGGTTTGGCAGGTACCCAAATACTCTGTAATTGTGTGTTGTGGCCCAGGCTGTAAAACAAATGCATAATAAGATAAACCCTTGTGTTACCAAAAAAAAAAAAAAAAAAGAGAGAGGAAAAGAAGAAAAAGGAAGAAAAAACAGCAAATACATCCAGAGAGAACATGTTGGGTCTTTTCCCTGGGAAAAGAAAATTCTTGTTAATGGTATTGCCCAGATACTCAGCTGATGTGAATCAGGATAGCTACACTAACGTCTGAATAAACAACTACCTCCCAGTCTGATACGGCTGCCTCTGAGAACCTGTGAGGTAAAAGGAATAAACAAGATCTGCAATTTTGGAGTAAAACAGCCCTTTTGTAGCATGTTTAAGAAGTACTGACAATCTTTTAAAAGCATAATAGAGACTGCTGTCTTTTACCCCCCGATGAATAACTACAACACTTGAAATCATAGAATCATAAAGTCATAGAATGGTTTGGGTTGGAAGGGACCCCCAAAGCTCATCTAGTCTAACCCCCCCTGCAATGAGCTGGGACATCTTCAACTAGATCAGATTGCTCAGAGCCCTGTCCAACCTGACCTTGAATGTTTCCATGGATGGGGCATCTGCCACTTGAGAAACCTGTTCCAATGTTTCACCACCGTCATCATAAAAAAATTTCTTCCTTGTATCTGGTCTAAATCTATCCTCTTTTAGTTTAAAACCATTACTCCTTGCCCTATTGCTACAGGCCCTGCTAAAAAGTTTGTCCCCACCTTTCTTATAAGCCCCCTTCAGGTACTGGAAGGCTGCAATTAGATCTCCCTGGAGCCGCCTTTTCTCCAGGCTGAACAACCCCAACTCTCTCAGCCTGTCCTCACAGGAGAGGTGCTCCAGCCCTCTGATCATCTTTGTAGCCCTCCTCTGGACCCTCTCCAAGACGTCCACATCTTCCCTGTACTGAGAACTCCATAACTGGATGCAATACTCCATAAACTAGTCATTATAATCACACAAGTACAAATAAATCATCATAAACTAGTATTTATTCTTTATAATACAATCATAAGCCAATATATTATATTTGCAGTATTTCTTAACTTCTGTTATTAAGCCATTTTCTGAACTGCAGAATGAGAGGATCCTAAGATTTTACTGCATGAAAAGATGGAGTACTTCTTCAAGTTATGCTTTTAGTTGTCCCTACTATCAAAGGGAAACACAATTTTGAAAATCTAGTCCCTAATAATAGGATTTTACTGTACTAATACATGTAAATAGAAAAATATGGATAGAAGGAAGGAGTACAATTTATTTCTTTTTCTCCATTTTAATATCCTTTCACACCCTGACTTTTACCTCCAGCCAAATTAATTTCTTTCTGATTAAACTGGTTGCTGGTTTTTGAGTTGATTATTGACACAGTGAAGACTTAAATACAGGTGAACAAAACGAGCTAATCCATTTCACACAATTCATACCTCTTTGCTGGTTTTAAGTCCTGTATAATAACCCTGCTGTGTTTATTGTAATGTTGTGCTGCATTTTTATTCTCTACTACTTCTGTACCAGCTGCTCCTGCTTCTGGAAAGCAATGTTCCTGGCTTATCATCTCATGAGTAGTAGCTGCCCAAGGGAAATGGTTAGATCAAATTGAGTCTACAGATTGTCCTCTCAAGTATTCTGTCCTTTGTTGCCCTGCATGTGACATATACATCTTTAGTTGTCTCTTTGTGTGTGTGTTCCTTAATCTCGTAGCCTGTTAGTATTATTTACATTACTGTAAAACATTACAGTATTTTGGATTCCTGTGTGAATGCAGTTCAAAATCTATGCAACTCTTGCCTTCAGCACAAGTTACTATCTTCTCTTAGAACTGAATTTTCCTTTCAGACCTGTATTTTATTAGATATATTTTATTTGACTTTACTTGAATGAAGACATGAATAATTCAGTCTTGACTGAGAAGATGGAAAACAGCAAATCCACATGACTTCTAATAAACACTATTGAACAAGGAAGTCTTAAGAAATCAGGATATAATAAAAGCCTTCTGGGTCAAAGTAGCAGTCCATCTGGCCCAGTATCCTGCCTCTAACAATGTCAGTGGGGAGACGCTGTTTAGGGAAAACACATTAGCCTGGGCACTTTCTGTCGTCTGCTCCCCTAATACTTTCCCAGCATCCACAACTGTTGCATTAGGGTTGTGAGGAGGTGGCACTTTGCCTAGTCCTTACACTACCCATTTATGAATCTGTTGTCCATGAGTTTGTATCTTTTTCTAAACCTGCTGGTACTATCCTGTGGTAACAAGTTCCAAAAGTTCACTACCTGCATTTTAAAGGAGTACTTTCTAGCTGTTTTAAATGAGCTTCTCTTATGAGTTTCATCAGTTGTCCTCAATTCCAGTGTTGTTGGATTTGGTGAATAATACTTCCGTGTTTATCTTATCTTGCATTTTATTACCCAGAAGAGCTTACTGTCATCTACTGACTTTGGGATTTCACTTAACACTCCTTTGTCTTTGACAGAAATACTGATTAATAGCATAAATAAACCCACAAAAATAACATGATGTAGTAATGCTACTTTTCCTGCAGCAAAATGCATTACCTTCTTGATTCTGTAAACCTTGAGCATGTCTTCCTGCAGTTCTCAGTCAAAAGATCGAAGAATGTCAGCCTCTCTAGTCCCTCCTCATAAAGCACGTGCACCAAACAATCGATTTACTTGTTCATTTCTGTGCCTTACTTAACTCTGCTTGGACCTTAAGACACGTGTTCTTACACTCTAAGGCCAGAACTTCTCCCAGTACTCAAGATTTGGGCACATTACATTTTAATGAGTGGCACAATGTCTTTCTCTGTCCTGTTCTTAATACCTTTTCCAATGTGCTCAATATTTTGTTGGGTTTTGTAGTTGCCTTTATTCCTGTGACCTAGAACTGCCAGCAATAACTATAAACTTTGTTTTCCTTATTTGTAACTGCCAGTATGCATAGGTGGGGTTTAGGTAATTTTTCCTTAGTGTATTACCTTACATTTCTGTACACTAAAGCTCATCTTTCACCTTTCTGTGTGTCAAAAGCTTCCCTGGTTCCTGTTTTGCCAAAATTCTTCCTCTTTACACTAGACTCTCATCCACCTGTAAATCTGTACCTGCATCTGAGGTTTTATATATGAACCTGACAGTTTTCCCTGGAGATCCTGGACTTGAGTCTCCTGCCCCTGAAGGCATGAGTCAACCACCAGAGCATCCCCTCCTGCACTTTTGTACATCACTGATAGCAGCATGAAGTATGCCTACTGAGTCCTGTCCTGCACCTTCTAGCTCTCTAGACATATTAGGAGACCTATGTAACCTTTACACCTAGCAGAAAAGTTAATCTGTGTCCTCTCAGATGTCACAAACTTAATTAACGATGTGTCTAATAGTTAAATTTTTCCACTGCCACCACCTGCCTGTCTCTTTCCATTTTTGAAGTTTGTCCATGTGGCAGGAGTGTTCTTGGAGCACCCTGCAGGAGATCAAAGCAATTTCAGCATCAGGACAGGTCTCAACCAATGGGTTAGATCCCTTTTTTCTCAGCTAGGTGCCCTCCTTTTCTGAGACTCCTGTACTCTGTGGCAAGAACTTTTGTCGACTGCTGCTGTGGAACAGAAATTGTTCTGCAATAGAGAAATTGTTCTTGTAGACCTCAGCTATTGACCTTTCAGATTTTCTTAGCTGTTCTAGGGAGGTAGAATAGTAAGAGGTGGGTCTTTATATGATCTGCTTGCAGTACATTAATAAAAATGTATCAATGGACTGAAAAATTGTATGATCACTACTGAATATTACTTAATATTAACAAACTGAGTGGGAAATGATGGAGAGGATGCACCCTGACACAGAGTAATCTGGAGTGCTTAAGAAATAGAAATAGGCTAAAATACTACTGAACATAAAGACTAGACCATCACATTCATATTGTAGACTTCCTAAAATTTGTTACTAACTTCTATGCTGTATCAGTTACTGGTACCTTGTTAACCTCGTTGAGATTTGGATTCATCTGTTCAAATACACCTTTCTGTGTCTGTGCTGCTCAAACTCAAATCCTTTTATGGTTTGTTGAGGGAAATGGGAATTTCTGTGACTTCTTATTTCATTGAAACGTCTAAAGCATCCTAGAAGTATCTAGTTCTCTTAGTTAGTTAGAAGGAAAATCTAGACAACCAGCTCAAGCTTTTAGTTATTGCAGGTATTTAAAGTTAAATCAGGTGAGCACACAAATGCCCAGCACCATAAAATTTATCTCTTCAGAATTTCCGGAAGAAATTCAAACCCTGTTTATAAAGAAAATCTTGGGCATAGCCATTAGGCCACAATCCTTTACTTTTTTCTATAGTAGTCTTTAATGAGCTTTGTTTAAAACAATAAATAAAAGAATAAATGTATTATTTCCTTATAGATTACTTTTTACTGGATCTCAAGGAATGGATAACTTTGATCTCCAGCCTGCTGCTGTTAATACACTATGTTTTAGCAAATGACTCATAGTTTCTCTTTTCTCTGGCTTTTTTAGAACTGTACAGCTCAACTTTCTTCAGTTTTACAAAGTTTAACATGACCTAGATGATTACCAGATTAAATTATTTAATTTAATAATTTAGCTATGAGAGCTCCTTGCCTCTTCCACATTTGCTTGTTTTACTTAGGCGAGTGTCATCTTTTGAAAGGCTTTAGAAAATGCCCATTAGCAATGCCAAGGGAAAAAAGATTTAAAAGCCTAAAATCTTTTCTCTTTCACACTCAAATGAATGCATCAGTGGAATATCCAAACCCTTAAAAACATAAGTCTTTTAGCATAGCTTACATTTTTTACTGAGTCCCTGTTTTTCTACTCTTCTAGAAAGTTTTGGTCTTCTGAAATGGTTTTACTTATATATGTCCATCTATTTAAATACACCCTTCTATATCTGTGCTAGTCAGTCTCAACTCCTTTTATGGTTTGTTTTGTTTAAAACAAAACAAAAAAAATCAGAACTATGTATAACACAGAGTTTGAATAACATTCATGTGGTAAAAATTTAGAATACAATGGTGATCGAAGGGTAGCTAGGACAGTGTTGGAAGTGATACATAGGAACATTTCCCCTACCAAGATCTTTCATTAAGTTACTATAAGACAGATGATAAAATCTTTCTACTTTATTTGACCTTGGTGTATCTTCAGCTTGAGTATTGTGTCAGGTTCTTGGTACTCAAAAAATGATACTGACTGGAAGGATCCAGAAAAGCTGACAAGATTACAAGGACTTTGGGAAAAATCTTCTGAAAAGAAATATTAAAACCGTTGTCCTGGTTTGGTTGGAAGCAAATACATAACTGGGAAAACAAATGATAAGAGTCCTCAAGGATCCAAAAAAGAACTGTAGCAAAAGGAATATAATGGTTTTCTGTGTTTCTTGCAGATGGAAGTGTTAATTAACTTAGATTGCCTGATTTCATATAATGACATCCTTTATTTAAATTTAAAATAAACAAACAACAAAAAAACCCCTCAACACATTAGACTTTACAGGAAAAAAAAAAAATCTGGTAAGAATGCTTGATGTGAGGTTCTTGAATTTGCACATGCGGACATGGGACCTTACAGATCTTTGGGAGTGTGCGGAGAGTGAGGGAGTGAGGGAGGAAGCGAGGGAGGAAGGGAGAAAGAGGGAGAGGGCTGGAGTGTGAGGCTGCAACTGGGAAGACCGAACCCCCCTATGGCAGGGCTGCTTCCAGCATGGAAGGCAAACCTTCATCTGCTCCGTTAGTCCAAGCTCAAAGTGATGCTAGTGGGGGAACTGCAGAGCAAGCCACCTCGTAGTGCCTGGGGAATGAAGGAGTAGCTAAGAGGCACTGTGTTACAAATGTGAGAAATACAGGAGACGCAGTGGGAAAACTATGAAGACAGCTTATGTATGTATGTCTTGTGCTGAAAGGGGTATGCTCTTTACAGCAGTATTTTCGACTGACATTTGGATAAGCTTGTTTAAATTTATCACTGAATGTGACAGTGATGGCAGCATGAATAGAAAAGCAAGACTAAGAATGAGGTTCATGAACAAATTACAGAATAACATTTTAAAATTCTTAAATCACTGAGGATAGAACAGCAACTACGTTAGGAAATTAATTTAATTCAGAAAGTACAGTATTTGTTGTATGCATTTTGCATAAGCCTCATTGATAGAGGTGCTTTTTTCAATGATGACACAACACATGAAATGGCAGCATTAGAAATGAGAAACAGGCTACTCATGTGCAATGCCACACAGTGTACCATAGCTCCGCCAGGCTTATCTGAGCTGTCATAAGGAATGCATGGAATGTTTACTGTGAATAACTGTTTCAACCATTCACAGTATGAGTGATGTCACTGTACAATGGGGTTTTTTGAAGATTTGCAAAAGTCCGAGTTTGTTACTGCACAGACTCTGAAGCCCACCAGCTACAGTGTTACACACCTTACCATACTGATATAGCTGTAAAGGCAGGATATGAGGGGAAAGCTAAGATTATTTATGTCTCTGTAGACTGCATTTTTATTTCAGTTCTACAGTATGGCTGCATAAATATTTGGGTAGATGGCTTCTAAGAAAAATCAGTTTGTTCTATTAATAGGCATTTTAAAAATAGTTCATAAATCTGTTTGTTTCAGCTTACTCAGTAATGCTTTGTGTTCACTATAATAAAATAATTTTCCATCAGCATAGTGGAAAAATGAAAGATCTGTTAAGTACTCTTTCACCATGAGATTGTCCATTTGCTGATTATCTACTAGAGAACAAACCTTAATTAGCAAAAAGAATAGGACCAGTAAGCCTGATACTGCCCTTTTCAGCTTCTATATCCAAGACGTATGCATTTGCCATTAGTAACAACACAAAAGCAGAGAAGAACCTGGTATTTTAATATCTGAGTTGTTACTCCTTTACATCAAAGGAGAGCATTTAGATTGAAATTTATTGCCTGATTTTTCAAGTGGACATCACTGTGTGTAAAGAATTCATTCCTGGCCATGAATGTGTCAAGTAGTCAGTTCTTAAAAAGACTGAGCCTCAACTGACTTGGAAGAGTGTTTTATTAAGATAAAGTTTCTCACTGTGTCAGTTCGTATCTTATCCTAGCTTAGAAAATTAAAGGAAAAAAACCCGAAAACAAAACCAAAAGAACCCTGAGGGGCATTAGTTCTCTGTAAACAAGAAGATCAACACAGTACACCGTTTGTCTACCCAAGAAACAGCCTGACATAAATGTGACTTGCATGCTGTTTGTACTAAGAATAGAGTTACTGGCAACTGTTGATGTGGGTGGCATCCACTTCATAGTTAAGCAATCAATCACATAGACTTTTCATATCCCGTTCTTTTGCATACCTGCAGATGTTCACATAGCACGAAAGAATTAAGAATTTCTATCCTATTATAGTTTTTCACAGTTACCATTTCACACTTTCATGCTTAGGTAAAGGTTTATAGAGGGTGCTTCTTAAAAGCATCAAAAGGAAGGAAAAAAAAAAGATGTAGGATGTTGTGGCTTATGAATATATATGTATGTAAAGAATAGATACAGTGGCTCTAAATAGAAAGGAATGTAATTACAGGATTTGCATGCGAGAGTGATTGGTACTAAAGTGAATGAACAGAGCTTGTGTATAAATCAAAATGCATTATTTGTTTTACTGTTTCTTTCAGAATAATGAACATCATAATTTTTGACAGAATATGAAAATCCAACAAAAAAGTCACAGCAGTATTTCCCTCCTCCCTATTCCACTGCAGCAAAAACCCTTTATATAAATATTCTCTGCTGCAGAAAAACCAAATGTAACTTTGGAGCTTGGGAATACTGTGTGTCATTCAGAAGCATCCTTTTCTGGCAGACACCTGAAGTTGTATCCAAGCTCTTTTAGCCAGGAGGATGGTCACAGTCATATGGGGCCTCTGGGATAGAAGGAAGAAGAATGAAAGGGGAATTAAGACTTTCATAAACCATTGCCTATTTTTTGAAGTGATCCAAAAATGGCAGTTACACTTCCTTTGGATACTGTCCTTTTTTTTTCCCCTGTGACATTTTTTAAGGCTATCTAATATTGCCAGAATTTTTAATTTATGTTTTGGCTCTGAAGATATTCCATTACTGGGATAGTAATGTACCATCTGCACAGGGGGAAACTACACCAAATACACAAATAACATATTCAAAATGAAGATTATACAAAGGCTCCTGAAATCCACTGTCCTTTCTGTGTTTTTCTGTCTGCTAAATTTGTAGCTATTTGGATGCTATGTATTTTTGAGCCATATCAGAATATTTCAGTATGAAATAACTTTGTTGTTAATAGTTTAGATAATGCAGGTGAGGTAGCTGTCCTTTTAAAAATAGTCAGTCAAAGTTGGGCTGGTTTACTTCCTTATTCAATAATTAAATTATGCTTTGCATTTAAATATACAAAATGTGAGTGGATCATACATTAAAGCTATCCGCAAGTGGAGTACTTAGGGGCCCAGGAGGAGAAATGGATCTTAATTCTATCCCTTGCACTGACTACCAGAATAAGGACTAAAGCATTGGTATTTATTTCTGTTTGTTTAAGATAGAGTGAAGGTTGAACATCAGCCATGAAACCTGTTGATGACAATCTCAGAAGTGTTATGATATAGACAGACTTCAGGAAAATGGCTTCTGGCAAGAAGGAAAAGTGTGGGCCCTGTTAGGAAGAAAGGAAGGGACAGAAGTCAGCGCTCAAATTTCTTATTTCCCTTTCCACACAATGTAATACTGATCTGCACAGTGTAAATGAGAAATCAGTGTCATAGAGCAGTTATCACACGAGGAAAGTTTATGTAAAGTGGCTTTGAAGCATTTTATATGCATCAGCAAAGCTGCATTTGGTTCACGCAGTTTTCAGTCAAGGATCTTCTACTGAAAAATGCCAACTTTAAACTCCAGATGTTCGTTCAAGTTAGTGAATGCTATTTTAGATCATTCGGCTAACTGAAATGGTGAATGAAAGCAAAGTATTCTTTAAGACTGTCTGTATCTACAGTAGGAAGAGTTACAGCTAAAAATGAACTGTTAGATTTCCATTCAGAAGCAGGTGAGAAACAAAACTTTCTGACAAAGTTGAAAGGTAAATAGAAGTACCCTCATGTTCAGCAGGAAGTAGTGTCTAAGCATCTGACACAAGCCTACAGGAGAGACAAATAATACAGCAGGAGAAGCTGTATTTGAAAGATGGAGAGGGACATTTTTACAAGGGCATATAGTAATAGGACAACGGGTAATGGCTTTAAACTGAAAGATGGTAGATTTACATTAGTTATTAGTGAGAAATTCTTTACTGTGAGAGTGGTGAGGCACTGGAACAGGTTGCCCAGAGAAGTTGTGGATGCCCCATCCCTGGAAGTGTTCAAGGCCAGGTTGGATGGGGCTTTGGGCAACTTTCCTGCCTTTTAGGCAGGTTTTTTTCCAGACGTAATACCAATCCTTTTCCATTTACTCTGAAAAACACTATTTTTCCAAACTGACAGAAGAAAGGGAGAAGGGATTATTGTTCACACGCAGTCTGGACTGTGAAACTTGGATACACTGTCAGGTGAATTTTAGCAAAATGCTATGAAAAAGGAATCAGACATCTACTTCATGCTAAGCTGATTACTCACATTTGGGAAACCAAAACAGAGAATACAGAGATACTGAATATGGTAATGAAATAGCTGTGCAGATTTGTTTGCTTGAAAAGACACTATGTGGGTTGACTTTTTCTTTAAATCCATTTAGAGGCGAGGTCAATTCCACTGTTTAAATTATATGAAGCGCTAATGCATCTAGGGAAAGTCACTTTACATAGAAATTACACCTCAGTTAAATATTCCTTTGTAAGTTCCTCAGTCAGAATTTCAATTACATCTTGGTTTGTCCTACCAAGCCATTCGGAATCTTCTTGAAAAGCTTGCGGAAGAAAAGTGACCTGTTCCCTTACACCGTGAACATGTAGAGAAAGGGTCAATTTACCTACATTCTAATCCTAAATGGAAGAAGAAATTGCTTTTTGGAATATTTGGTGTAATTTGTTGCAGGCGGCATGTTAGATAGCACTTTCTGAAGATGATGGAAGACATTAATTGATTTTGTAGTTCAATGACACTAGGGTAAGTGATTCAATCACACAGCTTGGCTTTGAGACTTGTTTTCGTTTTTCTTCTTTTTGATTTGAAAGGTGTATATCAAATATGTAGGAGGCATTTGATGGGAGAAACATACCATGCAACACATAATTAGTATGATGAATGTATCAGCCAGTGTCTGCCTTTGGTTCACTTACAGGATTTTAGAGTAAGTAAGTGCATTTGTGCCCTGGGAGGAAAAGTACAGTGTAGATGAGAGAGGGAGAGAAGAATAAATAAAAATGTTCTTCAGTGTAAAGGTGTGCTGGTTTTGGCTGGGATAGAGGTCATTTTCTTCATAGTAGCCAGTATGGGGCTATGTCTTGGATTTGTGCTGAAAACAGTGTTGATAACACCGGGATGCTTTCGCTACTGCTGAGCAGTGCTCACACAGAGCCAAGGCCTTTGCTGCTCCTCACACCACCCCACCAGTGAGAAGGCTGGGGGTGCACAAGGAGTTGGGAGGGGACACAGACAGGACAGCTGACCCCAGCTGACCACAGGGATATTCCATACCATATGATGTCATGCTCAACAGGGAGGAGAAGAAGGAAGGGGGGGACATTCGGAGTGATGGCATTTGTCTTCCTAAGTAACTGTTACACGTGGTGGAGCCCTGCTGTCCTGGGGATGGCTGAAGACCTGCCTGCCCATGGGAAGTGGTGAATGAATTCCTTGGTTTGATTTGCTTCATGTGTGGCTTTTGCTTTCCCTATTAAACTTTATCTCAACCCATGGGTTTTCTCACTTTTACCCTTCTGATTCTCTCCCCCGTCCATCAGGGTAGAGTGAGCAAGCGGCTGCGTGGTGCTTAGTTGTCGGCTGGGGTTAAACCACGACAAAAGGGTTAGTTGGAAAGTAACACTTAGGTATTATAAAATGAAGACCAGTTTGTTTTCTGAGCAGTGTTAGTATAAGCATTGTTTATCAACCAGTAGCTGATATCACATATTATCCAAATGGTACATGTAATAACTCATTTGAGATTGAATAACTGTTTAAGATGTTATATATTCTGCAAACAAATACCAAATTTTTCTTGCCTAGAAATTCAGTCCCAGCAACTTGTGGTCTAGTGGAGAATGAATAAACTCATTATATCAGCCCCTTTTCCCTTCTGTCCTTTTGTCTCACAAACATGCAAGTTAACTACACTGTACTGAAGGCAGTGCTGTGGCCTGATTCTTGGGGAAGCAGGGGTGGCTTATTTCTAGCTGGTTTTAAAGAACGTCTTCTGCTGTGTGTTGTGACATTTAGCCAATACATATAGTCCCTTCATCCCTGCTCCTATATTGAAAGGAAAACCCCCTTGTGTTCTGTAGATACAATTCTTGTAAGAGAGGTGGAGGAGAAAAAACCCATACTAATTTCCTTGTTAGTGTTCCTTCAAATTCTAGTAAATAACATGGGGCTATTAAAAGAAAAAAAGAAAATAATCCTGTTGGTTCCTCCCAACTACACATATATTAGCAAGGAAAGTTAAAATAAAGCCAAGTGTTGCTGAAACTAATCATTCTATAATGGAATAATCAAGATAAGATGGCTTTGCAAGTCTGTTCCCTCCCACTTCAAACCTGTACACGGTTTAATTTTGACAGACTGTATTTAAGTTGATTAGAGAAGAGTCCTTTTCTGCATTTGTAATACGCTTCATGGCCAGTTCTGCAGTAAGCTTGTGCAGTCCTTGAATTTTTGCTTTGTTTCATTCTTTCCAGACTTACATAGTTGTAAGTCTGTGCACTTATACTGAATTTATTCCTGACAGAGTCACTGTGAATGGTATTGTACAAACTTTGATTTTAACTGTGTCTTGGACCTCTGGCTTTAAAGCGTATTTCTTATCACAGACAGTAATAGGATCTAGCTGTAAAACTAAGTTCTGGTTATATACTGATACTTCTCCAACATTGCATGTTTCAATGCAATTTCTATTTTATCTCATCTCTAGTAAGAAAAATACTTCTTATTGACAACTCATCCCTACTTGGGGGTACTGGCAGGTGAAAAGCTGGACATGAGCCGGCAGTGTGCACCTGCAGCCCAGAAAGCCAACCGTGTCCTGGGCTGCATCAAAAGAGGCGTGACCCGCAGGTCGAGGGAGGTGATCCTGCCCCTCTACTCCGCTCTGGTGAGACCCCACCTGGAGTATTGCGTCCAGCTCTGGGGGCCCCAGTACAGGAGAGACATGGAGCTGTTGGAGTGAGTCCAGAGGAGGGCCACGAAGCTGATCAGAGGGCTGGAGCACCTCTCCTATGAGGACAGGCTGAGAGAGTTGGGGTTGTTCAGCCTGGAGAAGAGAAGGCTCCAGGGAGATCTAATTGCGGCCTTCCAGTACCTGAAGGGGCCTACAGGAAAGCTGGTGAGGGACTGTTTATCAGGGAGTGTAGTGACAGGACAAGGGGTAATGGGTTCAAGCTGAAGGAGGGTGGATTTAGATTAGATGTTAGGAAGAAATTGTTTACTGTGAGAGTGGTGAGGCACTGGAACAGGTTGCCCAGAGAGGTTGTGGATGCCCCCTCCCTGGAAGTGTTCAAGGCCAGGTTGGATGGGGCTCTGAGATACCTGGTCTGCTGGAGGGTGTCCCTGCTCATTGCAGGGGGATTGGACTATATGACCTTTAAAGGTTCCTTGCAACCCAAACTATCATTCTGTGATTCTATTACTAAAAAGTTTAAAAGCTAAGAAAAACTGGCAATCAGGAGACTTCAGTGTCAGAGAAGGCTTTTTAAGAAATATTGTGGTTGATAAGGAAAATTATTATAATTGTAAGACAGGGAAGGGTGAGTGGAAATGGAAATGATAGGAGTGATAAATCTAAGCAAATGTGGCAGCACAGATAAAATCACCTGTTGTTTTAAAGTAGGAGATTTAGCTATGATCTGTAAAGAGCAAGTTTATATAACCATAGTTACTTCTCAGGACAAGACTCAAGAAGGAAGTGTGACAGATAGCTAGGAGCTATGCTATCAAAGGCTTTTAACAAAAAATAACTTTAACAATATAAAGTTAATCTACCACCTTCTAGGCAGCCAGCCTGAAAGACAGGCATGATGATTGAACATTTTTTTCAAGCCAGCATGTTATATTTTGTACTAGCTATAAAAACTACTGTAAAGCTGCCAACAGTCACCTCTGGCAGGAAATTGCAATACTCAAGCATTTTAGTTATACACATGCATGTTTTTCTCACAAAGTCATCAAGATATAAAAATAAGAATTCTGTGACTGAAGAAATCGCCCTCATGCTTTTTAATATATACAGTTTTCCATGACAGCCAACAATGATTCAGTTAGAAAATATATTCTTGTTTGAAAAGCCTGGATATCTGAAATTAAAACACTTCATACAGGTAAGTCAGTTTTGGTTTTTTAAAAATATCTTTGAAATACAATTTATTTTTATATTCATAGGTGGGAATTCAACTCAAATTAAAAGAACTTAGCATTACTAAAATAAACGTCTTCAATATTAGTGATCTTTAGAATCCTTTTTCATAAAGATTCCTGAGGTTGTTTTACTTTCATCCTGACTGTGAATGGGGAAATATTTTGCTATTTCAAACTGCTACAGACAAAGGAAAACATTTTCAAAATGTACTTGATATATGTTAGAAATAGTGTCAAGATTCTTAATCCGACACTCTTTTTCCCATGTCCCTTCAGTGTCCATGAAGGAATAGTATCAGTAGCTGAAGTGCTGATAAGGAATAACTAACTGTAAATCATACTATGCTTTAGCAATACATCTGTTTTCACAACTTTCAGTGGATCTAGCTAATAACATTGTTCCAATATACTTCCATAGT
The DNA here is from genome assembly GCF_028858705.1 of Grus americana. Taxonomy (NCBI): domain Eukaryota; kingdom Metazoa; phylum Chordata; class Aves; order Gruiformes; family Gruidae; genus Grus; species Grus americana. Next base: position 84,017,451 of record NC_072853.1, on the reverse strand, counting down.
TGAGAACAAATTTGAAGGGTTTAAGAGAAAGGGAGATTGAATCTCCCCCATGTCTGGGAGCAAACTTTATTTAATTTTTCTACTGAGCAGAAAATAATGAAATTGGACAGAAGTAAAACCAGCCCCATTTGTATTTTGTTGCTATGGTTTAAGGAACAGGAATTAATTATTTCCTAAGGGAGAGCTATGGTTATAGTTGTGAAAAGCTACTGAGAAATATAGCATGTTTCACATGGACAACTGTTCAAATGAAAAAGAAGTTGGAGATCGTATCTGAAACTAGCAACAGCTTCTTTTTGAATGAGTAAAATCCAGAACTACATGACACCGAGAATGATATATTTTAGCCAAAAAGTGGGATTTGTAACAACTTTATCAACAGAAGCCTATGACTTAAAAATCATATTTTTAAGTCATATATCATATGGGCTGTTTCCCATCAGATTGTAAATACGTTATAGCAATGTGATGCACAATTCATACACATTTGCATCAAAAATGAACATAAAACTTCACAGGTTAAGGCTGTCCTTTCCCTTTAATTTATTGTCAGAAATTTTATTGCAGCACATACTGTATAAAGCATAAGACTGGGCATTTCAGAATTTCATGTGGGGTTTTTTGTTTGTTTGTTTCTTTGTTTGTTTGTTTTTTAATCTTTAATCTTTGCAGTATCCCCTTGAAATAGGCCATTATTTTTCAAAACATTTTATGGATGAATTGTTAGAGATAGACAAGTCCTTGAACTTGTATAATGCCAATTCAGTGTACAACACCCCTGACTCTCTGACTTTGTTTCCTAATTTTTTCCTCCTTAACTCAGAGATTTTGAATACATTTCTTTGAATTTATTCATCACTCATTTTATGTATTATCGTACATGAAATTGGGAAAGATAAAATGCCTGACAAATAATATGTGAACTCACTAATTAAAAACTGCTTACTTAGTAGGAGTAATCTGTCTGATCAAAATGAGCAACTTTACTGCTTATTTTAGTTTTCAGAGATTTGTACAGAATTTTACATTTTCTCAACCCAGTCAATACAAAATTTGTAACTGAAGTGTTTTCACTTTTAAGATGGACAGTATCAGCTTGCCAGTTCAGAGCACAAACCATTGTAGAGAAAGAACCATTTTGTCCTTTATATTGAAACAAATTGCAGTTGATTTGCTTCTTTTCTACAGTAAGTAGATCATCTTTTCTTTGGAAAATGCAGAATACTTGCAAACTGGACAGAACTTATCTACTGGGTGTGGGGGACTGTGCTAAAATTGTAACCGGGTTCTATTGTGGTTCAAGATTGTCTGTATGATCTAAACTCGAGGCTTAAAAAGAATAGTAAAATGATGTGATGGATGCAAGACAAGCTTAGGAACTGCAGTGTTGAACTGACACCCAACTCTCTTCTTTCATAGCACTGTTTAGCTGTGCTTCTTCTAAATAGCACAGAGTTTAGTAAAACAGAACTATACACAGAATAATTTCGGTTCAAAAAGACCTTTAAGATCATCGAGTCCATCCAGAAACCTAGCACTGCCAAGTCCACCAATAAACCATGGCCCTAAGCACCACATCTGTGCATCTTTAAAATACCTCCAGGGATGGTGACTCAACCACTTCCCTGGGCAGCCTGTTCCAGTGCTTGACAGCCCTTTCAATGAAGAAATTTTTCCTAATATCCAATCTAAACATCCCCTGGCACAACTGAGGGCCATTTCCTCTTGTCCTATCACTTGATGCTTGGGAGAAGAGACCAAAACCCACCTGGTACAACCTCCTTTCAGGCAGTTGTAGAGAGCAATAAGGTCTCCCCTCAGCCTCCTATTCCCCAGGCTAAACAACCCCAGTTCCCTCAGCCGCTCCTCTTAGGACTTGCTCTCTAGACCCTTCACCAGCTTCATTGTCCTTCTTTGGACACACTCCAGCACCTCAATGTCCTTCTTGTAGTGAGGGGCCCAAAACTGAACACAGCACTTGAGCTGTGGCCTCACCAGTGCCGAGTACAGGGGGACGATCACTTCCCTGGTCCTGCTGGCCACACCATTTCTGATACAAGCCAGGATGCTGTTGGCCTTCTTGGCCACCTGGGCACACTGCTGGCTCATATTCAGCCGGGTGTCGACCAACACCCCCAGGTCTTTTTCCACCAGGCAGCGGAAACCGTAGTACCAAACAAGAGTGTTATGGCTACAGTCATTCGAAACAATTTTTTTTTTTTTAAATTTACACATTGGAGGGATTGTTTTGGAAGCCTCAGACTAAGGTTTGTGTATAAAATTTTCAGTATTTCACTTACTGTGATATCTGTTGCAAAATAGTGATTATGACATTTTGCACATGAATTATGAGTGCCTTCAGAAATTTGCGGGAATGTAATTCCCCCAGTTTTAAAGACATGAGTAGGTGCTTTCTCTGAGAGTACTTCAGAGGAGTTATGCCTTTGAGGATTTCTTACTACTTATCATTTCGGACATACCTAAAGTTGAGCTCAGCTGCGCTGTTTTTTCATAAGTGTACAATTCAAGACATTGCATTTCCTTTACATATTTTGAATCACTGCAGAGATGAATAGAGACAATGGCACCAAGCCATAATTGTGCATTAAACAAGTGATTGTCATTTCTAGTTGAGTTCCTTATTCATTTATACATGTAAACATAGTCATATGGTATATACCAGAGAAAACATATCGTTTAGCTTTGAAAAATGTGGTGACTCCCCCTTCCCTTCCCTTCCCTTCCCTTCCCTTCCCTTCCCTTCCCTTCCCTTCCCTTCCCTTCCCTTCCCTTCCCTTCCCTTCCCTTCCCTTCCCTTCCCTTCCCTTCCCTTCCCTTCCCTTCCCTTCCCTTCCCTTCCCTTCCCTTCCCTTCCCTTCCCTTCCCTTCCCTTCCCTTCCCTTCCCTTCCCTTCCCTTCCCTCCAGAATTCCTTGCTGAAGTCAGTTTATTTAACCAGAATTTGGGTTCATTCTTCTAGCTCTGCAAATACTCTTTTTATGTGGGGCAATAATATGCTAGCTGCACAGGAGAAATATATACCAAACACAAATGTTGCATTCAAGTAGAGGATTGTAAGTGATGACTGAAAATCCATTATTCTTTCAGTGTTTTGCCATTTGACAGCTTTGCATCTGCATGTACTTGTTTGAATTATCTCTGCATTATAATCAGCATCTCAGTCTTTTAGGTGGCGAATGCACCTAATGGTCTGGAAAATGATTTCAGTGTTGCTCAACAGCTGTATGTGAGAATGTAGTGTGTGGTACAGTAAACTCTCGTCAGTTAACAGCACTGTGAAAAGGGTGAAATATAGTTATAGCTGGCACACTGCAAAATAAGATATCAAATTAGCCTTCTCATTAAATCATTAAGAAAAAAAGGAGGATGGTACTATCCTACGATAGCATGTTTGTACATAAATTTATTAAGGTATTTGTCTTAAACTTGGGTTCTGATTATAAATGATCTGACTGAAGCTCTACTTAAATAAAAAATAAAGAAATAAACGTAAACAAAAAAAAATGTTTCTAGGTAGTGATTTGTATTCTGGCCCATCTGTATCTCACTAAATTTCGGTTTTAAGGAAAATAGAACAAGCAGCAATGAATTTGTACTGTAGCTAGAAAAGTTCAGGCTAGTCATTAGGGGAAATTGTAATGGGATTGTTGAAGGACTGGAATAGGCTGCCTGGTTAAGAAATGCCAACTTTTTTATGGATGTCTTTAAAATATGTCAGACCAACGTGTGTCAATAATGTTTCGAATATAGTTTATCCTTCCTTAGGACAGGAAGACTTGTTTGTCTGTGTTTCTTTTACTTTATATTTGGGCAGATCCATTTATGGCAGTAAGACTTGGTGTTTGAAACTAATACTCTTGTAGATTATATCCATGTAGAGATTAAAGAATAATTCAGACCGGTAAATGTGTTGGAGTGGGGATGATAGAGACTATATTATTTTCATTGCTGCCACAGTGATTTTCATGGTGGAATACTCATTCCTTAGCTCACAGGAAAAGTGATTTTTTTTTTTTTCTGGAAAATGTATTCTATTCCTTTAAAAAATGTGAAATTCAAAGTTTTGTGTTTTTTTAAATCTGTTACATAGCAGACAGAAAATAACCCAGAGCTGATGAGGTGACTGAATGAGTGTTCTCTTGAGATGCAGGATTAGCCTAGCCTGGAATGAACATGCTTGCTCCTGAGCTGTCCTTGGATGAATGGACTGAGTGAATTGCTGGGAAAAATAGGTAAAGAACAAAACATAGTAACACTAGGAGACAGTAAACACAGAGTTCACTCAGTGGAGGAAGGGGTCTCATGTTTCCATCTGACATTTCCAGAAATATATATACATCTGTGTCAGGCACCTACATATACAAACCGTAGTTTTCCTGAGCACAGTCAATAAGTTCATTACTTTCAGGATGCACCAAACTATGGAGCATGTAAAGAATGGAAGTGGCAGGTCTGTTTACTCCCTGGATGCATGAAACTGGCTGTATAGGTACTTGTCATCTATGGAGTACATCCGTAGTAAATCCAAAGCAGGATGTGTGGGACATCCCATTGGAAGCATCAGCTGGTTAGATTTTCGGTGTATCTGGAAAACACTCAGAATTCTTAAAGCCTGTCTGAATAAAATTTCAGACAGGTATGCAGAACATACCTGGAAGAAAAAAACAGGATGGATGGCAGCCCTGATTAGAAATCTGTTCCTTTTTTTCCTACGTTTTTGGTTTAGTCTTGCAGCATTGTTTTCAGTGTAAGATTCTCATTTATGTTAATTTGAAAATTGGCAGCTAGAATATCATATGATAAATGTATTCCTTTCATGATCCTTCTTTCCACAATTCAAAAGGAGGGAGGAAGGAATTGAACATAGGCATACACATATATGCGCATACACAGTGTGAAAGGAGGATGCAATATCCTTCTCATATTTTCTTCCTCTTTTCCTTTTTTTGGATGAGTCCATCTTTTTGGATGTTATTGCTAACTCTTGCATTGTATGCTATACCCAGTATTCCTGTTGCTCAAAGCAGCTCATTGAATCAAGCTTATTTTATTTTTCGTAAGCAGGGAAGTGGGAACATCACTGTGCTGCAAACTAAGATAGGTAACCACAGATGAAAACAAGAAGAGAAAGTGGTCCTTTTAACAATGCAGAAATATTCACAGTTGTTGACCTGGTGCAGTGTTTAAGCAACCTAAATACGAGTTCTTATGTGAAGACAAATCTATACTGAAGTGTTTCAGAATATTTCAGTGGTTTTCTTGAGATGTGCTGTGCTCCTGAATAAGCTGTTCACAGGTGACCCTCTATTATTTAGAATTGCTCAGGGTAGAGCTGAAGGACATTGAAAGTTGGTGGAAATTCTTAACTATTTGCATAAGCACTTCTAGAACATCAGACAGCATCATTTGGTTGGTATTGCCCATTAAAATATATGCATAGTGTAATGAAGTATTATTTTATTTTCCATTTTGCACCATTAAAAATAGACCATATTTCCTCCGAGAAAGTGTAGCCTTAATAATGAGACACAAGTCAAAAAACTGTTGCATAGCTTCCAGACTTAAAGTTATAATTGCAGGGCTGGCAGTTTAAAAAAATATTTTACTGAAAGAAGAATAATACAGAAGTTACTGACACAATTCTGTGATACAAGTTTTCTGAAGTCCCTTTCCAAAGGAATAGAATGTATCTATATGGAGTACTTGTCAAGCAGGTCTCAGTTTGCCTTCAGTTTTCAAGTGTGCAGCGTTTGCATTTTTTGCTGTTTAGTGCCTGCACTGCTATACCGAGTATTGTCAGACTGCATGACTACCACAGTCGTTAAGGTTTCTCCTAACCGTTTCAAGCAATTAGTTTTGAAGACTTTTGAAAATAAAATTACATAGGATGCATCTTTACATTACAATCCTTCTGAAATTATCTATAATATTTGTTGTATTTCATGTTGGGGGTTCTCTTTTGATGCCCAACTGTTGGGAATTGTGCTTGTTCTCCAAGTACACAATGAGAAATTATAAGATTGGCATGCTTTTGCATAAGGAGCTTGTGTTTAATGTTAGAGACCACAAGGGTCCTTCCATGAAGAGCAATCTTTAGAGGCAGGTAATCTTTACATTATTACGTTCTGCACTGGCAATAGCTAGACAATCAGAACATCGTTGTCAGGAGAGGTAAGGCTGGAAATAGCTTAATGGGAAGATTCGCTAGGGCTCTGAAACATTTCTGAAAGCAAAATTGGAAGTTCTGGCTGTTGGTTACAGAGGAGTATTGGAAAAATAGTTTGTGTGTGTAACTTTGATGTTTTTGGAAACAGATAGCCGTGCATCTACAGGTAATTAGGAAATGTTCTTCTACTTCTCTGTAGTATGACATGGAGAAACAGGACTCCAGTCTGTGGATCGCTGCTCATGGAAGAACTAAAATAAAGCTCTGGAATTCAGCCTTTAAGTTATTATATGCTGGTGGAGAAAAATTTAAACTCTTTTTGTAGTTTGAGAGAAGGTTATGTGCTTCATATATTTTTTTATCGTTTGCTCAGTATGATGTCCCTTTGAATACTGCACTCAGTAAAGTAAGTAAACAGATCTATAATTACCAAAACGCTCTTTGTGCCTTTATAGAATATGGATATAATTCATAAATCCCAGGTGCTGACAAGTTAGTCTTTTTATATGCTTTTATAATAACAATAGTCTTACAAAAGAAAATGAAAATTTCCATTTTGACAGATTTATGAATTTATGGTGTTTATGCAGGACTGTCATACACAGACATGTCTTCAGTCCTTCACTAGAAATAACTTTCAAAAATGTCTCTAGGAACACTTATGTGGAATTAGGACAACTTTAAAAAGGATTGCTTCTGTGTTAGATATGTAAAGCTCAAATAAATATTGAGAACGTGTAAAATGCACAGAGCTATAACCACAGATTTTGCAAGGGAAGACATTGTGTGTCTCTGGACAAGCGTAGCACTTTTCCTGAAATCAAGATGTAATGGAATTCTATGTATGAACTGCGGCAGTCAGTCTCTGAGCAGCATCTTTCTAGAGCTTGAAAATGCAAACGGAGGATAGCTATGCATCAAAGGGGTTACTCTGGAGTCAGCTGGCCTGGGCTGCTTTCTATTCATCGCTACGTATTTGCCGTGCAGCATGACTGTACTGCACATAAAAACTGGAAGGAGCTCTGGGCAGAGGCACGTGCAGCGCAGAGTCAGTTCATCCAGTGGTCTGTGAAGCACTAGGTCTGTCGTGGGCATCCAGTCAGGCCCCAGGACAGGGGAGTCCCGGTTTATGTTTCTCATCTGGCACTGATGGGGAAGGTGGACTAACTGCCAAATGATAGACCACCACTGGTCTGTTTGGACTGTGGTCCTAAATGTTCTGCTAACCATTTGGTCAGTATTATTTATATAGTTATAAATTATCTATAGTTAACAAGTGGTAACATTATCCAAGATATGACATAATAAATGATGGAATCCCTGTTTCTCCCATTTTCTACTGCAGGGTTTAGCAAGGCTAATCACTTTCCCCTGTTTTACACAGCAAGACTGAATCTTTAAACATGTCCCTTTTATTCTTCAGAAAATCAGGTTTTTAGATGCAAGAAACTAATGGTGAAGTCAATACTTTGCCCAGTGTTAGGTATGATTTCTCGGGGATAAGTGGGCACACTTAATTGCAAGCCACGTTTTTAAATGACTGTTTCAGGCTTTTATGTTTGAAAATTACATCTTTTATCTATATTGTCTTGCTGTCATGTAAAGAAAACTATTTTGTGAGGGCTTTTTTTTTGGGGGGGGGAATGAGACCAAAAATAGGAGATTTAATGCTCTGAGACAGCTTTTAGAAACTTTTAATATCTTGTTCTTGAAAAAAAAATTAATTTGTTCAAAGCAGAGTGATATAGCCATGTCCTTTGCAGACTATATATGTGTAAACCATTAAATTATCTTAAGATTCTGAGGATATGTGTGTCATTGTCCATTTGATAAATGACATCTTTTAAAAAGGGTAATAAAAGTCTGTTCTCCAATCTTTGTGTAAATGGCTTCTGCAACATAGTTCATAAAAAAACGCAAGTGATATTGTATTACTGTAATGGATCACGATGTGAAAGTTTTATGCATGTCAAAATATGTTTTTAAGGTTTAAGGTTCAGACTCAACAATCAGAATACAACTTCTTACTAAGTCTTTGAAAGTATTAAAAAACATTTATTAGGATAGTATATCCTCTGAGGTCAAGCTGGCAATTGTCCTATCTACAGGAAAATGTTCCTCACTAAAAGTGTTACAAGTGTACAATAAGTTCTGATCAAAATTAAGAAGATATTGTTCACATATATGGGCAACCTCTGCTGGTGTCAAAGCAGCTACTATGCACCATTGCCACTTTCTGGTCAATTATATATTGGAAGTTATTTTTTCTGACATATTTTGAGTAGCAAAGCCATAATATCATTTATACAAATACGAAATACCTTAAAATACACACGCTTCATTCTGATTTTCACTTTCCTGAGAGTTACAACAAATAAGTTGTGCAAATAACTGTTCTTGCTCCAGGAAATACATTGTTTTTTGTAGGTGTTTCCTGACTTAGACATTTAATTTTCAATGTTTGGGTTAATTTTTAATAGCTGAGCTTTAGGGAGTCAAAATTTTCTTTTGGTTACACTCCCACTGTTGGTTTACTTGCAGCTTGTCTCAGAAGATGCAGTTCTAAATTTCTCCATGAGTTTCATTAGCAGAAATACACTGCTTATAAAGTCTCTTTCTATAATTATTGCTGCTTGTATATTGGAGCATCGCTTTGTGCCTGTAGCAGATAGGGTTTCACTTGTATGCTGGGCTTTCTCCAGTAAGACAGGTAAAAGACTCTGGGCAGTCTAAAATTTAAACATTAAATAAGATGTAGGGTTGGAAGTAGAGGTAGACACATTTGAATTGAATTGCCTGTTCCTAAGAGGAAGCAAATGGCCCAAATAAGCATGCAGTCTGTGTTTCCTATTCCTGAGTTTAAAACATATTTACAAATATATATTTTACTCTTTAGCTGTGATTTTAGAAACATTATGGTATAAACAAAGTGTAATTATTGGCCAGATTCTCAGGAGCTGTAGCAGCAACCTTGATCATATGAGACAGTCTTCCCTCATGTGAGTTCCCTTCACCATTAACACCTGCAGAGCGAAAACTCATCAACTAGATTACTAGATTGACAACTTAGTCCTAATCGTGGTAAGAAGCTTTTTGCCTAAAAATAAAAGTTAAGATTCTTTACCAATGTAAATCAGCATAACTTCATTATCTTGATTTGAAGTATGTGGATTTATACCAGATCAAGATCAACAATGTGAGGTCCTGCTCACCTTCATCATGTATGTACTTTAAGATGATCTTAAGAAGAATGGACAAGAAAAACACTTGACAGTTCCAAACATGGCAAGCCATAATTGCTGCATTTTCTGCACAAGGAAGGCTCCTGTCCACTCTGATTAGGATTCTGTATGGCTGGCTGGCTCCTGATACCATGGATTTTTATAGGTTCTTGCCTGGTACATGAAATGCAACGCTCTCTTTTTATTTATATATCAGATATGGTATATGTAGGTACATGTAAATTGCTTTAGGTGTACTGTTTTGTATTACCTCAGGTCATTCTGGAGATTTAAAAAACTGAGCTATACATACAGAGAAATGCTTTCTATTGTAGATTAAATTTAGAGGAAAGACTTCCTCTACAGACATATACAAAAAACACTGGGCAAATAAATTTATGTGTTTCATTTGTTTAAGAAAAATGGTGAAAGAAATTAAGAGTGAAAACTGGTATATTGCTTTGAATGTCTGTTTTATTTTGTCATAATAATTAGAAATAGGGGATACTTTTATATAGCCCATGATGTAGTGTTCAAGAACAATTAGGTCAAGAGTAATAATTTAGCCTTGGGATAGATACTTAAACAAAGTGAAGAATTGGATTTTAAATAGACAGCCTACTTCCTTATGACCTTTTAAAAGCATTCTTACTCCTCCTAAATGTTAGCAGAAGAGTGAATCTTTTTTTTATTTATTTGTCATTCATATTCAAAAGCTACAGTATTAGTCAAATTTAAGGTCAACCATGTTAAGGAAGGCAGCCTAGCTTATTTTTATTGAAAGTTTATTTTCTTGCGATCGTTTCACAGCTTCATTTGAATAAGTTTGAATGAACCTTCACATCATTAGTTAAACCTACTTTTGGTAAACAATCATTGACTCTGTACTAAATTGTAAATCAAGGTAGCCCTATTATCTTTTGTCTGTGTTATCCTACTGTGGGTTTTTGATGGGAAATGGAGAAATTAGAAATAACTTTAGAAAATTCTATGTCCATTAAAAAGGACAGACAGACAGTATTGAAGTCCACGTTGTTAATTCATTCCAGGTCCTCCTGAGGCAAGTATTTGCACTAGATAGAACCCTAGAGATGGGAAAAAGCTCGCTGGCACTGCCATTGGTCTGTTTTCTTGCCCTGTGTAGGTCTCAGATTCGTTATCCAGACAAGTAAACTCATTGAAAAATATATTTTTAGGAAACTCTTATTTAAAAAAAAGGTAGGTGGAATTTTGCAAGCATTTTTATTTCATTTGTTACAATTTCCAAAATATCTATTTGTGAAAAAAGTCTATATTTCAACTCTTCATCTTTGGTCATGCTGTTTTTAAATACTGTCTTTCAGTAGTATCCTAAAATATTTTGGCATGTCATTCCAGTCAGTAAAAAATTCCTTGTGGGAATTTTCTAGAAGATTTAAACAAGTAATGTTAGTTCTGTTCCAGTTTGAAATATTACAATATGTTATACTGCCAATGCATAACTGAATTGTATATAGGGTTGAAACACTTGAAAGATCCCAGTTAATGAAATTGGTGTGTTTTAAACTGAGCTTGAAAAGGTGCATTTGTACTTTTGTTATGCAACTATATAAATACTGCATTCATCAGAAGGGGTCATATAGATTGGTGTAGTTTATTAAGCTGGTTGCTGATTGATCAAGGAAATCCAGCTGTAAGTTCATAGGTTTCCTCATTTTCTCAGAGAAATAATTGAAACGTGAAGGTACAAAACAAAGACTATTCTTGCATTTTTCAGTGATTGTAGATGAGAATGGTAGGTAGGAAGAGGAAAAAGCATAGAAGAAGTTTGTAATATATGGTGTATAAAATTGTGATACTTGTGACTTGGTTCATAAAGTTGTATAACTTTCCTCACTGTGGGTGGGATCTGTGACAAAGTCCTGGCTTTTCCAGGGCTGATGACAGAAATGTATGTGGAGTTATTCCTAAGTAAGTCTTGCTCCAGTAAGAGCTTTTAAGATTCAGTGTTTGTATTTTCAAATTTGTTCTTTGTCTAAATTCAGAATAATTTCTAATGCAGACAAGCTTCAGTTTCAAATCAAGAGGTGTTCAATGCTAATACGTACAGCAGAGGCTGACGACCTTGCAGAATAATGTCTTCAGTCAAATCAAAAAGAGAAACAACTTTATAAAATTGTATCCTGTCATGAAGTGGTCATATTTTATGTTTTGTGTGACCTTATTGTGATGCTTTTTAATTTATCGTGGTATGAGGGTGCCTCTTTTCAACAAGCTACACCACAAATTCAGTAGTCATTTTCTTGATAGCAGCGTGCCTGTAACAATGGAACAACACAGACTTCTGTTTTCAGCCAACTGTAAGATTTATTGTACCTCTAGGTAGAGATTTATCTTTTCTCTGACTAGATCAATATCTAATTCTCAGGTCAATAAATCCTGATTGAATCTCAACAGAAGTCAGTAGCTACCTATTATGTCACCTAATAGACAAAGATTTTGTGAGTGTTGGGTCTAAGAAAGAAAATAACATTTGTGAATGCACATATCAGAAGTTTTATTATAGGATTTCTTTAAATTTTATCTATATAACATCATCATCTTTTTTTGTTTGCATCAGAAAGTTATGAAAACTGTGGTACACTTAATGCTAGCACAGACACATTTTCCACATTCAAAAATATCTATTTGTGATCTACGGTGGTTCCTTAGTCAGTGTTCTGTTTCTCCAGAATGCAGTTCTTAGACATTTTTTCTCCTATGTGGTGTTTGAACTAATATTTTTCATTGTGTGAATAGATTGGGATTTTTTACAAGTCCTAAGGTTTCAATGAATTTATAAATTTTTGTTGGTTAAAATGTTTTGGGGTTTTTTTGTTTTGTTTTGTTTTTCAGAAAATATTACAATAATATTTTCTTTCTAGGACTTTTCTTTGAAGGACCTGTAAGGAAACCAATTAATCAAATTTTTAAGGTAGTTGTTGTAACATATATACGTATACATATATTTACACTATGATATACTAAATCTAGCACTAAAGTACTTTCCAAAATGAAGAATTTTTGCTGGTGGTATTTTGCTGATTGTTAAATTTGATGGTTTTGCTTTGAACAGACATTAGCTTGCATGGCCACTACCGTAACATGTCAAGCAGAAATGGTTTCATTGTAATTCAAGTACCTAGGATACACGGAAGCAGTGTTTCACATTTCCATATTGACACCAGTCTCGTATTTCATTTGCACTTTACAAATAAGCATACTTAAATGCTGAGTAAGGTTGCGCTCTAAATGACTTATAACAATTATAAATTATGCTACACTGCTATAAGGTCCTTAACATGTTACGCACGGGTCAATGAAGCATTACGGTTAAGTGGAATGCTCATGGGTATGTAATGAGTAAGTAGCACAGGGAGAAAACACAACCACCATGTAAATGTTTGGTCTGTTGGCTAAGCAAGCTTTCTTACTAACAGATAATCTGAATTATATGTCCTGACCTTGTCTGTCAGTTGTAATTAAATTAGTCAGCACATGAAATATTGTCCAAATGTGAAATCTTTTCAAGATTGTATGTTACATTCAGTTTTTTAATTAGCCGGTCACCATTTTGACTCTATTTGAAAGTTTTTTTGTCATGCCAATATTCATTGTCTCTCTTCTTGTCCTTCTTATGAAGGTGATTAATTTGAAAAGAAAGCACAATATTATTCAACATAACAGTCAACTATCTTAATTATCTCCAAGTATTTTGATACTTTATCATGTATTCATTAAAGACAAAAAGGTTAAGTTGCATAAAAGTCTAATTTAATAATAGTAGATGAGAAATATTAAGTCAAGTCTGTGGCTCCATCTTTTATTTTTCTTTCCATTATGAAGGAAGTAATTAGGAGCTTTGGATTATGAGTGAAATATTAGCAGCTTTAACCTTCAGCTGTCTATTATTTTGTCATTTTCATTCACGCTATAGATTAAACACATTTATATGTAGGCCGAAAGGTTAGTAGCTTTACAAGAACCAGTGTTTGATATTGTCAGTCAGTACTATTTCTGTTTTGAGAGAGAGATATTTCCAAGCCTGTGAATATAAGTGGTTAATTTTTCAGATAGTTTTAAGCTCTTTCTTGTCAAATGGGATTTCCTTTGAGAAGATTCCTGTACTTAATTCCCGTCTGCTATGTTCAGAGGTTACTGAATGCATCCCCTTTTTACTTAATTGTTTTGTTCGTCTCATGCCATAAGGTTGTTCCTTCTCACCAAGGATTAAATACACCTATAAGAAGTTTATATCTGAAGAAATCACACCTAATGAGTAATTTCCTCCTTTCCAGCATTCTTTGCCCTTGCCTTATCTTTACACTCACATCGTTTTCTTGGTTCCTCTGCTTGCCTACCTGACAAGTAATCTGTAATAGAGAAGTCCTCAATATCTAAGCAGCATTAAGTTATCTGTTAGTCATGTATATCTGTATCTCAGTATGTTTCATAGCAATCTTGAACATAATACTTGAAGCATTTCATTATACGACCACCAGCCACTTGTTACCAGCTTGGAAGAAACAATTATCTCTCCCCCCCCGCCCCCCGGAGGGTACAGATTCTTGTTTGTTTTTTAAATACATTTTTAACTGAATTGTCAAAAAAGAAAAATAAATTTTCAACACAGCAGTAGCGTCATGCTTCTGTAGGCTTGCCTCATGCTGCTTTACCTGAGGCACGTGCCTACTGCATTAACAGGAACACATAACACATCAGAGTTTGACCAATGTATTGTTCAAGTTGGAGAGTCTGACCATTTAGCCCTGTTTGCTCATAACCATAGGTTTCTTCAGAACTATAGAAATGCCGCTAATTCAGGTTCAGTTCCAAGGAAATCATGAGTCAGTGCAAAACCACTGAAGTGTCTTCTGTTATAAATTGCATTATTTCATCATGCACACTTATGCAGAGAACTAGTATATATTGGCATGTTGCTACTAGACACAAGAATATTTTTATTCAAGTCAAAGTCTGTCCTTAACGGTTTCTTCTACTCCTCCATTCCTCATCTCCAAGAGTTTTGTGTGGAAAAAAATGAAATATTCAATAATAGAGAAGGAGTTTTAGGAGAGGTCAAAATCACTCAGATAGGGGATTTGCTTGAAAGAATGTTTAGCTCTATTTTGTGGTCTGAAAATTCAGAGGAACTTATGTGCAATTTATACTTCAAAAGAAACAACTTCCACATTTTCAGGACATAACATATTGATAAACGATTTCTGAAAATGGAGGAATTAGCCCCTTTGTGAACTCTTTTCAGAGTCTGCACATCAAAAAAAATGACAGAACTTTCCTATTTTTCACACTGAAACATTGACTCTTCTAGAAACAGGATTAGATTAATGGGGAACTATAATTATTGTCCAGTCCCAGGACTAGGAAGGGTGATAGATTCTCCCTGAATATGGAAGTAGATAAGGAAATTTGCAGAATGTAAATGTCAGTTTTCTGAAAGGCCAGGCAAACTGAAATCTGTAACATGAGGCCAGCAAATTTAGGCAAAAAGAAAAAAGAAAAATAGAGGAACTGAGAAAGGATTTAGCCAGTAAAAAAAGAGAAATAGCAATAATGCCTTTCCATGTGTTTTTCTGGAAAGTAGGTCATGGTAAAGAAACCCGATTTCTTTGTTTTATGAAATGGCAAGTTATACGGAAAAAGATAACTGCCATGTCACATGCCATTCTAGTTAAATGGATAGCAGCAAGTAGTAGTAAGAAAGCACATATTAAATGGCTATGACCTGGCTACCTGGGAGGTAACAAAAAGTTTTCATCAAGGCAGAATCATCATGAAAGGAAGAGAATCCACCAGGGCTCTACAGGGATTGGTGTAAGACCAACTCTATTCAGCTTTTTTCTGTGTGGATTAAAAGTAAACATAAGACTACTGCTGATAAAATTTTTGGATGACACAAAAATGGCAGAATGATGAATGAAGATGAGAACAGTGCATTCTGTCAAAATAACCCAGATTGTTCGATAAGTCGTGCCACTCAATGCAATAAATGCAAAGTCCTGCAATTAGAATTGAGGAGGGTGGGACTGTATCCAGGAAAACCATAACTATGTAAACTAAGAGTAAAGCAGCTCAAAATAAGTTTCCAAAGTGAAAAAAAAAAAAAGCCCAATACAACCCTTAAATAGATTCGTTATCTGTTGTAAAAAGATTAGGAGAGTTAAATTTACATTAGAGGTTGGCACTGGGGGCGGAGCATTTTTGAAATATCAATATTAATTTCATTTGTCTTTTTTTACAAAATTTTGGAAAGCTGAAAAGAGCAAATAACTACGAGTGGGAGAAAAGACTTTAGAGTGAAAAGTTTTTTACTATTTAGTTTATCAGAAAGTTTAGCTCCATGAGAATATAGCAGTACCTTTCAAAGGAGAAATACTGGGAACTAATGGTCTGAAAGAGGGCAACAAGAGTCAATGGTTTGAAATTGAAAGTGCACACTACCAAATAAAGGGCAGACCTTTGACTCTATGATTAATGGCTGAAATATTCAGTCAAGGAAATATGTGATATTTTCTACCTCTTGATCACTTCAGTTCAAAATTACATGCTTTCAGGAGGATGTGCTTTAGCCAAAATCAAACTGCTAGGTTCAGTACAGCGTTAGTTCAGTTAATGGCCTGAGTTCTGTGGGAGGTCTGGTGGTCCCATCTCGCTTTTAACACTTAATACGTTAGGTAAGAATTCACCATTAAGCTTGAATATCTTAGTGTTTTGAAAGAATGTATTTTGACTGTGAATGCATCAGGTCGCATAAATTACACTAAAAATCTAAGCTGTACTTAGATTTCTTTCCAAGGTGAGGATTGTTGCTTTAAAAGAGTCTAAATTTTGAAGATTTGAATGATTACAAACATTTTACCTAATTAGGTGTTAAGCCATGTAATGTATTTGATAAAAAAGTAATAGATAGTAATTTGGGGGAAAAATATTGCTTTTTTAAATAGAAAAGAGCCAGGATTCTGGCTTCCAGCGACTCTGCTGCCCACCTCTTGGGCTGCCAAGTGGTGGCTGCCCCCCACTGACTTCTCTTAGAGAATCTGAAAATATTTTTGGAAGTTGAAGACCACTTGTTTTCTTATAGCCCAATTTATGCCTGTTTTGTATAGATGGTTTTGTAAGCTAGTTTCCTTTGACTAGAAAATATTTGAGGAATTGATGCTGTATGTCTTACTGGACCCAATTTGATCTAATGACTATTTTGCTTTGTAGTTACTATGACAGCAGCACCTCATTACGTTCCATTTCTGCTGTTTTCATCCTGTCTGTACTACAATCTACCAACTATTTCACTTACTCTCTGCTCTTCTCTGCTACTTTTAAACACAGAAAAAAGTATTTATACATAGTACTTAAAGTTGCTGCCATACAGCCTGCCAGATACCCCTGGAGTTGTGCATGTAAACTCAGATTTATGGTCCAACCTGCACAGAGGTCCTCAGACAGTAGAACCGTGTCTGTACAGCTCAACAGAACAAATGAAGACACCTGCACCTTTACAGCCGTACAGAGCCACACCAGGCATAGGTTTGTTAAAAGAGTTTGAGTTGCGATTAGATGAGATCTGCACCAAAAAAGTCAGTTTTGTTTAAATGCTAAATTATCTGAAAAGTTTGATGCAGATGTCTAGGCCAAAGTGAAAAGTTGATGTTCACAGGAATGACAACAATCACAGTGGAATAAACCAACAATCCACTACCACTAAATCCAGAAAATATCTGTTCCATAGCATAATGATTTGCAAATATCAGTAATCTGAAGACAATGGGACAAGTACAACACTTCAGTGGAAAAATATGGCTGATAAGAATGTCATGCTGATTAAACGAGCCCACATGAAACTGAGGGAAATGTACTTTAAAAAATTGTGAACGATACTAACTGAAACAGAGCTGGCAAACCTGGCATCCACATACATATGCTTGAACTGTTGGCAAAAGATAAAATGACGGCTTCCTGCTCAAATAGGGTGACCACTTGCGATGGTATTTCTATAACAGATACTGCTTTGTTTTGCAGCAATTGCATATGGAAGATTAGAATTTCTTGTCTGCTTTCTGGGAGGCAGCATG
Source organism: Grus americana (assembly GCF_028858705.1). Lineage (NCBI taxonomy): Eukaryota > Metazoa > Chordata > Aves > Gruiformes > Gruidae > Grus > Grus americana. The sequence continues at coordinate 83,999,936 of NC_072853.1, read as the reverse complement.
GCAGCAAATTATTAATTTAATTCATTTGAATATGCTTAGCATTATGAAAACAGTGGAAGATGCGATGATTACATTTGGCATCCATGCAATTGCCATATAAATCGGTGTATTTTCCACTCCCTCAGTGAAGCTTTTATCAGATACCTTAATTCAGGAGGCTTCAGCACAAGCCTTTTTCATTTTGTAAATTCAGGCTGTTACTCATCAAGATTTTTGAGAAGGCCTTATTTACTAATAATAAATAGAATAGATTTTTACCTTGTGAGTATCCATTGTAATATAACCAGTCTGGTTAATCCCTCCCTTCTTTTAATACCAAATTGTCCTGGTTTTGGTTGGGATAGAGTTTGGGATAGATTTCTTCCTATCAGCTGGTACAGTGCTGTGGTTTGGATTTAGGATGAGAATAATGTTGATAACACTGATATTTTTAGTTTTTGCCAAGCAGTCAGGGACTTTTCAGCTTCTCACACTGCCTTGCCAATGAGAAGGGGGGGCATCTAAGAAGCTGGGAGGGGACACAGCCAGGATAGGTGGCCCAAACTGACTAAAGGGATATTCTATACCATATGACATCATGCTCAGTATATAACTGGGGGGTTGGCTAGGAGGCGGCGTGGCTCAGGAAATACCTGAGCAATGGCTTCGAGTGGTGAGCAATTGTGCTCTGTATCACTTTATTATTATTACTATTATTATTATTAATTATTATTATTATCTTCCTTTTATGCCCTATTAGACTGTCTTTATCTCAACCCGCAAGTTTTATTGTTTTTTCCTCTTTGATTCTCTCCCTCATCCCACCAAGGAGGAGGGAGTGAGCGAACGGCTATGTGGTTGTTTTAGCTGCCTGCCACATTAAACCACGACACAAATGAGAATTATTCTGACTTACTTATTTAAAAACTCTTACTATATTCTTTTTAAAATATACTTATTTTTCAGCAATTTCTATTTTATTACAACAGCTGTCTTTCAATGTTGGATTCATGTATTTTATTTCAATGATAATTTTCCTTAAGAAAGGGCATAGTATCTTTCAGTACTATAATCATGACCATAGAAGAAAATTGACCACTAATTCTCATTTATATAGTGCTTTGACTCTTAGCCATGAAGCGTCTTGTAAAGGAGCAAAATGTGTAATGTTAGTTATATACAGCAGATCTGACTCAAAGGCATAGATTAAAACCACTTATATTATAGAAGCATTCAGTATGTGGAGTATGACCATAATCTCAGTATTGCACATTTTGTTTACAGTTATAGTTTGAACTAAATCACAAATCCAAGTAAAGTCTATTGGGAGTTCTGAATTTGAAGTTTAGTTTGAAGTTTTAAGAAAAAAGAAATGCATCTACTGACTTGCACTTGCTCACTATTTGTATTAAAACACAAAACCCACAAAACCTGTACTTCTTTCTCTTAAAAGGGTTGTGTCTAATTCTTTCAAGGTAGAATAATACTAGATTTTGAAATGTATTTTAATATATATACAATATATTCAGAATATTAAGTTACAATAAAATAAGCTAACTACATACCGTAAAGCAAAACAGTGATAAAAATAGAGCTTTTATTCACAAAGCAAAAATAATATTAATGAAATTGCCATCTGAAAGTGTTCACTTCCCTCAGTAATTAGTAAAATAACATGTTTAATTATTAAATAAATATTTAAAATTATATTTGAACCAGTTAGTGGTTGTGATTATAACAAGGCAGATGTATAAGAAACTAGAACATAGGGGATCTAGTATGACCTATTGGACCTTCATAAAATCTCTAGTGACCAGGCCTGTTATCCAACAACAGGATGGAAATTTTCCAAAGAAAAAAAAATAGCTTGCCCATGAAAAACTAGTTTGTCATTAAAGTGGAGTTGTTCTGTTTGTTTTGTTGGGGTTTGTTGTTGTTTTGTTTTGGGGTTTTTTTCCCCCCACTAGATAGAAAACCGTTGAGCTCAAAATGCTAAAATGAACCACGGTTTATTCTGGGAAGGTTCCATTCACACATCGTGCAGGAGTAGGCTGTAAGATAAAGCTGACTAAAATTCTGCAGTGGTTACCGAATCTAAAATAAGTTCTTATTTTGTATAAGAAATAAGATAAATTATTTCAAGTGTAGCAGACTGTCAGGTAAGTACATAGTTAAATATTTTGGTAAATGCATAGTTAGGCACTTGGCTGTGGCAGATCTTTTCTTAATAATTGTCTGCACTTGAATTAAAAAAAATCTTGATTTTTACAGTGTCAGTTACAGTTGAGCCTTCTGTTGTAGCTCTTCTTACATGCAAGTAAGATGGTTCTTCACAGAATGCTAAAAAAGACAACATAACACATTGTCAGATGTTGCAGAGCATGGAAGTATCTTAAAGAAAACTTGGGGGAAAAAAAAAAGAAATTGACTGCAGTTCAGTATCAGGAATGAATTTAGAGAACCTGAGTGGAGAAGGAAGTAAAAATTGCCAAAAATAAACTTATTTTCAGGGCTTTCTCAAATCCAGAGACGTTGGGTAAAAGGAAAGAAAAGGAGCTATCCACAGGAGTAGACATACCAGTCTTTCATCTCAATGTTTTTCTCAGTTTTGTCTGATGTTTTGAGGATAAATGCAGGACCGTCATGACGAAATTTCCTGATTGCGAAGAGTTCTGAGGAATGGTCAGTATAGAAGAAGCAGCTTTTATCTTTGAGGGCAAGAGCAAGAAGAACATCATGAAATTTAATAGGATTAGATAGTAAAGGCCATGTTGCAGGACTAATTATTATAAGACTATCTGCATGATGCTCTTAGTCATGTTGTTTAGTTAGTCCTGTGAGGAGCAGGAAGTTGGACTCCATGATCCTTATGAGTCCCTTCCAACTCTATATATTCTGTGATTCTACAGTACCTTTTATCTCATTAATTTGCAAGTGTCTTTGGAGGAGAATGTCCTGGGTATATTAGTCACTCATAGATGAATCACCAGTGTGATGCAATCTGTAGGAAAAAAAAAAAAAAAGAAAAAAAGAAGTTGTAATTAGAAAAGGTGGTTATAGAATCTCATCTGGAATGTAGGTAGGTTTCTGGTCATATGTCGTCAAGGAGGATAAATTCAAATTGAAGAATGTGGTTTCCAAGACTGTAGAAATTGTCAGAGAAAAAAAAAAAATTGGTGTGATTTAGAGGTGAATAAATTTAGACAAGAAGTTAGAAGAAAAAGTGTATTCTGGGAGACCCTTTCATGTGGAAAAGAACATCACACATTTTAAGATGGAAATAGGTATGACTAAACTCAGAAGGCCAGAGGTCCAGAGCTGTGTGTCTTTCTCAACTCCATTCCAATAGATCTAAACCTCCACATGTTGTACGTGATTTTTGACATAGCAGTCATATTTCTGTAAAAATTCTTCGCTTAATACGAGAAACAGGGTGGGGGGTCTCCATAATGGTATCTACATCTTGCATTTTTTTTCTTGCTTTCCTTTCTTAGTAAAGATGAATAAATATTGGAAACATAATTGAAAAGTACTCCATTAACAGGGTCGCAGTGCTGCCTAACAAATATGAGGCAAAATTAAGTCTATGTTTAAATTTAAAAAGCCTTTGACAGTTTTCTTTTTCAGTTTCTTTCCTCACCATTTTAGACAGGAGATGTCTTCCTTAATATGAACTTCTTGCCTTCTTGTGGGACGTATAGGAGCCCCTGCCAAGTATGCTGAAGATACTCAGGGGCAATTCCTACTTTAAAAGGAACTGCTGGAGCATTTCATATTATCTCATTGGAAAAGACAACCAAGAAACTTCTTACACCTTTTGGGCTTATTAGAGAAATTTGAAATTATGTATGATTTTAGTGCTATACCCAGAACAGTTGGTGGAGCTGCTCGTGACAAGAATAGAGCATTGGGGTCCTCACAGTAGTTACGTACCTCATACTGATGATATAATTTTAGTATATATGTATGTATGTATGGTATGTATGTTTACGCAACCAAGAAAAGAGAGAGAACTAAATCTGTCCTCCAACATATCCCAAGCTTAACACCAATTTTCTTATTCTAAGCTTTGGATACAAGTTTTTGGAATTAAAAACTTGCCAATTTTCATTTACTCAGTTTTCAGAAAAGAGGAATCTGATGCAAGTGGGAGAGATCAAATGATTAGTCATCCACATATCCTTATTAACTCTCTACAAGCATTGATTCAGTACCATACCCCTTGAAGCAAAAAAGGAAGAGGAAAGAAATTGTAACTCAGAGGAATTTCTGTTTGTTTCAATTAGTTTAAAAATGTGACTAGTGTATTTATGAGGATTGTGCAGAAAACAGATGTTCCACTATGTAAAATTTGATGTCTTTCAAATTGAAATGGAAGGGTTGTTTTTTTTTTTAAAAATCCCGTAGTCCCTCCATGCATATACATAAACATTAAATGTTCCAATAAATTTGATTTCAATGTGAAAAAAAGGATCAATTTATTTGAAAAATTTCAAAGCAGAACATTTTTAATTTTAATACTTTTCTATCTACCTAGTTTTCAGTAAAATGAATTTTCAGAACAACAGTCCCAGATTTTGTGAACTATATTCATTTTGATGAAACTGCATATTTAACTTATAACAGTTCCTTTTATCCAAATCTCTCCATGCCTTTCTGTTATAGCATGTATAAATTGTGGTTAATTTCATATATCATGGTGAAATTTGTGAAAAAAGGTCTGTTTCTAACTGTATAATTTAAAGGAAAAAGCACTGATGAACCAAAACAGACTGGTATACTATTTTTAGCCAGCTTGTCCAGAATTTACACTTCTGATGAAAAGGAACTTACAGTGCAAAACTGTGTTAAAATAATTCTGAATCTTCATGGGTACTTTAAAAAATTATTCATTGTGGTAGTTCTACTTATTTATGTGTGATTTGTTTTCAGAATAGAATGCAAACAATGGTATAAACTACATGAAAATTTCCATTTCGTATGTAATAATGGCTAACTGGTTTTACTGAAGAAATGCAGAGAAAGTATTTTTAAAGTACAAGAAAAGCAGTGGTCTGGAAAAACATTTTTTGCATCATCTGGGACTGTGGGAATCAAAAACCTTGAGAATCATGCTGTACAGCAGGTTGTCTAGAAGAGCAAGGCTCTTCTTAAGTTCCTTTGTGTTAATGGATACTATATGTTTAAAATTTACCCAGAAGCAACATCTGATCATGCTATGGTACATTTTCTTTACTGTTACAACAGCCATTCAGTTTAAGAGTCCAAAACCAAGTTATGCTAAAAATTTAAGGTTTTGAAAATTTAGTGTTGATAAATTTAACATTTCACACATTTCTTTCTTTATTTCTACGTAACTCACTCCAGTCTGTCATTATCTTTTATGTGCTGGTGAGCTCAGACCTGGACCCAGCACTCCAGGTGTGGGCTCACCAGTGGTGAGCAGAGGAGAAAGATGCCCTCCCTTGACCTGCTGGCAGCGCTTTTCGTAGTGCAGCCTGGGATGCTGTTGGCCCTCTTTGCTGCAAGGGCACGTTGCTGCTGCATGTCCAACTTGAGGACACCCTAGAACTTTTTTTCTGAAAAGCTGCTTCCCAGCTAATCTGTCCACAGCATGTAACGGTTCCCTGGCACAGGACTCGACATTTCCCTTTATTGAACTCCATGAGGTTTCTGTCAGTCCGTGATCAAAGCAATTAGCAGGGCCTAATTTACAGGCATCATCGTAAGTGAAAAATGTCCCATAACTGTAACTGAGCCCACAGAGTTGACTGTTCTTCCTTTGGTGTAATCTTTGCTTGCACATGTGTAATTGACTAAATGTTTAAAAAATCTCTGATGGTGATGGATAAAAATAAATAGAATTTTAGGATCACTCGATTTTGGTTTTCTCTCTGTACTGTAGTAGAAACAATAGTAACTTATTTTTCACTTTACAGACAAGTATTACGTAAGTCACAATTATGAACATAAATGTATATGATTGACCTGTATCAAATAAAAAAGTATAGTTTTTTGAGATTTGTCAAATAAGAAAGTTTAGCTTTTGGGTAGTTTTAAGAGGTATGTCATATTTTAATTCAGAAACTAACTTTTCTTAAAAAGGAATTTGTGTCTTCTTCAGTGGGGTAAGAGTTCCCATTCATTCATATTTCTATTAAGTAGCTACTTAAACAATTATTATATATGAGAAAACACTGGAGTTTTGGCAATGTACCTTTTGGCTAGGAATATTATAGTAGTTGGATTAATTATTTATTAATATAATAGTTGTTTTAATATATATGATAATAATTTCTTCATATCCTCAAGTTGATTGTCTAGCAGCATCTGGCATTGTTTTTATATATATATATATATATGTATATAAGACACAAACAACTAAAGCCACCTTATTTTGATTGTAGAAAAGCTTTGCATTTCCAGAAAATCTTCCATGCTCTACCTTTCCTGAAAAGAAAGGTTATGCCCAGCCTTTCCTCTTGCTCAGACAAGCTAATCCTGATCTTTATTTTTTTTCTTTGTTTTCTTTCCATCACAGGAGTCATCAGGACTGCCTTGCACAACATGGACAGGGAAGCCAGAGAGCATTATTCCGTTGTCATTCAAGCCAAAGATATGGCTGGGCAGGTCGGAGGGCTGTCAGGGTCAACAACTGTAAATATCACACTCACTGATGTCAACGACAATCCACCCAGGTTTCCTCAGAGTATGTACAATTTCAGCATATAACTGATTTGAAAATCGTGTTGATTTTCAGTACAGTAAGACGCTATTGGTGAAATCCAATTAGTATTCAAATTCATGGGGAGAAGGCAGCTTGGGAAGTGTTTGGATTCACCAATATTTTTCAGTTTTCCAGTGTTTTCAGATGAAGGACAGAGATGGCATAGCTAAAATATTGAAACCAGTGAAGATTTCTTTCAGTTAAACACTGATTATGAGTGAGATGGGTGACAAAGGAATACTCTTGTCATACGTGGGTTATTCTCCAGTTCTTTTTGAATGAGTATTTCAATAACTGTGATTGTGATCCCACAAGTGAGTTATGTGGTAGACAACAACAAAAGGTAACAAATCAGAAGATTTAATCCAGCATGCCTTTGGCTGCTTCCGTACACCTCTATCAATTTTTTGCTTCTGTTTCTTTCTCTGTACTTTTAAGATCACTTTTTACATTGCAGATGGTCAACACCTAAGCTGTTTCTCGCTGTTGTTGAGCTATGGTGGAGTCTGCCTTCATCCCAGTTAAATGAATTGTCAATGTTGATGTCAAACTGAATGTTCTCACATGCATATATGAAAAGTGTATGCTAGAATACTCTTTGAATATCTTAATATGACCACTAATAGGAAGTTCATTTCTGTCCAACTCACTGGGTGCACATTGATCTGACATAGCAGCTGGAGTGTTGTAGGAATTCTTAATTCAGTTGACAATTTATTTAAAAGTCTTCTGGAATGTAATTGCATATCTAAACCTGCTTTCCTTTGCAGATTGGCTCAAGGCCAATAAGAATATTGTAATCTGGACTCAGACATTGCGTGAGCCCTTGTAGAACATAATAGACTGGTAGCTATAGGTACATCCACCGGGAAATGCATAAACCTGTTTGAATGAGAGGATTTATAAACAATAATAGAGATCACGAAGCTCCAGGGAAAAACAAAGCTCCCTGGCAATACACATTATGTAAAATCTGGTCAAGCAGTAAGAAGGCTCATTAAAAGTGGTGTAGAAATGAATATTTTTTCTGTGCCTCACAAACACATAAAAACATAAAGCCTTTGCAACACAGCCTTAAATAAAGTATATTTGGTTTTATGTTCCACAGAATTGTCATTGCATCCATCACTATTTAATACTTCCTAACTATCGGAAAGGCAAAAGGTAAGGCATATCTTTGAACAAATATAACATCTAACATAGTTAAAGTAGAAAAAATGTCCTCAGTTTCCTGAAAACTGAGAGACAAATGGATGCCTACATATCAAGTTTCAAGAATTGGCCTCTTTTTTTTGAATGGACGATTTTGGATATTAAATTGACTGGCAGGCAGAACTGTATGTTGGCACATATATTTCTTTATCCGTATTAACATTTTTTTCAGAAATGGAAGAAATATGTTCAGGTTATATTTTATACATTTTAAGAGATTCTAATAAATGCAAAAAATAACATTGCAAACTACAAAACATAATTTCACATTTAATGAAAATTCATTATTTAACAAAGCAAAATAAAAAATATATTTTAACATCATTTTTAACAGAAAATATTAATCCTAGAACAAGTCTTGTAGAATACAAAACATTTGCTTTACCTTTCCTTACACAGGATTTGTATACCACAGTTATGACTGTAACATTGCTTTTCACTCCTTTTCAACAAGTATAATTTAAACCCTTTGCAAAAGAACAGTAGTTATATGTTAGTAATACAGAACAAAAGTATAGACGATCTAAAATCAGGCCATCTTAGCTTCGTGAACTATTACAATAATACAGGAGTATTGCACTAAGAGGAATAACTTCATTGTTTATTTTTCTTCCCTGTTCTTTGTATGCCATGATTTTCAGTTAAATTTCTCTTCAATTTCCTTATTAGACGGAATGCTAAATGAGACTTACTGAGGCTTGTCACATTCAGAATTGAATTCAAGGGAAATGCTAACCAAAACTGCACATATCAGGTGTATAACCCTTGGGACAGGCTGAGCCTCAGCTAAACCACAGACTTTCTTTTGGTTAGTTTCCTTTTCTCCGTTACCATACTCGTGAGTTTTCAATCTGACTCTAACTGTACGAGTACTTTACTTGAGAACATGCTGGGAAGCACATCTGATTGATGCTGTTATTATTTGTTTTATTTAGAAATATGTTTTATTGTCTGTATTTAAAAGATCGTACCTTTCTGGCTTTGGTAGATCAGTGTTCATTAGAGATGCATATGGAGTAAGGTATGTAGGATTTATCCCTTTTAAAGATACACTTTAAAAATTTATTTAAAACTTAGAAATAGAGGTTGTAAATATATCTGCTTAAATTGATTTACTGTGTTTTTTTCTGCACTCGCTCTAAATGTAGCCAACTTTCTTTCAAAGAAATCATTAACAGAAGAGCTACAGTTTTCCAAAATATCAAAAAAGTCTAGGAGGAAGAATATGAAACATTACTGCATAATTTTATCAGTCTGATGGCTGCAGTTCTGAAATACATGGTAATAATAATCTCTGGTATAGGAAACATAGCTGAAAAAATCTGCTTGCAAAACATAGTAGTATATCTCAGAAGTTGGCAAGGGGCTGTGAATTCAGCAGGAGAATAACCTGAAACCTCAAATAGATTTTGCTTATCAATTACTTCAGTGCATCTTGTACAATACTGATTTCTTTTTCTTCATCACCACAAATTTCCTTTTTTTAGAGATTCCAGTTATAAATGAACTATCTATTTAATAAAAGCTGACAGACAATGCTGTGCATGGGAAGATTTTTGCTTTTCAATAATCAGCATCTCTCAGTTCTTGTTAGTTTTACAACTGATGGATCCACTTGGTTGATGGCTGAGGGCCTTAATTTCATAGTCATAAATTTATTTCAGTAATCTGATAGAAAATGTTCCATCTACTGATGACACTGTTATCAGTCTTGAGTTACATCAGAATTTTCTGTATAGTTTTCTTTCATTAATTCTCTCTGGTCTTGTTTAGGATGAATAGATTCTGCATGTTTTGCTTTGTTTAGGATGAATAGATTCTGATTGCATCAAGATCATCGCACTAGGCAGATGCTTCCACTGACATGTTTTGTACATCAAGTGCTAACAATTACACTCTGGACAGCATGTAGAAGATCTGTAGTTATTATGTGTAGAGTCTAATTGTACAAGGAAATTATTTCCCTGATATTCCATTTGTAGATTTTGTTATTTGATACATCTAGCTCAGTTCTTTAGGATAAAACAGAATTTAAATACAACTCATGGCTTAAAATACGTTTTATAAAGTTTGATTGTTGAAGATTGGTTGTTTCATGGCAGTATATAGACATAATGTGAAATTATCTATATGCATAATTAGTTTGGCCTCACTTTTTACAATGAAAAGTACACAGCCATGTTTAAATAGGAATGTTGTATGAAGATACTCCAGTTAATTCTGAAAAAGTAAGCTCACATCCCAGAAGTAGACATTAACTCTGTTCTGTGTTAGTAAGGTGTCTACTATCCAGCCTTATTAATATAACTGATTAGCTAATTAAGTGCAAAGATATCCGCTGGGTTGGGGGTTTTTTTGAAATTTATACTCCGATATGGTCTTTTCCATATCCCCTGTTCCACATAGTACCTCCAGTTCCTATAATCCCCATAGGTAACCGTCAGCATCCTCCCGCTCCCCAGTGCCATGCACTATAGACTGTCCCGCCCTCCTGCGGTGACTAGTCCAGAGCTATCTGCCTGCTGATTCACCGCTTGGCTGCTGCCAAATGCAATGAGTAAAGCAGAATTTTCTCTGATTTTCTTTTAGCAGGTCTTTCTCTTCTATTCAACCAATTGTTAAGAGGTTTGTAGAATTGTAATGTCTTTGAGGCCTCTGCCCTTTTGTTAGATTTGCCTGAAATTGGACAGGGGTTAAAAGTTACTGGAGACTACTGAATTAAAATGATTACGGAAGTTGTGTGTCCTCAGGAAACTCAGATTTAAAACAAAACAAGAAAAGGACTTGATAACTGGTTTGGCTTAAGATGGCTGATACCTGATCAACTGCACCTTTTTAAATTAGATTTTGTTCATACTTAGTAATCTAGTTTCCTGTTCATTCTGTTGTTTATGTGATGATGATGACTCCAGCAATGATCCAATGTCCAGGGAGTAGTAGGAAGCATTTCATTCCAGAAATTTTCTGCATTTAAATGTTGTTTATTTAATAAGATTTTTTTCATTATAACTGGAGGAATACCTTTTTCATTTTTCACACTATAACACTTACTACCTTTGTGACTATTCCCAATAGCTACTAGCTATAATATACTAAAGGTAAAATGTATTGCAATTGAATAGTCCCAAGTATCAGTTATTGCTGAAGAGGTGCTTAGTTTTTTTAGTAAATCATGCTAGAGGGACATGTAGAAACTTGATTTAAAGCCAGATTTGCACAGAACCCTAATATTTTGTTCTTCAGAAGTTATATTCCTGCATATAACTTTATTCCCTTTCTTCAAAAGTGAACTTACCATCCTGGAAACTTTATTTTGTTCTCATTTGTCTTATTCCTGAGTTCCTCATTTAAGTTTTTGGTACTACCATATTCACTGTTTGTTTCTGCAGGTAGTTCACAATTTAGGATATACTTTTCTAGAATTATAGTTTACATATTGCCAACTTTTTTATCATATATGTGTTCTAGGACGTCTAAAGAAATATAGATTATAATAATATTATTTGATTATTTTTTTCTATCTGTAAAATTTAGGGAGGATCATTCTTCCTTCGTAGTGGTAAGACAAAGTCAGCTTCAGAAGCAGCTCTTTGTACAAATAGTAGGCGGGATGAGCCTGATGTGCATGATCAATCTACTGAAAGGCAATTATTAATATCTCATTAAAAGATAATATGAGTAACATATATGTACATGCCAGGGGAAATGCCAGGAAATTAGATATTTCTAGGTGATAAGGAAATACAGCAGCCTATATTAATATATTTTATGTCCCAAACAGGTATTACTTAAAACTTAAATATAGCTTCTTTTTAGTACTGTTGTGAAATTGAGTCAACGTAAGGAGATTTAAAGGATGAATTCTCATGAGAAAATTTAAGGGCTGTTCAAAAAGAATTCTTTTGCTGCACTCTTAAAACACCTCTGGTTTATACTGACAGTTTTCTGCAAAACTGAATTCTTGCCCAGCCAACTAATGTCAGCTAACTTGAGACATAGATTAATCCAGAACATTTTAGTATATTATTAGGAAATCTTAAATAACAGGGGAACTTTGATATAAAAAAGACATGGAAATACTTATAACCTAGAAATTCTATCTGTTAGTGCTGATCAGATGTAAACTATATTTCAGTATAGACTTTTAAAATTACAATGATATCTACATAAATCAAGTTTTAGTTATTTGTGTAAGGAAAGAAAGGGAGCAAGATTTTCTTTTGTCAGGAATTCTGTTAGGACTATGTTTAAGGTTGCTGTAAAAATCTGGCAAAGCATTTCATGGGGTGTGTACATTTTAGAAGCTATATTCTTTGTAATAGTCACATGGCATAATTCTGATGGCTAATGAGTATTTTGCTTCTCTCATATTCTTAAAGGCAGAGAATTTTTTCAATTAATTGTGTTTCTGAAGTGTGTGCTCAGGTTCCAAAGTGAATGACCAGTGAGTGACATTTCCTTTGTGAGTACAGTTGGTGTTCAGTATACTGATTTTCTGCCTTTACAGAGAATCATCACAAGTAACTCTCCACGCCTCCTGACCTTAATTGTTCTTTGTTGAGAAATGGCTAAAGTGTCACATCAGAAACTGAACGTAGGGCAGGTAAATGCGAGCTCTCAAGCTTCCATTTCTGTCAATTTTCAGAACATGAGTTTCCTTCTGACTGTGACAGCCAGGAGTGCATGTAAAGGGGAAAAATGCTATTATATGCTTGTATTACCCACTGAAGGTGTGTGACTTGGATGTGTCAGGCCAAGAGACAACAGCTGTTAGTCTTAAACATAACAGAAATATGGTGCTTTTTTGATTCTCCAGAAGAAGTATTTAGAATCACCTGCCTAGCAAGGCTGCACAAGGACAACAGGATGTTTAAAAAGCAGCTAGCATCAGTAATGTCCTGAGGAGACAGAGTGGTAAAAGGGACAAGCCTCAGTGATCTGAGTGATTTTCTAAAATTTCTCTTACATTGCATCTTTCTAACATGCTAGAATCAACCATTCATCTAGGATATGCTTAAAGAGATGGATATGTGAGATGAAGAATACGTTACTAAAGAGATGATGATGTTCATTAAGTACCAAAGAGAGTTAAGAGATAAGAAATAAAGTATATGTATCTTTGAGTGCACGCTTCCATAGACTGGAAAATATTATGTGAAGCAATTTGTTTAATTGTCGTCTTATTCTGTTTGTGAGAAGATTGATACGTTCTCATATTTGCACAATATTGGAAATTAAAGCTACCAAATTGTTTAATTTATCACTGAAATCTGACATAAGTAGTTTAAGAGCATTTGATCGCATAGAAAGTCTTGTGATATTCTTTTTCCTGAGCAGATAAGTGTGATTCCCATAATTAGATTTTTACTGTAAAAATTAAAGGAAGTAAATGTAATACTTTTCAAGACTATTTAAGTATCTAATTAAAAAACTCTACTTTAACAAGAATTCACAACAATAAAATTTGATCACAGAATTATTTACAGAATTCAAATATAAAGGGAAGCTGGGAGGGGCAAAAATATATTTATGTTGAAGTCTGACTAAATATTTGTAGAAAATATGTTCTTTATACTAAGCTCTAATGCCAGCTATGTGCATCAGCTTTACTCCTAACAGTAGGATGGAGTCTAGCAGTATTTTTTATTTCACTTAATTGGGTATTGTCTATGAGGATTTCTATGTACAAGGTAGATTACTCATTACGTATATCATATATATCAAAATATTTTTTACATACTCTAGATAGAATTTTTTTTTCTATAAGGGTTCTGAATGAGGCAGTAACGGTTTTGGTAAAGAGGGGAGTGGGTTGTTTGTTTTGTTTGTTTACCAAGTGGAGAATTGGGAGCAGACCACTCTCCATTTTAAGGGTTGTTCTTCATTTTCATGTGCTTTATGAAGCTAAACCCCAATGGGAGCACAATCCTAGTTGTGCTAATGCCAGGGACAAACAAACAAACAAACAAACAACAAAACCAAACGCGGTCTAAATGGAGAGTATCCCTTTTACAGGTGTTGCTTATTGCTCTCTGCTGACCCAAGCTGCCTGATGTAGCTGTGGTCTCCCTTTAAATGGCATAGAATATGCTCAACGCAGCACAGCTCTAGAGACTGCTACAGATCACGCCCAACCATTAAGTTGTTCATTAGTGAAGATTATGGAGTGTATATATTGCTTTTCCCACACCATTTGCATAGAAAATGTGTATTTGGGTATTCAGTACCTACAGGAAAGTACTGAATCTGAAAATCCAGGAAACCCAGTTTTCTTTCTGTTTCTGCTTTTATCCATGAGTGGCATAAACTTCACACTTTTTACAGGAAGTCAGAATACTTTTGATCTCTGAGAATTAGTCACAAAGTTCTCAGGTACTTTTAGTTGCTGTCCGTAAATGTGAAGTTGCATGGAACATAAACTCATCACTGATTATAGTCTTAATCACAAACATAACTCCTGTTTTGCACTGAGATGCAAAAAGCAGGGGCATGGGGACACATAAATCTTCTTCCAGCCAAAGGAGTCTATTGCAACCAAGAAGAATGTTTTTTTCCTAAATTGACCCAAGAGTGTTATGTGTTCCAAAGGTTCAAGACAAGTAAAATATCTGAGTTTTGAAGATTGTTTTAGGATCATATTTGCAATTAAGAAATAACTTCACTTACACTTCAAATATTTTTAGAAAGTGTAAAAGCAGGTTTTTTGGCAGAGAAGAAGAATAAGCCAAGCATACATCTTAAAAATTTCTTCCTTATTTTAGCTGTGTGAAAGGGATGTTGTCATCAAAAAAGAATATTCAGAACAAAGACAGTAGATATAAAATTGACTGAGCTTCTAGAATCATAAAAGTTACTGTATTCATGATGATGGATTAAAATTAATTTTATTATATTAAAAATAAGCATAGTAAAGAACATGTAACAAATGTCCAAGATATACTGTGAAAAATGGACTGCAGTGTCAAAAGAGAAATCCAGAATAATTTATTACATGTAATGAAAACAACCAGCTCTGAGAATGAAGAATAACTTTGTAGTAGAAAGCCACCAAGCAAGATTGAGCACAGTCCACCGTTGGAGCTGCACTTTGGTTTTATCAAAGATGGCTGGCAGTAAAACATGAGACATAACTTCACGAATACCAGCAACATAAATTCATGTGGGACCTTCAGAAGGTCATCTGACCTAAAGCCCAGCTTAAAGCAGGTTCAGTTATATCAAG
The DNA here is from genome assembly GCF_028858705.1 of Grus americana. Lineage (NCBI taxonomy): Eukaryota > Metazoa > Chordata > Aves > Gruiformes > Gruidae > Grus > Grus americana. The sequence continues at coordinate 83,984,796 of NC_072853.1, read as the reverse complement.
TTACTAAAGACCTTGTCTAGTCAAGTTTTGAAAGGTCCTTTTCAGGTCCTTTTCTGCATAGCTGCTTTACATGTGGTTGGCCCCGAGCGTGTACTGGAGAATGGCATTATGACAGAGCACTGGGACAGATTGCCCAGAGACGTTGTGGAGTCTCCTTCTCTGGAGATATTCAAAACCCACCTTGATGTGATCCTGTGCAACCTGTTCTAGGTGAACCTGCTTTAGCAGAGGGGTTGGACTAGATGATCTTCTGAGGTCCCTTCCAACCCCTACCATTCTGTGACTCTGTGATTATTCTTCCCCTGGTGCTGTCATTGAATGCCATGAGGTTCCTGTCAGCCCATCTCTCCAGCCTGTCCAGGTCCCTTTGAACAGCAACCCTGCTCTCTAGCATACTGACCACTTTTTCCCAAGTTGGTATTGTCCACTTACTTGCTGCAAGTACATGCAACCCATCATTCAGGTCATTAATTAAGACATGAAATAGTTTTGGTCACAGTTTTGATTCCTGAACAACTGTTAATTGGCTGCCAGTTGAATTTTGTGCTCATAATCGTCAGACGTTAAGCCTGGCTCACTGTCTATTTATTCTCCGTAGCTTATCAGTTTGGCTTATGACTATTTAGCTGGTTGTAGGTTCAAGCAAACTCTTCACATAGCACTTCAATATACGTTTAGGATATGGTGGTATTTTATGTTAAGGCAATCAGTTGCTGTGTTTATCAATTTGCTAGTAGATAGACAAAGCCGTCAGTGTACAAGCTGTGATGTATGAATGAATGCATCTGTTGGTTCATCACCAAGCAGTTTTATCTTCATGTTACTAAAACTATACTTTGGATAAACAAATAACAAACAGGCCAAATATTTACTTATTTGTCTATTAGTTCAATATTATGCCTCTCCTCCCGTCCTTTGTTAAGTAACGTGATTGCTACTGTTCAGAGGACGTTATAACCTATAAAAGTAAGTAAAAATTATCAACAAAATAGATTAATGAATAAAGTGAATAACATGCTTATTAAGTTGCATTAAATATTGTCATACTGGGGCCTACAGGAAAGATGGAGAGGGACTGTTCACAAGGGCAAGTAGTGACAGGACAAGGGGTAATGGGTTGAAACTGAAAGAGGGCAGATTTAGATTAGATAGTAAGAAGAAATTCTTCACTGTGAGGGTGATGAGGCACTGGAACAGGTTGCCCAGAGAAGCTGTGGATGCCCCATCCCTGGAAGTGTTCAAGGCCAGGTTGGATGGGGCTTTGGGCAACCTGGTCTAGTGGAGGGTGTCCCTGCCCATGGCAGGGGGGTTTGGAACTAGATGATCTTTAAGGTCCCTTCCAACCCAAACCGTTGCTTCTATGATTCTATGATACTTCTTTTTTTTGAGAGATTCAGACAGAGAAGTTACTTCTCTGAGAGTAAACCACAGCATTATAGGTTGCCTGTAGGATAATTGAAATGAGAAGTAAATTGTTCTACAGATCAATAAATTGTTTCTGTACTATAGTGACAGATAAGCCGTATAGTTTATTGAAAGAAAGATGAAGGTCACCTGTATGTATTTGAACAATGTTTTAATTAACATAGATTAAAGTCCTGCAAAGTGGTATGACTATCCTATATAGTACATTAACTGGAAAAGAGTATTGATTTACTCATTTCATGAGCTAAGTGAATGCATCTGAGTGAATGTTAACATAAAAGTTGAGAACCAAATAAACCTTTACAGAATCTTGATCCGTAAGCCACCGGGCAGCTCCTCTAGAACAATTTCAAGCATCCCCAAGACAGTTTGAAATTTCTGCTTTACAACAGCTCCTGGAAGGCTGCGATGCTGGGAGCATAGGAACAATCTGTTCAACTTGGGCAGATTTGGTGCAACAGTTTTCATAGACTGGTACCTGATCCTCAGGGCTCCTAACTTCCCAACCAATTTTTAGAGGGTTGAGACAGATTCATAGCCTACAATAAAGAATCATAAATTCACAGTATATACATCTCACATCATTTTTAATGTCCTATCAAAATTTGTTCAATGCCCAAGGAAATGTTCAGTTGAGCCTTCAGTCAGTTCTTCTACTTTCCAGTAATAAAATTTACAACAATTTAGTGTTTAGTCAGAACATTTCCAATTTGCACCACTAGCCTAAATAAATGTCTATATTTTATCTAACCTTCATGTTGCTGAATTTTATCCTCTTATGTGTTTGTTGGTTTTAGATAGTATTGTTTGTAATTATCTATTTGGCTCATATCTGTATGAGATCTTCAGACTGGCTCTGCGAAGCAGCGGTTAAATACTTGTTGGGAGACATTTCTGAACTTATGATCTAAGAGTTTTTATTTTTTAACAGTTTTCATTCCATCTATTTTTTTGAAACATTTCAGTTCTACAAATACTGACAAAAAATTAATGAGTGATTTCAAATATTTGTTTTGCTTCAAGTTTTAGTATTTCAGAATGTTTGAAGCTGGTATCAGTAAAATGGTTTTCTGAAACAGATGGCTAACACTTGGGGTGTGATTATAAAGCAGAGTGTCATGTCATGTGGATATATTTGAACTAGCTTGACTATTTGGAAGTCTCTAATTAGTTCACCCTTTCATATGGGTTATAACACTTCCAGTTCCTGAAGTGGCTTGATTATATAACATATTCTTTATGGCCTCTACATAACATATTCTTTATGGCCTCAACATTTTCCTTTTTGGAATGCATTAGTCAGAGCAAAAGTGTCAAAAGACCACATTTCACATTTATTTTAACAATAAGTAAAGTTGAAAATGAATCTCATCCCATCACTATAATTTTATGTATGAAATAAAGCAACCAGCAATATGAAAGTGTCAGTTGACATCATCTCTAAGCATGAAGCATTGCAAAAGAATGCATTGCAGAGCATTTATTTGGAAATTTGTGAAGATGGCTTTATATGCATATCAAAGAATTACATCAAAGAATTAACTATGTGTTTTAATTGAATCAACTACTTAGCAATTTTCCTGTTACGTCAGTGATGGTATTTTCTTTTTTACATGGTAAATTATACTTTTTCTCTTGTTCTGCTGGACATTTCTTGTTTCCCTTGAGATTTCCCTAATGCGTGGTAACTTATTTTTTGTTTTCCTAGGAAACCTCTCTTTCCATTGGTACTAACAAAGTTTAGGGCACTCGTTCATCCTTCACATACTAATATTTGTTTATTAGTTTTATGGGCTAGCATTACAAAAAAAAAATCAGGACTATAAATAGGTTTAGGAACCATTGTGCAAGTAATTAGACAAATTTGTAATGAAATCTTCTATTTCCTAGCAGTTGTCTAAAATTAGTTGTATTTTATTGATAACAACCATTCCCTTTGCATTTGCAACTTCTGTAGTTTCATAATTTCTTCAGTCCATCCAACAAGTAGTGTTTTGCTGCCATAATGCAGGTTTAATTAAAGTTAAAATTTGCCTTTCTCTTTCTACATGCTTGCCGAGGGCACCTCTGCAGTCATGCTAGCTGGTTTAAACTCAGCGAACTGTATCAACATGTTAGTTTTAATATGTAGCATCTTCTGATCCACTGTCCTGCACCTCAGTGTTGCACTATTGCAGTCACTATTGCAGAATGCCTAAGAGGAATATAGAAGAAACTTTGTAGAATTTCAGAAGATATGTAATAACAGAAGCTGTTATTTTGCTCTCTTTTCTGTGTCGATGGTTGGCCTGTGATATAAACTGTGCAGACTGTTGGGGAGGGATTTGGATGGGGTGTTGTTTGGGGAGGGGGGGTCAGTATGTGACACCTGTTGAATCTGTGTTCTCCTTTTCAATGCTGGTAGGTTTCAGCATTCCTGCTGTGTTACAACACTAGCAGTATTGGAGAAAATATCTTTGAGCTGTCTTTCTGGCCTAGTTTCGGATGGAAATTGAGGTTTATGTCATCACATCGTGTCTGTTCACTACCTTTTGCTCCTTGTGGCACCTTCCTGTCCCCCAAGCAACTTTGTATACCTGTTAGGAGATTTAATCCAAACGGATAGAGACAGTTAAGAAAATTGTCTTTCAAAAAAAAAAAAAAAAAATTTTCTAATGATTAATGTAACAGGTGATTAAAACATTGAAAGGAGGTCATAGTTGTTATGGATGCTTTTTATGGGCACAATTGTGTAATACTTTCATGCAGACATTATGTTGATTTTTCTTTACTGTGGATGCCAATTAAAATTTGTGTGCAAAGCATTTTCTGCTGTGACAAAAACACTACAAAGTGCTAATGGTAAAATATTAGGATTTGTTACATAGTTCCGTGGAAAAAATATATGTGTGGATTCCATGTTGAAAAATGTTGATACATTATTGCAAAACTGATGAAATTTCAAAAAAAAAAAAATCTAAATATAACATACAATGATTTTCCACTTCAAAAGTACTCATTTGACTACTCATTTGATGGTAAGTTGGTGAAGATAACTATATTTTGGTTATGGAGAAGATAAACCTTTAAAAGTACTGGTGTGAAGTAAGCTTCAGAGTTAATATCTGTGTTATGTGATGAACAGCAAAAATAACTTACAGCCAAAATCCTGCATTAGGTAATTTGGATTTTGAATAGGGAATGAAGGCATCTCAAGTAAAATACAATTCCCTTTAAAATTCTTTCATGAATTTGTGAATTTTGCATAGGAAATACTTTTCCATTTACTCAGAAGTGTATCAAGCACATAATGTTTCTCTAATTTAGATTGGCTAGAAAATGTCCAAGCTATTGTGGTTTTTTTTTCCCCTCAGAACATTATCAGCTGTATGTTCCTGAATCAGCTCAAGTTGGATCAGCAGTTGGCAAAATCAAAGCAAATGATGCAGACACTGGGTCAAATGCAGACATGAAGTACACAATTATAAATGGTGATGGCTCTGGGGTGTTCTCCATATCTACTGACAAAGAAACAAGGGAAGGAATTCTTTCCCTGAAGAAGGTAAGCAATAGACTTTGAAAGTTCCCTGTGTATGTAATTAAAATGTAATTATAAATGCTGAATAAGCAGATACCATAATGAAAATATTTTACTGTGTAAACCTATTGAACCATGAACTTCAGCAGCGTAAGCTTCTCCATGTTGCTTCCTGAGATATTTCAAATCTTTGCAGGAAAGGCAAGGAGAAAAGAAATTCAAGGAAAGAAACAGTTATTTAAATTTCCTGTGCTTTTTGAATGGTCATATCTAATATTAATAATAAACTAAAACTTACTGAATTTTTGATTAAGATATTTTAATTTTTCTGAATGATGGTTTTGCACATTAAATTTATTTGAAAGAAGTAAAATTTGGCTGAAAGTTGTACTGTTGTCCTCATACTGCATGGATCTTGACATAGAAAGGTTATCTGTGACAATGAATGTATAATTCAGTTTTCATAGACTGTTATTCTTTGACTTACTTGCCAGCTGGCATTTAAGTGGTCAAGTACTGTGCACTGTGTAATGTAAACACCGACTTGCTTATAAAGACTCAAAACATAACTGGTCAAGCCATCACACAGTTATCATTTATATGAATTTCCTGTATTTATCCCAGTCTATTTAAACTATTAATTACAAAGTGTTCTTGCCATTTAATTTAATTCTTAACTGAATTCCATGCACAAATCTAACTCCTTAGATAATTTCATCTCCATATTAAGTCCTATGAGCTGAGTTCATAGTGAACGTTTCCTGAAGTATCTGCCAACTTATGCTAATATTCTATGGCTAGATTTACATTTACTTTTATAATAACCCAGAGAGATGGGTTATTGTATTTAAGTAATATTTTTTAAAAAACTTTTCCAAGAAAGGGAAATAATGTCTTTATTTTAGTTTTCATTTGGACTAACAGACATCAATTAGCAATTCTCACATGGATTTGTTGTTTTTGCATCTTGAAGGCATCAATTATATCGATACAGCCTAAAAAATAAAAGTGAATTTGTATTCATATTTAGTAATATGTATTCTGGGCCTGATTAATGGTAGGAGGAATGAAAACCAGAGAAAATATGGGAAAAGGGAATAAATAAAAACTATCATAAAGAATGGGGTTTTTTGCATCTGAAGATGTATGTAATTATGTAATTTTTTATTTAGTATCTTAAAAAAGATTTTCTATCTGAAGGAAATGTTATTTTTAAAATTCTTAATGATTTCAAAAGTTTTCCTATCTCTCTCAGTATCTTTAAAAGCGTTAATTCAGTGTCTTTTATAAAGGTTGTGTAATACCCACCTCTTTCAGCCACATAAAAGTAAACTCTGTTGTTTTTACACCACTGAACTTATTTCCTGGTGGCCTTGATGTAGCTAATGCCATAATCCCTTATTTCTTCTTCAAAATGAGCATCATTCTCTCTTTAAAAGTTCACTATGACTATTGTTGATTAAATACAACATTTACACATATTGAGAACATGAAGCAGAAAGGAAGAATTTGCAGCAAAATGAAAGAGTCCATACATAAAAAGTGTAAAATCACATTCCTTACTGGGTTTGGCAGACAAAATAGCTTTAAAGAAATTTTCACTGTTTTAGAATCTGACAAAGGCATATGTTGCCTGTTCTTATAGATACAGATGACAGTGATTTGAATCATTTTCCTATCAAGACAAGAAGGGATACATTTTGCTTAGGTAATGTTATATTTCAGTTGAGCAGAAATTCAGCACTTAAAGCTACATAAATTGGTGTGGAATACCTCCATTCTTTCCTCAGAGAAGTTATAGTATCCCCTTGTACAGTACAAAAAAGGTGATCTCATTTTTTTAATTGGTTTTTGTGGGGTTTTTTTACTCAGATCTTGTATGCAGTTTAGTAAGCATTTTATACACTGTGTGCTGTAATTACTTTTAATTTAGATTGGGTTTGAAGGTGAATTAGTTTTATAGCCTACCCAAAATAGATAATCTCCTCTAAGAACAGAATCGGTTTTGTTTCGTGTATCAGATCCCAGTACCTTCTATGACAGTAGAATAGACTGATTTGTCCTCTAATCCTTCTCTAGAAGAATGTATAGCAGGCACATCAGAAAAGCCAGGAGTAATGATATAATTGTGCCTGAATATTACAAGTCCTCCTCAAACCTTTTGAAACTTCACGTATTTGAGGTTCTGAGGCAAAAATCAAATTTCTCAGTGCCTCCATGCTAGGGTATTCAACAGGCATGCAAAGTCTGTGAGTGTTGGAAGGAATCTTTTCAATGGTCTCATTCTGGGCTGACCCAACAGGTCCGGTACTTTCATTATCTCCCCTATTGACGAACCCTGTGGAGCCACCCTTCAGTCTCAAAGATCCTTCCACAAAGGGTTGATTGCAAACTGTCATGAAGGATTTCCCCTTTGCCTCGTGCAATTCCTTGTTTGTGGGGGAGACTAGAGGAAACCAAAACAAAATAGCACAGTGAAAGCCATTTCTTTCTGGATCCTTCAGAGAATGACTGGTCAGCATGTTCTCCCCTTCTTGTGACTTTTGGAGAAGTATGCTAGAACTTTCCTGACCTCAAGTCAGCAAGTTTCATTCAGGCTTCCCAGAAAAAATGGTCTGAACAGCCCGTGTCTCTTCCATTTTGTATAATGAGACTGGAAATGTTCAGGAAACAGCTATTTACTTCTCATAAAATTCTGCTGTTCCTTTTGGGAGTCTGATATAAGAAACAGACTGCAGTATAATGAACAGCAGTATTTTCCTGTTAGCCCTGTGACTGGTCACTTGAACTCCATTTAGTATTTCCAGTTTTGCATGAAAATCATAATAATCAATGAATACATACAGAAGATATGTGGGTAATTGTCATGGAAAGACATTGTTATTTGGGAAAGTAAGAAACATGAAGAAAAACTCTTTTTAGGTCCATCTAAAATTTAAATGTTTACTTGTCTTTCCAGGAAAGAGTTCATAATCTTCAGCACTGGGACACTTTTAAGTAAATCTAGAATTCTAGAGAGACAGGAAAGTGCTGCCTCTCATCTTACAGCTACAGCTAATGACTGATATAGGTGACTGATATTCAAGGCCTCTCTGTGAGTAAAATGAGGGAAAATTTAAACTTAGGTTTTACACATTACAGGTGAATGTCTTTACAAGTCATTTATTTGAGTATTTGCTTCTCTTGGAGAGAGCAAAGGGTCAGGCAGGACAGAGCCACATCTTTGTGTTTGGACTTAAATGAGTCCTATTGTGAATCTGATGGGATAGTTGAAATATTTCCTTTATAAATATAAATTACTTTGCATTATCGTTTTTATACCCAAACTCTTGCTGAATTTAGTTTAGGCATTTGAAGCTGAATGTTGATTAATAGATCATAAAAAAGGAGGGGGGGGGGGCAAATAAAAACCTCCTACTGGTAAACAGCTCAGATTATCTGAAATAATGGATGAGTCTATGAGCAAATTTCTTAGCACAGCATTAGACGTGCTATAAATGGGGGCCCAATTTGTTCTTAAAATGTCAATTTTAACACATGCACAATGTTTAAGCCCAGCAAAATACAGTTCTGTAAATTCAAATTGGAAAAAGATTTTATTTTTTTAATATTTTATCAAAAGTAAAAGGAAAAATGATGTAACAACTGTCCTTGTGTGTTGTTCAAAGATTTGGAATATCACAGGGCTTGCTTTTCGTTTAAATTTCCTTACTTCTCCTCAGGAGAGAACAAGAAAAATTGGAAAAAAAAATATACTAGTTGTGACCCCTGGTAATAGTAATCCTTAGTACAGTGTGTGTCTTTTCTGTCTGAAATAGCTTAATGTTGAAAATAGTGTTGTTTTTTAACCTCTGTGAATCACAATGCAGAAGCAGAAGCTTTTTTTCTCTTATGTCCCAGTATCTGAGTCTTTAATTCAGAGACATTATGGGAAGAAGAAAGAAAATGAAAGTAAACACTGCTTTGGCTATGCTTGAAATGTCAGCTTTTTCTGATTATCTGAATGGATTATTCTTGTATTTCTAGAGGAAAAAAAAAAAGTGTCATCTGATTGAATAACTACATAAATGAAAGAAAACAAGACTTTGTGTTACTCCTTGTGTTTTTTTCTGGGAGCAATTAATCCATCTTCCTATACAACCTAATCCAGTCATTGTCAGTATAAATTTAAGTTAATTTTCCAAAAAGGCATCGTAGTTACAATTGTAAACTTGTTTAATTTTAGAATATATATGCTGCAGAGTGATGCAAATTACTATTTAATATTACCCTGCTCATAACATAAATATATCATAAATTAATGAACATCTGAGTTAGAATTTACTAAACATATTTCTCTATGAATTGATTTAATTGAGTAGTATACTTATCTCTTTTTTTTTTTTTTTTTTATATAGTAATAGATTTATCAGGCTATGGTAAATTTCCATGCCTTTAAAATTTTTATTTTTACATTCAGGAAAGGGAGACAGAGAAAGCAAAATACAAAAAAGTCTCATACTATTAGAGTTAAGAGAATTAATTAATTTCCCTTCCACACACAGAGGAGAAATCAAAGAAATATATAGCATATATAAATCCTGAGCAACTATTCTTCTCATACATCATCAGTCAAATTTACTGTAGATTTTATCTACAAAATACACTCTGACATTGACAAATCACACATTGAGTTCCTCATATTTCTTGCCTTAAGTACTACTTTTCCACTTTTTGAGGTGATAGGAAATATCAGTTTAGCCTTGGCCGAAGGCTTGAATACTTGTACTGAGTTCTGTTCAGGCAGGCTGTCAGATCCACACAGAATGATACTGGTCATAGTGGAATTCTGCCATGCCATAATGTCATGATAATTTTGATTCTAAAAAAAAAATAAATCCATGCTTATTCAACTTCTTTTAGTGTTATGCTTGTGTTCCAAGACTGTTGGAAACTTAGTGGTAGTGTGTGTGTGTATATATCTATCTATCTATCTATCTGTACAAACTACCTGCTTTGCTCAGTATGATAATAAATATTAACCTACCTGTCCTTCTTTATAAATTGGCTGAAGCTAGAAGTTTGTAACCCAGTAAGTATTGAGGTGTGTATTATCAAGAACGAGTGCTTTTGCTCAACATAGAAGCACATTTACAAAAATAGCAATCTGAAACTTGCAATCTGTCCTATGACTGCCTGGGACTGAACTGGTATTTCTTAAAGCTTTTTCAGTAATTAGAACTAACAGACAATATATAGAAAAATAACTTCTCACATGGAATTCTTGATGGGGTCTCTATGAAAAGTAGTCCGTTCCTTTAGTGAGACTGAAGAAACCAACTCAAAATAGTTGTGGTCCTGTAAACATGGCTTCCAGTAAAAACATTGCTTAATTATATCTCTGCTAACAGAACTTCATTACTTGTGTACTTTTAAGTTAAATATCCTTTTAGTCCCCTCTACTACATAACAGTCTGACACTGGAAGAGTTGAGAGTTGGGTGTGTTATGTTTATCTTGTATCTTGCATAAGGCAGTGTAATGGCAAGCTAATGTAGGGTTAAAATAAATATATCAGGTCAGTAAAATTACTTCACAATAATCTGAAAACTAGCTGAACTAGGAAGATGAAATTTTCACGTGTAAATAACAAGCAAGAAATGCGACTCCTAAGAAAGAAACTATCCATGATGTGTGATATATGAGTCAGACCCCCAGCTTCTTCCTTACTAGTGGAGAGGAAAGATTCCTAGTAGGAATCTATTGCTTTAAATAACAGAGGAATGCTAAAGTGGCAGGGGCGCTTCTTCTGGTGGATGGTACAGGGGGGCTGGGTTTTACTGGAACATTAGGCCTTATAAAAGGCATAACCCCAGACTTTCTTCCCATTTATGATGGCATAATCCATGTGCAGCACAGCAGTATATGGTGAGATAGGCTGAAGAGTTGTCTCTCTCATTGTTGCTGGTGAAGAATTGAAAAGAAAATTATCTAGAATATAGGGATGCAACCTTTCTGATTAGAAAAGCACACAAGCACATGTTTATGCTATTCTTATACATTTAAGTTTCTGTCTCTTATCATAACTCTTTTCCTGAAACTGCTTTTTTCAGTTGAGGATTTAAGAGAAGAGATGCCCAAAAGAATTTAAATATCCCTATTACAGTCTATTAAACTTATTAATTAAAGATATGAAGTTAATTTAATTTGGGATACATCATTCTCTATCCTTTTCAATATTTAGCATTGACCGATAAAAATTGAAAGGTGATAAAATCCAGAGACTTTATATTATCACAGAAGAAGAATCTGAGGCTCATTCTAAACCCTAAGTTTTTCCAAGACTGGTACCTTAACCCCAGTTATGTTGTAGAGAAAACCTGAATCCATCCTGCTTCATGTATATCCTTCTACTTACAAGGTATGGCAGTGGCTGCCAGAATATCACAGAATGATACATGAAGAAATGTAACATGAAGAAATGTGGTTTAAGTTAAACGAAAAAGATGTAGTTAGCTTGCTAGCAGGCTAAACCGAAGCACAGAATGGCATTGATAAATCTTTTTTTCTGCCAACAGCCACTCAACTATGAAAAAAAGAAATCATATACACTTAATATAGAAGGAGCAAATACTCACCTTGATTTCCGCTTTTCGCACTTGGGACCATTCAAAGATGTAACAATGTTGAAGATCATCGTTGGTGATGTGGATGAACCTCCGCTCTTCACTATGCCTTCCTATGTCATGGAAGTTTATGAAAATGCGAAGATTGGGACTGCTGTTGGCACAGTAACGGCACAAGATCCTGACACTGCCAACAGTTTAGTGAGGTATCATAAGTCCAAATTATATGACATCATTGAATTCCACTGACTAAAGGGTTAATGTGACCTGGAATGTATGAAACTATGTCTTTTATTTTAGTACATAAAAGGAAACATTGGTCAGAACAGTGTCATGATCAGTGTGTAAGGTTTAGATTTAATAACATAATCTTCAACCTTTCATTGGTTTGCACTGAAATTGCCATCTAGCCATCGGTCTGAGCAAAGGTCTTTGTGCACTAGTTCCTGTAACAGCATCTCTCCAGACGGCCCACTGCACAAGGCCAGTATATGTTACCACATCATATAAAATGGTGCACTTCACTGGCCTGCTGCCAAGCAGTATCCTGCCACTAGTTGTAAATCTGCTCAGGATCATAATGCTGGTTTTCCCCTTGCATACCGGTATTGTGCTCGCCCTCTGCAGGCTTGCCACACTGTAGTTGTCCCAGGTGCTTGTGCAAGACAGGAACTTGTTTAGGTATGCCTTTCCTCACAGACAAGCAGTATAATTTTTGCAAAATTGTGTTTGAGGAGGAAGCCATTACTTTGTAATATCCTTCAGTGTTAGTGGAGTATCGAAAGAATAGTATGGGTGTAATAATGCACCCCACTGATGTTGCCAGGGATATGTCGTGTCATCTCCCATTGCAAGGTCTAAGGCAAACTGATGAGAAACAAACACTTGCAGCATCAGATACATCATTTGAAAGCTAAGTGAATATGTAACATACTACGAAGGAAAGATTTTTATAGGCTTTTTAATGAAATTCATTCTTAAAGAAAATGTTCTCATTAAAAAGAAAAAGAGAAAAAAAAAAAGGAAGGAAGGAAGATTTCTGTGTTGCTGCTTTGGCCAGAATACTTTTTATGATAACAGAACTGGCTTGCAAATAGGTCATGGTGTGAACTAAGAAACTGAAATCAAGCTGGAAATACCCCCACAGCAAGCTTGAAAAAGCACTGATGCCAAAAATATACGTATAGATGTTAATTTGACTTCTTCGAAGTTTAAGAGCATTTGGATTTAACCTTGAACACTCTGGAACTGGGGTTTGAATTCATTGCTGGTTTAAAGTTTTCAGTTACATGTTTTCAGCTGTATTAGGATCCAATGACATTTTTTAATGCCTTCATTTGTGGGTTGAGTTACTTTCTAAACTGACATGCAGTTTGAGAATTTTGTGGAACAATACATGAAAGTTTGTCTCAATGGTAGTAGTGGATTTAAAATTTTTCAGAAAAAAAATTCTTCACAAAAACATACTTGATGTTATTCCTTTTTATGACATAATGGTATAGGCTTTGTGGAAATCATATGAGTATATACTTGGAAAACAGTTTTTCTTAAGCTAATAGGGCATTTTTAGTCTCTTGACTGAGTTGAAATCTGCTGGGTATGTGTAATAGTCATGGTAAGATGAAACAATTTTTGCAGAACAATGAAAGCATCAGGTTTTTATGGTTCTCTTGTGCTAATAGTCTAACATTCAAAATGTTTAGTGTCAGACAATCAATATATACAATTTCTTAGTGGCAAGTTATTGCCTTTGAAAAATTGCCATTATGGTATTTGTGTCTAAATCATAACATAAATAAGAAAATTTCACTAAAAATAACTGCCAAGTGCCTGTAGCTTTAATACTATAATTCTGAAACAGCAGCTAATACAGACAGATTAGCCACCATGGTAGTTTGAGAGTAGGAAAGGCAAGTGTAGATTTAACTAGTTCCTCCATGATTTAATCGTCTGTGGCCCCTAAGAGTTTAGTCTGGAAAGGGGTAAGACAACTGTGGTAAAAGGGAAGCAGCAGCAGTTTGTACAAAGGCTGGGAAGGCCAGAAATAGATTTTCTGGGTGAAATGGGCAATAATTTGCAGATAGAGGGATTGGAAGGAAAAATATTTCTAAATATTTTTCTTTTTTATTGGGCTTTTTTTTTTTTAAATAGGAATTTGTAACCAGTGATTGAGGCCAGAATATTAAATAGATTTATTATTCAAATAATCGAGAAGAAAAATTGTTCTTACCTTTGTCTATCCTATCTTTTCCCCCACTGACATTTATTTTTGCATCGTTCCTTCCGTCTCTCTCTGTTTCAATGGGGAAGAAAATAAAGTGCTAGCAAAACATACCGAATCTTGAAGCTCTGAAAAGAGCCAGCCCTCAGTTGTGTGTTGCAGGGGGTAAGCAAGGGCAGTAGCAGCTCATATATCCTTGATGTATGATTATATTCTGACCTGGTCCACTCTCTAGCCGAGTTCCATCTCGGTGGAACTAGCAGTTAATGTCTCTTTATGGGCTCTTTATGAAGATCATAGAATCATAGAAGCAATGGTTTGGGTTGGAAGGGACCTTAAAGACCATCTAGTTCCAACTCCCCTGCCATGGGCAGGGACACCCTCCACTAGACCACGTTGCCCAAAGCCCCATCCAACCTGGCCTTGAACACTTCCAGGGATGGGGCATCCACAGCCTCTCTGGGCAACCTGTTCCAGTGCCTCACCACCCTCACAAGTGAAGAATTTTTTCCTTTTATCTAATCTGAATCTACCCTCTTTTAGTTTAAAGCCATCACCCCTTATCCAGTCACTACTTGCTGCTGTAAACAGCCCCTCACCAGCTTTCCTGTAGGCCCCTTTTAGGTACTGGAAGGCTGCAATAAGACGCTGGTCCTCTAAGGCCTGGGCTAGCACGTTGGTGCATGGCACTCTGAAGAGGCACTGGGCTGGGTTGTTGTGCCCTCAGATTCTCCTGGAGCCTCCTCCTGTGGGAGGAAAATGGCTGCTCTGGGAACGGGCAACTTTAACCCCCCTTCCCTCACCTCACTTCATGCACAAACGCTGACACGGTGCAGAAGGGCTTTGTGTTGGTTCAAGATTTGGCCGCGGCTTGGGAAACTATGGGTTGGAAGTGGCGCACGGCCCGAGGAGCGGGTCAGACCGGCCAGGCTGAGCTGCAGCTCCAGCGGAGGCAGGGTCCTGCCCCACCTCGCAGCGGCCAGCGAGGGAGCGGCTCGGAGGAGGCTGTTTTTCTCAGAAATGTCCACAGAGTGCACTTACGCCCTTCTGTGCTGGTTTGCAAGAAACGCCTCCACTGTTTGTCTGAAATGAGCCCTGATAAGTTTAAAAGGTAGTCTGATGGTAACGAGATCATGTCTCTCCTTTGTTTCCACACAATTCCAAGTTCATTCAAAATAAAAATAGTTATGATAAAAATGAAAACAGGGAGATTCAATGCAATGCTTAGAAAGCACAGATCATACAGTCTCTAGGGAAGATAGCTACAGTTAGGACTTGCACAGCTGATCTGTGTGGAGCAATGGAGTAACGGAGTAACGGTTCCTCAGGTACATCTCCAAATGCTGTGAGTCTACAGGACGAGCTACAGAGCAGCGATTTGCTTAACAGTTTTTCCTTGTGCATCCTTTCCACTTTATGAGGATGCTCATTGCTGTGTGTGAGATTGATAAAGCATTAGACACACACAGTTGCAACCATATCACTTCTTTGTTGTCCAGCAGCTAAAAGATAGTGCTGTGATTTGTTCACTGCTCAATTAAGTAACACTTTATTTTGGTGTCAGGAATGATTCTTACAACCAGAATAATAGTTAGAGGAGGAGTAGTTACAGTAATTAACAATGCTGAAAGGAAATCGTTTTAAAAATAAACTATTTGAGCTCAAACCCCCAAATAAATAACAACCTCTATCATTATCAGTACAGAGGGGGCTGAAGGCTTTTTTTTCTCCTTATTTCCTCACTGCGATTTCATCACGGTGATTTCAGCTTGTTCCTGAGCTGAGCAGTCTTCAGAGGGCACTGACTTGGAGCCAGTAATTGTACTACTGTTTTACTTTTCCAACCCAAGCAAAAGAATGTCTGCAATAACAAATGTAGCTATTAGAGGTTTCTTTTATTCAGAGATTATCTGTTTGGCAATTTGGGCTGTTTTAAAGGATTTTTCTTTCTAAGTTGATTTTTTTTTTCTTCAAATAGAAATGCATTTTCAGGGAAACTTTTAAAAATGCTATGTTTTGAAATAAAAGATTATTATTCTATTGAAATATGAAAAGCAAACATAATGATAGAGAACATAAAAAAGAAAGATATTAAAACTCCCATCATCTATTAATTTTAAAGATAAAGATTTTTTTGAGTGGTTTGAAAAACAGCTATTTACATAAAAAAAAGTGTTCTAAATCAACAGAAAACGTCCTAAATTGTAATTCATTCACGGGAATTACTGCCTTGTTGGAACACTTATGAGAAACTAAACACCCTTCATTGCACTGTGTAAAGTAGTCTACTTCCATACCAAAATTTTTTGTTGCTTGAAAAGAAACAGGGTTAAGTTATGTCTTATAATATCTAATGCGCAAGTGGGTCTTGAAAGTTTCCCATACAATATGAAAGAAGGCATGACTATTAAATGCTCTAATTATAATTTTATTTTAGTATATTATTCATTTTAAATCTCTCCATACTTACTTAGAGATTATCTTTTTTCATCCTGAACCTGTACACAGAAGACTTCCTTGGAGATTAGGGGTGAAAATAGCTTTTAATTGGCAAGTTGCATATGTGCATTGGGAGCAGCCCTAGGCTGCCAGTACTGCCTCAGGGCTGTGGTGGTGCCTGTTGAAACCCTGCCATCCTCCTGTAGGTGGTTCTTGGGTGGTGAGTCCATCTAGCCACAACCCATACTCCTAATGATCCTTGGAGCTTTCTGACTGCATCTGGTCTGTTTTCAGTGGAGTGGTTTTCATAAAAATAATGTTGCTGCTGTTCCCCAATCCTCCTCCAAGTGAGTGATTCAGAAAAGAGCAAACCTCACACTAGCTTGATCCCAGCTTGACACTGTCCTATGATGAACTGAAAGTCTTTATTAACACTGCACCCTGGTAAGAGTAGTTTTTGAGAAATGTCATGCTGGTATAAAATATTATAACGTCATCTCACTCCTTTTTCTGCTGCTGTGCAATCTTTGCCATGCAGTGGTACAGGAGGCAAATCACTGTTTTGAGCACTAATGACAAGGCCCCTGTCCCTTCTGGTCATTTGTTACTCCCACTTACTGTGTTTGACTTAGGTTGTTTGCATTTCTAGGCAGGAATGGTCTCTTCGCAGCTATTTAACAGAAGACTCCTTGCAAATGGGGTACGGGTACTAATCAGCAGTCTGCATGTGATTGTAGTGTCAAAAGACAAGAAATATAAGCACCTTCCCTTTTCAGAATGATGTCTATCATGGTTCGGTTAAAAATAACCTTATATTTTGTTGGATCCTTGGAAGGTTGATTAGGTTTTCTTATATTAATACACTGTAATTCAAATAATTTTTGTGTTGGACCCTAACCAAGCTGTTATCTACCTCACTATGATGAATTTTTTTCTCTAGGACTGAAATTGATTAGCTACAGGAAACTGAAGTAGTCTTAGTGCCTTCCTGATGTCACTAGAAAATGAACTTCTTTATTCACTGTGCTCTTGACAATACTGCTAAAAAAGTAGTAAAACACAGAAGAAATAGATATGAAACATAAAGGTGCACATGGTTGTCTTTTATAGAAAATAATTGGTTTACTTCCAGGAAAGGCAGAACCAGCCATCCAACAACAAAACAATGAAAATGAAGTAAGAAACAAAAATAGCCAAGGAAGGTCAGAAAGAGGGGGGTGTTTTGTTTTGTTTTGTTTTTGTGAATATCAGACTCTTCATTTTATGCTAAGTTAGTAAAGAATACAAGTACAGTCTCAGCTGTGATTCTGGCTTCTCACTTTTCTAATGTTCTTATGGTATTGCCTTATAAGGGATGATGTATCATAATAGTTATGATACATGTATATACTAATGAGTACAAAAATGTGCTTTCCAATACCATATCTGGTATCTAGAAGCTATAGTTAATTCAAGGTTGCCTTACCCTTGTTTGATTTAAATTGACAGCCTTCTCTTCCTTGCTTTCAGATAGAATACTGAAAAATTAATTAATTACAAGTACATAGGATTATAACAATTAATGTTTTGTAGGAAATTGTTCTTCAATTCCTGCATCAGGCAGAGAAACTTATTTTAACTTTTGCTACGTTGGTAGTAAAATATAGACATAAATTCAATACTTTCTGGCATCAGCCTTTAGAAAGTCACGTTAATTTTCAGTAAATGGTATTTTAAGAGGAATGCTCATATGTAGATGAAAGAACATACTCATGGAGTTTCATGTATTCCTATTATTATTTCTGAGAACCTTAAAGACAAAAAGTGTTGTGGAGGATTCTGATTATAGTCTATTTTTGTTATGTAAAGTTTATATTTACTAGAGGTAGAATAAAACCTGATCTTTTGATTGAAACTCAGTCATCCAAATTTTGGTCATACAGTATCAGCATATTAACTGAAGTACAGGAAGACGCTGTGCAAGGGTATCGAGGGGGTGGTTGAAAATGAAAATTGTATTTCTGAATATTTTTTTTTCTTCCTGTCCTCTGAGATCAGTATCCGTTTCTACACCGCTCCCCCCTACTGTCAGTAGGGACAGGGGATAAGATCGATCCCCTGCTGGAAAACATAAAAGCCTCTTCACCTAGTTGTATTCATTTGTCTTACTTGCTGTTTGAATGCCATATAAGTGGAATAAGGCCAGTTTGCTTTCCACAATGCTGTGCACAGGATGCTTTTTGATCTGTACTCAGGGCAGCCTGCTGAGATCAGTGCCATCGTGTAGAGTGAGGGTCCCTCCCTCACATGCCTGATGGGGGAACATCTCCCCCGGATCCTGCCAGCCCTGCGCTTGTGTAGGCAAAGGCAGACATCTGTCCTCCACTCTGCTTAGACCCTCCAAGCATGACACTGCCATAACCCTGTGATCAACACCTACAGAGACACACCAATATCTTCCCAGGCTATGTGAGTGGCTCACAGCTAGTTAGCAGAGAGGAGCTGAGTCCTCCTCCTCCATTTCACCTCTTTCATTTGTTTGCTCTCTGTATTCCTTCAGTATTATGCTTCTCTAAGATTGTCAGCATATCAAAACAGAAAAAGAACACCCTATTTTGAACAGCTGGAGACAGAAGGGGAATTTTGCTCCAATTTTTTCTCTGATTCTCTGTCTGTCTTCACAGGGAGGAACCATTTTAAAGCATTTCTTTATAGTGTTGAGGTGTGAGATCTGTTGCTGATTTTTTCCATGAGACCTGAAATTATTTTTGATTCTTGTCAAGCTATGTGTCCCAGACTTCCCACTAACAAAAATGTTCATCTCTCCTGTGGTGGGTTGACCTTGCCTGGACACCAGGTGCCCACCAAAACTTCTCTGTCACTCCCCTCCTCAGCTGGACAGGGGAGAGAAAATATAACGAAAGGCTCGTGGGTTGAGATAAGGACCATCAGTTACCATCCCAGGCAAAACAGACTTGACTTGGGGAAATTAGTTTAATTTTATTACCAGTCAAAATCAGGGTAGGATAATGAGAAATAAAATTTCAAACACCTTCACCCCACTACTTCCTCCTTCCTGGACTCAACTTTACTCCTGATTTTCTCTGCCTCCTCCCCGCAAGTGGCACACTGGTATGGGTAATGGGGGATGTGGTCAGTTCATCATGCGTTATGTCTGCTGCTCTGTCCTCCTCACATGCTTCCCCTGCTCCAGCATGGGGTCCCTCCCACGGGAGACAGTCCTCCACCAACTACTCCAATGTGAGTCCTTCCCCTGGGCTGCAGTCCTTCACGAACTTCTCCAATGTGAGTCTCTCCCATGAGGTGCAGTCCTTCAGGAACAGACTGCTCCAGCATGGGGTCCCCCATGGAGTCACAAGTCCTGCCAGCAAACCTGCTCCGGCATGGGCTCCTCTCTCCATGGGGCCACAGGTCCTGCCAGGAGCTTGCTCCAGCGTGGGCTTCCCACGGGGTCACAGCCTCCTTCAGGTGCCTCCACCTGCTCTGGCGTGGGGTCCTCCATGGGCTGCAAGTGGATATGTGCTCCACCATGGTCTTCTCCACGGGCTGCAGGGGGACAGCCTGCCTCACCATAGTCTTCTCCAGGGGCTACAGGGGAATCTCTACTCCAGCACCTGGAGCACCTCCTCCCCCTCCTTCTTCACTGACCTTGGTGTCTGCAGAGTTTTTCCTCTCACATCTTAGCACTCCTCTCTCCCAGCTGCTGTTCCGAAGAAGGGTTTTTTATTCTCCCCTTCTTAACTCTGTTATCCCAGAGGCGCTACCACTGTCGCTGATGGGCCCGGCCTTGGCCAGCGGTGGGTCCATCTTGGAGCCAGCTGGCATTGGCTCTGTCAGACATGGGGGAAGCTTCTAGCAGCTTCTCATAGAAGCCACCCCTGTAGCCCCCCGCTACCAAAACCTTGCCACACAAACCCAATACGTCTCTGTGCAGGAACTCATAAGCTGTTCTGACAGATGTTCTGACTAGGAAGCATCCAGCTCAGGATGGTGGTCAAAATCTCACAGCAACCAGAACCACCTCCATCCCTCAGAGCTGTGAGAGAAAACACTGCCAGATCATCTTTGTATGGTGACTCTGAGAGCCTGATTTTTCATGCCAGGACATCATCTTTATGTTTCCATAATTTCCACTGACTTCAGAAGGCCTCCAGTATCTAAAATTCTTTTATGGTTTTAGGAGTCAGCCTTCAAATCTTAACATCTCTGTTAGTGTAGTCTTTTGATAGGGCCATTTAACTCTGATAAATAGGCATAAATCTATCAATCTTGGTTTTATTTGGTTTAGTCTTTAGTATGAGGAGAAAAAATAATATATAAGTAGAATACCATTTTTACACTGGTAAACCTTTTATGAACAAAAAGTGATTCTCATGTAACACTGCACTTTATTTCTTAGCAGCACTGGAATTTGAATGTTAATCTCTGAATAAAAAGCAACTTCGATATAACAGTTCTGCCATCAACACATCTACTTAAAATGCATTTGGACAGTTGTAGTCCTCTGAAGAAATTCATAAAGTCAGGAAAAGAAGACAAACCTTTATCTTGTTTTGACTTCTGAATTATGCCTCTAAGGGTGTGGGCTGTTCTTAGCCTACATTTACTGGCAGAATTAGCTAGAAAAGATGATCGGTGGTTAACATATGCAGACAGAAATTGTCAGCTAGAAAAGATGGGTGTACAGAAATGGCTCATTTCCTTCAAATGAACAGCAATCCCATTTTCCAGTGTCCCAGGTGAGCAGTGTGCTAGCAATGCGTAGGGGATGGGAATGAGAACAGGAGCAGGAAGCCAACTTCTGCGTGAAATGCAAACGAGTAGTGGCTGCCTCTCAGAGGTTTTGCTGGGAGTCAGCGGTTCACTGCTTGTAACTCCATCGTGCCTCCTGGGATCTACCACGTCACATCTCCAGGACAAGAAGGAAAGCTGCCACTTCTGCTGAGCTGAGATTTCGGTATGAGAGGTGAGCCAGGAGTCCGGTATGGGAGACAACAAGGTACTGCTGATCAGCTGATGGATGTCAGCTGGCAGCCAGCGCCAGAGCTAACTCAGTGGGAACAGCATATCAAACCGAGTTCCAGCAAATGCTCCGAGAGGAACAGTATTTTTCTCAAAGTTATGCTATGCCTGTCTGAAAAAAAAGCAAAGGAGTGGTAAACAGAAAGATTATCTTCTCCAAGCTCTCTTGAAATGCATTTCATTTTCACAACTGGAAAGCACAAATAAAGGCTGTAGTTCTCACTAGTAGTCTTTTGCTGAGGAGCCCTAGAACATCTAATGTCTCCTTAATCTACCAGACACATTGCAGGGAGAAAAATGGTTACCTGTTTTATTGGCAGCTGACTTCTGACTCACACTTCACAATTGCTTTTCTCTCCTGGAGGAGTTTGTTTGAACTAGGGGGAAGTAGATTGGCCCTGGAAGGGAGGTAGTGTAATGCAAAACAGTCATGGCAACGGAACGTCTCCCCACCGCCTCATTTGGCTTCAAGGGGATGCTGCTGGTTCCCAGGCACACAAGGAGCGCTGCTGTCCGAAGGCAGAGAGACAATAAAAGGCATGCACTAGAGTTATGTTCCACCATGGGCCATTTCTTGTTGCTCTCCAGCTGGTCAAACACGGAGAGTTGCAGCTGGTCAGTTCTCCCACTGCTTGTCCTGGTATACGGCCCTCCCTCGCCCTGTACAGTTGTCGCTTACACTTCTTTTTTTAAGTTATTTTTAAAAGAAAAAAAACCTCTATATATTTTGAGTCTGAGCATCTCTTTCTGAGAAAGTTTCTTTGCTTAAATTTTTAACTAAACAGGTTTCCTTATAATGGCACTTGATTTCTAAATGATAAGTCTTTAGATGGTGTGACTAACTGGTTTGACAGAGAATCTATCCTCTTCCCATGACCTTTTTTAAGTGCTGCTTTGTAACCAGTTTCACTTGTTATTAGAGAACTGGCTATTTACCCATGTCTCAATACAAAAGCCCAAAGAAGTACTGTGACCTGTGAATCCACACCTGGCTGAAATGTGGCTTTGGAAGTTCATTAGCAATGATAGAATCATAGAATTGTTTTGGTTGGAAAAGACCTTTAAGATCATCAAGTGTGGAAATTTGTAACAGAGTTCTTGTTTGCAGTTAGTAAATAGGGTAATAAAAACAGCATAATGAAAGGATAAGCTAAAGACTTGATTAAAGACCAAAAAAGAGACAAGTTTAAAACTCAAAACTATTTAAAAACTCAAACTCTAGGCTGTTCCTTAAAACACAATAACTGGAGAGAGACATACTGGAATAGTAGCAGGGTATGCCATTAGTCTGTCAAGAGACAAACTGATGTTAATATTATCTTAAGACTGAATAATTTAGGGAGAGAGATTCTGAAAATGCTTATGGGTTTTAGCTTCACAAGCCCTCTTAAAAGATTTGGAAATCATTAATGTTTCTAAACTCCTTTAGCATCTTTTAATATTTTCTCCATTTTTAAGCAGTCTCTGTATTATTAGAGCCTGACTACTTTAATACTGCAAAGTGATTTATATGTCTAGAGTGCCCTTCTGCCTAAGGCCCATCTTGCATATATCTTTCTCTTTATTTCCAAATTCACGCAAATGCTTTTAGATCTCCATAAAAATGGTGGGAATATCTGTCACCATTGAACCACTGCTTCACTAAAAGACAGGAAGCAAGGAATAAGTCACAGGAGCCAGGGGTTTGCTTTGGTCAGAAGCAGGAATAAGGACATGGATGGAAGCTGGGAATGCCCTTCTGTTGAGTGACTCTGCCTAATAAAAAGGTGGTACATATTGCATTTCCTAATGCTAGCAGGACTGAGTTTTGGTATTTAATTTCCTTCAGATTCTTTGCAGATAGTGTGACTAATAGGTTTTCTATATTCATGATCCTTTTTAATGTAGTTTCTTTAAGATTGGTTTCTGTTGCTGGTTTGGATGTAAACAGTTTATGGAGAGCTGTTTATCTAGGCATGTCTTTTTTATTAAGTCTCTTTATTAACATGTG
This sequence comes from Grus americana, assembly GCF_028858705.1. Taxonomy (NCBI): domain Eukaryota; kingdom Metazoa; phylum Chordata; class Aves; order Gruiformes; family Gruidae; genus Grus; species Grus americana. The sequence goes on along the minus strand of NC_072853.1, from coordinate 83,961,578 downwards.
CCATGCAACTCAGATGAGCTGATTTAATGGTTAAAAGTATGCTAATTCACACAGTCATAAGTAAATGTCTGTAAACAAATATCTGCAATGAATATTATACCTTCGTTTTCAAATGAATGCATGCTAAGTAAGAAGAAACAATCAACTGAATTAAGGTGAAAATTCACTTTTGAAGTAAGTCTTTGAAATTCAAAACTTACACTATAGCTTTTCGTTGTCTAGAAAAAGCATTGGAAAGCAGCTCAGTAGAGGTGGAGGGAAGGGTAGGAGGGGAAGGGTATGACTATCTTTGTTGCCACTGTTATCTAGCTGAAAGCAAATTTTTTACTAGATACAATAAATTCAGAAGCCTAAGTAAAGCATTGCTGGCTCTGGAGTACGCTATATTTATGGTTATACCTGGTCTCTATTCTCAACGTGTAGATAAATCAGTGGCTCCTATTTATAAAGGCCTAAAATGTTAAGTACTTTTTAAATACAATGAAACTAGTTTGAAATGTCCTCTTACATGTGAGAAAAATGAGTGGCTCTACCAAGGGAATTTCTTGTACAAAATACTTTTAGAGCACTTGGGAGCAGTGTTTTAGACTAGCATTCCTTGTTCTTCTACCATGTGGGAATATCTTCTGTAACTTGTTTTACTGAGACATTCATGAAGGTTGGGAATCAGAGTAGTGCAAATGGCTGCTTTAGATATGATACACAAAGCAATTTTAAGGAAGAATCTGGAGTAATGGAGGAGAACTCAACATTATAACAATGAGAAAGCGTAAGAAAGAACCATTCATTTATTCATGTTCAAGAAAAATTCTGTCAAGCTGTGAATGTTTCAATATGGAACTGAATGAAAAGTTAGAACATGAAGGGGAAGTGCTACTGTACATAAATTAGAAACATTTTTCGTTATTCTAGTATCACTGGAAGTAGAAGTGTTAGTACAATAAGTTACCTCAGGATCACTTTATTTCCATTAATGACACAGAAAATACAGTTGAAATTCTTTATCCAATACTGAGTTCTTTAAACTGAGAGCTTTGAGCTTCTATACAATACATTTAAATAACTGATTTAGAAAAAGGTGTTCATATTTAAAAAAAATGAAGACCATCTTTTACTATATGTCTGTGAAAATGAAGTGTTAGGTAGTCACAGTTCATAGCAGAATCAAATTTCAGTTTTTCTACACAAGCTTCATATTTGGCACAGATATTTGTCATTTTTAATTCTGTACTTTACTCAGAGGGAGAGGTAATGATTTGTTATGTCACACTCACACAAAAGCAGCTGAGTATTCTTACTGCTTTAAGTTTTTTTCTCGTGTAAGCCCAGTTTGAAATCCTGTCTATTTTTAAGCTACTCTCTACAAATACTAAATAGCTCTGTTTTTATGGTTCTGTGGTCAGCACAACACTGACTCACAGAGTAGTCACTGTACCTGATGTTGATAATAAGTAAACCATGTCCACACTAATAAATGTTTGCAGGGACAAGACTCATATTTTAAATTGTTTTGGATTTGCAGTACATATTCCATAAGAACAGGTCAGTGAAGTATTTTTTTTTTTAAGCAAATAATTCTTGTTTTTATCAGGAGACCCCTAGAGTCAAGAAAAACAAGGCTGTAGTATTAGGAAGGAATTAAATTTTATGATTGCCTACCTGATTGTAAGCACTACCAGTAAAGGGTGCTGCTAAGGTCTCCAAGAAAACTGAGTGACAATTATGCTTCCTATGCTTCCTCTGCCAGCATTCCGGTTCATCATGCAAAAGATGTTTATGTATATGTGCACTGTCCATCCTGCCCAAGACAAAAAAAGGTCATTATTTCTGCCTTAATAGTTGTATAGTCAAGATGTTCCAACTATTTGTCATAGCTCAGGTTTCCTACACTGCCAAGCATAAGGTATAAGGCATGGGGGGATTTCTTCACCTGAAGCATGTATCTTCTGTACAAAGTTCAAATCTCAACATAACTCTGTGGCAAGCATGGCAGCTTTATGGACTTTCAGAGGTTGATATCACTCTGTCTCCAAAGTTTTTGTAATTAGTAAAAGGTAAGGATAGCTGTGCACATAGGAGATACAACTTTTCTACTGATTTTGGCACAATCTTTCAAAATATTTCCATGACAAATAAACTCTTGAAGAACCTGAAAATCTGCTTCTTGAAAGACTGAGACCTGCAGAGACAGTGGAAAAATCAATTGTTCTGAAATTGAAAAGCAAATCCTGATTCCCAGATAAAGAGGTATGGGTAGCCTGGATCAATACTGCCACATAAAGTAATGCCAACAGGATAGCTGTGTGGTCCTTGTTTGTTTGTTTGTTTTTTAATGGGTCCTTGGAGGATTCCAATATTCCTCAAAAGCAACATAAATTTTCTTGGATACCTGTAACATTCAGTGTGTCAGGATCAGTGACTGATGAATGTTGGTCAAGTTTGCTTTCAAGTCATCTCCTGAGTTTACTGAGCACTGAGAAGCACACCAACTTTTGGAAGTGTGTCTGCAACGCCCACTGTGATTCAGCAATTAGAAATTCAGCATTTTTTTTGTTCTTTTTCTGACAACATCACTTATTTTTATTTTTTTCATCCAATTTGGGACACACTGATTAAATAATGTCCTCTGAAAAAAAATTTCCTGACTTAAATTCTTAAAATTGGTTACCCTATCCCCTACATAATCAAGGGGATGCTTTCAGTGTGGAGATTGAGTCTGTTACTTGTTTGAAGCAACTTCAGCTGCCATCTTGAACATCCCAAGTGTCTTTATTGAGCACTTCTGGTGTATTTTAGAATGAGGTATTCTCAGATTTTGGTAGTTAATGAACCTCACATAGGTTCTGACTGCAGCTCAGATGGGAAACTGCGAGTTAAATCCTTATTCCAGAGAAACATAAAATGGGTGGGAACTGAGGTCGTCTGTCTCTCCAACAGCTCCCACAGTCATATGGGAGCTGTTTCACTCTTCACGATGTTGAAAGGAAATATGGAAAGCAGGCAAGAAGGAAAGATTTTCTATCCTAGTTTTGGCTGCTTTCATTTCCAATGCTTGACCTACAGTTCTTTAATTGCTGAAAATATTGGAAGCATGAAAAGAAAATCTTGAGTGCCAGAAGCCAAAATGTCATATTGTAAGGCAGGTGTAAAATACTTTTTGCAGGTAGGAGAGGTGGGTTCAGGTTCTCTCCAACAAGGAAGCTTTAACCTAAGTCATCAAGTCTGAGCTGGCTTTTCTACTGAGTGTTCTATCCTTTGACCAGTTAAGGTCACTCACTCAGATTGCTCTCTCCTCTAGTGCTTTATTTCTTTTGCTTTTTCATGTCGTATCTTACTTTAATATATCATTCAGTGAAATGTTTGTGTGCTTTTTTGTTTTTCCTTTCCACAAATAGTTTAAATAAGTACATTGTGAAAGAAATAAAATTGAAATTTTTAAAAAAAATTATTTTTAGCTTGGCAGCTTTTATGTGCACCACTCTTTTTATTAGCTGGCAGTGGCACTTTTGGTGATGTAGAAATAAGAGCAATGGGATAGGACAAATAAATCATTTTGACCTATATATAGCTTCCATATATTAAAAAGTTCACAGAATGAAAGAAGGGCTGACAAATTATCAGGAAAACAATTATGGTATATAAAAGACTTAGAGCCTTTCTCCTAATTTTTTTTCATCGTCTGAAGTTAGCGAAGAAGGCTTGATAGGGGACTGTAATTGCTTCATTCGTTAAAAGCTGTTGTAAATGAATCCGGCTTTGAGAAAAAATGTCTTGTCAATCTCTTCTTTTGTGCTTCCTCCCTCTGCTTCCATTACCCACTTCAAGGCTTTTACTCTCTGCGCTAGGCAAAGTGCCCAGGAGACAAGGGCGCAGTTAAGCAGGGCTGCTTAGTTCTGCTTCTAGGCTAGTGTCAACTGCAGCCCTGGGAATCAGCCGCTTCCGCTACTAGTCTCTCTAATGGTTGTGTTCAAAATGGCTTATGTCATCGTGTCATCAACTTCATGTCAGAGAGACGTGCTTCAGAACAGGTACTGGGACTGACCATACTCGTTTGCAGTGACAAGCCAATAAGCAGGAGAATAATATCTTAATATCTTTCAGTTTTCTGCCTTTCCATTTTATGATTTTTTTAGTCAAAATATATGTGTATCCTACCTGTGACAGGATTGTATACTGCTGTGTAAAATAGCACCTGTTAGCAATTTATACCTTTGTGACTCACAGGGGAAACCTTGTTATGTATCAAAAGAAATGTAATGTTATGAAAGCAATGAAATATGGTGTTACTTTGGGTGTCTCCATAAAATAGAATTTTTCTTAGGGTGTTTTTAAAAATTTCTATGATTTTAAAAGCTTGAAAGTAATATTCTTATGTAGCTTTCTGTTACTTTGGATTATACATACTACAACGAGTATTTATTGGTTTATTTCTTCATAGGTATTTCATTGATCATAACACAGAAGAAGATAGGTATTTCACCATTGATGCTAGTACTGGGACCATTAAGACTGCCAAGACCTTTGACAGAGAGGAGACACCTTGGTACAACATCACAGTGGCTGCTTCTGAGATAGGTAAATAATATATTTGGCACATAGTATTAAAAAAAATAAATTAGAAAGGAAAATAATAATTTTCAGATTTTAAGAAACACTATCTTGAGATATTACGTTCTTTTTAACACCGTTGGGTGTTTAGCCAGTTTGGATAAAGGATAGTTTTCTCTGTGTGTGTAAATTCCCTAATTACATAGAACAAATAAACAAAACCCCACATGCCTATGTGATTCCACCTGTGTAAATTTACCATGTTTTTCTGTATGTGATAGAAGGCTGCCAGTTTACCCAGGAACAGTTCCAGGTATTCAGTGTCCTAAAATCAACAGCTTGCCCCGTTTGTGTTTAGTACTTCGTATATCTTAGAAGATAACGCTATACAGTACTGTCTGAGAAATTCATCCTTCGTTCTTGTATCTGCTATTAACCTATTTTAGCGAATTACATGTTAAATATGCCAATATTAATTCATATCTGACAGTTGCCTAGTAGTTGCTGATTATCAGGGTATACCTCTGGCCTTTTAATAGGCAAATTGCCAAGTAAAGATACAATAAATACTTGCCTGTGCATTTGAAAGGCCTCCAAGTCTGATGAATTTCCATTGCCTCAGATAAGCCCTGCAACAGTGAAGAAATGTCTGACTGAGTAGTCCCAGATAAATGTTTTTACATGAGGCAAGGACAGTTTGAAGAACATTTCAGTTAGCCTTTTTATTACAGGGTCTTTACTTTGGCACAGTCAAAGTTTTAAAGTTAAAAAAAGTCAACAAACCAAATGAAAAAAAATCTCAACCTGGATCGGTAGGTCCAGTCCTGCTAAGTACTCTTCATGATGCTGTCTTTCCGTGGCAGTGATTTTGATCAAAACTGTGGACTACTTTTATGTATATTCCTTTCCTTTTTCTTTTTTTCCTTCTTTTTGGTGTATTCTGTCATTGCCAGATGACACAATACCGGTTTTACCTGTAACAGGTGCCACTGACATTATTGAGCCCCCTCTGCTTTCATCTTTTTCATCCCTGCATTAAAATAGAATCTGTTCTGCCGCTATATCACTAGCACATGCTACAGAATTGACAGCACATATATATTTTCTAAGGACAACAAATTATTTCTTATTGTACCTGCTTTTGCAACTAAATTGACATTTTGAACAAATTAAATTTCTGTTGTAACTAGTAAAACCTAGAGTTTTATGGTTAGTCCTTTTGAAAAAGATAACCACTGATGCTTCAGTGTGCTTGACAGTGTCTTTGTATATAATGTGCAGCATGAAATGAAATATAGTTTAATCATAAGCAGGTGCATAGTAAGTGTTTATTTGAATTAAGATTTAAAAGCCACATTTCGACATACTGAAAAAAAGGACTGGCCACTAGTCTTTTTGGGAAGCCATCCAAATGTAATTATTTTGCAGAAATAAATCTCAATAGCATTAAACTTAAATGTAGCTTTCTACACATTATTATTTCACATAGTCAAATGAGTGGTACTACACGTACCATGCTGAGAGAATAGTATGGAGAATGGAGAAGGATTATGTTTATTACTGAAAGAGAATATGAGTAACAAGGATGAAATGCCTTTTTTTTAAGACACCATGCTTAGAATTCTCCATTCCAGGTGTAACTTGTTACAGGAAAACAGAGATTTATTTTTTTTTCTCCCTTGCATTGCCTTTCTTACTGTTAAAGTTGAGGCTGGAAAGATAGGTAAATCTATAATGTCAGTTTGAAAAACAATTTGGTTATGAAAAAAGGAAAAGACAGCAGTGAAGAAGAGATGGATGGCAGGGAGACAGACAGGGAGCCTAAATGACAGGCAGCCTTTCCTTGTGTCTACTTCTTTGGCCATATTCTTACCTATAGTAATTTGAAAATTACAATATTGCTGTACTCTTCCAAATCCATTGTGAAATCAGTAATTGGATCTATGATGGAAGAAGGAGCATATCTTGTGTATAGAGCATCAAGGCCAAAACTCTTATGTTAAGTGCTACCTATCCCATATCTACAGACTTCTATGGCATTCACTTTCAAGTCCACGCACAAGGAATTGCAGAACTAAGACTAAAGATGAAAAACAGGCGGAAAGCTATGACCAAAATATAATTTAGCTGTTAGAGTGGCAGTCTTCAAGTTCATCTGACATGGTAGAAGGCATTTGTAGCTTCTGACACCATTTGCTTAGCCAGGAACATAGCAGAATCTGCAGAACCCAGAAAGATTGTACTGCTTCAACAATAAGAGGTGCTCTGCTGAAATAATGTTATGGTTATAGTTTGTTTCTTGAAGTGTTTTCTTCTCTTGACTTTATGTTACACTTCATTGACAGAATTCAGTTTCTACTGATCATCCTTTGGGCAGCTATTTCTAGTTGTGCTTGTTTTATGCAAAAGAAATCAACACCAGATTTCTATCCTCAAATGCAAGACATCCTCATGCTTTGGCCTTATTGTTTCTGAACTTTTCATAAGATATTTATTTCCCTTTTAGTCTCAGTATGTGGTATACACTCTGCATTGATCAAATGTCCCCTCTGAAATCAGTGGAAGTTCTACCACTTTCCTCTGTGGGAGTGACCTTGATGTAACGATTCGCCATTTTTCTGTTTATGCAGATACTCCTAAAGCACACCAGAGTCCATTGCCATGAGAATGGACGGGGCAATCCTTTTTTTCTTTAACATGCATTTTTCTTTAACAGCAGCATATAGTGAGGAAGAGTGGGATTTTGGTGTTCAGGGCGCAGGCACTAAAGCTGTTGCCTTGATTGTTTCAGTACTAGTACTTCTGGAAAACTCCTTGCAGTATTAGGGAATAAGAAAGATGATAAAATAATACTTTATATTTTATATTGAATTATCTACAGACTGTGTTTGGGGCAGGGGGAAGGACTACATCTTGATGGTAATAGGATTTTAAAATACAGTTTCACATAGAATTATTCACATTTCATTAGTTTGTTAGAATTCTTTGAAAAAGTTTAGGAAAGATTATTTGAAAGAGAAAGGAGATAGAATTTGCTTGGCTCTATTACAGACTTTTGACCAAGTCTTTGACAAGAGTAATAGAAATAGGGAAATACGGAGCAAGTGCACAAAGTTTTATAACAGATGAAAGACTGATTTAGAGGAAAGAAATACAGTCATAGTGAATGGTTGCTCTTTTGGGAGTGGAACAGGTTAAGGCTGAGCTATTTTAAGGACTGGTGTAGGATCTGTCAATTAACCTCCCTAGCTGCTAAGAATTAAGGAAGACTGAGAGAAACTCATGTAAGAACAAGACACACAGAAGTATGGACTAGATAAATTAACTGTGAAGTGGACTGAAAATTGTCTGACATGGCAGGCTCAAAGGGTTGTGATCAGCAGCCCAAAGTGCAGCTGCAGGCCAACCCCAGGGGCTGATACTGGATACAATACTGTTTAATCTCTTCATTAATAACCTGGTTGATGGGACAGAGTGCACTCAGCCAGTTTGCAAATGACATAAAACTGGAGCAATGGCTGAAAGACCACGGTGTCATGCTGCCATCCAGAGGGATCTTAACAGGCTGGAGAAATGGGTGAACAGAACCTAGTGAAGTTAGGTAACAGGAAGTGCAGAGTCCAGCACCTAGAAAGGAATAATCCCGTGCACCAGTACACATGCACGGCCAACTGGCTAGAGAGCAGCTTTTCAAAATAGGACATGGAGGTCCTGGTGGATGCAAGCTGGACATGGGCCAGCAATGTGCCCTGTGGCAAAGAAGGCCAACTGCATCCTGCACTGCATGAGGAAGAGTGTTGCCAGCAGGTTGGGGGAGGTGGTCCTTCCCCTCTATACAGCACTGGTGAGGCCACACGTGGATTGCTGGGTCCAGATCTGGGCTCCCCAGTACAAGAGACATGGAGCAACTGGACTAAGTCCGGTGAAGGGGCATGAAATCATTAAGAACTGGAGTATGTCATACAAGGAGAGGCTGAAAGAGCTGGGACTGTTCAGCCTGGAGATGAGAGGGCTCAGAAGGAGCTTATCAGTGTGATTAAATACCTGATAAGGGCAGGAAAGAAGCTGAGTAAAGATGACCAAAGACTCATCTGAGCAGTGTCCAGTGAAATGACAGGAGGCCATGTGAACAAATTGAAATACAGAAAATTCCATTTAAGCATAAGAAGAAACAAGATTTTTTCTTGGAATTGGTCAAAAATTGGAACAAGTCACCTGCAGAGATTGTGGAGTCTCTGTTCTTGGAGATATTCAAAACCAGACATGGCTTAGAGCGATGTACACTAGTTGACCCACCTTTGAGTAGGGGAGTTGGACTTGCTGATCTCTGGAGGTGCCTTCCAACCTCAGCCATTCTGTGATTTCATGATATTGGGAACTGTGTGTGGAATGTGGGGAAGAAAAAGGGCAAGTATTTCTCACAAATAGTGATGTATTCTCAAAGAAAGTAGGTGGCTGTAAAAATAATTGTTGGTGATTCAATTAAGGTTTCTCTCTAGCATATAGTAGTGCTGATAACAAAAGCAAAAGCAACAATTACAGCAAAACCCCAAAGCACAGCCCCTGCAAGAGAAAGGTGGCACTAAAATATAAATGGATGGACTTCTGCCAGTTCCAAAGCCAATTTCAGTTAGAAAAATAAACATGTACTTCGATGTTTTCAAAGCAGTACTGCAAATAGGACAAATAGTAGTATCCTTGCGGTTTTTGTGCTCAATAAGAAGGAATAAAAGCTGCAAGGAGAAATAAACACTGATGATTGAAGGAATCAGAGAATGTCTTGATTTGAGAATCAAAGTGAGGATTATAGCTTTCACTAGGAATTTCTACTTAGGAAGATAGCACGGAAGACTGTGTCAGGAAACTCCTTTTAGATCTTAATTCTAACAACTGAACTCATTGTGTTCAATATCCGCTCAGTAGACACAGAGCAAACCAGCTTCTAGATATGGCTTTCAGATGATGTTAACATCAAGAGATTACTGGGATTCATAAAGTACTGGACATTTAGATAGATGATAAGAATATCTGTGGTTATAATAAGAAACATGATTTTTTGAAAGCAAGATAAGTGCTTATATGTCAGGGCAGATCTAGAGATTTAGAAGATACTTTCTATTGGGAGGTTTTCACATATTTCTTTTATGCAACTGGTAAGTATACCAGTGTGTAAAACAGATTTATGGATTTACTAGATCATTGATCTTTTGGGGGTGAAGTTGCAGTGTTCCTGAGTGTCTCCAAAATGCTCTGCAATGGCTGAAAATGGAAAAGCAGATAATTTCCTACTGTTTACCTAAAGGACTGACTTGAATGCAGTGAATGCACAAACTTATCTTTGAAGGGTCCATAAAGAGTTCCTAATCTGTAAAGCTGTAGAGACTTAAAGAAATGCTGGTAAGAGACAGTAAAAAATGACCACATGAAAGGATACTGCACATACAGAGCTTTGAAACCACAGTGTATTAGAAATGAAAATACTTAAGAGACATCATTATGCAATCGATTTTACAGACAAAACAAAAATCTCCAAGACTATCAGACACAATCAGATATTGGAAAATAACCTGAAGATATTTGTCTTTGTTTATATGTCTTCTGTATTTGCTTCTCCACAAGTATTCTTTATACTAGCTTCAGGGAATAAGATACCAAAGTGTTGAGTCAGAGCAATACCTCATTGACAAAACATGCAATACCAAGTGATGTGGTATGGAAAGGATCCCAGGAAAATACAGTCATTACAAAAACTACTCAAAGAAATAACTGTCAGAGATATTTTCACAGAGGGCCAATAAACCCTGTTCAGAATTAAAATATGTGAAAAGGCAGGACAGCTCACAAGAATAAGAGTTTGGAACAGTTAGCTTGCAAGAATTAGGGTAAAAACATTGAAGTGCATTGTCTAATTATAAGCAGTTTTTTCATCAATAAGTTTTGGTAGAAACATAAACAATAACAGAAAGATACAGTTATACAATTCAGAGGAAAGCAAGATGCATAGAGAGAAAAAATAATTTGCAGCAATGACATAAAATCCCTTGAGAGCCCTATAATCACATGAAATAAACAGTTAAGGTATATTATTATAGTGGGGTGCAGTTATACCTTTTCTTTAGGTGCACAGGGATATTGCCACCTCATATTGCCATCAGTGAACAGCAAGTTATGAGGACAATTTGCCAGTTCTTTTTCATGTTTTGTGGTTGCATTGCTCAGAAAAGACATTCCTAAGATTTTGGTAGGAGATTAAAATATATGTTACTTCTGATAGCATTACATAAGACTGTCATATGGAGAATGAGAACTGAAGGTAGAATGGAGATGTAAACAGAATAAATCTGTTAATGCTATTAAGAGGCACACTGATTTATTTTACAAAAAATAAAATCAAAAGACAAAAATACACAAATCATTTCTGTTTATTTTGAAACAGATGAAAACAACATATGCATTGCCTGAAGGAAGTAAGTCTATGGAGTAATATCTTCCTGGCATAAAGCATTGAAAGAAATAGAAAAGAACACAAATTGATGGCATTTTATTTTATTATTTATTTAATCAAGAATAACTTTAAAGCCTTGTGTCAAATAATTAATTTTTAGAAAAAGGACCCCTTTCCAAGGTCTAAAAGGAAGTAACCTAAATCAGAACAAAGTGCCGTTACAGTGTTATAAACTCCTAACCCTCTGTATCTGGTGGACAGCAGGATGATTGTTTAATACAAATGAGTTTGTTGCTGGCTTTGTGTCTTACTTTTCCCTTGAAGTGAATTTTTTCTTACACTAAATATAAAATTTCCTCATAGTGATTTTCAGTCTATAATTTTTTCTTAAAAACTAATGGGTTTTTTAACATACAGAGGACACTTAAATAATGAAATTCACTCTTTTTTTTTAACAACAGCACAGGGAAATTTTGGTTTATGTATTGTTTTCCTACATTTATGATTATCTCTATAGGTACATTACAGAACCAGACATAAAAGTGTTACCTTAAACCCTGACCTCACCAAGAAAAAAATTACATTCTTCTTCATCTTTGACCTCACTTGCATTCTGCCTGCTAACTCGGTTTCAGAAAGAGTTTTGGTATTGGTAGCAATTACCTTATTTTTCCAAGAAACAGAATCCGCCACAAAAATAGTTCCCTAAATGTGGACCAGATTAAAGTAGATTTTAAAAACTACAAGATCTGAGTTTTAAGACTATCTTCCTCATGGACTAGTGACAAACTGGATACCTGATATATCTTTGATCGTGAGAGCAAGACACAATACTGGTACCCCGTCCAAACTTTAAATGATACACAGTTTATTTTCAGCCTTGGCAAGTTGCCAACTAATGGCCCATAAAATCACAATAATATGATTTGTAGCAGAATCTGCTGTTCTTTTAAATGTACTTATCAATGCAATAAGGAAAGCCTACACCAACCTATTAAAAAAAAAAGTTGTCAAAAGGCAGCTAGTTCTCCATCCTGCTCAAGAAGTGATGCTTCTAATTCCAAGTTCGATGCTTATTTCCCCGTTCATCTTGGTTTAGTCATTGGCATCTAGGCATGATGGATTTTCTTCTCTCCTGTTTCTTTGGGGAAAGGTATGATGAAGATATTCGTACATTGTCATCTGGAGATGGTGTAGGGTATGGCTCTTCCTGGCTCCCCAAAGAAGAGACACACTTTGGGATCACATGATGTTTCCTTGTACAGGGCTTTGTGAATCAGAATCTCAAAATGGACGTTTCTGGCCACAGAGCCAGTATATTTTGTGGTGCCTTGATCTACTCAGGAGGTGAGCACCGCTGTTTCCTATGAGCTGCAGAATTTTGCTTGCATTAAGGCAGAGGGAGTTGCCAGCTTGAGAGCGCTAAATGTTTTAAGTCTGCTGCAGTGCTATTATTCCTACTATTGCTCCCGTTGCTACTACTGCTACCACTACTAGCATGATCCAAGAGAAGTGATCAGTGTCTCCAGGTTTGTGTTCATCAGTATAAAGACAAATTTTGCCAAAAGAAAAAATAAAACATTTTCTAGCCAACTTCAGGTAACAATATTTAAAAGTACCCACTACCTTAAAAAAGCAGAATAGAACATTACACTTATGACTAGATTCTGCCTAATTTTCTCCTTGCCAGAAAATTTAGTTTATCACATATACACCATCCTGTATTAAACCCAATATTTTCTGAATATTACCGCTCTCACTTACATGCTAGACATTCTTTCATCAATTTAGTTCTGTTTCTATATTTTATCCTTCCTAGATCTATGTTTAGTCTTCTAATGTGTCAAAACTAATCATTATTAGAGAAGTGTGATGAGTGCTTTCTACTTCTTTTTAAAAAAGTACCAGAATAGATACTTGAACTTCCTAAGTATTGGCTTGCCTGATAAGGTCTTGTTGAAAAGATGTCAAAATGAGGGAAAAAAGTTGTTATTGTACTGGTTAAGATAAATGTTTAATACTGATGATGCAAAAGCATAGACATTAATTCTGATCCTACGCTAGGTGAAGATTTTTGTTCTAGATCATGCAAACATGTAAAATTATTCAATTTTTTGGTAAAATTCTTCACTCTTTTAAAATAGTTCAGGCTGTCTTTGGGTTAAATTATTCACTCAGCTTTCATAATAATAACTGTTTAACTATACTAGTCTAACTAAAAAAACCCAACCAACCAACCAACCAAAACCCAAGCAAAAAGCAGAAAAACAAAACCACAAAAGACTGTTGATGTCAGGACTGTTGTTCTGAATGTCATTCAGGTAGAATTTATTTTCATAAAGCCCATGGGAATTTTGTTAATATGAAAGAAAGTCTTAGACAGCAATAGCTGTATTAAAAAGCTTTCTTCTTAAATAGGGGTTTTAAAGTTTGCCCACAGAAATTAATGGAAGAGCAGATTAAAGACTTCAGACTGGCTGTTGATAGGGACTTCTGTAAGATCACAGAGGACTCACTGGTGGAGGGGCTGATAATGCAATTGTTTAACTTTGCAGATATTTAGTATTCTGGCAGAACTATTTATTCTGGGAAAAGTCTCAAGGATAAGAAAGCAAGTTCCTAGCATAGGTGAATCAGAGCAATGTTTCTGCTTCAGTTACCCCTTAAAACAGTGAGCATTCACTTTGAAAAAATCTACTCTTGAGGCATAATGCTAATAGGACACAGAATGGATCTGGCTGATTCATAATGTGCAGGACTGAAATATATGTCAGCACTGATTATCTTGAAACTGGAAATCTGCCCAACTGCTGCAAGAAATTTGTCTAATTAACGAACATGTACTACTAAAAGGACCAGTTATTACACTCATTTGGAGATTACAGGTGAGTTGTACACCTGAAAAAGATTGGAATTTATATTTCTTTTATAATAAACAACAAAGCCAAACCTAAAAAAAAAAAAAGTTTATGAGGTCCCTCTTAATTCATTCTCATTTCCTGCCCCCCCCCCATTATAAACTGTGCTATTGTCTTGCATACACATCTATGTAGTATATACAATCTGACAAACTTCAAGACTGTTTTGGTAAGTGGTGTTAATACTTTCCCTATTAGCATTTTGTAGCGAGTAGGCTGTTAATATGGAAATTTGCCTGCAAATGTCAATGATCCCATGAGGTAACTGCTTCCAGGAAGATACTGATAATACCTTGTGCATTAAGAACTCTTTTGAACTGGTAAGGTATTTATGAATTCTTTGTACTGCAAAGCAGCTGCAGAACAACTAAACGTAAACTCTCTGAATCTCCATGGAATCTCTGTGAAAATAATGCAAATTTAACAGGCTGGAGCAAGACTGCACTGGGTAGGAGTGACAGGCATACAAGAGGTCGCATTCAACATGGGGCAAATAGGTCTGATACACTGTACTGAAACAAAAGTATTTACCATTTTTTTGCCACACATTGGACTAAAAAGTTTGATTTTCCTCCCCCAGTTACTATTCCAAATATGCCAGACCTACAGAGCAGTTCTCTATCTCTGGTAACCTCTGCCCTGTGCTCTTCCTGCTTTTTTGCTCCCTTCTTCTTAGATGTATTATGCCCCCTTATAGCTTTGAAGCCAGCCCTGCTTTGAGCTGGAGACTGGACCAATGACCTCCAGAAGTCCCTTTCAACTAAAATTTTTCAGTGATCCTATGATTATCTGATAATCACAACTTTTCTTGCCTTCTGGCAAAAGCTTCTTCGGGACTCCTCTAGTATTAAAATCTTCAATTCCTTCACTGTAGTTTATGAATGCACTCCCAAATGGATTTATTCATCCTTAACCCTTTGCTGTGATTTCTGCCTTCCGTCTCTTTTCTATGCTTTGGTGTGCTCTCTCTTTATCTGCTTTGTGTCCTTCCTTTCATTTATACAACTTTCTAGTTCACATACCTCACAAAATTTGTGCGAGACCCTCAAGAACAAAGCTCCTTTGAGTTGTAGATCATCTCTAGATCATCTCTAGATCATCTGTTGCTAGATACCATGTTCTGTAACTGTCATTACAGGATTTTTGTAATTGGATTGTCTAATGACATTGACATAGGAAGTTACCTAAATGAGTTTGTAAGCTATATTTCAGTGAGCAGTAAGAAATATTCAATCTCTCTGCCTGTGCTATTCTGCACAATCTCATGACCTACCTCCAGGGAAGGAACAACATGTTTTTGGGTTAATACTCATACTGCAAATGGTCTCCTGAAGAGAAGATTGCTTCCTTCAGTAATAAGAGTAAAGGCAGATGAATGGTTCCTTTCTCCCAACTGCTTAGTAAACAGCCAAGTGTCATTCTTCCTCACCTTTGCTTCATATATTCCTAGCATTTTAACATTCCTCAAAGTTTTCCACTAGAACTGTTTTCTAGATAGCAATGGAAAGCCTCAGTCTTGCATGAACACAATTGAGATAGCCTACTTCAGTCCCTTAGTTCACCTGTTAAAAAGATATTCACAGTTCTGGGGTAGAACTGAAAAAAAAAAAACCAACAGTCAAGGAAAATTTTAGCAAGTAAATGGAATTTTCAAATCTATAAATGTCTTCTGAGTGTGTTGTTCTAACTTCTAATGCCAATTGGGAATAGAAGTTCCTAGATTGTCTAAGTTAAGTCTTCCTTTTCTGTTGACTTTTTTGATCTCCTTTCTATTCCCATTTTATGTGGATAATTGACTAGGTTCCAAAAGTGAATTAAAATCATCAGGTGAACATAGACATATTAGTTAAAAAGAGAATGTGAAAAATCTGGAGAACTTCTAAACCCCAGACTCTTTGACTAATATCCCAGGTGAAAACAGAGAAAGAAAGTTTCTTTGTCAAAAGAAACCTCAACATTCTCAAATATTCTTTCATTGGGAGGCTACATTCCTGGTGGCTTTGAAGCCAAATATGTGCCTAATCAATGTTATTCAGAATTCTGAGCAGAGGCCATTCAATATGTGACAAATCTAAGGCATTTTACAAGTGACCCTTTTTGACAGAAACGTGAAGTGGATTAATTAAGATCAAAATAACCAAGGCGAATGAAGTTTAGACTACTGTTGTTTCTCTTTTTTTTTTTTTTCTTCATGAGCACACACAGTGGCATGCACTTTTAAAATATCAGTCTGTAAGACCCCATTCTTCCATCTTGTGTTCGAAAGATTGACTTTACTGTCTTCTACTGAGAGTTTCATTTAATCGGTGACAGTGAAATGAAGTTTGTCATCTAACGGTTTGATGCTTATACAGACTTCAGGAGGTGTATTTTAGCTAATTATAAAAAGTTTTAATATATAATTATTTCAACAAAATAAAATTTTCTCAGTACTTAGTAGTAAGAACAAGGGAATTATGGATTAAAAAATGTGGTTTTTTCCCATTTTATCAGGGAAAGTGTATTCTCATTGAAAGGATTCTATTTATTGTGCTTTTTGAGGGTGAACACTTTTTGAGGGTGAGGTCTCATGAAAGTACAGATCATAGCCTAAGACACTGTTACTTAAACATTGTTTTCTTACTGGTATGTCACTGCTAAAGCAAGACTCATTAACTACATTCTGTAATAGCATAACTTGTGAGGAAGCTGAACTCAAGCTTGGGAAAGGTTTATATGTGCCTATGCATTCATATTTTCTTATTATTTTGTTATTTTATTTCTTAAACTCTTTAAGGGACTGATGAAAAGAAAAAGGTTTTAGTATTTTTTGTATTAGATTTTATGCAATACTGTGATGACACTTACATGTTCATTACAAAGCAATTGATCATTTCTTAGCATACAGTATGACACTATGTGATAACCTCAACAGCTTTCTCCCACTTCGGTTCCAGAGTAACTTGTTTTATCGATATAACAGTAACTTAAGACTCATACCATACTTTCCACTGTTTTTTTTCAATTATTTTTCAAAACAGTTAACGAAGCGCAGCAAACAACATCTTGTAGTATCTTGCTACCTAAATGTCTGCAGCTGGATCGAGTTCTCATCCAGTTATTTGTTAAGAAGCCATGTTTAAATTGAGGATGTGATGGAATATTGAGTATTTTAAAAGGCTTAATACCCCCTTGTGTATTTTGCAGACAATCCTGGGCTAGTGAGCCACGTTCCAGTTGGTGTTAGAATCCTGGACGTCAATGACAACCCTCCAGAGCTCGCCAGAGAGTATGATGTAGTCGTCTGTGAGAATGCAAAGCCTGGTCAGGTAACTCTCCTCCCCTGGCACAACTTGAGGCCATTTCCTCTTGTCCTCTTGTGCCTATCGAGGCACTTCATTGCAGTCCATGGTTTGACAATTTTATCAAGTGCCTTCACTTTTTTGCATAGATTCAGCTGTTATGCAGCACTCTATTCTGGTTTTGCATTGTTACATAGGTTGTAAGTTGCAATTGTGAGCTCATATCTTTCCTGAGGAATATATTACTAGTCATAACAGTTTTCTCATCAAAACTGTAAAAGCAGTGTACATAAATGTATAGCGACATATTTCTGGTTTTAACATTGAGACTATAAAAATGCTGTAGTTCATCAGACTATAGGCTGGCCAAAGTTGTCTTGACTCTAACAGTGGCCAAAAGCTGACACCTAAAGAGCAATATAAGAACATGGCAAGTGAGTATGATACTTACCCCAAGTACTTCCCTGGTCTCAGATCATTTGCAGATAATTTTCTGATCCAAATGTGGTTTCTGCATTTTTAATAATCCTTTAATAGCCATCTCTTGTCTGATAGGAATCTGTCTAGCTTTTTCTACAACAACCATAAACTTTTGATATCTGCTACTTCATGCATCAAGGAATTTTACAGTTTAATTGCATGTTTCAGGAAGACCTTCCACCTTTTTTTTCTTTTTTTTTTCTTTCTTTTTTTACATTCCCATTCTGTCTTCAATCGATATTTAACACTTCTTATGTTGGGAAAGAGAGAGCGAGCAGTTGATCTCTTTTTATTATCTCTGTGCCGTTCATAAATCTCTAGCACATTGCCCCTCAGCTACTTCTTGTCCAGGCTGAAGAGTCCTACTTAACTTGGACAAGCCATGATAAAGCCCTTCTAGACTTTTGATCATTCATCTTGTCCTTCTCTAAACCTTCTCCAATTCCATTCTATTCACCTCGAGATGGGGAGTCAAGAGTCAAGATGCAGGTATGCAGTGGTTTATAATTCTCATGATAGTTTATGCTTCATATTATATGATGTTCTCTATTCCTTTCTTAGCAATTTCTAACAGTGGCTTTGCTTTTTAACCACTAGTAAGCATTGAATGCAAAAAACTGCCTGCCATAGCGCCAATATCATTAGAAGTAGTGGTTAGGTCAGAGATCATCATCATGGATGTGAAGACAAGACTTTATGTCTATGTATAATGAATTTCACCTGTCTTTGTATTGCCTGGCTACCAAGTATTGGAAGGTGTCAGCCCTTCCTCTGTTCTTCCTTGAACAATTCAGTATCATAAGTAGATTTGGTGGGCTGATTATTCATACTCTTTATAAGACATTTGTTATTACGCTGACCAGCAAGTGCTTCAGCATAAATATATGTGGAACAGGAAATCTCTGTGACTTCCTCTCCTTGTGGAATAGACAATTTACAGAAGAGACCCTATTTCCTGTCTTTTGAGCAATTTTTGTGCAAGGACCTTCTGTCATCTTATGACTGCGTAGTTTTTTTTCAGTGTTCTTATTAAGACACCTCACAGCCTTTGAAAATCTAAGTAGGTCTGTCTATCAACTGAATATCTCTTATTAACGTGCTTATTAAAGTAAAAATAATATTCTGAAAATGTCAAATATAGCCAAATATAGAAGAATTAGAGCTTTGAAAAGATTTTTTTTAAAAAAAAAAAAGGTAGGTAAGATCTCTTAAGCATTAATTAGAATTGCTTTCAACATATTCGAGTATTTTTAAAATTATATAATTTAACAATAATTGTTAAGTTGTTATAATTCATAATAAGCTAAAGCATGCAGTGAAGCTAGCTCAGAAATGTTCGGTTTGCTGGGGCGGGGGGTGTTGTTGGTTGTGAGTAGCTAATGTTTCTTATTAGAAAAGTTTTAAGTCTCCAATACTAGCTTTGCAAATGGCAATTTATGAGAGAGGTGTTGAAAGGATAAAATAACTTTTACTGTAACAGCATTTGCTCCTGATTTGGGTCAGCATTGTATTTCTCTCTGAGCTACTGTTGCAAGCGTGAATGGCTCCTGACCTCTGTAGCATTGCGGTTTAACACCCGAGATTAATGCTGCCATGAAGGACTCTACAAGCAGTAGTTTCATGTGAAAGGCCAGATCAGCATCCTGTTGTATTCTTAAACTAACAGGACTCCATTACGTACATGACATGCAATAATTTTTATTCACATTGCACAGCAAGGCTTCAGAAAAGATTGCGATACCATTGCACTGTACAAAAAACAAAAACAAAACACAAAAGTATATGGCTCTTACTCAGAAGATCTTACTGTCTAGTTTAAGAAAGAAAATGACAGTTTTCAACAAATATTAGGGAGGGACAAATAAACAAGGATTACAGAACAAGACAAGTGTTCCATATGCTAAAAAGCATGCCCTGCTGGATGGTTTTGAATCACCGAAAAGGCAGTATTTACTCTCAGTTATCCATCATCTTGTGAGAATGATTCATAAGATTTATCCCTAAAGAACAAATTCTGTCAGGTACTGCTGGGCACTTCTGCTTGACTGGTGCTTTGTGGTTGGGCTCCAGCCCTGCACTGCCCTGTAAGAGTCTTTATTTCTTTCCTCAGCACATCTATTTTGAATTTATTATGTGCAAGGTAAACTAACCAATACTTTGTCATTGGAAGACTTTGTGTGTTTGCTATTTTATTTTCAGAAGAGGCTTCTACAGAGAGAAATCACAGTATCATTTAATTGCACAGCCTCTGTCTCCTGCTTCTTTTTTCCTCCACAGCTCAATTTATTTATTTTTAAAAAAAAAAAAGCCAATAAAACTGAAGGACTTAAGTGCTTAAATGAACCCCCCTAAGGCATGTCAAACAGAAAATGCTTGTGAGAAGATGATCATTTCCACAACGAAGTGACAGCTTTACTCCCTTAGCAGTCACCTTGTTGAGAAGATAAACTAAGTATCTCCAACAGCTTCCAGGTGAAGCCTGGTAGATATTATATATTAAAGTAGATAAAGCAGCTGTGATTTGATCTTAGATGCTATCCAGACTTGGAGAAATCTGATTTCTGGAAATATAATGATTTTGTGAATGATTATGAAATTTAGCCAATGTAGGAAAATGAAATTCATTTCCACAAAGTGAACTTACAAATGAAATTTTCCTTTGCTTCAAATGTAACTTGTTCTATTATTTTTAAGACAATGGGAGGATATAGCAATGTGAAAAAAAAAAGATTAAATGCTTTGTTCTGGAAAGTGAACGAGTGAAGCATTGACAGTTTTCCGAATGTTTTCATGTTCATGTCTGTCCTGGCAGAGTATGAACCTATTAAAATATCTGGCTAGATCTGCTAGTTATATTTGCTATAGCTTTCCAAAGATAACAATTTTTTTGGGTGCTTTTCGGAGAAATAATAAAAAAAGTTGCGATAGTACTGAAATGTCATTTCCCTGACAGTATCCATCACTGTAAATTAACACACAGGTGCGTGCACGCGTGCATATGTACGCACACATATGTGCACAACACAACTTTTTCAGAATCAAGGTGTATAAATATTGTGCTGTCAACATGAGCTACCTCACCCTGGATGCTGTTATTTCTAATAGCCAAAGGAAATCAATGTTAGCTGGCAAGGAATGCCACTGCTGTAAGTTTCTCATGTGTGTATATTTACTTGTTTATTGATTCAGTTCTGAAAAGGATTTGAGTGGAATTTAGCACCTGCTCTCTATCCTCTTCAATTAGTTCTCTTCCATTCTTGAAATTTTCTTTTCTTTCCAACTCTTGCCTCTAAAAAAATAACATAACTCTTCAGTTTCATCGCTTCAGTGCTGTCAAATGAGCTTTACAGCAGCTGAGGTTCAGTGTCTACATTTTTATTTTAATCAGCTTTGGTAAGGTGCATGTTAATGTCTGCTAATAGGCCATTAATTAGTTGGTCTATTAATTAGAAAAGGGTTAACAGTACATTTGGACATCAAGAGGACACACACTTTTGTTGCTCACCTCTGAATGAATGTCTTTGAAATCTTTTCCTTAGAAAGCAAGAGCCTTTTCTGAAATAGCTTGAACTTTCTGTTTAAAAAAGTTCTGTCAAAAATATTTTGACTTGTCCTATTACACATAAAATGTCTATTTTTCACAGGGAAAAACATGATTTCTGTACCATCCGGTGCTATACTTTTTACATACCTTGGTGAATTCAAGGGATACTTGAATTTCCATGTGTGAAATCAGGGAATGTAGACAGTATATTTTGTTGAATTTTAAAATTAGTCTTAAATAAATTTTATATTAGTGACACTAAGGTCTTGATCAAAGGTGGGGTTTTTTTGCAAAATGGCATGTACTTGAAGAAACATTCTATAAAATGTCACTGAATGTTTTACATGAGAGAGAGGAACAGGATGAAAGTTTATCTACTAGGCTGTCAAATAATAGTTGAAGGTGCATGGCAAAATGACTTATATTTCACTGATAAACAGCAATGAAGATTTATAAACAATATTTAATAAATTCATATCTTTAAGGTCTTATCTGAATTTTTTACAGCTATGTATGGTATTTAACAGTATTTTTAGCGTTTGAGTAATAACAGAAACTGAGTCTCTTGAAAACATTCTTCCATCAACTTTTTTTTGTCTTGCTTTGCCTCATACCATTTCAACATTATTAACTAAATATATCTAAGATAATCTTATATTTCTGTTTTTACATGGTAGTTGTTTCAATGACATATATGCCACCTTTGCAAAATTCAATAGACAGCACTTAGCTTTTGCCAAACTTTTTCACCAATATTGCCATGACTTTGGTAAACCACATGATTATAGGTGTTTCAGATTGATCTTATTCTGCTACAGTTCAGCAAGAAAGTATTACAACAAATATTCTCATCAATTATCATCAGTATTGTTAATTGTCTCAGGTGTATATAATCTATATAATGTACTATATTGTATATAGTCAATGGAATAAATATTGTACTCTCTTGGCTTTAAAATGTATTTGGTTTGCTTCTGTTACGTGAATGGAGGTAGGGAACTGTGTGCTGTCTTTTAGTTTTAAAACAGACCAAACCACTTGAGCCTGCACTGTTTATGCTTCAGGTTCAGTCCAGACATACTACAGCTGAACACTGAACAGAAAAATTCTCATGAAAAGAGCATTTTCCCTCCTCCATTTACGTTTCCCTCAGGATATCTATCAGCTCTGTGCAGCAGTGTGGGGGGGCTTCACTGCCTATATCACAAGAACAACTTTTATTAAATTCTACTTTAGCACTTGAGCTTCCAGGCCCAGCATGAAAATGAAAGCAGAGGTAGAAATATTGCTTTGTCACACATTCCAAAAGCTTACCTCAGTTTTAGTTGAAAGTAAATTTTAAAAACCACCAGGGCTTTCGAAGGCAAAGGTCCTACCTTTCAAAAATATCTCTCCCATACATGGCTGCTATATCTAATCCTGTTCCTTTTGGGCAAACCAAACTAAAACCAGGAGTGGCTGCTGGTGGCTGTTCTGTTCTTCAGCAATTTAAAACTGATTCTTAACAGGAATTTTAAACAGAGAGCTGGTACTATATACCTGCCATTTTGGTTAAATAATTATTTTTCCTAACCAATATTGAAGTGTATCTAATTAGTGGGATGGCAAGCAGATGATGCTCCACATAGACCGTCCTGGTTCAGCCTGAATTTTGGCTCCATAAAAACAGATGTTTACGTGAAACTGTAATTCTGAAAGTCACTAGGATGCAATGAAGGTGGTGAAAATCTCTGTACCAGATCCTGACTGTATCAGAATGTCAGAAAGTATAGATGCTTTAGATGGTTTTATCTAGGTCTGAAGTGTGGTTCCTAAAATATTTCATGCTAGAGAAATCAAGCTAATGGCCCAGTCATTTCATCAGTTGAATTTAGCAGCAGTCAAGTAGAAAATTAAAATAAGCTAAGTTTGAGCATCCTGCTGAGGTCAGGTACTATTTGGGTCAAGTTCAAATTTCAACACATTCACTGTTAATTTTTATTTCAGGTAATTCAGACTATCACTGCAACTGACAAAGATTACTCTGCAAATGGGGCAAGATTCCATTTTTCCCTTGATGAAAGGCTTTCTTTGAATCCCAACTTCACTCTAAGGGACAATGAAGGTAAATCAAACACCTAAATCTCTAAGAAATGGGTCTCTCTCTTGTCTGAGATGTCTTATTGAACAGAACAATTTCCATGCGTTTCCTGACAGAAGGGGAAAACTGTAATCTGTCATCAGTGAACTGGCTGATATCAAGGACATGGTGTATACAACATATTGCAAAGTATGAACAATCAGATACTGCATTTTATTTTTGCATTCCACTTTATTTTAGCATTTATACTTCATACATTCAGGAATGTTTTTAAAAAGTGGATTAATGAAAAAGATGTTGGCAATTTGGTCTATTTCTAGGTGAATAGCACTGAGTGGGTACCATCAAGGTTATTGCCAGTTATTGCTTAAAGGAGAAAATAAGAATTTAAGGGGCATAAACGTTGAATTCATGCTTGCTTTTATGGATGTAATACCAAGAGCAGGTCCTTCAGTGCTTCTTATATAACAGTCTATCGCTTCATGCCCTTCCTAACAAAGTGTGCCTAAAAAGTACAGTCAGAAATTCATAGCGGATAGGCCCAGAAGGAAAAGGGCCTTCAGAGTCACTCAGCCAAGTGTTTCTGAACATTTCTTCAATCAAAGAACCATCCAGTCTTTCAAAAACGCCCCCCCCAAATCAGCCTTACTATTTGTTAATATTGCCTCACACTTTCCATTTTGCAACCTGATGAAAATGAGAGTAAACTTTAAATGCTTGTCTGTAGCTTTCCTCTCGAGCTTTTGTGTATGTGTGTATTGTGTTGCTTTGTTTGTTTGCATGTGTGGAAGTGTGTGGGGGTTTGGCTCTATTTAAGTTACATTTTTGCAGTAGTGCCACGGAATACCTTCTCAGATCTTACATATCGCTACTCATCTGTCATGACTGAGAAGCATTAACTCCATTTTGGTACTTATGACACATACAGTAATGTTTAAACTATTCTTTGCAGATATTTTTTATGCATTTGTAAGATCTTTCAGGGAAGGAGACTGCATAATCTTCCTGCAGAATTTGTTACAATGTTTAACTATACTTAAAGCAGAAAAAAAATTCAAGTCATATTATTTTGTCTGACTAGATTCATGGCCCTGACATCCTGGTTCCAAAAGAGATCAATCCAATATCTATCAATACTAGAAAACTATGTCGTGGTTTAACCCCAGCTGGCAGCTAAGCACCACGCAGCCGCTTGCTCACTCTCCTCACAGCGGAATGGAGGAGAGAATCAGAAGGGTAAAAGTGAGAAAACTCGTGGGTTGAGATAAAGACAGTTTAATAGGTAAAGCAAAAGCCACACATGCAGGCAAACCAAAGCAAGGAATTCCTTCACCACTTCCCATGGGCAGGCAGGTGTTCAGCCATCCCCAGGACAGCAGGGCTTCATCACACGTAACGGTGACTTGGGAAGACAAACGCCATCACTCTGAACATCCCTCCCCAACCCCCCTTCCTCTTCCCCAAGCCCCTTATAAGCTGAGCATGATGTCATATGCTATGGAATATCCCTTTGGTCAGTTGGGGTCAGCTGTCCCAGCTTTGTCCCTGCTTACCTTCTTGTGCACCCCCAGCCTCCTCGCTGGTGGGGTGGTGTGAGAAGCAGAAAACGCCTTGGCTCTGCATAAGCACTGCTCAACAATAATTAAAAAATCTCTATATAACAAAAACATCTCTATATTTTCAACACTGTTTTCAGCACAAATCCAAAACGTAGCCCCATACTGGCTACTATGAAGAAAGTTAACTGTCTCAGCTGAAACCAGGACAAACTAATAATATTTGAAGGATTAATTCATATATTAAAAATATTCCTTAACTGATGACTTCAGCCCTTTCCCAGATTAGTATATCAATTCCATTCAGACTGTGAGGGAGCATTATAGCAAAAGCCAGAGGGTTGTTCCTGAAATAAAGAAAGTTTACTGTTGTGTATTTTCATATTTGAATCTAAGATTCAAATAAACTCACTGAGTATTGAACTATGATTTCATGTGGGAGACCATGGCCATGTTCATTTCAGTACAAGATATTTACATCAAGATGTCATAGTAAGTTATTTACCTACACAGATTTGTAAGAGACTGAGAACTTTTCATAAATCTCTAATGCAGCAGTGTTACACTTTGGATAGAAGTATGTAGCAGTAAGTACTTGCTGCTTTCTTGTTACCTCCCCAAGAGCGGTGAGCAATGACTTTACCACCAACAGCAGAAAGCAGTCTTTGCACTATCCTAAGTTGCACTGGGCAGGGGGAAGTAGGGGAAGGAACTGGAAAAGATGTCCTCTAAGGTAAAGGCCTGTTGTGCACTATGTTTTTATTTCACCTAAGGAGATACAAAAAGTAGGTATGCACTTTCTGTAGCATCTTGCATAAAACTTCTACAGGTACGGAGACTCCAGAAATGTGATTTCCAATTTGCCCATATAATTAAGACAATGACAGTTTAACTCAAATCATAACAAGAAATTTGTCTTAAAACCAAAAGCGTTGTCACTATTTTGCTCAGCACGTGACCCTTCGATTGTATTGTTAAAACACTGCCCTTTATTGGGACCTTTTCTTTGTAATACAAACTATATGTAAAAGACCAGTGAAACCCTTATAAATTGCATTCACAACATCATTATCTAGCATTTACAACTTTCATATTTATCATCTATTCCTATTCAGAAATGGAATTTCTGTTGCTTTCTATTTTAAGGAAACAGCTGAGAGATGGTGGGCAGAAGAGGCTTTTCTTATGTCTGTGACATGGTTGCACTTTTGAAGACTCATGTTTTTGAGCATCAGCTGTTAAAAAAAATGAGAATGCTCTTAACACAAGATAGCTGCCATCTTTCCCTCTGGATTTAATACTTCTGTAAAGGCTGGCATTCTTGGAGGGTTTTAGTTGTATGTTATGTTATGTTATGTTACATTATGTTAAAAAAACCCTACAGCAATTGCCTTAAGAGAGTTTTCAATAATGTTTTGAAGAATGATAAAAAGCAAAATCTCGGTGTCACATTGAAAGTGGTAGTCAGTGGTAGCTGTATCTGTCACTGCAAAGCTATATTTCTCTTGCAGTCATATTTGTATCCAGTCATCCTCTCCCTTTATTTCTTCAGGACAAAGGTTTCATTTCACAAATATCTCAGTAGACATTTCCCTCCCTTGTTTTCATAACCCAGAACAACAGAACTCTGCTCTTTGAGCCCAAATACACTATTGCATGAATTTTCCCCTACTCCATTATCATCAGTAGAGCTACAAGATCAAAAGACTCTACAGCAGTGATTTGGATCTTTAAATATTAACGCTTATATCTACGCGCTTTGACTGAAATCTAGAGGACTTGCACAAGCATAAGATTTCGTAGTTTGTCCCTACCTACCTGTATAGACTGCAGCGATATACAGTCTCAGCGTGTGTACGATTGAGGTCAATAATATTCTATGGCTTCAGCGGAGGAAACAGATACTAAAGCATCAGTCCAAATAATTGATCATATGAGTGGTTAAGCTTTTATCTTTTGGGCTTGAACTTGTGCCTTTACTCAGTAACAATCCACAATGTGAAAGCTCCAGTCTTTGAATAAGGACCCTCATAATGCGTAGCTTAAAACTCTCAGGGAAATGTAGGTCAGGAGACCCCCGCAGGGCTATACCAAATATGCAGTCCAGCAGAACCTAAGAGTTGCTTGGATCACCTTCTGGATCCTGTTGGTGGTTACAATTTTGTTTTTAAAGAAAAAAATGGAAAAGACAGAATATGATACCTTTTTCCCCACTGACTGAATTCTTAAGCTGCAGTAGATTCTTTGCTGCTGTTTGAGGGTTTTTTAATACTGACAAAGTACTATTCAGAGAGAGTAAAGGCTTAAGAGTATGAACAAGAGGACAGCCAACAAAACGATGCAGTATCTGTACACATGTAAGCAAGACAGAACAAGAGCTGCAATAGAATTTCTTTGCTATACAAAGAAAACACATTAAGTTGTAATCATTTCCTGATATTTTAGAGAGCAAACCCAGGAAGATGCCTTTTTGTTTGTTTGGGAATTGTACTTATGAAGGCTTTTTAATGAAAATGGGGCTGTTTACAACTTATTCTGTCCAGAAAAAATGTTGCAATTTCTATTAAAATCTGAGCAGCCAAATCCTTTTTTAATCTGGAGGTGCTTTTATATTGCAGTTCAGATGCTACATAGCTCAGTCTGTGAGTTACTCAACTAATTGTTGTCTTTATTTTTCCCACTTTGTTTTTAGGATGTTATCATAGATAATTTTTTTATGCTTTTTTCACTTGTGTGTAACATCTACACTTTTTGCCTACTCAGAAACATCTGCTTTTGGATGTCCCATTAAAAATTTGCCAGGGCAATATGAGACTAAAATCACCTTCTGTTGGGAAATCAGAGGTGTTTCTAAGTACTGAGTTTTAAAATTGTACTTTTTTTTATCCTGAAAGAATCGTAATATTTTTTCCAGATGCTTAAAGAATGGTTGATATATGTGTCAAAATTTGTTAGTTTGATGGAAAGTGTATGTAAGCATATGTCATTGTTAAGATATCCCCAACTGTTAATATTTAGATACACACATTTGCACAGTCTGTCTCCCTCTCTCCCCTCTCTCTCCGAGTTTAAGGAATTCATTCCCTCTTTCTGCTTATTTTGTTACCTATTGCAGACCTCTCTCAGAAGTTACTCAACACTTTTCAGGGACCTGGCAAAAGATTGAACCCCCAGAGAACAGTTCACTTAGGTGCAAGAGAACATTTATGAATTTTATGCACTGTAAGGCACTGTTTTGTTGGTGGTAATTTTTTTCACAAGATATACAGTTTACCATGGATGCTCCAATGGGTATTGTAAATTTCCTGGAAGATAAGGGTTTGTGCAGAGACTGCACATTCACCCAACACCACCAACACAATTTGTACGTTCTCTTACTTTAATAAATTGAGACTGCTGACTTCTGAAAGTAGACAAAGTTTACCTTACTTTCAAGGAAGAACAACTCCCTAGAGACTGCTTAGCATTTGTTCTCCTCTCCTTTTATTTCTTCAGGACAAAGGTTTCATTTCACAAAAATATTTGCAGTTTTATTTTTCCCCTCTGCCCACTTTTCTCAAAGATCTGGCCTTTAGAAAATTGCCCAGTGATGGAGAATATTCTGGAGTTGGAACAAAGGTAGGCCATTTTTCTGATAACATCCCTTTGGAGATTTTTCTTAACATTATGCCAGAAGACACTTTAATGCCCACAGAAGTAGAGTGCTTTTCTATACAATCTGGAGCACAATCACTTCAATGGCATCTGTATAAAATGGAATTTGCAGTGTGTTCATCCACTCATGCCTGCGATGCAAATTAACATTTTTACTATGTCACAGATCAAAAATAAGTAAAAAAAAGAAAAGATCAGTTTTACTTGGCATTGCTGTTATTTATGAAGAGAACAAACTCCAGAGAGTTATTCATCCCATCCCAGTGTGAATTCCCTTGCAGAAGTTTCTGTTTATCTCTCTTCCCTGATACATGCAAAATTCTTATCTCCAACCTTATTGCACAAGACACCTGTAGCATGCTAGTGAACTGACTTTAGGGCTTTAAAGCTGCAAATAAGCATGCCAGATACCAGACCGTGTCTTAGTTGCTCTAGAACATCTGAAGTGGCATTAAAAACGGTCAGGTAGAAACCCCCACTTTGCAACCCAGCGTGAGCGGGAAATGGCTGCATAATTCCTGCCTTCATTTACATCAAAGTGGCATGCTCTCTCTGGTTATGAAGTACTGCAAGTTACTACTGCCCTTCCGTGAAACATCATCCTGTAGAGAAGACAAGTTGTAACTCGAGAGAAATGGTACGTGAGAAAGTACAAAGTTAGCGCTATGCACGGTGACTGTAAGTACAGTCCACAGAAGTGCTGGTACTGTAAACAGGTTGAATGCCTGAGTAGGCGTTATCACAGAATCAACATACAAAAGTAATAGAAGGAATTCTACCATGAGTACAAAGGACAGAAAACCAGCACTAGCTACCACAGAGGGAGACATTTTTCTTCCTCAGTCCTGTGAACTTCTTTCATCTTTTTTTGATTTAAAAAAATTGGATCTAAGATCGACCAGGTATGTAAGTTAGTGCATAGTGTATAGGTTCTTCGTGCATTTATTTTCAGTGCTGCTACCTGTTGGTGTTTCACAAGCCAACTCATAAGCAAATAACTATGTCTCAGGCCCCAAAAGTCTGCTATGTTGCTTTTCCTTTTTGCTACCCACTGAACTAGAAAGGAAGCCCATTGGCAATAGCTTTGAAACCAGCACAAAAGAACAAAAAAAAAATATTTACAAGAGTTATCAGTAAAGAAATGAAACAGAAATGCCTATCAATATGTCCCACATAAACAAATTAACTGCTCTCACTTTAGAAATATAAGAAATGCAAATCATTCCAATATAGTTTCTTTGGTTTTAATTAGTTATGACTTCTCAGAAAATTTATAGAAGTTGAACTGCTGATATAAGCAGAGCTGAAAATTAAAACAAGCCTTAAGCTATAAACAGGTTTTTACTCTATTTTTTTACTTCCATTTCTCTTGTGTCTGCCTGTAATGTATAATGTGTCAAAAGAATTCTCAAATTGTGAATAATAAATGAGTATCCTCCAAAGTGCTCCAGTAGTCCCCTTCCATGGTGTTATCATTGTATCTCAGCTTCCTTGATCTTCCTGTGCCCTCCTTTCTTTTCTTAGTTCAGAAGCTCAATGTAAAAAGGAAGAGATGATGGAAAGGGGAATGTGATAACAGCCTTGTATACAGTGTGCAGTCTGGCTTAATAAACTATCACATCGTCAGAGTGTGAAGAGCTGCTGCGTTAGAGCCATGCAGAATTTCCCACCTGAGATGAAACTTAAGTTCTAATTGCCATCTTTGCAAAGCACAGCCCAAATATGAGAGAGTTTAGATCATGAAATGGGGCAATACGCACCACAAGGAATCGGATAAATCTTTCTTTCCCTATGTTGGAGTTGTTAATTTCCCTTAGCAGTCAGCCCTTTCACCTCCAGTGACTCCTGGTTCTTATCATACTTCTCAGGAGTGAACTTCACAGTTTAAATCTATTGAGATAAAAAGACCTTTCCTTCCAAGCCTGTAAGAATCAGATCTGTAGTTCTCATCATCCTAGCGTTATTGCTGCTGTCCTGTACACTTGTCTTCCCTGTCTATCTGCTGTATCTGTTTTCAGGTATCAAAGGAATTTCTCAATCCATGACCCCCCTCCTCCCTTTCAAACTAGCTTTGTTGATAAAACTTTTTCATTTTATTTTATTTCCCCTCAGGAAACGCTTTCCTAGGTCATCACCATCTGTCTTCATACTTGGCTGCCTGTAGCTTTCACAGTTTGTGGGATTTTTTTGTTTCATGCTAAGATCCTTCTCTCAGAAGTTGCTGTCTTTCTAGCTCCTCTCTCAATGGGTCGTCCGATAGTTTTTGATAAGGAATGTAAACAATTAAAGCATGGAAACTCAGAACATCAGAATAGCTGTCAGAATGCAGATGGTACTGCAGTTTGCCTAAACTTTTATTACCTATTCATTTTCTTGGCATACCTTTACATATGGTTGTCCTCAAGAATAGAGCTCTGACTAGAACACGAGAGACGTGATTTCTGTGTTATGCCAGTGTCACTACCTTTGCTCATTTTCCACTATCCTTGATTCTCGGTCACCTTTAGAAAATCAGTTCTTCAATGCAGTTTCCTTCTCTGTAAGAATGCTAGAGATCTTATATGTAAAATATTCTAAAAGATTTAATGAGAAAGTATAGCACATGAGAGATGAGTTACTTTCCAGTATTTTATTTATAGTGACACGCAGGCATGCACTAAGTGTTACTATCTGTAACTCTGTAATACTGGAGAGTAATAGTAAGAATTATCACCTCTGATGATATTTGGAATAGAGAATTTCCTTGCCAGTGCCCAAAAGATTATGATCATACTTGTGTTCAAGTTTGTGAAATTGCATTGAAGGAAAAGTTTGACATTGTTTCTTTGAGCATGCTTATAATTGTGTATGTTGTTACCAAATCTCCTGGATATATGTCATGTAACATCTGTTTCTATAGAAATCTAGTTATTATTCAAGAGAATACAAACAACATCAATTCACCATTGCAAATTTTTGAAATTAAAAATTTGATTCTGGCTCCTTCTTTGCCTAAAGGTGTGTCTTATACTAACATTTAATACTATGAAGTTAACGATACAAGAAAAACAATTTAATGTTGAAAGAACAAATACAACACTAAAAGACAAAATGTCTGTTTTTTCAATTTGTATCTATTTTGTGGTATAAAAATGTCAGTTCCTTGTTTGGCAAGACCTTCCACCGCAGAGAAGCATGGTTTAATTATAGCCCTTTTCAGATTTTTTCACTGTAACATTTGAATTGTCTAGTTTGTCCATTTTGTCATTTTGGTCTTTGCCTTTTTTATTCTCACAGTTTTTATTTATTGTCCTTGCAATTTTCCCCCCTCTGTCCACAGTTATCCTTGTAGCATACATGCTCACATCTCAGTGCTTTTTCCTTTGTATTTTTGCCAATAGTCTCTGTGCTTAAATCCTTTCACTCCTGCTCCGGAATCCTCAGTTTCCTTCATTATATTCAGTCTCCGATGCTCTTCTTTTCAGCCCGCATTTTCACGGCTGCTTTTGTAGCTGTATAGTGATACTGGATCATTCACTGTTTTTTAGATTTATGCCAGAGGATGGAAGGAGGAGGTTATGCTTTCCTTCTCAGATTTGAATACTGGGCCTTCTTTGGGTATACGCCCAGGAAGGTTCACATGGACAAAATTTTGGAGGATTTTATTACTTATATGGACAACGTAGATGAACTGAAGTGTTTGGGGCTTGTAGACACTGTAACAGAAATAGAGCATTAAGCAGAAATGAAAGACTGTTCTTACTATTGGTAGTAACACTTGCTGTCACCTTTTGGATTTAGCAGTATAACATTAAGAATTTTTTCTTTTTGGATGAGAGACATGACAGATGTTAATATTAATGCCTAGTTCATGGATATAGCATCATTTACTACCAATAGGGAATTACATTTCAAGCTGAATCCTTGAACTTATCCTTAGGTTTTTAAGGTGTTATTTCTGGATAACTTTGTTGTGTGATTGTTATCTTCTCATTTGTTGTAACTTGAAATATAATTCTCCTTAGAACTGTCACTTCTTTGAAATCATTTTTTCTGTCTGTTGATAAGTACATGTGCTAAAAAGTGCATATGGAAGTGTTGCACTTCTCTAATTACTTCAGTGGGATTTCTAGGCGACCACTCAGAGTTTAGTTTATTGTGGCAGCATTGGTGCTGAGGGAGAAAAGAAAAAAGAACAACCACCCACAAAGTAAAACAGGACTGCGACTGTTCTCTTGCAATGAAGCTTAATAATTCCGGCTGTGTGTATTACATAGCACTTGGCCTTGTAGCTCCTCTGGACCCTGTGTAGCACCCAGCAGAGCTCAGATTTCATTATTACATGTTTTTTTCTCTTCTGAGTTTACGAAATAATGTGAAAGTTGTATTGGAGCCCAACAGAGCAATGTTATCATGTCACGACAGGAAGTTTTGTGCTGCAGAGTGTGGAGCACGAGGCTGTTCAGGGATGCTGAAGGATCCACAGGCTGTTGGGATAACGTTGAAGCACTGTGTAATGCGGAACGAGACAAACCTGGTGTACTCTTGTCCATACTGCCTGCTGGAAAGGGTCCCTGGTGTGTGTTACTGACTATGGCTGGGTGTTACGTGAGAGAGTCCTAGCTGGCCCAGACCAACGAAATACCAGGGAGAGTGCTAAAATTTAGCAGTGTGAACAGTCGGTGTTCAGGGATCATACCCACTCCCTGACCTTGTTTTCTTCAACAACCTGCAACTGCAGGAAACAATGAGAGAAACTGTTAGAGAGGAGCACCGCTAATAACCTGTAACAAGTTGCATTTCAAGGAAGGGAAGCAATTATAAATTGGATTCTGAACAACTAGAAGGTCAGTGGAGTTCTTCATGCATATGGAGGAAGTGATGATGAAGCTTTTCTCTGAATGTAGAAAGGCTGAAGCAGCAGTCATCACCTTATACATATATATATACTGTGAACATTAACTTCTTTTTATGCAAAAATGTATTCATTTGAAATTCCCTACTAATCACAGATATGTGAGGTTTTTTTCTGCTCTTGGGCTGTATCTAGAGCTCAATCTGCCACTGCTTTGGCAGCTGACAGGCAGACCAGATAAAGGTCATTTTGTATTCTATGGTGGTTTCCCTCTTTGAACCACTGAAGATTTTATGTGTGTCCTCCAGCAGTATTAGGAAGTTGAGACTGACAGTCTAGCGTAGAAAAATTGAGAGAGTGGCAAATGGGCAATGTATTATTAAAAAAAAGCAAGCAAAAGTTTTTTATGCAACATTATATAGCAGAAAGATAAAACAGCTGCTTAACTTTACCCCCAGATTATACCAATATATGTGTTGAAAAATTAAAAGACGTGCAGGCAATCTACCTCTTTGTATTCTGTGTTCCATAAGATTATTTGCTTAGTTTATGAGTCTTTTAAAATGGATCACTGAGATTGTTGATGTACTGTATTTAATTAAAAGTAGAAGACCATACACGTATCAAAGAACAAGCTGGTCCAAACTTGTAAAATTAGACTTGGGACTTTTCCGTATATCTTAGAATCAGACTGGCAGAGCCTGGAAAAACCTCCATGGGTGGGCATGGTCTGTAATTATGGCCTTAAGGCCACTGCTCAATCCACTTTAGAGGAGAGCTTTCTTTATACAATAAATGCAATCTGAATTTCAGTGATATCAAGCTTGATTTCTTCAATCGACTCAATTATAACACAGAGCACTTAGCTCCCTAGTCTAGTTGCAGAATACTGTGGAAATCATTTATTTCTTAACAATAAGATAACGAAAAAAAATCAGCATTACTGAGAATACCACAGTATGTTTTTATAAGGTTTCACAAATCCAGATTAAGCAATATGGAGAACCACTAAAGTTTAACAGATTTTTTACAAAAATGAAAGAAATATTTCTACATCATATGCTATATGCTTGTGGTGCTTTGGGTTATTGTGTGTTGCTTTGGGACATGGTTTAGTGGCGGACTGGGCAGGGTTAGGTTAACAATTGGACTAGATGATCTTAAAGGTCTTTTCCAACCTAAATGATTCTATGATTCCATAGGTATATAGAAATCATTTCCACAACCCTATATAAAAAGAAAATACTGATTTACTGTGTATCTTTTAATCACTTCTGTCTTGGGTTTCTTCTGCAGGTTATTGAAAACACATGTTTATTTTGTGTGTGTGTGTAGTAAGGAACTTTGTAAGGAAAAGAGTATGTTTTATCATAGGTATTTTATAACCTCTATGGAGATATCATTTCCACAATGCAATGATCTTACTCTGTGTCAGATTTTTTCAGACAAAAGAATTACCTGTTCATCTCATTTTGGTTTCAATAAGTTTCTGTAAATGGAATTAATATAAATAGCATTATAAGTGGCTGGTGTCATGCCTCTAAAGAGGAAGTTGGCATGAAACTTGGGATTCAGTCATCAAAAGTATATCCTGACACGAACAAGTAGAAGAGGACTTCAAGGCCGACTAGAAAGAAAGAAAGAAAGAAAGAAAGAAAGAAAATTTTGCACACAGTGCAAGACAGAACAATAAAACTTAATGAGTTGATTACAAACTCACCATGCTGGAGATACCAAAGAAGATAAGTAAGGGAGTGGAAAGGAAAAGCTAATGAATTTCAGTGCAGTGGAACCTGATGCTCAGTTCTTGGCTCAGCAGCAAGAGTATCACCTCCCACCTCATATATATTTCTTGTGTGAAAACTGTTACCAAATATATTATGATATTATGCTGATGTGGCTATACTACCAGTTTTTCTCAGTACCACTGTCAGGTGATATGCAAAAGCAAAATGTTGAGTCAAGTGAGTTAAAAATTTGGTACAGAGCTTGATAGAAGATGTGGCATGAAGAACAGTCACCTGCTAAACAGTTTGTATCCAGTTTAAAGAAAAACTTAACTCCTCCATTCAAATACGCATGTAGAAAGTAATCAGTCCTATGGGCTAAAATACGCCACACTAGCTATATTGTTACATGAGATTTTCGCAAAGATTTTCGACTTCATTTTTCCATGGATTGTGATAAACCCATTTAACGCTGTAGCTACGGTGGTAAGGAAAAGTAAGAAATTTTCTCGTTCGTTTGTAATAACAAGAGAAACTCAGCAGACATATTTTTGCACTTATCACCCCTGTGTTGTTTGTTAAAAAACTCCAAACCTACAACCCTACAATTTGGAAACTGTGTGGCTGTTAATCACGGGCAAGCAGTACAAGAGGAGAGCTCTTTTATTTATTCCAATCTCTCTTCCCATTTCTCTGTCCCCATCTCTATCTCTCCACAACTGCTCATGTCTCTGATTTCTCCAATTTTGCCTGATTTATCCATGGGCTCTTATTCAGGGGTCAGTATTTTTAAAATGGTGGCAACGAATTGAAATTAAATTTTACACACATAAAAATAGCATTTAACTATGTATTATCATAGCATTTCTTCCCCTGTACTCTCTTTATTACCCTTAATTTCTTGGACTTAAAGGATATGAGTGGCAGCTTACTATCGTAATTAATGCCTGTAAATGCTCTCGCAGTGTGCATGTAATAAGCATTAGTATTCTCATTGACTGTAATATATACCAAGACGGACCTGTAGGTAACATAAAGGTGACAAAATCTTACATCACTGTCTCCCCTTTGCTTACTTACCTTTAACCTCTACCAGTTTAGAACATGTAATATCTGGTCTTTTCCCCTTCCTTTCCCTTCCCTTCCTCCATCCCTCTTCCCTTCTTCCTCCTGACCTTTCCACAGCATGGGTCTTTGGCCACTGTCCTTT
The DNA here is from genome assembly GCF_028858705.1 of Grus americana. Taxonomy (NCBI): domain Eukaryota; kingdom Metazoa; phylum Chordata; class Aves; order Gruiformes; family Gruidae; genus Grus; species Grus americana. Next base: position 83,925,301 of record NC_072853.1, on the reverse strand, counting down.
CACATGTTTTCTGAAAGCTCACTTGATCTATAAAGCCTGTTACAAACAGTAAAACATTAAAGTCTTATTTTAACTTTTAGTAAAGACCTTTTAACATTTGTCTGAGAATCAAGAGGATTTTATGTTGTGGATGAAATCCACAACAGATTTTCTCAGAATTCCAGGTATTCACATTTACAAGTGTCCATGTACTACCAACTGTATAACATGGGATTAAAACACTTGCAAATTGGGCCCAAAATGTTTGTCAGAGTTTATTTAGACTGTAAGAAAAGTACGTGAGCTTAAATAATCTTATTTATGTAATGTTAATTACTTTCCCTTGTCTCCTCTCTTTCCTCTGTTGGCCACAAATGCTTCCTGAAAAAAATTAATTGCAGATTGTGCATTTTCACAGATTAGGACTGCCTAGTTTTAAGATGCCCCATGCTTCTACTCTAGAGGAAACAGTCAATAACATTTTTCATTTTTTGCTTCATTAAAATGATAATCTGGTTTTGATATTGTAGATAATACAGCCAGTATCCTGACAAGACGAAGGAGGTACAGTCGAACCACTCAAGACATCTATTATCTCCCAGTTTTGATTTCTGATGGTGGAGTGCCCCCTCTCAGCAGCAGCAGTACTCTCACAATTAGGGTTTGTGCCTGTGAAAGAGATGGACGAGTGAGAACTTGCCATGCTGAAGCTTTCCTCTCCTCAGCCGGCTTGAGCACAGGAGCGTTAATCGCAATCCTGCTCTGTGTTGTCATTCTCCTTGGTAAGCCATTTTCAATATTAAGTAATGCTGTCCTTCCGCTGGCTCTCTAAATGTGACAGGGCAGAAATTTTTAATATGATATGGTTTTGAACCAGAGGCTGCCTGGTAGTAGGAGGTAATTAGAAACACATAGCTGTGATTAGGGGGGAAAGGTTTAGCTAAAATTAGTAGGGAAAAATGCCTTTAAAGGACATTCATGAATATCTGGAATCCAATAGAAAGTATTTTTCAGAGGTTATCAAGTAATTAGCACTGCAGTTCTTTTTTCTGCAATTTGGAAAGATTTCAAAAAGCCACTGACTCTAATTCCATGTCTAGAACAGTGTGAAAAATGATAGAAAAGAGATGAGGAAAGCTTTTTGAAATGCATTACACTGTAAGAAGCACCATTAGCACTGTACAAAAGCCATTTCTTAATTACCTTTGTGGGATAAGCTGATAGCAATGCACAACATAATCCACAGAGGCAAGGGACATATGAGACCATAAGATGACTCCATTAGATAAATGCCCTTGCAAGTGCATTTTCCCTTCACTTTTTTTTTTCTTTTTTTTTTGTCTTTTTTTTTCCCCTGGCCAGTTTGAATGTTACCCATTAGTTTTGATTTTTTTTTTTTTTCTGGCAGAGGCACAACTTACTGGGTACATATCTCTGTACTACTCATGTGCCTTTCTGCATTCTTATAGAGACGGCAAGAAAAAAATGGGAATTACAGTGTGACCCACATAGGAGATTTTGAGGATTTTTTTTCCAAAGGCTCTAAATTTTCTAAAGACTACTTTCCTTACAGCTTACATCAGAACTTCCTTGTCAGAAAGCTGTTTTAAAATGTATAGTAATACATTTAGTTTATAATCTTGTATTTTATCACACAAGACTATTCATAAGAGAAAAAACCAAACCTTTTACATTTTAATTCAATATATATGCTAAATATTGCTTTTAATGAAGCACTGAAAGCCCTTAACAATGCTTCTGAAAAATGTCAGCCCTAGTAACTCATTTCTCATTTAATTGAAAGCAAGTTATCCCCTTTTATGTCTTTTATGAGTTCCCTAATAATCCAACTAGTGTATTTCATTACTGGCTCAAGAAACCCCAGCAATCCCTACAAAGAAAATACACAGTGGAAGAGTGCTCTTTACTGACCCCTTTGGAACACCAGGCTGTATTGGAAGTTTGTAGTTTCATTATAGCATTTTTAATTTTCCCCTTAATTCTGTGGTCTCAGCCTGTTGCACTTTGGGATGTTGCTAGGTGAAAACACAGCTGTATGGATTTCATGGGTGCTTTCCAGGCATACAGTAATCTATCTTCAGGAAGCACATCACACAACAAAGGTATTACTCACGTACGAATATTAAGTACGCTCTTTTCCAGATTGGACAGGTTTGGTAACCCTTTGTTAGAGATATGTGCCTGACGTAATGATCCCAAATACCAATATTAGCCTGAAAATACATCTCTGTATTCGTGACTTAGTATCTGCTATTTCTTTAGCATATATCTACTTACTTCAGATGTAAACTTTAAACCTACTCTAATATCTGCAGTTTTCTCTTTAGCAATTGTGGTCCTTTTCATCACCCTAAGACGTAGCAAGAAGGAGCCCTTGATCATTTCAGAAGAAGATGTCCGGGAAAATGTTGTGACATATGATGATGAGGGCGGTGGTGAAGAAGACACAGAAGCATTTGACATCACAGCACTGAGGAATCCATCAGCTGCTGAGGAGCTAAAATACCGGAGGGATGTTCGTCCTGAAGTGAAGCCTGTGCCCAGGCATCATCCCTCGTCAAGCCTTGACAGTATAGATGTTCAGGAGTTCATTAAACAAAGACTGGCAGAGGCTGATCTGGACCCCAGCGTGCCCCCGTATGACTCCCTACAGACATATGCCTATGAGGGTCATAGATCAGAAGCTGGATCTATCAGCTCTCTGGATTCAGCCACAACACATTCTGACCAGGATTATAATTACCTTGGAGACTGGGGACCTGAGTTCAAGAAGCTAGCTGAACTCTATGGGGAAATAGAATCAGAAAGAACAACTTAGTTGTAATTCCCAGAACAAAGAAGTTCTTAAACGACTGGAGATATAATGACAGCAACGGTAACAAAAAATGAATACAGCACTTGGAACTGAGCAAGTTGTATGCAGTTACTGTAGAACAAGTGCCCTTTTCAGATTTGAAACTGGGTTCTCCAATTGGAAGAAAGTCAAATTTTGAAAAATACAGAAAAAAGAAGCTATTGTCCCTTGTGTATATTTTTTAATTGCTCAATAAAGTCCGTGGTACCGTATCTGTAACAATACCTAAAGTAAAGCCAAGCAATGACATTTTTATTGCAATATGCTTGACATCTCCAAGCTACAGTAAGTTTATGGTCATGGCTATTTAGGAAGGTAGCTAACGGAGGAGCAAATCTCTTGCAGGTGGTTGTGACGTTGCATTTCTAGCCGTGCTTTAGGCCTTGTGATCCCAATGTGAGGTAGCCAATGGGGTTTACTATCAGTGTGAGAAGTGCTAATAGTCTGCTTTCTTTATAGAAGGGATAAGCCACACCTGTCCTCTTAAATAAATGGTCCTTTGATGATTTAATCTTACTGAATTAGCAGGTTGCATTGAGATGATGTCATTTCATTATGTCCTTCATAATCTTTTCATCCATAACCAGCTACCTGAGGGAGGGCATCATTAGCTGTCAGCTCAAACATGGCTCTAGCCCATAACCTCAGACCTGCTCTGTTACTGCGTGCTAGAGGAACTGTTGTTCCCAGTGTTGTGCTTTTTCTTTTTGTCTTTTCACAGGAAAATCATTCATTTAAATTGAATGGGTCCAAAGTACGCTTTATGCAGTGAAGCAGATGAAGCATAGGCTCTTTCAATAAAAACGGTAATGGCAGCACCATTAAACCATGCAGTTGTTTGGTTCACTGTGCCTCACTTATGTCAATAGATGAAGCTTTTCAAGTCTTTTGCTGGTCCAAGTCCAGGAGCTACAACAGTCAGTTTAAAACACAGAGTTCTTAATCATAATGTCTCTCTATTTCCGTGTGTGACTAAAAGCAAAATAGACCTGCTGGTAAGATACTGGGATAGAGAAAATTGAAACAAAGAGAGTAAGATGATGATGCTTTTTTCTTTTTAATTCAGTCTACTGATATTTAGTTTCTCTTAATTTCCATCTTAGCAGAGCAAGCTTTTTTCCCTCCTTATTTCAAGCATTATCGGAACAGGAACATTTTAAGTCTGTGGAGGAAGTAAAAATTAAAATGTACCATTATAGTGGTTCCTATGGATTAAATAAATTGATTTCTTATGTTAGTAACTTTTTAGCATTGCAGAACTGCTTAACAGTTCTGCTTAATGTTGCAGGCTGCTTAACAACTAATCCAGCAGATTCTTATGTTTTCCTTCATTTTGTTTGAAACTTTGACCTTTTGTTTGTCTTTCTTGTGATAATACTGTGCAAGGACCAGGAGGTCATACTATCCCATGAAAGAGTATGACTTCTAAGGCTCACCATCAATTACAGTCTTCTGCTTCTAAGAAAACTGTAGCTCTACTTAGGGAGGTGGACTTCTTGCAATATGCATTTGACAGGGAAACTGTTCAGAGCTCTGGGCTCGTGTGGAGAGTGATACAGATCTGTACACTCCACTAGATTCCTCCCTACGCATTTTAGGTGCCGCTTACGTTCAGCTTAGTAGAGAAGGGTGTACCTTTTGCTCCTTCAAGCAGGGTCTCTGTTTATTGCTGACCTACTGTGGGCCACACAGGTGAACCAGATTATTAAACTTTCCCTTCTCTACTTGTGTGGTTGGGTAGGTCCTAGACGTGACTGAAACTTCTGATCAGTTCTGCATTGAGGATTTATTTATTTATCTATTTATTTATTTATTTCATGAACTTATTCCTGAGATGTAGTTGACTGCTTTTGGTTTAAACAGCCTTCTGGAAAAATTAGCAAGTAGCTTTGTAAGAAACTTTTCAAACTCAAAAAAGTATTAGTTGCACTGTAGTTCCAGAATTGATTTTTACTACACTGTTTTGTTTGCAACTTGAAAACTGTAGTTTCCCTTTCTCTCAACATCTGAACCCAGAAGGCGATTTAGAGGGGAAAAAAACCCACAAACTCTAAAATATTCTTCTGATGATTTGAAATTAGTTTAATAATCCATGTTCAGATTTTTTACTTTTTTTTATAATTTTTACCAAATGCAGAATCTTCTAGAAATGCATTTAAGGAGACATTCTCATTGTAGAATAAAGTTAAACAGATGCTTTAATGCAGAAAGTGTTATACTCAAACTGAGAATGTTTTATGTATTGTCTTTTTTTGGGGTAGAGTTAGGATATGTTTCAGTTTTGACCTAATGAAGCAACTAGTAGTGCAGGATTTTATGAGGAGAAATTTTCTTTCGATTTAGATCACACTTACTTTATGCCAACATCTAAATGTTTATATTGTGTGAGTGCTAAGACAAAAATCTTGCAGCATTAGTAGTACCGTGGGCCATAACACTTTGTACCATACCTGCATGAAAACTGCATTCATTGTATTATAGTTTTGAGAGCCAGGTATTAGTTATCTTTATGTCTGTTCCCTCTGGCGCTACTTCGAAGCAGGGAAAATCAATTGTATTCTGTGCTTTAAGCAGTGTTCCTGCCATTGTTTTCTCTTCATTTGCATCATAAACATTCAGGCTTAAAGCCAACAGAAGTGCAGTGACACAAGCAAATAATCACTCCTTATGCTCATGTTCTGATTAAGTTAATGAAAGAAGGATGTCATATCTCAGAGAAATAAGAATCCCCTTTTCACCATTCCTGGTGCTCTCTTTGCTGCTGTACAGCACGTGCATCATATCCACAGCCCCAGGAATTCTGAATCCTTTGGAACTCTGCAGGGTTATTGAGACGCTGCTTCAGTGATGCTGCGGTGTGTCCTGTTTGGTATGTCCTATCCACAGTGATCGCCAAATGCGCTCTTCTGTCACGATACGTCTGCATGCTTGCTATGCTTACTGTTTTTTACTCAAATACACATCACAGTGCCGTGTTGTTTGCATGACAAATAGCGGAACATTAAATCTTCAGGGCCACAGAAAAGGGCCTCACAGTGCAGAAAAAACAGGTTTATAGATTTATTTTCCTAGTCCCCCAATTTTTTCCTTTGGTCCTTTGTGTCCTAGAAACAAAATTGAGGATTTCTATGTTAACATCAATTAAACTGGAAGAAAATTAACACTGTGTACCATGGAGGGCATGATCATTTTGTAGCATTGCTGATTTAAACAGAGCATACATTCAGTGGAAGTATTGTGGGAAACTCCTTCCTAGTGTGTGCTTAAGTCTGATTGTATAGACTTTGCTTAAAGCTTTCATGGATCTTTTGTGTACTCATATTCTCCAATATTTTCCTATTAGCCTAAATAGTAAGCCTGTTGCTGCTGAACAACTAAACGCTGAAAACTGCCAGTTTTACTTAAACTGGAAGATATTGAGTAAAGTTAAATGGCACATACAGAGTGGTGCTTAAGGGCTTTCTGATTTACAATTTTATTTCTGCAACAGCTATTCAACTAATAGTACATTTACAGCAAATTAATTAGTTGCATTCCTTCACACAAACCCTCTTTCTTGTAATGGTGAGGGCACTCAGTATGCTGTAATCTTAACACATCATCTGAGAAAATGGTCTGTACAAGTATTTTAAAATGTGAAAATATATTGTCAAGTTAAAAAGAGTTAAAAATGTAATTTAATACACTTTAAAGACAAGGAAGTGCTTGAATTCACCTGGCATTAGATTAAGATTCATACATTGAAAACAATTTAATTTGTTTATCAGTGTTACCATTTTTACATACATATAGAAGACTGTAAAAGTTGAAAGTAATTTCACTCTGTTATGCACTTTATTTTTTTGATGATTCTTAGAAAACCAAAATAATTGTAAACATTTTGGTTTTGAATTCTAATTGGTGCAGTTGTTTAAGTTGTGAATACTGCAAGAAAATGTCTATGTGAAAATATTCTCATTGGTATTTAAAAGGAATTACAAAATTTCTGTGGTCTAAGGCTTTGTAAAATCATCCTTTAGAAATTCTAAGTATTGGACCAGTATGGAATTAACCAAACTCATAGACTCACACAAAGGGTAACAAAGGAAATATTCTAAATGCAGAAAAGAATATGAAATTATGCTGCCTAGGGTTACTTTGTGGATTATAAAGTGCTAAGACCTTGTACTTGCAGTACATATAAATGGCATAGTGCATTCTAAGGAACATTAGGAGTGTGTTGCAAGTATTGGGCTATCCTTATTTTTCCAAAGTCTCCAAAAATATATATATTTTTTTTAACAAAAGAGTAATGTAAAGTATACCTCCTTATGCAAGTGTTACTGATAGAAATTGTTACATTTTCTTTTAATAAACAAAAGGGACAAAATCTTTTATTCGTATTTTTCAAATAAAATATGCTCTTTGCTATGGTGATGGGTTATTGTATTCCTCATCACAACTAGAACGGGTTATTTTCTCTTCACTCCTGTATTTTATACTCACCAAAGAAATATAGCTATCTAAAGACACTCTGTCTTTAAGAATCAGATGTGATACAGCAGTATTAATGAGGTCAATGTCAGAAACGGCATGGTAACTTTAACTAGATTTTAATGCCTGGTATAGTCACTCAGTTGTGTCACTATTTCAAAGACTGTCTTACATGATTATTGCTCCAGATGGGTAGGGAGAGAGAGAGAGAGAGACACCAAGAGATACTTTGAAACAGACTGCAGTATAACTGCTAAACGGTTCATTACTTTTACTTGTGGCAACTATTCCACTCCAACCATCACTGTCCTGAAACTGAAATACAGCGTTATAAGATGAATACATTATCCACATGAGTGAGTTAGGGAATTGCACATCTATGAATCCAGATTGGTGGTAACAGACGGGGTTATTATCCTAAATTGACATAGAAGAGAAAAAACAGGCAAGGACATTCACAATGATCAAGCTCAGGCACATGCAGTGCAAGTGCACAGGAATCACTCATTCTTTCTCAAAGGAGTTAGCAGACTTTACCAACCAATTACATCTTAGAAAATACTGGTACCACGGCTCACAAGGAACTTGTTGCATGCAAGGCCTTCTTTCCCAGACTGACACAAAATTTAAAAAAAAAAAAAAAAAAAAGGTAAGGTTGACAGGAAATGAAAATACAATTTTGTTACAGTACCCTACTCACTCTATTGCCCACAGGCCAATTTACATTGTGTACCACCATACTATGCAATTCCCACATGTGCCTCAGCACAGCCCCAGAAAAAAAACTTACTATGGTAAGATAATATTTGCGAGACAAATATTGTCAGCCTGAATCTGAATGCAAGTTCAGGGGAGGAACTAGTGGTTTTGTGGTTTTTGTTTTGGTCCTCATTTGAGGTGTTTAAACTTTCTAAAGAATGTTTATGAAGATTTTAGATCATCTTTCATATGTAATTTTTTTTTTTCTTAGCAAAACTTATTATTCTCTTACATTATTGTTAAATTAAATTTTAGGCTGCTTGAAGTCCATACTACTCCTTCTATACATGGTAAATGTATTATTTTCATTTAGGTACAGAGAGTCTTCAAAAGCTAGAAAGCTTTTCTTGTGAGTTTAGTAGACTTCTTCTGTGGGCTTCATGATTCCATGTAGCATTTTTGTGTCGTGTAACTCCTCACAAATCCATCAACACGCCTCAACTAATTAATCAAGAAAGCCCTGAAGATCCAACAAACTCTTTCCAAGCTAGCTGCCTCTAAAATTGGTTTATTCTGGAAGTACATGCAATAGAGCATATTCTAGCTGGTGGGCAGTCAGCACCTGCAGAAATATCCTCGATAGAAAACTCAGTAAAGGTACATGTAAATAAGTGAACTGTTCAGATATCCGAACTGCCACGTCTTCTGTTAAAGTCCTGGGTAGGAATGGATCAGTCTTAATGCATTTGCCAGGCTTACAGTATGAACACAATTCTGAGGCATGCTGCAGTTCTAACACACACTTTTACTTGCCACATTAACTGTTTTGAAATAAATTAGATATTGCTTTTGAGTTTATTCTAAAGATTGTACATTGTTTACTTAAAATTTGAATTAATATCTATGTTCCATGTTTAAAAGTAGTTCTTTCCTGTATCTTCTGGAATTGATTTTGGGACAAAGCACCTACAAGTAAAATTCAGCCCTGCTTTGAAGTCTCAAGAACACCAAATCTAACAACGAATTTCATGATAGGATTTGGGTTGGGCAAAAATCAAATACTGGTTGTGTAGAAAAAGTTCACTCTTACTAAGCAAACTATTTTTTATTAGCTTAGGTCTATTGATTTATAAATATGCCTGAAGTGTAAAGGTATATGAAAATATACACATCCTGATTATGTCATGAAGACCACATTTGGATTTCTCAAAAAGAAGTAAAACCAGCTCACGAACTGTACTTTGCAATCTCTTTGAACTTACTCTTTTTGATCAAACTTGTATTTTCCAGTTAGTTTCAATGCTTTGTGCTGTATAAATTTTCAACTGGGAAATGGTAATGTGGAGGAGAATGATTCAGAGATTAAAATCTTTTTAATCTCTAGCTGCTATAACTATTAAAAAAAAGACTAAAATTGAAAATGTCTTTCTTTATGAAACAAATTGGATTATCAGCTCTGAAAAGCAAGTCATTTGCATATGTTGATAATAAAAATAATAATGTTCTTGTACTTTCTTACTTGTTTTTATCATAAAGCATCAAATCAGAAATTGTGGTGCCATTTCTTCTATTGTATGTCTCTAAAATGTTTCAAACCTGACATAAAGGGAACATCTCTGTGAATGAGGTATCTGTTAGTTCTGTTTATCCAGAGATTGAGATTTTTTTTAAAGTAGTTTCATACAGAGAATTTTTTTTAATGTAGAATGACAAAGTATGCTTTAAGTGTTAACTGAGTTACATAACTGCAAATACAGCATCCAGTTTTCTGAGAGAGAGAAGGAAATGAAAGGCAAAGTAAGCCTCTCGAATCCTGTACATGAAACACAAGCTCAAACTTTTTAAGCAGATATGAAACCACCACCTCATAAGCTTATTCTATCCTATGTAGTGTTATTTAAAAATGAAAACAAAAAACCCTCTAGCACTCACTTCAGGTTCTGTCCTTCTTTTCCAAATAAGCATTTCATGTATCTTTGTCATGCTTTTTCAATAATATTTTACTGTTTCAGGAAGACTCACTAAAATATTTTTGACAAATTTTCTTCTGATTTCCTCAGAACATTAAGAAGTCACTTCTGTTGAATTTGTTGGAAAGTCTATCAGAAGGACTGTTCTTTATTCAAGGCCAGGATAGAACTTCTAATCAAAATCTGCAAGGACTGATCAATAACTGACAGGTCAAAGCATTTTATCATGGATGTGGAAGACCGGCTTGAATGTTAGATGGGGATGTCCCAGTTCAACTATTCATTTATCATAATCCCACCTCACAAATTTCAGTGAATTTTTATTGATTGCTTAATGAGTATTTTTGGGTAAACCAGCATTCTTATTTTCTGTCAAGCTCTGTGAGGCTGAATGATCCTGAAAACATGAGTTATGTATTGTTCATTTTATATCCTCCTTTATTGTTTCATGTTGTTTTCTTTCTTTTCTACCCCCACTGGCTCCCTTTTTGTGCTGGATGCTCGAAGCATTGTAGTATGATAATTTATCTTAAGAATGTCAAGGGAATCTAGGAATAAAACTTCATCTCTCTGAAAAATGGAAATACTTATAGTGGTATCTGATGCCAAATGTACTAATCTTCATTTTTTACTCTGGGGCAAACCTTTTAATAGGACTTTATCACAGCTGAATTCCTTACCTTTTCCCCATGCATAATAATATGAAATTCAAATCAGCTTCTGCGATAACTTATACAATCATGGTGTTATTAAGCATTTATATTGGCCAAGACCCACCCTAGTGTCTTAGGTCACATAGAAACATTATTTGCCTAAGGAATTTCTGGCTTAAAAGGCAAGATTTCTGAATCCAGTGTTACAAAGCAATGACTTGTAAGGGAGGGAAGGAGTTTGTAGGAAGAGTGAAGAGCAATGTAAGGGTAGTAGAGAAGACAGCAGATATCACAGGGTAGATATTATTACTGGTGAAATGATCAGAGATAAGAAATACAATCAATAAAGTACATAGTGATGCAGGTCAGATCTTTTAGTAATGCATTACGATTATTATTTTAAGGCTTTATGAATTAATACTGCAATCTTTTATGACTATTCCTATTACAGGTAATAAAAACAAAAGTTATATGTGATATACAATGGGGATAGACTATGAAATGCAGTCTTTGTGTTTCTTTATGCTATTCAGCTAATGCTAATTTCTATTGCTGATATTGTAAATACCCCACGTTGCTTGGTCAGTCATGTATATGCAGATTCCCACTGGTATGCTTAGGTTTTTGGCTTGCTGATTTTACATATGGATTTTGAAAATACTGAGTTTGTTCTGCAGGAAGTTTTGGACTGTACTTTTGTAAAGGAAAAACTGCTTCAATTTTCTCACTTCTGTAGCAGAATTTAATTTTTTCTGATAAAGATTACACATTGCAAGAACAGTGATAATAGCTACACAGAGGGCTGCAGGTGAAAATGGTCATGTGTCAGCTTCCAGGAATCTATTACTTTTTGCCTGATTTGTATCCACAGAAAATATTGGCAGAGCTCACAAGACATTGGGGAAAGCTGCTGTCATGATGGATATACCAAAACCTCGGCTGACTTTTTTCCAGCTCTTTCACATCTAACCAAATTTCAGAATAGGTGAATTTAGTATGATTTCATTGCTCACACTTTGTTTGGCTTGGGTGGAAAAAAAAAAAAAAGGTTAAAAATAATATAGACATCACACAAAACATGGAACATAAATGCACAGTATGTGCACCTTATGCTATATTCTGCTTACTATCTAAGCTTTATCCCTATAAGAAGAAAGTGAAAAGGGGCAAATGTTTTGGCTAGCTTGGACCTTTGACTTCTGCACTGGATTCTCAACTGTCATGTCCACGAAATGATAATTTTAGTGTGTACATACAAAGATGCAGTATGATGTCAATTGAAAAGTAAGTGACTTTTGATAGCAGTTTAGACTTGAATTCAGGCTGCCTCTTGCCAAGTTATATTTTAGAAGTAAAGAACACCCAGTGGGAAAATGGGTCAGATGAAGGAAACATCCCAATTTAAGTGTGTGGAGGGACTACTTGGTGTCTTGTAGAGTTTTACATGATTCTGACAGCCTAGAAGATGCTGCTATGATTTGTTCCTGTGGAAAAGAAAACTTTTGCCCTCTGAAAGTGAAAAGCTTTTTCTTGTTTGCAAGGTGTTTTATGTCAGATGTTATCACAACTTCAAAGGATTCATCCTGAATGCAAGAGGTTGTGATGGTCAATCTGCCTCTTTGCATTTTGTGCAGTTGCTGTTGATGATGCAGTCTGTATGCTATTGCTAAGGAACATCCCATTCTTGAAAGACTTTTTAATAAAAGTATGATGGTAAATTTATTGGTTAAAAAAATTAATATGAAATACTGAGCATTTCAGTTCAAGGACACTAGTTCATATTTGAAATGGAAATGAGAAATGCAAACATGATTAGTACCGAATGATTGCTTCTTTACATGAAATTTGTAATCTCACTTCAGTGTTGCAGAAAACCTGCATGATGGCAGTGCCAAAGAGATAGTCACTCAGTCTGATCACCAAATTCCTGTCTGCTCTTAATTATATTCTGAGTTTCTTGTTTGTCTTTGCGTATTCCTGTAAACAGACCTAACCAATTTTAACGTAATAGTACTGTGGCTCTACTCAGCACAGCATTTCATCTCCAGCTTCCATCCTTGCTACATCACTGGTGGTGTTTCCAGGTTGGGGTGGGACACCATCATGCTTCGGCAGCTATCAAAATCTGAATAAATCTCTCTACAGAATTCATCAAAGTAAACTTGTTCTGACTGTGTATAGAATGTAACTCTAGTTTTTCCTGGTTTGATTTATGTAAAACAGCTTAAATTCTCACCTCCTCTCATCATGCAATTAAAGTTTAGCACTGTTGCTTCCACTTTTCTATAATGGAATCTGAGCCAAGACATTTCATAATTAAAAATCAAAGAAAATGGCCAAATAATATAGAGATATGGTGACAATAATATCAGTCATGTAAGGGATAAGAAGCAAATGGCAGAAATGTTGTTTTAAGCAGAGGACTGTTCAGTGGCCTCTGAAAGGCCACTGGTAACACGGAAAGATTATAGATCTGTCGTAGAAAAAACTATAAACAAATCATACTACTGGACTCTCAGCAGACGGGACTTTTATATACTCTAAAGGCCGGAAATGAGAATGGCTTTGTTAAATGGGAAATTCCCAGCAAATTATTTATTTATACTGCAGTATCACCTAAAGAATTTCTCAATGATCAGGACCTGAACTTCTTGTGCTGAATAAACAGCAGCTGAGATTTGCTAGCTCAGGGACCTTAGCATCTACATGAGGCTGAGAAAAGCTGTCATCCAGCTGATGACAGAAATAGTATGAATAGAAATAAAGGATAATCGAGGATGTTTTGTAATTGAAGTCCAAGAGACACCCTAAGTAAGGGGAAGATAAGATTGAATAATTTATGAGAGAATTGGAATAAATAACTTGATGCTTATGGATGATTTAATGTTTCTAGATATTTATAATGGAAAATTTATGGGTGAGCAAAAGTCCTTGACACAGTTTTTTTTTGAAACATGATAAAGGATAACTTCATAATACACACAGGAAAGAGAAATAACCATATGGGACCCAGTAATAATGGACATGAAACTGTAGTTCAGTTAGCGATGAGAATGAACTTTGAATATATATAATGATGTAAAATCAAGGCCAAATGTTTTGCTAGTAAGAAGAGTACCAGTAGAAGAAAACTTGTTCCTTGAGCTTATTATAATAAAAGTGGAATTCTGTTCCATGAAAAAAGACATCTTGATGCATCTATAAACAATCTTTTCCTGTCTCTGTTGTCAATTCCCTAACTGTCCTTAAGCAAATACCCTAATCTACACCTATTAGCAAGTAACATACTCGTATTTCTTCCACTGTATAACTGATTAGTCCCAATTGTTCAAATATGCTTGCCTGAAATCAATGCTCTCCATATATCAATACACACTAAACAGAAGATGCTAAAATGAAAGGTGATGAAGCTTCTTGGTGATTATTCTGGAACTTTAAAACTAGGTGATTTAGAACCTCAACTTTAATGTCTGGCTTTGAAAAATCCCTTTTTGTTAAGTGCTTTAAGAACCTTAGGTGAAAGTGCTAGAAAAATTAAAAACCTGCCTGTTCTATTTTTAAAGTATTCTCAAAAAGTGTCTAGAAACTGTCACAAACAGCAAAATCAACTGGACCCAGCAATTCATAAGATATGTGAGGGTAAATAAATGTAGTTTATGTAGAAGGCTAATCTACTAGAATTTCTTGAAGGTGTCAACAAGCCTTTGAATAAGGATAATCTGATTGATTTAGTACACTTGAATTTCCAATAAGCTTTTGACAAGGTCCATCATCAAACCAATTAAGGAATGACATGATCTTAAAAAATTATTTAAGAAGAGGAAACAAAGTACAGAAATACTTTGTAAGGTTTCTCAGTATAAAGAGTACTATTAGGTATTATGCTAGGGCTGGAATTAATTGTTAGATAAGAGTCAAAGATAATCTAGAAAACCAAAGTGTGAAGACTTGCAAAGCAATCAATGGATACTTAGTGCATGTACTAAAGTTGTGGATGAAACTGAAATAAATGCAAGGTAATGAACAAAGGCAAAACCAACCCAAAATGCACCTGCACCATGAGCTCAGAGTAAACTGCTATTACTCAGGGAGGATATTTTGAGTTACTGTTTCTATCTAAATATCTGCTAAGCAGTCATCAAAACAATATAAGTAAATCTAGTGCTAAGAATTATTAGCCAATAATAGAAAAACAATTATAAATTGTCATTATGCTACTTTGAAAACCCAGAGTGATTCCACATTTCAACTACTCAGTAAAACATTCTGGTCTCATAGGAAAACTAGAGAAAGCACACAGAAATCAAGAACAATGTTCAAAGATATGGAATTGCACCCTTCTCAGGAGATTTTAAGTTAGGACTCTTCAATATGGAAAAGAAATGACTGATGAGAATAATATTTAATAAATTATACAAAAAACCAAAATTAGAACTGTCATACAGGAAATAAACAGAAAATTACTATTACAATTTTTCACAGTAGAAGAGTTAGGAGCCATAAAATGAGGTTTTAGTTAACAGATTTAAAATAAAATAAAAAGTTGATACTTTCTCACGTGATATGCAACTGAGTGGTAAAAGTCATGTTGTGGATACAGAACTGATAGAGCTTTTTTTCCACGCCAGATGTGGCTTTGGAAGTCACACAGCTGCTATTTGTTGTTAGATACAGACATCAGCATTACTGGCCTGCACCATCCTCCTGGGGTTGTTTTCAAAAACTGCTTCATCCAAAGAAATTTTGCCTAGTGGCAATGGAAAAAAAAATCTGGCAAAAAGAAGAGGTACTAAAAATGAGACTAAATGACTATAGGGTTAAAACTGGTTCCAGTGTTTCATGCCTAACGGTTTGGAATGTGAAAAAACAATCAAAGCATTTCCAGCCCTGTAATACTTACCTCCATCCCCTCCTGTGTCTTTTAAATTTGCCTGTCACCCAGTTAAAGATGTAGTTCATGAACCTTCTTCAGCTGACTTGGTTCATCTGTAGATAACGTCAGTCAGGAAAATGAACCCACAAGTCCATTTAAAGTCCAATGAATTATGAAACTGATGTCACAGAGCTGCTGGCCTCTACTCATGCTATACTGTCCACAGGCATCTATTACTCTATTCAAAATGCTCTGAAGTGAGTCATTACTTAATTAAATTACTGAGAGCTGAGACTACAGAGCAACCACATAAAAGATTCAGAGAATCAGTTTTAAAGAGAAATAAAAATCTGAACCATTAGATTTCTCAACTATTAATCACTTCACCTCTGACATTCATGGGGTTCTTTTAGACTATGCTTGAGATTGTAGCTGACAAAATACCTGGTAAGAAACTAACTTAGCTATGTGCTTTATTCAGTATCAAGGTAGCTGAAAGAAAACTTTGACATTAAAGATTCCAACTATATATGTTAAAATTTAAGAAATTGAAAGCAAATTCAACCAACTGTTTAAATCCATCTATTTTTGGAAATGGTAATTGAGAAGAATGTATTGAACTATTACATCTTTTGTTACAAATGTGGTAATTTGAAAGAAAGGAAATTAATATTTTAAGCATATGAACTTATAAATTTTACATTACCTATGTAATAAGCAAATAAATTATTCATATTATGCATAAGGAAAGGCATATGTCACCAAAACACATTTACTTCTTACCTGTAAATTAGTGAGTGGTTTTATTAGCATTATTCCTCTTTTTTCCCAGTACCTAAACTTTTTAAAGGAAAAAATCTGAAGTATATTATCTGATAATGTTTTATACTGTCTACCTAAAAATAGACTGCTTTTCATAAAAAAAAGTCCAAATGCTGCTTACTGAGAAAAAAGTCATACATGTAATTTAACAGAACATGGTATAATCATATTGATTATAATAAAATATATGTATGGGACTTGGATTACAAACGGTTCTTCATATGTATGAAGGTCTTTTTGTGCGTATACATATGTGCAACTATATACACATATAAGGCAAACACATTATAGCTTTTAATTCTTATCTTTTTTTTTTTTTTGTAGAATGTAGATTGCATTCTATTCATACTTAGAGTTTATTGATAATACACTAGGATTTTGTGGGGGACTGATTGTGCAGCAGTAATCAATGTATTCCTTCCTACTTGATAAGTGCAACATTTGTTTCTTGTATTTAAAATTCATCAGTACACACAAGCTTATATCTAACTTACAGCATTTTATTAGTTCCTTCAATGTCATTTGCAAATGTGACAGCTAGCACCCATGGTTAACAGCTTATTTATTTATGCTGAACTCGCACTAATATGCTGGCCACAGTAGTCATATAATCCAGTTAGGTATGGGCATTTAATGTCCTTCTGGACAAAATGCAACAGAAAATCTTGCTCATATAAATAACTCTGCCTGTTTTATTTAGAATATTCTAGGAACACCAGGAAAATAAAAGCCTTATTTACAAAGTTCTGCTTATTGATCAAATATTACTCAGTAAAGCAGATCCACACCTTCCACAGATTGACACCACACATACACATCCTTGAAGAGTTTGTACGTCAGACAGGGTGTGGTGCAGCAGTTTGCATAGGAGGGTGGGCAGGGAGGGCTCTGCAACCTGCTTGTAGGTCCACAGCCCAGGGAAGTGCTCTAGGTCTCTACCAAAATGGTGGACACTTGCCTCAGAGCTAAAACCAGTGTTTCTACAGAGAACATCTCCCCTGAGATGTCTGACGCATCCACCCAGACGGAACTGGTAAGGAAGGAGACTTCAGTACAGGTGGTAGGTGCAGGGAGTGCCCAGACCCTTCTCCTGGTGAAAAGGTAAGTACCTGCACAAGGTGTGCACAGGTTGATGATCTGTTACATCAGGTGTCTGAGTTGCAGAAAACAGTTAAAAGGCTGTGCAGTATTAGAGCAGCCAAATTCTTGTAGTGGACACCACTGAGAACGATGCACCTTGAACCCTGGTGACCCACAAAAGCAGGACTCTGCTTCAGTCTCCACCTTCCAGCTTCACAAGCAAAACAAGATGTGAGGCTTTAATAGATATAGACACCCACGAGCAAGGTCTGCAAGGAGAAACTGTACCAGCAGCACACAGTGGATACTGTAAAAATAAATGAGTGCTTGTAGTGGGTTACTCTCTGTTAAAAGGCACCAAGGCGCCCATCTGCCGACCTGACAAGGAGTCACGAGAGGTATGCTGACTTTCAGGACCCAAGATCTGAGATGTTGCTGAGAGGGTGCCACAACTTGTCAAGAGCACAAACTACTAACCACTGCTACTCTTTCATGCGGGCATGAATGACACTGCAAGCCGGAACCTCGGCAGAATCAAGGAAGACTATAAAGCCCCGGAGGTGCAAGTGAAAAACATTGGTGCCCAAGTTATCTTTTCCTCTGTTCTACCAGTTGGAGGAAAGGGGGCAGAAATAGACGTATAATGCATGTCAACTCCTGGCTACGTGGCTGGTGACGTCACGAGGGTTTTGGCTTTTACAACAACGGGACATTCTTTGATGACTATAACCTGTTAGAGAGGGATGGGATCCACCTGTCCAGAAGTCGCAAGGGAATCTTTGGCAGCAGGCTGGCCAGCTTGGTGAAGCAGGCTTTAAACTGAAGGACTTGGGGACAGGATGCAAAGTGGCAATGCTCATGCTGTTGCATCCCACTGGGGAATAAGCCAGGCCAACCAGAGCAGCGACAAATGTTCTTTAGCTGACTTCCAAGATGAGAACCAGAAGGCCAGCCACCTCAAGGGTGTGTATGGCTATGGTGGATCCTCTTGCACCCCTCCAGGGAAACTTGCATGCTCAGTTACCTCTCTGAAATGCACACAGGATGGGGAATAAACAGGAAGAACTTGAGGTCTGTGTGCAGTCGCAGGATGATGGTATCATTGCAATTACAGAGACATGGTGGGATAGCTCACATGACTGGAATGTTGTCATGGATGGCTACGTACTCTTAGGGAAAGACAGGCCAGCAAGGCGAGGTGGTGGAGTTGCTCTTTATGTGAGAGAGCAACTGGACTGTGTCAAGCTCCACATAGGGGTGGATGAAGAACAAGTCGAGAGCTTATGGGTAAGAATTAAGGGGCAAGCTAATATGAGTGACACTGTTGTGGGTGTTCACTAGAGGCGACCTGATCAGGAAGAGGAAGTCGATTAGGCCTTCTACAGACAGCTGGAACCAGCCTCACAGTCACAGGCCCTGGTTCTCATGGGGGACTTCAACCACCCTAATATTTCATGGAAAGGCAACACAGCCAGGCACGCACAGTCCAGGAGGTTCCTGCAGAGCACTGATGACAACTTTTTGGCACAGGTAGTGGAGGAGCCCACGAGGAGACGGGTGCTGCTGGATCTTGTACTAACAAACAAAGAAGGACTGGATGGGGATGTGAAGATTGTGGGCAGCCTTGGTTGCAGTGACCATGAAATGATGGAGTTCAGGATCCTGCATGGAAGGAGCAGGGCAACAAGTCGGATTAAAACCCTGGGCTTCAGGAGCGCTAACTTTGGCCTCTTCAAAGACCTTCTTGGGAGAATTGCATGGGTTAGGGCTCTAGAAGGTAGGAGGGTCCAAGAGAGCTGGTCAATATTCAAGCACCACCCCTCCTAGCTCAAGATTGGTGCATCCCTAAGAATAGGAAATCAAGCAAAGGAGGCAGGACACCTGCATGGATGAGCAAGGAGGTTCTGGAAAAACTCAAAAGGGATGAAGAAAGTTCACAGAATGTAGAAAAAGAGACTGGCCACTTGGGAGGAATATAGGAATGTTGTCAGAGTATGTAAGGATGCAATGAGGAAGGCTAAGGCCCACTTGGAATTAAATTTGGCAAAGGATGTCAAGGACAACAAGGGCTTTTTCAAATACATCAGCACCAAAAGAAGAGTAGGGAAAATGTGAGCCTGCTGCTGAATGAGGTGGGTGACATCACCTCCACCCTGGTGACAGAGGACACAGAGAAGTCGAGTTACTGAATACCTTCTTTGCTTCAGTCTTTACTGATAAGGCTGGCTCTCAGGAATCCTAGACCCTGGAGGTAAGAGATAAAGTCTGGAGAAAGGAAGAATTTCCCTTGGTTGAGGACGATCAGGTTAGAGACCATTTAGGCAAACTCAGCATCCACAAATCCATGGGCCATGATGGGATGCACCCATGAGTGCTGAGGGAGCTGGCAGATGTTATTGCTAAGCTACTCTCCATCATCTTTAAAAGGTCAAGGAGAGAAGGAGAGGTGTCTGAGGACTGGAGGAAAGCCAATGTCACTCCAGTCTTCATACAGGGCACGAAGGAGGACCCAGGAAACTACAAGCCCATCAGCCTCACCTCCATCCCTGGAAAGGTCATGGAACAGCTCATTCTGGAGGTCATCTTTAAACATATGGAGGAAAAGAAGGTTATTGGGGGTGGTCAACATAGATTCACCAAGGGGAAATCATGCTTGACCAATCTGATAGCTGACATGACTGGCAGGGTAGATGAGGGGAGAGCAGTAGATGTTGTCTACCTTGACTTCAGCAAAGTTTTTGACACTGTCTCCTGTAACATCCTCATAGGTAAGCTTAGGAAGTGTGGGTTGGATGAGTGGACAGTGAGGTGGGTTGAGAACTAGCAGAATGGCAGAGCTCAGAGGATTGTATAAGCGACGCAGAGTCTAGTTGGAGGCCTGTGGCTAGTGGTATGCCCCAGGGGTCAGTACTGGGTCTGATCTAGTTCAACATATTCATTAATGACCTGGATGAAGAGACAAAGTGTATCCTCAGCAAGTTTGCTGATGATATAAAACTGGGAGGCGTGGCCGATACACCAGAAGGCTGCGCTGCCATTCAGTGAGACTTGAACAGGCTACAGAGTTGGGTGGAGAGGAACCAAATGAAATTCAACACGGGCAAAAAGGTTCAGCACCTAGGGAGGAATAACCCCAAGCACCAGTAAAGGTTAGGGGTTGACCTGCTGGGAAGCAGCTCTGTGGAGAAGGACCTGGGAGTCCTGGTGGAGAACAAGCTCTCCATGAGCCAGCAATGTGCCCTTGTGGCCAAGAAGGCCAATGGTATCCTGGGGGGCATGAAGAAGAGTGGCCAGCAGGTTGAGGGAGGTTATCCTCCCCCTCTACTCTGCCCTGGTAAGGCCACATCTGGAGTTCTGTGTCCGGTTCTGGGCTCCGCAGTTCAAGACAGGGAGCTACTGGATAGAGTCCAGCAGAGGGCTATGAGGATGATGAGGGGACTGGAGCATCTCTCGTATGGGGAAAGGCTGAGGGAGCTGGGTCTGTTTAGCCTGGAGAAGACTGAGAGGGGATCTCATCAATGCTTATAAATATCTAAAGGGCGGGTGTCAAGAGGATGAGGCCAGACTCTTTTCAATGGTGCTCAGCAACAGGACAAGGGGCAATGGGCACAAACTGGAACACAGGGAGTTCCACCTGAACATGAGGAAAAACTTCCTTACTTTGGGGGGGACAGAGCACTGGAACAAGCTGCCCAGAGAGATTGTGGAGTTTCCTTCTCTGGAGATATTCAAAACCTGCCTGCACGTGATCCATTGCAATCTGCTCTAGGTGATCCTGCTTTAGTAGGGGTGTTGGACTAGATCTCGAGGTCTCTTCCAACCCCTACCATTCTGTGATATACTGTTTCATTTTAAATATTTTAAAAATATGATAAAACTAATAACTTGGTAGGAATAAAGAGTTTAAACTACTGAGAAATAGTATTTTAAAGAGAGAAGCAGAAAGTCACAGCAGAACAACAAATTCCATACACTTATGTCAAAACTAGATAGCTTTTATCTTTGTACTGAAAAGCTTCAATACATCCTTTCCTATTATGTTTATTTGACAGAACCAAGGGGTTTTGTTGCATCAAAGTGAAGAAAAAAAAAAAAAAGCTTTCTGTTTTGTGATAGCCTGGTATAGAAAAATCATTAAAGTTGGAAAATTATTGAGAGTTGAGATGAATGAAACAAGACCTCTGGAATCTATACTTACTACCTGGGATACTCAGTCATTTGGAGTGGCATTGGAGTTAGATTATTTCTGTATGATATATTTATATTTATGCATCTGTGTTTTTAGCATTGTTGCATGAACTGCAAGACTGAAGGAACTACTTCATTCTGGGATGGCTCACCTGCTCTGCCGGTTCCATTTGAAATAGGCTCAGATTGTGTCTCAGTTCAAAGATGCTACCCTTGATAGTCTTCTGGGGGGAGGAAATTGCTTTGCATTCCAAGATATTGGGGGCATATTAGGAGAGAAATGACAGTGGGCAGTATGCGCTAGAGGCATTTATTTTTCTGTTTCAAAAAGCCTGGGGCAGGCACAGTTCTGATCTATATTTCAGCCATGACTGATGCGTCTACATTACCTAAGAGCCTTACAGAGCATTATGGAATATTTTGTATAGGAAAAATATTACTGATGTATGAAATTCAAATGTCTTTTATTCGAAAATCTCCTATTCTAGCCACTCCATATAAGCCAAAATGCAGGTGACTGTCTATAAATCAAGGCTGTGGTATTAGAAGTGATAATGATGGGTTTTATCCCTCTGTCCTCCAGAAGCACAGTGCCAGACTGACCTACATCAGGATATTGCTGCTCCTGAAGCCTAAATTTTGTACGACTGGGCATGATGAGCTATCTTTTGAATATTGCTGGATGGAGTGAAACTGCTTCCCAGCAGGGCTTTATAAATGAATTTTTGCTGTAAGTCACACATCCAACTGCAGTGCATTCACACTGTTGCCAGCCAAGAAAGATTATTTTTTGTATGATGACTACAAAGAAGTCATCCAGTCCAGCACTTAGGAGTCATGGCTGCTAACTTCTTATCATGTTTCATAGCAGGAACATAGACATGAGGGAATCAGGAGCTCTGCTTTCAGCAGCCTTCTCCTTAGCATTACTTCTGGGAGCTGACGCATTTAGATTGTCTGGCACTTAGACCTCTGTCTAATAGGAGACTTGATTTCATTTGTTGGCCTAAAGACTGAGGAGACAAAGTCCAGGATCTCGTTATGCAATTCCACTGGCTAGTTTTATTATTTGATTTTTATTTGTAAGTAAATTTGATTCAAACTTACTGCATTTTCTATAAGTTGACTCTCAGGCATGGCAGAAACACAAGTAAATAGGAAATCTAGAGCAGAAAAACATTTCCTTAACGCCTCTATTTTTCTTATGTTCTTCAGTTAGTAGAAAATAAATAATTAGCAACTGAAATACTTTCAAAAATCTCATTATTATTTTTTGCGATCAAGTTTGGACAGACAATTAGATCATGATTTATGTTAATGTGTTCTTGTGTGTTTAACTTGACAACCATGCACTGGGGTTAGCCTCTGCCCTGTGACTCCGCATCCAGCTCCCCACAATCCTGCTTTATCTGGCCACAGGCCCACGCACGGGCCCATATCCCATCCCATCCTCAGCTAGTCCCTCTCCCCAGGGAGGTGCCCAATGCCCAGGGCTGGGGCTGCCCTGGTGCGCCCCGAATGCCCTGCTCCTGGCTGGGGGTGGGATGTGCCCTGGCTGCTGGGCCCTGCCATCACCCACCCAGGGAGACCACAACACCCTAAGAGAAGAGCTCTCAGATCAATGAGTGAATTACTAATTATATCAACTTACATCATGTGATTCTTTTCACGGACTTACCAAGTTCCTTCTTCAAATTTGTTTGTTGTCCTGCTTGATGTGTCCTTGGTAGGCTGCTGTGGTGGGTTGACCTTGGCCAGCTGCCAGACACCCATCCAGCCGCTCTCTCACTCTCCCTCCTCAACAGGACAGGGGGAGAAAGTAAGGTGGAAAAGCTTGTGGGGTGAGATAAAGGAGATCACTGACCAGTTGCTGTCACAGGCAAAACAGACTCACCTTGTTGATAATTAATGTAATCCCAATTAAAAACAGAGAAGGATGGTGAGAAACAAAGACAAAACCAGGGCTCCAGTCAGTCCATAACAGCTACTTTCTGCCACTCTGTTCTCACACTTTTCCCCACCTCACCAGGGTCCCTCCGGGGGCTGCAGGGGCACCTCAGCGGGGGGCCTGGAGCCCCTCCTGCCCTCCTCCCGCTCTCCCCTCGGGGCTCGCAGGGCTGTTTCTCACCCCGTTTCCCTCAGCCCTGGCTGCCGGGCAGCGCTTTGCCCTTTCTTACCCAGGCTTTCCCCGAGGTGCCCACCCATGGCTGAGGGGCTCAGCTGTGCCCTGCGGTGGGGCCCTTGGAGCCGGCTGGAACCGGCTGTGTCCGGCACCGGGCAGCCCCGGCCGCTCCCCCACACAGGGGCCGCACCTGCAGGCCCCACTGCCAGCACCTGGGCACCTGGCACCAAGTACATCTGCTCTAGAATCTTCTCCCAATGTATAGCCATGATTCCTCCATGATTTTAATACATCTCACTGATTTTTCTTTTACACTGGATCCTGCATGATTTCTAAAAGGTTGTGGGGTTTTTTTTTTCTCATTTTTCTGCTAATCTTAGCTCTAGCTTGTCCAGTTCAACCTCTATAAACTCCAATAGGAGTGTTACTGCCCTTTTTGACTGGGCTTTGAATAAACTGCGCCTACAACCTGTATTCTGTAAGCATAAGACTATCACCTCATATTTAGTGGTCAGACACTAAGCTCTCTCTGATGATGCAATATTTACCTAATTATTTTATTGCTTTGGGGAGAGCTTGAGGGCAGCTGATGTGATTTAATACATCTCGCTCAGAGAATATATTCATTGGTTTCCTGCTTGGTAACAAAGCCTAGTTACCAAACAGGACTGCAGAGCTGAAAAATCTTTTGCATTCCCTCCATGCTGCTAGATTTTGCCAGTCCTATAAACTTCAGACTGAATCTGAAGAAGCACAAACAGAAGTGCCATTGATTTCTCGGTGTGAATGAAGATAGAAGAACCTCTAAACCACAACTTAACATGATAAAAGATACTATGCACAGAAAAGATGCATACCTCTATATTGAAACAATACTCCCTAAGGTTTGGCCAGTACTGCAATTTCCAGCAGTACTGCAGAGGAGAAAATGCTGAATATTACATATTATATATTCTGTACATAGTACATGATCTACTTCCTAAGTTGGTACTGGACATCACTATTCATAATGGTGTTTGCCGCAAGACAGTGCACTTTTTATTTCAGACATGGCAAAAGATAGTATTTTCTTGTGCCTTTAAATCTAATTGCCTAAAATATTCTATAAAACTCCAGGTAGTTTTGTGCAGGGAACAAAAACAATAGAAATGGTTTTTAAAGGTAACTAGAAATTATTTCTTTACTTTTTTCAAACATTGCCTCCTTTACCTCTCATTTTCCACAGCAGTGATCAAGCCTCTCATAAAAGCTCTTGTAACACTTTTCAGATAGTTTCAGTCATTTTTGTTTCACTTGATGGAGATTACTATTCCCATGTGTTGTGTTAGCTAAGTAGTCATGCAGCACATTTGAAGCTTGAATTAAAAGTCCATTTTTTCGCCCTGAACAAGATTCATAAATAAAAAATATCATCTTTGAATGAAATTCAGGTATTGCACTGAAGGGAAAAGGCTTTATATGTTAACACTGTCAAGACTCAATGATGCATAGTAAAATGGCTCCACAAGCAATGAAATTCAGATTTCAAGCTAAGTTCTCTGACTTTCATTTTAAAAGATGCACCAGTTTACTTAGTTTTGTAAGGATTTCAGTCACGATCAGTTCAATTTTAGTATGCAGGTGTGCTGAATAAAAAAACCCCCAACATGTAGGCTGTTTTTCTGTACCTTAAATCATCATTCATAGGGTTGTCCCACCGCCCTAGAGGAGACCACTTTCAAAACATCATATCTGAGAGAGACACACAATGTAGCATCTAGATGCATCCATTTATCATGAACACACTTTTCCTCCCCCTAACTCTAATGTTAATTGAGCAGGCTCTTACCCTACTCCATCCTCGTACGCTTAGCTTACTGTCAATGATACAGAAATGAAGAGTAATACCAATCATTGGGCTCTCATTAAAATGAATTATTGACTGCCATCAAATCATGTCTGTTCTTGCAACTGTCAAAGGAATGTGATTATTGAGATTATGGATGGTCTTTCCAAGTGGGCACTGGTAGTTCTGTTAGCTTGCTTGAAAAAACTGACGGTTGCACATGGCAGTTCATATCAGTTTGGCATTTTAAGGAAGGTGCCCATACTCAGTTCTTTCTCATTCTTTGTGCATGAACTGTCTCTAAGCGAATAGCAAGACATTAGGACAACTATATGTATTCAGCTGGAAAAACTGAAATTGTTTACTGCTCACGTGTTCAAGTACCATATCGATTTAATACTCAAAATTTGAATGTGTTGAGGGTACACCTACTGTTTGAATGAGAGCAAGTTTATTTTAAACTGGTGCTTTGAGAGTGTAATTAGTTTTGTGTGAATTTAATTACTCTCTTTTGCTACTTTGTCCATCTCTATTCAAAAGACCACTATAAATAAAACGGGTTTAAAGACAGAAGTAGATTAGAAAGAATTGCTTTGATTGTACATCTAGTCCTGTTTAAAAAAAAATAAATAAATCAATTAACCTGCTACAGCAGTTTAAGACTTGCTTAGACAATTTTCCTAACAAAAGTAATATCTCAGATTCTTGAAAAAATAGCAATTTTCATAAATCCACAGATTTAAAGAGTAAAAATAGGTCAAATTCAACTGATTAATTGATTGTACAGATTTGCACAGCTCAAATTGAGAAAAAAATAACTGTCCTGCTATATTTATCTTTGATTCTGTGAACTGATTATATATCAGGTAGACACACAGAACACTCATGGAAAGTTACAACTGCTTAAATCATGTTTCTGTGCTGAAACAACACTTAATTTCCTTGCTTTTGCACTGATGTTTTTACTAAAGACAGACATGGTGATTTTGCTCATTGTCGAAATTCTGTGTTTCTGTGCACTTGCTGGCCTCTTGTGCTTTTGAAAGTTGCTGAAAGCTTTAAAATCCTTTAGTTGGCTTGATTAGACAGTGGCCTTTTGCCTGGCATTGATTTCAGGATTTAGAGTTTATTAGCAGGTCACCAGGGCATTTTTTTTTCACTATGTGTTGTTGGCAATTACCCAACTTCTTGAATAACTAAATACTAAAACCAATCAAAATTAATTCTGATCTCTTTAAAAAGGTTTTAGTGTTTCTTTTTCCATTGTATGATTACAGAATTCTCATGTATAGAATAGTACTTTAATATATTATACATGCTTGTGTGCTAGTTCTAGAATTTTTATTCATTTTTTAATACAGGAATGCAAGTGAAAAAGAAATGGTGAGTGTGGATTTCAGTTAAAGGCTAATGCATATTAAAAGCTTTTAATGAAAAAACAGAGCAAAAAAGGCAAACAAGATATTTACTGAAATAAAAGCTCATACAGTGATTTGCAGTGTGCCATATGACTCCTTTCTGAAGACAGAACCAGAATGGCAGGTTATCTATATGGTACTTAGAGTGAAAGACCATTCAATGAATAAAGCACAAGGAGAAAAAGAGGGGTTGCAGTCTGCAGATTGCTGGCCATAGCATGGCTGTGTATGAAGCATTGATTGATGGCATTAGAAGCAGAGTTCTATGCAAAGCGTCTAACAACCATGTAAACAGCCAAGAAAAATGGATACTGTCCAACACAGCTTGCAATACTTCCTTATTTGGTGCAGTTGGTATACTTGGTAAGTTTACCTGCTATTCCATCATTACGGAGCTTGAAAATACTGAATAGTGGTCCAATTCCCACAGAAAAGCACTCAACACATTTTTTTTTTCAGTTTTGACTGTGACCTTCAGCTGCTGTTCACTGAACAGTTTTCTGACCAAGTTCTGCATCCATTTGATTGAGGTTTCATCCAGGTTATGTTCCCCCTAACCTGCCCTGGAATGTCACATGTCCATCATGGTCCAAGAGCTACAGATGTTTACATTCCTTACACATTTCCAGGCACTTTCTATACTTGTTAGTTTTTTAATTTTGCTGATACACATTATTCTCTCATAATTTATCTCCTCTCTTTTCCTTTTCTGCCTCTCCATACTTACACATATATTTGGTTTTATCCAATTTTGTCTATATTTACTCCTTTTCTTCTTGTTTTGCCCAAATACATTTCCCTTTAGAGCCTTTCCTTATAAAATGGCAAGTTTAAAGCTGCTGAGGGTAAGAAATATGTGGTAAGACCTCACAAAATAATACCAATGAAGGTATACTAGAACCAGGAGCACAATAACAGTGATAGGACATAGACAATTAGTTCTTCTGAGAAGCACAACCCTGGCAATATACAAATGCAGCTTTAACCAAATTTGTGTCTTTACACACTGTTGCATCATGCAGATATAACTGTCCACGTAGACTAGATAAGAAATATATCTACTATGCTTTAGTTGGACAGGGAAAATATGCCTTTGCAGAAGAATCACAGACATTTCTTTCTCCAGATGCTTGATTTCATGCATGCTGTCTATATGACTAGAAAGCAATTGCTTTTATATGCAAAGGAGCCAACTAGTACTCCTAATTCAGAATATGTATGTCATGATGCATACTTATACACATAATAGCAATTTCTGCATTGTGTCCTTGGCGAAAGTATACTTCTTCAATCCTGATCTCAACGAGTACCTTTTTGTGCCTAGAGCTACCTTTAAAATATTTGGGAATGATAAGATCTTCTATCTTTTCTAATTAACTTAGTTATTGTATGGTTTGTTTTCACATGCAGTTATTCTCTTTAACACGCTGATAATGCTGTATCTGTACAGATACTGATTTAGGGGCTGGCCTTAGGAGTGGCTGCATTTGAAAAGATGGATGACAAAAAAACCAAAAAAACCCTCAAAACCCCCCAAAACCTCCCCAAAACATTTATCGAACCATTTCCTTTTCACCATACTTCCATTTCTACCTGTCTTTCTAGTCTGGACATCTGCAGGAGACAGCCTAAAAAGTTTTCAGCTGCGTTTTTCTTTAAGCATACACTGTTCACTAAATAGGTTCTGTACTAAGTGTAAGTCCTAGTCCTTGATTGTTCGCAAAAAGCAGAAGTTGTTTGACAGAAATCCCTAAACATTTAAGTAAACCAGCTGTTGTAGGATGAGATTATAGTCTGCATCCACTATGTCTGACTGTGATGGGTTGATGTTGCTGAGGGTCTACCAAGCTACTCTCTCACCCCCTCCTCAGCAAGACAGGGAGAGAAAGTAAGATGGAAAAGCCTGTGGGTTGAGACAAAGGACAGGAAGATTGCTCACCAATTACCATCACAGGCAAAATAGACTCAATGGGGAAAATTAATTTGATTTATTGCCAATTAAAAAAATAGAGTAGGATAATGAGAAACAAAACCAAAACTGAAACCATCTTCTCCCCACCCCCCTTCTTCCCAGGGTCAACTTCACTCCTTCATTCCCAACTCTTCTACCTCCCCTGCCCCTGAGTGTCACAGGGGGATGGGGAATGAGGGTTACAGTCAGGTCAGAACTCCTCTCTGCCGCTCCTTCCTCCTCATGCTGTTCCCCTGTTCCAGCGTGGAGGCCCTCCCACGAGGTACAGTCCTTCATGAACTCTTCCTATGTGGGTCCTTCCCATGGGCTGCAGTTCAAGACCTGCTCCAGTGTGGGTCTCCCATGGGCCAGAGCTCCTCCCAGAAAACCTGCTCCTGCATGGGTTCCCCTCCACGGGCTGCAGTTCCTGCCAGGAGCCTGCTCCAGCGTGGGCTGTCCACAGACTGCAGCTTCCTTCAGGGCACATCCACCTCTTGCGCTGTGGGGTCCGCAAGAGCAGATATCCACAGTGTGGATATCTACTCCATTGTGGTGCTCCACAGATCGCAGAGGGACAACCTGCTTCACCACGGTCTTCTCCATGGGCTGCAGGTGAATCTCTGTTCCAGCATATACAGCAGCTCCTCTCCATCTTTCTTCACTGACCTTGGTGTCTGCAGGACTGTTTCTCTCACACTTTTCTTGCTCCTCTCTCTCACAGCTGCTGTGTAGTATTTTTTTACCCTTTCTCACCTTTATCAAAGAGGTGTGATCAGCATTGCTGGTTGGTTCAGCTTTGGACAATGACAGGTCTGTTTTGGAGCCTGCTGGAACTGGCTCTGTTTGACATGGCAGCAGCTCTTGGTCTCTTCTCACAGAAGCCACCACCCCCTGCAACCCCCCGGCTACAAAAACATTGCAATTTAAACCAGATACACTGATTCTTTTCTGTTACTTTTGATGAATAAGCTAAAAACAATGGTCTCAGATTTTTTTTTTTTTTTTTTGCTGGTTTATAAGTTTCTGTCTCTAAATAGCAGAAAGCAATAGTCTCATTTGATTGTTATGAGAATTCATGTAATATTTGTGTTATGTTTTGAATATTTGTTTTTAGTTTGGGCGTCATTAATTTAAAAAAAAAAAAACCCAAACAGTTACAGCTTTTCTGTATTCTAATTTTGTTTTCTTTTCCTATCATAAAGAAATATAGATTGTATTTTCCTCCACTCATTTCTGCAACTCATTTCAAAACAAAAATTGTTTTTCATGTATTGGGAGAAATGTAATAAACTCAGTAATTGTTTTGACACATACTTTAAATTATGAGGTAAGAACTCTAATTTTGAAAAATACTTCTTCTTTTTGCAATGTGAGTATGTGTTAAATGGCCTGAGACAGGGAGGAGAATTAAATACTTTATCAAGAAACATCACATTTGTTTATAATTTCTCTGGTGAAAGAGCATTCATCATTCCTCTCCACCCTCCCCCCATCTTTTCATCCTGAATTATAATCCCATCATTTGCTTGACTGGCTCTCTTGAACTTTGACATTTGGTTTACTCATGCAGTGTAAAAAGAATTAAGCTGGAGCACCCACCCAGGTGGGATCTGTTTGCTGATACAGTCCTGGCTTCTCTGCCTTTCATTTTTCTTACTAATACAGCCAGCAGTGTTAATAAACCTAATCAGGTCACAGCAGTTAATGGACTGTCCTTGTCACAGACCAAATTTTGATTTTAGAGGCAGAAGGAAGAGATGTTAGATATCTTCTGGATATTATCTATCTGTATACTTCCCCCCTCCCCTGCAGCTCTACTCTCTAAACCATCACTGGTTTTAATTAATATCCTCTCTTCCTTTCTTTGAGTCAGTGAACCAGTAATAACCTATGATGTGTCTTTTTCTGTTATGTTATGCCATTTGTATGCCAGTGTCTTGAGCATGGCATTAGATCCTATTGTACAGCTGCAGATCTACTGTTTATTGCTATAGACCATTGCAAGAAAAGACAGTACTGCTTTTTAAAGCTTTTTTTTCTTACATTTTGCATGTTTTGATGCAGAAAACAGCAATTAAGTGACTAGGCATATAGACTTACAGCATTTATATTAATGCTGAATTCACAATATAAAATTATAACACATCTAGACCACACTAACAGGATATGATCTCTGATTTTAATATGAAAAGGTATCAGCTGAATTTTCGCCATTGACTTAGTAGAATAGAGATTCATTCTTAAATTTTATTAAGATTTACATTAAAATTTAAGGTGTCTTGGAAAGAAATATGATTGAAAGAGAATGAGACGTCTGTTCCAGCACTGCTCACTCTTTTTATAATTTCAACGGTAACTCTCCTATATCTATTGCATTTTTTTTCAATGCTTCCTCAGAGACTGAATATAGGACGCTAAATCTAGGCAATCATTACCATGGTTGATTCCAAGACAAATTATAAAAGCTTCTTTAAACTTCAAAAATTGATTAAAATTAAAAGCTGGTGTTTACTTGATAAGCTTAAGATAGTTACCAGACTAGCTGGAATGTCATAAGTCAAATATTTAACACTTGAATTATTAATTCTATAATTCTGTGAGTTATAAAATCAAGAATTATTTCTGAAGTCTTTGCTAATTGCCAGCTTTATTTCTGGTATATGACTAGTTTTGTTTAGGTATTTCTATTCTTTGCTGTTAAAAAAGCATGGAGGTGCCTATGCTACTACAGGATGCCTTCCCATATCAGATATAAAGTCTGTGTAAATGCACCTTACAAACAGAAATCTATTCAAAATACTAGTGCTATTCTATATTTGAGGATGAGGAAAGTGGTGTAAGTTCAGAAAATGATTAAATTCTTGATTGAACATAAGCAAAATTTTG
Organism: Grus americana; assembly: GCF_028858705.1. NCBI lineage: Eukaryota > Metazoa > Chordata > Aves > Gruiformes > Gruidae > Grus > Grus americana. Next base: position 83,893,487 of record NC_072853.1, on the reverse strand, counting down.
AGTGATCCAGTCCCACAATCACTGTATTGTTGGCACTTCTGTTTGCATCCAAAAGAAAAAAACAGCTACATAGAAACACACTCCAAAATTAGACAGAACAGATGTCTTCCATAAAAGCAGTCACACTTCTGAAAATCAGATTATTATCTGAAGACTGAATTTTGCATGCAGGTAGACAGAGAATTTCATTTCTGTCATTGTGTACAATGTCATCTATAATTGTGACTGTATAAATCAAAGAAAACCCTACCTTTCTTACATCCTGACTTCTAGTCTTCTAAGGACCAAACCATATATGTGGAGTTTTATGGTTGGGGTCAAAAGTTATCTAGACAAAATAGTACAGAGTATCAGCAGAGGATGATCTCGAGTACTGTTAGTTGTGAATATGCTACCTTCATACTGCAGAGCAAGTGCTCCCAGAAACTGAATGATGAGAATGTGATTATTTAGTAATAGAATTTACATAACCCCTCTTGACTCATTGTGTTGTTTTATTACCAGCATGACAGAGACTTTCAAATTATTTTAAGTGGTGCAAAACAGGCTGCTTTTCTCAAATAATATCAGCTGGGTTTGCGCCGGACATTCATCATAAGGTTCTAAAACATTATCAGGCAAATTTGCTTATTTTATCTACTACAAATTTTTAGAATATGGAAGAGCAGTATTAAGACTACTCAAAATATTTAAAACTAGTGTCCAAAATCAAGCAGTTTCCCCAGCTCTAATGCAAAGCATATTGTTTATGAGCAATGTCTACAAAAACATGTTAAATTTTCACATAACAAAATCATACACAAGCTAAATGATGATGTATTTTAAGACATCTTTTATGGCTTTTTCCACTGCATTACCTTCGTTCATCTGGTTAGACCGAGGTAATGCACTTTAGTAATTTCAACTGAAATTATATAACTGAGTTACAGAACCTCACTGATAGCCAAGACTCTGTCACTGCAAGCTCTCTATATGTTAAGTTGATCTTCTCATTTCAATACTTTTTTTCATCTTTTACATAGTATATTATATAGTCATGAAAGAAATCTAGAGAGCATTTCCAGACAGAAGTAATGTCATACACAATACCATATTTATTCAAAACTTCATTAATTTTCTTCAGTGTGGCCCTGCCAGGGGTTGTTGGCCTTTAAATCCTGAGACAGTACAACAAAATCTGTAGCATATTTCTTTACAGAAGCTCCACATATTTTAAACCTAAATCAAATCCAAGTTCACAAACAGATCGACACACTATCTACATAAATACGATCTATACATTTTGGTAAACTTCAGTTTCTAAATTGTCATTGATTATGCTTTGCCCCAATTCTCTAAAAACTTGCTTTAGGACTATTTACCAATACAACATAAACCATTTCTGCTACAGTGATTTGCCATTCAGGACCAGAGCAGAACAAAAGATACTTAAAAAAAATGGATCAATCAAACCATTCCTTTTGTGCAGCTTCTAATATAGCCACTTCAACAAAAAGAAATAAAAATAAATTTGAAAGATGTCTTTTATAATGCAAACAGTTATTAAATTTCTGACACAGTCAATGGAGACATTCATTGAAATGAAGGGTGGATGGTAGAGATGGAGAGGACAAAACAGTATCAAACGATAGGTGTAGCTGAAACAGTATCTCTGTTGCACAAGACTGATGAAGACATCTTAAAAGATTTTAGTAGGAAGAAAGCAGTGCTGATGAACACAGGAAAGATGAAACAATTCTCTCCTCCCTTGGATGAGGCATCCTCCCCTCCTACTTCTCACCCTGCATTGAGGTCTACCAGCTATCTTCCCTCTTCTCCTCCTGGATTGCCGTGGGCAGATTGATGGCACTTTGATGACCTCACATGACTTCCTCACATGATGTTCCTCAAATGACTTCTTTATGTTTGGTGGACACTGCTGCTGCTTCAGCTGTTACTGGCCATGGATCGGTTTGCTGTGCTCTATTTCCTCAAAATTAATATTAAATAGTAATTGTGTTTAGATAGTAAGACCAGTTGTACCTGTAAAAGCTGCCACGTTTTCTGTTTCTTATTTAGCATTGCAAACTGAAGCTGCTCCCCAAGGAGCCAAACAGGGGCACCGTGACATACCTCTGCAAGATTTGCATCTGGTCAAACTTGAAGTCTGTGTCAGAGCTGGGAGCTGAGCAGTTGTACTCAGCTGCAGTTCAACATTATAACCTGTCTTTCAAAACTCAAGAGACTTGCACTAATTTCTAATGAATAAGTTATTCTGCAACATGCAGACCATGTAATAAGTTTTCTGTACTATGCTAACTGCATTTATTTAAATGTCATTAACTCAAGTGAGGCTGTGTGTGGGGACGCTATACTGCATTGACCAGAGATGTTTTCCTAGAACATGGTCAAATTAATAATGGAAGTGTAAAGCATGCCTCTGAGGGTTTATAGATGATGTAGATTTTATATCTATGCTATAAATTATGTATTTTGTAGAAGAGTTGTTAGAAAATAAATGCATACCACTTGTATTGTTTCCAAAGCAATATAGAAATAAGAAGTAATATTTCCTGGAAATTCTCAAAATGTCCACTTAACTATCCAAATCAAATCTGAAGTTTGTTGCTTCTTTCAAGAGTGATGAAATGAAGTAGAGTATGACAGTGTGAATATTGGAAAATGCCTCTGAACAAACAAACCACCTGAATAGATGGAAGTTTCAATTCAAAGGTGTTACCACAGCAGTTCATTTAAGAGTTCATATTTGTGAATGTTTTGCTGTCTGCTCTGCTTGGTGATAGCAAAGAGTTTTGCAGTCTGTTATCTAAAGCTACAAATATCACATGTAAAATACATGCACATATATGCATACAGGCTATATTGGCATGTCAGTCTTTTCACTTTCAAGAACTACTTGTGAATACAAACACTGTAATGTTATACCCAATGCAACATACTTCTGAATTGTTAAAGTTCTGAATTTACCAGTCATCTCTTCTTTCCTAGGACTACACTCGTGAGTGAAATACATTAGCTTAAATACTTTGCTGTAGCTCAGTAATCACAATAAAATATAAATAAATCCACCAATTTGCATATATTCACTAGAGATTAATATTCTAATCTGTGAGACCATGCCTTGGTATTATTAACTGAAGTATGACCTTAATCTGTGGACAACAAGAATCTAGAGATACAACTGCAGACATTGCTGACACCATTCCTTCCTTAGGAGCTCATTTCAATGTAAAAATATGTGAAAAGGCTTCTTGAGGATAATCATAGAACCATAGAATCATACAATCATTTCAGTTGAAAAAGAGCTTTAAGATCATTGAGTCCAACTGTTAACCTAACGCTGCCAAGTCCACCACTAAACCATGTCCCTAAGCACCACATCTACACATCTTTTAGATACCTCCAGGGATGGTGACTCAACCGCTTCCCTCGGCAGCCTGTTCCCATGCTTAACTCTTTCAATGAAGAAATTTTTCCTAATATCCAATCTAAACCTCCCCTGGCACAACTTGAGGCCATTTCCTCTTGTCCTATCACTTTGTTACTTGTGAGAAGAGACCAACACCCACCTGGCTACAGCCTCCTTCCAGGTAGTTGTAGAGAGCAATAAGGTCTCCCCACAGCCTCCTTTTCTCCAAGCTAAACAGTCCCAGTTCCCTCAGCCGCTCCTCATAGGACTTGCTCTCTAGACTCTTTATCGTCCAAGCTCAGGTGGTAGTTCATCAACAGAAAAGTGTTTTTACCTTTTTGTACTTGTCACTCTCACTTCTGCTTTGTCATTACTCATCCTTTTACAAATTCTCTGCCTTCGGTGTACTTGCTTATTGCTCTGCTCTGGATACCTGGTGCTTTGTGGCTTATCAGCAGTCTGTCATCTTGTATTTCACAACACTCTTTTCCAAAAACCCAGATACATTTTTTTTCACATGAACTATCGTTACCAAGTTTGTTTGGGTTATAACCTCCATAACAAAGCTCAAAGCAGATAGGCAGCAGCTTAAGATTTTTGGGAATGTTTCTTGTTCTCATTTTGTCTTCCATCTTAGACTGCTTTTTGTACTAAAGATACAGCCTGCAATATTAAAAAAAAAAAAAAGTGGAATTTCCATAAATTTTCAGATTTTTTTTGAAACAAAACCTGCATATCCTCACAATGGCTGCTTTCTGTCTAAGATCCAGGAAGACAGAGAAAGAACATATTTAGAAAGTTCAAATTTAAATTATTACAAAGCAGCAATATGTATAGATACATCTAAGGCATAGGCAATTTTTCCATTAGGTCCTTTCAATATTGTCTTGTCTTGGAAATACATCTCATTTTATGAGATTCTCAGATACTATGCTTTGTCTACATTAGACTGCAAGACAGATTTCTGGATGTGTATGGGTAAAAGAGATGAACAAATGGTCTGGGCACTTTGACTGTCACTATTAATTTTCCTGACACTGTTTGCTTACTGTTAATTATGCATGCACTAGCTAGGATGTTAGGAATGTCAGACCAGGTTTGCTGAAATGGTAAGTAAAGTTGCAACAAACTCAAGGGAATTAAAACACTGCATAAGTAAAAGGTTGTTGTTTATAATAGATGGGACTTCTAAAGTGATATTGATTTAGAGAAGGCTCACTTGACAAGAAATATCACTATGTTGTTAACCAATATTAATCACCAGATGGTGGTGGCCTTTTAGAAAAATTGTTTGTTTGATAGTATTATTACTAAAATCCAGGCTAGGATACAATACATCACACCCCAGTGAAATATTTGCAGAAACTTTCCAGAACACTAATCGTTCCTTTATAATGTTAATTCCCACCAAAGACAATGGGTAAATCTTGATTTCTTTACACAGTTTCAGCCAGTTGTTTTTAATTTTGAAGACAGAATATCAAGTATTACTAGGGGAACACAAGCTCAAGTGAATTGAAAGTAACTCTAAACTCTCATGGGAAAATGCCAAAAATATTCAAGTAAAATTGAAGGCTGGATTTAGGTTCATTTAAGCTGCTGCTGTTGCTCTGCTGGATGAATATATAGCAGTGTTGGCATGGAAAGAAGATCCCAGCCATTGTACTTTCCCTTTGTAATGAAAACACTGAGAAACCTTTTTTCTTACATTTGGTTGCTCCATTCTGTTGTAGCCCTTGTAGCCCAACAGGATCTCAACATAGCTCAAGGTCTTGTCTTGATTTGTCTTAAATTGTTTATTGCATTAGCTATGAAGCAGTCAGGTGGCTAACATCTACTAGCAAAATCAAATGGTGGTTGTTGCTCCACTACAGCCCTTGTTCACTACTATTAAGCTCTGCACTTGTTCAAACTTGTTTTACTAAATTGTTTTTCTAATGCTTAACTGAGCTAATGCTTACCAATACCATATACGGTAGTAATTCCCTATATCATTTATATCAAAGGTCAAGCAAACAATAAGAAAACAATTTTTAAAGTATAGAATAGCAGACCAAATGGAAAAGAAGCATGCTGAGAAACATCAACAGAAAAAGTGCCCCAGAAAATGCAAAAATTTGCAAAAATTTTAAGAGGACCAGAAGAAGAAGGTACTACCAAAAACGCTGAGTTAACAGATTGCCACAGCTACCATCCCCCTGCATTTGCCTAAGGGAGTCAGGCAGGGGCGACAAACCTGTGCGTGACCAGAAGAGTAAGAAAAAAGTTCAGATAAGAGTGGCAGATGTAAGGTAGAATATTAATGATTTAATTGCATGATTGCTTTTCCCGCCCCTTTTATTTTGGTTGAACAATTTTGATTATTGGTGTGTTGTGTGGGTATAATTTTACCTGGATTAGTAATGACTTCTGCCATGTATCAATATCAGCCATAATAATACCTCCAGTATCACTAGTAAGTTCATGGTTCTATATATGAGATATGTTTCCTTTTTGCTCATAATAAACTTCTGAACATAACACCAGGGACTATGCAGGTTACACATAGTGTTTTGAAGATCCAGAATACCTCAAATGATTAGGATGAGGAAGAGGTGAGATGCTTCCTCCAAGTTGCCTAGCAGAATTGATCTTAGCCCTCTTAACTGTCTGAACTCTAAGAAATCGGACATGAATATCTCACTCCATATTTTTTTAACTATATAGGCTAATATGCAACAATCTCATTACGGTCTTTACTGTTTCTGTCTTGCTGAGAGAAAGATCCAAAGTTTGACACTTCCTACAACCCAAGATATTTGCAAAAGTGATGTTTTCCATGTAAAGAAGCACGCAGTATCTGGGAATGTTCTGCTTAGGCTTTCTGTCAAAAGTGGTATTACGGTTATAGCCTACTTGAGACTATATTTTTCTTTTTTGTTTAGCTGTTATCTTAAAAAACATCTGTTACAAGGTTTGTGCACTGTTTCTAAGTGTATATATAAAGTGGAGGATGCTCACTCATTGTCTTCTTTCCCCTTTGTGGTGGGTTGACCCTGGCTTGGGGGCCAGGTGCCCACCAGAGCCGCTCTCTCACTCCCCTCATTCACTAAACAGGGGTGGAAAAGTACAACAAAAAGCTTGTGGGTCGAGATAAGGACAGGGAGAGATCACTCACTAATTATCGTCACGAGCAAAACAGACTGAACTTAGAGAGGGAATTCATCTAATTTATTACCAAGCAAAACAGAGTAGAGGAATGAGAAATCAAATCTTAAAACACCTCCCCCCACCCCTCCCATCTTCCCGGGCTCAACTTCACTCCCGGCTTCAACCTCCACCCCCCCTCAGCGGCACAGGGGGATGGGGAATGGGGGTTGTGGTCAGTTCATCACATGTTGTTTCTGCCGCTCCTTCGTCCTCAGGGGGAGGACTCCTCTCATCGTTCCCCTGCTCCAGCATGGAGTCCCTCTCACGGGAGACAGTCCTTCATGAACTTCTCCAACGTGAGTCTCTCCCATGGGCTACAGTCCTTCATGAACTGCTCCAGCGTGGGTCTCTTCCATGGGGTGCAGACCTTCAGGAACAGACTGCTCCAGCATGGGTCCCCCACGGGGTCACAAGTCCTGCCAGCAAACCTTCCCTGGCATGGGCTCCTCTCTCCACGGGTCCACAGGTCCTGCCAGGAGCTTGCTCCAGCGTGGGCTTCCCACGGGCCACAGCCTCCTTCAGGTGCCTCCACCTGCTCCAGCATGGGGTCCTCCACGGGCTGCAGGTGGAATCTCTACACCCCCTCATCCTTCCTCCATGGGCTGCAGGGGGACAGCCTGCTTCACCATGGCCTTCACCACGGGCTGCAGGGGGATCTCTGCTCCGGTGCCTGGAGCTCCTCCTCCCCCTCCATCTGCACTGACCTTGGTGTCTGCAGAGTTTCTTACATCTTCTCACTCCTCTCTCCAGCTGCAAAAGCTCCCTCTAACTGTTTTTTTTCCCCCTTCTTAAATATGTTATCGCAGAGGCGCTGATTGGCTTGGCCTTGGCCAGCGGTGGGTCCATCTTGGAGCCGGCTGGCATTGGCTCTGTCAGACACAGGGGGAGCTTCTGGCAGCTTCTCACAGAAGCCACCCCTGTAGCGCCCCCCCCTCCCCCGTCCCTGCTACCAAAGCCTTGCCACGCAAACCCAACACACCCTTTTGCTGGTTTATTTGTCTCTTTTGCTATATTCCTCTGCTTAAAAAAATGTCTATTCTTTATCTTATTAGGTCTCCTCTGAACAAATTAAACACTTGCCTTCCATGCTTTCTCTAATTATTAAAAATGGTTTCATGTATTGCTTCCTACATTGTGCTTCCAGGCTTTTACTAACTACTTTGTCTTTTTTCAGATTATTGTACTACATATATACATACACACACGCACACATTATATATACATATACACACATATACGTACATATATGCAAAGAATCACATATACTTCTAGTCAGAGGACATCCAAAAATATACAAACTCAGAAGCGGTGTCTTGTAATGAAAAAATGAATGGGCAGATTTGTGAATGATGAACATCAGTGCAGCTCAGAATTTAGCCCCCTTCCGTTGTCACAGCTTTATCAGACTTCCTTCAACAGAACTTCAGCTGAGAGGTGACTGCGTCATTTAAAACAATATCAACGTTCTAGTCAAATGTTTCTGCATTTACTGTGCTATCATTTAATAGGTTTGACTCGCACTAAGCACGTCAACAAAACCTTTGTGCTGGCTAACAGTGAGGGTTTTATTTTGTCTTTCCCTCTGGCCTGGCTTTCTACTAGACCATAGCCTCTGTTCCGAAGTGCGGTCCTTGCCTTGCAGGAATATTGGAAGTGATGGCGATGACATTCCCACTGCTGTTCATGTGCACTTAGTGGGCACTTCTCACGGCCTTGCAAGTCCTGGTTCTATGTAGGAAGATAAAGTGATAAAAGGAACTAACTTGCCTTGATTTCAGTCATAGTTAGATGCACAGGTCCAAAGATAGAAATAAGCATGAAGTTCTTGTTATCAGATACTTAAGAGATACATCTGCATCATATAACCACCTGTAACTTAGTGCGCTAACAGGAGCAGATCAAGCAGGATCAAAGAAAAAATTATGCTTAAGGGAAAGTCTGACCCTAAAATCCTTTTGTGTTTCAATTCAATGAGTACTGGCTATGGAAATCGAACCTTTCTTTTCTTTATAAAAAGATATGGCTTCCCATGACAGTACTAGATTTGGGAAACTAAATTTCATTGGTGTCATACTACATCTAAATTCATACAAAATGTTGCGTTTCAATACTATGTTGTGGTGAAGAAGCTACAGAAAGATCAATACCGCTGTATAAAAATTAAAAAAAAAAAAAGTCTCTAGAGCCATAATTACAAATAGTTGTGTTTCTATGTCCCAGAATTCAGTCGTACCTTTTACCATGCAGCTCAATTACATCTCAGAAACTTGATGCATTATGTAGATTCTTGAGACTTCCAAATGGAAAATCTCCAGTATAATTTGTTTCTTTTCTGTCTGGCAGTTTCATCTGTTGTAGACTATAAGTCATTTATTTTGGTAGGCATTTGTAACAAGTATAATTATTATTTTCTATGTGGTTTTTTGTTGATTTTTTGTTTGTTTGTTTGTTTGTCCCAGATTCAACTATTTACCATGAGTAAAACATTAATACATTTTTCCTTATTTTACAAATTAAAACTCGGAAAGATTGTGTTCTTTTTTCTTTTATATACTCCTTCATTTTAAGTTTCATCCTTCTTTTAAAAATATAATTCTTTAGAGGGTTATTAAGTATTAATCGATGTAATATTAGTAATTGATTTTTATCAATCTCTTCTTATGAAATTGAAGAATTTAGTGGGTATTGTGGTTTTTCCCCAGCTGGCAGCTGAGCACCATGCAGCCGCTCGCTCACTCCCCCCCATCAGGATGGGGGAGAGAATTGGAAAAGTTAAAGTGAGAAAACTCATGGGTTGAGATAAAGACAGTTTAATAGGTAAAGCAGAAGCTGCGCACACAAGCAAAGCAAACCAAGGAATTCATTCCCCACTTCCCATGGGCAGGCAGGTGTTCAGCCATCCCCAGGACAGCAGGGCTCCATCACGCGTAATGGTTACTTGGGAAGACAAATGCCATCACTCTGAATGCCATCCCCCCCCCCCTCTTCCCCCAAGCTCCTTATAAACTGAGCATGACATCATATGGTATGGAATATCCCTTTGGTCAGTTGGGGTCACCTGTCCTGTCCGTGTCCCCTCCCAACTCCTTGTGCACCCCCAGCCATCCCGCTGGCAGGGCAGCGCGAGAAGCAGAAAAGGCCTTGGCTCTGTGTGAGCACTGCTCAACAACAGGTCCGTAGAACAAAAACATCTCTGTATTATCAATGCTGTTTCCAGCACAAATCCAAAACATATCCCCATACTAGCTGCTGTGAAAAAAATTAACCCTCTCAGCTGAAACCAGGACATGGGACAGAGAAAGGGATACAGTTTGTTATTATATCATGGATGAAAAATTATGATTCTACATTAAGATATCAAAAAGTTCATTAGTTACAGATTTTAATGTGTCTTTTTCTTTGGGTGAATATGCATATTTTGCTTTCAAAATCAGGAGTAAGGTGAAATGAACATTTCTGATAATTCATAGAGACTATATTTCTCCTTGGATAAATTAATGTAATTTCTGTCTACATGTTTCTGTCAGTAACTTTTTGGGATCCTGCAATTAATATAAAAGCCTACCTGTGTCATATGTATGCATCCCATTGCTTTTCCCAAAGCAGGAAAATCTGATCTGCTGAACAGAAAACAATGTGTTCATTTTGTAACACCATTACAACTCTTTCACTTAGGAGAGTACTTAAAACCTCAGTGTATAGACTGAAATAATTATCAGGGACAGTAGATGACTGTGTTACTTTTTCTTAATTTTAAGGAGCAAATTGCATGCATGCTCATCTTAATTGGGAAACATGACAAGAAATAATGATATCAAAATTATTTCAGCATAGTGCAAGATATGAATTAAGGAAAATGTCAGCTATTACTGACAAAACTACATACTCCTTTGTAAGGTAATGAATACAGAGAATTCTTACAAACTATTTACATTTTAAAGAAATTCAGTATTCTTTTAGTATATCTGTATAAATATATTCAAATATTAATGGCAGAAGGTAAAAATAGATACATATTTTATAACAGCTTTGCATTTCCACACCTGTTTCTAGGCAAAGGATTTTAAAATATTTAAGGCAAATTACACAAAAACATGCAATTGACACAGAAGTCTGAGCCTCATTTTCAAATGCCTAAGTAGTTGAGGGCACCTAGATATGCAGATGGGGTCTAGCTGGAATTGCAAATATTGTCCTGTGACATGTTTACTAATTAATCATTTGGACTATTCTCCATTAGTTATGCAGAGCACAAGAGAGTCACTGGAGCTGCATGACATGTTCCTGAAGAGATATCATCCCACTTTACAAATAGGAAAAGTAAATACAATACATTTTCTATGAGCTTTCTGGTTTAGGGCAGCATCAGCTAAGTTCTGAACTCTTATGGGCAAAAGAGAGATGCACACGTGACAATATATTCTTCAGAAATCAGTGAAAAGACACAAAAAGTCTCATTTCCTTCCTTAAAGATGAACAATAGAATCTTAATATTCTCTGAATTGACTTTCCTTGGAAATTCCTTCTACACGCAAGTTATATCTAAATTGTCTTTAGCCTGACCTGGTGTTATCTAGAAAAACTAGATGAGAAATATGTCCAACGGTTTTGCGTGACTAACTCAATGGACTTCTGCAAGGATAAAGACAACATGTAGTAGACAAAATTTAGGCTGACTGATCCAGTCAGCCTAGAAGATAGTAAATCTTAATTTTTAAGACACTTTAATTTTTCTTAAAAATAAAACCAAAAAACAAACAGAACCCGCAAATCAATCCTTCCCATACAAAAAATCAAACCTATACTTTCCCCCATTATGCAGCATTCCAGTTGACAGACCCTTGAAGCTGAGAGGGGAAACATGTCACAGACGTTTTTGCGTTGCTTAATGCACTGCTGGAGGCAGTCAGGCATTAAAATTATTGTCACATGATAAGACTACATGTGGAAGTAATTGATCTGACCCACAAATGCACAGCACTATCTTAGTTTTCTTTGCCTACTGTTGGGAACAGCAAAATACATCTAAAATAAACCAAGTCCACAATCAGTGGGCAGAGATGGAATAGCACTTTCTTCCATTCTCTCTGCAAAACACGTTCAAGAAGCAATTAGGCTGAGAAGGACCTTAATTTATGAAAGTGTTGTTTACATACTGGTTTGGATGGGCCAGGCACTAGGGAGTGATTGACAGAAGCTTCAATGTGTGTGGAGAGACTTGTAGATATCCTGGGAATAAAACACATTTGCCTGGGGTGCATTAAATGTGAGCAGTAGAAGCAAAACTTTACAGGAGCTAGAGAATTAAAATGCATTTTTCTCCTCTTTCTCCCCATCTTTCCTTTGTCTTCTTCCTATCCCCAGCATCCCTGAGCAGCACATGTGATACTCTTTGGTTAGTACTAAATGCAGAAGGAAAAAACAAGCACACAAAAGACTTTTAGAATTTTAGAAAAAAACAACAAAAGTCAGAATGCATATAAAAAAACGAGCAGGAAATGCGGATGCACTTGGAATGATATGGCACCATAAAATCAATAATTCAGAAGAATCAGGAGATTGGGCTAAAAGTGTAGATAGAAAACAATGACAGCAACAACAAGAAGAAAAGGAGATGGATTAAAAAAAAAAAAAATCAGCATTGTGCCTGCAAAATGATTTTTCCTGGCTTATGTAAACACTTCTATGGACCTTCTCATTTTCTGTATGAGGCCACAGTATGACCGTAGTACATCAAGGAAGAAAGCAGCATTTCTCTGTCACTGCTTGGAACAGTTCTTCAGTAATTAAATTACCATGACTTGAAGTTCATCAGGCACTTAGAGCATTAGAAGTAGCTCTGGTAATGATAGGTTAAATGTCTGTGGGTGAGTGGAGATCTCACAGAAACAGGTTAAGTACAGTTCTGCTTCGGAATTGATTCTTTATATATTGCCAAGAGAAATGTATGGTTTGTTGCTAGAGGTTTTGTGCAAAATTTAACATGGAGGTAATACAACTGATAGCATTTGGTTACAGTTGGGCCTAGCAGCATCACTTAACCACCAGGCCATACTACAGCAGTTGCTGTACAAAATTCCCCAAAACAACCCCCTTCCCCATTCTTAAGCCTAGGAAGTAACTAATCAAAAATCAGAAAATATAGTTTTGCAATTGAAAGGCAGAGTTAAGATCGCAGAATATTTCCTCTTGATGCATTGCTTTAAAACGTGTTTCATACGATCCTAGCTTTAAGCACTTGGAGATGGGAGGCTAGTGTGCTCATACGGCTGAAAGGCAGAGAGGCTTCTCCAGGGAGTAATTTCAGATAGGAGCCAAAGTTATGTGTCCCAAATCATTCACTAGATGATTCTCTTTCTCTTGTTTATACATAGGTCCTAGACAGACTAGCCACTAGGCATATTAATTGGTTGGGTTGTTATGCTTCCCTGATGCCTTAATTTATGCAGTAAGATGAACTGCTGTTACAAAGCAAGCAGAAATCTGTTAATACAAAGAAAAAGGGAACAGGTTCACTGCACAAGTGAATGAATACAGAAAAAATTCAAACAAAAAAAAAATCAGTAGATCTTAATATTGCTAGCATTTTTAATGGAAGTATAAAGGGCTTTTTTAGTGATGTTCTTATTATATTTGATCAATTGATATGGATGGGTCATAGACAAAAGAGTTCAACTATTCTTAAACAAGACATCTTGAAGCTAGTTGACCCTCCAGCTAACCTTATGACCCAGCTGTACATAATCTAGGTTTCTTGAACTTGATCTTTCATATGCCTGATTCCAAGTACTGAATTCTTCTTAACTCAAAGGCAACTATACTTCGTGCTTTGTAGTAGTGTTGGTTTTCTTGTTTTCACCTATGCAGCTCCAGGTGGCTGAGTAATTACAGCCCAGATTCTGGTTGCTACTCTGCAGGAATCATGGTCAGGCAAAAAGGAGCAAGATAAGCTTGTGAATAGCAGCCAAGTAGAATTGCAATCTGTAGATTTTTAGAACTGTATGTATGACTGCCTTGGGATATATGATATCTCAAATGAGAATGCAGCAAAAACATACCACTTACTTTTTACTATGACTGGATGGAGAGGAAGATACAGGCTTTTGCCAGACCACTTGGAGGCATATAAATGAAGAAATCTTTCTTCTGTGATCTGAAAGGCTCTAGAATTATTTTATTCAGTATAACTAGCTCAATGGAAAAGCTCCAGCAGCAGCTGCATTATGGTTGGGAAGATAGGTTAAAGCAAATAATATTCATTTAAGCAACCTTATTGCTACCATTAACCTTTTCCCACAATCAGAAATCACATTTGTTCCGTTTTTCTCAATCATTCGCTATGCTGATCTCTATGGTCAGAAGGAAAGGCTGGCAAGGGCATATGAGAGGAACTAGTTATCTTCAAAGTAAGGAAAGTTAAAAAAGCACCTTGATGAAATATCCTCTTTTTTTGGTGTGAAATATTATTCTTTATAATTTTTTTCATCATGATACATTATTTTATCCAGTGCCTGGATCTTGAAATTCTACCCTTCATGCAGCAGAGTGCTTAGTCTGCACAGAAAATGTCATGTAGCTCTACTATGAAAGGAGCTTTCTTTCTCCAAGAAAGGTGAATTATTATATATTTAGAAGATATTCAAAGATGGTAAAGGTTCAGACTACAGAGAAAAATCTTAAGTTTAATGTGAATGTGGCTCTTTGCTCTGCTGGGATTTCACTTTATTGATCTTTCAGAATGTTCCTGTCAGATGCTATTTCGCACAGTCTGTATGGAGTAGAGGTAGCCCATCAGCAGACGTGTTGCAGATCTTTTCTGTGTGGTTAACAGAGGATGCCAGTTGGTTACACCTTGCAGCTGATGAAGTCTCCAAGTTTCTTACATGATTAAGGCTCTACTACTTGGGAGGGTGGAATGGAAAGCAGCAATAAGGCATAAGTTTAATTCATGGAAAGTAAAAGTATTAAGAGGGTATGATTTTTTCATATTATTTTTGCAACTGAGGCTGAAATATGCAGCAATGTTTTCTTGGATGGCTGCATCTCATTCTTGTTAGCTATAGCAAATACAGTCTTCCACAGGGGAAAACCAGAATACTTTCTGCAGTCAATGAGTGTATAGGCCACCCACTTATTCAGAATTCTGTGTTGGGTCTCTAAATCTTAATTTCCCAACTTGCCTAGCACAGACAGCTTACTATTTTACACTTCCCACTGGAAATTGGAAGCCCCACATAGACTGTCTCCAGTGGCTCTGCTGTAAAAAAGTAGCTATGAGAAGATGATGCACTTTCTATCTGTGATCTCTCATTAGATAAATAAGCACACAGACTATTAAAAAAAAAAAAAAACCACAAAAAAACCCCCAAAACTGCTCGATTAGAAAGTGCTTTCTCATGCTAGATTATTGTTACTTATGCAGATCTAAATTAACCTCCTGGGACCATGACTTTATCTGACAAATCAGTTCTTCATCTGCAATTCCTGTTTTAGCTTTGTTTTGTTACATAATCTTGCTTGTAAAACATTTCCTCAAAAAAGCCACTAGGGAAAACATCAGATAACTCAATCTTTTAAAATGAAACTGCAATCAAGAACTGTCCTTCTGCTACAAATAATTCTGACAAGCAATGGTCTGGATTCTCAATTTTGTGTCTCTGTTTTATGTCAGCGTTATTCTACTGAGTTCAAGATAGATAGTCTAATGGTAAAATTCTTAAATACGGTGCAAGAAGGCAAACAATCCAATTGTAATACTTTTTGTAACTTCTGAAAAGAGATGTCGTCACTAAATACATGTGTCATGAAAAACAACACATACAGTTTTGTATGAGTCAGGATGTGTGCTTTAACTGTAGATGTATCACAGAGTAGTCAGCAGTGGGTGCTCTAGTGGGAACACATTAAAGCTGCCTTCTGTCTGAACTAGCCATTGCCTAAGGGATGATTGTTGCAAGCCGAAATCAGTGACATAACAATAACTGAAAATCATAATTTTTGTCTTCCATTTAATGCTTTCAAACCTGAACTCAGGATATCTAAGGATTGCACCTCTGGAGCTGAAAGAGATCAAACCTGTTGCCATTTTAAGGTGTAATAACCTAAAAGAACAACCAGAAACTCTGCACAGTTGTTGAAATCAAGACTCCTATGTCTTTGTACTGATAGTAAATATATCTGAACCGTGAAATCACTTACAAAGGCAATTGCTATTAAAGAATGAATACTACTAGTACTATGCATGTAATGTAAAAAAAAAAAAAAGTGCTATTCTCTTGTTTGGTGTTTGTTTTTGTTTTTTTTTTTTTTTATTCTTGTAACTCATATGACCATTGCAAGATAGAAAGAAGATGCAGCTTTGTCAAAAAAAGGAAATCTGTATCCTGCTACTGCTAAGGCCAGAACTCTGAGGGTATTGTGAGAAAAGAGTTGCTGAGGAAAGTAGGAAGAGTGGGGATTTTTTACAGAAGAAACTACAGATGTATGTAACTATATTTTCTCTATTATTTTACCATGAAGCTAAATCACTTATTTAGACATACAATGCAATCAGCACAAAATAGTGAAATACTATCATGCATCACTCAATGAAATCCGAAATAACTGCAGAAAATCTTAATATTGTGTCTTATTAATGGAAAATATCTTTATGCATAGGAATAATATCCTTTTTTTGGTAATTTTTTCTTGGTAAAATATTAAGCAGTATATAAAATATATAAACATGAAGAATTTTGTAGTGTTCCACTATATATAAATATATACAAGTCTAGAATTTTTTTCTAGACTTTTGAAATTTTATACTCATTCATTTATTCTTCATATTAATCTGGAACAAACACAGGCAGTAGCTGAAAGGAAGCTTTCTCTGAATAATATGATGATATGTATGCCTTGTAACACTGATATCGTTCCTCTTGGGATTTCAAAGATGGATGCTTAGCTGTAATTAATGAAAGCAGAAAGGACGCTTCACTGCTGTGATGATTGTGTTTCATTATAAGGATGAGTATCAGTGAAGAAAGTTCACAAAGAAGATGCCATCAGCTACAAATAGGCAAATTAGATCTGTTTGGTCAGAATGTTTTAAGACTGGAGGAAAAAAAAGGAAAAAACATCTATTATCATTACTATCATTAATTACTTAATTCCCTTGTCTTGCAGTGCTTAGAGGCCCAAGGATAACACTAGTAGGAGCAGAAAAAATAGATGCATTAAAGAATGAAAAATTTTATACCAAACATTTCAAATTAAGTGGTAAAACTGCAATGTGCAGTTGAAACTCTCTTTTTGGAAGGCTTTAGTAAATATTGATGGTACACTCAAAGCTATACAACATATGCAACGTTAGATGAAGGCTCACTCTTATGATGTAATTTGAACAAGAAATAGAAGTCTCATTCAAACCCAAAGTCCTGCTCAAAAGATTCAGCAAGAACAGAGTAAATATGGCTTCACTGATCCTCCATATTTTTCTGGTAGAGAAAACCTCTCGAGCATGGATTAGCTGTTCTGAATTTAACACATGGGCAGGCAACGCAGTAAATAAGACACCAGTATTGACACCACAAATGTGAACTTGACTATTCTTTTCTCAGTAGCTCTTCATTCATTTGTCTGAAGGTTCCAAATACCTCTGTGTTCTCTCAAAGCTGGACACTTAGTCCAAACTCATTTTATTCACTCCAGCTGAGGAACCAAGAGTTCAGAGATGCTCTGACTGATCCTGTTGCTCTCTGTCATTCCTGTTGTATCAATATTTTTCCTCATAAACTTTCTAAAACTCCTCATAGCGCAACTTCCAACTGCATGATATTGTATTTTGGCCGGTATAGCGAAGCTATTTCCAACTCTGTAGGAAGAGCTAAGATGCAATTAAGCCCCTTCTGTGCTGTTTTCATGTATAAATTGATATATTTTCTTATAATTTCAATTTTAAGGAGGGACTTGGATGCAATGATGTAGTAAAAATAATAAGATGGAATAGGCGAATGTCCTGATTGTGTATAGTGTACAGTGTATAGCATAATGAAATAAGAAAAGACCTTACTACAGATAAAAGTATTTCAGTTTGACTAATGACTCCAATTTATGAAATTGGTGTTGGGATCAGAAGATAATTATTAGATGGCATTTATTGATTTAAGTTCATAAAAGTTTTATATAACAGCTTAAAACATAACACAATATAAATTATGAATGCTTCCAATCTTTCATATGCGAGTAAAATCATAGTCATAGCATTCATACATACATACTGGTCATGCCTCCTGTTTAATAGGAAAAAGAACAACCATACCTAGTTATGTTTAGACATATTTGCAGAACTTATAAAATCACACAGGAATGTTATTTTCCACATTCATTTTCTTTTAAGTCTGGGCTTTCTAAATGATATGATAAATATAAAAAAAACCCCTGATTGAACAGATTTTATTTGAAGGACATGACGCTGTTGGAGCAAGTCCAGAGGAGGGCCACAGAGATGATCAGAGGGCTGGAGCACCTCTCCTGTGAGAACAGGCTGAGAGAGTTGGGGTTGTTCAGCCTGGAGAAGAGGAGGCTCCGGGGAGATCTAATTGCGGCCTTCCAGTACCTGAAAGGAGCCTACAGGAAAGATGGAGAGGGACTGTTTATCAGGGAGTTTAGTGACAGGACAAGGGGTAATGGGTTTAAACTAAAAGAAGGTAGATTTAGATTAGATTAAACGAAGAAATTTTTCACTGTAAGGGTAGCGAGACACTGGCACAAGTTGCCCAGAAAGACTGCAGATGCCCCCTCCCTGGAAGTGTTCAAGGCCAGGTTGGATGGGGCTTTGGGCAACGTGGTCTAGTGGAGGGTGTCCCTGCCCATGGCAGGGGGGTTGGAACTAGATGATCTTTAAGGTCCCTTCAAACCCAAACCATTCTGTGATTCTATGGTATTATGGAGTCCAGTATGAAGTCCTATAGCCTTCACATGGCCAGAGGTAGAAACAAATTCAATCTTAGTAAGCACACAGAAGAGAGGAAGAGATGCAGCTTAGTTATCACTGATGTCTCTTGTCCTTAATGGTCTTAGGCACCAAGGTCTCGAGGCAGTAAGTCCCAAGACATCTTTGATAAGGGAAGCTGGAAATAGAGTACCTGCCGCCTTCCCCATTTTCTCTTTCTTTCATTGTTGGTATTTTATGTTGCTAACCCTCCTTAAAAGGAAAGGGAGTGATCTCATCTGCTTCTGACATATTTTCATGATGAAGACTTGCTCTGATTTCACCAAGCATGCCTCTTATGCTGAATGTTTATCCTGGTTCCATCAGACTCCATTTCTGCCTGCTCTGCAGGCTTATTTTGGTGTAAAGAGACATTTCTCAAGCCTTTTCTACATCCTCAGGTCTTATCTTGCAGATTTTACTCTTTGCCCATATTTTGCCTTACCTTGTTTGTGCAACTACACCAGAAGTTTTCAGTTGCTCCTTTGCAGCAATGGCTGTTATTTCGATATTTTGTTACAAAATGCTAATACTGTTCTACAATGTTACAAAATGCTAATATACCATTGCCAGTTACACTGGTTTAGTGTACTTGTCTGGATTTCAGGTGAGCAAATACTGATTACCACCTGCTTTGGGTGCAACAAGCCTCTGCTTTGGCAAAATATGTGTCAAGGGGGCCTTGGTTCAAGATAGGAGAGAAGGGTATGGGATCATGCTTGGGAAGGAATGAGCTATGTAACACTAGATCCCTGTACAAGATACTCAATAGGCATTGCAACAGGAACACTGTTCCTCCTACTAGACACCTTCCACACTTACAGAAACTAAAGATGTGTCCGTATTGCTGCCAGTAATATTGCAAATCAGAGTGCCCCCTGCCAATGTCACCGATCATGACTATTTAACTCATTACAGTGACTATACCCTCTGAACAAGAATGGCCTTGGTGGACAATTATACATGTATTATGTCTGAAGATTCTCTGCATAAGGTAGAGAACGTTGGGTCACCTTCAAAAATGGTACTGTGCAGTTCAGCACAACAAACTGTGATGTTCTGGTGCATTTTTGGTACCCATAAACTGCAAACAGGATGAGTGAAATTTAATGGTCTTTCATACTATTATGAGCATTAAGCAGTCATTCCAGTAACACCACATTCTTCAATATTTTTGCCATCCTTTTTTGTGTAATTTTTCCACATGGCTGTAGTACTCACTCCTTCATGTCAAGCAACAAAATCTCCTGAGGTACCACTACAAGCCCACTTCTCAGACCATGGCTGACCTACTCTGTGTACCACAGAAACACTACACAACTGACACATTGAGAGGAAGGTGAAGAGGCTTGTGCAGGAGCAAGCATAGGGAAGAGATATGCACTACTCATCTCTTGACACAGGGCTCTGCCAGGATCCAGGGACAGGAGTAAGGTTATACGTTGCAGGGGATGATCCTCTCTGCTTCTCCCTGTCTGATTGCAGGACAGGAATCACTTTGAAGGAGGTACTCCTTCACCAAATATAAAGAAATTTTTAACAAAT
The DNA here is from genome assembly GCF_028858705.1 of Grus americana. Classification (NCBI taxonomy): domain Eukaryota; kingdom Metazoa; phylum Chordata; class Aves; order Gruiformes; family Gruidae; genus Grus; species Grus americana. The sequence goes on along the minus strand of NC_072853.1, from coordinate 83,873,373 downwards.
TTCCAAATGTTAACAAAAAGAACCACATAGACCTTGTAAGCTAAGACTTTACTACTAGCACTTAAGGGAAGCTCTCTTTGTGGGCAAGTTGTCCTTTAGCTGCCTACCTATAGTGCCTACCTGTCCACTTCTGTGCCATCTGCTGCTGTTCCCTACTGGAAACGGAATCCCGGAGTAATCCCATTAGACACTTCTTTGTGTTATGTCTGGCATTTCTTTGTCACTTATCAAGAATGTTACATTCCTTATTTTTTTCTTCACTTTTGATTGTTTTACCACAGCCCTCACCTTGCTAACACTGCTCTTCTTTTTGCTTTGCAGCTTACTTAGGACAAGGATATTAAGAATATGTCCAAATGCTGTATTATGAAAATGTCTGAACAAACTCTGTTTAAGTTTCAAAAGCTATATAGAGTGGCATTAAATCTAAGGCAATCTTGCTGAGAGGCAAGGTATGTTAGCATGAGTGCCTTATCATATTCAGAATCTGAATGGGTTTGTGTCCCATCATTTTAAATGTGAGTAGAAAGAGTTCAAGTTGCCTGCAGTATATTGCATTGATATATTTTCACTGTAGCACCCTGAAAGATGTAGGCTTTGTTGATAACATTACCTTTATCAGCATTTCCATTCCCAATCTGCATTGGCAGTTTCTCCCCCCCCCCCCCCATTGTTTTATCTAATCAGAAGCCTCTAGCAACTTTTGTCCTTTGAGACAGATGTTATTCTCACCATGCCATACTATCTCTCTGCATACGGTATTTTACAGTCTTAGTTTTCTGGGTTTTTTTACACATAATGTTCATCTGCTGATATCCTGTATGTCCCTTAAAGGTTGTTTTTGTCACAGGTTGAAGCAGCTAGAATGTGCTGAACAAATTCAAGGGTGTCTGGCATTTTAGCCTTTTTTGGACATCTGAGTATAAAAGTTATAATCCAAAAACACACTTGTAAACTGAAATTAAAGAAAACTATCCTTTAATCTGTTTACACCAAGACCAGATCTTAAAGATCTTCTTTCCCATATTTATTCGATTTGTGTAGATACATTCCCAGTCCACCTGTGCAGGGATTCTGTACCCTATATCTGCTAGGTTATTTCTCTTTGAAAGCAGCCTAGTTTTAAGAGAAAACTATTTTTGTGTAGAGAGAACATATGATAGTCCCATCTCATGTATAGCTATGCAGATGTAGTCTCCAAAATTTATGCACTCCTACTTATTCAGAGCAGAGTTCTGGTAAACATTTAACTAAACTAACAACTTTCTGACTTATTTGGGAAATTCTGGCAAAATATTCTGGCAAATGCACGTTTGGCAGAATAGTTATCTTCTCCTGTAGACTCACAAAACCATTTAGCTAGGAAATACCATCTCTGTTCCAAAACCTCATTCAAAGCAAGGTCAGCTTTGAAGTTGAGCAACCATTTAATAACCACTGAAAAACTTCCTAGTGAGCAAACGATCCATCCCTTAATGTATGTTCTTATGAAGTGTTTCTATTCATTGAATCAATACCATAGGATATCATTCCATAAGTTAAGAAACAGATGCCATAAAAACAGCTAAATAAGACAAATGACTGTAGCTTATTCTGACCCTTGAGACCAGACAGAACAACCATCAGCTACGTTGGGTTAACAGTATCTTTGAGACAATCCATCACATTTTTAAAAACATGTTTTTCTACAGCATCATTGCACTTTCCTACATACCACCCAGTAGACAAGGAGAAGCCCACCCTGGCAAATACAAATGTCTGTGAGCCAGCTTCTTGTCTTCTTCCATTTGCTCACTAGTATACCTTTCTATTGGCATGATGCTCATACAACACAAAAAGCATTTAAGAAGCAATTGTGACTTCTAACATTTCTTTATGCTGATCACAACTATCATTTTCTCCTAGCTAATTATTTCTGCTGTTGCCTTTCATTTTTTTAAAAACTCTTTGGGGAAGGACAGTCTTCCTTTTCCAGGGACAGCTCTTGTCACATCTCTGGTGCTACTACTGTATCAATATTAAATAAAGACAACAGTGAAATAGTAGGCCCTTATACAGCCCTCCAGAGCTGCAGCACAGCAGCGTGTTGTAGTGTAGCAGAGGAAGAAACAACCAAGAATCCATTCATAATAATGCTGGCTCCAGGGCGAATTCAGCTAGACAATCAAGGTGCTACTCATGATGCGCACATGAATTCCTTGCTCATATGTATTCATTGTAATTCTGCATGGAAAAAGGAAGTAGTAATGTGTTGGGTTTGCATGGCAAGGTTTTGGTAGCGGGGGGGCTACAGGGGTGGCTTCTGTGAGAAGCTGCTAGAAGCTCCCCCTGTGTCTGACAGAGCCAATGCCAGCTGGCTCTAAGACGGGCCCGCCCCTGGCCAAGGCCAAGCCAATCAGCGCCTCTGTGATAACATATTTAAGAAGAAGAAAAACACTTAGAGAGAGAGCGCTTTTGCAGCCGGAGAGAGGAGTGAGAAGATGTAAGAAACTCTGCAGACACCAAGGTCAGTGCAGAAGGAGGGGAAGGAGGTGCTCCAGGCGCCGGAGCAGAGATCCCCCTGCAGCCCGTGGTGAAGGCCATGGTGAAGCAGGCTGTCCCCCTGCAGCCCATGGAGGAGGGATGAGGGGGTGTAGTGATTCCACCTGCAGCCCGTGGAGGACCCCACACCGGAGCAGGTGGAGGCACCTGAAGGAGGCTGTGGCCCTGTGGGAAGCCCACGCTGGAGCAAGTTCCTGGCCGGACCGGTGGACCCGTGAAGAGGGGAGCCCATGCCAGGGCAGGTTTGCTGGCAGGACTTGTGGCCCCGTGGGGGACCCCACGCTGGAGCAGTTTGCTCCTGAAGGTCTGCACCCCGTGAGAGGGACTCCATGCTGGAGCAGGGGAATGATGAGAGGAGTCCTCCCCCTGAGGACAAAGAAGCGGCAGAAACACTGTGAGATGAACTGACCGTAACCCCCATTCCCCGTCCCCCTGTGCCGCTGAGGGGGGGAAGGGTTGAAGCCGGGAGTAAAGTTGAGCCCGGGAAGATGGGAGGGGTGGGGGGAAGTATTTTAAGAGTTGATTTTATTTTCTCATTCCTCTACTCTGTTTTGCCTAGTAATAAATTAGATGAATTCCCTCTCTAAGTTTGGTCTGTTTTGCTCGTGACGATAATTAGTGAGTGATCTCTCCCTGTCCTTATCTCGACCCACAAGCATTTCGTTATGCCTTTTCTCCCCTGTTTGGTGAATAAGGGGAGTGAGAGAGCGGCTCTGGTGGGCACCTGGCCCCCAGCCAGGCTCAACCCACCACAAGTAACAAAATTTAAAAAGATGTGTAGTAACTTTTCTTTGAGAAACGCCTACACTGGCTAGGACTCTTCAGCGTGAAAGGTGGATGTGAAGTATTTGTTAGATATTCATAAAAAAATGCAACATCATAGAGAGGATCGGTAAGGAATGCTTTATTAGCACATCAGAAAGAAAACACCACCAAACTGTAAAGTTTATTTCCACGTTAAGGGGCTTTGCCTAAATAGGTTTGAAAACTAAACACATACATGGAGGAGACATCGAGCAATGACTACGACACATAAAAATCTAGGTGAAATTCAAAGCTCTAGAAGATCCTAAACTAGAAGTCAGGAGGGTAAAGCAGGAGAAGACTCTTTCCTTAACCAACTTTAATTGTCCACTTTCAGAAACATAAAATTGGGCTAGATGCAACTATCAAATCATGCAGAGATTTTCAGCTGCCATGTGCTCTCTATACAGGTGAGACCAAATACTTTATCTTACATAATGCATACTCAGTAAGCGTAAAGTTAAAAAAAAGGTGGAAAATTATACTTGTTTTCTTCTCTTTTTATTTTAGCACTTTCATTCTACATTTACAGTGTCACTGGCAGCAAAACATTGCAGTTAAACAAGCAGAGAAGTTATTTCAGGTACAATTACAAGCTATTTTCAGAAATCAGACAGCTTTGGTAAAATACCCCCAAATTATCTGTTGGAATGAAACTGGAGTATTTTAACATTTTGTAAGAGTACATTTTGCTAGGTGAGTGACTGCATAACAGAGAGTAATATTTACTCAACTATTTGCAATTATTACTTGAAATAAAATAAATTAAGCTTTTGGGAAATTTGGCTTTGTATGCTTTCTTGAGGAAATACAGATTAGAACAGACATAATATATCAAAAATCAAATAACTCTTAAACCTTATGTCAGATGTTTCTAGGAAGTGAAGTGCAACTTTCATAATACTTTAGAAGGGAATGATTGAAAATAAATTCTAGCATTCTAAAAAATTCTGCATTGGTATTTACAAAAATAATAGTCATACTAATTAGAATAATAGGTCTGAAACACTAAACCAGCTTTATTAGGGGATCATGTGGTTAGAAGTTATAGGAAAATCCACCCAAACTTTGTTTCTCCTCTCACTTTTTCTATTTCACCCTATCCCCACATAAAAATCTCTCCCTCCCTTGCCCCTTAAGGGATGGCAATTTACCCATTTTCCTCATGAATGTGGCTAGTCTATTTCAGGATACCTTTATAATCCTGAACTTCGCAACATCCTTTGTCATGAGGCAAAAGTGATTGAAGGACTGTTGTGGTTTAACCTAGCAGGCAGCTTAAACAACTGCACAGGTGTTCCCTCACTCCCCCATGCAGTGGGATGGGAGAGAGAATAAAAAAAAAACAAAACCAAACAAATGAAAAAAAAAAAACAGGACAGAAAAAGAAGATGATGATAATAATGATGATGGTAAATAATATACAAAACAAGTGATGGACAGCACAATTGCTCACCACCTGGAGCCAATGCTCAGCTAGTTCTCAAGCCAAACCACCTCCCGGCCAACGCTCAGTTATATATGGAACATGATGTCATATGGTATGGAATATCCCTTTGGTTCGTTTTGGTCAGCTGTCCTGGCTGTGTCCCCTCCCAACTTCTTGGCTGCCCCTCACCTTCTCGTTGGCAGGGCAGTGTGAGAAGCTGAAAAGCCCTTGACTGCTTGACAACAACTAAAACACCAGTGTGTTACCAACATTATTCCCATTCTAAATCCAAAACACAGCACTATACCAGCTACTAGAAAGAACATTAACTCTATCCCAGCTGAAACTAGGACAAGGACATTGAGAAAGAGTGCCTGCATTTTAAATTTAAATGAGCTATATATTCTTGCTCTTGACTACTTAGATGGAAAGGGAAGCAGAGCTTTTATGCACATGGAGAAGATTATTGCCAAAAATGTTAATTGGCCAAATAGCTTAGCATTTCAAAAACCAGTTTTCTTATTCTACATCTGGAAGAGGTACTGTGGTGTGAATCTCTTATTCCCCAATCTAATGTTTTTGTTATGCTCTGCCACAATAAAACTTGATTGTGTTTTATAACATTTCTTTTGGGATGTAGTATTTTTTGGGAAAAGGTTGTTCAGAAAAGTTGTCTGCAAACTCTCCACTATGGAAAGACTGAGAAGCTTTTGAAAAGAAAGCAAGCTGAGGATATAAAATTATGTTGTCTTCTGTTGTAAAAGAAATAATTTAAAGAACTGACAATAATTGCTGACATTCATCCAGAGAACTGCTTATAAGGAAAAAAAAATGCAGAACCCAAGAACAGCATATAAAGAAACAAACAAACAAAAAAACCCAACAAAGAAATAGGGATTTAAATGGATTGTCCCTTCTGCAGGAAACTCTTGAGTCGTAACAACATTCAAAGCAAGTTAGTCACAGGAGTATTGGAAATACTCCTGTATTGGAATTGGAGTTGGACTTTCCAGTTCTAAATTAGAACGTTTTGCTTTAAAATCAGTTGGTGGGGTTTGTTTTGTTTTGTTTTGTTTTGTTTGTAATTTAGGGTCAGAAGCTGTCAGAGCAATCTATACTGCCTAGTCAGGTATATATATTTTTAGAATGGTTGATGAAACATTTTTGATTGCAGTTTTTATTTCTTAGAGAAGGTGAGATGTTGGAGATGAAGGACTTGAGTTTGATTCATCTATATCAAATAGTACCTCACTTATAAATTCTTCTGGTGAAATGAATGGGACTTAGAGCGTAAGCCAATGTTCTACATAAGGGTTTTAGAATCTGTGTTTTGCATAGTAAGATATCTGGATAGCTTGGACAAAAAATGACAGTTGAGATCAGGCATACTAACAATGAAGAGCAGACTAAACAGCTAGCAACATCTAGCTCTGAACATTTGCTTGAAAAATTGATAAAAGTGTTCCCTTCATTTTTCTGTCTCTGAGAGTTTCTTTCAGATGAAATGCTATCAAGTATGTATACACTGCAAAATTTCTAGTTAAATTTGTAATTAAGTTAGAGAGACTTGATAAAAATGTCTATGTATTCTATTTTATTTTTCAACTGAAAACCAGCATATTGCAATATAATAGCAGGTATAGAAATAAGCTTCAGGAAAATCAATACAATTGCTTTTCCTTCTGAATGCCACAATAAAGAAGTTAGATCTTAGATTGTTAGATCCAATGTTTAGTATTAATTTGGCTTAATGAGTTACTGGAATATTACTTGATCCATTTAACAGTGCAAAAGTCTTTGAGATTTGGAGGATATATTATTCCTTTCTTCAGCTCCAGGAAAGCTTTAGATAAAGCCTTAAAATAAAATATGCAAGATAAAGCACTATATTTTTAAAAATTGAATTTACTGGTAGGGAAAGGTTTGAATATTATTCTGGAAAGGCAATATTTGTGCATCCCATTAGGTCCTTTGTCACTGCCAGGTAGTTAAAGACAAAGTCTCATTCCAGTGATGCAAGATGTAAAACCATCAAAAATTTTGGCTGAATGAGAATATTAAAAACAAAAGGGGGCAGGGGGGAAGGGGAAAGAGAGAGAAAATAAGAAAAAAAGAAATATGCTGTAAGAATCAATAAAAATTTGCAGATTTTTCTTTATTTTTTTTGTTTTTTAGTTAAAGAACAAGATGATGAATGCTAATCAGAACAGAGAGGGATGTTTTGATCAGCTGTTTCCTGATTCTGAGCCACATCACTACCTTTTCAGTGATGTAACAGGGATAATTATATTAGAGAAGAAGCTGGACTTATCAGAGTGAATAACAAAACTAAGATGATTTGGAAGATTCATTAGAACCAGGATGATTCATTCTCCACTGAGAAAGCAATTTACAGTCAGACGTTCTCTCAAAGTCATGTGTGTGCCCTGCTCTGGGGTAACCTGCTCACGTATCACACAGGTGGTTTCAGTAGTTTCAAGCAAAGTCCTGGCCTGCCTGGGGACTTTGTTACTCCCCACAAAAACTGCCTGCGCTGCCAGGCACAGGAGAGCAAGGGGGAGCTGGAGCTTCGGACAGTTAACAGCTTTTGTACCTAGAGCAGGCAAACCAAGAAGTACTCAGAGCCCTCCTACCCTGGCTTCCTAAGAAAGCGAGGGCAGCCAGACTGCGCTCCTTGCACGCGATATGTTTTTAGGCGTATTTCCCTGCCTCGCAATGACTTTCATGCCAGCTGTCAGAGATCTGAGGTGGTAACTTTTACCCAAATTTGACAAATGAATAAACTGGGTTAGAAACTCCTTTATCAAACTGGATGCCTGGATACAAGAGGGGACCCTGTCAGAGCTAAGGTCACCCCATCCTGGAAAGAATCCTTCCCCTGTCTTCGAAGAGTAATGCTGTGGCATAAGGCCATTTTGTGACAGACAATAGAGACTCTGCAGAGGAGAGATGTTGTAAGTGCAGGAGAATCCTTTGAACCACAAATCTAAATGAAGTCAGGCTTCATTAGTCCTGCTACTCATAGAACCGCTTGTTTCTATAACCACTGTCGAACTCACCAGCAAAAACAGCCCAGCAGGCTGACCAGGGGAAATAGCCAAGCCTGATAAGAGTTTGGCACATATTGCTTCTTCCCTGGAGCAAAATTTAAAAGCCAAGAACTTAAACTTTGACATGCCACTTTCTTCAAACCTACCATAATTTTGCAACTCTGTCCGAAGCAAATATATTTATGATGAGGAGGATGTTAAAGGGTCTCCCTTATTAACAGGCACCAGACACTGAATTCTAGATAAATTTTCAAGCCCAATTAAAAAAAAGGGGGGGGGAGTAGTGGGAGTAAGGGGTTATTTCCTTGTCCACCAGTTTGTGGTTTACAAGGTCTGTTAACACTTTCAGTTACTGAGCATGGACATTAGGCCATTTCCTATTTAAGAGTAATTTGGCCAAATACTATCATTAGCAAAACCACTTGTTATGTATACTTGCAGAACTGAATCCAAAGCCCAATAAAGATGCAACACTTGCTAAAACATACTACCTGGATTTCTTGTTCCCATTTTATTGCAATTTCTGAGAAAAGAATCTTTTAGAAGTAAATTTGTTGATTAACACAGAGGGAGCATGCAGTTAAAGAGAAGACAGTGTCTATTCAGGACTCTAAATTAGGATGGTCTGTCTTTTGCAGGATATATTATTTTAATTGATTACATCTTGTATGATTTAATCAATTCTATCTCTCTGTCTTTTGACTGAAAAAAAGAAAAAGTTGTTTTATTCTACAAAAACAAAGTCCTAGTGCTCTATAGCACTACTGGAATTTTCTGAAGAGAGTTGAAATAAGATCTGTAGCATGGAAGTTTTTCTTACAGTTGATCTTGTGAATCTAGCTAACAGGAGTCCTTCTTTTACACTCCTATATTTATGCTTTCATTTCTTCCCCAGTTTGGGAAATCACGAACTCCCAAACAGTGGTACATTTCCAACTTCAAATGTATACCTAGAAAGGATGTAAATGATGTAAAGCTAAATCTAATGTGAAGCAACCAGTATCAGGCTGAATTTAGATTCAATAATTTCAAGATTGAAAAACCTATGATTCCGGTAAGACACCCAATCATGTTAACTGACACCTGCGTTCAACAGAATTGTTAAGTGTGTCTTGGATAGGTGACACTGCTGATCTGGAAACACAGTTTGTACTCCAATAGTTCCCATTGATTCTCATGCACATATGGCAGAATGCCCTGCTTCATGACACCCCAAGAATATTAAGTTATTTACTTTGCAACTGTGCAGATGTGGAGATCCATGGTGGGACCCCAGCCTGTGGAAGCTCCACAGCCCATGTGAGCTGAAACCTAAATGAAATGAGAACTTTGAAAAATTAATTAACACCCCTCCCCCCAACTTTTAAGTGGACTGTTTCTTTTTTTAACAACATTTTCATCTCAATATACTGTGATAATGGTATACTGCAGCTTGTGAATAATCTCATTCACTAAGAATTTATTTACTGGTAAGTTGGTGAAATGAATATATCCCCTGGCTCCGAGGTACTTTTCATAAAATTGGGATTTTTTTATCTTTAAGCATAATATAATAGCGTATTGTGCGGAAGATTGACAAAAGCTAAATCATTAAGTATCTTGTAATCAAGATTCCAGTATCACTGGAATTCAGATAGATCTAATATGTGCAGTTCCACCAGGACACAGACAGAACTAATGTGTTGGGTTTGCGTGGCAAGGTTTTGGTAGCCGGGGGGCTACAGGGGTGGCTTCTGTGAGAAGCTGCTAGAAGCTCCCCCTGTGTCTGATAGAGCCAATGCCAGCCGGCTCTAAGACAGGCCCGCCGCTGGCCAAGGCCAAGCCAATCAGCGCCTCTGTGATAACATATTTAAGAAGAAGAAAAACACTTAGAGAGAGAGCGCTTTTGCAGCCGGAGAGAGGAGTGAGAAGATGCAAGAAACTCTGCAGACACCAAGGTCAGTGCAGATGGAGGGGCAGGAGGTGCTCCAGGCGCCGGAGCAGAGATCCCCCTGCAGCCCGTGGTGAAGGCCATGGTGAAGCAGGCTGTCCCCCTGCAGCCCATGGAAGAAGGATGAGGGGGTGTAGCAATTCCACCTGCAGCCCGTGGAGGACCCCATGCCGGAGCAGGTGGAGGCACCTGAAGGAGGCTGCGGCCCTGTGGGAAGCCCACGCTGGAGCAAGTTCCAGGCCGGACCGGTGGACCCGTGAAGAGGGGAGCCCACGCCAGGGCAGGTTTGCTGGCAGGACTTGTGACCCCGTGGGGGATCCCACGCTGGAGCAGTTTGCTCCTGAAGGTCTGCACCCCGTGAGAGGGACTCCATGCTGGAGCAGGGGAACGATGAGAGGAGTCCTCCCCCAGAGGACGAAGAAGCGGCAGAAACACCGTGAGATGAACTGACCGTAACCCCCATTCCCCGTCCCCCTGTGCCGCTGAGGGGGGGGAAGGTTGAAGCCGGGAGTGAAGTTGAGCCCGGGAAGATGGGAGGAGTGGGGGAAGTGTTTTAAGAGTTGATTTTATTTTCTCATTCCTCTACTCTGTTTTGCCTAGTAATAAATTAGATGAATTCCCTCTCTAAGTTTGGTCTGTTTTGCTCGTGACGATAATTAGTGAGTGATCTCTCCCTGTCCTTATCTTGACCTGCAAGCATTTCGTTATGCCTTTTCTCCCCTGTCTAGTGAATGAGGGGAGTGAGAGAGCGGCTCTGGTGGGCACCTGGCCCCCAGCCAGGCTCAACCCACCATAACTACATACACCATGCAATTGCTATAAATTGTTACAAGAAAGCTAGCTTTTTTGCAGTATTGAAGCCTTTCATATTTGTCATTGTATATTAAATTTTTCTTAAGGAGAGATCTTTGGCAGTCACTCTGTTTTTCAAATTTAGATCAGAGACTCTATTATCACTTTCAGTTAGGTTTACTATATTCACTGTACGCAATGTCTCAGAAGGAATAAACTTGCTGTTCTAATATTTTTTTAGGAAGGTACTTCTGAAATGGCAGTAGCATGACTGCAGCCTCCTGCCAGTGCCAACTTGAGTAGGACACAGGCTTTGGAGTCATGGGCACCTTACACATTTTGAAGTATTTGGTAAACAAAGGTTGGCAATGTTTATCCCTGTTCTGGTATTTCATCAAAAGTTTTGACTTAGACCTCTGAATTAGATACATCGTCAGTGTTTCTGTGAGCATCTTAAGCTGTCATGGATTGTCATTAGCAAAACATTATTAATATATTTATTTATGGATAAGCTCTTTCAGGAAAGCGAGGATAATGTTGGGAAGAGCTAGTGGACTGTAGACTGCATTTTAAAGAAATGTTTTATATGACATCATTCTAGAACCTCATTTCATTTGTCATTATAGATATTCATGATTTCTTTTGACAGATACTCAGATGTTTTATAGAACTTCTATTTTACCAAATACCACATAACATAGACTTACTTATTAACTAAAATGTTTCTGTATCTTTGTAATGCAATGTATTAGAAGTGTTCATTCAAATCTGCTTCATAAAGACAAATAAAACACCAGGAATAACTTTCAATTTCATGTATTGTAGGGATAGAAACATGTCTACCCAATTCTTCAAGAAAGGCAAAAAGTGTCAGAAATATTAACCTATCTATATATTTGTATTGTAATGTATTAATTGAAACTTAACTTGATACACTTTTATAGATGCATAGATAAAGTAGTCTTTTAATTTTTTTTTGTTTCTTTCAGGACCCAAAATAGTAAACCACTAAGAACTCTGCTAATCATGTATTTGGCAACAAAAATAGTGAATCCACTGAAAATTATATCAGCTAGGGTTTTGAAAAGATTCACAGATGGACCTTTTGGTCAATGTCATTCTAACAGCTTTGTTTAAGCTGTGGGAGTCTGCAGTGCTTGAATGGTTCTGATTTTTCTGATGCTTTGAAGTCTATTCATTACTTCTGTAAAGATAGGGAAATAAAAGCATTGTTTGCCTCACAGCATTGTGCAGACAAGCAGTGAGGTATGGGGATTGCATTTCTGATTTTAGATACTTAACTGGTATACCTAAATTAAAACTCTTTTCACTGTGGTATACCTAAATTAAAACTCTTTTCACTGTAAACTCTTAACATAGGTAATGGACGAAAACAGAAATGTGCTCCTGTCTATTTTCTAAAGAAGTCTTCAGTGTCTAAAAGCCTAACTTAAATATTTGAATTACATAAATTTAAGCATCTGGGCTTTGGTGCTATTCACTTACAGCTCTTACTATCATCTCCTATGGTCAAGGCAATTATAAAATTTACCCTGTTGCTGGTGGCTGACCTTATGAGATACCCGTTCTGAAGCACATGGTAGGATTTTGAACATGAGGTAAAGTGCATCTTACTGTGAAAAGCTGTCAAAGAGCTCTGCAGCACAGGAATCCAGACAGAGATCTGATCTGAGGCTCCCAGAAGTAGCAGTCTGGATGCTTGATAATGAAAAGGTCCCTGGCTCCTATCCCTCTGGAAAAGTCTTGGTCGGAAATAGTTAACATTTATGTTAAAAAAAAAAAGTAAAGAAAAACTAATCTACCTAAGATCTATCTAAGAACAGAATTGTTCCAATGTGCAGAATGAAATTGATGGAGGTGAGAGAGACACACAGAATAGCTGTTAGGCATAGATTTGCTAGTCAGTGTGGTTGTTGGAAGACCTAAGTTCTGTCACAGAATTTCTCAGAAGACAGAGGTTACTTTCTTTTTTTTTTTAATTATTTTTTTTTCCTAGCAGGAGACACTGAGAGCATTGCAGCCCTGAGGAGAAGGATTTGGGGGTATTGATTGATGAGAAGCTCAACATGAGCCGGCAGTGTGCGCTTGCAGCCCAGAAAGCCAACCAAGTCCTGGGCTGCATCAAAAGAGGTGTGACCAACAGGTCGAGGGAGGTGATCCTGCCCCTCTACTCCGCTCTTGTGAGACCCCCACCTGGAGTATTGCGTCCAGCTCTGGGGGCCCCAGTACAGGAGAGACATGGAGCTGTTGGAGCGAGTCCAGAGGAGGGCCACGAAGCTGATCGGAGGGCTGGAGCACCTCTCCTGTGAGGACAGGCTGAGAGAGTTGGGGTTGTTCAGCCTGGAGAAGAGAAGGCTCTGGGGAGATCTAATTGCGGCCTTCCAGTACCTGAAGGGGCCTACAGGAAAGCTGGAGAGGGACTGTTTATCAGGGAGTGTAGTGACAGGACAAGGGGTAATGGGTTTAAACTAAAAGAGGGTAGATTTAGATTAGATGTTAGAAAGAAATTCCTTACTGTGAGAGTGGTGAGGCACTGGAACAGGTTGCCCAGAGAGGTTGTGGATGCCCCATCCCTGGAAGTGTTCAAGGCCAGGTTGGATGGGGCTTTGGGCAACGTGGTCTAGTGGAGGGTGTCCCTGCCCATGGCAGGGGGTTGGAACTAGATGATCTTTAAGGTCCCTTCCAACCCAAACCATTCTATGATTCTATAATGACCTGCTTCTGACTGACCAGTAGATAAGAGACTCGGATGAAATGTGGGAGAATTGAAGAATATCGTCTTCCCTCAGGGTCTTCCACATCCCACCTAGGAGTCCTTATTGTAGGGATATTGTTTTTCTACCTTTAGGGGGCAAAAAAAGATTAAAAGAAAATAAAAAAAGAGAACAGCTTTGTGTTGTCTATCTTTTTTTTTTTTTTTTTTATCAGGATGGTGGAAAAAACTTCTTAGAGCACAAGAGTGAAAATGCAGCCTGGTGTTGCTGCAAACTGAGTAGAAAGTTTATAGCTGTCATTTAAGGTGCTGCAGATGAGCTACTCTGAGGGTACTGCTAGAGCCCAGGGGGGACTCTGGGGTGTGCTACCCCAGCCATGCTGCTGCCTGCAGTTACTACCGACCTCGTGACTGTGGCTTTGTGTAGCACTGAGCTTTACTCTAGAAAAGGTGGAGGAATGGCTCATTTGTCAGTTAGGACCTCATTAAAGTCCTGTGAAATAAGTGAGAAGACTCCACTGATTGTAGCATGAACTAAAATTTAACTGCATGATGTCAGAGGAAATTCAGTCTCCCGGCAAGAGCTGAATGGTCCCTGAGTTGTCTACTGAAATAATTTGGCATTATAAGGAGTCTTCAACAGCAATTAAAATATTTATGAAAACACCCAGGTCTTTAAAAAACAAGTTTGGTAATGTCTGAAATAGATTACTGAAGTGTTTAATTCTCTAGGTACAGCAAGACGTAAATTCCTGCAATACAGCTGCTTCTTTTTAATCTCTGTGTACTGATATTTCAAGAGCCTGAGCTATGGGAAACGTCATTGAGGAGCCTATTGTTTTTACTAGTGTTCAGAGTGAAAAGAACAAAGCCAAGGACATAGTTTACATTCCGCTTTTAAACAACAGTTGATTAGGTGATAACAGTATTAATTACTCACTGGCAGGTGAACAGGCTAGGTAATCAAAAAAGTATTTGCTGCAGTGAGATTTGTAGTGTCATGAGAAAATAGATGGCAGACACAGCACTTTGGAGAGGGAGTCTGGACAAACTAGGACTCCTATCTATCTAGCGCAGCAGCAGTACTGCCAGCTGGTTGATTGATTTCATTACGCACCATCACTGAGTGCCTGGTTTAGGCTGCACCAAGGCAGTGTCTACATGCCCTCCTACTAGAGGAAATGGCAAGGCTAGCATTATTTTAAAAGTACTAATAAAACATTTGCACGGAAAATGGTGAAATAATAGATATTACTTCCTAGAAAATTAGAAATAAAATATTATATTGAAGTTGCTGTTAATCTACATATTAACAGGATTTAATTTTTTTGGGAGATGATGGTTTGCTGTTTTCTTTTAAGCATATGAGATATAGTTTGTGGCATTGATACTGTTTGAAAATAAAGTAAAATCTTACATTGAAGCAAACCAAGCACCAAAGTAAAATTACAGCTGATTATCACAAACATTTTTTTATAAAATCCATGACAAATGATATGAATTAACTGCAATTAAGGTTTTATCTGTGGAAGGAAGCTCCAACTCATTCACTTCCACTGATATTGTATTTGCATTTCATTGAATTCCCCTTTTCTTTTGTTTTAAAAAAATACAATCCCAGTTATGATGAAGTCATAGAAATGTATTCATTTAGAAGCATAATCTGAAAATCAGACAATATATATTTATTAACAGTATATACAGTTAATTTTACTTATAATTCAGTTACTGCCTTCATAATTTTTATTCAAAATAACCTAACGTCTCATTATATCAATGCTGTCAAGAAAATAAATAGTGAAAATAAGAGTGTTCTGAAAGATAGCTGCAAAGTACATTTTGTATCAAGGAGCTATTGATCACCTCTCCATTCGGATGGGTGAGGTTAGGTGAACCCATGCAGCTAGCACTTGACTCAGCCTCCTCTGAGAACAGTCCCAGAAGCTAGAGTTCTTCTACTTATGATTTTCAGTTTTTGCCAGAAACGTAACACTGAGGAATATATCTTCTCATTCAAAAAGATGGGAGGGAGCTCTGAATCTCAGAAGACAGGAGGAAGAAAGGTCTAATCTTTTAGGCTGCTGCTAGCACAAACTTGCATTTTTATGGTGCCATGCATGTGGTGATTTTCTTTTGTTTGGTGTGTTATTTAATTGCAGGTTTTGTTTCATTTTGTCCTGCCAGAGGCAACTCCTCATTTATGTTTCATTTGTGTGTCCGGTTATTAGAATCATTACATTAATGCCAGGGTCTTGTCACAATTTCAATTACAACAGCTGTTGCATACAAGCAATTAGACATCTATGCAACAGCTTCCTCATTGCTGATTGCCATTTACCATTCTGTTGCTGCAATTAGACTAATAATTTACACGTGTACTGTGCCTTGCATGCATGGGATCTTGAACAATTAACTGCTCATAACCTCTTCCAATGCAGGTAAAATGCCAATTTATTCACCTTCCCATGTGGAACAGCTGGCAGAGTCTGCCTGGAGCCTGATTTGCCTGCAGAAGGACAGAGGACAGAAGGCAAGTAGCCAAGGCCAGTTGCAACAAATGTCATTTAAAATTGAAAAGAATAGAGGGGCAAAGAAAGCCACACTGACATAGATCTTTGCTAAGCAAGAGGGCAGAAAAAGTAGTTGAGAGCAAGATGGAAGAACTTTACTCGTGTGACAAGGTGTTGTGGGACCCAGAGGCCTTCGAGTTTCTTGTCAGAAAGTTGAACAGAATTGCAATACAAATAAGTGATATAGTCTTCCCTTTCCCTGCATGGATATGGTGATGTAGAAAAACATTGTACTGGTATTTTTATTCTGTACAGAAGCAAAGAAAGTCATCTCTCTGTAAATCACGGTTACATGGCATTACTGTATACACATGGGGTTTTATGAGTGCAGATGTTTGGCTGAAAAGAACTCATGGATCAGACTGAAGTAGCTCTTCTTAAAACTATCAAGCTACTTAGCTGAGGGTTATTTAAGGTGGAATGAGGGAAATGAAGCATTGTCTCCTCCCACAAAATTCAAATTAGTATAAATGTTTTGGTGTATAATCCCCCATTCTCCCTGATTTGTGCCATCAGTCAGCAGGACAGGATGAACAGGTGTGTTACATGACCATACTGTGAACTATGCTGAGTTTCAGCAGTGTTATCCTGGTTCTGGACTTCACAAAGTGCAGCACAAGTGTCCCAGGACTCTCATCTCTAGGTGCATTTCGATGAGCCTTGAAGCTCAAGATACACAGGCTGTTAATCACATTTATGATCCCAGCTGGTATTTGTATTTTATTTTTTTTTCCCAGATGCTAGAAATAGCTGAAGACTCCTGATTCTCTGGAAAGCCAAATTAGATGAAAAAAGGTATTTTTTCAGCTCCTGAGCAACTAACAATTCTTCTTGGCTACCCTCTGTTAAAGGTTACTAACAGGGGACTTAGAGGTCTAGTCTAGTGAATAAGGCATGGAAATGAAGAGTAGAGGTTAGGGTTTCAGAGCCACTTATGCCACTGATTTAATCTCTGACATCTGTCACCTACCTTTCACCTGCCTCCATCAAGCACTTTCTCAGTTCGTATTTATACAAATATGATCCCACAGTCATTATCTTAGCTGAAGCACGGGGGTGGAAAGACAGGCCTCCAGAGCTCATATCATAAGCTGCAATAGCATGAAATAAAACTTCATTATTTTCAATTCACTTTGCCAGCATGTATTTGCTGTAATTCACTCCATGAACTGAAAAGTAACTTCAAAATATTGAACACAATTAGAACTAAAATAGGATGCAAATTTTTGTGGTTTTTTTCAATTCTGAGTGACACTTCTGCATTTTACATCCTGAATGGTAAATGTGGTGGGTTGACCTTGGCTGGACACCAGGTGCCCACTAAGCCGTTCTATCACAGCCCTCCACAACTGGACAGGGAGGGGAGAAAATAAGATGGAAAAAAACTTGTGGGTCAAGATAAAGGCAGTTTAATAAAGCACAGCAAAAGCAAAGGTTGCATGCAGAAACAAAGGAAAACCAAAAGATTTACTCTCTACTTCCCATCAGCAGGCGATGTCCAGGCACTTCCCGGGAAGCAGGGCTTCAGTACACGTAGCAGTTGCTCCAGAGGACAAACATCGTAAGTAACAAATGCCCCCCACTTCCTTCTCCTTTCTCTCAGCTTTTGTTGCTGAGCATGACATCATATGGTATGGAACATCCCTTTGGTCACTTTTGGGTCAGCTGTCCTGGCCGTGTCCCCTCCCAAGCTCTTGCCCACCCCCAGCCTACTGGTGAGGGGGATGTTGGAGAGACAGCCCTGGTGCTGTGCCAGCCCTGCTCAGCAGGAGCCAAAACACCGGTGTGTTACCAACACCTTGCTGGCTGCCCAGACACAGCACAGCGCTGGGGGGGGCTGCGGTGGGGAAAACTAACTCCATCTCAGCCAGGCCCAATACAGTGAATAATGTTGAAAGAATTATGCAGAAATACTTTTCTATATGTTGTGTCAATGTCTGGCCTTCTGCTCCTGCTAGTAGTGAAAGTCTGGCAAACAATACTGTATGCAAAATTTCTACCAGTCATTTTCCTCAGGATGAATTGGGGAGTTGTGATGGTAACCTATGAGATGCTATCACAAGAAATTCTGCTGGCTAGGACTGTAGCAGACTACGTAAAACACTTTTTCTTACATTTTGATGCACGTTAAAAAGTTATGACCTTTCAGCTGAATAAAAAGCCACAGTATTAAAGTCACCTGCTATAAATTACTGTCAGAGACCTTACTTGTTTTGATAATGAATTCTGAGCAATGAATTGGCTACTTGTCTTCTCTAGCAGACAGGGAGCATTCCAGTAATTATGCTGTTATGCTATTCCAGCATAACAAAATTAATTATTCCTGGTGCACTTATGTGATAGCAACAAGATTAGCTTTGACACCCACTCTTTGAGGAAGACGTGATTTTGATAATCTTATCATTTAATCGTCTAAAGATGTTAAGTAGAGGTCTCTGTTGAAGTTTATGATTGTGAAAGTGTGCCAGAATTTTGAAGAAAATTTGCATACATATTTCCAGAAATTGAATGCACCACAAAGACTCTGCATCTCCAGAGCTAAAGATTGATTAAAATGAATTAGAAGGATTTCCCTTTTCTAAACAGAGAGACTTAGATTAATTGGTGGGAAGACTAACAGTAAAATGAGTTGAGAATAACTATTCAGCCTACTCACTGCATTCTTGGTAGGAAGGTCCTTTTTAACTAGTCCTACATTCAGTTCAGCAATTTTTCTGAGTTTCAGCAACTGCTACACACTATTTTTTGGGATCTCTAACAGTTTTTTTTCATTCTGTCGTTTTTGACATTTGTCTATTTGTTCCAGTGTTCTCCAGAATCTTTCTTATGCTCTTACATTTTCCTATGCCCTTTTTCAGTCGCTGCCTGTTTCCCTGTATGCCAGGAAAGTCACGCACCTGAGCAGACTCAGGCATGCTCTGCAGAGACATTTCCCCCTGCTCTCCAGAGGGTTCCTGCTGGCTGCAGAGGTTAGCAGGCAGAACAAGGAAAACAGGAGTGCTCTTCTGCCTAGCCGTGCTCTTTTAATAGAAAAGATTATGTGTGAGAGAAACAGTTATCATCCATCACAGAAAGCAACATTTCCAATTGGCTTTTGAAGGGAGATTAAGTGCATTATTTCCAAAATCTTACTTGTCCTGTGCATTGAGCATTGTGGTGATTCACCGAGATAGCTTTTTTCTCTGGTGAATTCTGTTTTTGAGGAGTAGGAGGAAAATGCATCTATCTTCAGTCAGATTTAAAACCACAGTACAGTCTGATTGCAGTAATTTTGAATTGAAATGCATGATTTCGCTGGCAGCACCCTGTGGAAGGTTCGTTATATGAATAGTATAATCATGTTTAACATAGGAGATGCTTGTGCTTCTTAGTAGGCAATGTTTCAAAGTAAGGAAAGTTTAGAAAAGAGAAAAAAGCACCAGGAATCAAAACCTTTTACAGGGCTTCTTCACGTTGTGCAGAGTTGATGGGAAGAAGGAGCTTCATCGCATCATGTGATGGTTCATTACTTGCTAAATGAGTCATAAATGTGCCCACTTGGACAGCCAACTCACACTGCTCTCAAAATCACAGCAAGGTTTTCTCTTGATGAGCCTCACGGGCAGTTATTTTATCCTCCTTGCCTTAACACTGGTTCCATGGACTGAGGGATTTTTCTCACAGCACATTTTGTGATAAAAAATGGGAGCCAGCTGGAAGCAATAGCAGTTCTGGCACCAGAGGTCAAACACCAAGATTCTCTTTTCCAAATATCCTGTTGTTCCTCTTGTTTTGGCCAAGTGGCTCCATTTATAACTATTACCAACCAGAGTGGACAAAACATTGTTCTGTGCTATGGAGTAGGTAACTTCAAACGTGCAGTGCTCTGCAGAGGTACATGCACAAAAAAAATCTCAATGCCAGGCTTGCTATGCTTTCCTGCTGGACCTTCACCCTCCTGAGCAGCATTTGCAGCAGTTTTGCAGGCAGATACCCTGTCTGTAGTTGCAGTGACAGGAGGACAATGCATGCCAGCCGCTTTGGAAAGAACTCTCCCAGTATGCAGCAGCAGTTCTAGATATGCTGGTATCTAGAATGTGATATATGCTAATATTTGGTGGTTTGTTGTGTGGTTTGTTTTGTTTGGTTGTTTTTGTTTTTGTTTTTTTTTTCAGTAACTGTGAATGAGAAAAATAACCTAATCAGTGCTTATGAGACAGTCTTTCAGAGGTTTTCAGAATGCTATGAACAGGACAAAGACATTCTCCTTAAAATGGCAATGCCCATAGTGATGGACACCGAATGCTTTGTGTTCCTCCGTCAAAGATAACAATCCTTACTACTTTTCTTAACTCACATGACATGAAATATATAGTTATGTTTCATAGAATTAGATTCCTTTTGTTGGTATGGTGTAAGTACATACATTCTAAGCTTATCTACTTAAAAATGCCTATAATTCATTGAGTTTCTACACTGTTTGGAAATGTGTTTTAATATATTGGACTTAATATTTTAGATATTTTTATGATAGCTGAATAAGCCTATTTCTTCTCAGCCCCCCCCAATGCAAGTGTAAATGCATATAAATATTGTTTTAATGGAAAATGTAAAAATATTAAACTGAAATTCAAAACTAGCGTAAACAAATATGGAACAACTGAAATACACAATTTCAGATCACATTCTGTGGGAAGCCTTTACTTTGAGAGTACCTCCCATGTACCAGAAAGCAAAAAAAAGATCCAAACTGTACTTTTTAGGAGGAATGGCATCATTTCTTAGAAGTAAAAGCAAAACTACCTGTTGTGGAATGACTTGCATGACAATTTTCTGCCTGTAACTTCGAAGAAGCGATGAACACATTAAGTGCCTAAAATTCCATTTATACCTGCTTCAATGTATTCATTGAAATGAAATGAATAGACATTTTCAATTATTTACAGCTATAGGGGCTTAACTGGACCCTCATGATAATTAATGCTGGTGATAATAAAAGACATGATAGTTCAAATGCTTCATTTTTCTCACATTTTTCTCCCTGTAGCCAATGCCTCAAATACCTGTGTTGTGAAGACCAGGATTTTTTTGTTGCTTCCCCCACCCCCCCTCAATGTTTTCCTAGTCTGACCAGGAGATTCACAATCCCTCAACAGCTTCAACAGAATGTATTTATTTTGTCTGGTGCGGTGTCACAGTGCATCATATAGATATGGACTATGGATAAGTACAAGAGTTAAATGACCCAACTTGACTGAGCCCGGCATTTGAATGAGGAGGTGTGTGTTGGGTTTGCATGGCAAGGTTTTGGTAGCGGGGGGGCTACAGGGGTGGCTTCTGCGAGCAGTTGCTAGAAGCTTCCCCTGTGTCTGATAGAGCCAATGCCAGCCGGCTCCAAGACAGGCACGCCGCTGGCCAAGGCTAAGCCAATCAGCGCCTCTGTGATGACATATTTAAGAAGGAAAAAAACAGTTAGAGAGAGCTTTTGCAGCCAGAGAGAGGAGTGAGAAGATGTAAGAAACTCTGCAGACACCAAGGTCAGTGCAGATGGAGGGGGAGGAGGTGCTCCAGGCGCCGGAGCAGAGATCCCCCTGCAGCCCGTGGTGAAGGCCATGGTGAAGCAGGCTGTCCCCCTGCAGCCCATGGAGGAAGGATGAGGGGGTGTAGAGATTCCACCTGCAGCCTGTGGAGGACCCCACGCCGGAGCAGGTGGAGGCACCTGAAGGAGGCTGCGGCCCGTGGGAAGCCCACGCTGGAGCAAGTTCCTGGCTGGACCAGTGGCCCCATGGAGAGAGGAGCCCATGCCAGAGCAGGTTTGCTGGCAGGACTTGTGACCCCATGGGGGATCCCACGCTGGAGCAGTCTGTTCCTGAAGGTCTGCACCCTATGGAAGGGACCCACACTGGAGCAGTTCATGAAGGACTGTAGCCCGTGGGAAGGACTCACATTGGAGAAGTTCATGAAGGACTGTAGCCTGTGAGAGGGACTCCATGTTGGAGCAGGGGAACATTGAGAAGAGTCCTTCCCCTGAGGATGAAGAAGCAGCAGAAACAACATGTGATGAACTGACCACAACCCCCATTCCCCATCCCCCTGTGCCGCTGAGGGGGGGGAAGGTTGAAGCCGGGAGTGAAGTTGAGCCCAGGAAGATGGGAGGGGTGGGGGGAGGTGTTTTAAGAGTTGATTTTATTTCTCATTCCTCTACTCTGTTTTGCCTAGTAATAAATTAGATGAATTCCCTCTCTAAGTTCAGTCTGTTTTGCTCGTGACGATAATTAGTGAGTGATCTCTCCCTGTCCTTATCTCGACCCACAAGGTTTTCATTATACCTTGTCTCCCCTGTCTAGTGAAGGAGGGCAATGATAGAGCGGCTCTGGTGGGCACCTGGCCCCCAGCCTGGGTCAACGCACCACAAGGTGACATCTAGGAAACATGACTTCACATCACTAAAAAGCACTTAGACAAAAGCCTGGGCTAAGTGCTGCTTTAAATACATGCAGTGTGCAAAGAAGCATGGCGTGGCAGCTAGGCAACTGTCCAACAAATGTCCTTCCATCTGTTGCCAAACCAGCAGTAGTGTACTACTCACTGAAGAGGGAGACCAGAATCTGCATTACCTCGTCAGAGAAGATTAGTGCAAGTCATTTCAATGTGTAGAAGCTAAACTTGGGGTAAACTGACTCTCGCAAGACAAGCACAAGACCACTGAGAGCAAAGGAAAGGAGCATGTGAAAATTAGAAGTGTCTTTTAAAAATGGTTTAAGAAACACTACTCTCTTTCCTGAGTAGAAAAAACAGCCTAACAGCACCAGCTTCGCTTCCAAATTTTCAACCTGCAGTAGGATTTCCTGACGGATAATCGCATACTACTAAATTCTAAAACTTGCCATTAAAAGTTAGAGGTCTGTTTCCTTAGCCTGTTTAGCCCCTTGAAAGCGATATGATGTCTTCAGTGCTACTATTGTATTTTTCTTCCAGTTTTTTAATTCTTCCCCAGGACTCAATCTCTTTTACTTAGAAATCTTTCAAAAGCATACCAACATGTTAATATATCATAACTGTATTCAAACACACTTATAATTTGCAACTTAATGGAGTGGGGTGGGCAGAAAGTCATGCACATCATTTAGAGCCATTTACTTTTCATTTGTCAGTATTGTATTTAATTATTGTATTTAATTATTGTATTTATTCTAATTAGTATCTATGAGTAGATACTAATTAATCTTTTTGTCATTCACTCTTGACATACATGGTGAAACTGTTACAGTTTTGTTCTACTAACTCAGTTATCTCTACAATGAAGTTGGAAGGGAATATTTAGAACTCAGGATCACCTCTAAAATTGCCCAGAGGTCATACATCTCATCTCCCAGTGAGGGCTTGCTTGTCTGACACTCTCTAATGGGCTTTTTCATAAGATTTCAAGCAGGTATTCAATTGTACTACTTTGCTACAGCTTCCCTTTCTGATATTTTTTTCTAGACAGTTTCTATTCTTTTGTCCTTCAGAATATAAACTGTAATAAGAAATAATTAAAAAATATTTTATATTCACTGGAAACATAAATATGATTTATTTATATTGCTATAATTATCTTGATGTGAAACACTATGGGAAAAATATCTGGGTTTATCCTCCTACAGAGAGTTAAGTGTGTTTCCTTCAGTGTTTTCAACTTATTCAGTCTTTTTTACCTAACCACATCAAGGTTTTAAAAAAAAATCCATGCTCCATGCCTTCAAGAATATTTAATGAAGAGTGATATTGAGTTAGCTATCTCAGTCCAAAAAGACATCTACAAATGCAGCAAAGACATAAATTATATCTGCACTGGAAAAGACACCCACCTAAGTGAAGACACCCACCCTTGCCCATAAGCCAAATGAAGCGGAGAAGTTTGTGTCCATGCAGCTCAGAGCTCTCTCTCTTCTAGAGGCAGTCGCTGTGTTCACAGTACCTGGTATAGTACCTGTCCCATGTGCGTGACTAGGATGTCTCGTTGTAGTACTGATCATGTGAACCATCCACATTCATCCTTGACTCTTCTCTGGCACTTGACTATATGTACTCTGCTAAGACAACATTCAGGACATCTAAAATTAGAGCATTTACTGTAAAGTGGCAACACATCCCTCTACAGGATACTAGGGTTGCCATGGTCCATTGGAAACGGACCAATGAAGAAAAAAGGCAGAATTACGAACATGCTTATAATTCTATTTTGTTTGGTTTTTGTCATGTGTTTTTTTTCCTGGTTGTTATTTTGTTCTGCTTGGGATGGCCTTTACTGTTATTATCTTTAAGGAAATCTGCTCTGATACTGTTCTGAGGGAATTAAACAAGACTGAAAGCCTTAGGTAAGCATGCTTAAAGTATATCAGTGTAGGTTCAGTGGGTAGCAATAACAAGGAAATTGCACCAGTGTGAATTTCCTAATGCAGACAGGACTTGAATTCAGCACAGAAGTATTCCTGATAGGCTCACTAAGGAATGTTTGAGAATATGACAAGTATGCTTCTAAGGTTGCCTCATATTAGGAAATTTCCCCTGATGTTTTACTCCCCTCCACTAGTCCAGTGAAGGGGAGCTTTAAATGAAATCCTGTGGTCCATTATGCCATCTGAATATATCTCCTACCCTTTCACATAGGCTGCCTCAAACATTAGTAGGGAGAACTGATTCAAACTGGTAAAAGTTACGTTTTGAGATGGAGGAAGCTAGGGACATTTTAATGAAAGGCAATCAAGTATTCTGTTTTCTCAGAGCATGTCCTTATCCATTGCTTCTTTGCAAATATTTTGTTATCACAAGTAGTGGTGGCCTCATCAGCTAAGATAATATTAAATATCTTGGGACAGGGGTAGAGACGCAAGCCCTGCAGTATTTAATTAGGATCTGGCCTTGGCATTTATTTTGCGACAAAAAGTTTAAAGAATAGACATTCTCCTTTCTGCTTTCCTCCTTCAAAGTCCCTAATTCCATCTTGCTCATTTTACTGGTCCCCAGGCCCTTCTGAAAACATCTGCTACTCCCATCTTGATAGCTGCAGTGTTTCTAACATGGAATAATAAGCATGCTTCATTACGGGTGCATGGCAAGGGTGGGATTTGCCAGAATGATGCTGCAGATGCAGGTTTAACCCTGCAATTGCCCACTGAATCAAGAATGCAGGTTGAAAAACAATGAATATCCTCATGAACAATGATTAAATTAGCAGGAACTAAGGATACTGGAACTGGCAGACCTTAAAGACTTCTGTGGTTTTCTTGAATCAAGCTGTGCTTTCATTTCATCAGAAAAGTATCTGATATTTGCAATTAGTTTTCATAGTTTCTAGGTCATATCTAGTAGACCATAACCAGGAAAGTATGCTCTCTTCAGAGCAAAGAATTAGAACATATAAAGCAAAATTATGCCTATCAGGAATGAAAAGATCTATATTGCTGTGTGCTGGAAAAATAGTGTTTCAGAACCCTGAACTTTTTTTTTGTTTTTTTTACATGCTTTTATGTCTAAGAGTAACACCTCTTAAATGTGTAATCCCAGGCATTACCTTTACATTGTGTCCCCTCATCTTTCATAAATCATCATTTCACTCTTTTATGAGGAGAAATAATATAGTTAAACCAAATATCCTTCACTCCAAAGATTTCCATTGGAAGACTTTGGCAGAAGTGATACAGGCTCATCTAAAGGTCAGTAATAATTTCTCAAAGCTACTGCCATTTTAGTTTCATAGCCATTACAACTTTCATTTTATACAATGTTGTCATACTAAGCCCCCATAGTTATGTCAATGATTTCTTCTTCCAACAGGTTTCCCAGTGTTGGGATCCTTCAGTCATCACATATTTCAAGTTTGTTCTATTCTATTTCACTGGGCAAGTGTTGGGATGCATACCCAGACCTCTGGTAACGGGTTTTGTATTTTTTCTTCGAGGACAGGAGAGAATACTTTTTTTCTGTTTTACCAGTTACTTACATATCCTATAAGTTTAGGCTGTGTTGGTTATTATCTTCATTGTGTGCTCCAAATTTTCAAACTTAAAAATCCAAGATATTTTATGAGGAGCAGAACTAGTTAAAGCTGTTTCATGTGGATTCATTCCACATCCTTTCCATGCAGCTCCCAAACTGTTACTACTTCATCTCCAACCTTGTCTACCAGCACCTTAGCTTTCATCCTTACTGTAAGATCTCTTTTTCTCCTCCAGGTAAGCTTTTATCTTCCATGTCCCTGGCAACACTGCTGAGCTGAAACTGAATTTTTTTTCATGTAGTAGGGGCAATCAGCTCTTTACACCTGTTTTCATGAAACTCGTTGGAACTTAATAGCTGTGAGACCTCTACTTCTATGCTATATGTGGTAGAAATTGGATAGTTGCTTCAAAGTTACCATGGAAACCATTAGCAGATCACATAATATTTATCTCACAAAATAAAATGGGTTCTTTATGAGGAGAACTATCATGAGGACATCAAGAACAATAACTCTCAGAATTCTGTTTTGGTCAAGTGGTGATAAAAAAATCAAATTGGTATTTACTGAAACTAAAAACATCATAATGAATAAAATTTTCTCTTATGCTCTGGAAAGTTTGTTAGGAAGGCATAGATGGCATGCAATGTAAGGCAAAATAAAGAAATTGGAAAAGTACATAAGAAAGTAAATAAGGCATCTTTCAGTGAGCTATGTAGCAGAAGTCATTGTAGAGGACAGAGAAGACTGAAGGATAGAAAAAATCCGAAAAAAAAATTTTTTTTTTTCACATCAATGCTTTCGAATAAAAAAGGTGAACAAATGTATGATTGGTTTTTTTTCAGAGGGAAAGAAATTCTAAAGTAGAATGGGATTACAGTGTGGGCATGTGATAAAAACTGAAACGTGTAGAGGACTGACACAGGAGCAGAATCAATACCAGCAAGTCTAATTTCGAAGTATGGTCTGTTCCTGTGCTCTAAGGAGGTCGGCTCTCCTGGCCCCATTGCCCTCCAGGACCTCTCCCATTGGTTTCCTCAAGTAGATCCCTGAACAAGCCCAAATCTGGTCTCCTGAAGTCGAAGACTGTGACTTTACCATTTGTCTTGGTCACTTCTCTCAGAATCTTAAACTCTACTATCTCATAGTTTCTGCTGTCAAGGCTGCCATTGACCTTTACAACATCCATCCATTCTTCTTCACTGATGAATAACCAGTCCAACTAGGAGCACCTCTCCTAGTTGACTCAACAATCAACAATTCATCAGTTCATTAATCACCATCAGTTGTCTTTGACAGTCTCCAGAAATCTGGATTGCTTGTGCCATGTCATATTGCCTCTCCAGTAGATACTGAAGTCATAGATCATGAGATTAATTGTGTAAAACAATTAGGTACTTAAATATTTTACTGAATTCCAACACTGATCTTTTCCCTTTAAGAATACTCCATTGGAAAAATATACAGCAGAAGACTAAACACATTTAGTGAAAATATCTCTGGGCAACAACATATATAAACCTACTTAGGCATGTAGTATTACCCGAAAGATGATTATACTGAAAGTCAATTACGCCCATCAGTAGTACAGTAAAAGTAAAGGACAAAAAATGGGGTTTGCATTACAACTGTTTGGTCCACTAGTAGAGTCTGATAGAGTAAATTTCCTGTATTCATGTGTTAGACACTTCTAACTTATTGTCTGGCTATATGTACCATTACTTTGCAGAATCCTTAAAAGACATATTCTGAATTTGTGAGCCAAATACCAAACTGAAGGTACCAAGTTTTTGTATCTTTTCTTGCCAGTATAATATGTTTGCTTAAACCACAAATTAAGACTTCATACTGAAAAAACAAGTGTTCCCCAAATAGGATACTGAAACTGGAATAAAAATTTGTTCTAAAAATCAGTGGGTGGTGAGCACACTTCTCTGTGACAAAGGTGGCAGACTATATCTTTGAGCTAGAATAACTCCCTGTATGCTTTCTGTGACTGGAGTTGGAATTTCATTAATGACACAACTCTACCAGTGTGAAGCTACAGAATATAAAATTTAAGAAGATAACAATACTGTTCTACTCCTGACAAGAAAGGCAAATAGTTCATCTTTCAGGAATTATAGAATCATAAAATCATGGAATTGTTTTGGTTGGAAAAGACTTTTAAGATCCAACCATTAACCTAGCATTGCCAAGTCCAACCACTAAACCATCTACGTGTCTTTTAAATACCTCCATCCCTGGAGGTGACTCATCCACTTCCACGGGCAGCATGTTCCAATGCTTGACAGCCCTTTTGGTGAAGGAATTTATTTTAATACCCGAACTAAACCTCCCCTGGCACAACTCGAGGTCATTTCCTTTAGTCATATCACTTCTTACTTGGGAGAAGAGATCAATACCCACCTTGCTATAACCTCCTTAACACTTTGTAGAGAGCAATAAGGTCTCCCCTTCAGCCTCCTCTTCCCCAGGCTAAACAACCCCAGTTCCCTCAGCTACTCCTCATAGGACTTGCTCTCTAGACCCTTCACCAGCTTTGCTGCCCTTCTTTGGACACGCTCCAGCACCTCAATGTCCTTCTTGTAGTGAGGGGCCCAAAACTCAACACAGTACTCAAGGTGAGGCCTCACCTGTGCTGAGTACAGGGGGACGATCATTTCCCTGGTTCTGATGGCCACACTATTTCTGATACAAGCCAGGATGCTGTTGGCCTTCTTGGCCACCTGGGCACACTGCTGGCTCATGTTCAGCTGGGTGTTGACCAACATCCCCAGGTCCTTGTCCTCCAGGCAGCTTTCCAGCCACCCTTTCCCAAACCTGTAGCATTGCATGGGGTTGCTGTGACCCAAGTGCAGGACCTGACACTGAGCCTTGTTGAACCTCATACAATTGGCCTTGGCCCATTGATCCAGCCTGTCCACATCCCTCTGTAGAGCCTTCCTGCCCTCAAGCAGATCAACACTCATGCCCAACTTGGTGTCATCTGCAAACTTACTGAGGGTGCACTCGATCCCCTCGTCCAGATCATTGATAAAGATATTAAAGAGCACTGGCCCTGGTACTGAGCCCTGGGGAACACCACTTGTAACCAGTCACCAACTGGATTGAACTCCATTCACCACAACTTTCTGGGCCTGGCCATCCAGCCCATTTTTTACCCAGTGAAGCATATGCCCATCCAAGCCATGAACAGCCAGTTTCTCCAGGATAATGTTGTGGGAAATGATGCCAAAAGTTTTACTACAGTCCAGGTAGACAATATCCACAGCCTTTCCCTCATCCACTAAGCAGGTCACCTTGTCATAGAAGGAGAGTAGGTTGGTCAAGCAGGACCTGCCTTTCATAACCCCATGCTGACTGGGCCCAATCAACTGGTTATCCTGTACATGCCACATCATGGCACTCAAGATGACTCTGCTCTATAACATTCTCCAGCACCAAGGTCAGACTGACAGGCCTGTAGTTCCCCAGATCCTCCTTCCAGCCTTTCTTGTAGATGGACATCACATTGGCTAACCTCCAGGTATCTGGGACCTCCCTGGTTAGCCAGGATTGGGGATAAATGATAGTGGCTTGGTGCGCACTTCTGCCAGCTCCCTCAGCACCCTTGGGTGGATCCCATCTGGCCCCATAGACTTGTGTGTGTCTAAGTGGTGTAGCAGGTCTCTAACCATTTTCCTTTGGATTATGGGGGCTTCATTCTGCTCCCTGTCCCTGTCTTCCAGCTCAGGGGGCTGAGTACCCAGAGAACAACTGGTTTTACTGCTAAAGACTGAGGCAGAGAAGGCATTAAGCACCTCAGCCTGTTCCTCATCCTTTGTCATAATGTTTCCCCCCCACCGCATTTAATAAAGGATGGAGATTCTCCTTAGGCCTTCTTTTGTTGTTAATGTATTTAAAAACATTTTAAACTGTATTTTATGGCAGTAGCCAGGTTAAGTTCTAGTCGGGCTTTGGCCCTTCTAATGTTCTCTCTGCATAGCCTAACAACATCCTTGTAGTCCTCCTGAGTTGCCTGCCCCTTCTCCCAAAGTCCGTAAACTCTTTTTTTTTTTTTTTTTTTTTTTTTTTTTTGTGAGTTCAAGCCAAAGTTCTCTGTTCAGCCAGGCTGGTCTTCTTCCCCACTGGCCCATCTTCTGGCGTGCAGGGATGGCCTGCTCCTGTGCCTTTAAGATTTCCTTCTTGAGGAATGTCCAGCCTTCCTGGACTCCTTTGCCCTTCAGGACTGCCTCGCAAGGGACTCTGCCAACCAGTCGCCTAAATAGGCCAAAGTCTGCCCTCCAGAATTCCAAGGTGGCAGTTCTGCTGACCCCCCTCCTTACTTCTCCAAGAACAGAAAACTCTATGATTTCATGATTGCTATGGCCAAGACAGCCTCCAACTGTCACATCACCCACAAGCCCTTCTCTGTTCGCAAAGAACAGGACCAGTGGGCGCCTTCCCTAGTTGGCTCACTCACCAGCTGTGTCAGGAAGTTATCTTCCACACATCCAGGAACCTCCTGGACTGTTTCCTCTCTGCTGTATTGTATTTCCAGCAGACGTCTGGTAAGTTGACACTACTGTTTAGCTTTAGCATTGTCGAAAGTTTTTCCTGGAAAGATGGACGAAATTATTTTAAGTTTCCTATCTTATGAGCAAGTATAAGATGTTACAGTTCCAACTGAAATACCTGTTTATAGTGATAAAACAAGTCCCGCACAGAGAAGTTGTATTAAACTGAAAGTATAGAAATTGAAGCAAGATTTTTTTGTTTCCTACCAAAGTTATACAGCATCTTTGCTGCCTAACTGCAGTTGCATTGCAACAGATGCATTTTCAGAGATCCAACCCCTGCAGGAGAGGGCTGAGCATTTGGAACATCTGTTGTTCGATGAAAACAGGATAATCACTACATTCTCCTGGTATTCTTAGCTGAGTTCATACATAATAATTTAGAAAAAAAGATGAAGGAAATGTAGGAGACAGGTGGATGTTCAGCAAGGAAAACTCCCCCTAGACCTTTAAAAATTGCCAGAATTGTCTACATATATATTTCTGTAAATGCACAAGAAATTCAGTTTCCTTTGGGTATGAATAGTTTGGGCTCATCTTACAAAATAAGCTCATTAGCTTTATGGGTGATTATGAAAGAGACAAATAAAAAAGACTGATATTCTGTCTTGGAAAAAATATGTTCCAATGAAGAAAATAAGAAAATGATCCTTACTTTAGCCAAATAAAAAAGTTACCACCAGATAAGATAATGACTCGTGCCATTTTGTTGTATTAACAAGGAGAATATAAACAGACAGCAAAACAAAAACAATTGAATAAAAAACATTTTTGGGAAAATGAAAATCATTAAGGTTCTCTCTCTCACACACTTTCTCTCTCCATGGAAATAAAGCATCTGTATGGATCATTGTTTGAATATCTTGGGAAATTTTTTTCTATAGAAGGAATAAAAAATTATCAGAAAAACCAGATTGTAATGGACTGCTAAGGATTTTGAAATAGAAACTGTGTAAGAACTGCATGTGCAAATGACATATATGAACACTGATGCCAGTGCTTATTCATTATTTTGTCTAAGATGGTTAGCATGATGCAAATTATTTAAAATCTTTTGGAATTTGCTAACATTTCGGGGTTTATAGGAACTCAGCAAACATCTGCTGATAGAATTGCTTCTCACAATCTTGAATACAGCATGCCTGATCACTAAAGTTGTCGTGGAAACTTCCTTAAAGTATGGCACAATGTTCAGGACACATCAGCTGGTCTCCACAAACCACCTCACTTATTCTTATCTCTGAGGAGGTGTCAGAACATGGACATGTATCTGATGCCTTTGATACCTTTTTCCACAACTCTTTAAAGATGCAACAATGGTGTTTTACTGTATAGGATTTTGACAGCATGACTCCATATAAAACTGTCTTTTTGCAAATTACTTTCTGTATTAGTGCCCTCAAAAGATAATTTAATTTCCAAGAGGAAATGTGTTAGGTCTAGTTCTTGATGCTATGGTATTCTTTGTATCCATTTTCCAACATTTTGGATTGTGAAGCAGCAGCACGTAATGAACATCAGCAGAACAGTGGTTCCGCCTTCCTCAGCATCCTGCTTCTACCCAGATCTCCATCTGATACTTAAAAGTGAAAAGCCCCTCCACTTTTACCTGCTCAGTTAAGATTCTGTGGATAAAAACATTTCTTTTTCAACCTTTTCAGAAAAGTACTTGAAGGTCTGAAGTGTGAGATTTGATTGTTAATCCTCAAAGACAGGACCTCAGGAAGAACTTCAGTCTTTACTTCTCTGTAAGGGAGGAATATGAAGGCGCTGCTTATTCTGTCTCACTCTATATTTTCACCTACTGTCTATCTCATTCTTTCCAGATACTGACTGTGAATAGTTTATAGATTGTAGGGGCCTATGGAAATCAATGTTATCATCAGACTAAATCATTCACTTCTAGCTTGGTCTCAGCTGTACTGGAGCTTCCTTTCTCCTGCTATGAGTCTTAAGATTAAGGGATAGAGGAAAAGAGTAGGAAATTACTATCCCCACTGTGAGTTCTGGTGAAGTTCTCCCTCTGAACTGCAGGTGAATGGCAGAACAGATGTGGTAAAAGATGCTGAAAGTCTTATTACTACAGCCTTTCCGTGCACCTGCCAGAAAACATCCTAAATGCTTAGCTATGGATTTTAACTATACACTGTGTTAGTGTAATGGTGCAGGTCTAGCATAGCCCCCTCTGCATTTCTTAGTGTATCATGTATAGGACAATTGAGCAACAGAACCAAAGAACGGTGATGATTCTGCATCTGTAACTTCTTTCTATACAAACTTAATGTGGATACCTCAGCGGTATGAGTGTCATTGTCAAGAACGCAGAGTACAGTGTGTAACAACTGAGGATGTTGCTATAAAATTTTTGCCCACCCCAACATGTTTGTAATAGCAGCTAAGACCTTGGAAGAAATTAGAGCAAGGGATAAGGGCATGCCACATCCCATGAGAGAGAACAGTCTGAAATAGGTGCAGGCTGAGAATTTTGTAGAAACAAATGGTGTCAGTCTCCTTTTTTTTTTTTATTCTACTGCTGAAAATTCAGTTGATTCCATCTTTTCATCAGAAAAGGAATGTAGATTGCCGATGTGCTTTTAGGCTACTCTTCAAGATAAAACTGATTATTTTAAGTTATAATATTTTAAATTTGTAACAAAAATCCATAAAGAAGTTCTTATAATTGGGTGGGTTTTTTTTTTTTGGGGGGGGGGGAAGAAGAAGAAAAAAAAGTGTCTAAGTCATTGCAAGTTCTCTCATTCTAATTTCCAGTCAGGAAGCAGCTAATATGAATGTGATTTCCACCATTCATCTTTCTGTATTTGGTAGTTACTTCTCAGTACTTCTGAGCCCACTCATCAATTTAACACAGATTTGACAAATAGATAGAAATTATAAAGATCTGACGTTCCTGTACCTTTTTTGACAATAACAGGTTTTTATAAAGGAAAGATCCAATTTAAGGCTTAAACAGCTACCTGTTCAGTTTTTCCTGCCAAGTGCCTAGTCAAGACAGGTGTAGTAGCTGTCTAATTAGATTATGATTTCTGTACCACTCAAAACTAGCTGCAGTACTCACCATCTCTTTTTCTCCTCACAATTAGGAGACAAAGAAAAGACTTAAGAGATAGTAGCAGGTTCTGAAAGACAGGAGCTCAAAAAGGATTTTTCATCTGGAATTAATGTGGTGCTTTAGCTAATATGGCTAACAATTCCATAATTTCATTGAAAATCAGACTTTATTTCTAGAGCTCATGAAACATGGCATTAGTTTCCTTAACAAAATCCACATGTCAAAAGTTATGTAGCTTCAGTTACATCACCTGTGTATTTCAAGTTCTGTGACTTACAGAATTCCCTCAGACTTTTAAAAATATCCTAATGCAATAGGCATTTCTTACAGTACTGACAGGGGAGATGAAGCTACCAGGTCTAACGGAGTAAGCAGCTTCAACTAAGTTTTATCTGTATTTATCAATCAATAAGATTTTCAGTTAATACTGAGTCTTTGAAAAAAAATTTCCAGCTGGAAACTTGAAAAATTGCATTTTGAATCTATCTTTCTTTTTTAAATACTGAATTTTCACAGCATCTTTTACAACTTTGCAAGTTTTATCCCAGTTGGTATACTGACCTTCTTGAAGTCAAGAATTAACTTATTTACTTTGCTGAATTGGGGATATTTATAAATTCAAGGTCTGGGAAGGTTTTGATACAATAGTAAAGAAAATAAAAAAAAAATATTTAATGTCACAAAAAACATAACATATTATACATTTTCTCCATTATTTACCTAGACCTACTACTTTATAAATGTGAAATCTTTTGGAAATCAGGGAGATACTGTGTCCTTCATACCCAAAAAGTGATTCCTTGTTTTCAGTTGTTTCAGGAATGAAGGATCTGGAAGATAACACAGGTTTGTCTGACAATTTAGACACCAGACCACCTTAAACCAAAATGTTTTCAGTGACTTAGGACATAATGATTCACTTGAAGAAAAGTGCATGTTAAGTATTGCTGAGTTATTTACTTTTGTCTTATGATTATTATCTTAATATATGCATATTCCCTCTGTGATAGGTCATTAAGACCTAAAATTGGAGGGCTAAATTTCAGCTTTAGTATGAATAAATTTTTGTTCTCCAAACTCATTACATTTGTAAATTTATTTCCTGAAAAGCACTTTTTATTTCAATATCTATTAAATAAATATTCCTTATAATTCCTTCATAAGATATACCACATATACCTCACTGTACCAATGTTTGTATTGACAGTTATCTATTGCCTATAAGCAAACTGAAAATCTGAACTGGAATTCTATATAGTTTGGGTGTGTAGCTTCTAATAATCTTCCTCAAATCAGGTTGGACAGAGAAAAGAGCACAATTCAATGTGTTTTCTTCATACTTGGAAAAGACCTTATTGCTCTCTACAACTACCTGAAAGGAGGATATAATGAGGTTAGGGTTTGTCTCTTCTCCCAAGTAACAAGTGATAGGACAAGAGGAAATGGTCTCAAGTTGTGCCAGGGGAGGTTTAGATTGGATATTGGGAAACATTTCTTCACCAAGAGGGTTGTCAAGCACTGGAACAGGCTGCCCAGGGAAGTGGTTGAGTCACCATCCCTGGAGGTGTTTAAAAGACACGTAGATGTGGCGCTTAGGGACGTGGTTTAGTGGTGGACTTGGCAGTGTATAGGTTAATGGTTGGACTTGATGATCTTAAAGGCCTTTTCCAACCTAAATGATTCTATGATGCTATGACTGAAAGCTTTGACACACATAAAATTCCTTTGATACTAAATGATACTGCCTCATTAGCACAGTCATGGTCATGCAGGTATTCTGATACCAATACTTAGCCCACCTTTCTGAAAGGTAACGTCTGGTTTTCCTGCCAATTTTCATTTTGGAACAATTACCTTTTTTGTATCTCTGACAGAAACTTGATTAGTGGCCTTGAGATGACAAAGCTACACCTATGTTCTGAATCAGAAGAAAAAAGGACTTTTCCTTTTTATCTCTTCAGTGACATTCATTAGTGTATGCAGCTTTTCATGTCCTTTGTAAAAAGTTAATGGATTGCTGCAAAGGAAATCCTTTACTTTGTTAAAATCCACTTCTCAGCACTATTTGTGAGGGAAAGACCTAACACAGTACAGACCTTAAATGAAGGTCAGCATTAGATGACAGGTATAAAGCAGAGAATAAAAAGATGAAGAAGAAAAGATAAACTGTACAAAAGGGTGAGATTTGTTAGGAAGTTAAGCCACTGAACAGCACCAACATATAAGACGGATTTTTAACTTTTAAGAAATGAAAATGAAGAATGTGCTCTCAGTGAATTCTAAGGCAAGTGTTTGTTTCATTAGTGTTTCATTAATAATTATGTGCTCTTCCTCTACTGCTTGTAAATCTAGCTAATATAATGTATATCTGCTGCAATAAGAAAAGTACTGCACAAAAGTAGACAAGGATTTCCACACGCACATGAAAGACATATCAGAGACACAGGGAATTTCTTCCTTCTCATGCCTAAAATCAGTGTAAAAGAATTATCTGAAATAAGATGATACTACAGTTGTAACCAGTGATATTGTAGGCATACAGCCAATTTCCTTCTCACAATTTCACTTACAATGCTTGGCTATATTTATTCATATTTGTTCATATTGCTCATATACATTTGTATATACCAGGCATCGGAGGCTATTCTATCAATAGTCCTTCCTAACTCATGGATGGATGGCTTTACATGGTGTTTCTTCCTGTCAGAAGAATGGATGAAGGTCTTGATTTTCTACCTCGCTGTAGTCAACTTGATGGGTGGGAGGAATATACTTGTTCCAGAGTATCACCAAGTCCTTGTGATAAGTGAGCAGACTTGCAGTAAGGTCCACATTTTAGTTCTTGGCCAGCAAGCGATTGGAGGAGGAGGCTTACCGCAGGCCAGCACTGCCGCCCTCTTCTTACCTCACTGCAGGTGCTCCAAATGTAGATGTCACTCTTGGATTTATAGCCTAGGATCTTCTCTATTCTGATTCAAATTCTGTTTCTTTAGGTGAATGAGTAAAATTTTTCTCTGGCTAGATGTTGTGGCTTTGAGTATAATTCTAATGTGTGTAACAGGAAAATTTCTATTGAGATTATGTTGTCATATATGTGTAGGAGAAAGAGATTGGGAGCTGACACCTTAAATCTGTTAGGACTCCAAGTGGTTGAGTCAAATCTCATCTCAGTCAAGAATTGTAGTAACATGCATACAATTAGAAAGTGTTGTTGTTTGTATTAGTTCTCGCTTTAATATACAGATTAACATAAAATGATCAGCAAAGTCTCTTTTCTGATTAAAACATGCTAAACAGGCACCAAAGAGAGAACAAGAGTTTTAAACATCATTGAAGCAAATAATTGTTTGCTAGCTACTAAAGTGCAGGAGATGACTTCTAATGTAACAAAATTACTTCATGTAGCTATTAAAGGGAAATGACTTCAAACTAGTTAGGTGGGTGATCAGACTGTCCCTTAGGTACAGAAAGAATAAAATAAGTTAGTTTGGAAGAATGAACTAATGATGTGGAGGGATAAATTAACTGTTAAATCTCTCACATTTCATAGACAAGAGAAGACTTTAAATATACGACCCTACTGTAAATACATTAGGTATAGATTTTCAGTCACTTATACCTATGTCTTTCCAAACATTTAGAACTCTATTGCCTAATTTGGATACAATTAATACATTTTTGCATTTATATATTTATCTTAACTTGTGTTGTGTGAAGGGAACTGGAAAACACCAATGTCCTCCTCCTCACTCGCGAGTCCCGACTCTACGCTGGAACATCCCATGAAATGCCCCAAGTGCTTTTCTGCACATTTCTAGACCTCAGGAAGATCTCGGAAGAGCTCTCCATTTTAGCTGCATCGGCTGGGGGCAGAGGCAGCACCAAGAAGATTGGGCAAAGTAGAAATATCTTTCAGTGATGGCTGGTGGCGTGCAACACTCTCTGGTGTACATTGGAGTACATGTTTGAACCACGTGTGTCACTCATTCAATGTCATAAATTGTACAGAAGGAACAAAAGCAACCACAAATGCCCAGTGTCTGTATTTTTAAAAGGCTTTTAAAATTGGATTATATTCCATTTATAATAAAAACATAGGATGATGCAGTGGGTGGTACTGAATAAATGAAAAAGGGGAACAGAAGACAAAGCTACAGAGAGAAACAAAGTTGTAATAAAATAATATACATAGAGATGACTGTATAATTATTAGAATTTTAAAATAAGCAATGCCCAAACCAACTACTCAGCCAAACATACCATCAGAACTGTGGCTGCTACCCTGTTATCTAGTATTTCCACATTTTGAGATGAAATGAGAAAATATATACTCTGTCACTAGCATTAAGTCTGATAGTATGAAATATCAAAACTGGAGACTTGATAGAAAACTTCAAGAGAGAACAATGGGCTGTACAATGTGCTGCTTAGCAATCAGAATGAACCACTTGGCTAAAATGGAAAAAGATTAAACAATCCCTATTTTCTAGCAAAGATAATGGATTTTCTTGTTTCCCTTAGGGATAGGAAGTCAATTTTCCCTATTGGAGATTGAAATGCAAACCTTATGGACCCCTAGAACTTAAAGGGAAAAGTCATTTTCCTTCTTTTTAATACCTTTTTTCCCCCTCCACCTCTTTCATACAGTTCATGTTATTTAAATCTATCACATAGACA
This sequence comes from Grus americana, assembly GCF_028858705.1. Classification (NCBI taxonomy): domain Eukaryota; kingdom Metazoa; phylum Chordata; class Aves; order Gruiformes; family Gruidae; genus Grus; species Grus americana. Next base: position 83,835,256 of record NC_072853.1, on the reverse strand, counting down.
ATATAGAATAGTAGCTATGTTTTATTAAGAAAATAAATCATGGCAGAAAAGTAGTGGTTGCACAGAATAATCAGCTGATTTTATGGAAGTTTTATATAGTTAACATGTACAAGTGAAGGCAGATTGTTGGAGTTTGTCTCCATTTTTACCTCTTGAGCACACAAACCAACAATGAATGCAAATATTTAAGAAACTGTAGGCTAACACTGCAGGGTGAAAAATAAAGATCATTTATCCACTCAGGTTTTCTTCTACCACTTGGACTTTTACATAATTAAGTTTTAGAAAACTGCATGATTTCAGTCTCAAGGTACATTTATCTTGTAATCATACACCTTTGGAAAAATGTTTTCAATTTCTCTATTTTTTGTACTGTTGTATTTTAAATCATAGTTTTTCCTTCTCAATAGTAGTATTGAAACTTGTATACTAATCACAGACTGCAAAGTGCTGAGTCCTAAGTCCTTTGAACTAGAATGCAATAATATTCTGTGATTTTCTAGAGTGCATTTGTAATCAGGTATTGAATCATGAATCAGACCCTGGTGAACTTCTAAGGATTTGGTATTCCACAGATAAGCAGCTAGTGTATTATTCAATTATTCCAATCACAGAGGTCTGCAAAACTAGGCTGACCATTTTACAATGAGTTCGTTGCTAAAGGTGAACATTCAAGAGCAGCGCATGTTTTATCTAACTAGCTTCTGCACACTTAGAATAAATTGCTTTCAGGTTGTAAATTTGTGTATCTGGTAACTGAACCTGCCTGTACTGAAGTGGTGCTGGCCTGAGGAAAATATTTTAAAGGACAAACCTGAACTTGGCCTTCCTACTGAATGCTTCTGAGTCTTTGGCATGCTCCAGAGTCTTCCAGGTTGAGATGCCCTGGAGCATCATGACAGCTTTTCCCAATTAGAGCTTTGCCTTATTTTCCCTCTTTCAGCAATGGTTGCCTGCCCCTCAGCCCAACCCTGTGGAAGTCACGTGCATTACTACATACAGGACACTGTGTGCCTCATGCTGTAATCTCTCAGAGTGCTGCAGCAAAAAGGCTGGGAAAAGGAGACAATTTTGTCTGGGAAGAGACTTCAAAAAGGCTTTCAATAATGAGCTATGAGACCTCTTTTCTCTAGGGCTTATCAGTCTCCATAGGTTGGAGCTGGTATCACTGCGATCCAAAGACTTGACCTGTGTAAATGGAAAGCAGAATGGTCTACCTCTCCTTCACATCGTAAAACTTAAGGTTCAGGTATATGTCATAGGCTCCATCCATCATCTCTTTTGGCATTTGATGCTGTTTGTTTCGATGCTAGTAACAAAAATGAGTTCATGCACCCTGGGGAATGCTTTTTAGGCAGAGAATGCTAGTTCTGTGAGAGTTTTCTGCTTGTTTTTTGTGTATATGCTGATTGTGCTTGTATATTTTCCTGTGCAAAACTAGCATAGTTGGTTGAGATGGCCTCTCTGCTTGGCAGAGAGGAGTGGGGGTGGGGGTGAGGAAGTCATGCAGAGCAAGAGCTGTGAGCAGTGAGCGCTGAAGCATAAAATTACATCAGGCATATGCATATGTGCAAACTGGCCATCTATGTGTAACTGGATGTTGTTGTTCCAGGCTGCAAAGCGGTTGGCTGCTGGGAAGACACTGGTCTACCAACAAATCTGGTACTGGCTGGCAATGTTATTAAAATTTTACAAGCCACATTGGAAATGGAAAATGTAAATTATGTCTGCCAGCTCATTCATGCCTTTATGGTGGCAAGGCAGTAGATGGTTCATGTTGAAGGTTTCCCTAATATTAGAAGCTGAAGACAGGATTCCCACTAACAAGAAAAGAGCTCTGTGCTGGCAAGTATCAGCTGACAGCAGGAGATGCAGAGTCTTGCCTATGCACTCACTCCACGGCCAAAATATGATTCTGCCATCCTGTGGGCTTAAGAGCAGAATAACACAAAGACTGTGGCATAAACAGATACTGTGAAGATGATAAACTGGAGAGTATCTCAAAAGATGGGTACCCACAAGATTTTTTCTGTATCTTTCAACTACAGAGTTCTTGGATGCCTTCTCTTTGCTGCTCAGGGGCTTGAAAATAAAGAGATTGTACCTGTGCAGAAGACTTGGCAAATGCACCCCAGAGGAGGCTGTCAAAAGGTAATATAGATGCAGACCCAAGATTCATTCTTTTGTTTCATTTCCCCTGGAATCTTCTATTTTCAGCTGAGAGTTGTGATCCTGACATTCAGAACAGGCAAAGACAGAGCTGCAGCAGTAATGCTTCACCACTGCCCATGTGAAAAGTTGTGCTCCTCTCAATCTGCACATCCTGACCCTGACCTGCTGACTCAGATTCTTGGCTTGACCTCGAAGCCGCCTCATTGTGATGGACGTGCCTGGTGATCTAGAGTCTTGGATGAACCTGACTACTATGAGCAGACTAGTTCTGTTCTCCCTGCTCAGGTACCATGAGACCATGAGACTGCCCCTGTCTCACCAGCCTTCTGCTAAAGCTACAGGGAAAAATAAAGCCTCTAAGAAGAGAGGACTCCAGAGCTATTGGACAGAAGCAGGAGTTAAAAACGCCACCCTTTTTCTTCATCAGTTGATTCCTGTGAAACACTTGGTCACATGGTCACATTCATCTAAAAAAAAAAAAACCCAACAAAAACTTGAAAAGAACTGTCATGTTAATTTATTATTATCTTTATTATTATCTTAAGAAAGAGGTGATTTGGGGTAGAGTCAAACTGTTTAGCAAATATGGTCAAGTTTATCTCTGTCCCAAATCACCTTTTTCTCAAGATAATATACATGATGTATACATATGTATGCACACACACAAACACACAAACACATCTATTCTTCATTTGGAATGATTAGGTTGATATAATACCTCATGAAAAGCCTTTAGCATTATTTTTATGACTGCTTTTTTCCTCTCTGTATGTGTTCTACTGGCTGAAATATTAGATTAGTCTGAATCTGTGCAACCATCATTCGACTGCAGATCACTCTGTCAGGAATCTGCCCTATGCCAACCATATTCCTATTTAAATTGTGCCTACGTTCCCTACAATAATAGGTCTACAGCGGACAGTCTTTGTGTGAAATGTGAGCAGAAATGTGGACCTTTATGGCAGGCAAACATTACTGCAAAACCATTTATTTGGTCTTGAGACCTCAGAAGGTCTCTGCTTACTGCTGTTAACTAGTTTCTTTCACAATCCACTTGCCTATGCTTGGATCAATACTACTCCCTGAGGACAATGTAGTGAATTGTCTAACTCAGTTAATGCCAGTCTTACTTTGTCAGCAGATTTCTCATTGGCTTGAGGAATGCATGTAGCTATAGTCGATGTTTGTGCTATTTCAATTATATTGCATACACTCCAGTGATATTTCCAGAATAAAAGGCTTAAGAAAGGTTATTTTGTCAGAAGTGTCACTGAAGGTAGGCATGTGCTGTCAGACAAATATCACGCAGCTTTTTTTCACAATCATCAATGTAGCGTTCACACATTGGAAACATCATCAATGCTGTAATGCCATATGTCTCTAAAAGAGTCACAAATAATCTTCTATTGATGCTAAAAATGGGGAAAACATAGAAACTATTCCAGGTACTCTCAAAAAATAAATTCATTTTTAACATAAATAAAAGAGAACTTCAATCAACATCAAAGTCACATCCCCTTTATGTGAATAAGAGCCATTAAAATTATTATTTTAATCAGTGAAATCTGAACTATCTGTGTAAATGAATAATTAATAACTAGGCATATTTGCATATGTGTTGGGTTTGCATGGCAAGGTTTTGGTAGAGGGGGGGCTACAGGGGTGGCTTCTGTGAGAAGCTGCTAGAAGCTTCCCCCGTGTCTGATAGAGCCAATGCCAGCCGGCTCCAAGACAGACCCGCCCCTGGCCAAGGCCAAGCCCATCAGCGCCTCTGTGATGACATATTTAAGAAGGGAAAAAAAACCAGTTAGAGGGAGCTTTTGCAGCCGGAGAGAGGAGTGAGAAGATGTAAGAAACTCTGCAGACACCAAGGTCAGTGCAGAAGGAGGGGCAGGAGGTGCTCCAGGCGCCGGAGCAGAGATCCCCCTGCAGCCCGTGGTGAAGGCCATGGTGAAGCAGGCTGTCCCCCTGCAGCCCATGGAGGAAGGATGAGGGGGTCTAGAGATTCCACCTGCAGCCTGTGGAGGACCCCACGCCGGAGCAGGTGGAGGCACCTGAAGGAGGCTGTGGCCCTGTGGGAAGCCCACGCTGGAGCAAGCTCCTGGCAGGACCTGTGGCCCCATGGAGAGAGGAGCCCACGCCAGGGAAGGTTTGCTGGCAGGACTTGTGACCTTGTGGGGGACCCCACGCTGGAGCAGTTTGCTCCTGAAGGTCTGCATCCTATGGAAGAGACCACGCTGGAGCAGTTCGTGAAGGACTGTAGCCCATGGGAGAGACTCACGTTGGAGAAATTCATAAAGGACTGTCTCCTGTGAGAGGGACTCCATGCTGGAGCAGGGGAACGATGAGAGGAGTCCTCCCCCTGAGGATGAAGGAGCGGCAGAAACAACGTGAGATGAACTGACCGTAACCCCCATTCCCCATCCCCCTGTGCTGCTGAGGGGGAGGAAGGTTGAAGCCGGGAGTGAAGTTGAGCCCGGGAAGATGGGAGGGGTGGGGGGAGGTGTTTTAAGAGTTGATTTTATTTTCTCATTCCTCTACTCTGTTTTGCCTAGTAATAAATTAGATGAATTCCCTCTCTAAGTTCAGTCTGTTTTGCTCGTGACAACAATTAGTGAGTGATCTCTCCCTGTCCTTATCTCGACCCACAAGCTTTTCGTTACACTTTTTCTCCCCTGTCTAGTGAATGAGGGCAGTGATAGAGCAGCTGTGGTGGGCACCTGGTCCCCAGCCATGGTCAACCCACCACAGCATATTTGCTCAAAAGTTAAGCACTTTGAGTCCATTTAAACAGAATACAAACTTAGCTTCTTCACCAGCAATGTCATGGTCTGAATAGAAAACAAAACAATAAACAGAAACTTAATTTTATGTCTAGTAGCAGATTTAGCATTCTTCATTTTCTTTAATTTAGAAGTTTATTGAGAAAATAGACTGAGAAGGAACATCTTTTTGGACTAAAATGGCATATCCTAAATTTCATTGATTCAGCAGTAAGAATTTCTGCTACTAAACAGCTGTTGTCTGTAGACCAATCTTCTGACCTTTTGGAGATGTCATAATCTCTGTAAGTTTACAGCATTTTTTTTTTTTTACAGATAGGCCAGATGAGTTGTTCAGTGCAACCAAGGAAGTGTGCAGAAAAGTTTGTTATAGGTATTCATTATATTAGTTTAATCATCACTGGTCACAATGTTGTTTTATTTGTTCTCAGATTTGTTCTAATAGTTGTGTTACGTAACACCTTACTGGTTATCAGTGTTTATGTGTGGTTTGTCACCTCTGGGCGTTGGATTAAGGTTCTCACTCTGCTGCTCAGTGTACTACTGACTTACGGTATGACAAAATCATTGCTAGTCAGACCAGTTTGGTATCTGAATTCAGCGGCGGCAGGCAGCACGCAGAGCAACAGTGACAGTGGCAGTTTCATCTCCATACTTTGGGAGACATCTTGCAGAACTATTGATAATTACACTTTTTACTTTTTCTCCTCAGAGAGCCAATATGTGGGGGAGACACCTTCCTTCACCTTCCTTCACCTTCCCCTTCTCCTCCAGGCTGATTAAAATAGCTCTGGAGAATATTGAGTATCGTTGGGATGTTCAGACCAGCATGCTTCTATTGCCAGGTCTCCTGAATGTGGTTCAGGTCTTGTTTAGGGTTAAACTACTATTTAAGAATACTGCCTGAAGATCAAGCCCCACAACAGACACTGTGGCTACTCCAACCCCTGCAACAGGTACTGTGTCTACTTAGACTCCAGTGACAGGCACTGTGGTTACTCCAGCCCTATGACAAGCACTGCAGCAACTCAAACCCTGGCGACATGCACTGTGGCTACTCAAACCCTGGCGATAAGCACTGCAGCCAAACCAGAGAACCAGCCCATACCGGTATCAGTCACCCCTATACACAAAAAGAAATGGATATGAAAGTCAAGTCTTTTAGTAAAGGATGATGAAACAGGGCCATCACAAGAACAGGCGGAAGAGACAGAAGCAGAGAAACCACCCAGTCCCTATCCCTGAGTGAGCTGTGAGATATGTGAAAAGATTTCAGTCGTCGATTAGGTGAGCAACTTGTCACCTGGCTGCTCCGATGCTGGGATAACGGGGCCAGTAGCCTGGAATTAGAGGGTAGGGAAGCCAAGCAGCTGGGATCCCTGTCCAGGGAAGGGGGCATTGACAACGCTGTTGGAAAAGGGATACGAGCCCTGATCTTCTAGAGGCAGCTCTTGTCAGGCATGAGGGAAAGGTATCCCTTCAAAGAAGATGTTATATGTCACCCAGGCAGGTGGACCACCATGGAGAGAGGTATCCAGTACCTGAGGGAATGAGCTGTGCAGGAGATGGTTTATTATGACCCAGAAAACGTGCAGTTACCAACAGATCCAGATGAAGTTTGATGTACTGAACCCATGTGGCAGAGCTACATCCTGTGGTTTTACCTGCTTGACCATGGAGAGCACATGAGGAAGTGGGATGGAAAGCCTCGACCCTAGAGGCACAGGTAAGTGAATTGCAAGGAAAAACAATTTCAAATGAGGGTTCTTCTAGGAAAATTGCTGCTCCAGTCTCCAGCGAGCAGTTCCCCAGACACAGTAGGAGGACTGATTTTACTTCTGATCTTATGGAAGGAGCTTCTGATTCATAGTTACAAGTGAGTAACAAGGATGGGATTCGAACCCACGTGTGCCACATGAATTCATTCATCGGTAACAAATACAATGACCCAGGACTAGAGGACCCCTGCCTCCATCCAGGTGGAGGAAAGGGACAACCAGGTTTATCGGACTGTGTAGATCCAATTGCCTGGCACGTCAGATTCACAAGAGTATAAGGCTCTAGCGAACACCAGTGCACAGTGTACCCTAATGGCATCAAGCCAGGGCAGAAGGGGCAGAACCCATCTGTATTTCTGGAGTGACAGGGGGATCCCAACAGTTAACTGTACTGGAAGCTGAAGCGAGTCTAACTGGGAATGAGTGGCAAAAGTACCCCATTGTGACTGGCCCAGAGGCTCCATGCATCCTTGGCATAGACTGCCTCTGGAGAGGGTATTTTCAAGGACCCAAAAGGATACCGATGGGCTTTTGGCATAGCTGCCTTTGAGACAGAGGAAATTAAACAGCTGTCTACCTTGCCTGGTCTCTTAGAGGACCCTTCTGTTGTGGGGTGGCTGAGGGTCAAAGAACAACAGGTGCCAATTGCTGCCACAACAGTGTACTGGTGGCAATACTGCACCAACAGAGACTCCCTGGTTCCCATCCATAAGCTAATTCATCAACTGGAGACCCAAGGAGTGATCAGCAGAACTTGCTCACCGTTTCACAGTCCCATATGCCCAGTGTGAAAGTCTAATGGAGAGTGGAGCCTGAGAGTAGACTATCGTGGCCTCAATGAAGTCACGCCGCCAATGAGTGCTGCTGTGCTGGGCGTGCTAGAACTTCAGTATGAACTGGAGCCAAAGGCAGCCAAATGGTACGCCACAACTGATATGGCGCATGCATTTTTCTCAATCCCTTTGGTAGCGGAGTGCAGGCCACAGTTTGCCTTCACTTGGACGGTCGTCCAGTACACCTGGAACCGACTGCCCCAGGGGTGGAAACACAGCCCCACCATTTGCCATGGACTGACCAGAGTGCACTGGAACAGGGTGAAGCTCCAGAACACCTGCAATATATTGATGACATCATTGTATGGGGCAACTCAGCCGAAGAAGGTTTGAGAAAGGGAAGAAAATAATCCAAATCCTTCTGAAAGCCAGTTTTGCCATAAACCAAAGTAAGGGCAAGGCACCTGCACAGGAGATCCAGTTTTTATGAATAAAATGGCAGAATGGATGCTGTGAGATCCCAATGGATGTGATCAACGAAGTAGCAGCGATGTCTCCACCAACTAACAAAAAAGAAACACAAGCATTCTTAGGCATTGTGGGTTTCTGGAAAATGCATAATCCGAGTGTGATTGTAAACTCTCTCTATCAGGTTACCCAGAAGAAGAGTGATTTCATATGGGGCCTTGAACAACAAAAAGCCTTTGAACAAATCAAGCAAGAAATTGTTCATGCAGTATTGGGCCAGTCTGGGCACGACCAGATGTAAAAAGTGTGCTCTATATCACAGCTGGGGAGAATGGCCCTACCTGGAGTCTCTGGCAGAAAGCACTAGTGGAAGGATGCAGCAGTCCAATGTGACATCACTATATAATTGTGTTTTGACAGTGTTAGGGCATTTTTTTTTAAAAATTTAATTTATCAATTGAAGCACACTTGAATCAGTAAAACCTTATGTTGCATCTGGGGTTCCTAATCTTTCCAGCCCTTGTGAAATCTAACCAATGAATAGTCCTTCTAATTAATGTATGATGAAAACACAACTTGTAAGGATTCTTCCTCCCAGTGTTGCATGTGCTCAGCTTCAGATACTATTTGATCTCATCTATTTTAAATCTTACGGTAGCCACAAAAGGCATGATAACATTATGGAATGTTAAAGCAGGTTCTTTTCTTCTCTCTGCCTCTGTGGTACAGTTACTGTTACTTTTTGAAAATGGTTAAAGTTATATCAAACATTTTAATGTAAATATTTGAGTACAGGATACAGAATAGCTATAAAATGGACAGTGTTTTCCTGTGATCTGTCTACTACTGCTTTAAATTTTATAGCAAGTTGTCTGTGCAGCACACAAATAAACATATAAAAATAATTAAACCATCGAGTGAAATAAGTCAGTTCTATCATCAACGGAGAGAGAAATAAGAGAGTGTCAGGTGTGATGCCCTATTGTAATCCTGAGCTACAGCTAAACTGTTACAATGATATGATCATAAAAGAGACAGAAATTCAGATACAGACTCCACTTAATCAAGATGCATATAAATATGAAAGCCATTTAACTGAGAGATCTTTCAGGGAACAGCTTTAAACCTAATAATACTGAAAATCAATAATGGCGGTTTAATGTGGGACATGTTACTGCTTGGTAGGCTGTCTAGGGACATAATAGTGAATGTTACGTCTTTTGTGTCATGTTTGTTCTCACCTGCTTGCTAATTTATTGACTCTGAAACCTTCCTTTGGAAGCACATGCTATGTTTATATTCCAGCACATGCTAGGGTTTATATTCCAGCTGCTGAGTCTACAACTGGAAAACCATCTGTTATCAATATGTGTGGCCAGACCTAAACTCAACTGTATCAAAGTATTAAAAAAGGTGAACCAAATCATAGGTTAAAGCAGCACTTGCTTGGCGTTTCCTACATATGATTAATATGCAAACTTTAAAATGGCTTAAAATATTGTTTCTGAAAGTGCTGACTACTTTTTCCATTTGTCAACACTGGTAGTAGAATTTTCCAGGGCATTGGTAAGTGCACACATTGCTGACATGCATTATTAATAACCGAAGTACCTTTGGCACCAAGCAGGCTTTAGTTTCATGCCAGCTGCTGAGCATGTTTCATCACACTTTCATCTCACAGTTGCCTTTCTTGCTGTCAAGAGGCAAAGAACAGGCTCTGTCTCTGTTCAAGTGCATACCCTTGCCTAGTATGTTTATGTCCTGAGGCTGTCCAGGTGATCAGACTTGTGGCTATCCAAGCTTTAAGACTGCGAGCACAGCCCTGGTACAGCCTATACGTACCTTCCAGGTCATGCAGAACTTTATATGCAGAAACACTTCTAACGGGCTCACTTACTCTAAAAATGCCCTCCTATATTGCGACCAGCAATACACGTATTGTTCGTATGCAGCTCTGCAGATGAATCACAGATACCAGATAGGAGGCTACAGACACCGTTTTATCAGTGCATAAACTCCTCACTGCTGAAGTCTCCACAGCTTCCCAGCATGCCACATTTCCTCTGAAGTATTTTCTTACTACTAGTAAAAGAGAATTTGAGTTGAAGAGTGTGGAAGGGAGTTACACAGCTCTCTAATTCAGACTTTCTAGCAAATGGAAATATTTCAGAGTGGATGCTCTTTTGTGCTATGCTTTATGCAATAGCTAACATAACTGTGGAATGTTTGTAAGGTGCTCATTAAAACCGGTTAGTTCTGATTCACTCTCAACTTGCTCAGCAGCACAGGCTATTAAAAAAGGCAAAGCGGTAGTGAGTAAGTCTCTTTGTGGTATAGTTTTGCTGGTGACTGAATCCTTGGAGGTCAGATTATTTAAATCTGATACTGTCACATTTCAAAGTATGATTGTTTTTCTTTAATGAATATTAAATGTGTATTTAATAATTTATTGTTATAATCCTTACCTTTTATCAGTTGAAAAGTATCAAGTCACAGTAGTGCCTGTCATTCTCAAACTGGCTATAGGTAGCTGCAAAAAAGGAAAAGAAAATAATTGAATGGCTAAACAATGAATATATGTATGCAATATAAAATGCTCTATCTCATTTCAGTAAATGCTTCTCCTTATTCACCTCTTTGTTGGGTTGAGTTTTTACGATCCTACTGTATTTAGAGTTTCTCAGTAAAAAGAAGACATAAGAGAAAGACAAGGTAAGAAAATTAATGAACTTAAAAAATGCCAGAGGCTGGAAGATAACTCAGTTTTCCTATAGCTAGGTAATTAACATGTCAGCTATAGTCTTTGTGATGTGGAATTTGAAGTATTCTTAAAAGGTTAGAAGTATATATTTGCCTTCAGTACTTACTATAATGATCTAACACTGCCATTAATATAGATGCTCTTAAAGAAAAATACACTGGAAACAGATATTTTTGGAAGTCAGGTATCTACTTTTGTTCAATTTGCATAGTGAAGATGTTTTTATAAATAATTTGCAAGTTTAACAATTTATCTCACACATATTTAAAGGCTGGGACATGGGTCTTAGCAGAGAAGGCAGGTCACTTTATCCAACTGTAAATTATGGATAAAGATGTTTATCTCTTTAGTAAAATACTTACAGATCTAATAAAGAAAAGGTCCATATATATATAAGTATATGCATATATGTATTTTTTATAAAGGGGCACAAAAGAGTTATTTGCTGAGATGTCATAAAACTACTTGTTCTCACAGTGAAACATATTTCAAGACTATTCAATAAAGATGACCACTTTTGAATTTGTTATTTTTATTTCCATTTTAAACTAGATTATTTCTAGCTGACAGCTCTTTTTTATGTTCTCTCAGTTACAGATAGTACAGTGGTTTCTGAAATTCTGAACTTCTTTAATGTGACTTCATTCAAAGTGATCAATTTTATGGTAATTAAGCTTAGTAAAATATTCAGAAAATATTAAGTAATTTTTGAAAGTTAATGTATTTTCCAAAAATGTGATGACGACAGTTCTCTGAAAATGCAGTGCCTGCCATGCATCAAGAAACGTTAGGCTTCTTCGTCTTCCCAGTGTCAGGAGTGCGCCGAGATTCAGATGTTGCAACATGTGCTTAATATTTGGTATGCATACACTTCCACTGAAGTAAGTGTCTTCTCTTGACATGTGAAAAACACAGAGCTGTGTGACTACGGGGTATATGTAGATAAAGGATATGGGACCATAGTGTCACATCAAATACACTAGGACTGTTTCATCATGGAACACGCTTTGTCTAGTCATATACACTTGTGAAAAGGGAGAATAAAACACCATCATTTTCTCTTGGCAGGCTTTTGTGACTAGTACAAGTGTAAGTGACACAGACACAAGTAAACCTATGGAGATTAGAACATCTGAATTTAAAACTTTTTCTCGTATGTAAAGAACTACCAGGAAAAAAATACCCAGAGTGCAACAGAACCAGCTTTATATATCCTATAAAACCCATGAACAGCACTGCATTATTTCTGAATGTACTGACATCTTATCCTTTATCTAGCTAGAACAATTTCATCTCTGCAAACTTGCACAATATTTATGATAAAATTTTTTTGATTTTGTCTTGAGATAGGATGGTTATTTATGGCACTGATCCTTCACGGAATGGAGTAGATCTGAACACTTAATCACATGCTAAACTTGAATTACCAGCAATATTCTACTAATGTCATGATTACATTACAATGTTTTTCTAACACTCAGCCACTTTAAGGGCTAAACTCAGGTGCTGACCATATTGTCAGCATTTAACAACAGTAAATATCTAACTAGGAATGTTTATCTGTCTGAAGTTTGCTAATGTTATGTAAAATGCATATTCTTAAATACTTTATATATCCTCAAAACTCTGTTCCTTTTGTTATTTTCTCTCATGCAAGTGACAAATGTATATCCAACTTCGTGACTTCTTTTAGGGCTGGTTGCCTTACTTGATCAATTTAATATTTTTACATTTTCAGAGACTAATGTGAGCTAACAAAGATATTGAGCATGCAACACAAAACGATAGACACCATTCAATTTGCATTGTACTTTGGTGGGGATGGAAATATATGGCATAAATAGAAATTGAATAGAAGTGGTCTAGAAAGTATGAGAAGGAAAATCTGAGGTAACAAAAGATAGCGGGCCAAATATACATTTACTCAGTTGATGTGTTATTCAAACAAGCCCATTTACCTCTATATATCTAATGAAAGGTTTGAATGCATGAAATGAATTGCACTTTCTCAGAAGTGTAAGCATGAGTAATATCAGATGATTTTAGAGACTCAAGAATGCTAACACAGAAATGAACGAGAATGGTAACAACAATTACATAAAGGTGGGAGGGTAAGATGTATGACTAAATGAGATCTGCATATATTAACAAAACAAAACAAAAACCTAAACAAAACAAAACAGAACAAAACAAAACAAATAAAATCAAGAAGACTTTGATATATATCCGGAATGTGAAGACAGGATTACAGCTTGATGAGGTGAAAGAAACAATGCTATCAATCCTTGCAGGGACTGCAGACCTGGTGTTTCTTCAAGCTGTAGTATGTGAAAGCTACTGCCACCTAATTTGCTGGGTAACGCAAGGGCTGTGATAGGAGCAAGGCTGATAGCTCCATTTATTCTCCAATACTTTTCTTCCTGTGGATAAACTCAGCCCTCAGTGCAGTTTTCTGCTTGAAACTGCAGGAGTAAATCTATGTTAACTTTATTTTTCATTAAATGAACTGCATAATTCTACAAAGTACGCAACTATCACTCAGATTATATTCTGAGGTTAGGCATTATCCATATATATGTGTGTGTGTGTGCGCGAGCGCATGTGTGTGTGTATTAGATATGAACCCCCAGTAAAGTGATTCTGATAGATTAACACAATTGTATAGTCATCTGCTGCCACACATGTGTAGTAGCTAACTATCTATATATTAGACTGAGAAGGAATAAAACACAGTACTGAGTTTTTATTACATTTTGATCATTATGTCCTCATTTAATCTTTGCTACAATTTGCTGCTGGTTACACCTGTAAACCTGTTTTTCTATTGGGTAATCCCATTTAACCGTCTTTACTTGAGGAACTTTTGGCTGTACACTTTTTTTTTTTTCTTTTCCGTTGAACTACCAATTATCAGTTTGTTTTCTTTTCTAAATGTAAGCCTTCCTCCTGATTTCTTATCAGGTATTTTTTAAATTAGCTGGCATTTTGTGTTCCCTGATATTTCTTTTGTTTGCTCGGTTATCCTTTAAGTCTCAACTGGATGAAATCAAGGGGCAAGACACTTTCCTTGAAAGGTCTGTAAACATAATCCTCTCTGTCTTGACTAACTAAATGAGGAGAAAATCTGGAACAGAATTGAAAGACTTTCAAGGTTTTGCTTCGTATGTAGTACCTAGCTTTAGATGTAAGGAGATGAAAACCTTCATGCTGTGTAGACTGGTTATACCAAGTAGTTTAATCAGCCATTGTATCAGGCAGCAAATGCTATGCTTTTGTGATTTTTAATAATCATCAGTGGAGAAAATGAAGCATCCTTTTTAAACTTCCAACAAGATCATGTACGGTGTTAATCATACTTTACCACAAATTACTAAGAATTTATTGAAAGCACCAAGAATTTTTATTGTCATGAAGAGTGGCAGGCACTTAGGGGAAATATGCTCAAATAGACATGAATGGCAACTTCACCATTCTGATCTACTGAAACATCTTCCATATTTTAGCATGATGATTCATTCAGTGGCATGCTTAAATGTAATTCTTATAAGTTGTCTCTTTTCCTGCCTCCTAGTGGAGCAAGGAAACAAAACATGAACTTCCAAGCTGTCACCAACAAAATAAAGACAGTTTTCATTGAGATGTGTGAATGACCTCTTTCTTTATGTCTCTGTTCCTGGAGAAGAGCATTCATTCCTGACAACAACTGGAGACACAAAGTGCTTACTTTATCAGCATATGGATAGAACTGCAAAAGCAGCAGCAGGAAATTTCTACATAAGCTGCATAAATTTGACCTGGATAAGAACTTGAAATCCTCATACTACTGCTTTTCTGTTCTCTGTTTCTCTTCTCTATGTTCTTAAATCACCTTACAAAGCTATTAAATACAGTTAAAGTACTTTTAAAGAGCTGACAAAGATTCTCTCTTTGCTGGTTTTTGGTTTACTCACTGACATCTTTGTCTCCACCCTCCAAAGCTTGTGTCTGTTTTTTCTTTTATTATCCCTTTGCACCTTTGTGACTTGGGCTGTCCTCCTTTCCTCTCCCAGGTTAACTCAGTGGAGAGTAAGTTTTGTCCCAAGCAAGAAGAATGTATTTACATTTACAATAATGTTGCTTGAATAACTTTTCCCAAGATATTCCTTCCTGTCATCACACTAGAGCAAGACAGGAGATGGCAGGGAGAATACTGTGGATGGATTCCTCATCTGAAGGGTCTGGGAGCTAGGGATAGCAAGTAATTTGGGGTATAGATCCTGTAGGAGTTATTCTACTGATGGGATCAGCAGGGTGTTGGACGGGTGGACAAATCTGGGAGATCTGCTCCAAATACAAGAGAGCCAGAGTGCCTCTACAAGGTTGTCCTTCATCAATAGAGTCTTCCTGAGCATTTGGAAGCAGTGATGGTCCCCTTGTTTCTTTCACAGGTGATGGCAACCTTGTCTCCAATCTTCCATCTCCATGCAGGCAGGTGCACTCACTGGAAAAATACATAATTTGAAATTCATCTAGTAAATTCATGTAACAATATCCCCTGTGAGCCATTCTAAGGAGTGGAATTTGCCTTTTAACCTTCAAATGTTTCATAGCTTGGATGATATGAACTCATCCATAATAAAGCAAGTCAGTTTCTCCAGTTTGAAACCAGTCCTTTTTGTTTCTACTTAAAATATCTATCTGCACCTTTCTAGATACAGAGGTATAAAAATATGAGTAGATAGCACATATACAAACTAAACTAAAATATTAAAAAGGCAAGATTTTAAGCACCTGAATGAGCACCCAAATCCTGAAATTGAGGAATTAGAATTGTTCCTACAGCTACAATTTAACCTCATCCACCCCCACCCAGTGAGATGATGGGGGAAAGTGTTTTACTCACTGTACAGAATCAAATTCTTTGGAGACAAATGTGGATCTGTGTAATGAAAGTAGATTCTCAGAAGATGAGCTCCTGTAATAAGTGAGAAGCAGCTTATCGCAAGATAAATTTTTTAAGGTATCTTGCCCTAAGAAACTAGATGGTTTTCCTAACACCATCATAGAATTCCTTTGCATTGCTGAACAATCTACTTAGAATAGGTTTTTATGAAAGGAAAAAATTCCTCATTTCCAAATGGCTGACTTGAATTTAATAAAAATGCCTAGAACTCCCAACTGAAGTCAGTGGGGGTATGCTTTGAATGTGTAAAGAGCTATAAAAAGGAAGAGTTCTTTGGGAGATCATGTGCAAAGTGTCTCAAACAGGTCTCCAGGAGCAAGTCCTTGTTTTTATCTTAAATTATCTGTCCCCATCTGTAACAATGAGATAATAAATACTATCCCTTCCTCTCACAGCGATGTTGTGAAAATTCTTAATAAAAGTGCAGCACTTAAATGCCATGCAATGATGACTGCTGCACAAAACCCCGGAAGTAAATAAATAACTCTGAGTTCATAGAGGGATTGAAGAGTGTGCACTAAATACAGTAAAGAACAACACAATGCACAAGGCCAAAACAAAATATTGAACAGCTGTTCGCTAACTAAACATCATCCTGGCAGTGCACAGAATTAAACACAGGGGAACAGACTATTGCAATAATATAATTAAGACTGAATCAAGATGCATATGTACTAAGCATCTGAATTAGGATTACATAGGAGTTGACTAAATATTGCATTTCTTAACTTCTGAGTGCTTAATGTTACAATATTATCAATTTGTGGGCGATTTCCTAGGCTTTTTCTAAAAACTCATGCTGTGAAAATAATGTTCATTTTGTAATATTGCATTCATACTTAACAGGTTATTAGCAATGCTATAACCTTTTGCTCGATGCAGAATGTTGGTACATGGCCTAGTAAGGTACCTGATAACAGAAGTAAGTGGTTAGCTTTTATGGACACCAGAACAAGAGCAGAACCAAAAGGAATGCTTTGCCTGTAGGTTTCACAGAATTTGATCAGAAGAAGAGCAGGATTTGAAGCAGGACATTTTCTGGCCAAAATTATGGTCAGCTGGACACAAATGCTTCTTCACCATCTCTTCAAGTACAATCCCATTTTGTCCTAAGTGCTAGGCAAGGGCGGCAGGTGGCCACAGGTGGTGGGAACATGCCCTTCCCTTCCCTGGTGGGGTGCAGTCTCACCGTGGTCCAACCAGCCAAGTAGAGCTGGGGCAGAAGCCAGGTCCCAGGGTCTGAGTGCCAGGGACAGCCATGGGCCACATCAGGAAAACCCTAACAAAGCCCTACCCAACCAACCCTTATCTCACTCCTGTAGTTGTTGAAGAATAGTCAGTACTGGACATTTAGAAAGAGTACAACAAAGGTGTTTATTAAAGTGATCCTTCTTATTTTCTGTATTTCTGGCAGTCAGCTCTTCAGGGATTTCATGAGCTGGAGAAAGCATGTTTTACAGATATTGCTAGATAAAGTTCCCATGAAACACTCCTACCTTTCCTTGCCCTTCAAACCCATATCCATATCCAAACTTACTCTTTATTGCTCTGCTTCTTTCCTCTCTAATACTGTGCTTATTCTGCTTTAGCCCACAAAGTTTTCCTTAGCAATACAGGGAAGAGAGCAGCCTACTCTCCGATCAGCATCCTGGAACCACTGTAAACTACAGCACCAGCACACAATGACATTAAAAAAAAAAAATCCAAAGAAATTCCAAGGCTCTGAGTTGATGTAGGCCCAAGACTGAGAGGAAGATTTAAGTTTGTAGCTTCAAGAGTCCTTTTTTATGTTTAGTGAGGTTATGATTTTTAACTTGAACAGGTATCAACAGATTTTTCCCAAAAATGTTTTTAAAAAAATTACTAAGGCAAAATAATGTCATTTCTTCTGATTTCCCTTAGTATTGTTCTCTGAAAAGACTGAACCATTTTCACTGAAATTTTGAAAAAAATATCCACCTCTTAGACACGTAGCCCCTAACAATTAAAATTTGCTAGGCTTTTTACTTGCTGTTTTTCAGCCTTTCTGACATGGTCACAAGGACCAACAAATCTGCAGGTGAAAGATCCACACCAATGAAGCAGAGTCCTTAGGAGAAGTCCCTGCTGACTATTGCAGCATGCTTTGGATATTTACATCACATGAACCCTAATGCATATGCTTGTCTTCTGTATGGTAAGATGTCTTTTACCTGGCCCAAAATGCAAGTCAAATGCATGAAGTCCTTATAAATTTCTAGGTCCACTTACAATACAAGATAAATTAAATGTAATAGGGGATGTTCTGGGATGTTCAGCAAAACTTAAAAAAATACATGTCACTCAGGCATAATTAAAAATATAAAAGTTTAATTAATAACAAGCAACTGATGAGGATTTATCCAGTATTATAGTGAAGGCAAATTCTTGTACAGAAGGCACTTGGATTGCTAAGAAAGCAATGAGAAGAAGACAGAATGATCCTGCAAGATTTACTTCTGTTCAGCTGAAACGCTATCTGACATAAATCAGATGTCACCCATTTGCCTCTTAGGAATGCCACAGTTAACAGATGGATGAACATTCAGAGAAAGGCCATCTTACAAAGGTGAAGGGAAAAGCTACAACCTGCATAATGTCCTCTCTGGAGATTTCTGTAGTAATTTAGTAGCCTAAATAATCAAGGGTGATATAAAGCAGGAATGACTAAATCAGAGTTCTCCTGACTTTGAGAAGAAATTACAGTTTAAAGTTTGAGTTGTATAGTTGAGTATGTCTGACCCTTACAAGTGAAATTATTATCGTCTTACTGAAGACTCTAAGGAAAATGCATTATTGAAATAAACCAATGATTTAAATGACCTAATTAAAAACAATAAATATTAAATAAATGGAACTGACAGGCATTTTACCTCCAAGTTTATAAAAAGAACTGAACAAATAGCAAAAATAATGTAACAATAGAAAGCACTGCTGTTGAACTAATCTCACATTAAAAACCTGTCAGAAACATGATAACTGGCCCAGATTTGCATAAACTATTTTAACACACAGATACATTTTGCACATATTGTTTTAACTAGGAGTCTCAACATTTTATTGTTTTTTAAAAATTTCTGTATTTTTAACAGCAATTTATTTTTTTTTCCTTCACTTCTTTAACATTATACTTTCTTTGTTTCCCCAGGAGTCTTCTTCGGTGCTTCCTTCCAAAAGAAAAGAAACCAAAAACTTTCGTGTGCCCAGCTGCTTGAAGGAATATTTGCATGATCCAATGTTTTAGGTAATATGATAAAGCTCATCTCTCTGGGTGTGAGAACACGTGTGTCTCTAAGGCTGAGAGTAGAGGGGAGTTGGCTGTGGGACCAGGGGAGTCCCCACCAGGATTAAGGGGGTGCGTGTGTGTGTGTGTGCGCGCACACAACAATCTGAACCAGCAAGTGGAGTGGGGCTTTGTATGCCCAGGTGCCAGCACAGCTGGGGAGACTGGGGTCCAGGAGCCACTAACTGGACAGAGTGAGCCCAGCTGCTGGAGGGATCCACCTTGTACATATGCATATATATGTTTTTCCATCCTGTCCAGCCAGAGACGGCAGCAGGATAAGACCGTTGGTGCTGTCCATGTTTTGTGAGTGCTCAGAGTGTCTTTCTGTGATCTATCCATCTAGCCATGGATATGCGTATATGCGTGGTGCAATATGTATACTGTATGTGTGCATGCTGGGAACACATCTTCAGCCTCGCCACTAGTTGGACCTGGGTACGTGGAGCTGCAGTAGCCTCACCTCTCTCAGGCTGTTGGATCTGGCATGATAAATTTTCCTCTAAGAATATGGGCTACGTACATGTTTTACCTTTGTCATAAACAAGATATATCATATGTGTAGTATATACATGAGCCTTGTGTGTGCATGCCTGCTGGGAATACATCTTCAGCATCACTGCTGGTTCGATCTGGGGACATGGAGTGGCAGCAGCCTCACCTCCTTCATGCTGTTGGATGAGGTGTGATATATCTTTCTTTAACAGAATGATTTTTCTCTCTCCCTCTTTCATGAAATACAGTTTAAAAGCAAGCCACTTGTGGTGATGTCTGACATTTTCTCTAGCAGGTATGTTCCATTTTTCGTTCTCTACTCACAGTCATATTATATCAGAAATACAAAGCAAATACAGGAACTATATTAAGAATACACAACAGTTTTGTCTTGCTTTACATCTGCCCTGTCCAAATATATTTTTTTTCTAGATCCCTGATTGAGGCAATGGTCTCATCTGTGTTTGTTTAAACAAAGTGTGTTACACTGAGACTTAATTTGTATTTTTGCTCCAGCAGTTTTGCCAGGGTAAAAAGGATGAAAGCCTTTGCTATCTTATCTGCTCAAGGTACAGTTAGTTCTTTATCTCAATTGAAATTATCACTCTTCTTCTGTTATAGGGTTCTTCACAGTAACAGTGACTTTTGTTCATAAATTTTAACTAGAGACTGCTTATCTACTCTTCTACAACTTACGTGATGCCTGATCAGTAATAATACTTAAACTGCTCCTAGTTTTGAGGTGAAAAGGTACAGATCACACTTTGAAAAGTGAATGCTTCAGAAGCCATGCTATCGTTAATCATTTTACTATCCACAGCTTCCACAAGATCATGACACTGTTCAATATTCAGGTATCCAAAGCATCACATATGTGCTAAAAGGCACTCAAAAATCATGTGGGAGAGTTTTAGTTCTGGTATTGGCACACCTGAGGATGTGACTGTCTCTCACTTGCACAGGGGCACTTGTCAGTAGGGTTCTGCTGCTGCTGCTCTTGGTGCTTCTCACTTTACAAAGAAATAAAAGGGAGAAAGAGGGACAGGCTTGAGGATGGACACAGACAGACTGGGGGTGGTTTTTGGTGGATGACAGCGAAAGACAAAATACTTCATGTGGGAAGAAGAATAGGGAACAGTAGGAAAGAGACAAAGTGATCACAGAAAGTGGAGTAGAAATAAGTTTTTTCAATACCTTCTTTCAGATACTGAGGAACACATACATGCAGCTAAAGTGATATATACGTTCTGCATTTTGACTTTCACAAGTCCAACTACCAGCCAGAAAAGATGCACACTTTATTCCAGCACGCAATGCTCTTATTTGTCTTATCCTTCATAGTACTGATCAGCTGATATTGCTGCTAATAAATGTAGCAGCTAGAAAACAGCGTCTTGCAGAGCAAATCCTTCTGGGTAGAGCTTTTCTGTTGGAGTGAAGCAAATACTCTGTACCATGTGTGGAAACACATTCACAATCTTTATATTCCCATGCTACTGTAGGTATATTGATTTAAATCCTACACTCAATAATGTAAAGTGCATTTTTTTGAAATCCTACATTCAGTAATGTAAAGTGCATTTTTTTGGTTGGGCTAAGTTGTGATCCTGATCTACCTGGTGTTTGCTGGTTGTGAATAAAGAACTAAAGTATTGCAATATTCGTGCAAGCAATCCATCAGTTTGGTTGCGTGAACAGCTTTGCAGCTCTAGTGCTGAAGAACAAGCAAGAGATTTTTCCACATGCCCAAAAGTGAAATTATTAGGACTGAAAATCCAGACAATTAAATTTTCACCTATATTACCAAATCAATTGTTGTCTTTTTGTTTCTTTTGGGACAATAAAAATTTTGAAACAGCTGTCATGGGGAGAGGGAAATATACATTCTCCAAAGATTTCCAAGACCTGCATTTTCAAAATAAACTAGAAGATATTTATGTGTATTCTGAATGGTTTATATGAACTACAGTCTTTTAGAGAATTGTAATCTTTTGCTGATGGATGGGATACAGGAGGATTCATTGGTCTCTCAAATTAAACATACATATTGGAGTCTAAAAAAGTTTCATTTGCCTTTGATAACATGAAAAGCTGTGTGTTGTAAATAAAGCAGTTTGTTATTTCCAGTGGTAAGCAGTACCATCAGGAAACATGAAAAGGATGATCTGCATATAACTATCTCAAAAAAAAAAAAAAAAAAAAAAATCTGTGTTATCATTCCAATCACTAACAATTAGTGGCTTGGTAAACTACTCAGCTATAAACTATTCAACTATTCTCTATATAATATTAAAGAGATGGTGGTAGTAGTTATTAGCAATAATAGTGAGGCCCACCAAAAAAAAGAAACCAGACAACTGTAGTACTACCACTGCCTGGAAATGGACATAAGTCTTTGGATCAGTTGGTGGAAACAAGTAGATAGGCCAGTCCAGGTGACTTGATAACTGTCTTTGTCCTTCTTAAGGAGGGATTAAAGGTGAGACAGACTTGCCAGTAATTTTTATTTGGATCAGGAAAAGGAAACAGTAAAATTACTCCAGCAAAGGTTGCAATTAACAAAAAGATCTGTGTGCAGAAGTGGCTGGTGGGCCCCTCTCCTGATCAGCAGACATCTAGCTGAATCAGAGGAAGACTTGGGAGGACAAGTATGGCTTTCTTCAGTTGGTTGAATAAAGGGGAAAAAGAGAGACAGAGAAATTAATTTCCTTTGTTCTAGAGAATGAAGAAAACAACCATTTAGTTAATAGACCTGTAAGGTTGACTTCATGGAGAATGGCTTGGCATTGATAAAGTAGTATGTGATAATGGAGTGAATGGTACTTGAGACCTGAGAACAGTTACTTGAGAAATTGTATTGCCTGGAAAAGTGGATTTGTTCATAATATATTTTAAAACTCTTTTTCCTACTGTTTCACTGCTTTTTTTTTTAAATCTTGCAACCCAAGAGATAAAAATCCCAGTTGAAAGATTACATCAATGAACAGTATGACAACGTCCTTCAGAGTTCAATCATATTTTTAGTCAGGTGACTTTATTTTGCAAGATGTCTGAGAAATAAATGTCCACTATTACTTATCTTCTAGTAAATTAAAAAACAAAAAGTACAAAACTGTTTTTGAAAAGACCTGTGTTGTCCCATACAATCATTTCCTTTCTGACTGCACTAGAGGTTCTAAATCATTTTCCAAACAGTCTCAGGCATGTTCTGACCTCAGCAGAGTTGGTTCAGCATTCAGGAATAGTGTCTGATATTTTGTCTGAACTGAGGGATACGTCAAGTCTCCTGTAAGGAAAGAATATAACCTTGCCAGAGGCTCAGTCATTAATGTCTAGACAGATTTGTGTGTTTTGTATCAATGGTTGACAAACCTTTGATATTACATTGAAAAAAGTAAGCAGAGGACATATCCTTTAGAAATATTTCCCTCTGTCAGGACAGAGAGAGACATTATAATTAATGTTGGATAGCTTTCCAGGGGTCTGGCAAGTAACATGGAAAATGAATACATGAATATCAGAATAAATTTCATTGCAGAAATTAATATATTATATTCTGTGTTTCTATGATTATCCACATGTTTATGAATAGAACATGAGATAAAAATGTTCCTCAAATATTGAAAAATCTTGCTTCACATCAGATCAACAGTCTAATTTTAATTTCTGAAATTAGCTTTGTTTTTTAGTATATTATTAGTCATAATCTTGTATTCTGCTACTCCATATGAAATACAAAATGAAATCACTGAGTTACATTAGTAATAAACAGGGATATCTACAGTGTAGTCATTGAATTACTTTGAACTGCTCCGTGTCTAGAGAACAGAAAACAAGGCAATCATTTTTCAGTAGTAGTGATTTTCAAAAAAGGCACTAAGCCATCAGAAAAATTTCATAAAATCTCTCTTCATGAAATCAAGAAAATTTAGAATAGAAGGAAATATATTACATGAGTAAAATATATTCATAGTGCTGACAACACATTTGAAGCTGACCTATATTGTAAAAAATTGAGTATGGACTAGATCTGCTGATTCTATCTTATAGGTTATACCTAAATTAAATTCCAATACATCCTGTGAAGGCATAACTTCTACAACATTTATTGGTATATGGTGGCACAAACAGCGCATACCAAGCTTGTAAGGAGTAAAATAAGTTAATATGCAAGGAATGGTATGGCAGAACGTCAAAATGCCTGAACAATTAGTGTCTAAATTCACAAGGTAGCATGTATTATGGCTTCCAAGAATTATGTATTTAAGCAATAATAATAATAGCAATGTCATACGGTTTAAAAGGGAAACAAGTTAATCGCATGACTGAAGGTGAGCAGTTTTTACTTTTGGTTATATGGGCCTGTGTTACATGGGTTCGATATGACTGCTCGTGAAAGGATGGCTACGAAATCCTAGAATGGCTGTTTAGACCTGGTGCCAAAAGCACTTGTGGGCACAGCCGAGAGATGCTTGAGGAAATAGAGCAGGCGTGAAGCTCCCATTATTTTCAGAAGCGAGCAGGTGCAGGCAGGCAGAACCAGGCTCGTCATGCAGCACGGCTGGTAGAGGGAAGTACTACAGAAAGAAAGAATTGTGTTCTTTCACTCTTTTTGAAACAAGAGGAAAACAGAGAGGGATCATTCCTGCTACGCTTTCAAGGGCAAGCAGCCATGTTCTGTTTCTTGCTGAGTGTAAGCTGGGATTTGCAAAATGTGAGGACTGCTGCCCTAAATCAGATCATCTCCCCATTATCCTGCTCCCTACAGAGGCCATTAGGGAGAGAAGCGCCAGCCTTACTCACTCCCAGAAACTCTCTGGGCAAAATGTGCTGAACAAAGTGCTGCACTGAGAGATGTAGTGAAGAATAACTCCTGATTCATACACAAGCTGAATGCCTACCTATGTAAAATGAACAGTGGAATATAGTATTTGTTCAACTCGGCTCTTACACCAGTGCTACTATTGTGATGACTATCCCAACAAAAGCAGTTCAAAGCTGATTAGCATTAATCTGAACAGTAGTAGTTAAACTGTGTTAAAAGCATGTTAACAAGCAGAAAGGTACATTTATACATTGCTAGGTTCAACCATTTCAAAAGAAAAAAATAATTTCAGAAAAAAACCAATCACTTTTCTTTGCAAGGTGAAGTTGATTTATATCTGATCTTTACTCTGAGGCATTTCAGTCAGCATATTAGGATAGTAACTACAGGTGGATGTTACTCAAAATTGTCAACATCCATTTTCAGGGTTCTGCACTGAGAATCTCAAGAAGAATTATAGCAAGACAGAACCACATTCTCAGGAAATAATATCCTTTCAGACAAATTACAAGCAAGCCCTTTGACAGGTTCATTATAAGCCTTTTTGTACTTTGGATTTATTAAACTCTTTTAACTCATACTGTGAAAATTATATGAGAAAAAAGAAGAAAAAAATAAGTCTAGGAGAATTCTATTACTGACCTAACAAACAAGTGACTCAATTTTTAGAAACAGATTTTTATCTGGGTGTCTTGGCCTCCAGTAAAGAAGCTTCCATTTATTTCTTCACAGGAATTAGCACTGATTTTTTTCTAGCAAAGATACAAAAGACAAAAAAAAGTCTCATGATTCCTGTGTAATGAAAAGTTATTTGAAAAAAAAAAAAAAAAAGGAATTGAAGTAGCAGGGCA
Source organism: Grus americana (assembly GCF_028858705.1). NCBI lineage: Eukaryota > Metazoa > Chordata > Aves > Gruiformes > Gruidae > Grus > Grus americana. The sequence goes on along the minus strand of NC_072853.1, from coordinate 83,810,107 downwards.
TTGCGACTTCTGGGCATGTTGCTTGATAAATCTCTAACACTGCAAAGACCTAGGAGAAGTGATGCCTTTGTCTTTTCCTGTGATCTATTACCGCTTTTTAGCTTATGTTATTTGACCATGTCTAGGTTTCTTTTGGAAATGTCTTAGTACAATATTTAGAACAGTCCAAGTTTAACCCAGGGAAACCCAAGTCAGTGTCTTCAGCTAATGCTAAACTACAATTTAGAGTCTGTATCGTATAGATCACCTGGACTATCCTATATGGAGATATTGATACTGTGATGCAATTTATAACAGAGGATGTCTGTAGCTCTGCCATTTCCTTTCTTCCTCCTCTCGTCCCTTGCCCAATAAATGAGCACCAGTGATTATCAGTAAGGTTTTAGAAAACTCCCCTTCTCTCCCACTGCCACAGATAACATTTATTTTATAACGTTAATTTTGTTCAGAAGAACCAAATAACAGCCACTGTTACAGAAAAGAGCAAAGCATGTATGTCAATATGTCATGTAACATAGTGGTATCTTTATTTTCAGTAGGTCTGTGTAATTCTACCAGATGTCTGAATGATCAAAAATGCCAAGGCTTAACTGAAGAAAATATTATCCCAGTTACTTCAATTACTTTCTGCATTTATTATATTATTGTGGGTTTTATTTTATTTTTTTACACTCACAGGCACACATGCCTATACATGTATATATGCATATGAGGTGAACAGGGGGAGTAGTCTTACTGCCTAGTCCACAATTTCTTTTGTCTGGCTATGTATTTTTGCAGGCAGACATTATGCACTTAATCTCAGTGAAGCTGTTGGAAGGCAACATTTGTAATATAGCCGGAGGAAGGAATTTCAATTACATGTTCATAAATGAGGCCTACAGGAAACAAATATCATTATAAATGCACAGATTGATATCTGGGATGATATATATTTGTGTACAGAGTGTTTGGTATTGATCAAGAGGACAAAAGCATCAATCTATTAATAAAAGCGTTTCCTGACAACGATTCAGAACAAAGATACTTCACACAATAATGCAACCTAAAAAACAGAAGAAAAATTAACCATCTGGATTTCTTAGTGCCTGAGCGAAGGGGATTTTTTTATTACTGTTTTTCTGTACGATTAGCACATAGTGCTAATAGGTTGATTTTTTTTCCACTTTTTTATGCAAATGGGGAACAATCTCTTCTTGTGTATAAGAGGGTAATATTTGAAATTTAAACTCTGGAGAATACGGTAGCTGTACACTGCTCTATCCTTTGTTTAAATCATTAATTTTAATAGATTGCTTTCTGCTAATTATTTGCTCTGTGTAATTCTAAAAAATACTTGTCAGGATTTTAAGAAAGGTGTTCCCTTTGTGCTAGGGAATGTGTATAGAAAGACTTTCTGGCGTAAGCAGACTTTCTGACTAAAGAGCAATGCCCATTGGTAAATGAACCACACAGAATACCACAGAAAGTTTAATATAGTAAATACACAAGACAAATGGGTGGGATATTAAACAAATACTTCTGAAATCAATGGAGCATTTACTGCGGTATTTTGCAGGCATGATGTGAGCTGAATTTTAAAGCAGGCTCTGAAGGAAGGCAATGTCGTTGCTTTGTAGTTGTTGTGCACTCCTGAAGATCAGTACCAGTGAGGAACATTGGAACACACTTCACTCATTAGTAGCGAAAGCAAGTGGAATTCTACAAAAATTTTTTACAAAAAGTATCATGCATATGTATTTCAAGAAAATATTACCTATGGAAAGGCCACAGAAAATTTATATGTAACTACAAAGCTGCAATAATTGAGGGATTTGAGATTTAAATCCAGGTTTTAGTGCAAGTCCAAAAAGAGAGAACAATATGTGTGCTCATTCACATGTGACTTAAATGCTAAATGCATTTGCATCATCTGTAGAAATAAAGAACTAGTTTTAGCAAAGATCCTTTTTGTTCTTACCCAAAGTCTGATATATACATATAGATATATACATATTTGGTAGTCGTCAAAGTAAATATTCTACTTTTTATCATCTTAAAAATTCATGTACTCTGGCTAATTATATTTTTGTATGTTGATAAGATCCTTGATTTTGTGAACCTTGCCAGGTTCTTTTGTGAACTTTTTACTTGGGCACTGCTGTGATCATCCAGAAAGACCATGTCGATACTGCATCCTGTATCCTCTCTTGCTGATCATAAAAAGCCTAAAATGTTATACATCGCTATGGTAGTATTTGCTAATGAGACTGAAATGTTATCATCTCCAGCGAGAAGAATGGATAGAAATAAAAAACTTTTTTTTTTTTTTTCCTGAAAGCTTAAGTTCACATGAGGATATCTCCTGAAAGTAGAGAGGACAAAATTTTTGAGTAAGTATCTGATTCCCACAGATACGTGGTGCAATGCAACTCCAATTATGCACGTCATCTCTTTACATTGAAACACAGAAAGTAAACAGAAGGAAAATTGTACGCACGATTCTTAATGGTTTTGATGGCACGCCTTATCTCTTCTGCGTATTCCCAGCTTTCCCACGGTGACAGATGAAGCTTGAAGAAACAAGCAGGTAAACTAAAAAGAAAACAAAGCTTTATCTTTAGCAATTTCTGTACTTTTATCAGGGTATCAGAGTATTTGCAAAATTCAAGCTTGCTCTCAGGAAATCTTAAATTTACTATTTGTATAGCACAGAAAGAAATATATAAGGAATACATTTCTAGGCCTCCGGGCCAAATTTTCCTAAAAAAATCTGATAAATTATTAGCTGACCTATGTATACTAAAATTCTTACTAAGTGATTTGCATTTAGAATTCAAATGCATGCTTTCTGGTATACATTTTATTTTCTGTAACATTCTCTTTTCTTTCTATAGGCAATGATAATCAAATTTTATTAACTATATTTGTAGCAAAACACTAAATCTCATTTTGCTCATGTGTTGGATTTCTGCATGTGACTGTAGGAATTTAACTTAATGTAATTTTGTATTTATTTATTCAGCATGTAGGTGCTTTCAAAAAATAAAGATAAATCTTGCACTGCTATGACCTACAACTGCAGCATCCAGATCTATGTCTCTGCCAGGACTGCTCTCCGAAACTGGGAAGCTAAACTATAGATAAATCAAATAAATGTAGCTTGTCACAACACTGTGCAAGTTCATAAACCTAGGTGACTATGAAATGTAAGCAGTCAATTCCTCTTGCCATTGAGAAAAGCCACAAGAAAAAAAAAAAAAAGAAAAAAAAATCCCACCCAAACTATAGCTTTGACAGACTTATTTTCCGGGTACTTGCTTAAGTTATACGAAGATCAAGGGTTAAATCCCTCTTCTGAACCTGTGGGTCACAAACTGTAAGGGAGAGCTCGCCGTTAGAGGCCGGGGCTCTCGGTGTGCCTGTAGCTGCCTGCAGAAGAAAATACGGAGCTGCTGCTTTGATTGCATCCCTCAAAGAGGAGAAGGAAAAACATGCAAGAGTGAAAAGAAGCTGTGCTGATAAAGCGGTGAAAAAGGTGGCAAGAAGTAACTCAAGAGGCCAGGAAGCAATCTTTATTTAGCGACCACACTTAGAGAGAAAGGCTGGGCTGTTTCATGAGCTGTAGGGGGGAAGAGAGGACGGGCAGCCGAGAGGGCTCCCAAGCGCTGTCCTGGCCAGTGATGCTGCTCTGTCTTGGCTACATCTCCAAACCACCTCCATGGCTGCTCTTTGGCTGCGCTGTGCCTGCCCTCCTGAAGTGCAGGTGTCTACGTAGGTCAATGTCCCCTCTGCCGCAGTCCTACTGGGGGGTGACGAAGAGCTGAAGTGTGGGGCTCTGCACAGGTCTGGCTCATGCGCACAGCCTAAGTTCTCATGCGTGAGTCCTTTCTTTAGTATACTGAATGTGGTTTCAGTCAACAGGAAAAGGCGGCAACTAAGAGAGCAAGGGAACCATAAAATCTGAATGAGGCCCCAGGAAAGCAAAGGAAGCCACACTCGTAATTTTCAGCTGTTCTCTCAGGCTGGAAGGGGACTTATTTTTTTCTTAACCTGCTTTGTAAGATCAGGCTTTGCAATTCTGGAAACAGGAGAATTGCTATCACAGACCACTTATATTAAGTTGTCTGTCCTCCATTAACAGCTTTTAAGTAATTTATTGTGGCTGTTAGTTTATCATGCTTTTTATTAATCTGACCTATTTCCATCTGAATCTCTGGAAACCTGTCATGTGTTAAACTTTGCATATGGCTTATCCCATTGGCCATGTTGGTTTTTTTTTTTTATTTTTAGCTTGCTATTTTTAAAAGAACATGTTATAAGTGAGAGTATAAATAGATGACATAAATTTCCAAAGTCAGACATTGCAGTATAGTCAATTCCTTTTCAAGTTGTGTCTCCTTGGTACTGAGGTATAGCCGTCAGAATCATTATTAAACAGAAGCATATATGTAAATGAATGTGTGTATCATATGTTGAACAGTAAAGACTGACATTATAGAATATATTATACAGAGATCGTGTTTAAAGTTCAGATTTAAACTTATGTAAACGTATTTAAACTTGCCCATGGGCAAGATTTTCATGTTATAACTTGGAAAAAAATAAGGATCTAAGTATTGCATATCTCTTAACAAGAACATTTATTGCAGAAGTAGAATGTTCCTCAGAATGGTCATGCTGCTTACTTCTTATTAAATATACATATTAAGGAATATCTTTTAATCCTTTTATCTGTGAGTTTCAGAAAGCTGTTCTGAGTTATCTGGCAATATTATTCACTTTTAAGTTCTGTGAAGAACAAGCATTCAATAGCTTTTGACATAAAACACCATGCGGCATGTGTTGTCAAACTGAGCTTTCTGGAGAAATTATTTTCTGAAACTAACAGGTTGAATGTTGTGGATTGTTCTAATGATGCCCACTGCTGTCAAAAAGTACAATAATAAAATTCCAAATTTAGCATTTCAATGAGAAGTGACTGCCAAAAAATCCCTATAATCTAGCCAAAATGCCTTGCTTTCTGCATGATTTTGCTTCATTCTTATTTTTGGGTTTCTCCTATGAGGAGTTCTGCCATTCAAAACCAACTAGAGGCAGTGGGTGAAATTCAAAACTCACTTTAAAATTAATAAAATATTGATGAATCCTAGTCTTATCAAAAAGTTAGCATAAAGTATAATTAGAACTGATGAATAGTGTGATACTTGATATTAAAAAAAAATACCAAAACCCCCACTGTCTTTCATAACTTTTTAAAAAAGATCTTTCATTTTTTTCCCCTTCAGGCTTCTTCTTCTACCTCCCAGATGCTTTATGGTCTTAGTTTTTTCAAATTTTATCTCAGAACAGTTTAGAATAAAGGTTATTCCGGTATTCAAAATGCTTTGCAAATAAGCTATTTCTAGTGTTTGCCATTTCAGGTGAATTAATTGATTCTTAGACAAACCTTTCTTTTGAAAAATGATAATAACCTGGCACATTTTGTGCTCCAACAAAGGCTAATGTTTAAATGTGAGAGAGGTTTTGACTGTTCCTTTTTGCATAAGCTTTTAATTTTTTTCTGGAATAATAGTAATAATAATAATAATATTTTATTTTTTATGTCAGTAATCTCTTTTGCTGTGGTGCAATCTCTCAGAAGCATCACTTCCGTGTTCTGCCCAGCACCCAAAAGAAAAATATGAAAACCACAGTTAGTACTGAATCAGTGTTAATAACACAGATTTGAATACCAAATATAAAATATTGGTGCTTTGGAAGGGTGGTAGTGATGCTGTCATGCTGCTTATGAAACTTGGAATGTAAACAGTGAAAATGTCTAAATCCTGTGCCTAGGCAGGAAAATACAAGCCTTGAATAATATATATTAACTTACATTTTAGAAACAGAATAGACAACCATATAAATAATTTATGTACAGTTTATCTGCAATTTTTCTGGTGGTTTGAGCTAGAAAACCTAGAAGAATATGAATTAGGAAAACAGTCTCGAAATGTAACACAGAGAAGAACGATCAGAAGTTTATTACATTAGTCCTTCTTTATTCCTTCATGACTTAGATTTTGTTCACTTTTTTCAGTGTTACTAATGTGTTAACAATATGTACAAGATGATCATCTGTTTGACAGGATGACAAAGATGCTGTCTTTATGTAATATTCTGTCTGATTAAAAAAAATATATTTCTTTTCCAAATTGAGATTGAGTAGGCAGGAAGCTGACACAGGCTTGGAAGCTACAGTTGCTTGGAGAAGAGACATACTCCTTCACTTCCAAATTATTCACTGAAATACATGCTTCATTTCATACCTTAGAAACTAGTGTGCTTCTTTAAGGAATGGGAAAGATGCTGGAGGACACACAAAGAAATGTGTTAAATGTGTCATCAAAATATTGGTTTGATGTAAGAGAAATACGAAAAATCTTTCTAGTTTTCATTCAACATAGATGAAATAAAGTACATTTTGTATACTTTGATTTGAATTAATTTTCTTCATATATATTTAGGATTATTTATCCTTCATATATATTTAGGATTATTTATCTTAAAAAATATGTCTGACAAGTTCACAGTTGTAAAAATTAGTATTGACTGATTATATATGTCACGGTGTTGAATTAATATAACTTTTTAAAGAGTATAATAATTCCCCTAATAAATAATACTTGCTACCTCTTTATCATGAAAAGCCACGGCTAGATAAGAAAGACCATTAATTTTTAACAGCTAAGACAGACATATTGGTCCTATCGAAATCCATCTTCAGCATCATTATAAAGTTATATCTTTAATGAGAGACACTGTGTAATATTTGAGACGATACTAGATTAAAATGGAGATGATACTTTTAAGATAAGATCTCTCTTTTATTAATGAAACATATTTTTTATAGAGCAGTGTACATTCCCTTCGGATTCTTTGAAGATAAAAATAATCATATACAGAGACAGCTCTTGTTATTATAGAATTTGATGCTCGGAGGCATAAAGTGCAAATTTTGGACGTCTTTTGTAACTCAGATTACTGATATTATTAGAAATGGGTGATGTAGATTAAGAAGTTATAGAAGAGTAGATACTGATTTAAGAGTTACAGAAAAGACCTTGTAATGGATCAGAGCACAGAAGATTAAAGTTCTGTTAAAAGCATTCATTTCCTTCAAATAGTTTTCCTCTCAGAAGAAATGTAAGTGCTCACACTAAAAAATGCAAGGTTGCTTTATATTCCAGTTTTACAAAGCAGATATTAATGAATGTATTTGGTGGCATACTTGAGGTCTATTATAAAAATATGCAAAATGCTTAAGATAATGTGTGATTGTGGTGTCCTCTTTGCAGCTAGCGTACAAATGAGAATGAGAAATTTCATTTCTCTAGGGGGTTACTCTTAGAAGAATAAATTTTAAATCAATACTATAAATGAAGAAAATTGCCTGTCAATTAGTAAAATGAATTTTGCAGATAAAACAATTGTCTATATCAGTATCATGTCATCTGATGATCTTGGTGTGACAGAGTGCTTTATCTAATAGGAACTAAGAAATTTAAATTATTTGAGTGAATGGATTTGATTTCTATAATCCTTATTCACTGTCTTGCTTTAGCTGTTGAATATTATAGGAAGAGAAAGGATGGGGCAAACTCAGATAAAATGCTGTTAAAATGCAAATGACATGAATTTCTAGATAATGAAATATGCAATAAGCTTGGAACACTAATGACCACAGGAGTAAAACGTATATGGCATATTTTATGTATCTCTACCTCTTCTTTGTGTTCACTTAGATGAAAGTATTGAGATAAGTATAGAGGCTTTTATTCCTTATGCCACAAAAATAATTAAGAGCTTTAGAACCCCATTTTCTTAACTGCATTATATTTTTTTCTTTTATTTTTTTTTCCTTTTCTTTTTTCCTGCTTATATAAACAAAATATTTCAGTTCAACAAGTATTCTCAGATATCAGCAGCCACTTTTGGAAAGTGAGTTTGGAGAATCCTAAATTTTTTTTTTTTACAGAGCTGCGTGCAAATATATATCACTCCATTCATACTAAACACATAGTTTGACTCTGTATTTGACCTGTGTTTCAAGTGATCACTGCTGTTACTTTTTTCTAAAAAAAAAAAAAAAAAAAAGGAGGCAACCACTAAGACACAACAAAGACATAATTTTCTCTCTGGCATCTTTTTATGAGTTTTGCAGTTTCTACAGTCTTTCAGCTGGTTTTGATCCCTAGTTAAACTGAATTCTCCTGTCCCTAACCTCTTCCAAATAATGAGCTTGTTCTTTGCAGAAGAGGTTTTTTTATTTACTTCAATCCATTAGTAAAGAGTTAACCAAGGCAGAAATGTTATTTTCTGGCCAAGCCAGCCAAAATTTTTGGAAATGAGAGCATATATCAGAAGTGTATATTTTGAAACCTACAAAACTTTCTTCATACAGCATTTCGGAGAGAACTCACGTGGATCACATTAAAAAAAAAAAAAATCAGCATAAAAATGGATTTGGACTGTGGAGCATCTATTAACAACAGAGTTAAAATCTTGTATAGCAATTACCTGCAAGGGCATTTTGTCAAACTAAAAGTAGAACAGCCAGTCCTGGGGATCTGTTAGGGGTCTGTGAGAGCCGGATCAGGGCAGAAACACCCTGGTCATGCCTCTTGTGGGGTCATCTTGAGGCAGAGGAGGACCTGTCAAGCAGAGCAGAGGTGGGAGAGCAGCATGAAAATTCAGTTTACCAAATACCATTTTTAACAGGCAGTTTGGGAACCGGCCGTAGTTTGAACTGCCAATTCTTCTGAATTTCATTGAATCACGTTTGTTACATTCTTCTATGTCTCTAGGCACTCATATTTAAAAAATTAAAATAACTTTGAAACTTTTAGATTGGTTATGTCGTAGTGATTTCCACAAGTCACTACCTTGAAATATTTTTGACTACTTTCTTCTTTTTACTCGACATAATTTATACCTGTAACAATCAGAGCAATAAGGAGATACTCAGCTATGCCTATGTGCACCCTGGCTGGGATAATTCATAGATACAACAGATTGCTAGCATCCATAATATATAGTTGGGAAGGCTGTGATAGAGCACATTCTTCCCAAAATTGGACTAAATCATAAAAAATATTGCAACACTGAATTTGATGTCAGTAAGTAGCTCTTGGAAATTCTAGACTAAGAATAGCCATAGAAGACCTGCCTACATGTAAAAAATAGACCTAAAATGTCATCCAACTTGGTCTTTGACTTTTTGAAATTGAACTCTCGAAGGTTGTTTGGTAAACAAAGCTACTGTTTTTTAGCATATAATTGATTTTAGAATGTGGATGGTTTTATTTTTATGAAAATTGAAGTATGGATTACATAAATCAAATTTTCTTTATAAAAGAAGAAAATCATCATGAATTTTGAAATGTTCAAGTTTTGTTCCAGTTTGGAATGAAGCTTAATTTTAGAGCAAATAAATTCTTCCATTTGAAGTACAGTTTCTGCTCCCTGCCCAATTTTTATTTCCAGTGCATTGAATAGGAAATATATGAGTAACAGTAAAACCAAAACCCAGTAACAACTACAGACAAATCCCAACACCAAACCAGCAAAAATCAAGGAGATTCAAAATGTAAATTTGTAAAATAAATTTAAGTTAAAATGTAGGGCATTGAAGAAAAAGAATAATGCACATTTCTCTCCTCAGACATTTTGCTTTAGTTTTAAAGAGGAGAGTAACTCTTGTAGTCTCACAGAAATAGCAGTAACTCATATTGTACTGAGTTTCTCCCACCTGCTGTAAACACTATTTTTTAAAGGAGAGTGAGGGAATCAGCAGACAAAAAATAGAACTGGGAACATGTTTAGCAGGTAGAAATGGTACTTTGTTAATAAACTGGAGAAGTGCTTGATCTGAACTGCACTTTGAAAATAATGTGGTGTTATTTCATTAACTTGATGCTCAGGATCCAAAGGGAGTAATCGTGAAGGGAAAATTCCAAATAATTAGAGAATTTTGAAGATATTACATGTCAACTATAGGTAATACAACCTTAAAAATATTACATAAATATTAAGACAACAAGTATAGATGTAAACACATCCTAACCAGTGCTGTCTTTACAGAAAACTGAACTCATATATCAAACGTTATCAATTTTTCTAGTAACCTGCTTCCTAATCTAAGTCATTCCATGCTGTATCTTAAAGCACAGCGATGCAGGATTGGTCTGCTACTTCTGTTAAATTCATCTTTTACTACTGAATTAGTGATTTGTTGAGTCAAATATTCCAACTCCTGCTAACTAAAAATTATTTTGCTTGCCTTATCATTAAATTCTTGTCCTATTCCGGGTTTATGTTCATAAATTCTGTATAAAAGGTGTTTAGACTTAAAAGCACATCTAAAGAATTGCATTTAAGATTCTATTGTTTTATTTAAAAGGTCATTAGAGAGTAGAAATTAAAGAATTAATTCCTGACAAGTGGCAACTAACTCCTTATTTTAAAAGATTTACTCTGGTTTGTATCAAACGAAGAGAAAGTCAAATCAAGGAATCAAACTTATTTTGCAATGTTAGGCAGCGACCTTTGATTAAATCTCTTTTTTTCTATATCCATTTCAGCATAGTTTTTTAACAAAAAAAAATCTCGTAAAACTCAAAAATGATGGGAGTTCTGTCTTTTTATATTATCTCAGTATCACTCCAAAGCAAAACCTGTTGATACAGCTACATATTTGTGACTTCGCATTTTAAAGAAAGATTCTCCAGTTAGTATGGGAATGACAAACAAAGAAAAAACACTTGTGAGAAAGCTGGGTAATGGCTATGCAAAGAGTAAATACTCGTCACCTTGGGCATTACTATGTCCTATTGAAAAGTCCCGAGAAGTCTGCATACAGGTTAGGTCTTTGAGACAAGACACAAATCCAACACCTACTGTGAGCATCTGTCCTTCTCACAGAATCACAGGATCATAGAATCGTAGGGGGCATGACTGGAGTTCCTCAGAAATTTGTCTCAGCTACTTATAAACAGAAAAAGTTTTCATCCCCTAATAGGCTACATTATTATGTGCTGTGAGTATGTACTGAGCTACTGGGGAGACTGAAGGAGATTTTGAAAGTTATTTGATAGAAACTGGAAAGATAAATTTAGTTTAGGACAAAAATGGAGTTGAGAAATTCAGAGAGAAACTTTGAAGTATGAGTTCCTGAGAAAACCAAGGCAGGCACTCTCAGTGAGTTGTTTGCTCCTACCTGAAACTTATATATCTAATTTAACAGCAATCTCTCATGTTTAATCGTGTTGATTTGTTTCTGCAAACAGGAGAATCAGAAACCATTTAGCCAAGGAGTGGTTAGGGCAGATGTTTATGATGTCAACAGGGATAGGAAAATATTAATTAGAAAATACTAATGAAGACTGAATCCAGTAAGAGGTGTTTAATCCCCTGACTACCATTATCACAACTTTCTCTATTAATCTTTGCACCAGAAGTACTGAAAGCTTAAATGTGAAGGGTGAAACATGTAACTGCAAGAAGAACCAGGGGAAAAAGGAAGGCATTGACTTCATAACCTTTCAGATCAGCAGTTCTCTAAACCACATAGCACAAAGAGGAACTGACTGAATTCCTGCAAAATATTCTCAAGTTATGGGGTGTTGGAATTAGAGCTGGTAAAATAGTTCCTTTTATTTATTTTGTGATTTCTTTTAAATGTGTTTCTATTTTTTTTTTTTTTTCCAGAACTTATGAAGTAGTTAGATGGTCTGTGAATCTTTTTATCGAAATTATTTAATGTGTTGCAAAATTCAAATACAGCATTCAAATGTGGGGTTTTTTCTCTCTATTATTAATTCAGTTTTCAAGGATCCATTTTAATTGTATGATGAGGTATATGATTTCCACTGTAGCCAGGAAAATATGAAGCAGTTCTGTGGATCTTAAACATCACTGTCCTGCTATTCTTACTATTATATTCAGGTATCGAAAGAGTGTAAAGGGGAATAGAACATAATTTGTGACTATCTCAGGAGAAGAGTAGGTTGACAGATTCCATTCTGTATGCATTTTATTAGAGACTTTCTAGTGGCAGTAAGTCAAGATGCTGTCACTAGAGTCTACCTTGACTGAACAGAGAGCAGTGGTTGAGCTTGTGGAAGATGGTGATTCTTTCGGTTGCATTTTAGCTTGTTGTCTGAGCTTTTTCTCTCTGGCATTGAACACTTCCTCCTAGTAACTTGGAAAAAAGACCGTTCTGGGACAGAGACTATAAAAGACCAGAGATCCCTTGGGGAAGGTGAAATGAAGTTTCTTTATCATTCAAGAGATTTAAACAAGACAGAATGGCATCTCTGCTCCAGATCCTACTGCCAAATTAGAAAGAAAATGTGATTTTCATCTCTGAATTCATATCAGAATATGGATGCATCCAAAATTTATGTGTGTTCGAATGTGGGCTTGCAATCTTGTCAACTTCTACTTGTCTCCTCTCAGAGTCACTGAAACCACACAGTGTCCTTCTTAACCAATGGAGCTGTAAAAGAGGCAAACCTACCCTTTCAATTCTTCTTACAGGGTTACAACAATCTGGATTCAAATGCTTCAGGCTTTTTGATCTGGAGAGAAATTACAAGTCTATAAATGTGACTTCACAGCAATTAAGCAGTTAATATGAGCCTTATGCTCCAGATGGAGAGGTTTTCTTATGTGCATATGTATATTTTGACATGCAAATAGCTTACATTATTTGTGTCTCTAAAAAAATATACAGAAAAATTAGTTTCTGAGGCAAGATGTATAAACTTGACTTTCACTGCTTCTTTTGAAGCATCTTTGTCTTTTAGATGTCCAGATGCATTAACTCACTGATAACATCATTATTAAGTTTTATCTGATAAAGCATTACTATCATTTGATCTTTTAAGATTCATAACAGAAATGATGTTCACAGGTGTAAATAGCTCACAGGAAGTATGCAGAAATGCAAAAGCTCCTTTCTAGGCCAATGTTCATCATTGTGCTTACTGAATGAGATTAATAACTTACTTTCATGACATTAAAAACTTACTTAAATCTAACCCTATGCATGAACATTCAGGGCTGGAAGATAATTTTATTCTAAGATTCTTCCTGTTCTCTTGAAAATAAGTTCAAAGAAAAATAACTTTTCCAAAGTGCTGTGGAGTCTTGATCAAACTATTTTGGGCAGAGATGAACTTAAGCATCAACATTTGGATTTATATGATGTTTAGACTTCTGATTTTAGCTCTGACCCGTGACTGAAAGCACTAAAATGATTTGTATTGAGAAATTTTAATACATTTTCCACATAACTTCTGAGTATTTGGATTTAGTGTCCTAGATTTATGCTATTTCTAGTTCTGAATGATATAATATTTTAATAACTATAATGTCAGTAAATCTGATAAGCAGATGCCATCACATCTTAGTCACTCTGGAAAGAAAAGGTAAAAAAAAAAAAAAAAGACACATCTATAATCTTGATTTAATTGTGCTTTGTGTAACTTACCTGGTTTTAACTCTTGTCACAATTTACTTTCTTGTAGATATGGTTCTTATTACTGAACATTACAGTAAACAGTCCCAGTTATGGTTATATTTGAAACTGAGCTGTACTTTTTTAGTAGTTATGAACATGGATGATATTGAAACTGGATTTTCTACTTGAAAATAGAAATTAATTATAATACTCTGGCTAATCTTACAACCACATCTATTTCTATATGCAAACCTCGATGATATTTCAGAATTTCTGCAGAGCAGCAGTCTCTTGCTGACTAAGTGAAAGCACTTTGTACAACTGTACAACTAGAAGCCATCTAAAGGATCTTCTTGTATGCATTAGTGTTTTAAACTGGAACTGGAGCTAGAATAGTGTGTATATTGAAAAAGTGAGATTGTTGTATTATTTCAAGTAACTCAATTGGAAAAAACTTTACTTCTGCAGTTAAGGATTGTGCGTGTTCACTTGTGCATTAAGGGAAATCTTCTAAGTGGGGGTTGCCAAGGCCCTTTGTGAAAAAGTGAACCAAGCTGGAAGACATAGCGAAATGTGATGTCAATGGTTTCAAGGCAGCTGATCTGATGATTGCCCCTGTGCTGCTCTTGATTCATCCAGTCCTGAAATGAGGGTATACTTTTCCTCTATACTCAAAATTGCCATGTGGTTCTCCAGCAAGTATTGTTTTAGTCTTATCGGCCATGCCTGACGTAAAGTTTTGACTGTAGAAGAATATCGTCATGGTTTGGCTCTGTGACCTAGCTCTTACTCTAGCAGCTAGGATTTTCCACTTTCTGTTTCTGGTTGGTATTAAAATGTCCTGCATTTCCTACACCTCAGAAAGCATTTTTCCTTCTTTCAGCTAGTTGTTTTCCTGTGAAGTAACATCTCTGTGATTCTTTTTGATACTGCTAATGATTTTTGTTGAGACGACAGGAAACAAGTCATATTTATTCCTGTTGGTGTCTCCTTTTTATTAAGGCTTTCATCTCAGCGATGAAAAGCTGATGGCTATCACTGATCTGTCATACCTTTTTATTCTGTTCAGCCTCAATTTGGGGACATTTTAAAAAGTGCATCATTTTATTATCCCTGTGATGAAATAGTGCTTTCTCTTTGAGGTAAAACATTCAATTCTATTTATTTCCAAATAGGAATTAAATAGGGATCCTAATCAGCAAAGCCTCTTGAGAACACGCTCCCTTTTTGCTTCTGAAAAGTTCATACGGTAGGCAATGCAAACATTTTAGCATGACATGCCTTAGAAAATATTTGTAAAAGTGGACTGAATTCACACCACATGCTTTGAGATAGTTATGAGTTCAAACTGATGTATTAAGTGACTGAAGTGCTTCTGCTAATGTTGAAAGGATATGAATGCGTATAAAATTTATTAGGTGTATACGTGACCATGAATGAAAATATAAATTGGAGAGCTGAGCTGTTTTCAGATGGTGCTGTTTTTTTCTGATAATGATATCTTTGATATTTATTCTGTTCCATGTTCATTCCAAGACAAAGAAGTTGTGAATATAACAGTGATGGGAAATTTACTTTGCTGGTTTATTGTTTTTTAGGAATAGTGTATTAAATATTGGGTGGTTTGGGGTTTTTTTTTCTTCTTTTCTTTTTTCTGTTTTTCTTTTGTGGAGCAAGCATCCCCTATAGTTACTTAACTGTAGCTGTTTAAGAGGGAAGAATGTAGTGAAGAGATAGGTTATAGCACTGTCTTAGTTTTATTTAATAGTATTTTAGCCTAAAAATTTAGCAAGTAGCTGCTTGATATCCCTGCTGTCTTTCTCCTTTTTTTTTGCCACCACTGTCATTACACACGACATAGATGCTTTACGAATGTGTTCTCTACTAATTGACCTATTAGTGTATTCCTTATAGAGCTGTTTATACAGTCACTGGTGTACATGAATGCAGTTTTTTTAGAATAGTTAAATAAGAGTTCATTCAGTTTGCTGGTAAATAGCCATCTCTATATCAGGTCCCAGTCCTGTGAAGTAAGTCTCTGTTGGAAACAGCAAGTGCATTTTGTGTCCATAGCATTTAACTCCATAGACATGAGAGTACATTGGACTTGACAACTAGTAGAAGAATGAGAACATTCACAATTTGAACACCATTGATTAACTGATCCATCTCCAGTGGTTGTGAAGCAGGAGCTGTGATAAGTCTGTCAATGCTGAACAATTCCACAAGGAAGAAACAAATTATTCCACATTGCAAGGCTATTCACATGCTAATTTTCCCAATAATAAGTCTGACAGTGAAGTTGATACCCATGAAGATTTGCAGTTCTTTATTTTCTCAAGGCTAGAACAGCACTTCAGAATTTTTCACTTAAAATATTTCTTTTGAAAAAAAGTCCTATGCAAAGGTTTTTATATAATAACTGTCATAGATGACTCTAAAAGCAAAGAGGAAAAAACTCAAAGTTTTCCAGAATTCACTTGTCCAAGGAAAACAACAGATGAGTTTAATGTCTCATCCATCAGTTATGAAACAAATAATCCATTCCATGTATTCTATTGTGTATGGACCAGTAGACAAGGATGGGGAGAAATAGTCTTTTTAATGAAGATCAGAAATGAAAAAGTTTTAATATTAAAATTATTGTCAGAAAGATTTGGAAAGAAAATGGAAATTTCTACTTAATATTTATACAATATAAGTGTCAAGATAGACTGTATGGTTTAAGCAATCAGGTCTTTATATGAATGATAATTGCTTGTTGTTTTTATGTGATGAGAAGGATGTGTTTAAGGTACTGCACTGGGATTCAGCATGACAATTCTGCTCTGCTTTTGCCATAGACTTTCTATATTATATGCATAGATATTTGAGGTATGACTTCCAAAGCATTGTCTACCTGTCTCTGGGGTTTTGTGAGGATAAATGTATTAGTGTCTGAGTCATCGAGATGCTCTGATGGTAAGACACAAAGTAACTATGAAGATAAAATGAACATGCTTTTGCTTCTTTCTTGTACAGAGAGCTTGCCTTTGTTTCCTACTGGATTAATCTGGTGTTAATCAGTCCTACCTTTACTTCTGTACATTGATTTATGGCTTTCTTCTTCCTCTGCACAATCTCCATATAGGACCCCACAACACCAGCAAGTCAGGTAAAATGTTTCTGCCTTTATTCTTATTGAATAATTTATAGAATATTTGTAAGTCCAATGCTGTGCCAGGCTTTCCATCATGTGAACTGATTACACATGCACAGCGTGCAAGCAACCAGCCAAGAGAAGACCAAAGTCTTTTAGTGAGAAATAGGTGCATTTTGAGGGAAGATCACTATGAGAGTCAGTGCTTATGTATTTACACCTTTCTTTCATGATAATATTTTGCATAAGTTTAGTCTGAGAAAACAACAGTACCAACAGCACTGTCTTTATTGAGGGTTTTTGTTCTTAGTGGCATGCAAAAATGTTTTTGATTCAAGGGAACTGCTTATGGATTGAGTGGGATTACTGTTCTCCATTTATGACAGCTGTAAGAAACTAAGAGCCTGATGACCCTGCTCAAAAGAGAAGTTCAGGTCATCGTCAAACAGTGAATCTAAAGGCAAAAAAACCCCTTTTTTTGGCCAGTATTTATGTAACTATTCCATGAAATGGAAACACAAAGCACTTTGGAAAGTATCAGGAAATTGTCTGAATTGCCAACAGCATGACAGAGAAAGGAAAAAAGCTAAATGTGAAAAACCTGCCAAGAGTAAGTTTAAAAGAGCTTGGACTTCTTAGCAAAGATACAGTTTGTTCTTGCTAGGTTCCAGAGGATTGTAGATATACTTTTTTAAAAAGGGGATTATATCAGAGATGCCAGTTTCCATCTTTTTTTTTCTGCAGAAAATCAACCTGTGGGGCCTTGAATTTTGGGTAACTGCTTATCTTAGAAGACAGTCATAGATACCTCTGAAGCACAATGATTTACTTCAGCAGCACTCACTACAAATATTTGCTTTCAATTTTATCATGCTGCCCTTGTATATGTCTTTTGGGTGATTAATATGATTGTGGTGGGTTGATCCAAGCTGGAGGCCAGGTGCCCCCCAAAGCTGCTCTGTCACTGCCCTCCTCAGCTGGGCAGGGGAGAGAAAATACAACAAAAGGCTCCTGGGTTGAGATAAGGACAGGGAGAGATCACCAGTTACCGTCACAGGCAAAACAGACTCAACTTAGAAAAAAATTCATCTAATTTATTACCAAACACATCAGAGTAGAGTAATGAGAAATAAAATCAAGTCTTAGTATACCTCCCCCCACCTCTCCCTTCTTCCTGGGCTCAACTTCACTCCCGATTTCTCTCCCTCCTCCCCACCAGTAGCACAAGGGGACGGGGAATGGGGGTTGTGGTCAGTTCACCTCATGTTGTCTCTGCCGCTCCTTCCTCCTCAGGGGGAGGACTCCTCACACTCTTCTGCTTCTCCAGCGTGGGGTCCCTCCCACGGCAGACAGTTCTTCACCAGCTTCTCCAATGTGAGTCCTTCCACAGGCTGCAGTTCTTCACGAACTGCTCCAGCATGGGTCCCTTCCATGGGGTGCAGACCTTCAAGAACAGCCTGCTCCAGCGTGGGTCCCCCACGGGGTCACAAGTCCTGCCAGCAAACCTGCTCTGGCGTGGGCTCCTCTCTCCACAGGGCCACAGGTCCTGCCAGGAGCCTGCTCCAGCGTGGGCTTCCCACAGGGTCACAGCCTCCTTCAGGTGCCTCCACCTGCTCCAGCGTGGGGTCCTCCATGGGCTGCAGGTGGAATCTCTACACCCCCTCATCCTTCCTCCATGGGCTGCAGGGGACAGCCTGTCTCACCATGGTCTTCTCCAGGGGCTGCAGGGGAATCTCTGCTCCAATGCCTGGAGCTCCCCCTCCTTCTTCACTGACCCCTCCTTCTTCACTGCTCCCCCTCCTTCTTCACAGACCTTGGTGTCTGCAGAGTTATTTCTTTTACATATTCTCACTCCTCTCTATGGTTGCAATTGCTCCTGGTGCATTTTTCTTCCCCCTTCTTAACTGTGTTATCCCAGAGGCGCTACCACCATCACTGATTGGCTTGGCCTTGGCCAGCAGTGGGTCCATCTTGGAGCCGGCTGGCATTGGCTCTGTCAGACACAGGGGAAGCTTCTGGCAGCTTCTCACAGAAGCCACCCCTGTAACCCCCCCACTACCAAAACCGTGCCACACAAACCCAATACAATGGTATTAATCACTAAAAAAAATTTTTAAATAATTCCATCTTTAGTGATAGAACAGAATGATACCCACATATATGCTTTTCTCTGGCAACTCTACACTCCAACACAGTCAGTTCTGTAGGGTTAGACATATTCTTCTAAACCTGGGCACACTGACACCCGAGGTTCAGAAAGGGTCACATGTTTTAGAAAAAGTAGAGTTAATTATTGACAATTTAATTCCTATACAGCAAGAATTAAGAGGAACAATCGCTGCCATAATAATTTTTCTTAGCGAGGAAAATACTAAAACTGCCTTGTTGGTAGTGGTTTGGTTTCTTCAGACTGGAGATACATTTCTGTGGACTGAGCTCATGCTGACTCGGGGTTTTGAAAAACAAATGAGAACAATAAGGTAATATTCTCAGAAATCTGAAGATCCACTCCTTAATGAAAATACAAGAGATTAGTCTATGTCAATCCTGATACCACAGTTACCCATTCTGCCAGTTCTGTTGCAAATTTGCAAAACATCCTGTTTCCAAATATGCATGCTGCATACCCAGTTATGGCTGATGAAATGAATAGAGTATATCCTTCTGACAGAAATTTTATGTGGGCATTTACCCTAGGAGTTCTTAGCATAAAATGTAACCTAAATATTAATAAGGACAAATGTTCAGAACCCAGAAGAGGTGCTAAGGCATGAACCTTGCAGCCAAAGCCAGCAATAGCTGCTAAGCTAAATCCTCTTAAACATCTCTGCAATGTTACCTCTTAGCTGTTATGTTTGGCTGCTCAAAAAGATGCCAAGATTTTAGTGCCAAGTTTCTGTGACCACTGTCAAGTTTCCTTGAAAAGAGCAAGCAAACAATGTTGGACTGCTGCTAAATCGTACTGGAAAATAATGATGAATTTTATAATATTAATAGTAAAAAAAAATACCGGAAATTAATAGTAATGGCTGGTCTTTGATTCCGTGTCAGGGTGCTGCAAGGGCTGACTGTTTCCTGCAGGCTGGGAGCCACGAGGAATCCCCAGGCTGGCAGAGCAGGGATCTTGTCAGACAGGGCCTGTCCCATTGCTCCTACTGAGGTCATTTTTTTGGCTATAAAACTGATGGTTAAAAACTGCTAATGTCAGCATAATTTTGAAATATTTCTGTGCCACACTTTTAACTAAAAATCAATCTCCTTGAAGAAGGCCTATATTATAGTTAAAATCTGGATGTAAGTACTCTGAGAAGGATTTTCTAGTCACAGAAACAGTGATCTTCTTTGGGGTTGAAATAAAAGCACTGAGGTTGTCAAGTCAATTTATATTAAACAGTAGTAAAAAAATTAAACTGTGTATTTTCTTGTCTTGCATACTTCCAGGAAAATAAGAAAATTTTTCCCTATTGACAGATGTAATTTCCCATAAGCATTTATTTATTTATGAGATGATTACAACTGGGAGCACCAGCAATCAATCCTGCCTATGTCAACAGAGAGTATGTTTTCACAACAAACTCTCTCCTTCAAGATCTCTGGAATCTGGAAAAGCACATCACAATGTTTGAGTGGAGAAGGGAGTGAAGGTGAGGAGAGGAGAGGTGTGGAGAGGAGAAGAGAGGAGAGGAGAGGAGAGGAGAGGAGAGGAGAGGAGAGGAGAGGAGAGGAGAGGAGAGGAGAGGAGAAGATTTGGATTATATGCCTATTTTGAATGTCATGAAAAATGTGAACCATAAGAGAGGTGTCACAAGCCCTTTTCCCCCTTTCCAGCATGGTGTGTAGTCAATTGTGCTATTGCTACTAGTATTTGTAGAAGACTAATCAGCCAAAACAGCCTTCTGAAATCTGCGTGGACTCAGAGCTCTGTCTTTGAGCTCAACTGCTGTAGCACAGAGGCTTGATTAACATTGCTTCCACTAACACCACCATAAAATAAAAGATTATGTCACCAGGAAAGGTGTTGCAGTCATAGACCATATAGTTTGCTCCAATGAAATATTGCTGGAGCTCCAGTTAAATTGTGTTAGTTATTTTTTGTTGGGATTGATATATAGAGGGGTTTGACAATATTATACCACCCCTTAATATCAATCAAGTCCTAATTTTTATAGACTTAGTAGTTGTAGAAAACCAAACAGAATGCTGACAAGGCAATAAAATGTTAAACTTGCAAGCACTTATAAATAAAATTCAACAATATGAAATATTAATCATACATTTTCCTGAAGCTGTTAGCAAGACAAGCACTTTTAAACCTGACTTTCCCATGTATTAAAGGCAGGTAGCAAAATCTTGCCCTGATGTCCTTAAGTCAACCCCAGCTCTATACACAGAACAAGTGTTCCTTTTCAGTTCTACTTCCTCTATTCCACTTGAAATCGTGCACAAAACCACAGTAGTATTGCACACTGGAGTGAAAAGATCTTTTAATGTTCATAACAAACCCAGAAATACCCACAAAATACAGCAACATTGATTTCTGAAAACGCACTGATTGCAGTCAATAAATCATCTTAAAGGCATAAGCAAAATTGTCAGCCAGATTACAGGTGGATAAGTAGACTGACATAACAGCAAGGTACATAAGCTTATGCCTTACTGGAGTCTGAAATCACTGAGAATACTTATTTAAGTCACTCTTTGAAAGCTCTGGTACAGATGCTGTCAGGAATAAAAATCAGTCCGTTAAAACAGTTACCACTCATATATCGTCTCTCTCCTGCTTTTTGGCATTGACCAGGCAAAACCTTGTAACAGTTCGTGAACGGACACAGCTTTTAGCTTGGTGCGGTAGCACTAATGAATCTTTATGTGAATCTCATAGTCTACAGGAAAACTGTGATGATACAGGAGTTGCTTCGTGAGCCATTCAGCCTTCCTTTTGTGAACAGCCATGCAGGTGAAGCAGAACCTGCTGTTGTAGCTTTAGTGCTCAGACAGATAGACATTCCTTCACACATGGGTGGACTTAGCAGTCTGGGGAGGTAGACTTCCCAGCCGTATTTGTGGAGATGAGGTGGAAGAAGGAGATGGAGGTCCTTTGTGAACAATAATCATCCACACATTACAACAAGAGTGACAATTAATGCATTGTCTTCTCAGCATCATTGTGTGAGCAGCCTCTTCACAGTCAGAATGCTCAGAACCTGTAGCCAGTTCATGTTCTCTCTCTTTACAAGATATTGCTGAGAAGTATTTTTATTTTATGAAATAATTTTTGGAGTTTAACATAAAATTCAAGTTATAACTTCTACTATATTTCTACTAGCATTCTAAGAAATACACATTTTGCTTTTTAATCTCTCAACTTGCTGGTGTTTCTAGATGTTCCTAACTGCCTAGTGTTTCAGTTGCTGTAACAATGCTGTACAGAGTATATAAATCTTTCAACAAAAATATAAAAAGTCCTTGATCATGCTGGAAAGTCCTGAAACTTCTTTCTTTGAAATAATTCCACTGCACAAGAGTATGTCTTCATCCTGAAAATAGTTCCAAGTTTTCCCTTTTAAAGCCTATTCCCCTCCTCCTCTGCTTCCTGTCTTTCACAGAAACTTCTTCCTTTCTCTTGTAAAGGTCTATAACCCAATCACCTGCAAGGAAACAACATGCTACCTTTAGTACAGTTTCCTTGTCATTGTGATAGTAGCTCACTGTAGCCAACGACGAAAAAATAATAATAAAAAAGTATTAATGAGATGTTTAAAGATTTGAGGACTGCAGTTTTACCTATAGTATTTCATACTTGAAGCATCCTTTCCTGACAACTTTTCTTCTGTAGAAATTTTCTTTTGTCAAAGCTGAGATCTTTTCATGAAAACTTCAGCAGGAAAATTGAATATTATTATTTGGAAGTGCTGCTTTGATTTCTCAAAGAAATTTTCAAGCAGATATGATCTCATTTTTCTTCTTTGGGCTAAGGTCTTGTTGAAATCACACTGAAGCAGCATCATCTCTTCCTTTGATAGGAGAAGGAGTTCATTATGGCAGTCATCGCACACAGTGTTTCATGGACTTTGAGAAAACAAATTACAACCATAAGGTATTGTGGGAGCATTTTCAATTAAAAAGAGGTGACTTTGCATTGGGAAAGCTAAACTTTCAATAGAAAGTGGATTTTTTAGTTAAATTCTTGTTTAGCTGAATACTCAGTTTTCCATTAAAAATAGGCTCGGTCCATTTTTTTCCATCTGTTTTATTCTCAATTACTTTTCACCTTATCACTCCTCTTCTAAAATGTATTCCTTCTTACAAAGTTCCAGTATTTGATGTCTCTCTGATAGTATCTTGTCTTCATCTCCCTTTCTATTTTGTGTGTGTGTGTGTGTGTGCGCGCGCGCGTGTGCTTTCTTTGCTGGCTTCTTTCAGTTTGCTCTTCACAAGAGCTGTATTTAAAGGGAAGGATATGGGAAAAAGGTGGATAGAAGGGAAGAAGCAATAGGAAATATTACCTCTGTTTCCTTTAAAATTGTTTTTAAATTGCCTCATAATTGATTGAATATCCAGCTAGGGTATGTGATGATATAACATTGTTGCAAATGCTGTCATTTCAGTTGGTCAAACTTTCACAATGTCTTTTGGAGACCTCTACAGAATTGCTTTAATTAACCACATGTTTCTTTCTCCATTTTTGTCCTTACAAGGAGACAGCTTTTGAGTTGCCCCAGGTTTATTGTTTCTTTCTAGCTTGAAAAAATCAGTTTTACAGCTACTTTGTATCATTAATATGAATTAAAGTAGCTGAAGTACTATCTTGGTAAACCTGGCCATCATTTGATTATGTGTGTGTTATTATGCATGCAGAGCATATAAAGGACCCATGGTTTGAACTTTTAGCATTTTAATGTATTGCCATTAATGTTTAGAAATGTGGAGATAATCTATTACAGGTAATGTAAACACCAAAGCAACTTTGATAACTTTTTTTCATCTGTGCCTGTCTTTAAGGTCAAGCAGCAAAAGTGTACTTTCAAAAGAAAGAAGATTTCCATGGCAACAAAAGGGAATCAGGGAAAGAAGTTTTTAATTCACATGTGTCTTTTTAGCCAAGAGTATTCCTCAGATGCTTTTATTTGATTTGCTTAAATGACAAGGAAACAAACAAAAATCAAGGGTATTTTTTGACCAAATTTTCTACATTTATTGAAATAAATGCATGTGTCTTACTCTGTCAGTAGACTTCATCAAAATCAAAAGGTTACATGAGGAAAAAGAAAAAAAACCTGTTGAAAATAAGTATATGAATCACACAAACTTCAGATTTCATAGAAACCTAAATAACCTTTCCAGTGTAAAGAAATATGTAAAATTCTGCAGAAGCAGACTTGTGAAGAGAGTTCAAAATTCACTACAGAGGATTCACATATATAGAAAGCATGCTTTTTTTCTCTGCTTTATCTATTTATTGACATTATTGATGAGATTGTAGGATTCAACTATTTTTTATTTTTTTCATTTTCTCTGAAGACAAGAGGAAAAGTGAATGAAAAGTCATTGTTCAAGTATTTCACACCCTCATGATAACTGGACCTGAAAAAAAGAGAGGCTTAAAAACTGAGGTTTAGTTACAGAAAATGGATGTGTAATTCAAACTCTTATTTGATCTGAAAAATGTAGCTTAGGCATTTCTAATTGCTTAGCAAGCAATATCAAAAAGATATTGCATTTTTTAAAGCCTGTATGTACCATGTAGTCCTATGTCTAATATCCAAACAGAAATTCCAGCAGATAAAATTAGCAAGTAAATGAATACACAAGTCTGCCACTAAAGATAAATGTTTATGCTAATATTGGGTTATGTTTTCATGCTGATATTGTCTGTATTTCTTTAAGCATGACAACAAGTATTTTCTATTCACATACCCAATATGTTACACTATGTATAAAAAAGAAATGGGTTTTTTGAATTAAACTTATTGGGGAATTATTTTCCTATTTGTGTCAACATAAGTAATTGCTCTAGGCATGGGGAAAAGAGGAACAGAATTACACGGCTTTATTAACATGACTAAAAAATGGATTATCGAAATGAAAGGTAGCATTTCTAACACAAGTACCTTAAAATAATGATTTAAAAATAGAGATATGAAATAATGCTTGAATGGTAAATTGATTTCCCACATTTCTCTTCTTGCAGAATTTCCTGTAATAAAGTTGTTCTTCTCACCGATGCCAAAAAATGTGACTTGACTAAGAACGATTACTTAAATAGCATGATATTACCACCGTCTTTTTCCTGGGCATCTTCTCTCCTGACTGTTTTCTATGCGCTAATCATGCACAGGCAGGTGAGGTGTTGTGGTGTCGTTATGTGTAACATCTGTACAGCATATGACCAATCATATGATTGAATGATAATCTTTGTCTGAGGTTACGTGACTGAGGGAAAGGAGCACGTTTTAGAATTTTCAAAGTGTGTTTAGTGTCAGTCCATCCACTAAAAATTGATTGCAGTTTTTCCACTGCCTGACGTAAGGACACAGATAAACCAGTAAGTGTGTCTAGAAATTGCATTGTTTCATTGTATAAGCATCTTCTACACACTCGGTCAAAAAATACAGGGTTTTTTTGTTCTGCTGGAGGTAATATACCTCTCATTAAAATATCTATGGATTTGTATTGCTCATCTCTGTTGCATTTTGTCCTCTGCAAAGACATAATGGTATCGTGACTCTTTTGGATCGGAGTCTGGCACAGAGACAGGCAGAGGCACTGGAAAGCTGCAGAGAAGTGCCGGGGTGGAACCATCCCCAGCTTTTCCCTCTCCTGCTCCCATCCTGGGTCTGTGCAAAGTGACAGAGACATCCCTGCACGATTGCTGGTGTAGCTCTGCTGAGCAGGAATGCACTGAACAGGGGGTTGCGTAGCATCTCAATGTCCACTGCCTCAATTTGTCACCTGCCTCCTTAGAGTTATATTTTTCTGGATATTCCTTTGCACAACTCTTTGAAGACAATGAACAAGTAATAACAAAAGATAAATCATAGCATCCAAGCAGATATCTGTCTTGAAAACTCATCATACCAGTAACAAGGGACTCTTTTAGTACACTAATATCAGAGATTAGGGGAGCTTTTTTATTCCTTAGGTTCAGCCTTTTGTTCTCCCAACATGCTAGACAAAAACTACCAAAAAAACTGTATGACAACAGTTAGAGAGATAAAGTTTGGGGGAGGTTTGAGGGAGGGAAGAAAAAGAAAACATCTATCTTCATCCCGAAGCAATCGTATTCAGTAGATCAGCTACAGTGCAGCTGCCTAAGCTTCTACTGTAAACATAATATTTGACCAAGAAAGACTCAGCAAATAAGTCTCAATTATGGTGTAAGGTACCCAAAACTGTATGTATACATGTAACTCTACAATAAAGTAAGTTCAATAAATGTTTTCTATGATGATTAAAGTAAATCAAAAGATGACTGGTAAAACATCATTCAACAAAAACTGTGTGCTTATTGTGGAGAGAAAGGACTTATGTGCATTTTTTCTTAACCGGGACACAGTACATTCTTGAATTTTGTTCCCAATGTTTTCCATCAAGTTTCTCAATCCCTGAATTCCCGTGGAGATAGATATATAGATGCACATATGTATGCACATTACGTGCAGAATAAACACTCTCTGTTTAAGCCCATGATATATTTAGAAAGAAAGAATTATTAAAGGCTCGATTATGCTGTCCGTATACATAGTAAGTAGTGCATGAGACCACAAAGTTTCTTATTTCAACTGATAGGACTGATTCTAGTAGAAACATGTAGAACTTTGGTGGTATCTGGTAACTGATATTAATGTCAGATTTATAAAGATTTGACCTATTTAGATATTCAGCCCATGGATAATGACCTGAATATATTATATACTGTCCCCAAACTTCATTTTCTGTACATTGGTACACTGTACCTTGGGTACACTGGCCCAAAATCCAGATCATCATTTCCGTATTGAATCATTTTAATGCAACACACTGCTTCTGACAGCGAGGGATAGGCTGAAGGAGAGAAATCCACCAAATATATTTCAGTT
The DNA here is from genome assembly GCF_028858705.1 of Grus americana. NCBI lineage: Eukaryota > Metazoa > Chordata > Aves > Gruiformes > Gruidae > Grus > Grus americana. The sequence goes on along the minus strand of NC_072853.1, from coordinate 83,783,403 downwards.
TTGCACCCTCTCTCTCTAATATACTGCTATGCATATGTTGAGTCAAGCAAACACTTTTTTCATCTCTTAACTCAGTGAAGATAAACTGTACATCAGTTAAGGAAGAAAAAAAATCCATGCTGAAATGCTGAACTTGCTTTTACTTTAAGTAGAGCAAATTACCTCCCTGGCTGCCATAAACACAGAAAAGCGTTTTTAAACTAGAGTAAGTTTAGTACAGGCATTAGCTGTTTCTTCTTGCAAGCTTTCATGATCTGTGGCAATGTAATTTCTGAGTCATAAATGTGCCTTGCTAACTAAGATGTTGCAGGTAATTGTGGTGTCTGTGAAAGAGACAGAAGATATTCAGTTGCAAAATATAAATGTATGGGCTGGGTATTAATTCATTACAGGAAAATGATGTTAAGAACAGAGAACAAAATAAATAGCTCTTAATAATAGGGATTTTTTTTTTCTCCTTAATGGAAAATAATGCAAAACAAAACCCAGTCAAGCTCCATACTCTTTAAAAACAGTTAGGCTGTTGAAAACTAATTTCCCTAGAAAATTATAATAAATAATCATGTAAAATTTAATAATCTGCTACAAATTTTTGAAAGCTTTCTTTAACTTTGTAAGGCTGGTACCAAATCTAGCAGTGGCTAAGTGTAACAGCAGAACCAAGAAGTTTCTGACAGGAAGACATCTCATTGAAAGAAAGACTCAGGTAGGACCACTGCATCAAAATTTCTGATAAATCAGAACAGCCACAAGAGATGGTTATGTTGACCAGTTGTGGGGATTTTTTTTTTTTTTTTTTTTTTAACAAAATCATTTCAAAGATGTCAAGTAAGCTTCAGCAAATAAATTAATAAATGTTGGTTTGTATTGCTTCTCTATGATGTGATTTACCTAGCTGTGAGCTATTTCTTAAGTATTAATTAAATGAACTAAAAACTCAACGTAAGTTTAAGGCCCTAATAAGAGCTGAATTATTTTATTTATTGCATTAACTGCCTGCAGGTAGACAAATTAATTGCATGTCATCAAAGTTTATTTTGTGCTGCTATTTTGTGCTTTAACAAGCACACTGCTGAATATTAAATATATAATGATATTCCCATCTACCTCATTTAGCAAATTGTTTCTCTCAGCTTCATTGCTGTCAAGTATATACCAACATGTCTGAGAATTAATTAAAGTCCATATCTATTTATTTTGCCATATAAAATGCAGTGTGTGATTCCTACTGGAAAACAGAGCATTAAGAAAGGGAAAGGTCCATCAGCACGGCGTTACAGCCAGGAGGAGACTGCAGCCCCGCTTCCCGCTTTCCTGCAGGAGCCGTGCTGGTATGTGTGTGTCTGACTCACCACTTCCACATCTCTTCAGGTCTCCAAGGCTTGTGACACAGAGGAGCAGAGGATCTAAAACGCTGCACTGAGAGTGCAAGGAGGAGATTTCAGTGAAAAGGAAGGTTACATTAAACCCCCTCAGTCAAATTTTATGCACGTGAAAGAAGGAGCAGAAATGCATGTGCAGACATTTATCTTCAGCACAGTCTATCAGTGGGTAGACAGGAAAGAACACGCTAATGGTTCCAACAGGCGCTTTCAAGAGCCAGCTGCCAGCAGCAATGCCATGTTTTCCAACACAGAGGAGTCAGAATTAAAGATGTAGCTGTTATCTCTCCCCTGTTCTCCATCTCTTAAAGGAAATTTAAGTTTACTTCGGGTAGGTACAATTCCCCCTTACTGAGTATTTACAGCTCACCTGAGGTCTGTGAAGCTTCATGTTTCAGAAGTGAGTATTCATGGTGGTGGCGTGGAGATGCTAGTGGGTCATGTGCCAAAGGAGAGCAGAGGGAACAGGCGAAACACTGGTTCACTTGGCAGACCTTAGTAAGTAGTGGGTGCACCTACACTAGAATCATAGTTAGGACTGGGTGAAGTACATATCCTGGTTACTCCCGAGAACCATACTTTGGGCAAAACCATGAAACAGACTTCAAGAGCATGGACTTAATTTCCTTAGGGTGAAACTAAGCTGGCAGATGAGTCCCAGGAAGGTGCCCAGTGCACACGTACTTCTACGGGGAGTTTTGTCCAGAGGTCTAGACTGATCTGATGTAGATTTTAATCATTTAAAGCATGCACAGTGTCAATGTCGAGTCCTCAGTGCCAGCTGTTCAGGTCACAGATGCACATTTATTGCTCCATATTACTTCATAATGTAGACACAGTAAGAGTCCCCTTATGGATATGTCCTCCGCTGGGGGTTAAGATGTTAGGTTTCCATATGATTGCTATGATTTACTAGCAATGATGAATTCTTTTTGATTCATATCTGGTTTAGATTAAAAAATGCCTCAAAATAATAGATCACAGTCAGCTGCATTTTAAGAAGAGAAGAAGCCCTTCTCAAACCATTTTTCAGTTCATATTTAGTTCAAATAATCTGTCTAGCTTTTGCAACTAAATTATACCTCATCCAACTTAGTCAGCCAGTGCTGCAATATAGAAAAGTATTGCCTTTGGTCAAAGTAAGTTGTTTTTGCCTTCAGACAATGGATCCTTCTTACAGAAGGTACTGCATGATTAGGTAGTTTAAGTTCAAAATAATGTTTTAGGTTCAGTTATTAGTCTAGGAAGAAAACCTCAAAATGGGTTGTTGTTTGAGTTCGAGCTGACTTCCTGATCCAGTGTAGGGACCCTTCTGTCAAAACCACAAAAGAAAGGAAAGCAGTGGAGTGTCTTTGGTTTGTATAGGGAGATGATGCTCCCCCCACCAAAAAAACCAAAACAAACAAAAAAACCCCCCTGAAAAAACCCCCAACAAAAACGCCCACCCAAACCCCCAAAAATCTCACCCTGCCAGTTAGTTTCAAGTGTTAGGTCCCTCCTTCAAGTAGGCTATGGTTTCAGCAGCTTTCACGACTCAGCCTGTCACTTCTAAAGAGCTGCCGCAGCAGTTGAGTAAGCCTGTCGTCTTCGCGTAATCCTGATGAGTCACACTGTGTCACCCTGTGAACCTGATATGCAAAATTCTGCAGTCCTACATCCCAAGAGTCCATGCAAATCCTTTGCCAATTTTGATCTACATGAGCTTGCAAACTGAGAGTTCTGCTTTGAATTTGGAATAGAATCATATGCTTACAGGCAAAACAAACCTCTAAACAACAGTGTTCTTTTTGTTTCATATGGAAGCCATGAAAAGTTGTGAATTGTGGATGTTTTTGATGTTTATGTATAAAGAGGATCACATCTGATTCTGGGTTCTTTTGAAAGGTCAGTGAGTCATGAAAAATTCTGCACTGAATAGTAATCATAACTGAGATTTAACAATGTATCTGAGCCCCATTGAATGGGGCTGAAGTTTCGTACTGAAGTTTTGTTAGAACTGGTTCGAAGCTAAGAGTCACTCGGTTTTTACTGCTTTTAACAAAAATGTTGAAAGCACTGTAGCTTTAGTGTGAGAAGGAATTGTAAGTCAAGGCATCTTATGGGTGTCTCTGTTTTGAAACCAGAGCCTAAAGCTCATGCTACTGACAGCCTCAATAATGACAACAGGTAGGAAACAGTGAGAATATGTTTAATATTTCACTGTAAAGGAAGGAAAAAAAACTGAAAAAGAAGTCTTTTATGGCTAGGTCAACTGCTACCCCAATGCCTAGGAAGAAAAGGCTCATATGTATAAAAGCAGTGCTACAAAACAGGAGGGACTTAAACTTGTTGGTCACCTTTAGCCTATTCTGCAATACACAAGCCTCAGTAGTTAAGTTACAACATAAATCAGCATTGAAATATCTGACATGAAACTATCACATATATTAAACAACGTTTGGTGTGGTTTTACTGTTAGACAGGCTCTTATGTGACCTTGAGGCCGGATTTGTCATGCATACACAAATTAAACTCTGACTTCTACTTTAGTACTCCTGATAGCACCTCAGCCTAACCCTCTTGCAGGACAAGGTGCAAGATGCGAGTCAGGCTTGAAAACTGAAAAAGACTGTGGGTGGCTACTGCTTCTGAGGGGGCTAGTACTGACTGTATGAATAATTGTGTTTCAGAGCTTAGACAAATAGATGATCTTTAACAACATGAGGGCTCTGCACTGGGGCAGCCTGCTGAGTAAGAGCTTGTGCCATTTTCACTTGGGAGGTGGCAACAAGGATCGCTGGTTTACAGCTAAGTAAATCTGGTGTGTGCCTGACTTGAACTTGTTTTTGCAGATGAACAGTAGCCCACCAGCTTATTAAGCTGAGGCAAAGGCTCAGGTTAAGAACAGATAAGTGGTGAAACTGTACATACCTGGAACAAGATGGCTTTATGAAAGGTCTTTTGGGAAACATTAGAAATGTCTGAAATAATTAGACTTTAGATATGAATACAATGAAATCTAAAGGTGTAACTGAAGCTTATATAGATATGTCTGATTTAATGTTAAGCTAACTATATCAAGGAATGTTAGTAGTAATTTATGGCAGCGGGGATTCCGAGTAATATGTAAAATCTGTTCAATGTCCTGGATAAACCCTCAGGAAGCTATGCTATACTCTAATACTCCCTTGGTTAAATTGTTAGCAGGACCCAGGATATCTGTATTAAATTTAGCTGAGGCAAATCACTTTTTTCTTTTTTCAATGCTGACATAAAGTCATTTTTTTCTGTTGTTTTATTCAACTTGTTATAATTTACAAGCTATAAATTATGATAATTTGTTTTTTCTGAAGTTTCTTATCTTATTGGATATTATTTTTTAATAGGGGAAAAGGGTTTTTTTTCCCCTTTTTCTTTTGAAAAGTAAATCTCCCCATTGTGTTTTCTTCAGTTTGGTCAAAGACTACTAATAACACACAATATCATTACTTTGCCTATGGTGAAACACGCAATTATTCAGATTCTGAATCAAGTCTGAATACATGAAAAAAATAAAAAAGCAGACAGCAGAGTAATATAGATGACATGACATTACTAAAATGTCATTTTAAGTCAAAAGTCATGCTCAGGACAGAATTAGTTTTCACTGTGATATTAAAGAAGAATATTTTCTCTTTATCATCAAGTTACTGCTTTTAAATATATAGTGCTAATCAAATTAAATGTCATGTAAGGTCAGGAATTATTTAATCTGTGTAAATTTTAAAGGGAATAATTTTTATAGTCTATATTTCCATGGTCACTTGCAGGCTAGTGATATTTGCCTTATTTTTTAGAGGGTAAACCAGAACATTTTAACACCAGGCTTACAGAAGCAATATAGTGGCAAATTTTGCTCATTTAGATTTTGTAACAACTGCCAGGACTGTTTGGACATTTTGGTGACCAAATGCACTGATTCCTGGAATTAAAAGTGCTCTCAGTCTAGAATAATGGCACCTGCTTTCCCTGTCGTCGTTTGTTGTCCTTTTCCTCACTTTCCTTGAAAGCGCAGAAGTAGATATGCAAGGAAAGTAAAACCATGATTTTCATTTATGTCCCCTTCCCTTTTCCTCTTTGTCTTTTTTTTTTTTTTTCCTGTGAAACCACAAAGAAGATGAACCTATAAATAAAGCAGCTAATGATGTCTGATTTGGCCTAATTTTTTTTAGGCTATAAGTTACTTCTTTAATACGTCATATTCTAGTATGATTGTAATAAATGTACTTTGAGTTTCTTTTCCAAATTGGTGGAATCCTGACATCATGATGCCATTGGCATAGTAGGTGGGGTATATGAGCTAAACAATTCTCTGATTTAGAGGCAAGCAGGCAATGCAATGATTTCTGGTGGAATGCCTGGGATGGACCCTCACCCCAGACTTGGAATCACTCAGATCTGATAATTTTCAAGTCATGGTTCTGACCTCACCTGCTTGACTACTGTAAAGGTTGCTTTTGAATTGGAAAACTGTGGAAGGAACTTTGAAGGCTGGTGACAATTTAGTTTCATTTCTCCTGTAATAGACGGCAGGTGTCTTTTTAAAAATTGTATATTAAAAAAAATTAAAAATGTATTGCTGAAAGGTGACAGTTCTGCTTTTGGTCATTATTTTTTCAAATAACTCTGCATTCACAGCATTTTATAAAATACCATTATGGTGCCAAGATTGGTGTTAACCTTACTGCTTGTAACTTTCTATATTTACAAATGTGTTGAAAACAGAAACATTTCTACCAATTAACTTTAGTGTACTGCAGGAATAAGCAATATAACACTTCATTTATGTCAACTGGTGTGTTGAGTTGGTTTTACTGCTGATTCAGTTTAGCTTGTTTAGTCTTTTATTAAAACATGGGGTTTTGGTACACTTTGCTACCATTTAATCATTAAAAGCAATTTAAGTATTAATCTTAATAATTTAGTAGACAGGTTGCATTATTTGTTCATTTCCTTTAATTCATGTTGTCTTAGCAGATCAACAACTGTGTTACTTCTTAATGAGGGTTACCGTGCAATTGCAGGAGAGAAAATTGCCTCCCTCAGTCTGCTGGAAAAGCAAGTACATTCTCATATTGGCAGAAACCTTCAACGCCCTCTCTCTCTCTCTGTCTCATCTCTCTTATCTTCCTCTTTTCTGTAGTTGCTAAATTGCACAATTAAAAACTTTGTATGTGAAGAATAAACTACATACTGCATTGCCTAAGATCATTTTATTGGCCTATGTTTATTTACCACAGAGAAATTAACAAGGAATTAAAAATTCACTTCAGTATATATCTTTGTTTCCATTTCTATGGAAGATTGCAATGTACTACAGATGACTGAAATGTTTTTTAAGTACTCGTTCCAGCTATTTAAGTTATAATGGTTAGTCATCACTGGCCAAATGAAATCACCATATTACTGTTTCTTGTCCCATATGGAATAGGTATTAGATTTTTTAAACATAAGTTTGAAATTGGATATTTACCAAAACTTTAAAATTAACCGTCTACAAGCATTCTAGATGTTTTGAACTAAAAAACTGACCAAAAAAAAAAGGGGGGGGGGGGGGAGGGCAATTAGATTGCCAAAGGAATTATTTCAAAATGTTATAATTAGAAAATAATTTAAAGCATTTGTCAATCTCTAACTGAAATTTGAAAGCCATACTAGTGTTTTAGATTTACTTGCAAGAAACCTGATAATGCTTGTACAGACAAAGTCAAACAAACAAACAAAATAATCTGTGATTCTATTTTTATTTCAGTATTTGGAAAAAAAAGTGAAAAATCCCCCTTACTCTGCTGAGAGACATCTGATGGGCTTGAGACTCATTCTTAAAGACAGCAGTTACTTCTGCAGCTGAACTATGTTTTCCATCATCTTTTATGCTCTTTAAGCTGTATTGAGTGGTCTCTAATAAATGTGACCTTCTGAATACTGTAATCAGTGAGTTATCAGGGCTCTATCCAAGACGTTTCTCTAGTATTTTGCTTTAACATAAAACAAAGCACAACAGTGCATTTGGACCTATGAGTACTGTATGACTGATAGCACTAGGAGTAGTTCATTTAATTTTAAAAAGATAAATCCAGACTATAGAGTTCAATATGAAAGCCTACTCACACTCATACATTCTACTCATTTGTTGTAACAGCATAAAACTAGTGCTAACAATTCTCATTCTTCCCATACTTTAGTTAGAATATGTGTATCGTGTCTTAGTAGAAGATACTTTCATATCTAGGGGAAAAATCCAGAATACACTTTCTTTGTTTAAAATGATAGCAGTCATAATTCCAATGTACTGGAGAATAGCAGCTTTCTCATTTATATTTTGTCATTCACTGTTGGTTTACAGTAAACCAACAAACAAATCAGTCAACAAGGGGTTTCTGTGACAAAGTCATTGCCACAACTAGGAGAAACAAGAGAACCTTTCCTCAAATTAGATTATTTTCCAATGAAATGCTTTGTTGCAGTAACAAAATAAATGTTTGAAAGCCTTTTTCTTTTAAATGTTCCTTGTCTTGCTTTGCTTCGTGTGTGGCTTTTGCTTACCCTATTAAACTGTCTTTATCTCAACCCACGAGTTTTCTCACTTTTACTCTTCCGATTCTCTTCCCCATCCCTCTGTGGGGGGAGTGAGCGAGCTGGCTGGGGTTAAACCATGACACTACCACAAAATGACTGTTCAGAAATGCAGCTTGTAATGAAACATATCTAAGACTGTAGAGATCAGTATTCAATTTCAATGTGTTGATAGTCGTCCAGCCCCATTACATCTTCTTTGCATGTCTTAAAAGCATGTTCCTTTACTGCATCATCTTCAGATCCCTTTCTGTAAATTGAGACAAATTTTGCTTGTGGGTTTTGGGTTTGTTTTGGTTTGGTTTGGTTTGGTTTTTTAAATAATACATTTTAAGCTCTAAGCTTTGAGAGCAGACTTTATTGACTTAATGTCTGTGACATCTTGCATGTCTGGTATTTTTAAATTTCTGTGAAGACAGGAAACACAACTGTAACTATCAAAAATGTGTTCAAAACATTTCTGAGTAACAAAATATGTTTGTGTTTCTAAAATGAATGGGATGAGCTAAAGAGCTGCACATGTTGTCAGAACATTCATAAACCAGAGAATTTTCGTGCAGTTTTATACCTTTTTATGTGTAAAACTATGATAAAAATGTCCACAACTGTCCTGCATCAGGGTGTTTATGATATGTGTTTCTGTTCCTTGTGATGTTCTCTGTATAAAGTTCTCATCTCACAATAAGTTTGAATAAGACACTTAGGCTTATGGGACTACATTTTCAGCTTGTGCCAGTTAATTTAAAAAATCATTACTGATTTTTTTTATCACTCAGCATCTTTCCTCTCCCGGCAACAATGAGAATGTCCCCTCAAAGAGATACAATTTTCAAAAAATAATAGTTTTGAGTTGCAAGCTTCTCATCTTCACTGGTAAGTAATACAAGAGAAAAAAATTGTTGAAGTATTTGTCAGTCTACAGTCATGTATTTGATAAAACTCAGACCTGTTTGAAGACAAGTGTATTTTGTTCATATGTTTCTATTTTCTTTATGCTGTACATGACATTGTAGCCTATTGTCCTGGTTTTGGCTGAGATAGAGTTGATTTTCTTTCTAGTAGATGTATGTAGTTGTTGCTGGGCAGTTGTAGTGCCTACACCAAGTCCAGGGCTTTTCAGCTTCCCCCGCCCTGCCAGGTGCAGCAGAAGCTGGGAGAGCACAGCCAGGACATGCTCCGTATAGAGCTGGGGAAGCTAGCGGGGAGGTGGGATTGCTGCTCGGAAACAGACCGGGCATTGGGCTGTTTTATTTGCCTTTTGCGTGTGGTGAGCAATTGCAGCTATGCATCACTTGTTTTATATAGATAATGATGATTATTCTCTTCCTTTGTTTCCCTATTAAACTGTCTTTATCTCAACCCATGAGGTTTTTGGTTTTTTTTTTCATTCTCCTCCCTATATCTTTTTTTTGGGGGGGGGGGAGGGGTGAGAGAGCAGCTGCAGTGATGCTCAGTTACCAGCTGGGGTTTGTCACGGCTCAGCCCCAGCCCCCGCAAGCCCCAGGCGGCCGCTGGCTCAGCCCTGCCCGGCGGGATGGGGGGCAGAACGGGGAGGCAAAGGCAAAGCCCCGGGGGCTGGGGTAAGGGCAGGTCACTGGGACGGCAAGGCACAGAGAAACAACACCGGCACTGATAACGGAATGGACACAGCGGGTGACACACAATGCAGTTTCTCACCCAAGGACCGTACAACTCAGACCGCACGCTCGGACTCATCCCGAAGCCAGACCGTCCCTGAGCTGCGCTGCCCCTCCCCGACCAGCCCCCCTTCTATGCTGAGCATGGCATCATATGGTATGGAATACCCCCTTTGGCTAGTTTGGGTCACCTGTCCTGGCTGTCTCCCATCCCAGCTTCTGGTGAAAATTAACTCTATCCTAGCCAAACCCAGGACAGAATTTAACCACGACACCTTTTCAGCAATAAGTTCTAGAAACCCTCTGGACCAACATCAGAAACTCTTTGCCATGTTTTCTAAGTTGTTTTCTATATTGCTGGAGTTCTGTTTCTTTACCAATCTAAATGTGACTGAAATGTGTGAAAGATGGGTATGTTTGTTTAAGAGGGTTTTTAGACTTCAAAATTCTAAAATTGTCAGCTCTCAACAGTTGGGTTATAAATCATTTTTTTCTCTGGTAAAAATGACAGTTCCTAAATGGTATGTGACTTTACTGTTGTAAAGTGACATGAATTCATACAGTGAAAATAAACCAAGAAAATTATTTTCACCTAAAATTATAAAAATGGACAAATTAGTATTGACAAACCCAAAGGAAAAGTGTGTCTTTGCATTGATCTCAAGTCTACCTCCATGAAAATTCTGTCGTGTCTCCAACATTAATTGTGGACTTCTGAAATGCAACACCTTCATATCAAAGGGAGTATCCATAATTATGTGTTTTGTGAAAGTTTTTAATCACTTCAGTCAGAAATAATGATAATAAAAACCGCTGCCCCAGTCATTATCTATTGTACTTTTGCATAACAACACTTAAACCAATCAAAATTGTAAGAGAAGGCATCACTGCCTGTGAGACATGTGACACGTTCCTTTCCCACCGAACTCTGACTTCAACACATGTAGGACTTGGTCTGAGATGTTGACAACATACTAAAAATGCCATCATGATTGACATATCTTCACTTCTCAGCAAGAAGAAAAAAAAAAAGAGTCTTCATGAAAGATGAACTCTTATATCATTCCCAGAGTACTGATGCCTCCAAGTTAAGATAAAGGAACAATACTTTGGCAGAAAACCGACCATCTGTGGCTTAGCATGGCACATTAAAACAACCAACCAACCAGACACAGAAGTAAGTTAAAATTAAGACATATGTAAAGACTGTGTATGTTAGGACAACCACAACACTAAACACTCTCTCCGCGGGTCCACAGGTCCTGCCAGGAGCCTGCTCCAGTGTGGGCTTCCCATGGGGTCACAGCCTCCTTTGGGTGCCTCCACCTGCTCCAGTGTGGGGTCCTCCATGGGCTGCAGGTGGATATCTGCTCCACCATCATCTTCCATGGGCTGCAGGGGACAGCCTGCCTCACCATGGTCTTCTCCACAGGCTGCTGCAGGGGAATCTCTGCTCTGGTGCCTGGAGCACCTCCTTTCCCTCACTGACCTGTCTGCAAAGTTGTTTCTCTCACGTATTCTCATTCCTCTCTCGGGCTGCAGGTTGTTGCACAACTTGTTTTCCCCTTCTTAACTCTGTTACCCCAGAGGTGCTACCACCATCGCTGATGGGCTTGGCCTTGGCCAGCGGTGGGTCCATCTTGGAGCCGGCTGGCATTGGCTCTGTCAGACACAGGGGAAGCTTCTGGCAGCTTCTCACAGAAGCCACCCCTGTAACCCCCCCACTACCGAAACCGTGCCACACAAACCCAATACAACTGTGAAAATATATTCAAGGAAAAGATTATTGTTTGTCTGACAGAGTGCTGAAAATGAGGATCAGATTCAGAGGCTGGAGCATTTCTTTTCCTAAGGAGTGATAGATTACTTTTTTCCACATTAATTTTGTCTCTGGAGGAAAAATCAATGCTATTTTAAACAGAAACTTTATATGGACTATTACAGTTTGACTTGTTTTGAGATTCAAAGGGACTGAACCATTGCTTTTGACTTCTGACACCTGAGTATTTGCTGAGGTACAAACTATGTGTATGAGTGACTGGGGCAGTTATTTTCCAAGTCTGTTAGGGCAACATAGTATATATGCATTCTAAGAGCAATTAAGATATTGAAACCCTTTTGCGTGACTGGGTTATTGGAATCCTAGATTAAAATGTGTCTGTAGCTCAGCTGATTATTTTTAAGCTTTTTAGTTCAAATCATCCTTGAATTATCAGAAATAACTCCATAGCCAGATGATGATAGAGAAACCCTTTGTTAACACTAACAAAGGATTTCTATTTGATTGGCACTGTGTAGCGCAGCAGTTTTTGCACTGCATGACAGTACCACAGCCTTTAAAGACACCGTTCCCAACAATTGCATAGGTATTCCAGGAGGCCTTTTGATCGATATTCCAGGTATTTCAGGAAACCTTGTGATGAATAGTGTGAATTATACAGCATTAAGCAGGTATGACTGAAATGCTCATATCACAAATAGTTGGTTTAGCTTTTTCGTTGCTTCCTCCTTGGAAAGTGGATGAGATTGAAGAGTGTGTGTGTGGGGAAGTGAACAAGTACTCCTAGGGCCAACTAACACGGGTACTCTGAATCTTCTCTGGGAGCATGTGTTTCCACTGACAACTTAAAAAAATCAGGTCATAACCTTTGTACTCTGAATCATATTCTAAGGTGACTGCATAATGAATACCTCCTCTCCACTGAAAATAAATAGGCCATCTTAGTCTTTGCCTTCTCTCTCAAATAAAAATATTCATCATTTTCTTTCTCTCATGCTCCTCTCTGTGACTAGTATATGAAAAAGAGGGGCTATCGATTCAGAATGCAAACCTCACCCATGACAGAGTGTTTAACCCATGATACTCATCTTGTATAGTGAAAATTAAGTGAATTTGTGTTGTTATAGCATATAGAGTTCCTAATTTTGTACTTTAAAGAAGATAGATTTCTAATTAATTAACCGGTATATATTTTATTTGCAATAGCTCAGCAGTGGGTACATTTTTCTCCTTTTAAGATTAAAAACCAGATGGATTTTCAGGGGTGTTGCATGCTTGCAGCTCCTACTGAAACTGTAAGTCATTTTTATAATATCATGCTGGCATAGAAGCATATGTTATTAAGATCACAGAATGGATTTTGTTGTTCAGAAATAACTTCTGTTGCCAAAAAGGAAAGAATTTGGAAAAGGGAAATGAAACTGTTATTGCTTTGTGGCTTATTGCATGGTATCTCTCCCTAGCACAGCAGCAGTTCATAAAGAATGAGGTGAAGAATTGTAGAGAGATGGTTTGTTTTTCTAGATTTCCCGAGCTTTATAATTTATATAAATTTATTTATCTTTTCTAGGCTAAATCATAAAAATGGAGTGAAATGTACCTCACACAAACATTATTTTCTCATTCTGCCCCCAACAGGAGGGACTCTACTTCACTCCCAAAAGATGCCAGTCCAAATTGTCCTCAGAAACTTGCATCGTTAGAAGATCAGATACCTTCGTGAATATTGCTTCAAGAGAGCTAAACACTTCACAAACATTCTTCTCTGATTTAAAAACAAAGGTGTGCCCTTGATCTGTTTTCAAGAACAATGCCAAAATCCAGGAGTGTGGGCAGTAAGCGTACAGATAACAGAAAGAGCTGAGCTTTACTGTACACCCCGCTGCCAACATCTTCTCTGTGCCTGCTGTTCCATCTCCCACCTCATTCTCTTCACTCTGTGTAGAAGGTACTTGGGCAACCATCTGGAAGTATATTTCCCTGCTGGTTCCCCTGAGCCTAAATGATGAGGACAACCACTCTCAGGGGTACAACTTCTCCAACTTTTTGATGCTATAATCAGCAGCTTTGTTGCGCTTTGTTTCCTACCTGCGAGAGGGAGAGATAGCCTTGTGAAAACAGATACATATAAGACTGCAAAGCACCCGGATGCTATGGGGGATGTAACTTGTCCACATGGTGTTGAAGAAAACACCAACTAAGAGAAGCCTCAGAATGGCACTTAAAAACAGCAGAAGCTACAATAGGGGGCATTGTTTCGAGAGTAGCTCTCCAGCCTCCTCTCTTATTAGAATTCTGAGATCTGAGTAGGTTTGTATCTTTGTTTGTCATTAGGGACAGTATCGTAATTGTTCTTTATATATCGATTACTTCTTTCTTTTACACTTTCCTTTTCCCTCCCCACATAGTCTTCGTGACTTTCAAAATATTTTTGGCTTGATATTCATGTTTGCCTTCCTTTCTTCTATTATCCCAGCTGTTATCTTTTTTTATCAATTTTGTTTTAACTTCAATGGAAATAAACACAGTAGGAAGTAAATTCTCTGAGACAGTCACCATCCTTTCTACTTGTGTAAAAAGTCTAACACTTATTAAGTTTTATGTAACTTAGTAAGATTGATTTACTGGAAGTGAAAGTGAAGGGTAGGGTGAATTTTATTAAGGAAGCAATGGCAGTCCTCCTTCCCCCACTACTATTGCATCGCATGACAAAAGTAAAATGATGCATTTACACAAGTCTTCTTTCTACCATTCCCTCCACTTCCTGCACCCACCGAAAACGGAGCCAACATTGTGAATAGTATTGTGAATTGTTGTTATACCTATTTTGGCCACCAGGACTACCTTCAGATATGAAATATCAATATATATTTAAAAATGTAATGGACTCATATTCAAGGAATCCTCAATGTTTTTGTAAGTATGACTCCCTCCTCTGCTCCAAATCCTTTCATGGAAGAGTAAAAATACATCATATTTAGGTAACAATATTTAGCTGAGGAATTATGGATGAGTATTATCAAAAAAGACATCTTAAGCTCCTCACTATCAGTCATCAAGCTTAGCTCAAAAGAGCACAACAGATTCAAAGTATTGAAAATGTTCATTCCAAGTGTAATTAACAACACTGATCCATGCTCAGCTGTAAGAGATCATGAAGATTCCTGTTCTTCAAGGCTAATCCAATAACAGCCTCCTCCTCTGAGATAAAATTTCTTAACACTAATGTTGGTGTCATTCAAAAGAGTTGAACTTCTGGAACCTTAAACCAGTATTTTGAAATATTCATACAAATCCTATCAAAGTCAATAGGCATTTTTCTTTTTGCTTCAGTGATGTGGAACCTGGGCTCTGATTTTCTGATAAGACAGATCTTCAGGTGCTTGAAAAAGCCTGAGAATTTCATGGGCTTATAACTGACTTTATGAGACTACTATAATACACTGAACAGTTGTTTTAATGTACTAGATTCTGCATTATCTTAATCTGTATTGCTTTCTTAATGTTGAATATAATGTACATCTATATTTAAATGTGCTAAATAACATCATGTAGTGTTAAGAATAACTTGAAAGTGTGTATTGTTGCTGGAATTAAGCCATCCCAGTAATAACCCCCTGTTGTTTTAACACTCCACATGATCACACATTGTTTCTATTTCTGACTTATTTTTCATAGTCGTCCTTCAACATCTTCAAAAAATAGATGTGTATGATATCTTGTTGGGGGCTGCTGTTATAGGTAGTTACAATGAAAGCTGTGTAAGCAGTCTCCTGTATAACTGCCCCAATGGCAAGCAAAGTCTAACCCTCCATAAGAGTTCAACTATATGAATCACACTGCATTATATGGCCACCCATTGTAATAGGCAAAAAAAAATCATAGCCCCTTTCATACTTCATGTCATCTTCCAGTCAATATAATTTAAGCGGTATGCAGTAAACCTTAGAGACAAGAACTCATGCATATTTTGTTCCCTTAATTTTGAAACAGTAAATAAAGATGTTATAGTGTAACCTACAGAGACTTCCACGTCAGGAAACTTGGTAGAGCCATGTGTAGGGAAGGACTGTATCAAATCACCTTGGCCTCCAAGAAGACAGGAAGGCAGAACCACCAGACTGAATAAATATTCTTTTTTTCTCTTCCCTGATGTCTTCTCAGTCTTGAGGGACTTTGCAGATGCAATGCAACAAATGTCTCTCCTCCTACTCTGTGTAGGTTGCTCATGAGAAAATGAGAGTATGTTTCTATTTCTGGAAGTCTGTCTGTGAAATGTTTCCTTTCTTGAGACAGGACATTGCCAAGGCTCCTTTGCTATCTGTCTGTATCATAATTGAGGATGATGGATGATACGTGGTCTTCATAAAATGTTATTTAAAAACCTGAATGATGGGATGGTTTATTGGTTTGATGTGGCAAGGTTTTGGTAGCAAGAGGGCTGCAGTGGTGGCTTCTGTGACCCCCAAGTCAGACAGAGCCAGTTCCACCCAGCTCCGAAATGGACCTGCTGCTGGCCAAAGCTGATCCCATCAGCTTCACCAATGGAGCCTCTATAATACCATATTTAAGAAAGCGTAAAAAACTCTGTGTAGCAGTTGTGAGGGAGAGGAGTAAGAAAAATGTGAAACAGCCCTGTAGACACACAGGTCAGTGCAGAAGGAGGGGGAGGAGGTGCTCCAGGTGCCAGAGCAGGGATGCCCCTGCAGCCCATGGTGAAGACCATGATGAGGCAGGCTGTCCGCCTGCAGCCCATGGAAGATGATGGTGGAGCAGATATCCACCTGCAGCCCATGGAGGACCTCACGCTGCAGCAGGTGGATGTGCCCTGAAGGAAGCTGCAGCCTGTGGACAGCCCACGCTAGAGCAGACTCCTGGCAGGAACTGCAGCATGTGGAGAGGAACCCATGTAGGAGCAGGGTCTCTGGCAGTAGCCGTTACCTGTGGGGGACCCACGCTGGAGCAGTCCGTTCTTGAAGGATTGGGCCCTGTGAAAAGGACCCACGGTGGAGCAGTTTCTGAAAAACTGCAGCCCATGAGAAGGATTCACATTGGACCATTTCATGAAAGCCTATCATGTGGGAGGGACCCCACGCTGGAACAGAGGGGAAGTGTGAGGAGGAAGGAGTGGCAGAGATGAAATGTTATGAACTGACCGTAACCCTCGTTCTCTTCCTCCTCTTTTGCTCAGGAAGGGGAGGAGGCAGAAGAGTCAGGAGTGACATTGAGCCTGGGAAGGAAAGAGGAGCGAGAGGAAGGCATTTTTAGTCTTGATTTTGTTTCTCATGAACCTCCTCTATTTTTAATTTGCAATAAATTTAAATACTCTTCCCCAAGTTGAGTCTGTTTTGTCCATGAGAGTAATTAGGGAGTGATCTCCCTGTCCTTCTCTCAATCTATAAGCTTTTTCCTTCTTTTCTTCTCGTGTCCCGCTCAGGAGTGGGAGTGAGAGCATAGCTTGGTAGATGTCTGGCAGCCAGCAAGTTGACCCACCACAGTATTCCATCACCTTCCTAGGCAGCCCAGTTTAAGATTATGATGGAGTCTGACTGTGCCATTTTAATTCACGCTCCTTGCATAGGTATGATTATGCCTCATTGCTTCATTCAGCGAATTCATTCAATATTTCTTTCATCTTCCTTATTCGCTGTGCAGTCCTAAGTGTTTGTTTATCATCATCAAAATACATAATTAATCTCTTCCTTAGCAATTTCAATATACTCTACCTCAAATAGTAGAGTGAATCACAAACAATATTGGTGATGATTTTTAGACTGGGTGGCTGAATTATCCCCATTTTGCAGAGAAGACAGCAAGGCACAAAGGATGTCAGCCTCTGTCAGCGTTATCTAATTTGAGTGCTCAGCATCAAAATCTTGGCCTGATTTTTCAGAAGACATTTCTCTACATTGTTCCAATTTCAAGTCAATTTGCCCTTCAGTATTGACTGCTCCTGTGAAACTAACTTTGAGTATTACAACTTGGGCATACAGAAACTAAGAATAAACAATTAAAGACCACCTGTGATAGCTCATATTTAAAATATTTTCCCAGCAGGAGATGCCACTTTTGCTTATTTTAAAAGAGCTAGTCACAATGATTCAGTCTAATTGGTTCATCCATCTAATATCTTATTTTGACATGGACGGTACTGAATCCTTTTAGAGAGTATGATATCCTTATCTTATCTTGACAGTTACAGAATATTCTGGCACTGAGGAAATATCCATCTAATCCCAGTTTCCTGGCATTCATACTGCAAGTTGATTTGAATTACAAATACTTATATGTCTTAATTTTTATTATTTCTAGTGTATGATTATTTTCCATAGGTTTCTGATCCTTCTTTATGATCTAGGCTAAGATTATAGCTTTTAAAATTTCTGGTGACAGTGACTTCTATGACATTACTATGAATTAAATGAAAAAAAATTCCTCTGTCAAAACTTGTGCTGTAATGAAAAGGTAAAAATCACATGATATTTTGAACTACTTTTTTTTTTCCAGCGACATATCAACCTCCAAGTTACACATAAATGTGTTTCTTTAACAAATCATAAGGAAATTAAAAAAAAAAAATGTGAGGCCTATCACTTCTGAAGGAAAATAGAACTGGAATGTAGTAATATATTTAGTTCCAGGGACCATTAATATTACTAATATTGCCTATGTATTTGTATACATAATTAGTAGAAATGTGTGTGTGACTCAGACATCTCCAGAATTACTCTGGAGACAGCTAGCGTACTTACTTTAATTTAACCAATATTATTTACATTGGAACACAGTGTCAAAATTGCCTTTTTTTTTTTCCAAAATTCTCCATTTTATAAGTAATTTCAGTCACATACAATCTTTTTGGTATTCATTTTGGGCAATCACTACAGCATTTAGCTAATTTTATTCTTTATGTCTGAATCCATGCCAAATTGCTTATTATACTGCAAACATTGACATTTCTTGTGTGAACGTGTCAGTTTTGATACTGTGTCAGATCCCATCATTCCCTCTTGCTCCAGGATGTTTGCAAATCCCTATGCCTTTTATTTACCTAAGACAATATGGTTTTGATGTTAAGAAATTTTTGCCATATTTTTAGAATTCTGCAAATCAAATTTTACTGACAATAATTGTTGTGTCTTTTGGTACCCATGTACCAAAGCTATAACCAAAAGCTTCATAAAATTGCCTTATTGATTCTCCTGAGTATACCTTGAATTTCACTCATTTGACTCAAGTATCAGCAAGAAAAAAAATACTTTGGGATACAGACTAAGGTTTTTGTATAATCTTCTTGGAAAAGCACTGTTAAAGTAATTTTATTGATGTATGGACTGCACTTTACAAATTAAGACTATGATGTTTACAGATGGCTTTCTTTTCTCCATCTGGCATGCCTGCTTTCAGAAAGATGTTCAGAAAATGCTGATTTCAAGAGTAAATTCTAATCACAAACCTCTCTATCAATATGAAAAAGAAGTCTGCACAGCATGTAAGTATTAAACCATTACCCTAACAGTACAAACCAGTCCTGTGCAAATTAAATATATTGGGTTTTGGATAACTTGGGATATCTCTGTCTGAAAGCTTGCTAGTACTAGTTGGGATGGTCCTGGAAGTGTATTTTCTTTGACTGAGATTTTTGCAAGGACTCCACATTGTCATAATTTTCCTTGTCCTACATCAATGTCACTAACTTCATTGGGAGGAGATCTGGATACCAAGAAGTTGGGGAAAAAACCTGCCTTCCTGCCTTTCTTCATTCCTGTCTTCCTGCCTGCCTGCCTTCTTTTCTTGCCTGCCTGCCTGCCTTCCTACTTTCTTGCCTTCTTCCCTCCCTCCCTCCCTCCCTCTCTTCCTTTCTTTCTTCATTATACAACCTTATTTTTTGAACATATGAAATAAAACGCTGTTCCGCAGAATCATTTACAACATCAGAGTAATTAAATACAAAACCAAGAAAATCCTGCTATAGTTACAAAATAGCTAACATCAAAAGGTAAAATAGGTTTAGATTTACGTTATATTTTAGTGAGCATTCCAGCCTAAAGCCAGAAATCTGTGCTTTTGTCAGTACACACAGCAAAGAAAAGCGTGTGCTCCTTTAATTTATAATGGCCAACAATTCTCAAACAGCAACACAGAATTTGAGTGCGGAGACAGAACTGAAGATAAATATACGCAGAGGATCCCAAATTGAGCAATGCTTTCATAAGTCATAAAAGCAATTTTAAAATCAATTTGGCATTTGATCAAATTCCACTTTAGGTTTCAGAAGATGGAATTGAAATGCTGAGGCCACTTGGTGAGTTAAAATCCTTGTAACAGCAGTTCTGCAGTTTGAATCCTACACTACTTTTTTTCTTAGAACACACAAAAATAAGTCATATGGCTCTAACATGTAGGTTGTGCACCACAGTGCTTTGGCTGAGCTTGCCAAATAATTTGTGATTATTACCTTTTTGAATTTCCCTGGTGGTTTTGTTTGTTTGTTCGTTTTGTATTTTGTACGTTCATTGATTGATTATGGCTTCAGTTACTTAGTTGTGGGTTTCAGCCTGCCATGAAAAATGGGTGAATACCATTATGGCCGTAGGAGCTTCCCTGGTAAGTGTGACTGTAAATCCCAGCTGTGGGTGCTGGTTCTGGTTTGGTTGTTTAGATGTCCCACATCCTATCCTTGCTTAAGTGACACATGTAATGAGGTATATCAAAAGTCATTCTGCATATTCTCCATCATTTATATAAGAGGAGGAGTGGCTGCTGGTTACTAACGGTTACTCTGTTAGTATCTGCTGGGGGTGCAGCCTCTGCGGGGCATTGAAGTTTTACTGTATGTTTCCCTGTGCAGTTTCCACGTCCAAAGGGCAAAGGCCACCCTGGTTCCAGATGGTATTTAGCACTGTGCAGTTCTGTCAGGGGGAGCTGAGGCTCTGGTTAGGAGTACAAATGTAGTGAAGACGGTGAGCAGAATACAGAGAGAACCACAGCAGAGCAGAATAAGACTCACTGTGTCAGGAGGCAGGAATAAATGTAGGGTTCTTTAGAGGTGACTCCCTACAGTTTGGAGTCCCTAGTTTGTGGACTTTGGAGGCTAGAGTCCTGTTACACATAACTCCAAATGTATGCTTTGAATCAAGGATACTAGTTCAGATCTGTGGTGGGTTGACCCTGGCTGGAGGCCAGGTGCCCACCAGAGCCGCTCTCTCACTCCCCTCATTCACTAGACAGGGGAGAAAAGGCATAACGAAACGCTTGTGGGTCGAGATAAGGACAGGGAGAGATCACTCACTAATTATCGTCACGAGCAAAACAGACTGAACTTAGGAAATTCATCTAATTTATTACTAAACAAAACAGAGTAGAGGAATGAGAAATAAAATCAAATCTTAAAACACCTCCCCCCACCCCTCCCATCTTCCCGGGCTCCCGGCTTCAACCTCCACCCCCTCAGCGGCACAGGGGGATGGGGAATGGGGGTTGTGGTCAGTTCATCACACGTTGTTTCTGCCGCTTCTTTATCCTCAGGGGGAGGACTCCTCTCATCGTTCCCCTGCTCCAGCATGGAGTCCCTCTCACAGGAGACAGTCCTTCATGAACTTCTCCAACGTGAGTCTCTCCCATGGGCTACAGTCCTTCATGAACTGCTCCAGCATGGGTCTCTCCCACGGGGTGCAGACCTTCAGGAGCAAACTGCTGCAGCGTGGGGTCCCCCACGGGGTCACAAGTCCTGCCAGCAAACCTTCCCTGGCGTGGGCTCCTCTCTCCATGGGTCCACAGGTCCTGCCAGAATCTTGCTCCAGCGTGGGCTTCCCACAGGGCCACAGCCTCCTTCAGGTGCCTCCACCTGCTCCGGCGTGGGGTCCTCCACGGGCTGCAGGTGGAATCTCTACACCCCCTCATCCTTCCTCCATGGGCTGCAGGGGGACAGCCTGCTTCACCATGGCCTTCACCACGGGCTGCAGGGGGATCTCTGCTCCGGCGCCTGGAGCACCTCCTTCCCCTCCTTCTGCACTGACCTTGGTGTCTGCAGAGTTTCTTACATCTTCTCACTCCTCTCTCCAGCTGCAAAAGCTCCCTCTAACTGTTTTTTTTCCGTTCTTAAATATGTTATCACAGAGGTGCTGATGGGCTTGGCCTTGGCCAGGGGCGGGTCCATCTTAGAGCCGGCTGGCATTGGCTCTGTCAGACACAGGGGGAGCTTCTGGCGACTTCTCACAGAAGCCACCCCTGTAGCTCCCCGCCCCCCACCAGCTACCAAAACTTTGCCATGCAAACCCGAGACAAGATCCAACCTCTTACTTACAGGTATTTATTCTGGACTCTTTGGCTTGTAGAGCTATGCCTTATAGGGGACCATAGGAGAATTTCAGTGAATCATTATACCATCTAAAGGGAAAGATCGTCCTCTGTCCTTGTTTCCACATGAGAAAGTAGTTTGGTTTACTGTGTGGAATGGGAGCTTCTCAGTAAAATTTAAATACTTTTCTTGTGTAGGTACGCAAATTGGCTCAGCCTCAGAGACAATACAGGTTTATTTTCAATAAAACTATGTTGAATTTCACCCCTGATGATTTGGTCCCTATTGCATGCATGTATAAATATTTCAAAACAACAAAGTAAGAAGCTGACGAGCATGAATATTGCTAAAAGTTACTGCACTGCAGTATTTTCCCTTCTACTCAATTAATAATGTATTTCTTTAACATTGTTGAGAAAAATAATTTTTCCATCCATATGTTCAGTATTAACAAAATTCCATTCTGGAACTGAACTTTATTTTTTATATTTGGCATAGAGGAAAAACAAATTATTCATATACACATTAAACGAGTATGTTTTTGAGGAATAAAATTAAGGTGTTTATAGTAAATACCTGTTTTAATTAACACTGTTAAAATTATTAGAATAATACAATTTATTGCTAAATCAAGATATTCCAAAACTAATACAATCTAAATATCCTTAACTGCTCATTTTTTGTATTTACTGTAAAGGTATGTGAATGACTTCATATGCCATGAAAAAGAACATTTTTCAGTATAGCTGGAAGATAATAATTCATTATTGTCCAATGTCTTTATCATTACAGTAGTATGACAAAATATTAAATCAATTGGTATGTTTCCAGCTGGAAAATACATAAAATATCCCTACTAATCTGACTTTCCTGTTATCAGTGTGTCCAGAGACTGAAGGGCACTTCTTTAAATAACGTCTGAATGCATGTTTCATTATATGTTAAATACTTTAGGAAATATCTGCCAGTTCCTAAGGCTTTTTTTTGTTTATAAAAACGACATGCCAAGAAGTGTTCTATGACCATGACACCAGGTGGCACATCAAAGTTTGTGTCCATATGCCTACAGTTCTTATTTTTTCTTTTAAATGGGGTGGCTACACCTAAACCATGGGAACATGCTATTCCTGGCACACGCTGTAACCTGAGCTGTCTGGTCCCACTCATGTTTTATATATTATATAGATATCATAGAATCATAAATAGTTTGGGTTGGAAGGGATCTTTAAAGGTCATCCAGTCTGGCACTCCTGCAACGAGGAGGGACATCTTCAACTAGATGAGGTTGCTCAAAGCCCTGTCCAGCCTGACTTCTGATGTTTCCAGGGACGGGGCATCTACCACCTCTCTGGGCAAACTCTCCCAGTGTTTCACCACCCTCAACATAAAAAATTTCTTCCTTATATCTCATCTAAATCTACCCTCTTTCAATTTAAAACCATTACCCCTTGTCCTATCACAACTGCCCCTGCTAAAAAGTTTGTCCTCATCTTTCTTATGAGACCGTTTTAAGTATTGAAAGGCCACCATAAGGTCTCCCCAGAGTCTTCTCTTCTCCAGGCTGAACAACCACAACTCTCTCAGACTTTCCTCATAGGAGAGGTGGTCCAGCCCTCTGATCATTTTTGTGATCTTCCTCTGGACCTGCTCCAACAGGTCCATATCTTTTCTGTGCTGATCTATATGATATATATATAGATGATCATATATTTATATATGTGATATATAGAGATATATATTGATGAAATCCAAAATACTAATAAAGATATAAGCCAATAAATCTTTATTCCACAGATTTTCATTAATAAATGGCATACAAAATAACACTTTTCTGGATTCTAAATGGCAGGGGAAAAAGAACACTTTTCTGGATTCACAATGGCAAAAAAACCACTTTTGATTTGCCTGATAACCCAGAATTGAACTTGGAATAAAAGTGAAAATGCTGGAGAAAGGAGAAGTTCAAATTAAGTGCATGTAGCTTTCCATCAAAAATATATTGCTATTGACCTGGTGAACCCAATCTCTCTTCAACTGCTGGACCCATAGGAGATGAAGATGGGGTATGCACATCGTTGTGGGGTGTGTAAATTGCATTCATTGTTATCTCTAGCGGAAGAGGAAAACAATGATTTCATCCCTCACTGCAGTAACTGCAGCTCTGCTCACTGACTATTGTTTATAATCTCAGAATTCTATTTATGTTTAGAATGGCTTTTCCTCTTGCCAAGTTTGGTTGAACCTGGCCAATAAATTAAACGAAGAGTAGGTAGCAGGGACAAAGTGATGGATAGATGGATGAATAAACCATGCAAATGTATAAGCTTCATTTCCCCAGAAAACCAGAGTAAAAGAATGTCTGCAGATATTTGTTTAAGAGGCATGCTAGCCAATAGTTTTAGTAGGAGGATGAGCATTAGTTCATGTTAAGAGAGTACCTGTGTCTCCAGAACAAACTACTTGACAAGGACCATTAAATTTCTTTCTGTGAGATGTTATTCTGAACTAGTATCACCCAGGGGACACATGAAACAAGTACAAAAAAATGAGAAAAAGCCCAGTGCTGGAACAAATGACAAGGCGTGTGGGAAGAGCACAAAGGCGCTCATCTGAACTTGCACTGTATTTACTAATGCCTACTGTGGAACAGTAGAACAACAGGATTAAATGTTCAAAGCTTGAATTTTCTGAGAGAGAAATCACCAGCAGTTCCTTCTAACTTCAGATGAAACTGTGTATTAGGGAAATCAGGATCTATGAACATTCTTTACTCTTCTTATCTGTTAGAATGACAAATTCTCATTTGCCTAATAAATTCCCTGCAAATAGATCCCAAGATCTTTTCCAAATTTTACCAGCTATTCTACATATGCAGCATATATATTAATTCTCACAACCTGACACCTTCAAAGATGTGTAGAGATGTTAAATCAAAACATTCATTTGAGACTGGAAAATATTTTGGGATCATCTTAATAGGGTGAAGGATATTAGACAGGTTGACTGAAGTTCAGCACTACTATTTATTTATTAGTACTTAAATTTACAATGAGTTGTAAAAAGAGACATAGCTGCCTTTCTGTTTTAGTCAAAGATATCAGACAATTAGGATAAGGTGACCTACATAAAAGCCTAGCTTCATGCATATCAGGCTAAAAACTCTATTTGATGTGGTTTGTCCAGGGACACAGACGAGGTCTGAGCAGTACATCTGTGGTTAGTAGTCTCCCACTGCATAGTTACAAAATGGTAGTGAAGACCACAGAACACAAGCAATAGGACAAGAGAAAATGGCCTCAAAATGTACCAGGGGAGGTTTAGATTGGATATTAGGAAAAATATCTTCACTGAAAGGGTTGTCAATCATTGGAACAGGCTGCCCAGGGAAGTGGTTGAGTCACCATCCCTGGAGGTATTTAAAAGACACGTAGATGTGGTGCTTAGGGACATGGTTTAGTGGTTGCACTTGGCAGTGCTAGGTTAACGGTTAGACTTGATGTTCTTAAAGGTTTTTTTCAACCAAAACGATTCTATGATTCTATGTCTAGCTCCTGATGGCATACAATTATTGCTGATAAACTGTGACACTTCCAGAGCAAGAAGTAGAGAGCTGCATACCCAAATGAGCTTGAGGGATGACAGAAAGCAACTATGTAAATTGGCCTCAGACCAGGGCACTAGGGTTCGCACCTATACTGTCAGATAAGACAATAATTCTATGTCTTGTCTTGGATAGCCTCAAACATCTGGCATGAGTACTACTTCATTAACAGCTCAGTGGGAATGCTGCTAGCTGCTCAATTTGTACTTGAGTGCTCCCTAAAGGGCTCTCATCTGAGCACTGACTCAGCCTGGTGCCACGTATCTTTTGAGATCTGAACTCCCAGCTTGAGGTGACAAAGGTACAAGCTTAATAGTTACGGTTAGAATGTTCTTTCCATTTTAAGTGCTTAATTTCTACTGCTTATAACTTTCCAAGCCATTAACTCCTGGAAGGAAATTTCTCAGACTATGCTCAATACAGAGGTGAAGTGCTTAAAAAGTTTGGTAAAAATCTATTTGGTTGTTACTGAGGTATCTGAACACAAGGCTAAAGGGGAGTGAGGAAGCACTTCCTATTACACAGGCTATGTATTCCAGATACTTTCTTTGTTTCTGGAAATTATCAGTGTAATTAATTTTCATGCGGACACAGTTCAAGCTGTCACAAAGCTGCCATTTCTCTTTCAGGTAATATTCACCCCATACATATTTTGGCTTATCATAAGAGGCACTTTTTTTGTTGTCTCATATTCCCTTTGTGTTTATTTATAGGGCTCAGTGGAAAGAACAGAGAACATCTGCTTTGGTAGAGGAGATGAAAATAGGCTTAGAAACCACAAAGGTACTCTGAACAAAGAAGTCTGGGAAGAGATTTTAGTCCTTCCTTTAGAGAAATGGTAATATCTATTTTGCACTATGTTTTGGCATTTTCTTGCATTCTGTCACCAGGAGAACATGAAACCAACATTCTGGAGTTTCAAACTGAATCTCCAAAAATTCCAGGATTTTCCTTAAACTGCTCTGAAATCAAAATGAATCAAAATAAAAATCTTATTTTTACTTCAAAATTTCTGAAAGCAATCTATTCACCCCAAACTGGACAGAGCAGACCATATCCAGGTTTGAAAAAATGAGTTGTTTCCCAGGCTGCTTGAAGAGGTGAATACTTCTTAGGGACTATTTCTCTGTCTGATGCCCCTTCCCACATAATTCACTGTATACTCTGCACTCCATCCTGCCCCTGTTTTTCTGCATCTCCTTGTTCTGCATATGGCTCTCATGCTTCTTTCAGAGGTGTTTTTCTATTCATCTGTGGTGGGCTGACCCAGGCTGGAGGCCAGGTGCCCCCCAAAGCCGCTCTGTCACTGCCCTCCTCAGCTGGGCAGGGGAGAGAAAATATAACAAAAGGCTCCTGGGTCGAGATAAGGACAGGGAGAGATCACTCACCAACTACCGTCATGGGCAAAACAGACTCAACTTAGAAAAAAATTCATCTAATTTATTACCAAATACATCAGAGTAGAGTAATGAGAAATAAAATCAAGTCTTAGTATACCTCCCCCCACCTCTCCCATCTTCCTGGGCTCAACTTCACTCCCGATTTCTCTCCCTCCTCCCCACCAGCAGCACAGGGGGACGGGGAATGGGGGTTGTGGTCAGTTCACCTCATGTTGTCTCTGCCGCTCCTTCCTCCTCAGGGGGAGGACTCCTCACACTCTTCCTCTGCTCCAGCGTGGGGTCCCTCCCACAGGTGACAGTCCTTCACGAACTGCTCCAGCATGGATCCCTTCCATGGGGTGCAGACCTTCAGGAACAGCCTGCTGCAGCATGGGTCCCCCACGGGGTCACAAGTCCTGCCAGCAAACCTGCTCTGGCGTGGGCTCCTCTCTCCACAGGGCCACAGGTCCTGCCAGAATCTTGCTCCAGCGTGGGCTTCCCATGGGGTCACAGCCTCCTTTGGGTGCCTCCACTTGCTCCAGTGTGGGGTCCTCCACAGCTGCAGGTGGAATCTCTACACCCCCTCATCCTTCCTCCATGGGCTGCAGGGGGACAGCCTGCTTCACCATGGCCTTCACCACGGGCTGCAGGGGGATCTCTGCTCCGGCGCCTGGAGCACCTCCTGCCCCTTCTTCTTCACTGACCTTGGTGTATGCAGAGCTGTTCCTCTCACATATTCTCACTCCTCTCTCTGGCTGCAAATGCTGCTTCTAGTTTTTCTTTTCCTTCTTATTTTTGATATCCCAGAAGCGCTACCACCATCGCTGATGGGCTCAGCCTTGGCCAGTGGTGGGTTGATCTTGGAGCCGGCTGGCATTGGCTCTATCAGACATGGGGGAAGCTTCTGGCAGCTTCTCACAGAAGCCACCCCTGTAGCCTCCCCACTACCAAAACCTTGCCACGCAAACTAAATACACCATCTCATTCATTGCACTGCACACTGACAATTATTTTGCTTGTGGGCATGGTTATGGTACCTTTAAAAGACCCAGGAAATCATTGTACCTTTGGTATTAGCAGCTACACTTCCATATGAAGGTAGTTCTAATGGTAGTTATCCGGTTAGCTTCAGTCCTATCAATATTAATAGAACATGAAAACCATTTTGAACAAGGGAAAATTCTCCCACACCTAGCCTTCAATCATGTTTCCATGTAGCAGGCACTCAGACTCGGTATAAATGCAATATAAAGTCATTATGTTTGACAACATTGCAGGTATATTCCTGGATCTGAAGAATTAAGTTATTTAAAAGTTACTGTAGCTTAGATTTTTGTTCATTGCAAAACAAAGACCTTTCTGTTGGATTTCTAACTATTTCTTGCACTGACAACACAAGACTATTGACTTTAAAACCCAATCACTTATAAGTTACAAATTAACTGGACCTTCTGGAGTGTTGGTTTCTGTGTCTCTTGAAAGGCCACAGTTATGTACAGAAATATATATATATAAGAATCACAGCATCCTACCTCTTAGAAAGGTGCATTTCAAGGTACATGCTGCATATAAAAGAGTTCTGGGAAGGAGAAGCTCACAATTTTGTCACAGGTGGACATGATGGAGAAGCTCTTTGTCAGGCTACCATGCTCCAGAGTAACAGGCAGAAGGGAAGAAAAGTTGAGAGGAGTCAAAGAGGTAACTCTACAAACTTCTGGGAGGGAGAAGAGTACAGAAACAAATTGGAGACCCAGAGGAATATGAATTTCCTTCCTGGATCATGTGTGTACACCCCATTTCTCCATTATGACTAGGCTTATTGATGTGCAATGGAGGGAGAAAACAAGTCATAGAAGATGCTAAAGAATTGGTGCAGAGGGAGTTCCCAGCAACTCCTAAGAGAAAACAGAGTGGGAGGCATTTGCTAAGGAAAAAAAGCTGTTAAATGTCCTGAGTTTAGTGGCAGTGCGCATGGGAGCAACCCTTGCTGATTGTGCTCCCCATGATGAAAGATGTGATATCCTCACCTCATGCATGAGGGAAAATTTTCATCTGAAATACATCAAGATTTATGTATAGAACAACTTTTCCCAAGATTTAAAAACTAGAAAACAGATCCCACAAACCCACTGGTTCAAAATCAGAAAATGTTTTCATGTTGTGAGATTTCAAAACTACTTATAGGGGATCACAATGACTTAGTTTCTTATCCTGCTGCATAGAGAAAAGAGAAAATTAAACTTACTATGACTCATGATCCTTCTGTAAATTGAGCAGCAGACTGAATGAAAACTTCAAGGATTTTTTTCTGAACTACAGAATTTGTTAACCCTTCTAATGTTAGAATCAGTCCTGAGATACACCGTCAACCGTGACTAATGTACAGACTGAGAAATAATGTTTACACTTTCCTTGTTATCCAGTTTCTTTTTTATGTAAATTTGGGTGATTAGGTGAAGAAGTGAAACAGATCCTCCCTTCCCATATTCACTTGTAACTTAGCATGGTAATCCCTTCCTGGCTCTTGGTTGAGTCTATGCATAACCCTTTGCTGCAATACAAGTAAGTCTCACATAGAAAATTAATGTCATTCACAACTGAACTCTGTGCTTTATGCCCAGTTATTGACTGTAGCTACCATGTATGCAGGAATACATTTGCAGTCTCTTAACAGGCAGCAAGTTTCATATTTTGGCAATGGGGCTGGTCCACAGAGGTTGCTTAGTCAGACTTCAAGCATCTAAATTCAAATAGATTTATTCTGCTGTAGTTTTGGTTTGATTTCGTTCTTGCATTGCCACTGGTTGCTTCACTGACAAACCAAAATAAGAAACCAGAAGTTTTCTTTCTGTTCAGGGAGAAGTGCCAGCACTTAGTAAGTTTTTTGTCAGCAGACATGTAGTCTGTTCCTCCTGTTCGTCCTTATCAATATGAATAGTTTCTGTTTTCCTTTTTCTCATCCTTCTCTGCAACATCTGGGAAAAAATATGTTCTGAGAATTTTCTTTGAAGAATATTCTTTCCTATTTTTAAACTCATGTTTATAATTTCTTTTCTATTCTTGTTCCTTTGTAATCTAAACATATCATTAAACATAAAAGAAACAAAGAATGCAGCTTTCTAATTTTTTAAAAAATTAAAGTTTACCCAAAGCATTTGTGAAACAATGACTTATTCAACAAAGAGAGGAGAAAATTTTTTTACTATTGTCTTCTTTAACAAGTCTTTAATTTGCACCCATAAAAAGATGATTACATGTTATCCTATTACCATTGATGCACATGATTATCCCCATGTGTCTTTAAAACCCAAGGGAAAAAGCAGACATATTAATTTATTGCTTTGTTAAGTTCTTGATTATGTTAATTGGAATTACTTCTATAAAAAACACAGGACAAATTGACTAGCCCCAGCATAATTTTTTCTTCTGTGACTAAAACTGAAAAAGAATTATAAATGTTGTCAATAAAACTTTGCAATGTATTTTAGTCTGTTCATTCTTGGGAAGGAGTAAAAAGTACTTTACAAGTAGTGAAGGATGAAAATGTTCAGAACACATGACCATTGGCAAATTATAGAGTTTTCCATTTCCACAAAATACTCTAAAATGCTGTATTCAGTCTAACGATGATATAACAAGATCAACATGCTGTGAAATGTGGGCTGCAAGCTTCACGCCCTTTCTGCCAAAGGGGTGATATTACCATAAATATCATATTATGGCCATAGATATGTCATTTTTAGAATTTGATTAAAATTTCCACAGCAATTTGAATGGGACACTGTATTTAAAGTGTGTGTGTGTGGGGGGGGTGTGTGTGTTGCATTTTCTTTTTTAATTATTATTTTTTATTTTATGGTAGGGTGCCCTATTTGTAGCCTGAAGGCTAGATACTTCCTTCTAAAGGAATGCAATTAGACGGTGGTTATCCCTGATGTCTCTTGCCTCATGATCTTCCCGATGGGGTTGCAAGCTAAACAAACTGTTCTGGTACATAACAACCCATGGCCTGCTCCTCTCTTCCTCAGCATGTAACAGAAAATATAATTACCACATGAATGAGTACTGCCACCATAGTATATGGTGGTACCACGTATGTCATTTGAGTACCTTGCCTTGCCTTTTTACTTGCCTTTATTTCCCTTCTTTTCTTCTATTACCTTTCTAACTCAGCCTTCCCAGACATACATAAAGGGTCACCCTTTTTTTCACTAGACAGTGAAGTCAAGAGGAGCCTATAGTTTACAGAGGTGCACAGCAGTGAGTGGATAGAGTAGTTCTGTGTTTTTGAAGAGAATTACAATTTCCTATGCCCATAGGATCTGCATGACTAACTATCTTAAATTAGATTATCCTGATCTTATACAGGTGGCTCTTAGAGTGAGTATTGATTATGGTGGTGTAGGGATTGAGCAGAAAGTTAATTTTATTTATATTTCCAATTCTTACATCAGTTGTTGTTTCTAAATGTAGATAGCACTGTTTGTTGGAGAAAGAACTGAAGAAATAAGCCCACAATGAAATTTAAGAATCTGGAAGACATTTATGGTGAATAGTCATAGTGAGAAACTTCTCTGGGCTAAGCTTGAGCTTGAAACATTGTTAACTGTTAAGTGCCCTGTTCCTGAGATTTAGGGAGAAGAGTTAAGATTTTTCTGGCTCAAGGTAACATTTAGGAAAGAGTTAAGTTTCCCTCTCAAGGCACCCCTCATGGGTTTGGGAAATGCATTCACTATTTTTTTTTTCCTGGTGGAAATATTTTTAGCTTTGAATTGTGGTACGTACCATGTAATAGATTTATTTAGCTTTTTGAAGGTGGCAGGACACAGTTGCAAATGAGAAAGGTGTTAAAATATAATAGTATTGAAAATGGGAAAAGCAAAAGGCTTTTTTGAACAGTGTCAAACTCTTTTAAAAACAGCTTGTGCTTCATCAAAGTCTCTGTTTCCCCTTGACACTTTTTGAGGTATCATTTCTTACTGTTAATTGCCAGTGAAAAGCACGCTGGCGGTGTCAAGCTTTGGAAATTGTGGAGCATCTCTTTTTGTGTTATAAGTGCTGCTTACAGATATAATCATATATACTGTACAATTTTATTGTTATTTATTTTTTGTGTGTGTGTGTGCACCACAGGGAAATTTCAATATGGCATTAAAAATTGGCTTGTTCTTCTGTTTGCATTTTTGATCAAAACTACAAAGTTCTCTCTTGCTTTGCTTACAGAGATGATAGAAGGAATCCCCAATGTGTAATCGGTGTGAGACCAAAATTCCTACAAACACAGAACTCTTGGGTGTCTGTAGTAACGATAATAGTCATTAAAGTTTATACTTGTGTCTAAAGGGTATTTATACATGCTGCTTGAAGTAGTTAAGTAAATCTCTGTACAATTTGCTTTGGTTTGTATAAAAGTATTCTTGGAAAGATAGCTACTCCAAGCTTACTGAGAAATTACTGTTAAATCAGAGAATTTTATTTTCTCCCTTGGTCTTTCTATGGTATTAATAAATGATGACACAAAATGGAATTAAAACTCTAATAGAAAGCTTAAGAAATGACTGCAATAACAGGCTAATGTTAATTAAAAGTAAAATAATGGTCTGCAGCCACTAGGTATATTCTAAATATGATCTTCTGTTTTAAGGCCAGATTCCAATACAATTTTCTTGTTCCAGTTACTTTTCTGGCTGCTCTCATAAATAAAGAAATAAAGAAATAAAGAAATAAAAATATTTCATCTTCTTCAATAGGTTTCCTGCACCGTTGTCATATATGTTACCACTTACTGATTTTGCTGGTGGGAATTTTGTATTGATAGAAGAGTAGCTAGATGTGATGAAATAATCTTTGGGAGGTTTTTGCTGATTATTTGGTGGGTTACATACATTCCTGTCCACTTCCCAATGGTCTTGAACAAAACAGTTTCCATGGCTTCCGGTTTCCTTTGTAAACTAAGTTATACTCTGCATTTTAGAGGCTGGTTGGCATTCCTCTCATCAAACCCTGGAAATTACTTTTCTAGAAATTGTCAACAACACTCTCTTCTGCTATGTAGCAATTATAATTGTTTTGACCACAGAAAAGCTGATATAACACGCTGCCAAACTGCACGATAGCTATTTTTTTCATCCACTTGGCAACTGCTCTTCTTTTATGGAAATGCTATGCAAAATGCTGGGCAATGAAGATTAAAGCCCACTAGGTTTCACCTAATTCAAATTAATTAGCTAGAACATGAGTAAATTTTAATCAAGTTTGTTCTAAGATTAAAGTGTTCATGAAGTAGATTGACTAGCAATTAACTGCATTAATTGACAGCTGAAATCCTAAAGGTTGCAAAATACGGACAGCATCCATTCAGCATTTTCATTTTCATCCACCTTTTCTATGGAACCTCTTTAGCCTGACTGGCTGAGTGAGCTGCAATGATATCATTTAGAGCTCACTGCAAAGCTCTGTGTTTAAATCTATCTTTACTTTTTGGATCAGACAAAAGCAGGAGTCAAGTTGTAGCAGACTCTTTGTTGCACTGAAACACCAGGTTGGGAAAAAAGATGAAAAATTATTTTCCTGCTGCAGGATATTATCTCTCTCAGTCATAGAGATGTTTTTTAGGAGATGGATTTAAGGCAAACTGTTTTATGACACTTCTCTTCCCCCTTCTTCCTTTCATCTTGCACCCTACTCTCACGCCAGTCCTGTGGTGGAAAATCAATTTATTCTATTCCATTAGATTACAAACTTCCCTATGTACAAGATGCATCCTTGGTAGTAAAATAATTTTTCAGATTGAATATGAGGTTCCCATTTGCCACATAATAGATGCCTTTCGAAAGTAATTAAATAAACAAATACAAATAAGTGCTATGCATGAATATTTAATAGGAAAAAAATTATGTTTCATTTCAACTTAAAGCTAATTAAATGGCTTGCAGTCAGTGTTCTCAGGATGACATAACTCTGGAGGAAAAATTATATTAATCATTCAGCAGATACTTTTGTTATAAACTAATTAATTTGTTTTCTATGTATGTGCAATTGGTAAAAGCATCTAGAAACTACAATCTTTACTAAAAAAAATCAAAGCTTAAATCTCCTAAGATAGTCTTGTAGAAATAGAAAGTTTGTTTTCTCTGTAATAAAAGTAAAATTTTTAATTAGACAAAGATAAAAT
The DNA here is from genome assembly GCF_028858705.1 of Grus americana. Lineage (NCBI taxonomy): Eukaryota > Metazoa > Chordata > Aves > Gruiformes > Gruidae > Grus > Grus americana. The sequence continues at coordinate 83,749,556 of NC_072853.1, read as the reverse complement.
AATTAATTCACCCAAAAATAAAAGATTAATCAGAAACTTGGGGTACCAGCTGAAAAATAAATTTGTGCAAATTTTTGGCTGTTTTGAGCCACCTGTAATAACTTCTTTATATGTGGGTGGAGCATGACTAAATGTTTTCTGGGATTTTTGTTTTAGGATTTAATTTAATGTTAGGATTTCAATTAGTGCAGTGCCTAGGCAAGATCATGGGATCCGATGCTTAGCCTATTGTTCAGTGAGAAATCTCTTATTGACTTCTTCAATATATATATTTGTATTCATTAATATTTCATATTTATATAATTTATTATAATAGTAATAGTATATTACACTTGCAAAAATACTGGGCTCTGACCCTGAAATTTTTACATGGTGTAGGTTCCTGATGCCTGGACAGAATCCATTAATCAAATGAGGGCTAAAACTAATGATTATTAATATTAAATTTCTTTCTTAGGGACAGAGACTTTATGTACAGAGACCGTAAACAGTATCCCCATGACTTCAACAAGCAGAGTTACGGTATGTGGAAGCACTGGTGAATAGAAGATGAAAATCCCTTGTTGAATAGTTGAAACAGTTGACGGCCGTTGTTTAAAATTTCATCTTCAAATGTTGTGATAAACACAGAAACATTTCAGAAGTGACTTGGAATCTTATATGCCATGCATGTGCTATATTTAAGAACAAAAGTCCACCATTTTGTAAGAGTCATGAAGTGACCATTTTCAACATAGTGTGCTCTCCATGCAGGGTATGAAACGCGACTTTCAGCTGTTTATAGTAACAACAGTAATCCAGCTTTTGTTTGTTTTTTTATATATATTTTCTATAAACTCCTTTTATCAGGTAAGGCAATTGCAATGTTCTCCCAGTATTTGTTGCACTTACAAGCACCCAGCGTAACAGTGAGAAAACTAACTAGTCCAAATCACCAAGAAGGGAGGGTGGTGCGCTCAGTCTGGATTTCCGTGCCCAGATGGCTATAATCAGGGTTAACAAACCAACTGGTTTTGCACACCTATACTTTAGTTTTATAACTGAGCCCTGCTCATAACAATATCAAACACAAATTGCTCCCCAAACCGCAGATGAAATGAAGGTTTGTTTATTTTTAAGAGCTAAAGCTCACTCATTGCGCAATGCCATTGTCACTGGACTGGTCTTTACTCGCCACTCTCTGCGTGAAACACACCTTCCTGCGGCCCCTAAGCACGCCACAGTAAAACACTGGTCCCTTGCACATGTCCAGCAATTTCTGTGCCGTACCCCAGCTATTTCCCTACTCCTAACCCTTCTTTGCATGGCTAGTCAAGTAAGTGCCGCTCCTCGACGTCCTTGGTGTAAAGCTACTTTCCAGTTGTGTGCCCTGGTAAACATATCCTGGTTGCCCAGGTACTGGCAGTCACATGAGCACTACAGATGAACTCACAATTCAGCCGATGTCTCGCCTTTACTCAGTTTTCATTTGCTTTGTAGAGGGTCGGATAGTCTTTTGAAGACTTTTACCCCTTTTGTTTCCTGCTACTGTGATAAGGTACTGGGTTCAAAATGTGGTAGGATAAATCTGGCAGACAAACACATATTCTGTACGACTACGTAAGTTACTTTTCCCTAGGGAAGCAACCTAGGGAGTAAATCTGATTATTAGCATTTTCAAGTTCCTTGAACCTCAGATCTTCCATTTAAAATTTGTTAAACTGACCTGTAACTTAAAAAATAAAAAAAAGCACCTTCTTTTTTATAATTTCTTTTTTTGAGTCAGAGTTAACAACTATAGCGTATTCCATTTCAAAGCTAAAGCAATTCCTCTGCTTTCTTTTTAAAGATAAAGACCAATTTAGGCATAGTTATCAACTCAAACCCCTTCATTCTCTTCAATTTCTTTTATTTGATTTCAGTAACATATTATTGATTTCCTTTAACTTCTTTGCACATGAAATCTAATCTACAATAGAAGGTCGGTATATCACTTATATTCTATTTGTAATATGATACCTAGGCCTGTTTCACTTTCTGTACTAGGATGATTTTTTTTTTTTTTTATTAAAAGGGACTGCTGTAGTAAGCAGCAGAATCTAGAAGCTGTAGTAAGCTATCAGAATCTAGAAAAACGCTGGTATATATCACTTGTGCATCATTGGTGCATACTACTATTGCTGTTATATTGAAAATTTGTTTCTGAAATTGGTATTAATACACCTTTAAAACTTTTTCTCCCCTCTTTTTAAATTGTTAGATGAAGCATATTTACAGTTTACAGTGTCACCCAGAGGAGTCAGTTTTGAGTTATTTTGAATGAAGAGATGCACATGATGACACATGAAACCTTAACTGCTGCTTCTTCCTGTTTATTCAAAGTTGATTTTTTTCTGCTGTTCTGAACTAGGGGAGAACGGTGGTGGGAGAGAGACTGCTCCTCACAAGGTTATCTCATGAGCCCATAGAGTTGTAGAGGTCAAATAACATCTTGATCTGCACTTAGATATCTACAGAATAACAGTAAGTAAAGGAATATCCAATTTAATGTATTCACAGATCTAATAATGAACTGTGATGCTACATTCCACTTTTTCATAGTTTTTTGGTAATTTCAACATGATGTTCCATATAGAATAATATATGCAGGTTAACAAGGAGATTGGCAATTTCTTCAGACTCTAATTCTGAAAACTGTTAGAATTTTATTAATACATTTCAACAAGTAAATCCTGACTTCCTTGTTACTTGTTTATTTAGACAAGATCAGTATGTGTACAATATGAGACCATCTGGCACAGAATGGCCCTTATCTATACTATGAAATTCTCTTTTCCTTTGAATAGAGTGCTTGCAAACATATTGTCTGTTGCTAGTGATTTTTTTTTTTTTTTGAGGATTTTATTTTAAGAGTAACACCTCTTAAAAGGTGTAATCCCAGGCATCAGCTTTGCATTAAACCCTCTCTTCTTTCATAAATCATCATTCCACTCTCTTATGAGGACAAATAATATGGTTGAACCAAATATCCTCCACTCCAAATATTTTCATTGGAAGACCTTTGCAGATGTGATACTAGCTCATCCAAAGTTCAGTAATAATTTCCCAAAGCTACTGTTATTTCAATTTCATAGCCATTACTATTTTCATTTTACACAATTTTTTCATACTAAGCCCCCATAGTTATGTCAATGATTTCTTTGACCAACAGGTTTCCCAGTGTTGGGATCCTTCAGTCATCACATATTTCAAGTTTGTTCTATTCTATTTCACTGGGCAAGTGTTGGAATGAATATCCAGACCTATGACAATGTTTCTGTATTTTTTTAATTTGTGGATAGGAGAGAATACTTTCTTTCTGTTTTACTAGTTACTTACATAGAATCATAGAATCACAGAATGATTTGGGTTGGAAGGGACCTTAAAGGTCATCTAGTCCACCTCCCCGCAACGAGCAGGGATATCTTCAACTAGACCAGGTTGCTCAGAGCCCCGTCAAAACTGACCTTGAATGTTTTCAGAGATGAGGCATCTATTACCTCTCTGGGCAACCTGTGCCAGTGTTTCCCACCCACATCATAAAAAATTTCTTCCCTGTATCTAGTCTACCCTCTTTCAGTTTAACACCATTACCCCTTGTTCTATCACAACATGCCCTACTAAAAAGTCTGTCCCCAACTATTTCTGGCCTGTGCTAACTCCCCAACCCTACTCAGGAATTTCTTGCAAGGGTGATAATTGGAACAGACTACAGTCATGCCATGGACCATTCTGATAATTTAAAAGTATAGAAAAAAAAAATTTACTTGGGAACAGTGCCTGGGATTGTTTAATTTCCTAGTATAGATATAGCCTATACCAATGTCCTGTCAGACTTTTCAGCTGCTGACCTCATCAACCAATTGTACATAAATCTGCAAAAAGAACAGATTTTTCCATCACATCTTCTTCTTCCCCTCATACAGCCCTCTGACTTCATAATTTGTTTTTATCTGAAAAGAGCTTTGGTCAGCTAACCTTCATCCAGAACCCCAGTCACAGACACAGAATAAGATCTGACTGTGTTGGCTGGGTCACATGAAACAGACTTTTGGAGCTAATTCCCTGTTATCTGACAGGTCACATTTCCTTTACCACTTTTCCCAGTGATCTAAACCTAGCTGTTGCCTTAAAACAGTGACAAAATGTAAACTCACATTCTGTTATTATTATTTTTAACAGAATACCTCACCATGAAGCTGAAAGTTTCTTCCATTCCTTTAAGAATCTGTTGGGAGGATACAAGTTATATTACTTTTTGCAGATTTGAATCTAGTACATAATAAGCAGTGAATACAGAATAATACATATTGAGAATAAGAAACATTTTGAACATAACTGCATTTAAAACATGTTTTGCATCCAACTTGTAAACATGTTTACTAGTACTCCTGATCCTTTGAACACCTGCAGGTTACAAGCAATCAGAATTACAGAACATAATAAAACTTATTTCATTCTTTTCTATTTAAACAAACAAACCAGCTCATGGATATTCACCAGATTTGATCTGTTTTACTCAGGAGCCCCTCAAAGACCTGTCATGATTACATTCCCCACAGTGAACCCCAGAGGGGGAAAAAGCTGCATGAATCAGTCAATCAGCTCCAGTACTTCACCTCTGTATCAGCTCACAACACAAATCACTTTTTGGCAGAGAGGGATACTATATGTAAATCACTTCATAGCTTTGCCAGTTTCACTCCTCCAAGATCCAAGCGTGGCACACAGCACTACCACCTCTGGTACGGAACTGTCCACCTCAGAGCTTCGCCTTGGGGTCTCTTGTTCTTCAGTGATTCCCTAAAGTTGGAACTCTTTTGAGCTTTGTCATTCCTCCATAACTCTTATAAACACCTCCATCTTTTTGTGTGAGGTGACTTTTCCCCTGAAAGAAAAAATAAAGCACACAGTATAAATTAACCTAGCTAGAAAAGTAAAACAAAACAAAACAAACAAAAAAAAAGGAAAGAAAGAGAAAGAGGAAAAGGAAAAGGAAAAGAGAAAAAAATAAAAATAAAAAGAAAAAAGAAAAAGAAAAAGAAAAAGGAAAAAAGAAAAAGAAAAAGAAAAAGGAAAAAAGAAAAAGAAAAAGAAAAAGAAAAGAAAAAGAAAAAGAAAAAGAAAAAAGAAAAAGAAGAAAAAGAAGAAAAAGAAGAAAAAGGAAAAGAAAAAAGAAAGAAAAAAAAACCAGAAAAAGAAAACCATAGAGAAAATATTTTGATCCTTTTATCCCTTTCTGGAGAGTTTTAATGCTATCAGAAATAAGGGGCCAAGGCACACTTCTCAAGTGGGGATGTGAGTTCATAGATCAGTATGCATTTATACATTTTAAATGTCATTGTTGCTCTGATCCACTATTTTCAGTAAGGTTTTCACCAGACAACCCCATGAATGGGGTTTGGAGCAAAGGTTTGTAAACCATCTGTGATATCAAACTGATTTAATGCAGCATATTCAGCCTAGTTTCTTGAAGAAATGAGATATGTGCAGCCATACTATGTCTCTATCTGTATATTTGTAAATGTCTCAGTAACTTTAGAATCTATTGGTCATTTCAATTAAATTTGGCTGACAGTAAAGTTGTCAAGGGTATTCTATTACTTTAATCCAGTAAAAATTGGTAACTGAGTAGAGAGACATTAGCAAAGGAAAAGCAGTTGTAACTCAGACCTATATTTCTTCCAGAATGAAGCAAACAGCCACCTAATCAATATACTTGTAGCTCTGAACTAAACCCAGCATTTTTGCCTTTAAATGTAAGGAGAAATGGGAGGGAACCTTGTGCAAGGGGGAAAAGAGAGGGCTTTAGGGACATGACAGGGAACGGGGCTACTGGAGAAATGAAAGATTAGGAAATAGAGAACACCACTCCATAAAAATTTGAATTTCATGACCTTTGCTTTTCATGCAACACCCTCTCTTTACTAGCCATGTCGTAATAATAGCATCAGCAGATCAGAAAATGGCAGTGACAAGAGAGAGGTGCTAACACAAAGTTCAGTGTTTAAATGCCTTTGAATAAAAGGGTGAGAAACATTTCAAGCAGCTGACGTAGCAGGGGCTGCTGAAAGACAGCATAGGTACCAAAGACAGCACAGGGGGATTTGTCTGAGGCAGATTTTTAAATGACAAGCAGGAGGTCCATCACTAAAGCATAATATCTGGACAGTGGCATCTATGAGAAATAGCTGTTTTTCCTGATTTCTACTGAGGTCCAAACTCATCAAAAAACCTGGGAGCTGCTGCCTCACCCAGAGACAAAGTACAGCAATTAAGATATTTGGACCCCTTTTCCTCTGAGAGGCAACATCTTCAGGCTGCCACTGCATTCAATCTCCAATTTCAGAAAGAAAAAACACAGCCTGACACAGCAACCTTGAAAGATTGCTGAGCCTGTGTTGTAGCTTTTACTTTGGGTGCAATCCAAACTTAAAGTTGCTTTGTCTCTGGTTTGAGTGGTTCTAATGTTTCAGGAAGAACCATTCCTTTCTTAATTTGCTGTGAGAGAATAGAAAGTCTGGAGGGAAAAAGATAAGCTTGTGAAATGTGCATTTTTTTTCAGACCATTGTTTTAATGAAAACTATTGTAATTGAATTTAAACCGGACCTAGACCTTGCTTCACACTGAAACTTAATCTAGTACTTGGTACCATTCATTTTACATAGCTGTATTCAAGGAACTTTAACTGTCTGGCACCTTAGCTTTGAAGCCTTGTGTTAAGGCAAGAGAATAATAATTTTGAATATACTATCACCGCACATATGAGGGCTAAAGCAGATAGATAAATTGATAGACAAAGAGAGAGAGAGAGAGAGAGAGTTAGCTATTGCCAAAGTAGCTAGTGAAGAGGGGAAGTTGTGAAAGACTATGTCTCCCCCTCAAAGAACAGACTTTATAGTGGTGGGCATGTGCCAAAGTAATCACCATTTTTATTTTTATAAGTGTAGGTAAAATAAAAAAAATATTATATTTATGTGGAAGATGCTCTCTGTGCAAGTAGGCACTTACTGTGTAAGTAATACATAAACATGCATCAACGTATATATAGTAAATGTGGGCAGAATTTCCTTCCTCTGATCTGCATTGCAGATAGCCTATCTACATTGGGCAACTGTGCTGCATATTCTGTAGTCATTCTGAGTACAGAGCAGCCTGGCAAAATTTGCATTAGAGTTCCACAATTTGTATGATGAGAGTATTTTTTCCTAGATATCTAGAGTGACAGTTGTATGCTTGTACAGGAACCCTGGTTTATTATGCAGCTTTCTTGTTCTCATTATTTATTTATTCATTCATTCATTCCTTAATTGTAACATTTATAGGGTATGGAGGTTTGTTAGCTGAAACTTTCAGAATCTGATCATCAAAATAAACCTCATCGATTGTACTTTTTTTCTCTTTCTTTCTTTCTTTCTTTCTTTCTTTCTTTCTTTCTGTCTTTCTTTCTTTCTTTCTTTCTGTTTTCTGGGGTTTTTTAAAGAAAAAAAGAAAAAGAAAAAAAGAGAGAGCATTTTTGCCAGATACTTCAATGATGATTTACTCTATATGTGAAAGAGTTTGCAGGACCATGACCTTATATTCTAATGCATCTTTTAACCAATTAACACTTTTCAAACTAAGTGAAAAATCACAGAAATTATATTTTTGTCTGTGTGTAATTTCACTAATAGGGTATTATAATTTCATATAGAAAATAGCATTCTTGAGGATTAATAACCTTCTTTATCTACATAGAATGTTTCAAATATGTTCAAATAAAGGAATGATTACACATTAGCATGTTCATGAATAAACAAGAATTTCTTAATGTCAATTGATTTCAGGGAAAATTAGCAGATTAGTTAAACAGAAAGTATTTCAGCGAGGTATTGGTAGCAGCCTTGTGTATAGCTAAAGTTAATGATGCCTTTGAACTGGTACAAATTATAACAAATTTTATTACAGGCAGAAGATTTGGCATGTTTAATAGTTTGACGTCTTCAAGAATCCCCAAACAAATAATCTTTTTTCCTTCAAGGGAAACTGCAATGCAATCCACTGCAATTAAAAATAAAGGTCTCAGTTTTTAGAGAGCTTTAGGATATTGGTTTCAATCCTTATTGTTTTAGAGTCACTTTGGAATTTCTACAAAGTTACAACTTTTAGTACAGAACGAATGCAGCAGTATGCATATTCCACGTCTCATAAACACTTTATTTTTATTTGTTTTGTTGGGTTTTAGTTCTTAAAAGAAAATATATTCTGTGAATCTATCACAAGAACTACTCTTTCGACATGGACCTCAGGCTTATCATTTACTTGTGCATCAATAAATGTATTGCAATCACATCAACGATTGCCTGCCTGAAAATTGAAAACAGATTTTTTGCTCTACTGAAATGTTTTGCATTATGTTAGGATTGGGTTTGTTTGGGTTTTTTTAAAATGTAAATTTCTTGACTCTGTACTCTGCCATTTCCTTGCATTTTGATTTAATATTATGACATGAATCTATAAATTTCTGTTGCCCATACTTTATAGATTGTTTGGTACAAGAAGTTGTTCAACATAAATTTATTTGTGTAGAAACTAGCATTAAAGATTGACATAGCTCTTCTTCACAGTATGTTGTAAAAACTTATTTTATATGCTGTCTTTAATATACAATATCACAAGCACTTTTTATGAGGAAAACAAAAAAAGAAAAGACAATTTTAATAGTGGATGTAGTGAAGATAAAAGCCTTGTCTCCATAAGAAGGGAAGATCATTCCAAAGAGATGAAACATTACAAAAAGGTGGAAACATGAAATTGCAAACAATAATTGAGAAAGTCCAATGTTTCATATCTTAAAATGAAAATATTTTTCCTACCTACCTAGGAGAGCATGCTATATATAGGATAAAATTAGAAAGATATATAAATAATACATGTTATATCCTATATGTTACTGTCTTTAGTTTTGGGGGATTTTCTTCTTCTTTCCATTAAATGTAGCCTAAAGAAGAACATATTAAAGAGAAAATATTATCTGTCTGTCTTGAATTGGTTAAAATTGTGTAAAGACTGTCTGTGTGAAACAGGAAGAAGTTAGGACCAAGTCTGCAAAATCCAGAATTGTTTTGGCTTTACCAGTAAGTTTCAACTGCTTAGTTACTCTTTCCATTTCCTCCCCAAATTTGCCTTTGCCATCACTCACTTTCTGTTTGCTCTTTGAATAAAGCTTAAGAGTTGGATTGGAAGAATGAAAAATAACTCTTTCATACAAAGGATTTTATCATGATTCCTCCGTAAGCTGCTGTTTAAGTTATAGAGCATCACTAAATGGGAGGGGTATATATATGTTAAAAAGAACCACTAAACAGAAATGAAATTCAGACTTTGCACCCCTTCTCTTGATTTATGCTCGTAATTGGAGTTTTCTTTATGAACTTTAACAGAGTTATCCTGCCCTTGATGAATTTTTCATTTTGCAGCTTAGGAAACAAAGGCAGAAAAAACTAGAAACCATAGAATCATAGAATCTTAGAATGGCTAGGGTTGGAAGGGACCTTAAAGATCATCTAGTTACAACAACCCTTAGATTAGATATGAGGAAGAAATTCTTCACTGTGAGGGTGGTGAGGCACTGGAACAGGTCACCCAGAGAGGTTGTGGCTGCCCCATCCCTAGAAGTGTTCAAGGCCAGGTTGGATGGGGCTTTGGGCAACCTGGTCTAGTGGAGGGTGTCCCTGCCCACAGCAGGGGGGTTGGAACTAGATGGTCTTTGAGGTCCCTTCCAACCCAAACCATTCTATGATTCTATGATTTTGTGAAGATTTACAAAGCACTATGGGTTTTTAAGAACATCTTCCAGTATTTTAATTTTAATCTCCAATGGAAACAATGATGTTTGACTAACTGCATGATGGGTCCAGGGTCATGAATTAAATCAAGAATTAAAAATTATAACTAGCTAATGTATGTTCATGGTCTGATTATGTTTTGTACTTCTTCTTCATTCAGTTATATTTCATTGGTGTATTTGGCCTATAAATCAGACTTCCTCCTTCACAGTTTTTTATTTTACAGTTCTCTTCAAGATACTTTTGTACTGCACCGTACTTTTTCCAAATATAAGATTATTGTCCTTTGCTAGTTGTGAGTGTTTCCTGAAGACTACCTGAGGCAGTAAAACAGAATTCATCTGACAAGGGAAATATCATTCAGCAGACAATGTAGGTTATGATGTTCTGAACATTTAGGAGGAACAACAACCAAAGGCAGCAGTTCCCGTTCCTGTGGAAGTCAGCTGCCCTTATATTCTGCTGCAGTTGCAGCTGTCTTCCACTCCTGAGCTGCAGGCAAAGTATATTTTTCTCAGTCATCCTGCATTTGTGCTCTGTCTTGTATCTAATCTAGTTAGACTTGATTGGCATCCACCTTACTTGAGAAAAACCTACACTTAGTTTAGATTTGCTGCAGGCCAGGCTGGGCCAACTACAGCCTGTCTCAGAGTCTTTCTTTCTGAAAAAGGTATGACAGGTTAAAACTGGAGCTTCAAACTATTATGTTAAAAATGTTGATGGACCTCTTTGATATTGAGAAGGAAGTGCTGGATATTGGTTTGTAGCAGTGGGCAGGGAGGTTTATTCTTTGAACAACCATGGAAAATTTAACCACAATTAAAAAGAAATTAAACTTTATTTACTAATATTTCCTTGGTAATGGAATCCTCGATGATAGCTGCTTTTGCTTTCCTTTGGCTTCCAGCTCAGCGGCAGTAGGAACAACACAGCACGAGAACATGTGGGCATAAAAAAACAGTAGGAAAGATTTAACAAAGGAAAACAGCATGTAAACAATACCAAAGCTAAGCAAATAAATGAAAGCAGATATAAAGCTGGCTGAATAAGGCAAAGTGCTGAATAAAATATACAAGAAAACTGAAAACAAATCAAAAGCTTTTAAGAGACTCAGTTACCATGGGAGCATTTTCTAAAGGAGGCAGTGCAACAGAAAAATAAGTTTCAGACTTATCTCTGGAACAAGTCCATAAACACGGCTTTTTTTTTAAGAGCCACAGCCAGACAAGTCTTGAAGAGATCCTTCTACCCATTTCACCCATCCATTTCCTTCAGTGTTTATATGCATTTTTCTACCACAGTAAAAGCTGGTCATGAATATTGGACTCAGAATAGAACGACAGGTAAAACAAGAGAAGCACACCCAAGAACTGCCAATGGAGTCAGCTAAGGGTAACCAAGAGTCTGGTGACTGAGGCAGTTAATGTGAGATGAGGGTGATCTAAGCAGGCTCCCAGAGCTGGATGCTGACTTGATGATAATAAATCTCTTACTCAGTAGTCTTCCCTCCCCCAGCTCCATGTCATGTCTGGACAGGCTGTAAGACAGAGAAAAAAAATAAAAAAAATCACACACACGTATACGTACCTGCTACTATAGATTGTCACATCTTCTTGGTGCTGGAGGAGGTGGTGAGAAGTCACAGAGCTTTGAGTTACAACTAAGAAGGTAAGACACAAGAAAAGGAGCCTAAGGACAAAATCAGTTCTGCCACCTTGATAAATACCCATCTATGGTTGTTTATATGTGCATCTCCCAGATCTCAGGGGACCATGTTAGCTACCATTCTGCTTTTTACTTCCTCCCCTAAAAAAACCCAATGTGCCATTAAAATTTTATAAAGTCTTTGACTGTCTCCTTTCTTGAAATTTCCAAACTCCAGCAAGGACTGCCTTGTAAAAATATCCTGTAAGTTCACAATAACCATTGCAATACTCCTAATTCAGCCATATTTAATGAATGTGGTTATGTACTAGGTACACTACAGAGATACTGATGCTGCGTTGCCTAAGGAAAAGCAGAAGTTTTCTTCACCTTGACCTGGGCAGCACTGATACGCTACCAAATGGCTTCCTCTCACAGCAGTCAGTATGTATGATTTTCCAAAATGCATGATTCTCTGCAATGCATGTGCCACAGTGACTAATGAGTGTTTTCTGAAGAGACTATCTTTATCTTCACAGAGTAAGTAGGCATATTTTTAAGGACTGTACCTTGTGACCCCAGTGAGAATGTATACCTGTCTCCTTCTGTGCTTCCCTTGTCCTATATTCCTAGCAGGACAAGCATCTAAGAAATACTCTTAAGATTTCGTGGCTCAGTTCCTAATATTGCTAATTGTAATGTTTTCTTTTTAGTCAGCTGTGAGACTACAAAGAAAATATCTCTTAATGCAGAGACTTTTCCAGTTCAAAAAATGACAACCAGTTTCCAGTTTCACTCATTTTGTTCAGAGGAAGTTACTAAGTTACTTTACAAATAAAGCCAGAAGAAGGACAAATAATGTTTGAATAATTACAAAATCAGTGGATCGATCCTGTATTTAAGTGAAATGTATTTAATGCAAGAACATGTCAAAAATTAAAAGGTCTTATTTTACAATCTTCCAAATATGTTTTGTTAAACTAAATGATTCTTAGACAAAACACAAGCATCTACAAGGAGACTGAAATTAATATTATGATGACATATTTCAGAAAAAAAAAAAAAAACCAACTAGGAGTATAGTAGCTCTTGCAAAATGTTCCTTGGCACAATGTAATGTTAATAGGTTTGATCAGATCCTGTTGGGACTGTCACCATTATAATGTGTGATGCATGTAGTTACGATATCTAAATGCAGGACAAGCAAAGATAATTTTATCCACTAGTGTCCCAACTCTTGCCCGAGAGCTAAACACGGGGAGGTGTGAGGCAAAGCGAATTTAACGAAGCTGTCTTCAATTGGCCCCATCCTTTTGGACAGAGATCATATTGTAAAAGATTTCTTGTAACATTGAATTGCTAGAAAAAAATTTAAAGCACCCCTATATGCAAAATTTTGCTGCCATCTGTTATAAAACATGTTTCAAGACTCACAAGGGATATTTGAGAAATAATACATCCTTCTGAAGTGTCCTTTACACCATAACCAAAGGACTATTGAACTGCTTATTTAGGATGAGGAATTTTCTTCTCTTAATACAATAGCTTTTATTCTGAAAGATATAGAAAACACAAAACGTACTGACAAAGACTGACAATATAGCAAGATTTCATATATCGGTCAGTTCTTCAAAAATTCCTTCCTATTGCACTCAAACACTGGAGTTGTATAGAGGGTATCAGAAATGTAAGAGCAGGGCAATTATCGGTAAGAAATGTGTAACTGTGAAGGTAGAATATAAAAAATATATTGAAGCTGAGTTTTCATAAATTAGGAAAAATCTTTGCTTTTCAAAGAAGGAAACTGAATTAAAACCTTAAAAAATGTTTATTGAAGAATTAGCAGGGAATCAGATTGCTGTCGTTTAACCCCAGCTGGCGATTAAGCACCACACAGCTGCTCGCTCACTCCTCCCCGTGGCAAGATGGGAGAGATAATCAGAAGAGTAAAAGTGAGAAAACTCATGCATTGAGATCAAGAGAGTGTAATAGGTAAAGCAGAAGCTGTGCACGCAAGCAAAGCAAGACAAGGAATTCATTCACCACTTCCCATGGGCAGGCAGGTGTTCAGCCATCCCCAGGAAAGCAGGGCTCCATCATGGTGACTTGGGGAGACAAATGTCATCACTCTGAACATCCCTCCCCTCTTCCTCCTTCTTCCCTCAGCTTTATATCCAGAGCATGATGTCATATGGTATGCGCTATCCCTTTCGGCCAGCCTGGGCCAGCTGTCCTGGCTGTGCTCTCCCAGCTTCTGCTGCACCTGGCAGGGCGGGGGAAGCCGAACAGTCCTGGACTTGGTGTAGGCACTGCAACTACCCAGCAACAACTACATACATCAGTGTGTTATCAATATTATTCTCATACTAAATCCAAAACACAGCATTGTATCAGCTACTAGAAAGAAAATAATCTCAGCTAAAACCAGGAAACACATGAAATTCAGCAGCAAATTTATAAAGTTGGTTTTACTTATTAAGGTTTAGCTTCATGAATTTCAACAGTCAAACTGCACTGTGTTAAAAGACAGTTTAGACAACAACATTTATCTTAACATCAGAAAAATGTGAATTGGCCATCACCTCAAAGAATTATCTATAAACATCTTGATGAAGCTTGGAAACTTGGAAGAGCTGAGAAAGAAAAATTTTTGCTGGTTAACTCCACATTTTTAGAATGCTAACAGTAGCCTTTATTTCCAAAAAGGCTATTTTTCAAATTCACCACTGTCTGAATAATACTGGTGCAGAGTGACAACATTAATTATTTTTCTGTGCAACCCTGCAACCCTTCTGTGATACTTCATTGTGCCCGAGATAGTCGTACTCATGTTTTCTGAGTGAACTTCACCTCTGTCCATAGTGTTTCCCAAGTTTCTCAAGGCTGAGACTACTGTTCAATCCTTACCAAGAGAGGAGTTCACATAATTTTCTCTTTCTCATACCAGGCCCTGGGTTTCAAATTCTATAAACAATACATATAAACATCTCAACTTACTTGACTTAAACTCAAACCATATCTTCCTCTGCAACCCCAGGCTAACCCGTGTTGAAGACAAAATTTAACATATTTAGAACAAAATTATTTCTAAAACAATTAGGTCCATGAGCACTGGAATAAATGGAACTTGGTTTCCTCTTGATTAATATTCATCACTGTCAATGGAAGGCAGTGACTAAGAATTGATATATATTACATAAATCTTCCCTGTGCTGGAGAGTCTTTCTTTTTCTCTACAAACTCCTTTTCATCTGCTCCTCTTCCAGAGTGAATTACCTAGTAGCTGACAAGGAATGTCCTCATATTGTTGCCTCTCTATCAAGTCACATTCCAAGAGATGGGCCTTTCCTTTATTTAGAGAAAATTTTCGAGGAATTTTTAGAAACTTGGTTACCTTCGAGAGCTCTATTTCTAATAAATACATTTGAGAATGACTGACTAGAAGGTTAAGAGAGGCAGCAGTGGAATAATACGCGCGCACACACGCACACACATACACACCTATCTGCACATACACATGGGTGAAACTCTTTCCTCCACAGGAATTCAGTTTGACAATCCTTGACTTCATTGTTAAAATAATGAAAAAGACTAAATTCCTGTCTGCCTTACAAGTATCTTATATACAGAGAACCTCTAGATTCTAACACATCAACTTTTTCTTCAACAGCATTTTTTCTTGTCAGAAATTGACTGGGTTGGTTTTTTTTTTATCTTTCACTGTTATATCAAATAATTTACAGACTGTCACTTTTTTTCTCATAATCCCAGTTTTGACAGAGCAAAGTTTCTAAAATTCTAGACACACACACACACAATATTGCCTTTGCAGTACCATCTTTTGCATCTTTTAAATTAAATGCCACTGCTACTTTTATTCATTTAACCTTTTAAATTTGGTTATGATAACACAAATATTATGAACTCAGGTGCACAGGAAATTCAACTGAAATACCCCGGGTTCTCCTAACAAGATATGGTTGAATAGAGATTTAAAATCATTGTATATCATAATTCACCATCTTATTGTTTCTCCTTCACCTGACTGTGGCAGTTTTCCTAGCTGGTTTGACATTAGCCTTGCTCATCATGTTATTTTCTATTGGCAACTTGAGCTGCCATGAAGGTGTAAAGAATGGTGATGCCCATATAACTTTTTTTAATAAACTCAACATTACAATTGCATTTAAACTTCATTTATTCAGGCACTGCGGCAAGCATCTAGGCCTTGTTGATGAAAGAGCATCATGCTAGAGTTCAGCTAGCTACCATCCATATGTAAGGACTGCAATCTATCAAGTTTTTTACACATATAATATTACACATCTGTGAATATAATCCCTGCTTGTCTGGCAGAACTATCCTTTCTTTGGAGCTTGTAAATAAGATTTTGAAAAGAGGTACCATGGAGAGCTGTTTGCAAATCTCGTAGGATTCTTTTGAATTCCACACATCATGTTCACTATGCAGTCCTAATGACATTAACACTGTTCATCATTTAGCTCAATACAGGATGTATGCTTGGTTTTATTTTACAAGCTTACAAGCATATAGATCTAAATTGTTACATTACAGGTTTTCTTCTTTCCTTTTGTTTAGCTTGCTTTGTGCACATGGAGGAAGCCTTGCAACAGTTTGTAAGGCTTGTTTTTCTAGATTTCTTCCTCACAGACTCTGAAGGCCTTCTAAGGAGACTGCAATGCTAACAAAAATCAGTAAAACCTACTTGTTAACAAGGCACGTGTAAAAATGCTGGTAAGGGGATGATATATGTTATACCTTGACAATACCACTTCTCAATTTCATAAAAGCAAGAAAGTGCACTTCCAACTGCCTTAGGTGCTGTGAATAACCACACAAAATAAGAAATATCACCTCTATTGTTAGAATCATTTTTTAAAAAAATAATAATTTTCTTTTATTAAAAATAAGAGTACTTACAGATACACAAAAGCAGTATTTCAAAGCCCATTGTTATATAAATATTTCTGTGTTGCATAAAGCTTTCTGTACTGTAGGACAATTGGTGAGTGCAATAAAATGTTCTCTATCAATCTGTGTCATAACCAATTGCTTGTTGCCTTGAGTATAATGTGTAAGCCAGCCAGAAGGCAATCTTTTTTCCCTTAGAAAGATAACAGCAGCCATCCAGACTTTGTATTGCAGCTGTCAGAAGTTCAAATAAAATGTGGATACTAGATGTCACCTACCATGTTTTGGGAGGAGATAGCAAATCCTTTTTAGCCATCTATGCTTTCCATGTCAATTTTCAAGACTTTAAAACTATTCAGGGACACATGTATTAGTCAATTTTTTCATTTACCATTGTACATGCATATTCCTGCTGTCATATATGTGTGATCCATATGCATGATTCTGTTTATGATAATATATTTCCACCCACAATCATCGTAGTTATGTTTGTAATTTAGACACATTTTTTCTCACATTCTTATGTATGTTGGCAAATGTAAAAATCTTAAAAATGTCACATAATAGTGTCCAGAAATGCTGTACACTATTTCCAGCTGTGTAAATACTCCTAGAAGATACCATGTTTCTCCATTGAATTACTTAAACTAACATTATTTTTCACTTAGGATTCAGATAGAGTGCATTCACTGAAGCAGAATGGGAGGAATAAGGCAAGTCAGTTATGCAGTAGGTATTTGAAATTGTATGAATGAAATAAATATATTTGCTGATAACAATAAAGGAAAATGCTAAATTATTTGCATAGACACCTCAAATTAAAAACCGTGTAAAACAGTAGATACACTGTTGTCACAAAGACCATTCAAGCTGTCAGTTTATAGAATTTGATTTAGTGGTCTAAGTCCCACAGGTGTGGGGTTACTGAGGTGAACTGTCTGTATCCACGAAAAGTTCATAAAAGTTTATAAAAGCCAAATTCCTGCTTATAAAAAATCACACAGGAATTAAATGGTAAATACAGCTGGAGAAGTAGTTTTGATTACAGTTCAGAAAATTAAGTTATGATCTAGTAAAATTAACTTTTTCACATTGTGCTTTAGTAGGAGGAAAATAGAATAGCCTTAAAATTGGAAGGTTGTAAAATAAATATTTCAAATTACAATATTTAGTATCACACTCATCATTTTGATTAGGTAGAATAGGAGAGAAAAAGGGTAAAAGAGAACGGATACATCTCCAGAAAATAGTTAAGAGGATTTGTATTCTAAATAAATTTTACCAAAGCACTCTTGGATGTCTAGCTGCAGTATATGATCTTCAAAAAGACATGAAAGGATATGTACTTATAAGACAATCTTAGAGAGAGGTACAGTGTGCCTCAACAGTTACATAAATCAGATGACTTGCTCATTGTCATTCAAAATGTCTGTTGCACGTGAAAAAAAGAACTCAGAAATCATATATCAGCAGTCCCATGTTCCCCCAAAAAGCTCAAGATGGAAGAATTTTTCAACCTGACAGAGATCAGTAAGATTTTTGAATCATGAGTGACTTCACTGGGGTCTGTTTAGATAGCAACCTAGGGAAATGTCTGAGGATGACAATAATTTCATCAAGGTCACAGTGATTGGTCACAGCCAACACGGGTTCGTGAGAGGCAGGGCCTGTTTAACAAACTTAGTTTCCTTTTACGACAAGGTCACCCATCTAGTTGACCAAGGCAAGCCAGTTGATGTCATTTTTTTTAGATTTCAGTAAAGCTTTCGATATTGTCTCTCACAGTATCCTTCTGGACAAAATGTCCAGCATACAGCTTGACAAAAACACAGTGCGATGGGTGAGCAACTGGCTAACGGGTCGGGCCCAAAGAGTTACGGTAAATGGGGTTGCATCAGGCTGGCGGCCAGTCACTAATGGGGTTCCCCAGGGATCAATTTTAGGGCCAGTTCTCTTTCGTGTTTTCGTAAATGACTCGGATGTAGGACTAGAAGGTGTCATGAGCAAGTTTGCGGATGACACCAAATTGGGAGGAACTGTTGATTCCGTCGAGGGTGGAGAGGCCTTGCAGAGAGATCTGGACAGATTGGAGAACTGGGCAATCACCAACCACATGAGGTTTAACAAGGGCAAGTGCCGGATTCTGCACCTGGGAAGGTGCAACCCTGGCTATACATACAGACCAGCCATGCTGAAAGGGACTTGGGGGTCTTGGTCAACAGCAAGTTGAACGTGATTCAACAGTGTGCCCAGGCTGCCAGGAAGGCCAACCCTATCCTGGGGTGCATCCAGCACGTCATTGCTAGCTGGTCTAGGGAAGTGATTGTCCCACTCTACACTGCGCTGGTGCGGCCTCACCTTGAGTACTGCGGGCAGTTTTGGGCGCCACAGTAGAAGAAGGACATAAAACTATTGGAGAGTGTCCAAAGGAGGGCAACAAAGATGGGGAAGGGTCTAGAGGAGAAGACATATGAAGAGAGGCTGAAGTCCTTTGGTTTGCTCAGCCTAGAGGGGACTGAGGGGACACCTCATCACGGCCTACAGCTTCCTCATGAGGGGAAGCGAGGGCACAGGCACTGATCTCCTCCCTCTGGTGACCAGTGATAGAACCCGAGGGAACGGAATGAAGCTGCGATGGGGGAGGTCTAGGTTGGATATCAGGAAAAAAGGCTCTTCATTGAGAAGGTGGTTGGGCACTGGAACAGGCTCCCCAGGGAAGTGGTCACAGCACCGAGCTTGACTGAGTTCAAGAAGAGTCTGGACAACGCTCTCAGTCATGTGCTCTGATTTGGCTGGTCCTGTGTGGAGCCAGGAGCTGGACTCGATGATCCTTACGGGTCCCTTCCAACTCAGGATATTCTATGATTCTGTGATTCTATAAGGTCAACTGAGAAGTTCTGAAATTGCTGAACTGGAGCCCTAAAAGGCTTCATCCCAGCAATACATTGTCAAGGTACTGCAGGTAATGCTTTTTGTAAGAATTTTTTTGCAGTGTTTCTAAGGAATTCCTTTTTGTTTACCTTTCTGTTTACTTTTCATCTAGGGCCTGACATGGCACTTAGAACACATCATGCATAAACACTACAAAGCCTTGGTTAAATACAATTCTTCCCTTTGCTCTGAGTGATAGAAATCCCAAGCAGATTGACTATACTTTTCAATTAACTTGAAAGCCGTTCTGTTGACACCAGTCTGAGAGACTTCTTTGCTCCTCAGGCAAGAAAGTATGAGCAAAGCATAACAACATTTTTCCCAGTAGCTGCTGATGAACTGCATGTCTTAGAGCTTCAACAGACACAGAAAAACCTTTTGCAAAGGCCAAAGCCTATTCTTCATTTACAGGCTATGCTGACACAGTTTGGAATGAGAAATAAACCTAAGAATGCAGTAACATTAAATCTATACTTACAGCCTGTCAAGAGGCCAACTACTTTTTATATATAAACATTTCTCTTTATTTATGTGCAAGTGCATTCTGAACCTACATTCAATGGAAGTATTAATATACATGGATATTTTCTTTTTTAAAAATTATCCAAATTTTAATGCATTATTTTCAGTTATAACTCTATGATAAATGATAATTTGTGCAAAATCAAATCATAGGAGATGCATGAATTCATCTCAGTAAATGTGTTTCCAGAAGCGTGGAATCAGTGGTATTTCTTTCATAATTTAGCATGTTTGGCAAACAGGATAGGATTATTGTGTGTGGCTCACTTTGTACTGGTTAGTACGCGCTCTAGTGCACTTTTCAAGGCTGAATTCAATTCTTTACAGGGAAATGGTCATGGCTAGCAGAGATATGTTTAAATTCTTGTTTATTAGGAATCACATTCCTACCACAATTCAAGCGTGCCAAGAAGACATCCACCATTTACTGACAGTTCCTCCTTAATGCATGGGCATTTGGACCCCCACTTAAGAAGAATTGAATAGACAGTATGCCATAATACTATGAACCCAAAGCCAGACATATCAAAGTTGCAGAAAATGCAGCTCTATGTAAATGCAGCTCTATGTAATTGTATGACATAGGCTTCAGTATCATTCCACCAACAATGGAGATTCCCGTTGTGAACAAATGAGGCTGAAGGCCTCTCCCTTTACTGGCAGCTCTACATACTGAATATGAGCATATTTAAAATTTAATTTTTAAATTAAATTTTACATGGGAATCTCCCAAGCATCTCATTTTAACCTTCTTGCCACTACACTACAGACATTTTCTACATTATTTTCTGACAGTCTGCAAGTATGTCTCTGTGCTCTTCAAAATGTCGGATTGTAACTGAAAGAACAGTTGTTATAATGGGAAAAAAATAGCATTTTTTATGTTTCTGTTATTAGGAACACATTTTAAATCACTAGTGGGAAGTTAAGTAGGCTTCGTTAGTTTCATGTTGTATGACCTACACAAGGAGAGGAAGAAGAATGAAAGAGGTACTCGTCTATGAAATACCTTTAATTCTTGACACTCAATTTGCTTTAAACTTACTTAATAACTAATATAATTATCTTTGAATATTTATTGATTGCCTCCAGTTTTGGTCGATGGTATTACAATATATTTTACAAGTAAATAAACATTAGAAAACATCTTGATTATGTTATTTTCAAATTTCTGCTCTAAATGTAGACTGAACTACATACAGAGGAGACCTGCTGCTTTCTCGGCAAAGGCACCAACACTCTTCTTGAGTGCGATGACTTTCCCGGGCTGTTTTCCTCCCTAAAGGAACAGGCTGCTTTTAGGACGATAAAACTTTCTTGGGTGTACTTGTGATGTGCTAATGCAAATGTCAGCATGTTCTTGCATTAAGGGTTTTCAATCACAGCCTCAGGAAATCCTTGCGAGGGCTTTATAAACAGTGTTTCCCCACCTGCGCAGCCTCTGCAACATACTGCTGTCCATGTTAGCCATGCTGTCTCCGTGTCCAAGGCAAAACATCCACCTTGAGCAGCCACAAATCACAATCCAGAATATCAGCCTGAACTTGCACTCATTTCCTATTGCCTTAATATGCTGAACTGTGAGCTGTGGCAGCTGAGGAGCAGCCATGCCACCCATTCTGCAACCAGTGGTGCGATCGCGTAGCTGGGAGCTGTGATTGACTGTCTCTTAGCTAGCATGTGGCGTGAATACTGCAGGAGTATAAGCCAAAACACTTAAATTCACGATACCATGGTTTGGTTCAGCTGAATTAATTGTGGCTTATTCAGATCAGCTCACATTTTTTTTGAAACAGTTCATTGAGCTCTAATTTTCTGATTTCAACCTCTGTCCTAAAATTACATTCTTGGATCATTAAACCCCAAGAAGCTCAACAAGCTCTCCAAATAATTGAACAAGATAAAGTTCCCTTTGTGAAAGTAAGAACTACCTTTTTTCACTAATGAATTTGCTGCAGTAGTAACAGTAATGACAACTGGAACAAAATAGTAAAGAAAATGGCTTTCTGAAAACCACCCTCCACAGCTGCCAGATACCTTTTTCTCTACCTTTTTCAAAATAGTTTGAATTTTACTAAAACAGGCTTGCACAGAGCAGTGTGCCTTCGATTTTCACTAAAAATAATACTGCAGCCTTCAGAGCACTGGAAAGCTTCCTCATGTTAATCATTCTCCTTAAATGGGGAAGTTTACTTTTCCCAAGGTTTCAAACCCAACTCATTGAGAGCAACATCAGGCCCAGCAAGGCAACATATAACTTTTCTCTGTCCGCTTAAACATCAGGTTACTTCTTAAGAATACCAAGGAAATAAAGATTTCTCAGGAATAATAGGCCAAGGTCTTCTGGTTTATAAAGTAAGGATTTATAGCACTTGAAGAAATTTCTAATTTTTACTAACAAGAACTTATCAACCTCTGTATGAAAAGTGACAGATCCCTGTAAATATTGAGAATATCCACACCTGTAAAGAAATGGGGAAACACAATCACAGATTCTCTAGGAGACAATTAAAAATCACTCATCAATATGACACAGTACAGAACAGATTAACGACTCCTTGCTGCTAGCTTACAGTTTGAGGAGACATCATAATAATTTGATATTCAAATACATAACTGGGAAAGCTGTAGACAAAACATGTGCTATCACTGTTTTCACAAACAAGCAGACCTTTATATTCCCCAAGAATCTTCACAGAAGGAAATGGTATTACATCCCTACAAGTATTACACAAACATAAATCCTTGTGTACCTGCATATGCAGAAAACTTTCCTAAAATTTACAGGTGCTGAAATAATGCTGAAGAAAGTATTCTTACTACCATCTTGGAACCAGATCATGAATTCAGAAATAAATTAGTCAGGAAGGTATAAGAAATAATTTATTACTCTTAAACAATCAGGCAAGATAGAGCCATATTCAAAATATTTGTGAGAAGTTAATTGGAAAAGTGGAGTTTTCTTTGTTTGCTCTCTTTTTTTGTAAGATAAACTGTTAAAAAGATTGTGTATATATATAGATTTGTTCATTTTTTCTTTGTAAACAGCAACGTGTTGAATACAAAATTTATTGAGAATAGTTTACAACAATTTATCTGGGAAATGTGGAAAATATCTCTTTTTTTTTTTTTTTAAACCATAAAAAGAGTTACAGAAATTGGTAATATATTTTCAACTAGAACTGGCAGGTTTGTTTCAGATGATACATTTTATTACCCTTTCTGGATACTTCAGGGAGCTAGGGAAGTATGCTTTTAGTGAAAAATGTGTAGGAAAACAAAAAACCCCACATTTCCATAAAAGAAAGAAATGGAGGAAAAAAAAAAAAAAAAGAAGCAGCTTTGCTTTATGGAATTAATGTGTCTTTGTGTATTTTACTGTCATGTCTATTTGCTTCCCAGATATTATCAGAAATAATTTTTAACCTTAAAACTAAGATCAATAATAAGCCATTAACAATAATGCAGGGATAATTGCTTGTAAATACATTTTGCATTTGAATTTTTCCTTCTAGCTTTTTTTCACTTTTTCACTTTTTTTTTTTTTTAAATCCCATAAGGAAACAAGAACACAAAATACATAACATTTACTTCAACACGGTATGCAAGGGTGTGCTACATTTTTCCGTCAGACAGTTGCAGAATATGGAACCAAATTCCAACATTGCAAGCAAGATTAGGGAAAGGTGAGAAAAAATGAGTGTGACAGAGAGCACCCTTCTGCACACACTCAGAATCCAGGCAATAATCAACCCTTGATCTCTCACAGTCGCAGGTCTCATTTTAACTCTCTGAACATGCGGAGATCTGTGAAAATGGAGCATCTCTTTCTGTCAGATGTGCTGGATTCACCACCACTACCACCATATAAAACTCTTAATGTTTGGAGAGCTTCTCTAGAAATACAGCATCAGTAGTTAGCTTTGGCATGAAAGCAAGATAGTATTTGCATTTTATAATGAGAAATAGAAAAAAAAAACCTCTGGTTTCCTAAAGTTTTATCTTTTTTTTCCTCTTATGTGGCCATAGTGAAATAGAAAATTAAAGGGGAGCCTACTAATTTGAAGCATCAAAAATGTTGGTCTTTGAGAAGAATGCAGGAATCACAAGATTCAGGATAAGACTGTAAGATCTGACAACACTGATTTTGGTAGACAAAATAAGTAAGTGAGAACTTGTTATTTTTAGTAAAGGATTCATGGTGGTTTTTAATTTTTTTTTAATTTTTTTTTTTTAGCTTTGTTTCCATAGGAGGTATTTTGGAAAGAAACATAGCTTTGTAACTTTATGTCCTGAATAGCTTCAGCATCTTTCAAAAACCTCAAAAAATGCTTTTGACTGTGCCTTAAATTATCTACATGGAATAGTGTCCAAGAATATTGCTCTAGTGCTCAAAATAAATTTCCCAAAAGTCAACAGGCAGAAAGGTGTTCAAGATTTAAATCTTGAAAAAAAAAGATACACAGTGTTTATTTTAACACTTTTTACAGTTCAAGATTCAAATGTTGAACAAGAGCAGAAACATCCTCTGACGATAATTTTTAGATATTCGAGTCATTTCAGGAAATAGTTTTGGCCACGCTGGTTTTCACAGGCAGTAAGTTAAAACAGTGGCAGAAAGCATTTCCACTGCAGTAGTCTTTCCTCCCTTGTGAGCACAGGGTGCAGGCAGTGAAGGAAGATGCTTTTCTTGCCAGTTTTACTCCTCTTTGAGGAGGCTGACATGTTTTTTCCTAAGCTTTTTATTTAACAACAATTAGGATAAATCTGTTTGTATGACATCTCTTGTACTTTAAAGGGACCGTCCAGCAGATTTATGGGCAATTTCTTATGTAGGCAGAAGGGAAAGGGATACATATTAGGTAACTGATGTTAATGCTGGAAAGCATTTGCTGTCTGGGCTGCCTTCCATTCAGTAGAAAGTAAAGTTTGGAGGCAGTTTGTGGTACTTAACCTCAGATCTAGACCACGGTCCCCCTGCACCTATGTTCGTGCAGACATAGCCTGGTGTGTACAATTTTCTCTGCCTCTGAGCTCTTTCCCAGAACTTTTTAAATTGATTAAATTCTTGAGGAAAAAGGTATCAAACAAAGTTGTGGTGTTTGGATTTTTTCAGAAAATAAGAGGTAAACAGAGAAGAAAGACTTCACATGTCCAGCTGGTTGCAGAGCTGCTGCATGATCTTATTATTAGCCGTAGAGATTCCTACAGAGAGCATGGATACATACTGCAACTGCAATGTAACATTTTACAGGGAGCATGCTGCAATCTCTGCTTATTTTTGTTCATAATTTCACATCACTTTCATGAAAATATGTTTAATTAGTTTTGGGAATAGGAAATGACAGTGTATATCTATACAGATGAAGAGTTTAATTGTTCTTTATTTCTGGGGTACACAGGCATGAGATGCAAGTGAGGATTCATGTTATGTGTAAGCTATGGTAAGAAAGATAGATCTCCTTTGATAGGTCTTCAAAACAGAGATATTCAGCCTCACTTAAATACCAGAAGCACTCCAGATGTAATAGCACAGAACTTGATGAAGGCACTCACATTTGTTCTAGTAGCCTCATGCTGCATTGCCCCAAATAACTTCTGACTGCATTTAGGCATGATGTGATGAAAAGCGAAAGCATTTTGCTGACTCTCCTTGCACATTTTTCTCCTTGAAACTATGACTTTTGTTTTTGATTTGCTTATTATTCTTCAAAGATTGAAGGAAAATATAATCTCTGTATTGGAATGAGTTATCTGCAGAGCTCCATGTAAATAATTGATCCATAAAATACGGGGAAATCACATAGGAGGTGGTCAAGTTTGGGAAAGGCACTGAGTTGCATAGCTTTCTATTTTTTAAGTTTACTTCCATTTTCATAATAAGGTTTGAAATTGAATCATGAGGCTGTTCAAACCGAAAAGGCAATATGTCAGCAATATTTTGTCTCCAAAAATAATCACCAATTTAATTAAACTCAACTATTTGGTTCATAGTCATTGAAAGAATAAACTTACTGCTGTTCAAACCTGGACTATATGTTTTAGACAGCAGATGTAGTCTGTAACACAGTTACACTGGGTTTATGAAATATTTTGCTTCAAATTTTGTTATAATTACAGTTTAAGGATGGTAATTACAGTCCAGATGTCATTATGAAGAAAAACCTGAGGGTTTTTTGTTTACAAATAATCCAGGAATTAATCTTGATGACTTTGGTCACATTTATTATCTGTAAAGATTTTATTAATTGTTTAGAGCAATATATATTTATAAAGAATTCTTTTACTATTTGCTCTTTGTCTTGTTTTTTTCTAAGTAACTTATTTTCTACTGCTTGACAAACTAATGGCAATATTTTAAAAAGAGAAATATTGAATTTCTTTCCAGGAAATTAAT
Organism: Grus americana; assembly: GCF_028858705.1. Lineage (NCBI taxonomy): Eukaryota > Metazoa > Chordata > Aves > Gruiformes > Gruidae > Grus > Grus americana. Next base: position 83,723,284 of record NC_072853.1, on the reverse strand, counting down.
GGACAATTCATCATTCATGCTACCTTTCATAAAACTTCTAGCACTTTCATTAGGAAATCCCAAATTCTGTCAGGATAAATTCAAAGTACAGACATAGCCTACTGAGCTTTAAGCTTTTTGTATTTTATCAAACTTTTGTCAAGAGTATGAACAGGAGTGTAGGCTTTTGCCTTGCACAGTGATATTGTAGGAATGTTCCATTTCTCATGAGCCACTTGAGAAAAAGAGAGTGATGCCTTTCACAGCCTGCCTAAGATAGTGCTGCAGACTAGCGCAACCTACCTCACCCTGAACAGGCTGAGACAGGGACACAGCTGGGACAGTTGACCCCAACTGACTGAAGGGATATTCCATACCCTATGATGTCATTGTTCAGTGCTATAGAGCTGAGGGAAGAAGAAGGAAGGGGGAAGGGATGTTCAGAGTGATGGCATTTGTCTTCCCAAGTCACCGTTACGCGTGATGGAGCCCTGCTTTCCTGGGGATGGCTGAACACCTGCCTGCCCATGGGAAGTGGTGAATGAATTCCTTGCTTTGCTTTGCTTGTGTGCGTGGCTTTTGCTTTACCTGTTAAACTGTCTGTGTCTCAACCCAGAAGTTTTCTCACTTTCACTCTTCCGATTCTCTTTGCCATCCTACTGTGGGGGGAGTGAGTGAGCAGCTGGGTGAGGCTGAGCTGCTGGACAGGGTTAAACTGCAACAATATACTTGAACTATTTCAGTAATTTCTATTCGTTAGTTAAATGAGACTCCGACTCTCACTTCTTGTTCCATAGTTCAGCTTCTAAACTTGTCAGATGATAAGTATAATTCACCACCTTTCCCCAGACTCACTAGAATAACAGAAAACAAGGATGGGTATCAACTACTCTAGTGATTTCCTGGTGTCTATGCCGTCAAATTTGGCTGTGGATAGAAGAGGCCATACAGTGTCTGCAGCAAAGAATTGAAAGTGGCTTGCCTTAGAAGTTTCTGAACAGCATGCATTCTTCCAAAAAGAACACAAGATCACAAAAACACATAGACATTTTAACACGAGAAAACACAATGGACAGTCACAAAAGGAAGAGGTGGCAAATCTGAAAGACAAAGCAGACATGTATGGGGTATATATATACACATAAATAGGAAGGATATACATCTTTTCAAAAACAGCAAAGTAAATGAGCACTTGCTGCTTCATTGAGCATACATTAAGTTGTGCATCCATGGAGAGGAATAACTGGGAGAATATTGATGTGTCCTGTGTATGACACATCAGTAAGCTATCTTGTGCCTTCTCTTAACAGTGTGCATTATATCTTTTAGTTTTTTGAGATTTTTACTGAAATGCGAGTTTTTAAAACAGACTGTGAAGTAAAGTCTGGCTGGATAGAGCAACTTGGCACAAAGATAGATGCCTTCTTTTTTCTTTTCTTTTTTTCTTTTTTATTTTTAATAAGCATTGATTCCATTTTCTGTATGTAGAAAGAAAAGACCTTATTCACATCTTGTTTGAATTTTAACTTTAAAAGTTAATAATTTTCCTCTCAGCAAAATTTTGTAATGTTATTTTAGTGTCTACATAAGCATGTCTTCTGAAATTGATATAAAAAGGAGATCTTGTATTTATGTATCTTTTAACTTTGGAATTTGTTCAAAGTGGATTTACCAGGGGAAAAACATGGGGTATTTACATTAAAACCCAGTGTTGACACACAAACAAATAGAAATATATGAAAAAAAAAAATTAACCTAGGGATAAGAAGTTCCCCTATCTGTAGAACAATGAAATTTTGGAAGTGCTCTTAATTTGGAACAGTAGGTGCAAAACATCTGACTAGGTTAGAAGTGGAGGTCATAAGCTTGTGAAAAAAATTACATTGGCCAAACTGGGAAGTAACTGGTGTCTGGGGTTGTCCACTTCTCATCATATGACATTCAATAAGGCAATATAGTACAGAGATCTTGAATATTTCAAGTTCAGTAAACTGCCATCAAATCTAAACCAGTTTCAATATGAACCTACCTGTACTCCTCATGTTTCTGCTATGAAGTGGTTCCCAGCTACAGGACTATAGCCCAGCTTGCTTAAGGAGTAGTACTGTTTAGCAGAAAAAGAGATTCAAACCCAAATAAATGGCCACAGGTTTTCAAGAGAGCAACTTGTCACCAAGTAAGTGCATCTATGATGAATTTCAGACTTTCATGACTGATGAAGTAAGAGAATCACAAATCACACTTGTTGCCTGAGCATTGTTGCACATCAGCTGAGAATATTTTTAGTCTGCTCTTGGATCAGCTTTTAAGAGGTGGGCACAGCTATACCAACATTGAAGCAATTGACACATTACTGATCAATTAAAGTGTCATTTCATAATCAACACACACAATTTTCATTAAACTTATTTCAGCATCTGTTACAAATAAGCAAAGCAACAGTTAAAGGAGTTTAAGTGCAGGTTCTTCAGTTCTTTTGCCATTCTTTGATGTTAGGTTAATACCTTCCTTGTTTTGTTTACCACAATGCTCTCCTGCCCTCAACAGTCACTTTCTCTGTTTCTAGATGATATGTAGAACTACTCTCTAACATCCAAACAGAAACATTATCATGTCTGCCATGGGCAGTCAATCCTCTCTTCACATTTCCTCATGTTTGTTGCAGTTTTCAATACAGTTAAGTCTCAGGTTAAATGCAAATGCTACATCCTCATTTACAAAGTCAACATCTTTTGAGTTTCTTGTGACTACCTTTCCAGGGCTGAGAACCTTGGTTGAGGAGGATGGGGTTAGAGAACATCTAGGAAAACTCGACACCCACAAATCCATGGGCCCTGATGGGATGTACCCACAAGTGCTGAGAGACCTGGAAGATGTTATTGATAGGCAGCTCTCAATCATCTTTGAAAGGTCATGGAGAACAGGAGAGGTGCCTGAGGACTGGAGGAAAGCCAATGCCACTCCAGTCTTCAAAAAAGGTAAGAAGGAGGACCCAGAAAACTACAGGCTAGTCAGCCTCATCTCCATCTCTGGAAAAGTGATGGAACAGCTCATTCTGGGGGCTATCAATAAGCATGTGGAGGAGAAGAAGGTTATTGGGAGTGGTTGACATGGTTTCACCAAGGGGAATTCACACCAGAAGGCTGCGCTGCCATTCAGTGAGACCTGGACAGGCTGGAGACCTGGGCAGAGAGGAACCAAATGAAATTCAGCAAGGGCAAGTGTAGGGTCCTGCACCTAGGGAGGAACAACCGCAAGCACCAGTACAGGTTAGGGGTCGACCTGCTGGGAAGCAGCTCTGCAGAGAAGGACCTGGGAGTCCCGATGGACAACAAGCTCTCCATGAGCCAGCAATGTTCCCTTGTGGCCACGAAGGCCAATGGTTTCCTGGGGTGCATTCAGAAGAGTGTGGCCAGCAGGTCAAGGGAGGTTATCCTCCCCCTCTACTCTGCCCTGGTGAGGCCACATCTGGAGTTCTGTGTCCAGTTCTGGGCTCCCCAGTTCAAGACAGACAGGGAACTACTGGAGAGAGTCCAGCGGAGGGCTACAGGGATGATGAGGGGACTGGAGCATCTCTCTTGTGAGGAAAGGCTGAGAGAGCTGGGTCTGTTTAGCCTGAAAAGGAAAAGACTGAGAGGGGATCTCATCAATGCTTATAAATATCTAAAGGGCGGGTGTCAAGAGGATGTCCCGATCCAATATCGGGGATGTTTCAATACGATCCCAAAAGCGAGATTAAGACACAAATGAGGTCAAATGTCATACAACCTTTTAGCTTTATTTTTTATGAACAGGGGGATAAGGACTGTATATAAAGAGACAACCGGGAGAGCTGGGGAGAGCAAAGAAAAGAAGAGAGAGAGAGAGATAGGGAGATAGAGAAATAGAGAGGTAGTGAGATAGAAAGGTAGAGAGCGGGAGGGACCAAGTCGTGGACGAGTCTAATTACCACCACTCCTAGTCCAGTGATGTTCTGTTAGCTCCCTCTATGGTGTCCAAGCGTCACAGGTTTTGTCGAAGCAGGTCCTGGAAGATGCACGAGGAGGAGAGGAAGAAGGAGAAAAGCCCCGCCGCTTACCAGAGCACGTGCGCTTCTTTATATGGGGTCTCACGCTCATGCGCAGATCGCGACTGCGTACGTGCAGTTCGTGCAGCACGTGCAGTACATGTTGCCTCCTCGGGAAGCCTTTTCATGCCCTGGCTCCTGTGCATGCACACAGTGGCACTCGTCCGCAGACCACAAGGGGGGGTGGGTAGTGCCCTCTGAGGTAGGACATCAATGCAGGGAAATGGTGGTGCGATGGCAATGTCGAGACAAACCGCATACAGTAAAATTCTTTACTCTGAGTATGACCAAGCACTGGAACAGGCTGCCCAGAGAGGTTGTGGAGTCTCCCTCTCTGGAGATATTCAAAACCCACCTGGATACCCTCCTGTGCAACCTGCTCTAGGTGATCCTGCTTTAGCAGTGGGGTTGGACTAGGTCATCTCCAGATGTCCCTTCCAACCCGTAGTGCTCTGTGATTTTGTGATTCTATGATTGAGTGCACCCTCAGTAACTTTGCAGACAGCACTAGTTGGACAGGAGTGTTGATCTGCTTGAGGGTAGGAAGGCTCTGCAGAGGGATCTGGAAAGGCTGGGTCAAAGGACAGAGGCCAACTGTATAAGGTTCAAGAAGGTCAAGTGCCAGGTCCTGCACTTGGGTCATGGCAACCCCATGCAACACTACAGTCTTGAGGAAGAGTGACTGGAAAGCTGCCTGGCAGAAAAAGACCTGGTGATATTGGTTGATAGCTTGCTGAATAAAAGGCAGCAGTGTACCCAGGTGGCCAAGAAGGCCAACAGCATCTTGGCTTGTATCAGAAATAGTGTGGCCAGCAGGACTAGGGAAGTGATTGTCCCCCTGTACTCAGCAATGATGGGGCCACATCTCACTACAAGCCAGCAAGTTGTTGGTAGCACACTGGTGTTTTGGCTCCTGCTGAGCAGGGCTGGCACAGCACCAGGGCTGTCTCTCCAACATCCCCCTCACCAGTAGGCTGGGGGTGGGCAAGAGCTTGGGAGGGGACACGGCCAGGACAGCTGACCCAAAAGTGACCAAAGGGATGTTCCATACCATATGGTGTCTGCTCAGCAATAAAAGCTAAGAGAAAGGAGGACGAAGTGGCGGCATTCATTATTTATGACGTTTGTCTTCCAGAGCAACTGCTACGCATACTGAAGCCCTGCTTCCCGGGAAGCGGCTATTCATCACCTGCTGATGGGAAGTAGAGAATCAATCTTTTGTTTTTCCTTTGCTTCTGTGTGCAGCCTTTGGCTTCTGCTTTATTAAATTGTTTTTATCTTGACCCAAGAGTGGTTTTTTTGTCATCTTGTTTTTCTCCCCTCTCTGTCCTGCTGAGCAGAGGAGTGATAGAGCAGCTTGGTGGGGCACCTAGTGTCCAGCCAAGGTCAACCCACCACAAAGATTTAACAAGGCTAAGTGTCAGGTCCTGCACTTGAGTCATAACAACCCCATGCAACACTATAGACTTGATGAAAAGTGGCTGGAAAGCAGGCTGGCAGAAAAAGACCCGGGGGTGTTGGTCAACACGCAGCTGAATATGAGCCAGCAGGGTGCCTGGGTGGCCATCAAGGCCAACAGCATCCTGGCTTGTATCAGGAATAGTGTGGCCAGTAGGACCAGGGAAGTGATTGTCCCCCTGTACTTAGCACTGGTGAGGCCGCACCTCGAGTGCTGTGTTCAGTTTTGGGCCCCTCACCACAAGAAGGACATTGAGGTGCTGGAGCGAGTCCAAAGAAGGGCCACGGAGCTGGTGAAGGGACTGGAGAGCAAGTCCTGTGAGGAGCGGCTGAGGGAACTGGGGCTGTTTAGCCTGGAGAAAAGGAGGCTGAGGGGAGACCTTACTGCTCTCTACAACTACTTGAAAGGAGGTTGTAGCCAGGTGGGTGTTGGTCTCTTCTCCCAAGTAACAAGTGACAGGACAGGAGGAAATGGCCTCAGGCTGTGCCAGGGGAGCATTAGATTGGAGATTAGGAAAAATGTCTCCACCAAAAGGGTTGTCAAGCACTGTAACAGGCTGACCTGGGAAGTGGTTGAGTCACCATGCCTGGAGGTATTTCAAAGACATGTAGGGACATGTTAGGGACAATGTTCAGTGGTTGGACTTGGCAGTGCTAGGTTAACCGTTGGACTGGACATTCTTAAATGCCGTTTCTAACCTAAGCGATTCTATGTTTCTCTGCCTTCAGACAAATCTTTAAAAGGGAAATCTAAGCATCTTTGAACTGAAAACATCACAGCAAAATTCAGGTCCAATAAAGATGCCTCAGATTCAACTCAGAATCTTAGAAATACCAATTCTGGTTTTAATTTCTGATGTTTCCATCTACTTTTTATGTTATTTTTGGCTATTTAAATGATTTGCATAATTAAAGTTATTGTGAAACCACCTGATGCAGTGATTTGATGGTTATAAAATGTCATAGAGTTGGATTAATGATAGATTAGAAAATTAAAAATTAGTATATCCTTCAAAGGCTGAATACACCTCAATACTTATCAGTGTCCTTGTTCTTTGTTATGGTGAATCAAATGAGTTTTTTCTTATAGCAATCAGATCTCTTGACAGCCAAGTTTCGTAGATGTTTTCAGCAAATTGAAAGAACTTTTATTTACTTCACATCAAATGAAAATTGGATTCAATTTCACTTTTCATGTGGTTGACACTAACACAAACAGAAAATAATTCAGCAAATGTCTGAATTACATAGTTGGCAAAATTAGATGAGGTTAATGATCTGTTTTAGCCTCACATTTAATGTGCCTACTGAGACTACTTTTCACAGAAATTTATTGGGCATTTATTGTATATACAGTAAAACATAAAACAAACTCATTAATAGCATACAAGAAAAACAAGTTTTCTTTTTGAGCATTAAATAAAGCTACTTATTGCAGCAGCAAATGCAAAAATTGTTGAATGAAAAAAACGGAGATCTCAAGTTTGTTTGAGTAATATATTATTACTCTTTTGCACAGATCATAGTTATGGGTTCTTGTTTGCATTTTAGCAATGTGGGTCCCAGTAGAGTAATAAATAGTGACAAGTTTATTCACAAATTGCAACTAAATTATGTTTATTATGGATTTTTTTTTATTATTTATTTCTGGAAATATGGGTTATAAAGCTAAAATACATATATTTTCAGCAGCCAATCTCAATTTATGGTCATTTACATCACAAGGTACACCTTTATATATTTTCATGGATTTCATAAACATCTTATAGATCATTTCTTGAAGTAAACATGTTAAAATAATGCACAGCACTTAACATAATTCACAAAAATTTTTACAGACTTTTCCTTAGTTGTCTATGCTGACACATTTATACCGTGATTAAACTATCATTAAAATAGCTTAAAGAAAATGTATAATGCAATAATAGTCATGCATTTTAGCAATGAATTTTTCTTGCCTTTTTTGTGAAAATGTCCAGTTTTTTAATTGCTGCCAACAGTAATATAGGATTTTAAAGAGTCTTCATCTACTTTACTATCCCTTTGGAAAAAAATCAGCCTTAAAATTTTCTACCTGACTCTAATATCATCAAATACACTTGAACTGAATTGGCAGTCTTAGAAATGGATTGCCGTAGAATCTGCATGGGTCACCATGCATTTATATAAAAACATTCTCCTTCAAATCCTAACTCCAGTATCTTGGTGTCCAGTTCACCCCTTGTCCCGGTTTTTGTCTAGGATAGAGTTAATTTTCACAAGAAGGTGGGACAGGACACAGTCAGGACAGGTGACCCAAACTAGCCAAAGGGGTATTACATGCCATATGACACCATGCTTAGCATAAAAGGGGGGTCAGTTGAGGAGGAGCAGGAGGCTTTGGGATGGTCTGAGTGTGTGGCCATTGGGTCGGGTTGTGTCATTGGGTGGGAAATTGCATTGTGTATCACCTATTTTGTATATTCTGCTCTAAGTACTGTTGTTATTATTTTCTTCTTCCTTTGTTGTCTTATTAAACTGTCCTTATCCCAATCCATGAGTTTCACCCTTTTCTTATGATTCTCCTCCCCATTCCACCACTGGGAGGGGTGGGGAGCGAGCAAGCAGCCACATGGTGCTTAGCTGCTGGCTGGGGCTAAATCACGACACCCCTTTACATTAACCTCAGGGTGCTGTGGACCTTTTGGATCACTCACATATACATATATACACACAAACATTTGCATATACACGTGCATACACCATATACATATACACACATACATATACATGCAGACATATATATAATCACATATACTTTTATATGTGTGTGTGTATATATATATACTGACCAAAGATCACTCAGGAAAGGGACATGATATAAAAGAGCAACTTTCTGAGTATTTGTGATTGGGACTTCATAAAGTCCCAGTCGCAAATTTCAGTTTCATATTTGTGACTGGCACTTTCAATGGGCACAAACTGAAACACAGGAGGTTCCCTCTGAACATCAGGAAACACTTTGGTACTGGAACAGGTTGCCAGGAGAGGTTATGGAGTCTCCATCCTTGAAGATATCCAAAAGCTGCCTGGACATTGTTCTAGGCAAGCATTTCTAGGTGGAATGGGAGTTGGACCAGATGACCTCCAGAGGTCCCTTCTAATCTCAACCATTCCGTGTTTCTGAGATAAAAATCTATTTGATAGCTCGTCTTAAAACAGTGTCTTCCTAACCTTTTGATTTCAGTGTTCTTTAACTTACTTTTATGGGTTTTAGCATAGTGTTGTCCTTCATAGAGTCTTCAGATCAAAAGGAACTGTGGGGATATCCTGCTATCAGTCTCCTCCCATGGTGTTTCCACTAGAAAGATCATTGGTCGTATTAGGAGCCAGCACACCTGAACAGAAACAAAGTTTCCAACTGGGTCAGGTAAAGGTCTCAACAGTTGGGAAACTATTAAAAAATCCCTTTTCCTGTGTCCTTTTCCTGGCGTTCTCTTATCTCACTTTCACTGTCCTAATCCAGTTAAAAAGATAGAGGTCATTGAAGGAATGATTTAAGAGCATGCATTAACTGTAGTTTGCATCCAGAACAAAACCCAGTCAAAAAAAAGTAACCCTCCCTACATATAAAAACAGACAAACATAGTAAACAAACACCTGTTAACTCTTCAGAAATGCATATCGAGCAGTCCAGCAAGACGAAGAAAATAGTACCTCTGGGAAACTTCTATTTAGTGACCAAGCACGAAGAGTAGGATAAATGATGAAATGATACATTCTGCAACATTTCAGTTGGCTAAAAATCATCTTTATATCCTGGTCTTTTTAAACTAAATTTGTTTTATGATGGTGCTTATGAATAATAAAACAAGTACAAAGTAAAAAGGCCATAAAAGAACTAGAGTTTGGAACTTCACTATTCTTCTCAGGTAGGTTACATTTTGTATCAATTTACAGTGTTTGTAATGCTCAGATATTGCAAACTCTGTGACATGGGAGCATTTAAAAAAATATTTCTGAAATAGATAATATTTTTTCCTCTAAAGTTAAAATATAAACCCGACCAATATCTATCAGAAAATGAAACATAAAAGATCTATATCTGTCTGCAGAATTCTCAGCAAGTATTGATCAGTTTAAATACCTGACCATCTATTGACTCTTTTCTTACTACTATTTTTCTTAACATGCCCATGAAACATTATTGTTAGGCATTAGTTATTCTAGGAAGTGTATCAGACTTGTAGTATATTATATGATGTTCTAACTGCACAATTAATGTGTGCAGATCATGTTGTGAAAAACTTCCCTACTCATTCATCATCAATCTTCTATGAGGTAAACGAAGTTGAATTATTGTATTTGTGATGCTTAATAGTGCACTATTTCTTTGTGTTTATGGAAAATATATATCTTTGACTTGTTAATTTTGGAGCATTTGGACTAAACCTTTCTCTCAGTTGCAGGATGTTGTGTGAGCCACACATAAATTAAAATCGAAATGGCTTTAAACTCTCTGATATGTGATCATTCCCTCCAGCCTCATGCCCATTCCCAGTTTTCTTAAATTTTTATTTGAAATGATACAGTAAAACAGTACTTTCAACTTTTTGAACATAAATACAACCTGTCAATTTGAAGGGAACACTATGCACCTACAAAGAATGCTCTTTTTGGAGATTTCTAAAGATAACCGAATAGCACTTCAATCATCAAGACTTTTTCTGTATTGTCTGTAATTCCGAGGGAGTGTACATGTGAGCTTGGAGAACTTTTCTGAATGCTGATGTCAGGTTGCCTAGAACACTATGTTATCTTACTTCATAGAACATCTAACATAGAATCTAATATAGTTGCTGAGGTATGTCACACTTTTTACTATAAATAAATAAAGTATACTCCTTTAGTCATGCATGTCTCATTACACAGGAGTCAGAGAGTGATATCTGATGCGTGACGAACATTGGTCCATAAGTAGCCTAGTTAAGCAGACATGATCAATCGTCATATAAAATACAAACAAACGTGAGGAGGATTTTCAAAATCTGACATCTAGGTATAAGATAAGTATTCGAACCTGTTAGATCTATTACAGAAATCGAAGCACATAAAAAAAAAAAGACATAGTTTTCCACAATTAATTTCATAAATAGTATTAAGTGAATACATGATATCACACTTATAAAATATTATTACTATTTGAGGGTCATAATTAACCTCAAGATTGAAAAAATCACAGAAGGATTGATTGTAGCAACTAATTTTCCAATAATAATGTTCTGTATTTTCAGAACAATGGTGAAAATAACTGTACTTTCCTGAGAAGAGAGTTAATGAAAAGAGTTTCCTGTACTCAAGCGATTTCCAAGACATTTTCAGGGCTTAATAAGTACAATTTTGCAGTATTTTACATTTTATTTTAGTAGTCATCGATGTCCAGCGCTTTAAGTGGTTATTTTACTCCAGAAACTAGAGATCAAAAGTAAATTAACACCTCAGGTTTTGCATTTAATCAGTGCCAGCTGTTCAGCTCCTTACCGTTCAAACTGAGAAAATTGTACCAACTTCTCAGCTGATGGAAGTCTGAAGAACTCTCTTTACTTCAGTGAGGAAATACTGATCTACACCACTTGAAGAGATGGGCGCAATTTACCATCCCTTTTTACATCTTCATATAGCCTCACTATGCTGACACCACCTGCTAACTACATATTGCTCTGTCTCAAAATAAGTTTGCTTTTTTTTTATTCAAATACTTTATCTTGGAAATTGTACAAGGTCATAAAATTTTTCTTATGGTGAAGCACAAAATGAACCAGAGAGTGATTATAAAGAGACAGCTCTGTATTAGCTGAAATCCTATGACTGAACAGAATAATGGCTTATACAAATGGAACACTATGGTGAATAATTCCCATATAGAATCACATGTACTCAGTCCGTGTTGCAAGTGACAAATAAAAGTTCTTTGGAAAGAGAAGCCTCTCACATTTTTTTGTGCAGTGAGATTATCTTTAGAAAGACAGGCTCAATGAAGAGTGAATAGCCTTTCAAATGCTTCGTAGAGTCCTGACAGCTTTCAGTCCTGACATTTTTTCTCCTAGTTCTTTAAATGACTTGTCAGTTTCCTGGCTCTTGGCAGGTGGATGCTCATACACTCATCAGCAAGTCTTTGGCATCCCATTTCTCTCTGCCCCTGTCAATAATCACTCCCAAGCTTGGCAGATACTGCTGATTTCTCCTTTACTCCTTTACTGCTGATTTGCTTGCTTTAAAATAGCTGTTCTTATTTCTGTGTCTGGAGCATGTTGCATTTTGTTTAGTGCTCTTCTCCATAGCACAGGAATCCTCTCCCCTCACGTCATTCCCTGCTAATGTCATTCCTCTGCTGCCTTGCTCTAATGAGCTATTTAGTTTCCTGATGTGTGATGACTGTCACTGTCAACGTTTACAGTGCTTACCAGTATGCTGACTCCTGAAGACTCACATGATCATGAGAATTCAGTTTTAAATATGAGTGACTGGCTGGTTGTAGACGCAGGTATCTACTGTCTGTATTTTCAAATGTACTCTAAGCCTGTATGTACCTGGGTGGTTGTTGGCCTTAAAAAATTAGTGATAGACACAATATTCTATAAGCTAACAATTGTAATGGTCTTTGAAACAAGGACTGTGCATCTACACAATTTTCCAAATTTCAGAAATGTTTGCACCTCTCAAGGCACATAACCAACACAGCTTTTATTATTGTTGTTTTATAGTTTTTAAATTCTTTTAGGCAGGCTGTTCTAAAATTGAAATTATAGGATATTAAAAGTTACATTTATTAATTGAACTGGGGACTGATGCGATGTTTACAAAAATAGATTGAAGAATCACCAAACTCAGTGGAGAGAGTGGATGTTCTTCACCTTGAGAAAGAGATTGGGTATGGTTATCTGCACTCACCTTATAGCCTTGTAATAAGGCTTTCTTTTACAGGTAATTTAGAAACATATAAATTTTCTATAAGGTATAATTATGACAAAGAAACAGTATTTCCTTACCATCAAGTCCGAGAACCATTTCCTAAATTATCTTTCAACTTCAATCAGGCTCAGTAGGTTAGAGTCCTCCACATGCAGTCTATTATTACCGGAATTTAGAAGCAACTAACTGGTGCAGCAGGTGTTTCATGAAAAAAAGTAAGAGAAAAGGGCTGTAAATAGTAAAACTTCAGGAAAAGAACTCACTAGATATTGGGTGTTGCCTAGTTAATCTATGTTACTGAGTTTCACTCTCTAATGAAATGTTCGTTAAATGAATTGATTTGTGTTTTAAGAGGGGAAAATTAATTCATAGAGCACAGAAGTTTTAGATCAATATACATAGACTCCTGCGTGGTGTATGAGGTCAGCGTATTATTATGGACCCATAAAATTGAAAACTGGCCTACCTGTCATCAGATCCTTGAAGAATAATTTAACAGGTAATTAGCTTGCTAAGTAAAACCTCTTACTGATGGTTGTGCTTCCCTATGATTTCTAATATTTATGTTTTGAGCTGATCTTACAATAGTTCATTTTTCATTGTACAAAATAGTTTCTTTTGCCTTTGTTAGACATGAATGGTATGAATTCGCATATATGAACTCGAACGAGCAGCTTTCATGTCTGCATCTCTACAAAGTTTTTATACCTATTATTTAGGTAGACTCACTTGAATTGATGTCTTTTTCAAAAGTACTGAAGACTTACTATTTCCATTTGAGTCAAGTGGTTCTGTGAATCCTACACATCACTCAGACTCTCACATCGCTCCCAAATCCAGGTGGTAAAGATAGCACTTATTAAAACATCTATGAAAAAAACACCTGTTCATTTACTATGTCTGAATAACAGAGAACTGAGATTTTTTTTTTTTTAATTTGTGAAAATACTTGGATATCAAACTGGCTTCTTGCTTATTTAACTGTGCAAGGTACTGAAGGTTCCTTTTCATTACATAGGTTTTTCCGGGATAGGGAGCATTCACATCCTAAATTTGGGAACATTGTTCTTCAATATCTGTAATCTATTTTTTCTCTAAATATCGAGATGTTATAGTATAGGTGTACAACTGGATTCACTATGTGTAGAAAAAAATAATTTCAAAATACGGCTGAGAGAATATTTAAATAATTCATGCCTTTTTCACACATTTATAGAATCATGGAATGGTTTGGCTTGGAAGGGACCTCAAAGATCATCTAGTTCCAACCGCCCTGCTGCGGGCAGGGACACCCTCCACTAGACCACGTTGCCCAAAGCCCCATCCAACCTGGCCTTGAACACTTCCAGGGAGGGGGCAGCCACAACTTCTCCAGGCAACCTGTTCCAGTGCCTCACCACCCTCACAGTGAAAATTTTTTTCCAAATATTGAATCTAAATCTACCCTATTTTAGTTTAAAACCATTACCCCTTGTCCTATCACTCCATGCCCTTGTAAACAGTCCCTCTCCAGCTTTCCTGTAGGCCCCTTCAGGTACTGGAAGGCCACAATTAGATCTCCCTGGAGCCTTCTTTTCTCCAGGCCGAACAATCCCAACTCTCTCAACCTGTCTTCATAGGAGAAGTGCTCCAGGCCAAGCTTCTTCAGCTTCCAGCCACTCAGAATTTCACTGTGCTTCACAGAGATTTCATTGTGCTGCTTTTTACTGTAATTACAGTATGTTCTTTTTTGCATTAATTTTTACAGTAATTGTTTTCTTTACATTCATATTTATATTAATTCCTCAGAAAGTGGGCTTATTTTTTAGAATGTGATGTAATAAATGGCTCTTATACTGCAATTTTTCCAACCAAGTAGAGGGTAAGTGTTACTTTACATTAATGGTCTAATCTTCCATTCCCCACCAGGAATTTTAACTTTAACAGCATATTGACAAGGTACCTTTCTTTGGAAAAGTAATGAGTAGTATCTACGTGTTCCTAAGCACCATATCTACCCTTCTTTTAAGTCCCTCCAGGGATGGTGACTCAACCACTTCCCAGGGCAGCCTGTTCCAGTGCTTGACAACCCTTTTGGTGGAGACATTTTTCCTAATCTCCAATCTAAAGATCCCCTGGCACAGCCTGAGGCCATTTCCTCCTGTCCTGTCACTTGTTACTTGGGAGAAGAGACCAACACCCACCTGGCTACAACCTCCTTTCAGGTAGTTGTAGAGAGCAGTAAGGTCTCCCCTCAGCCTCCTTTTCTCCAGGCTAAACAGCCCCAGTTCCCTCAGCCGCTCCTCACAGGACTTGCTCTCCAGTCCCTTCACCAGCTCCGTGGCCCTTCTTTGGACTCGCTCCAGCACCTCAATGTCCTTCTTGTGGTGAGGGGCCCAAAACTGAACACAGCACTCGAGGTGCGGCCTCACCAGTGCTAAGTACAGGGGGACGATCACTTCCCTGGTCCTACTGGCCACACTATTCCTGATACAAGCCAGGATGCTGTTGGCCTTCTTGGCCACCCAGGCACCCTGCTGGCTCATATTCAGCTGGGTGTTGACCAACACCCCCGGGTCTTTTTCTGCCAGCCCGCTTTCCAGCCACTTTTCATCAAGTCTGTAGCGTTGCATGGGGTTGTTATGACTCAAGTGCAGGACCTGACACTTAGCCTTGTTAAATCTTTGTGGTGGGTTGACCTTGGCTGGACACTAGGTGCCCCACCAAGCTGCTCTATCACTCCTCTGCTCAGCAGGACAGAGAGGGGAGAAAAACAAGATGACAAAAAAACCACTCTTGGGTCAAGATAAAAACAATTTAATAAAGCAGAAGCCAAAGGCTGCACACAGAAGCAAAGGGAAAACAAAAGATTGATTCTCTACTTCCCATCAGCAGGTGATGAATAGCCGCTTCCCGGGAAGCAGGGCTTCAGTATGCGTAGCAGTTGCTCTGGAAGACAAACGTCATAAATAATGAATGCCGCCACTTCGTCCTCCTTTCTCTTAGCTTTTATTGCTGAGCAGACACCATATGGTATGGAACATCCCTTTGGTCACTTTTGGGTCAGCTGTCCTGGCCGTGTCCCCTCCCAAGCTCTTGCCCACCCCCAGCCTACTGGTGAGGGGGATGTTGGAGAGACAGCCCTGGTGCTGTGCCAGCCCTGCTCAGCAGGAGCCAAAACACCGGTGTGTTACCAACACCTTGCTGGCTGCCCAGACACAGCACAGCGCTGGGGGGGCTGCAGTGGGGAAAATTAACTCCATCTCAGCCAGGCCCAGTACAATGTCATACAATCGGTCTCAGCACATCAGTCCAGCCTGTTGAAATCCCTCTGTAGAGCCTTCATACCATCAAGCAGATTGCCATGGTTTAACTCTAGCTGGCAACTGAGTACCTCATAGCTGCTCGTTTATTCCCCTCACTGTGGGATGAGTGAGAGAATCAGAAGAGTAAAAGTAAGAAAACTCATGCATTGAGATAAAGACAGCTTAATATGAAGCTTAATATTCAAAGGAAGAGAACAGCAATAATAACAATAACAACAATAATAACAATAATGTAAGTGATGCACAAGTGCAATTGCTCACCATGTGCAGAAGGAAAAAAAAAAAAAAATCCAATGCCCAGTCTGTTTCCGAACAGCAGTCTCACCTCCCAGCTCGCTTCCCCAGTTACATCCGGAGCATGACATTCTCTGGCAGGGACCATCGCTGTGGCCAGCCTGGGCCAGCTGTCCTGGCTGTGCTCTCCCAGCTTCTTGTGCCCCTGGCAGGGCGGGGGAAGCTGAAAATTCCTGGACTTGGTGTAGGCACTGCAACTACCCAGCAACAACTAAATACATCAGTGTGTTATCAGCATTATTCTCATCCTAAATCCAAAACACAGCACTATACCAGCTACTAGAAAGAAAATTAACTCTATCTCAGCCAAAATCAGGAAACGCATGAAATTCAGCAGCAAATTTATAAAGTTGCTGATCTGATTGGTTTTACTTACTAAGGTTTAGCTTCATGCATTTCAACAGTCAAACTGCACTGTGTTAAAAGACAGTTTAGACAACGACATTTATCTTAACATCAGAAAAATGTGAATTGGTCATTATCTTGAAGACCTATCTATAAAACATTTTGATGAGCTTGGAAACTTGGAAGAGCTGAGAAAGAAAGATTTGTGCTGGTTAACTCCACATTTTTAGAATGCTAACAGTAGCTTTTATTTCCAAAAAGACCATTTTTCAAATTTACCACTGTCTGAATAATACTGGTGCAGAGTGACAACATTAATTATTTTTCTGTGCAATCCTGCAACCCTTCTGTGATACTTCATTGTGCCCAAGATAGCCGAACTCATGGTTTCTGAGTGAACTTCACCTTCAGAAAAGAGCTTGACTCTGTGTAAGCACTGCTCAGCAACAGCAAAAACCAACTCTGTATTATGAACACTGTTTTCAACACAAACCCAGACTGCAGCCCTGTACCAGCTACTACGAAGAAAATTAACTCTATCCCAGCCCAAATCAGCACACTCCCACCCAACTTGGTGTCATTTGGAAACTTGTAAGCAATCCCATCATCCAGACCATTGATGATGATCCTATCTAGCAAAATGTATACTCAAATACTTCAGTTCAACCAACGAACTTTTTCTGTTGAGTTAAACAGAAAAGAAAAAAAACCCAACAAACCCAACATAGCCCCAATCTCAGATTGCATTTAGCAGACCTATTAGACAGTCTTTGAGTTTGCAGGAATATGTTTATCCTCAGTGTAATTCTACAGTCTTTGTAGTTTTCATCTAAGAAAAAAATAGTTAGCTCTCATGGCATGTAACGTTTCATGGGGCTGTTTAGCACATTCTTCTCCCTCAATGAGAAGTTTGCTTCAGTATAAAAAGAATGGTAATTATCAAAGAGATACACCCAGAAACTGCATAAAACCTGCAGCTCCTCTAAAATATTGAGTGTTAGAGATTATGATAACAGAAAAAAACAGGACTTCAAGGCGAAATGAAAACTTATTTGCCCTCACTTGTCTGTAAGATACCAGAGCCTTTTCACCATTGACTCTGTATTTAGCAAGGAAAGTCATATTTCAGTCATTTAAAAAAGACACACCCCACCCCCAATCCCAGAAATTTAATATTTACCATGTTACCAACAGGATTAGCATATTAAGATGAGAAATGCAAACAGAAGATTATTTTGCAAATTCAACCGTAGACAGTTTATGGATAACTTTTAGCTCAAAAGTTTTATGAATTGATATGACATCATCTATATTTGATATACCAACCCTGGCCTCAATGTCCTTGATCATTTGATTGGGTAAATGTGACAGTAAAAGAGAAAAGAAAGTATGTAACTGAGGCAATAGAAGAAAATAGGTTCGCCCAGATGTCAGAAGCCAACAAAGACAAAATCGTTAACACCCAAAGGTTCACTGATGTGAGAGCAATAGCAGGAACTTCAGCAGTAATTCTCCAACTCATAAACAGTAACAGAACCATTCAACTCTCTGCATACAAGATGCACATTCATCTCATAAAAATAAGAAGCAGAAGGTGGAATTAATAAAGCAAATTCCTTTTTTACTAATGGTGCGGACTTTATTGTTGATTACTTAATAGATTTAATAGGCATTTCTAAGAGTATAAAAGAAAAACTATGTCTATTTTAAACCATACAGTACCATAAGAAAGGTTTTGATTTTTTTATATAGGAAGTAGTTGGTGCCAAGTGTCCAGTGTCCACACTGTGCCTGTTCTGGGAAGCTTTATTTCACACTAACCGGAGTTTCCTCTTGTGGACTGCATGCCCATTACCATTGTAAGCATGTTAAATGTGACTCTGCAGTGCACCTTTCAGTGTAGTTTCATCCAGTTACACACTTTGAAGTAACTCTGCAACATGAGACAAAGTGCAGTAAGTGGGAACAAATGGAAGATTCATATAGAAATTGCACTTCTGATATGAACAAAAGCACTTAGGTGTATCAGGATTCACGTTAGGATTGTATTTATGTGGGTCTTTCTTTGGATCTCAGAGGTTTACTTGAGTTCTTGTTTCACCTGACGAACTTTTTGAAAGTTCCCACTAAATTCCAATCTGAATTGTCGGTGTCATTTTGATTTTACTCTTCTTTTCATACCACAGCCTCAATTTCCCTATTTGAAATCTTCAAGTTTTAGTAGCCAGTTGATTTCTCATAAGGACAACCTCCTCTAGAAAATGTGTTTTGTTTTCAGGGTTTTGGTCATGTCCCAGAGAGAAAATGCAGAGAGGCCTATTTACTAACTGGGAAAAAAAGTCTTTCTGGGATAGTTTGACCTCTGGGTTACCTGAATGTGTCTTTTTCTAAACTGCCAAATAAGAAGGCTGGTAAGCTGACAGCTTAAATAAATGATTAACAGCCCTACAGTATCTAGCCATAGTCACTTAATGACAATAATTTTGAGAAAAAAGATATAGTTACTCTTTTACTTCCAGAATCAGAAGATACAGATGAGGAAGGTGACAAATAGATTGAATTTTATTAAAAACCCCTAGATCCCTGGGCACATAAAATAACATGAGATTAATTTCAGATTAAATTGTTCTTAATTGTTTATTGTTTTCTTACATCTTTAACTTTCTGGGCCCTTTTAATCTGAAATACAGGTTTATGAAAAAAATCTTTTGCTGTGTGTTTCTCAGAATTGCTATGATGCCATTTCTGAAGGGAAAGTATAGCTTCCACACTTGTGTGAGCAGTAACAGAAGCATGCCTACTGTACTGTGGCTGCATCCATAAGGGCTGCAAGCCAGACTCATAATTCATGAAAAGGATGTCTTACATAGAGCTTATTTCTGGGAAGTATTGACTCAGCTATGCAGACTGGTTAGGGGCAGGTGTGAGCTTCCTGCTTGTTTCAATGAGAATGAGTTGCAGCCAAGAAGCCATTAACTTTATCTGGCACTGTGCCTAAACTAACACAGCGGTCCTCTCAAAAAACAAAAAAAAAACCCAAACAAAAAAACCAAAACCAAACAAAAAAAAGACCTAAAGAAATACAGCATGCAGTCAAAAGTTGGCTCCAACTTTAATTAAAAATGGTAGTTCAGAAAAAATAAAATACATCATTTCCCATTGTATTGCAGAGAACCACTATTTTAACTCAAGCAGAGTCAATATATTTTAAAATATGACTTTAATCAAAGTATGTAAGTCCACACAAACCAGTTTCATCTATCTCTGTGTTCTTTCATTAGAAGCTAACAAAATGAATGGTGCTCAGAGGAATCATTCTGTAAAATGCATTATCCTATCTGCATTCTTTCCACAGCACAGAATTTTTATTATGACAGCACAGAATTTTTATTATGTGTTGAATGTCTGCTGGCATTTAATACTCATTATCTGAAAGCAAATATCTTGAAGGACTTCAGAAGTGATCCTAATGATGTCCTTAGACTTTAATGGAAGACAATGAATGTTCTAGCAACTATGTTGTGAAGGGCAAGCATATGAAAAATACGTAGAATTTCTGAAATGCATCGACAGATTGATTGATGAAATATAGTCAAATTGCTCAGGAGAACTGCAGAAAATACAGTGGCATTACCTGATAATAAATCGACTGGAAATACCAAAGGAAATGCAAGCCAAGCCTGCAATATTAGTCTAGTCAATGCCCACATTTCTGCTTTTATTGATTTTTAGAAATGATCATCTGTTCCAGCTTGGGCATGACTGTCAACATGGGACTGAACCTGTTATCTGTGATAACCTTTGGCTGAGGAAAACAATGAACTGAAAAATCTCTCAGTCACTTTTAATCACCATTTACTCTTCAGTGCCTACACAGGAAGGCATTAAGCCACTACAAGAGGTAGTTTAAGAGTGACTTCAGCTCTGAGAAAAGCCTGCTTTTAAAGATGAATTCCAAAACATCTTATTTCTCAACCCTTTATTAGATGCCATCGGGTTTTTGGGGGGTTGGGTTGGGGTTTTTTTGTTTGGTTAGGTTTTTTGGTTTGGTGTTTGGTTTGGTTATTGTGGGTGGTGGGGTTGTTTGTTGGTTTGGTTTTTTTTTTGTTGGTTTTTTTTTTTTTAAATTTGGCTAATCCAAACTGCAATTTAATCAATGTAATAGTAAAAAGTTCTGATTTTTTTTTTTTAGGCCATCAAACTATCTATTTAGTTCAGCACCTCAAATATGGCAGTTGGAATGTTTTAACACCTACAGACTTCATCAAATTTCATACAAGATTTCATTTTGCATTTGTTGGACTAATGTGGAAGGGATTTTTAAACCAAAATCTCTGTGGTTTTCTTGAGTACTGCGTCCAGCTCTGGGGTCTGCAACATAAGGAGGTGGAGGTGTTAGAGCAAGTCCAGAGGAGGGCCATGAAGGTCATCAGAGGGCTGGAGCACCTCTCCTGTGAAGACAGGCTGAGAGAGTTGGGATTGTTCAGCCTGGAGAAAAGGCGGCTCCAGGGAGATCTAATTGTGGCCTTCCAGTACCTGAAGGGGCCTACAGGAAAGCTGGAGAGGGACTGTTTATGAGGCAGTGTAGTGACAGGACAAGGGGTGATGGGTTTAAACTAAAATAGGGTAGATTTAGATTTGATATTAGGAAAAAAATTTCACTGTGAAGGTAGTGAGGCACTGGAACAGGTTGCCCAGAGAAGCTGTGGCTGCCCCCTCCCTGGAAGTGTTCAAGGCCAGGTTGGATGGGGCTTTGGGCAACCTGGTCTAGTGGAGGATGTCCCTGCCCATGGCAGGGGGGTTGGAACTAGATGATCTTTAAGATTCCTTCCTACCCAAACTATTCTATGATTATTGCTATTATTTTTATGACATTCTTTCTAGTAATCTTACTGATTTTGCTGACACAATCTGACATACTTCACTTTAATCAGCTTTAACCTTTCCCAGGGTTCAGGGAGCACAAGCTCCATGCTGAAAACTGGGGAATTGTAACCAGCCCCTTAACAACAGCCTTCCTCTTACATCGTTCTGTTTTTTTCAGAAGTTCAGTGAAGTGGAGTCTGAACAGTTCTCTGCAAAAAAAAAAGTTTGGTTTTAGATCAGGTTAGAGTCAAGCAACACTTATATTTAGCTCTGTGTAGGTTTTTCTTTTTGTTTTTGAGTTTGCTCTGAATCCCACATGGATACATTTAACTTCCTCAAATGTCCCTTCCTAGATATTTTCTTTTGTTCTGGAGCCTGACAGCCTCACCTACCAAAAGCTTCCTTAGCCATTTACTGCAAGGAAAACAGAACAAATAATTGAAGAAAAACATAATCTATATACTAGAGAAGGACCTGGGAAAATATATCTCTGGGAAGTGTTTAGAGGCAAGAGACAGATACACAAGGGCTACAGTGCTTACTGAGAAATAGGTCCGGCAGCCTGATTCCAAGGCTTCCCCATGATATTAATTTCATTTTTTTTCCTCTTACTGAGGATTTGGATAAGAAAGCTTTAACAATGCAGCACAGCCCGTGGCTGTCAGCACATGCCACAGCCTTGGTAACGTAGCTGCTCTCAGAGCTCATGAAATGAGTAGACCAAGAGCCACAAGCTGCCTTCCCTCGATCATTCCTGTTCATCAGCCCAGGAAGGATATTGCTCTTTAAATGTGAGAGCATGGGTTGGAATTTTGTCACATTTACAAGCAATGTATCTTTTTTATTCAGTTTGTAAATTAATTATAGCTTTAAAGATTGATCATGTTAATGCAGCACAGAGTAGAACTGTGTCTGGTATTCTTATACTAAAACCTTGGTTTAAGCTTTTCTATCTCAGGCGTTGAAATGCAATTTGGATGCAACCTGACATATGTGAATTTCATTTTGGGAAAAATGGTTTACACTTGCTGTGACTAAGGTGTGATTGGTTTCTTTTTCTAATTATTTATAGGTCCATAAAAAGTTTTTTCTTCAGAGGATTTCTCATTTGCAACCACAGACACACACAAGAAACTGCTGCATTCTATTTCATAAGAAATATAACCCTTTCAATACAGAATACTGCTTTGCATTTTCAATAGACAGAAATAAACCCCTTCATTTAATATATACTGTAATTATTTTTCCTTAGAATATGCGTTACTATTTTAATAAAGATATTTGGATATAGTTCCACATTGTTAAATAGGTTCAAATATCCAGGAAGCATTAAAAGGATTTAATGAAAAATGAACCTAAAGTAGATCATAGTATCTCAAAAATTTAAACAGTGAGAACACGTTACAAGGCCAAGTGCAAGGTCCTGCACGTGGGTCGGCGCAATCCCAAGCACAACTATAGCCTGGGCGAGGAATGGATTGAAAGCAGCCCTGAGGAGAAGGACTTGGGCGTATCAATTGATGAGAAGCTCAACATGAGCCAGCAGTGTGCGCTTGCAGCCCAGAAAGCCAACCGTGTCCTGGGCTGCATCAAAAGAGGCGTGACCAGCAGGTCGAGGGAGATGATCCTGCCCCTCTACTCCACTCTTGTGAGACCCCACCCGGAGTACTGTGTCCAGCTCTGGGGACCCCAGTACAGGAGAGACATGGAGCTGTTGGAGGGAGTCCAGAGGAGGGCCACGAAGCTGATCCAAGGGCTGGAGCACCTCTCCTGTGAGGACAGGCTGAGAGAGTTGGGGTTGTTCAGCCTGGAGAAGAGAAGGCTCCGGGGAGATCTAATTGCGGCCTTCCAGTACCTGAAGGGGCCTACAGGAAAGCTGGAGAGGGACTGTTTATCAGGGAGTGTAGTGACAGGACAAGGGGTAATGGGTTTAAACTAAAAGAGGGTAGATTTAGATTAGATGTTAGGAAGAAATTGTTTACTGTGAGGGTGGTGAGGCACTGGAACAGGTTGCCCAGAGAGGTTGTGGCTGCCCCCTCCCTGGAAGTGTTCAAGGCCAGGTTGGATGGGGCTTTGGGCAATGTGGTCTAGTGGAGGGTGTCCCTGCCCATGGCAGGGGGGTTGGAACTAGATGATCTTTGAGGTCCCTTCCAACCCAAACCAGTCTATGATTCTATGAACATATGTTTATGGTCTGAAATTTAAGTTCACATATTCATTTTACAATGACAAAATGATCTATTTCTGTGTCTTTTTGACAAATAGTCAAGATGGTTTTTTTTCAAGGGAAACACTGCCAAGATGCTTTTTTCCATAGAGTCAAGTCCATTTTTTGCATTTTGATATGGACAGGAGACACAATTTGCAATGCCACTTCAGACTTTGTGTGAATGAGTGAACTGCAGTTAACAAACAGTTAATAAATATTATGCCATAGGTCCTGATATTGATCATCATTTAATTCACAACAGGTGAAATCAACCAGTCTTTATTCGCACTGTAATATTTTTTGACTCTTACTTTACAAAGTGAAACTTAGTGTAATAAATGAGATTGTGTATGAACAAAGAATAAGAAAAGCATTACTCTAACAAGGTAATGTGCCTTACTGAAGCTGATCTTGGAACATCAAAGCTGATCTTGGAAGACAGAATGACACATGCTTATTGGTTTTTATTTCTTAATCTTCCTTCTTTTTTTTCCCCACTGAAAGACTTGAAAGGCAGATTTTGTTGGGAAAAACAGAAACAACACCCCCAAAACCCACCACCACCACTAAAAAACAGCACTCAAGTCTCATTTTTATTTTTAATAGTTGCAGTTGGGCTTCTGTTTGGTCAGCATTTTCGTGATCCTACCTGCAAAATTATTTTCACTGGTGACAGTGGTGTTTATACATGTACATTAAGCATTTGCAAAATGCATGATTTTTCAGTGTAAAGTGCGATATGCTGATTAAAACAGAGCCCTCAAATTTAGGCACCTAGAACTGCTGGAATTAAGTTTTGAAATTCTAAAAATGCCAGACTATGTCCTGCCTGTTAAACATGATCAAGCTTTGCATTTTCTTTTAAAACCCAAAAGTTTTTTAAATACCTTAGTATAGTACATTCAGGTGAAAATTTTATGGCTGTACTGGTTTTGGCTGGGATAGGGTTGATTTTTTTTCATAGTAGCTTGTATGGGGCTATGTTTTAGATTTGTACTGCATCAAACAGTGTTAATAACACGTGAATGTTTAAGCCATTGCTGAGCAGTGCACAGTCAAGGCCTTTTCTGCTTCTCACACCAACTCACCAGTGAGCAGGCTGGTGGTGAACAAGGAGTTGGGAGGGGACACAGCTGGGACAGCTGACCCAAACTGACCAAAGGGACATCCCACACCAGATGATGTCATGCTCAGTAATAAATACTGGAGGAGGAAGGATGAAGGGAGGATGTTCATAGTTATGGCATTTGTCTTCCCAAGTCACCGTTACGCGTGATGGAGCCCTGCTTTCCTGGGGATGGCTGAACACCTGCCTGCCCATGGGAAGTGGGGAATGAATTCCTTGCTTTGCTTTGCTTACACATGCAGCTTTTACTTTATCTGTTAAATTGCCTTTATCTCAACTCACAAGTTTTCTCACCGTTACCCTTCCAATTCTCTCCCCCATCCCACCATGGGGTGAGTGAGTAGGCGGCTGGGTAGGGCTGAACTGCCAGTCAGGGTTAAACCATGACAGTCGTATACTGCCATTTCTACAGCTTTAAAATTATTTCCAATCTGGAAAAAAAAAAAAAAAAATTAAAAGAATAATCAGGCAAATTTTAGTGGGGAACATGCTTTTCTAAAGAGTGAAGGAGTGACCAGAACAAATTTTTATACATGCTTAGATAAATTAGACATATTAAACCTGAACCTGGCTAATTAAATGGCCTTTTGTTCACTTAAATATATAAATTTTATTTAGACATTCAGCTTTTGAAATTCAGCTCCTACAAGACAATCCTGAGAATAAAATATCTAGAAAGCACAAAATGACAAAGAGAGTGTAGATATTACCAAAAAAATACCATATTCATTTTGTTTTTTCAAAATGATTTATTGATATTCCCACATGGACCTGGAAATATTAGGTCAATGTATCTATATATGCAGATAACTGCAAAGTATAAGTGCAAATATTTAGACATTCTGGAACACAGAGGAGGACAGAATATGTGTAACTTTAGCATGTGTGTATGAAATATTTAATATATTTATCAAATATAATTTTAAAATTAATAATGAAAGTCACACTAGCAGACAGAAATTGATAAGCATTTATTCTTCCTTTATGCTTTGCATTTCTTCTATCAGAAGAACTCCTCTTTCTATCAAGCAGGATATGTAACAGGTTAATTCTCAGGAATACACAGAACTCATCAAAATAGTAAAACAAAAATTCAGCTGTCAAAGTTAAGCAGAACTGTTCTGGAACAGAAGTAAGGTTCAGAAACAGCTGGTGCTTGTGTACCAGCTTGTGCTTCACAAGCACTCTTGTGATTCTCATCTTAAGTTTCCTCAAAAAAAGGACAGAGCATCATGAGCTCTTACAGTTACAAAGCAAAAGTGTAAGAGATGCATCTGTAATACACCTGCAGAGCAGTATAAGCAGTTTGTTTCATGAAAGCAATGGGTTAATTCAGCTACTCAGTAGCTGCAATTTAAATGCCCAACTAGTCTGCTGTTACCGCTCCTTTATTTGGAGGAATTATTAAATGACAGAACTAAGACAGCACAGCACAGCACTCTGTTTTATTGTTCCAGGTGGAGCAGGAAAAGCCACTGCTCCCTGTGACTCTTCCTACGAAAGGAAAGAAGCCCTGTGGTCTCACCCAAGCTCCACAGTCACCTACCAGCAGTAAGCCCAGAAGAGCTGTGCGAGGTTGTGCCCCAAATACGACAGCTTCGCACAGTCCACAGTGGACGGCTCCTGATTGTGGCCATCCTGTCACAGACTACTTGCATTTTGGGTAAAGATGAATAAACTTCTCACCTTACAATCTTAACCTTCAGGATGGAAGGAGAGGTTGTAAAGTCTTGCCTAGTTATTCTAAAATCTTTTTTTCATCAAGAAATATAATAATATCAAAGCTGAGACAAACTCAAAATCAGTAATTTGTCAATATACTTGATGTTGGAAGCTGTGTGCTGCCAGAGCTTCTATAACAGATTTACTTCAACTGAAACACACGAGCACACCCACAAAGCTCAACCCCGGAGACCGACTGGTACTGGTTTTTTCACCCTGCTGTGCCTCTTTCTGACCGTGAGAGTAAGTGGAAGCACTGAAATGTGGGGGAAGTTTTCTTTACCCACTGCTTTTAACCCGCCCAGGAGGGTTGCCTATAACTTTCCCTTCTCTCCCACTCTTTCCTTGTCCCTGTCTCTGTTGCTTGGGACATTTCTAACCCACGTTTCCAGGTTCCGGAGGATAGCAAGGAGAATTTAGTCTCTGAGGACAAATGTGATCATCTAGTCCTTTGCTTTAATCTAGATTATGGCTGTTTAATAGTCACAAATTATTTACTATTTCTATGTACGTTTAATTGATGGACTGTAAATCATACTCAAAATATTTTGGTTCTGTATAATTTATCATGCTTTGTATCTTTACTGAAGTGGAAAGATACTAACAAGTTCAACAGATGAACTGACTGTGCCTTTACTGATAATGACAGTCACAGAAGTAAAATATGATTAGGAAACAAACAACAAGAAGGAAAACTAGCCTAATATTCATTATAATTATCACAATTCAATATAAATATAACAAACATGCAAATCAGATTTTTGTTACACCAGGGTTTCTTATCTTATAGTTTATCATGTTTTGATGGTCTATAAATCAGTATGAACAGGTTGATAAAACTACCCCAAGAAAAACAAAGAACTGAACAAACAAAAAAAGCCCAAACCACAAAAATCCCCAGTCCTCATTCCCCTTCATATATATGTTCCTAACTTCAAATATGAAAAATGTATGCAAATAAAAATAAACTTTTAGAGATAAATTCAATCCATCTGGCAATGAAAATATTTATTAAACCTTTTAGTACACAATCTTTGATTATTTTTTTTAAATGAACAGCATGCTGTTTATTGCATTTTATATAGGCTGAAAAACAATGGAAAATACTATTTACTCAAGGCAAGCACGAGCTACTCCCTGAATGAAAAACAAGTTAAATTACAGTATCATCACTGACTCCTTTTACTCAGAATGGTCCCCAAACAATCTGATGCAAGAAGATGATAATAACGTGATATAATAACTTGAAATGTGGTGGTCTATGGTTATCTCATGTGATCAGACAAGAAAAACAGAGATCAATTTTCTTTTCTCTTTTTGGCAGTTTGCTTGATTAAAATGACTGGCATTTTATCTCCTTATCACTTTCAAGATGAACAGCCTCTGCAAATTGAAATGATCAACAAGAACAAATCATGCAAGAAGAAAATGTTGTGAACTTTTCAGTCTCCAGTGTTGTATCTATGTAACTACCAAATCTGTAACTAATGCCAGTGAAGGTTTTACTGCAAAAAGCAAAAGCACCGTCATGACATGCAATAAATACTTAAAGAAGATTCCCTGAGAGGTCTTTGATTATTGTTTCTAAGGAAGATTGAACTACATGTATAGCTACTGGCACCTTTATATTTTTGTGGAAAGGCTGGAGTCAAGGGCTAACTGGAGAGGGGAATTGTACTCTTCCTGCACTTAATAAGGACCTTCAAACTCTTGCTTTAGGATGGATAAAACTCACTCTCAAGAAAAGACTGTTCTTGTGCTGATCTATACCAGCAGATGCAGATTTAGTGGTTGGTTGCTCCAACTAGGGTTGCAGAAGCAGGCAGATAAAGAACTGTACAACTCTCCAAGCATCTTATTTTTACTCATGGTATAAGGTAAATCTTCAGTCCTCTGCTAGAGTGTGTAATCAATGCCAGAAGTAAAACTTTCTAAGGATTGGAGACAGGGAGATTTTAACCACTAACCACTCCACTTCTACCATTTCAGTGTTAAAATAAAATTAAAACTGGGGGGTATCATTACTCATATTTAGAAGAAGACAACATGTTCTAGAATAGTTCCCAAAGTTACTTGTGATGTTTCTCTTAGCATAGAACAACACTCAGTCTATATCCACGCACCATGGCCCATATCTCCACCCTATTTTTCTACTCCAGCTCTCAGGTTTGGAAAACTGTAATTACAGCCAGCCATTCATTCACAGAGCTGGCCTTTGTCCAGCAGCAAAGATTTGCCTGATATTAACAAGAGATGTTGACTGTGGAAAATAATTCAGTAGCAATGCAGCAATCTTGCAGGAGAGCCTCTTCAGGTCATGTTTGTCCTTGACTCCTAAAGACAAAGCCAGTCCAGAATCCAAAGTTTTGGATTTTAAAGATCCATCTCCTCACATTTGAAGCATGTTTGCCGTGATTCCATCAGATTCAGCAGCAGTGACCTAACAAACCTCTTCTAACAAATGTCTCAGCACACTGGGACCTGATTCTGTGCCATTGAAGCATCTTTTTCTTTTTCTTTTTCTTTTTCTTTTTCTTTTTCTTTTTCTTTTTCTTTTTCTCTTTCTTTTTCTTTTTCTTTTTTCTTTTTCTTTTTCTTTTTCTTTTTCTTTTTCTTTTTCTTTTTCTTTTTCTTTTTCTTTTTCTTTTTCTTTTTCTTTTTCTTTTTCTTTTTCTTTTTCTTTTTCTTTTTCTTTTCTCTTTCTCTTTCTCTTTCTTTTTCTTTTTCTTTTTCTTTTTCTTTTTCTTTTTCTTTTTCTTTTTCTTTTTCTTTTTCTCTTTCTTTTTCTTTTTCTTTTTCTTTTTCTTTTTCTTTTTCTTTTTCTTTTTCTTTTTCTTTTTCTTTTTCTTTTTCTTTTTCTCTTTCTCTTTCTCTTTCTCTTTTTCTTTTTCTCTTTCTTTTTCTCTTTCTTTTTCTCTTTCTTTTTCTTTTCCCTTTTTATTTTTATTTTTAGAAAGCTTCTTAGGCTATGAGGAATGTTATGAAATAGATGGAGGTCTTTGCTCAAGAAGGCAGGGAAAGAACAGCTGACATGATGCATGTCCACAGTACTGCTAAGGAAGGTTCCCACAAGTAGAAGGGTCTTGCACACACCACAGTGTTGTCTGCCATGGAAATTAATCTCTTAGATGAATTAGGCCCTGCAGTGTGAGATTCAGAAATGCAGAACATCAAAGGCTGCATACCAAAATGAGTGTGAGTATTCACATACTTTTTCTATGACCAATAAAAGCTTTTTCATCTGTGTTTCATCATTTTACACAAAGAAGCAACTGAAACCATATGGGAGATTTTAAAATTTATTTTACCTACTAACTATGCTGTTTATGTATTGTATTGCCTCTGTTATGATTATGCTCTGTTATGATTATGAGGCAGTAGAAGCAAATGAACACACAAAAAAAATAAACTCTTTTTATGCACACATACTTTGCAATGACCAGGAACAATGAAACATACAGAAAATGTCATATTGAATGAACAGCTGTTTCAAAATATAAGGGTCTCTAAAGGAAAAAATTTAATAAGGTAACAGCAGTTCTTTATGGAAGCAAATATTCATTTTTGATGCCATTAGCTGTTAGCCATCCCTTGATATAGAAAGCTTAACGGTGCAGAGAAGTTTACACAAGCCTTTTGCAATAGGCTGTATTGGATCAATAACATAAATGTGGACACATATATACAAACACACAGGTGCGGAAAGAAATTACTTCAGGTTAGAGTTGCCACAACAGAAAGCTAAGGGTTCATCCAATCTTTAACCAGTGTATTGGAAAACATTTGCTTGCTTTCTTTGTGGTTTATGATGTGTACTAGCTTCTCTTCTGCTAAAAAGATTACTTCTTTATGATGTCCTGCTAACTGCATCGAGAGTCATGCATAAATATATGAAGGAGGGACAACTCACTTCTGAGAAAAACTGACAAATGTTTGTACAGAGAAGATTCCAGAGCATGAGGGTAGGACATCCATGAAAAGAGGAGATTAAGTGTGTGAGAAACACAGCGCTGACTTAACAGCACAGTAGAGGATAGGAAAATGCTAAGAGGAAACACAATGAAAAAGACTCCCTGGGGATGCAGAAAGGTTGGGGTAATGTCTCCTGCAAACAAGAACATCTCCAAAAGGCTGCTGGCCTGCATGAGAACCTGTAAGAAAGAAATATTGATGATGGAAACACAGAGGGAAAGAATGACCCTCCCTCATTGGGTCACTTTTGTTCAGGTGTCTTTTATACTGTTATGGTGGATTGACCCTGGCTGGAGGCCAGGTGCCCATCAAAGCTGCTCTGTCACTGCCCTCCTCAACTGGGCAGGGGAGAGAAAATATAATGAAAAGCTCATGGCAGGGAGATCACTCACCAATTACCATCACGGGCAAAATGAGACTTGACTTGGGGAAATTAGTTTAATTTATTACCAATCAAATCAGAGTAGGATAATGAGAAAATAAAACCTAAATCTTAAACCACCTTCCCCCCACCCCTCCCTTTTTCCCAGGCTCAATTTCACTCCCGATTTCTCTCCCTTCCCCCGCTGAGCAGCACAGGAGTACAGGGAATGGGGGTTGTGGTCAGTTCATCATATGTTGTCTCTGCCGCTCCTTCCTCCTTAGGGGGAGGACTCCTCACACTCTTCCCCTGCTCCAGCGTGGGTCCCTCCCATGGCAGACAGTCCTCCATGGGCTTCTCCAATGTGAGTCCTTCCCATGGGCTGCAGTTCTTCACAAACTGCTCCAGCATGGGTCCCTTCCATGGGGTGCAGTGTGGGGTCCCCCACGGGGTCACAAGTCCTGCCAGCAAACCTGCCCTGGTGTGGGCTCCTCTCTCCATGGGTCCACAGGTCCTGCCAGGAGCTTGCTCCAGCACAGGCTTCCCATGGGCCACAGCCTCCTTCGGGTGCCTCCACCTGCTCCGGCGTGGGGTCCTCCACAGGCTGCAGGTAGATATCTGCTCCACCATCATCCTCCATGGGCTGCAAGAGGACAGCCTGCCTCACCATGGTCTTCTCCATGGGCTGCAGGAGAATCTCTGCTCCGGTGCCTGGAGCATCTCCTTCCCATCACTGACCTTGGTGTCTGCAGAGTTGTTTCTCCCGTGTATTCTCACTGCTGTCTCAGGCTGCACATTGTTGCACAACTTTTTTTCCCCTTCTTAAGTATGTTATCTCACCATCGTTGATGGGCTCCGCCTTGGCCAGCGGTGGGTCCATCCTGGAGCCAGCTGGCATTGGCTCTATTGAACATAGCAGCTTCTCACAGAAGCCGCCTCTGTAGCCCCCTGCTACCAAAACCTTGCTATGCAAACCAAATAAAACTGTGAAAGATGTTTTTCCATGAGGTTTTGTACAATTTAGAACATAGAATAATTATTTATTCACTAATACATGCAGTAGGTAGGTAGAATGACCACGTTACTATGCCAAGCATTAGCATAGTTGCTCTGAACATGTCCCCACTACACCTTGCATTCAGCTCCTCTGACTGGAGTCTCAAGCGATTTAATTTCCCTCCAAATCTCCAGTCTCCTCTCAGCCTTCCATCCAACTCCTGGTCTTGGATTTTCTCTTTATAAACACCCAGTAGTCCTCCTAAACCCCCATTAACTCTGTCCTTTTCAAGTGTCTTTTCCCATTTGTCTCATCAGATACTTGCTGCTTCCTCCCCCATCCCACACTCTACACTTCCTTGCTCCCACTAGTTAAAGGTTATTTCCTTAAACCTGGGGCTGACTTCTGTGAGGGCGGGAAGGGAGGACACAGAAAAGGAGCAGCCATCTGGTAGTGCCCTGCTCCCGACCATTCCTTCTGCAGCTGGGGCTGTAGAGCTTCCTGAGGAGACCCTAGTCAGGCTCTGAAAAATAGCCCCTGAGCTAAAACATGGGAGGTTTCTGAGAATGTATAGCATATTTAAGGCAGACATGATGAGGGCTGCATTTGCTGTAAACACAGCTGCTGTGTACGTTGCTGCTCCTGAAGAATGAAAATCTGGTCAATGTGAATAGGTGTTACCATCTGCTGGAAAAGCGTATCTGTGATACGCTTCATGAACACAAGGGCAGCAACTCTCTTGCCCAAACACTGACATCTAGTGCCATTTTAGGTGCTCTAGGTTGTCTGAAAAAATCCTCAGAGGGCTGGCAGATACAGCCAAGAGAAGACCCATGTCCTTGTGGAGAAGAGCTGTTTGTACAATACCCATGCAGACAAAATCCATGAATATCTTCAGGGACGCTATGTTTAGGCAACTGAGCTGGCTAAAATGCTCCCTAACAATCCCTGACCTATGAACTCCTGTTTGCATGGTTGAGAAGAGCCTACTGTAATGATTGAGAATAAATTATACTTATGAATTTTTACTTTTATTGCAATATTATCTGTCTAGTGGTTTGCCTCTTGTAAAAAAAATATTATCCCAAATCTGCATGTTGCTCAGTTGTGATTCAGGGGTTTCTATGCAATTTAGGTTTCCAAGTGATTTTTCTGCTACATTCATAAATTCCTTATAAATAAAAATATCTATTTATTTCTTTGCAAATCCTTTGCAGGATTTTTTTTTTTTTTAAAAAAACAAGTATCTCAAGGGATAAAAAAAGATAATTTTACAGACAGACCAGTTACAGTCCAAAGTAAACTTTTTAAAGTGTAGTGCAATGAAATGTTACAGGAATAAGAATAGGACAAAAAGAAAAAGGAATCAAATAAGCCAACAAGGCTTAACAGAATATTGCAGGCAGTTTCACTATTAGTATCATAAAATGTCTGTAGAGATTCTCTTATTGATTGCACAGTAATAGACATGTTGACTGCATAAAGTCATACTAGAGCTATAAATAGGAAGGAATTAGGGTCTTAAAATTGTATTTCCATGCACATTTCTCCTAGAGTGTTACCTTAAACAATCCCTGTCCTGTGTCAGCATGACTACTGATATGATGGAACAGTTCAGGGAATTCATACAGTTGAAAAATGTTGCTGCAAATAGAAGGTGTTATTTTGCAGCTAGTCTAGTTACTGTTTCTCCAGTATCACTCAGTGCATGACTGCACAAACAAATGCTCCTACAAAAGAGTTTAAGAGAAGTAGAAGACATGGGAGAAGGAATGAACAGATACAAGCAAGGGATCTGGAGTAGACCTGGGCAGCTTTGGCATAAAATGTGAAACTATAGCCAGAAAGGCTTTTCAGACAGACGGGGGGGGGGGGGGGGGGGGGGAAAGAAAAGAAAGCGCCTTTTGCTGGTTTCCATTTGATATGTTGGATGTTACAATGAGTCTGGTTTGCTAAAAATCTATAGTTTTACACCAGTGATTTAGATATTTGATCCTTTTGACCATACTGAATATAGGAATATAAATTTATGTATACTGATGACTGATCAATGAAATAAGTCACCTCCAAAGATGTTGTGAGATACATGTAAATAAGTAGGTACACTAGGAAGTTTTAGTTACAAAAAGATGTATTTGAAGAATTCTTCACCAGCCTACTTTTCTTTACCCCCCCCCCCGCCCCCAATTTGGTTAAACTTTTTTTTTTTTTTTTTTTTTTTTACCACAGTTTCTTCCATGCCTGCTGGAGCTTTTTGTACTACTCTTCTTCCATTGTATCTCTGCAACTCAGTGATCTGAATCTCTCCTTCATTCCCTTCACAGCTAACTTCCCACATGCTAACCCTTCTGTGCAAGAGTTAGTTTTTCTGATCTAAAAATTGCTGACAAGATTATGAAAGAGGGAGATCTGGTTTTAAGGAAAAAGATGAAAAGCACTATACGTCAGCTCAGGGCAGAGCTTTCAGTTGTTATCATTTTTATATTACTCTATTTGTCATATGTGAGACCTGATAAGCAGAAGGCAGAGGTGCAAATGTAGGCAGAGGAAAGCGACTCCCTGCCTGCTAAGAGCGCTCAACACCACCTTTTTAAAACAGCTCTTTCTGAAGCTGGAAAGTGAAGTTCTGGCCCTGTGAAGTGCTCTATTAACCTCTTCATAGTGAGGGAAAATGAAGGACATATTGGTGGATCGTTGCCACTCTGGCTTCACTAATGAGGTTCTTCAGAGAATTAGGTCTGCTCTTGCCATTGGAAACCTTTTGGCTGAATGTCCAACTAACCAACAACTTTAAGGAACCATTGCAATGATATAAATTATTGGAAGTATTTTTAAGATAGTGCTCCTGGGAATACTCTCTCCAGGCCACAATTATGTGCAGAGTTAGCAGTTGTGTTCAGATTCCCATAGCATCCTATGTGATTAGGGAAACTGTAAAACTGTTACTGCGCTGCATGAACGGAATATGCAGGTAGCACAGGGCAGCACTAAAGGGGAGACGACTGCACTCACACCTGCTAGGAATAGCACCATCTTGATTCCTGGGAGCACTACCGCGTGGTTTAAGTAGCTAGTTGGTTGAAGTTCTAAATCCATATTTCTTTATGTAGCAAATTGCTTCAGTTAAAAAACAGTATTTCGAAGAGAAAAAATATGTCTAAACAATTAAGAAATGTCTTTCAGTGAATGTAAAAATCTGGGGAAAATGCTAGGCTCTGGATGGTCTTTGCAAATTCTGTCTTATTGTACTACTTTGACTCAAGGCAAACAGAAGTTTTACAGATACCAGAGGCAAAAATGCCTATGAATACTAATGCATTCAAGTTGGGAAAATAAAATAAAATAAAATTACAAAACATTCTGGATTCTCTTTGAAAATAACCTGATATTTTTGTTGCCACATATGTCTAGCATCAAAACAAAATGGTGTTTTAAATTTCCCGTTTTATGGTATGCGAGATACCTTCAAGCAGTGTGGCTCTTCATTTCTCCTCTTTGAATCTCTAAATGTGTGTGTGGGGAAGTTCTGTAGTATGAACTGTAGTTTCAAAGCTAAATGGCGGCACTTACACTAAAGCTTTACCTGGAAACCAAGAACAAACCTGAATTAGACCAGGTTGAGACTTGCAGCACATGTCAGTGAGAGTAAGTGTGACTACACATCCCTAATTCCATTCATTGATTTATCATTGATTTCATTAATTAAACAATAATCTCAGCTTGCCATCCAGACTGCCATTTGTGACCTATACCTTTCTTTTCTTAATTCTCTAGCAACTTAGTATGTTAGAGAAGAGGTCCATCTAGCCTGTTACCCTGTTTGTAACACCTGTGAAGAATGAGCACCTTATGGAAGAAGGAGAAACAGGGCAAACATCTGGTAATATTTCACCTGTATACTTTGCTGCTCTCCTGTAGTTTGTGCCTGAGACTGCCTGAATCCTATCCACATCTTAGTGATTTAATAATCCTTTCTCCCTGCGCTCCCTGGATTGGTTTTTTGTGTCTGTGTGTATTTTGGTTTGGTTTGGTTGGTTTGTCTTGGTTGGTTGGTTGATTGGTTTTGATTCACCTTTTGAACCCTCATGCAATTTTAGCATGTATAACATCTTTTTACTTGACTGTGAGTATTCATGAGATGAAAGGAACCTCATTTGTTACAAGCCTTCCCTCCCACGCTCCTTTGTTGTATCATTACATTGCAAGGATAATAAACAAGTGCTTAAAAATACAATTGTATTTTCAGGACTTAACAGTACTATGAAAAGACCACAGTGTGCTGTGGGAGTAGATAACTGAATGACTGCTCAGGTTCAAGTTGCTTTTCTGATTGGGCTTTATCCAATTCCACACAAATGCCATAGTCTTAGGCACAGGCACTTAGACGTCATGGTGTGAGTCTGTGCAGCACCTATCTGGGACACAGAAGATCATCTGCAGCGTGTCATGCACACAGATTTTCAATCTATATTAAAGTATTTTACCTGCTCTGGGGACTACCACAACACAGCAAGAATAAGATCGGCCTTTGGGCAAAATAAAGGGCTACTTCAACTCTTAGTAGTAGTTTTTATTCCTGTTTCCTCCAGCCAGAAAAAACTTTTTCACCAAGAATGATTCTATCTTTTCCTTTCGCTACTAATATGCCAGTTAACAAGATGGAATGCATTGATGTCTGTGTAACATTATTTTGAAAGTATCAAACGAAGCAGGATTTTTATTAGAATGTATATATGACTGTATTTTCACAGCTAGCTCTGTTTTCTGGGGGGTTTACCTTTAATGTTCTATTCCTGAAAGCTTTTGAAGGCTTGGAATTTCAGAGAAGTCTAACTTACACATACAACTTGTATTTAGAGGTAGTGATAAATGTGGTTTAAGTCCTTTAGGATCACATGGAGAGACAGAGCACAAAAATCTTTTCTCAGATGCATTCAAAGGGATCACGAATGACTAGGTTAATTTGCAGAATATTGGATTTAGGAATTCAAAGGCACAATTTATCCCAAGATCTAGCTACAAAAGAAGGTAAATGGGGTATAGGGAAATATTCAATGTATAAAAGTTGCTTTTCTATTTATCTATTAACAAATGCCTAAGGTGAGAGCTATGGAGAAAAATGTGTTCATGAAGTTCTATGGAACAAATTTTTAAGCACAGAATTCCTAGGGGATGAATACTAGGAGTATTTGAGGATAGAAAGTCCTAGAAATAGGTTGGTTCAGCCAAGCAAAGCATGGATGGATTATTACCAGCAAGCTAAAAATATCATGGTTTGTATGTACTGCAAATGCATTGGGGCAGGGAGAGAAAAAAAATCAGACCGCATTTGTAACCTCAGTATTAGTTAGGTGACTTTCTGTATTCTCTTCACTTCGATGGTGTCATTGATGATTTTTTTAAGGAAAACCCCACTATTTTTAAAAGAAATAATCAATTTTCTGCAGACAGGAAGAAAACCTGCTTTTATTTTGCAGGATTTTACTCCTGCCTGTCAAAGAAATATCAAAACTCGCTAGATGTGTCTGCTGGCATTTCAGTGATGGTGAACTGACAGAACAGACACCTGCAACCTATCTGTATGAGCAAGAAAAGGCTACCGCAACAAAGTCTCCTGAGGAATTTCTGAAAGAAATCTCTGTTCCAGATAGAGCCAGGAACAAAATCAGGTTAAAGAAATACAGAACAACAATGAGAAAAGGATTCCTTGGCATACTACAGTACATAACAATCCTGCAATAATACAGCAAATATGGAAAACATTAAATGCAAAAAACAAGCACCCAAGTTTAGATTTCTAAATAATGTCACAAACAACCAGCACAGAAAGAGGACAAGAATACATCTTTCTGCCAGCTGAAGTATTTTTAGGTATGTTAACAGTGTGCTATGAAGGTTGCCCAAATGCACTGTACTCTGAGCAATACACATTCTGCTGCTGAGGAAGGGAACCGTTGGATGTGACTCCTCACATCGTTAGGAGTCAGCAGCCCTACAAATACGGGGCAAAAATGTTTTAAAAAACACAGAGCCTTTGCAAATATTATAAAACAGGAAATAGAGGGCTGTCTTGCAAAGTGGCTGCTGGAGTGTTTTCTGGCCTCAGTGCTGGCATTTGAAGGGCGTATGTGGGATCAAGCTATTTTTTCTGCAGTTTTCTTTTGAGTATTCGACCAGGATATGTCAAAATTTAATTTGTGGAAATCCTATGCCCATTGCGAACCATTTGGACTTAACTATGGATGTTAGGCTAGCCTGTTGCATGCTGTTATTTTTTTCAAATAACAAAGATTTGGAGTTAAGAAAGAAACCTTCGAGCAAAGGCCATTTATACTGCACTGACTTCCATTCTGCTACTTTCCCATCTTCTACTCTGGGGCTGCAGAATACATCAAAACAAAGTTTGTCATGCACCAGCTGCTGAAATGACATTTTCTCTGTCCAAATAACCATGGGGTTTCAATTAGGGAACTTAATCTAAAGCACTCATCCTTATAGAGTGATAAAGATTGTGTATGAAGTCTGTTTAGATCAGCAAACGCTGTGTCCTTAAACTTCTAATATACACACCAGATTACAAGCAACGGGTGGAAAGACATAACCTTGTCATGGATCAGTTGTCAGTTTGACTACTTACTGACATGTATACAGAAAGCTCTGCCTGTGCTTGTACAAAGGAGTTATCATAACGGCCTTCTGCCTTGCGTACACATCTCACCTGCCCAGAGGGAGTGCATCCACACTGCAACCTGAAAACACAAAGCAGGAAAGCTGAGCCCAGTACAGCTCAAACAGGGAAATGAAGGTAGTATCAGATCAGCTCATTCTGGCCACGCTGGGTGTTGCTTTTATTAGGCAATCGAAGCGAACCACTGGTGCGCTGTCAGGTATGGCTGTGCAAAGCATTCCTGCGGTTGTGATTTTCACTGCCTTGGCACAGATGTGAAGGACGGCACAAGAGCTGATGAAGTCTCTGTGAGATCAGCTTAGGCAAGCAGGAATTACGCTGGTAATCAAAACTGTGATTCCAACATTGCAAATCAGGTTTCAAATAACTCTTGGTGTGAAAATAAATCCTGTGTATGCACACAGCACTGTGGGAGGGCAGAGAGGGCAGTTTCCAGGGAAGTTGACCCAGTAGACAGTTCAATGTAGTTGTGTGGGTTTCAAAATAAATATAGAAAAAAACGAAATCTGATTAAAATGGCAATAGGGGTTTTTTTTCCTTCTCTCTCATAAGCTATGTATGCAAGACTGTTCATGAGCAGTTGTTTATAATAAACATTACAGAGATCATGAATGCTGTAAGATCTTTAATTTTGTGTACTTTTCCCTTCCCCTTTCCTCTATAGATCATCGTCCTTCTGACCACAGTACTCACAGGCTGGAATCAGAATTTCTTCTCATACCAGTAGCAATCTTCTTGCTATGCCTCCATAATTTTCTATCGTATTATTTTATTTTTGTGCTCTCAAACCATGATAATAAAGGAGCACTACATTTTGGAGGAATGCCGCTGTTTCTTCATTTCTGAAAAATCCAGAATATTTTGCCGAGCATCAGAGAGAATAAATGCTGACTGGTATTTTTCAGTGGGACCCAGTAGATGACTCAAAGGCAGTGGCCCACCCACAAGATATAGGCATCCACCTGGCTGTTGGTTTTCTGGATTATATTGGAGCAGGTGTTTGGAAAGCAGATTTTACCCTAAAAGCCAAATCTCTTTCCTTGTGAATGGCTTGGTAATGAGCTGAAAGTTGCAGGTGTAACAGGAGGGTGCATCCCAGGTCTGACCAGACACACCTCCTCCCGTGCCTGCACAGCCCAGCACAGAGCCAAGTACTGCCTCTCCTCTCACGCGGGAGAGCGGAGTCCAAAATTGAGACTCATCCCTCCCTGCTGTCGAGGTTGGACCAGTTTGTAAAACCAGTGGCGAGACGCTTCACTGCAGTTAGTCAAGCTAACTGCGCCGAACAAAAATCATATCTCACGGATATTACTGCAGCTCAGGTGACTCAGAGACACTGCAAATGCTGGAAATATGGGGCCATAATTCAGTACGTAATCCTGGCCAGCACACAATACATAGTGGCCCAATAAATTTTATGTAGTACACAGTACATAGTATCTGTTTCAGTATATATAAATGTAGCTCGGGAAGCACAAGTTTTTTGCTGCAAACATGGGACCATTTAATAATCATCTCTTCCAGATAAGCCCTGTAACTTCCTTAAGAAGCAATGAGCTGGTTCTGGATGCCAGTCCACTAAATGTAGGAGGTACACAATTCATACCCTCACATTTGCAGAATTAATTGCGTACATATATATTTCCTGTATTTTCTAGGATCAAAGACTCCCAAGCCTGTTATGAACTCAAATACAAACACACTTGAAAAATTAATTTTGAAAGTAAAAATGTCAATGTTTTCATAAAATGTAAATATTTTCATCATTTGAAATAAGATTAAGCCATATTTGACTGAAATTAGAGTAGAGTCTAGCAGAAGGGTTTCCAAGAGCTCAGAAAGGCACTTAAGGAGCAGATCTCACCTGTGTCCTCAGACACTTTGGTCATTGCAAATGTAGATAACATGTGAAATGCAGCTAGTCAGGTGAGTTCAGAACAGGTCAGTGTGTCTAAAGAGGAAGCAGATCTTTCTAACTTGTTACTCAAATTAGAAAATAACCATTTCCTGCATGATCTTCCCCCTTGCAGTTAATAATTTCAAGCTCTTCAGAGACCCTCTGACTTCCTCCGAGATCTTCACATTGGATCTAGTCAAGGAATAAAAGCTATAGGTGAATGAACGGACCAGCCAACACTGTTCACATGCTATCTTTCCTATATATTTAGAATGTTAAATGCAAAAAGAAGTCTGCATTCATATATTGGTGGAACTGTTGTCCATTGATTAGCCAAATTGGGCTCATGGATGTGGTTAAGTGACTTATCCATTTATGTAGGTGTAAGTCATCTGTTTTTCTTTTATGTTGAAGCAAAATGTATTATAGTTTGCTTTCATGGAAAGTCGAACTTGCAGATTTAAGTCAAAACAATAGATTCTGCTGGTTTTGTAATATAATTGTAATATCTTGAGTGAAACTTCAAAATTGTATCCCTGTATGGATATAAATTAAAAAGTATTCACTAAAACCCATTTGAAACTAGCTTGCTACACTTTTCCCAAATGTTGCTGTAAGTAGAATTTTTAACAGAATAAACCTCTAACTTCTGTACCAACATGATTGCTGTACTTTTTCTTTCCAACATTGCCTAGCATCTAATTTAGAAGGGCAATATAAGTAGTTTTCTTCTTTTCTTTACAGATTAGGAATATAAATCTGATTATTAATTTTTTCTTTCCAGATTAAGAACATAATCAGGACTCATTATAGCTAGCAGTCATAAGCCAAGGGGGAAAAGAGATGCATGCTGCTTTTTACAAAAAACCCCCAACATGCTACAATTTGTATCTTGTGTTGATAGCATGCCTTATGACATTTCCTTGGCCATCTGCACACTATAATTATCTTTCCCTCCTACAGCATTTTCTCCCTTCTTTTTTCTCTCCTTCCTTCTGCCCTCACCATCCACACTCCCATAATATAGAAAATGTCTTCTAGAGTTAGCATTTCAGGTTTTTCATTTGTCATTTTTTATAATAAGATTAGATTTCATAGTCTACAGAGGGTAGGCCTACAGGAATATACCGATAAAGAATGGTTCTACTGGAGGGTACCTATTTTGCTCTCTTCTTTCCTCTCTGATTGCAACAAGCAAACAAGTTACTTGCAGTGACACTATAAAATATATAATTTAGCCCTCTAAGAAAAATGACATATATTTACTTCAGGAAATACAAATATACTGTAAGAGAGATAAAAATATATTTATTTTCCTAAATAAACAACAAAATACTTAATTTTATGTTTGTCATAAAATTTTAAGTATTCTTGAAATATTCTTAAGAAATAATAATAACAACAACAACAACAACAACCACCACCCTAAAGATCTTTAATGATTTTGTACGTATCCGCTTGCAGAAGATCCTAAGAAATAAATAATGAATTAAAGTCAAACTTATCATATAATCCTGGTGCAGGCAATAGAGTTGCAATAGGTAAAGAGGATCAGAAATTGTCAAAATACAGTGTTGCTGAAACTTTTCAATATGGTGAGAATGGATACTAAGAAGGGCTAAGAACATTTCCTTTGTGTTTTTCAGAGCAGATTGTCTGGAAGTGATGCATCCCATTGCAGTTATCAAGACATCAACTGTTCATCTTATATTTCTTCATGCTGTGTTGTGGTTTTGCCCCAGCTGGCTAATTACAGTAAAATTCCTTTAGCTCTCTGAAACATCAGATATTGGGACCATTTCAAAGCATGAAGACCTGACACTGTGTATAGACTTAACGATCTTAGATTACCTTAATAAATTTATTTTTAATATTATAAATCTACTGAAAATGTGAGATTATGTGTACCTAAGATGAAAATGTAGTGTTTTCCTTCATAAGTATTAACTATAATCTTGTATAACATTTACATGTACATGACATAATTTAAAGCAAATGAATTGATAAATATTCTGGTCAAAGATGCCAGAGTGTAAGTCACTATAGATGACTTGATCATATCCCTCGATACTATTTAGGATAGGATAGAATGGAATGGAATGGAATGGAATAGAATAATTTCAGTTGGAAGGGACCTAAAATGATCATCTAGTGCAACTGCCTGAGCAATTCAGGGCTGACCAAAAGTTAAAGTATGTTATTAAGGGCATTGCCCCAAATGCTTCTTAAACAGTGACAGGCTTGGGGCATCAACCAGCTCTCTAGGAAGCCTGTTCCAGTGTTTCACCACCCTCTCGGTAATCAAATGCTTCCTAAATGTCCAGTCTAGACCTCCCCTGAATGCAGCTTTGAGCCATTCTCATGTGTCCTGGCACTGGATACCGGGGAGAAGAGCTCAGCACCTCCCTCTCCACTTCTCCTCAGGAAGCTGTAGAGAACAATGAGGTCACCCCTCAGCCTCCTTTTCTCCAAACTAAACAAGCCCAAAGATCCTTAGCTGCTCCTCACAGGAGATTCCTTCCAGCCCTTTCACCAGCTCTGTTGCCCTCCTCGGGACGCATTCAAGGACCTTCACATCCTTCTTAAATTGAGGGGCCCAGAAATGCACACAGTATTCAAGGTGAGGCCGCACCAACGCTGAATGCAGCAAGATAATCACCTCTTTTGGGTGGCTGATTATACTGTGTTTGATGCACCCCAGGATGGGGTTTGCCATCTGTTTTGGAACCACTGGCACCATATCCTTCAACTGAGAAAGAGCACACATACTCTAAGAAGTATAGATAGAGGTTTAGGTTTGTGTGCTGTGGGTGTTATAATCTACACTTCTGTAATTCTTACAGGCTGCGTGTCGGCACTAAAAAGAGGCTGAGCAGAATTATGCCTGGTGGAGTTCAGATGCCAGGGCACCTATAAATAATTCATAACTAGGATCTTGTCTTAAAATAATAATAGAATCCACTTATCCTGAGACTTTAGATTTTATTTCATAAGTGCAACCAAATCACAGGGCATTCTTGTTGACATCAGTGACAGCAGACATATGCTTTCACCACTGAAGGCTCTGCTATTGGTTCAGGTGGATGTAAGCAAATATTTTATAGTATTTGCACTTTTGCTCAATTGTTCACTTCATCAGCATTCATCAATGTTCTTCTTACCTCCTGAAGGAAGTTGAGAAGAACCAGTTTGCATGTCTTTTGCACAAATAGGTCTCAGACATAATCTTTATGAGAGTAATATGCTTAGAAATATCTTTTCATAAGTGCTAAAAATAGAGGCACGTTTATCACATTGGGATATCTACCACCTAGAGCAAGGACATGTTTTTAACAGTGGTGTTAAAGGTGCTAACAGTTGTTAAATCTTGGTATACATTGTAAATTTTGAGGCAGGGCCAGAAATAATCCAAAACTATGGATCCATTGAAAAGAATAAATTGGCACTAACAGAAGAAACAACTTGATTTCTACTCTGCTGCCTGTGCCATTGGAAGATATTTGTTAACCATTGGTATTATCCTTTGTGCTCTGCTTCTTGCCTTGTTGCTGTGTAGGTTTTTTTATCTGTTTTTTTCTAGACAAATATTTCATTTCCAGATTGCTTAGTTGGCTTCCAGTGCTACTCTTCTACCACTTAGTGTTAGAAGCACAACCTTTTCATTTACATGTGTAAACGCCAATGCTCTGGTAAGCAGAATTTGCAAGACTTGTCCATACTGTATCTTAAGAGTCAATTCAAGAGCAGAGAGTAGTAGAGTTGTCCTCCATGCAAACAGCACACTGGGGAGCGCAGTCCAAGTGCAACTGAGGTACCCTCTGTTGCAAAGGGAATACCAGCTGTCTGGGCATACCCACCAGCTCAATCACTGCCAGGCAGTCAAGATGCTGCCTCATACATTGAGCCAGATTATTCATGAGCATCCTGGAAGCATTTTTGAATTGTAGATCTTTTAGCAATGCTTAGAAGTTCAAGTCTTGAACTGAGACTCCATCATGCTAGTAATTGATGTGATTAGAAAATAAATGAAGGGCTCTATCCTGAGATTAGTCCTTCTAACAATAAACTTAAGCTAATTTTGTGATTCTCACCTGGACTTGTAAGTAGGTTTTC
Source organism: Grus americana (assembly GCF_028858705.1). Lineage (NCBI taxonomy): Eukaryota > Metazoa > Chordata > Aves > Gruiformes > Gruidae > Grus > Grus americana. Next base: position 83,678,935 of record NC_072853.1, on the reverse strand, counting down.
ACTTCCTTGCAACTTAACATTTAAAACTTGAGCAACATTGATCCCTACCCAGGCTGGCCACATCTAAGTTTAAAATTCATTAAAAATTTAATTGTTGTTACTTTTATGTCTGTCTAAGTCATTATAAAAAATAAAACAGCTAAATAAGCGGACACTGTGTTTCTATTTCTTTCATGAAATATTTCTGTTATATTATTTTTGTTTGCTATGTTCTGTAACGACAAAAGATCCTTTCTGAATTAAGTTCTTTGCATTTCTGGGACTGATATTTTGATCATTTGATTCATAACTTGTGTCTGGGATCAGCAGCATGCAAGATATTGTGAGTTGCCCCAGTGGAGAATAAATCCTGGGATATACCGTATTCTCAGCCACTGACAAGATGCAAACAGGACCTAGACACTTCTAGAGCAAGCTCCTTTCAAGGTACCACTTTTGCCTTGATTAGAGAGGAGTCCAACATGGTTAGCAGGTTCCGCTTCTCTAGCTGTTTTCTGTTAGACTGGCAGCAGGTATTGCAGGGTTTTCAATTCCAGAAATACTTGTCACTTTCCTTTTAGTGATAATAACTTTCGTTCTAATAAAAAGAAGCATTTCTAGCCTTCATGGTCAGAGGAAAATCTTGAAAAGCTGGAGTCAAAAAGAATGATCTTTTGAGGACAAATGATAAAGAACCTAACAGTTATTTTTAAAAGATTCCTACATAATTTGATGTGGTCAGCCTTCTTTCATAACTAATGAGTGCATGCAATTAATTAATAGAATCATAGAATACCTCAAGTTGGAAGGAACCCATAAGGATCAAATTCCATCAGTATCATGACTAAAGGAAAATTAAAGGCAGATAAGATCTTGTCCTGCGTATGGTCTAGACCAACCAAAAAGCCAGCTCTGTTTAATATGTTCTTGTGCTAGGAACTAAGAAACATTGCATAAGCTTGGGCATACTATAGATTGTATTTGGCTATAGGCTTGACATTGTACTAACATGGGTGCATCAGTTTTGGACTACGAAAGGCAGTTTGAAAGCTACTGATAGTGTCCAGCCATGCTATCTGTTGAATGAAGGAACTTAGGAAAGAGAAGTTTTGAAAATATGTGGAGCACAAAAGGATGAGTTTGTATTTGTCCCTTGTATATTGCATATATTCTAGATTCTAAACTAACTCTCTTTTTCTTTTTTTTCCTCCTATTTTAGGTAAAGTTGGTTCATCTTCAGTTTTGCACACTGGCATCCATACATTGCATATGTTTAACGTTTATCTAAAATTTCAATAAATTTCAATACCAAGTAATAGCAACTACAAGAATTAGCAACCTACACAGTTTTAGTTTAATAACAAAAATCAGCTATGTGCTTTATCTTCTTGATGAAATGGGGAAGACAATAAAAGATATTTTGATCTTTTCTCTCCTTATGCTTGTCAGTTCACAAGATTTCTTTGTTATGATAATTGGATTGACGCATAATTGTTTGATATGTATAATTTATATTACTTTGGTTTTACTAATTGGTTCCTGATCCTTTCTCATTCTATTTTTGTAATTTAAATAGTTACTGAGTTATGTAACAGTTACCTAAATCAGTGCTTGCAAATTACTCTGGAAACTCAGTTCATTGTTTGGCAATTGATTAAATATGTTTTATCTGTTTCTGTATTTCAGCTTCTCCTTTCTATTTTATCCAGCTATGACTTCCTATTGCTTCTTCCATATGTTCTTCTCAGAGGATAAATATTTATTATAAGATACTTATTAAATTTTTGCATAGTCATAAATACTCAGCACTCACAAAACACAAGCAGCAGTTTCTCTTATTTTTATGTTGTTTGCTTCTTCATATAGATTTAGTGACTGTATTTCTGCTTTTTCCCCCCTCATATTCATACATATAAACATTTCAAGGCTGAAAGTACTTGTGGAATTCCAAATGGTATAACCACATTAGAGAAATAATATCTATCATCTCCTTTTTATATTGATGAATATTTGAAGTTCAATGGAAATTACAGTGTTAATTATACAGCATGAAGGAGTTCACCCTTAATTTGTGATCATATCAGATGTTATTAACCAAATAGCTGACACAAATTTTGCCTGCTTATTGGCCAAACTGTATTTAGTTTTCCCAGGAGACTGTATCAATGTTCATGACAGGAGAGTAACTTCCATCTGCTAAGGACAAGGTTTTGGCTTCTAATGATGTTCTCCCAGAGGTATCTTCTCAAATAATTTTACTTGCAAATTATTTGTGTTGATGGAGTGCCTATTCCCCAGCCAGGAGTGGGGGTCTCCTGTGTTGCATACACAACATGAAAGGTCTCTAACCCAAGAACTTACAATGCAGACAATGGCACAGCTGACATATTCTCTCAGGAGCTGAGAACAGGGAGGGGGTGATCACAATGAGAATACAAGATTGTAGTCACTCAGGTCAAGGTACTTTCATGGGTTTGATTTTTCTTCTTAATAATATACTCTGAAGGAAGAAAGTGAAGAACTGTTCATTTTAAACTGATGGTTCCAAAATTCTGATTCATGGAACACCACAGGCTCCTTATGTTCATTACGTTTGACATGCCTTCAATAATGTCTCCAATTTTAAGAATTCATAGTCATTTGCAAGAAATTTTGAATGTTAGAAATTGTCCGTGTTCAGAAAATATTTCGTAACCACTGGCCTAAGACAGAAAGTTTTTTCTTCTTGTGAGTAAACATTTCAAGAGGTCAAAGAAGTTCTAAATCAATTTTGGGGTTCAAGTTCATTTGCAAGGTTACTATCTACTAGCAATACATATTACTGAATGTTTTGTTTATTACAGAGATGTCATAAAAAAATAATCAAAGTTCTCATGTTTATAGAAGTCTTCAAAAGTACACCTAAACATTATATTATTTTTCAGTGATGGGCTTTGGTAGTAAATGGTTAAGGAATTATGAATAATATATTAAGTGATATAAAACTCTTTGGAATGTAGAAGTTGTCCTAGGTTGTAGTACATTTTCCTTCTCCCCCACCCCCACCCCCCACCCCCCACTCCAAGAAAATAAAGGAACTTGGAGTTAGGTCAAGGTAGAGGGTGAAGGAAGGAACAGGAAGAGAGGGACATTGCTTTAATTTATGAATTCAACTGAGATATCAACTTGATATTATTTGAGTAAATATTTGGTGGTGTAAAAAAGATTGTTGACCTAGGTGCTGCAATAAACTTATTTCATGTGAATGTTTAAAGAATTGTCATTAATACATTATATCTTTATCCAGCTTCCTCAAATTCTCTGTTCTATGCAGATTCATTACTCATTGTACCAACCTGATAGAGAATGTCGCTTCCAAAGCGTAACGTGACAGTATTTCAGAGAAAATAGTCAAGTTTTTTCCTCGCATCTTTTTATTTGGTGTTCTGATAGGATCATAATGTGCTATGGAATAAGTGAGTTGCCTCTCTATCTAGTCTAGTATCAGACAACAGCAAATATTACATGCATCAAAGGGTAAATTCTCCATAGTGTATGAAACAACAAAAAAAATTTTTGGTCTCAATTTCATTCCCTAAATGTAGGATATCGATAGGAATTTTGTTTGGGTTTTGTTATGATTTGGTTGTTGGGGGGTTTTGTGGTTTTTTGTTTTGTTTTGTTTTAATTAGCTGTCATAATGATTTAGAATAAATGGTTATGAAACATAAATGATTCTATGAAGCTTTTTTAATGCTGACAAAAAATCTTCAGTGGCACTGCATGATGAATCTAATGCTTCAGAAAACTAGGACTAAATACTTGTTATTCCTGAAAAAGAATAAAGTCCAGTTGCCTCTGATGTTCTTTCTTCCTTCCCCCCCCCCCCCCCCCCGCGATTGGACCTGGAACAAAATCCATTGGTTTGTGGGCTGAGAAAGGATCTGGATTTCAGTAAATCTTTTTTTTTTTTCTTGAAGTCTCTCCAGTCTTCAACTGTTGGTATGGCAGAAAGTTGTTATTCTTAATAAAAGGGAATGGTTATAAGAACGTTAAATTTTAAGGATATTAAATTGGAGCAAAGAAAATTTTATCTTGAGGGAAATTACGAAAATATCTAGTCTGACCACAGTTAATGACAACTGCAAACTGGTAATAGAATCTTGTAGTCCGGTATTTAAACTGATCTGTATCTTCCAGAGGTTAGGATGAGACTTGAGCAACTTCTTTTATCTGTTCTCTAGATGTGTTCTATGGGCCAATATCAGTAACTGGATGTTAGGCTAAAATACACTCATGGTTCTCCAGTTCTTATGATAATTTGTAGATAAGTAGAGGCATATTTAAGATCATGCTAGTGAATGAGATTGAGATGTGTGACTTTGTTATGGAATGAGCAGAAATTGTGATGTATTTTTTTGAAGAATACTGCAGTAAAGTCCAACTGTAATGGCTTCTTTGTTTGTTTGTTTTCTTATTCAACACAAATCATGATATTCTTTTCTAAATTAACATGCTTAGATAACAGAGGAACTAAGGAACTCCATGTTAACCTACCCAGACTGTGAAACAGCTGGGGCAGGGAACATCTTTTTTCAACATCAGTGCTTAAGATGATGTTTCTTCATCTAGGAATTCCTGCATGTAATAAGATTTGTGTAACAACAATTCCCCTGTGTAACAGTATCAGCAATGACAATTCTACTTTTACCATACTGCACCTCATCCAAAATTGCTACCTTTTGTACAGAAATTTTCTACATTAGTCTTGGATTCATGCTCCTTAGTACTGGATGCTCAACAGTTACTTAAGTTAGTAACCCAACTGACCAAATGGATATTCCATACCATATGATGTCGTGCTCAACAGTAAACTTGGGTGGGAGTTTCTCCAAAGTAGCAGTTGCATCAGTCTGCTGGTGATGAGTGATTGCTTTTGCATCACTTCTTTCTTCTATTTTTCCTTCACTTATTAAGCTCTCTTTATCTCGCTGTTTTGTTTCATTTTCTCACTTTTGACCTTCCAATTCTCTCCTTCATCCCACTGGGGAAAAGTGAGTGAACAACTAGGTGGGGGCTTACCTGCCAGCCAGGTAAGCCAACTGACAAAAAGATAACCTCTGATCATATGAACTGGTGAAATGGGTTTATATTCAGTCATTCCTTTGTCATTCAGGACCATGGTGGTTTTCATCTATGTAAGGAGTCTAAAAGCTGATTTCAGTGAGCTGTTAAACATATCTTCAAACTCTGGGAAAGGCCTGTGGTTTCGTGTTCTGTAGGGATAATGTGTCGCTGAGAGCTGAATTCAGATTTACTTTGTACTGAGTAACAGTCCTAACTTTGTCCTAAGCACATGAGTGAAAGTGAGCCACCACATCCTGTGACTCCAAACTCAGGGCACTGGCTAGGATGCTGGCAGAGGATGTTCTGTTCAGGCTGCTGCCATTCCACTACACTCGGCACCTGGAATTAGCTGGATTAAAGCTATTGGAGATACGCCTTCGCATGCAGCGGTTACACCTCTAGGAACAGTGTAACTAAGTTGTTAGGTACACACAACATCTTCCTACTATCACTGTTTGCATTGAAATCAAGAAGTCAATCAGATCGGTAAAGTTAATCAGATAGATATGCAAATGTCTGCAGGACAAAGATCTTTGTGAAGAATTTATATAATTTCATCTCCTGTTAATACCCTGATAGATCATCCTGAGGACCTGTAGGCATGAAGTACTGTAACACCTCCAACCCTCCAGATCTGTAAGATATGACTAAATGGATATGTCTTGATACTTTGCTAATGGGAGATGATAAAAAACCATGACAGTTTTCTTCATACTGCACATGGTATCAGACTGTACTACATAATTAGAAAAGCAGTCATGGCATAGGATAATTATGCACTATTGGCTGCCCTGCTTTCTTTTGATATTTCTTGGAAATTTGAGTAATTTTATCCATGATTGCTGCAGGAAACATTAATGTGAACAACATTGTGGGTTTTATGAACTCACATTTGAAACAGGTTTATTTTTGGTGATGTTAATATTAAGAAACCCAGTTAATGTGCCTGCCTGACAAGTGCCAATAAACATGAGTTTAGAAATTAGTCTTTCAGATAACTAGAACAAATAATTAGAATTTGATTCTGTGGTATTCTGAAGTCAATAAGTCTAACAATGAAGGAGAATTTAGCTTGATATTTGCACAAAAAAATATGTTAGACTATATCATTCATCCTTTCTCAGCCATCTTTGTTCTTATACTTAGAAACTATCTTTCAGCTTTCCAGTAAGAAAACTCTACATAGAAAAATTTGCCAGTAATTCTATTTTTGTTGAGGAGAACAAATATTGGGAAGGTTATAAATGAGGTCTTTGGGGTACCAGCAAGTTTCTTCTTATGGTGATTTGTAATATTAGCTCTCTTCACAGTCCAGAAAGAAAATAGAAATGTTGACAACTGACAAAACCTGTTTAAGCCACCCCTGAATTCATCGACTCATAAAAAAAAGAAAATAATAATCCTAAATGCACTACTTTTAAACTGAAAGCTAGCATGTGAATGAATGCATCTGACATCCTTTAAAAAACATTGAAGAAGGAAGTCCATGAAGGTGATTCTTATAGAGAAATTCTATGAAATATAATGGAATTTGACAAACTCTTGTGAACTTCTAAACAACTTAGAGGAAAAAAAGAGATTTTCATCATCCAATTATGTAGAATGGTTAAAAAAATACTATGACAAGTATCTCATTTTCTGAACTTTTTTGGGATTTTTTTTGAGAGACCTTTGGAATCTGTAATTTTTTTATTACTTTTTTAAGTATTCAATTTCTTGGACAAAACTGAGCTCATACTTTTCCAACCAAGTAGCTGGAGAGACATTGTGGTGATGTCATGGTGCTGTGAGGGCTGATGGCTCCACAGCACTGCGGGGCTCCTGGGTCCCTGGCACCGTCAGGAGCTCCCCAGGTTGGTCAGGAGGGACTGTGACTCCCCAGTAATGTGTACAACAGTGGAAATGATCCGATTTTGCAAAGAAAGTTAGAGTCTTCTCCTATATATGTTCAAATAGATATATAATGTAAACTTCTAAATTTATGTTTCTTTAAAAGACAACATTAATAAATTTATGTTAATGCAATTGTATGTGAAGCGTGTAACTCTGTTGTGTTTAGATGAACCACTGGCATCTTTTAGCCCAAGAAGAGAAATTGGTACATGTATTGAACTAGCTGTGCTTGAAGAAGGGACAAGAGCTTTAAGTGGTCAAAACCCCTCAACCACAGTTAAGGCCACACTGGGTTTTCATTTTACTAGCAGTATGGAATGTACTTGATAAATCCTCTCAAACTACCTGTCAGTATGCATGTATAAGGTTGCATGGTTATTTGTAGGATCAGAACTTTGCATGCTAGCATTCATAAATATGTCTATATAAAAAGTGTTTTTCTAGAAACTAATAATCACAGAAATAGGCATAAGCGCATAGATAAGCAACAAAAAGCTTCTCTATCAGCTAGCAATTATTAATCAGGGACCTCTGAAATCCTAGGAATATAATATTTTTCAGATTTCTTATTGCTAGTATGGATGACATCCCATGGGTTGTATAGCTTGACATGGCAGTGCTTATAAAGTTCAGTTACCCTAGGAACACCAGTAAAGCTCCTTTAGGATTTAAAATATACATCCCAACAGTCTTTTTCTTCTGAAGTAATAATACCTTCTTAGTCATTTGATAGAATTATTAATATGAAGTAATATTTAAATTAACCAATAGATTAATGTCTCTAAACCAATTAATCTATTTGGCAATAAAGCATATAATTAGGTCGAGAACACAGAGTTTATTTATTCTTGAAATTAAAACCTGTCACTATAAAGAAATGAGCAAGTGTTATTAAAAACTTTCAGCTGTGAGCTAATCAGTGTTTAACTGGCTGTAGAGCAGCAGTGCAGTCTGCGTTGCAGTCTGTTACTGAACATGGTGCTATTAAACAGAAGTCGGTTAAACATGAAATGCTACAGAGAACTGCAATTACGAAAGTTAAATCAGAGTCATGATATTCTAAAGAGTAATCTTTTAAAAAGCTATAATTCTAAGGGACTACATATTGCACAGCAAATATCTGTGATCTGCAAAAGGCTGCAAAGGAAACATTTAAATAAATGGCTAAGTGAGCAGTTGCACCCATGTGAACATTTTTTCCCTCTGGATTTGTGTTTCAAGGATGAACTCTGTGTGTATTGCTTGACATATAATCAGGGCTAAATTCCTGAAGCAGATTTTTCTGCAGTGTGGGACTTCCCTTTTTCCCTTGTCTGTTCACAGAAACCTAATACAAAATGAATGCCTTTCTTACTCTTATCTTTCTGTGGTTTGGTTGTAATTAGCCAGCACATTTTAAAAATATTAGAGGGAGCTAGCTGATAATAAACAGCATAAATGAAAAGAACATATGATCACTAAAACCTTACTTTCATTTGGTCTTTGGATCTATGTCCACATCTAAAACATGGTTTCTATTTATTTGAAAGTGAAATATATTGAAGAGTTTGTTTTGTTTTGTTTTGTTTTGTTTTGTTTTGTTTTGTTTTGTTTTAAGAAAACCAAATAAACTCAAAGCAGCAGATTTTGTTTTATTCTCTAACTTACAATGGATATTTTCTCAAATCATTCATTATTTCAATACTTCAGTAGAATGAGAGGGCACAGTGATTTTGAAAAAATTTCGTAAGTGCTACAGAGAGGACATTGATAAAACATGATCAGCACTAGTTATTTAATGGTGCTGAGAGAACAGAGACACGGAACAAAGTTAACTTTATTTTCATAGGATCCATCATCTATATTTCTTCTTTTTCTGAATGAGCAGGCTGATGATTTCAGTGTGGAAAATGTAGAGACATACTCAAGTTAGTTTTAAACTAGCTGGCCTAGGTACCAAGAGCAGTAGGGACGGGATAGAACAGAACTTGCTGTGGACAAGTTACCTGAGCACTGCTCAGGATCCCAAGGATGGTTTTTCAGCTTGTGTTGCATTCTTTGGTCTTTCAGCTACTTTAGTATCGTCACCTATACTAGGTTATTCAAAGGTAGTTTGCATTTTGACAACAAAAGGTATAATCATGATTTGACAGCAGGGTAGATTTACCCTCCTCAATACTGTCCTGTGTGCTGTGTACATCTGCAGTGACCAAGCTGTAGACAATACAGTGGACAGTATTCTGACCTTGACCAAACAAGGTAGATTGCTTTTGATTTTAAAGCTTAGACCTCCTCCCTTCTTTTTTTTTTTTCTTCTTTTTTCTTCTTTTTTTTTTTTCCTTCTTTTTTTCTTCTTTTTTTTTTTTTTCTCCTTGCTCATGGCTTCCTATGGCTCAACATACAGTGAAGCTACCATCACGTGATGGGAACTTCTGCAGTTTGGTTATGTGGCAGATATAATGGCAGTGAAATGACTTCATGAGAGAGGTCCTGTAATCCAGGAAAGTGCTGCTCACCTCCTGATGAAAAGCTGGGCAATGCTTTTATACATGTCAGAACATCAACATGTTCTCTGTCAAGGCTGACCACAAATTTGGTCTGTGTCCTGGGTTACTGTAATAAAAGAATACATTAGAAAACTTGAAACATGGTGGGACCCTCTAACTTGTTTAACAGGCATTATCTTGTCAAAGCTGCCAGAACCCAGATGACCCAGTGGAGATATGGAGCTAGGCTTCGTGCAACGATCATGGGTAGTTGAACAGCAATGTTTCTTTGTGGCTTTTTTATATAAAAGCATAAGATGTCAAAACACCCCACCTGTTTCCAAAGAGCCATTGGCATTTTCGTAACCTCTGGAAATGTTTCTGTGAGGCATTGTCCTAAACCCGTGCGCTGCCATTACAGGAGTGAATTATCAAACACAACTGGTGCTTCTGATGGGTTTTATGAAAGAGCATGCTTGGGATTTCCAACTGCTTGTAGCAGAAGCACATAGCTCTGGCTAATGCTCATTGAGAGTGGCCTTAAGTGAGCAGCAAAGGTTCGCAGATTTAAATTTGACCTGATGGTCCTGTGCCGAGGGGATCTCAGCCTGTGTCTCTACAGGCCCAAATAGATCATCTGCAGGCAGAGGAAAGGGATCTGAAATTTTTAGTGTGTTTCCCAGTGAGAAAGATTGCTGGGATAACATCAGTTTTTTCATTACTGTATTTTATCTTCTAAGGTAATTTAGAACTTTCAAAAATACATGTAGGAAATGGCTTTTTATTTTTTAATATTCAGGCTTGTCTAGAAACATATATTAGACATGCAAATTTTTAATATGCAAATTGAGCACTTGATAAAGGCCTATGTGAAATATGTCAACTTAATATGAGGTACAGAAATACCTACTTGGCAAAAATACAGCTATGTGTAGTCGCAGGTTGTGCTCCATTTCGCATGCCACTTTGAGTCATTGCTCAGCTTGCTGTACAGAAAATGCCAATGATACAAGCGATGAACTGTCATAGGGAATAAAAATAAGAAATATTGTTTTGCGGATTTCATTTTCAGTCACTTGAATTAAGCAATATTTAGAAAAAATGAACTCACACAAGAATAGTGATAATAGCTAACAGGCTGCTAGACTGCTGATAGAATCCAAGTTTTACGACTTTTAGCAAGACACAAAATGCGTAGCTATATTGCACAGTTCCTATGTTCTGTCACGTCACTTCTCATTCTTTTTGGTTTTATTAGAGTGCTGCACACGTTAATCTGACAGTAGGAATAATGCAGCAGTCTTACCTGGTGATGGTGCCTAGCTATTTATTTTTTGTGACTAGGATCTAATCTGCCATAAATTCTAGTAATATGCTTTTAAATAAAAATAATGAAGTAGTGCTACCTGGATAGTATCTGAAACAGAGAGAGCAAAAGTATTATGCAGGAGTTACATGCTAAGTTAAGTTTCTCAATCACAAAATGAAGTGATTCAACAGCAACAGAAACGCAAGTGGCATTTTGCGTCTTGTTCTTGTCTGTTAAAGACAAAGAAATAAATTCATTTGTAGATAGAAGTGAGTCTGGGATATGATTTCCACCTTGTTTTCTCAGAAAAGCTTGCTTGCTTGTACCTGCAAATTCATGTGTGTGACTTCTACCTAAAAAGTATCCTTTAAGAAAATCTGAAAGTGGCTAATGTATATATATTTTTGAATCATTAGCTTGTCCCAAAATGTACATAAGAAGTCTATTGCAACACATGTCTTCTCATACCTGTCTTTCTTAAGTTTTACAGTAAGTAACAAAAATGCTTGCTGTTTTTCTAAATTAATTTTTCTGCTTGCCATTTTGTCTTCTCTCTTCACATTGGATTCCCCCAACCACTTCCCTTAATATTATCACCAGAAGAAGAAGGATAGGAGAAGGTCAGCATTACAGGGGAAGTCTGCATCCTCTCTTATAGAAGGAACAATTTTGCAGGTAATCAGCAGATTCTTCTGAAATATGAGATGCTTACTATCTGATGCTGAATTATCCTCACAATATAATAACTACATTTTTTGAGGCACTCAAATATGGAAGGATTGGAGTGCATTGTCTAGCTGATTATTTTAATCCCCTGGGCTACAGGAAGACCAGCTGCTTTGCTTCAGGTGTTAACAGGATGAAGGAAGAAACTGAATGCTCCTTTCCCAAATCCCAGACGAATTCCCCAAACACTGAAATGTTCCATCTTCACATGTAAGACCACAGTGTAATTGCATCAATGGACCAAAAAGGACTGAAATACTCTTTGAGGGTACTGCAAGATAAAATCTGTTAGTGGGTTGACACATGCAGGAGCCCTCTCCTGGAAATCTAGCTTATGAACTGGACAGGAATTTGGTGCAAATCAGAAGCTGTGTAATAGCAAATAAAAATTAAAAACCAAACCAACAAATAAAATAAAAGAAAATTTTAAAACTTGAGACATGGGGATATAAAGTGAAAATGGAACTTTGTACCAAATTAGCAGATGCCTTTTTCTCTGCTATCTTTACACAAAACCAAGAAATTTCTGCTATTCATATCACTTATTTCCAAGTTAGTTTTGTAAGTACGTCATTGTATGAGCCTAAATCCCATCAGATGTTAGTTGCTGTACAAATAAAAGGCAATGATTCTATATTTTCATTTTTGTAATACTTTTAGAATTGCTTCAGAAGGATAGTATATGACCTCAGGAGCTGCCTAAGTACATTAAAACCGCTTCAGAATTCAAGTTATGCTGCTGCAGAATTCAAGACCTCTCTAGGTTACATTTATTTGTGAAAAATTGTGTAGCTAAGTTTGATCCAGAATGGCTTAGTTATATTTTGGATTTTTTTATTCCTGCTTCCTGGTAGCTGGTCTGAATAGTACTTCCATAAGCTAATTTTCCAGGCCCTTCTTCCCTATTTCATTATTTTAATCTTTAATGCTCCAAATATAACATCCCTGGAGGTCTTTGATAAGCAAACTTGTGCACAGATTCCCTCACATTCCGCTGCTTCCAAAAATGAGAAAAAAAAAAAAAAAGCTGATCTGCACAACCCAGATGGCAGTGGACTGCCCGTTATAATCCATGACTGAAATTAGTTCTCTCTCTATTGCTGCTTTTTGAACAAAGAATGAGCCCTTTCCCATCAGTCATTACTCTGCTCACACATCCAGATTATACGCTGCATCTTCTACTCATCCATCATCATCCATTAAAAGTTCTGAGGTTTTACTGGTCCCTAACCCTAGTTCTAATATTCTCAGTGTGTCTTCTCATATGCAGACCTCAAGGATATGAAATTCTGTTTTCCATGTGGGGAAATTTCAGTTTTATAACCATGTTCTTATGGTACATGATAGTGTGAACAATCTGTGGTCTGGGCTGAATCCATGTGCCTTTACAGCAAGTACTTTCACTTGTTGTAATAGTGGTGGTAGTACGGTGCAGAGGAATCACATAGTGGGTCCACTTTCCAAGGCAAAAGTTGAGCCTCAGAAGCCAAAGGCTGATCACCTGAAGGAGCTCCCCACGCACATCTCACAATGCAACAGGACTGGCTTTTTACAAGGCAATGGGAGACCAGTGAAGAACAGGCAGTAATGCAACCTAGACTGCATGCTGGGTCATTTATGGGAGCACTCAACAAAATCAGTGTCGCAGGTGCTGGAATAAATTCAACAAATATTGCATAAATATGTTTACATACCATTGACCAGTTCAGATTTTTCTGTCTGGTTATGTACCGATGCATATGACCTTAGTGAACCTAGAGGAAGAGGAAGGAGCAAAAGCTTTCTTGTCCTTTTCCTTTTAGTCTCCAAACACACCTTATATTTGTTATACTTTCTGTGGTCAAGGCTAGGAGAGTCCTCTAAGCTTTCTGAGTTTTATGCACAAGTAGTTCTTGAAAACTTGCAGAGTGCTCATATATTCTTTTACTCTTTTTCAAAGCATTGTGATTTCATACAAAGTTTATGGCAGATAGTAAAGCTGATTACATACCAGTGAGATGAATATGGTTCTGCTACATAAAATTCATATTTCATACACTTGGAACACAGGGACTATGAATTCAGAATGATTACTGCTACTTACGAACACTACCGTGGTTGCAGAAAGAACTTTTTTATTATATAGTACTTTAATGTTTGGAGACCTTCACCCTTCTAGTAAAGTAAAACTAAAGTAATACAAATCTTTCTCTTTAAACTGAAGTGTTTTCTGTTGAAATGTTCATAAATAGCAGAATCAAAAAAGATCACCATCAGCAAACACCATTTATTCAAGCCTGATCAATTCCTGATTCTTACATCCCCCTACTGTTGGAAAATGATGACTCAAATCCATCTCAGATTCAGGTGAAGCATTTCTATTTTCAAGAATTATTTCACTAGGAATTTTTCACTGGGTTCAAAGCATTTCATTATTCTCTGATTCTTCACAAACATCTTCAGTTTGGATAAGTTAGCATTTTTGTTTAAAAATTGAAAATTATTATGTTGGTTTGTATTAAAATCAAAGTATATTCCTTAAGAAAGAATATTTTGCAAAATTAGTCACTTTTCCTTTTTCTTTAACTTAACATAGATTGGATTGAGTTTTCTTTAAAGATTTCCATGCTTTCTCTTTTTGACCAAAGAAGATCAAATGACCCATTGTATTAATTTTCAATAATAATCTAGAGACAGTATCTTTGTTTATATTTTCTACTGTTAACTTGATGCAAGTTTAGAGATATATAAAAACAGGTATGCTGCAAGGCTACACTTGATTAGTCTATTTCTCTCATCTCTCTTGCTCTTTTCTAACCCTGACACATTCCTGAAGCTCCTTGAATTCAATAAAAATATCATATTCTTATATATGCATTTATAGTTAAAGCTCATATTTCTGAGGAATAATTTGTAAGGGCATATCCTATATTTTTTACTGATATGAAACTACTTCCTGATAGAACAGCTTCATTACTCTCCTTCCATCATCTTGCTGATCCATGTGTCTTCTAGAATCACCTCTGATATTTGGATAAAATCATTCTTTTACTCTCTTAAAATAGATTGAAATCTAGTCACAAATTACAGCAGATGCAAAGTGACAATTAGAGCATGTAAAATTACTGAATTTAGTGTTATGTGTTCTGTAGCACATCCTGAACTAGATATATGCATACCTTGGTCTCCCATTCATAAATCTGAATAATTGTATTACAACATACTTACGAAACTAGGAAAGAAACCTCCATTTCACGTGCCCCATGTGAAAACATTATTTAATATTTATTGTTATTATAGGAAAATATCTTATTGAAATATCCATCATTCAAAAGGAGGAAAAATGCACATAAATCATAATGAAGACAGTTACTTCTAATTTAAATAATTGTCATATGCAAAGGAATATTTCTGCAAATGTTGAACTCTTGAGCGTAAATCTTCAAAATACTCAAGTCTCATTTCTACTAGTGTTTATTCCATAGAGTGAGTGAGTGGCAAACATTCAGGACCTCCCTTAAAAAGGCCACTATTGATTTTCTATTGTGTTAAAAGAAAGCAGATCTTGAGAAAAAGAAAGAAAGAAAGAAAGAAAGAAAGAAAGAAAGAAAGAAAGAAAGAAAGAAAGAAAGAAAGAAAGAAAACTGTATGTTCAGATGGTTTCAATTTATCTCTCATAGCATTAGAAAGTTTTGTGTTGTTTTGTTTTCAAACAGGATAGGAAGGGTTGACTCTCAAAACTTTTACACTGAGATCTCAGTCCAAGTAACATTCATCAAGATTTTTGCCTGAACCTCTTGTGTCACTATAAACCGAAAATATCAGAAGATCATGTTCTCTACTGGGATTTATAACACCTCTGCTGTATTTGGGGACACTCAGTAAAACTGATCCAAATTAAGTTAGGGTGTGAATTTAAAATTTATTAGTTATCTGCACTAAATCTTTGTGTGGACACTGATTTAAGATTAAAATGGTTTTAATTTATCTTTATTAATTCCCAAGTTTCCAAATAAGAGGTTTATGACACTAAACACCAAGTTTGCCATTCTGATCAACTTTCCTGAATGCTCAAGGAAGAGAAGTGCTCACTAACAGAAATCCCATAAGCAGGAGCTGTTCCTTTAGAGTATTTCAGTTGTTCTGGGTCTGGAAAGCAAAAGATACGAAACACATGTAAACATTTGTCTCCTTTAAATGGCTGATGGGATTTCAGTTAAGAATGGCCTCAGATTAGGGCAAATCTTATTCCATCCACAGCAATTTTCCCATACAGTATTTTATCCTTGTCTATCTGTTCGTAACTACAATACCCATCCCTACAAGCACTGTCAGTCGTGACTTGAGTTCAGTAGACTTAAAAAGACCAACGAGAGCAGAATCATTCTCACTTTTCAAGCAGAGCAATTTAAGAGCGAATCATTCAGTCAACACAATATCTGAGGAAACATAATTGAAAATCATGTACTGATACCACTCTTGAAAGATCCTGACTCAGGAAGTATTAAAGTCACTCTGCATCTGGAAGCTCATTAACAGCTAACTTTCAGTTCTTTCAAAGGGTTAGTGAAAAGTTTACGTTACAAAACCTTCTACCTTTGATTCCAAATGAAGAAAGGTATAACATCATGTTTTAATGGTATTTACTTCCAGCACATAAGCCAAATATGAACTTTATTTTGTTTTTAAAGATAAAAATGGAGGCAGCTTTCAAACTTCAGCTGAGTTATATCTCTTCTTTGCAGACCTTTGTAAAGCAAATCACTTATTTGCACACTGTTGTCGGCTACTGAGCTGCCACCTGATGTATTCTGTGACACATGCTGAAATTTATTTTCAATTTTTGCAACTGTGGTTCTGTTCTAGGGGTTGGTTTGGGTTTGGTTTTTTTTTTTTTTTTTTTCATAGACCGGGTTGAGGCAAAGATAAGGTTCTGCTGCAGGTTTTGGTTTTGCAAATCTATTCAGAATTATCTCCTTAGAAACATGAGATTTTGTACCATGAACCACCATGCAAACAAAGAATTTTGGAGCATCAAAAAATCCCTTAAACTTAACTGTTCTTTTAGAAGGCCTAAATTTTAAATGTGTTTTCCTTGTAAAGGAAAATAGCGTGTTACGTTGGACTGAGATAATGAAATCAAATGATGTGGACTGTCTTATGTTCAACTGAGCTATATGCCACCTTTGGAAATCAGTGTTTTATTCACTGGACCTTTGTTTATTATTATTTTTTTAATAAGACATAAGCATTCCTTATGAGGTGTTGACTCAATGCAACCATACCAAAGTTGAGGTTGTTCGGTCCATTTTTAAGAGGGACTGAGAATCATGAGGAAAAATTCTTGCGTCATTGCACTGGCCAGAATTTCTACACCTACTCCTCTGCAAGGTTGTCAGGCCATGCTCTGCAGAAGTCTGTGTGCCTGAATGTGTATGTCTGTTCTACATTCATAATAATGACTATAGCATTTCAGGCTGTAGCAGCATGGAGATCAACACAGAAATTAAAACTAACTGGAGAAACTGGGTAGATATTCTATCATTAATCTGTGTCAGGCTTTGTGGATAGTTTTCTACTATAGTCAGTTAAAAGCTGCTTCAGGTGTGCCTGCATGAGTGTAGTTGCTTGTATGACTAGCCCAGACAGAAAGTTGGAAAAGCCACTTAATGCTGGCTAAAGCTGAAAGAATTTAGGAAATATGGAACAGACTAACAAAACGTACAAATTGATACACTTTACTAACACTCTGTCTCCCTCTCCCGTGTTTGCAGCCACTTATTCACAGTCTTTCACAAATCTCTTTCACAAATGTAGGTTTAAATGATGGTGTAGTGATTGAATCCAGTGTTACATCTGTGTATGCTTATTCATGGATAAAGTCAAGAAAAAACAGAAGAGGGGAGGGGAGAAAGCACATAAAAATTGACTTGGTAGACCAAGGTACTTTAAAAAATAAATTATATAGAAATTTAACTTCTTTCTATATGATTCTAGGTGTCATACCATTTCATAAAATGCACGCTGTGTAATATTCTTGCTTAACGAAAATGCTGAAATCAGTGCAAATGTCTGCAGTTTTCAAGTAACTCAAATTTAGGTATTTGGAAAGTATCAGTTTATAATAATTTGAATTTTAAAATTAAAAAACCCCCAACCAACAAACCAACAACCCCGAAGTGTACAAATACTACCTAAATACGAATAGAAATCTCACTTGCTACTGTGTCAAAAGAATTGAAACATCATTTCTGCTAGACACTGTCTACAAACACTTAGTCAGTTGGCTTAAGCAAATAAGACAGGTACTTCTGAACAGACACATGATTGCTGCAAATTGACGAGACAACCAAAGTAAAATAAAAACTGATCTAAAATACTATTATTAAGATGAACTTAATATTATTAAACTAAACTTTTGATTTTGAGTAGCTCTTTATAGTCTCTGGTTTTTATCAAATGC
The DNA here is from genome assembly GCF_028858705.1 of Grus americana. Lineage (NCBI taxonomy): Eukaryota > Metazoa > Chordata > Aves > Gruiformes > Gruidae > Grus > Grus americana. The sequence goes on along the minus strand of NC_072853.1, from coordinate 83,661,015 downwards.
TTCCTTTATCACCTCCTCCTCGCAGTTACACTGAAAAGTTCTCAAATTTTTAGCAGAAACTTTACAAAGTTTTTCAGCAATTCTGTTGGAAATAATGGTAATTACATAGTATTCATTTTGCTGCTATTGCATGAGATCTAGGTGATTCTGTAACTAATTTCTGTCATCATTAAACTTCCCACAGGAATAATCGCCAGTTATCAGATTTACTGAAGAGAGAGACAGGGAGGAAGGGAAGGAGAAGGCAGAGAAATATTTATAATTTGACAGAGAAAGTCCAACACATCACTGAGAAACTTGTCTATTTTTATTGCTTTGTCTCTTACTTTTATCTTCTTCTTACCTATTGCCTTAATTTTATGAGACTGAGGACAAATGCTAATAAGTTTATAATTGGCCTAAATCCCAGAAGATTACTTTGGGGAATTTGTATTTCAAATGCAGGAGTTAAATTTTTGCAGAAAATTAGCAGGTCACTTAAACTAAATAAGTTCTTGTTACTGGTAGGCATATACAGTCAAATACAACCTTATTTTACTCCTACATACACCTACTTCAAAATTATTTGTAAAAAGGCTGAGATTTAAAAACAGAGTGTGTATAGAGGAGGAAATTTAGTTATGCTCAGTAAGGATTTTTTTAAAAAACTAATTAGTTATATAAATCTTGATTTTTTGCTTTTGTTATATGTATATATATGTTATATATAGATATATTTTTTGGGAAAATTTTGGGCATCTCAAGTCTTTCATTCCTCCAACTAATGCTGGCACTAAAGAAAGGATAGAAGCCTACCTAGTTGTTATAATACAAAAATAATTTGCTTTCATAAACTTACCATTATATAATACTGCCTCCCCTCAAATTTATGTTTAGTATGCTCTGGAAAGGAAAGATACTTTCAAAAACATTTTCTCCAGGACTCATCCTCTTTAAGAGTCAGAGATGTGGGAGGAGGTCCAGGAATGAATACAACAATTCAAACAACTCTACCTGAAGCACAACTCATTACAAAATGGGGATTGATAGCACGCTTAAAAAAAAAAAAAAAAAAAAAAAAAAAGAGCTTGTCTATCTCAACAGTTGAGTATGGACACAAACTCACTTGAAAGAATCCCAAACCCAGAGGTTTCTCCCTCCCTATTGCTATTGCATCCTCCAGCTCTAGTCAAATGTGTTCAGCTTGGAGTCCTATTTCTGAGGTGCAGCTATGCACACTATCAAGGTGGAAGCTTTCTAAGAATGAGTTTGTGCTTGATACTTCTCTGTCCTCTGAAACCCCAGTCACAAGTCATGAGTCCCTTCAAATCAGTGCTGCTCAGTTTAGAGTGGTTATATCAGTGCGAAAGGAAATGGGGAATGCAGCATGACAGATTGCGGTTGCTGCAGGGCCTCTGGGATGGAAGTCAAGGGGAACATCAATACATCCACTATGGTCATAGCCACAGACTGCCAGATTTCCTCCTGTGGAAGCAAAACCATGTGTGGTAAGTTTCCAGTGATGTGGATTCCCATTGCTCTCCATTTCTAGTAGCAACTGCAAAGTGGCATTTCTCGGCTAAAAAAGTTTGCATAAGGTAGCAGAATATACCATTTCTGCAAGCACACGATGATCACACACAATTTCTGTGTGAGGAAGCAGACCCATCTAGCTAAAAAGCTTGCACAGATCTTCCAATGTCAGTGTCAGGGGACATCAATGATGACGGAATGGGTAGCCATCACAGGGTGGAGAGTCACAAGCTCAGACTGCTACTAGACCATAGCTAACCAGTTTGCTACAGGCAAGCCCACTACTGGGATAGTGCTACTGCAGATTTGTGTTGCCTTACTGACCGAGATGTGCCTGCTAAGCTACGAGCTTTTAAAATCTGAGATGTGTTTGAAGGAGAAGACGGCTCTTGGTCCTGTTCTCTGTGGTAGACAGATAGAACCTCAGTGTACACGCAGTCTGCACGCCTAAACAAAGAGCTACCCTCCAGGCACAGCACTCCCGGATTCAGCAGGACCTGGGTAACCACAGAAGAAGGTTCACAGCAATCAGAGAAGAAAGGGTTAAACTCTCCAACTATGTATCTTTGAATGCCCTTGATGTGTTTCAACTTTTTTTTATTGTATGAAATTCTGTAACAGTTAGTTTGTGCTAATATATCATTAATCTACAGACTGTGTATGCTATTTTATCTTTGCAGTTCTTTAGAAAAGACCTCTTAGCAAGACCACAGTTTCCTTTCTTACTGGAACTGGACAATAAACACATACTTCTAACAACTCAGTTATTAAGTTGGAGACATTGATAAATAAAGCATGCATGACAAATAGAAAAATTCCTAACAAACTAAAACAAATTATAGAAGTGATGAAACTGCAAAAAAGAAAAAAAAAAGTTTGAATCAGAAAAAATGTTACAGAGTCGTTCCTCCAAAGCCAAAGAAAATTAAAACATTTGCTAATCAATTAACTATATATAAAGGAATCAAAATAAAGTAGCTATGTGGAAATAGCAATCTTCCCACTTCCTACCAATTCCAAAATGAATGAAATGTGTAGACCTAGGGGTATGAACAAGGTGTATTGTGAACAGCACTTTAAGGCCATCTCTAACAACTAGGACAGTAATGTTTACTGAGACCTTTCCCATCCCTTTCTTTCCTTTCCTATCTTCTTCCTGTGGGTGTTTGTGATGTGACATAAAAAGTCAAAATAGGAAGGCATTGCTTGTTTACTCGAGTAAACGTGGAGTAAGATAATAATGTAGGGAATAATGTAGGGAATCCCACTTTTGCTTACTCTACTGCTTATGTACTTTTATTAATTTCTTCATCTGTTAGCCAGGTGTCCTATTTGTTATCAGCTCACCTGCTTGTTGTCGATAATGAGTGGTACAATTCTCTCATGATCAAGATGGAATGATAAATTTTACAAGCCTGAGGCTTTGGTGCTTCAGAGTGCAGGGAGTGTGTGTGGGGTGTTTGCAATGGAAACACAAAGATAATAATACTTTTATTAAACAAAAAACTTTTCTAACAGATTGATGTAATGGGTCAAGTAGCAGAGGATCAGAAAGCCATGTTTGCTACGGTTGCAGTAACTTCTGTTATCAATGATCTTTAGTTGGACATTCATGAGAATAAGGGAATAAAGAAGGAACAAAGAATTCAATAATGCAGTAATCTTCTGGGCAACAGATAACGAAAGCATAGGAGGGAGAGAAAAGAAATTGCTACTTATGAAATTCTTGTAAGTTAGATTTCACAGTTTCCAGTTCAACTAAATTCCCTGACTAGGGCGGAAATGCAGCTGGCATTTGGGCTTAAGAGTTAGGGTGTGTTTGGTCAGCAAATTTGCCAAGTATAAACTTTGGAGAATGTGTAGGCCTCAGTCTAAGTGCTGATATTGCTGTACCCTTGGGAACTCAACCAAACGGTGCCCACTGCAGTCCGATTTTCCAGGTCTGTAGTGGCAGCACAGTGAAACTGTCCAAGTTACCTTCAGTTAGACACTGGATTAAGTCTACTGTAGACAATTATGCCAAATCTGGAACATATCAATACTAATCTACCAGATAGTCTTTTCTACATTTAAGCATGATAAATGTGAAAAGCTTGCTTTGTAATAATTGCACCTTTACCTATTTTTTAGCTTAAAAAAAAAGTTACTAGAAAAGAGGACAGAAAGTGAAATGAGGAATTCAGCAAAGACATAAACAAATTTTATAAGTTTTTTTTTTTCCCTAATCTCAGAGTCACTATCCCTTCACAGATTAGTCTTGTATAGTCTTTCTCATTGGTGCTGTCTGTGGATGCTTGTTAAGTGAACATTTTCATAACAAAATGGTCTGGTTCCTTCTAAACCTAATCCTGCAGTTCTGGTTAGCGGTCTGATGTGAGTGACAACTCATCAGTCCAAAATCAAATGTAGCAGCTACATGATGCTGAAACTATCAGTGGTGTGCTGCTGGTTACAGATGCTGGCATGCTTTAGCCATACGAATATGATGAGCTGCCCAGCTGAAGGTAGATGTATTTGAAGGTTCTCAGCACCTCACTAAGCTGGATAATTAGACTACAGATGAACACCCAGTTTATTTTACTGGGAAGGAGTATGCATGTGATTTTATTTTCACCTGATTTGGCACTTAACAGAACTTCAGTCTGAACCTATATTTCTGCTGTGTCCACCCAGAGCATCTTTATTTGATACCTGAACTGATAAACCTCTGTGCAGTTCTACAGAAGCTCTTCCTATGGCCACATTCACTGATAAAGGGCAGCAGATCAAATCTTTATTGTATATCAATGTACAGCAAATATGTAAGAGAGAACTCTGTGGGATGGGAAGCTATTCTTGCCATTCTCCTCCCTATATGTAGGCAGAAAACACACTATAACTTCTCTATAACATTTTCCACCTTTGCTTTTTAAGAATATTAGAAACCAGGAACTGATTCCTAAATTACTTTTTTTCTTTTTCTCTTTTTTCCCCCTTGGTTAAAATATAGATTAAAGAAAGATATAGATAAATATGTCAGCTTTGGAGAACTGAAGAGAAGGCTGCAGGCATGGGAAGCAATTGAGGAAAGACAAGTCAGGCACAATTAAATAATGAAACCTTACAGTTAACTTGATACGCTAGCTCACCTCTAGAGGATGCCAAATTTACTCAGATATTTTCAAGCCTGGGGCATATGGCATACAGGCAATCTTGCAGTTGTAGTTTGAAGGGAGTTGAGCACCTGGAGATTACTTGGTGTCAGGAGAGAAATCATATTGAATGTCTTTCTGCCACAGTGAATTTTATAAATTAAAAATGTGTGCCTTGGGCTTACTCTTTTCAGACTGTAAAAAATAAACTTTCCAAGTTGGTTAATTTTAGGTTATTATTTTGCATTCCTTTGGATGCATGTTTTCATTCTACCCCCTTGACTTCATCAAAAATACTTGGTATAGTCATATTTTACCTAGTGATTATAATCATGACAGAATAGCAGTTGCACCTAAGGGGCAATAGTAGCAATACAAAAATAAGAGACAATGGAAATAGAATAGCTTTAAGGAATGTTAGTCTTTCTGGTATGCAAACAGACTCCATAAACAATTGCTTGTTGTAAAATGTATAAATTACTAAGAGAAAAGCACTGTTGAAGTTGATCCCCAATGGTAGAATCTTTTCTAAAATAGTTTTGGTTATGTCGTATAGTTCCATTATGGATTTTAAAACAGCACGACACAAGTGTAATTGTTTTGAAGGAGGCAAGAGGAAAGGAAAAATTTGCTCTTGGGACCTTCACCTAGCAAACTCCTAGGAAAAAACCCCAAACATTTCTTAAAAGTTAATGATAAGATCAAAAACTTTAAACGTCAGTACATAAAACAGCACCTTGATACAGCACCATTTTATTCTTCCCCATGCAGAAGATAGACACAAAGCCTTATGCAATGCCTAGCATTCCCTCTGCGGTAAGGGATCTTCACTCTTTTCATTCCTCTGTGACATTCAGAAAGGTTTTTCACTCTCACTAACTAAAATAGCGGGATGGGAGTGAGTTTGGGGTTTTGTTTTTGGGAGGGTTTTTGTTTGTTATTATTTTTTCTTGTAACATACAAATACTTTTTCTTGCATTCTTGTGATGCGTGTAGGAACAAGACACCAAGGATGTACGAACCACTTTTTGTAAAAAGTAGATGTAGCAAAGATGAAGAATATATCACTTAGGTTTTGTTACGCAACACTTACACTCTGCATTGGGTATGAACTAGGTAACTGTGCTCCTGCGACTGAGTCTGTGGGAGCTTGGCAGCCTCGTAGCTTGGGGAGAAAAGAACTACGAGGCAGATAGAAAAAGCCATTTTCCATGAGAAGGACAACAAACAATCGATGACTGATTATGCAGTAGCTGCCATAGGCTACTGGAGCTCAGCAACCCACTGCGAGTGGCAATGACTACTGGATCACAGCATCTGCTGTCTATCTCGGAAACTGCTGAAGACTTGTGTGATCCAGCAGGTGCAGTTGCGCAGAGTAATGAGATATTGCCTACCGGGGCAGCCAGGTGTCCCAGATGCTGTCACAATGAGGGCCACTGGGAGCTAGATTTCAGGTCTGTTCCGTTTCATAGCGCTGGCAGCACAGTGTAGAGGCGAGAGATGACCTTCACTTACTTGGTCTAGTAATGTCCCTTTGTTTAAAATACAATAGAGGCACAGAGAGTTGGCTGATACTGCGTGCTGACAAGGTCAGACTTTATGTCTCTGAGTCACAGAGGTGCCAGCCACCCACTAAGCTCAGAAATCAGCAGGAGCTGTCAGTCAGGGGCTGCACAAGAGTCATAACAGTGATTAGATGTCTAGAAACATACTTCCATTTGTAGAAGCTGGACTCACAAGCTCCCTCCATGCACAGAAATCTAGATTTCTTAATGAAACTGACACTCCCAAGAGATAATGGACACATAAAAGTAGTGGGTTTAGCAGAAAAATCTACCTCAGTAAGGAGATAAAAAAATAGAACATCTAAAACAAAAAGCTTCAAAGTAAAAAAGGGAGTTAAAAATTAGAAAAAAAGAAAAAAACCCCAAACAACCCAACATTTTGTATCTTGGTTCCCCATTGTAGGGAACAGAGGGTTCAAGAGCCTCAAATTAGCCTTAAAGCGGTTGCAGGTGATGGCTGAGACCACTCTAAATTACTACACAAACACAAGTTGTTGGGTTGCGTTTTTACAATGTCTAGCACAATGAGGTCACACACATTGATAGTCCCTAGACATTAACATAATAACTATGATTAATGATACTTATATAGCTCAGAAATTATGTTGGGCTTTCTAACTTTTTGCTACAATTAATCCATTTTTGCCATGATGAACAAAGCTAAATAAACTCTGTATTGCTGTTTTCTTTCCAGAGGATTTAGGATCCTTTCTCTCTCTCTCCATCATTCAGCGGATTTTGAATGAGGCTGCCTAAGCACTGTCCTGGAAATGATGCTTCTCCTTCTTTGCTTATGGAATAAACAACTCTATAACAGATTATCTCTCCTGTAAGATTACAATATAAGAGAGATATTATTCTAAGAAGTACTTAAGACAAAATTTGGTGTTGTACTCTTCAAGTTTAGAAAGGGTAAAGAGTTACAGGTTCCTGTTGCAGTCTGGTTCCTTTAGACATTGCTAAATTTTGTAGTAACACAAAGGTTCCTTTTCTCAAGAAGTCTAGAGAATTTCTTTATAACATGACCTAACAGTTGAGTATTTGCTGAATGGTAAAACTTAATAAGAACTAATTAAGACTGAAGATCTATTTTGCTAAATGTCATACAAAAGCAATTGGAAAAAGGCTCTTTCTTTCACTTTGGTTTGCAAGCTAAAGATGAAAGACAGAAAAAGGTCTGGGAAAGACAATTATTGCTTTTTTATTTCTGGGGAAAAAAAAAAAAAGAGGAAGCAGAGTGAGAAATTAAGCAAACAGGAAATAAAACAACTTGCTAGAGTCCAATGACAAAGTAAATAACTGTAACCAGATCTCAAGTCCAAACTGTGGCTACAGTAGCATATAGCATAGATCACATAATTTAATATAGATCACCTAGGAAGAACAAATAGGAGGACAGAGAAGAAATGACAAATAACAAAGAAAAACATAGGTATCTTGAAGGAAGAAACACTAAGGCAAATAAAATACAGTTTTAAGAACTGTAAATTGTTATTAGCACAGCAAGAACAAAACTGTAGAGATTTAGAGGAGGCTACAGTTTTGTAGATATTGAGAGAGTGGGCTTTTCCTGCATATGAAAAGCAAGAATGTTTTGGGGAAAAATGGATTAGAGAGATGATGGAGGAGGGTAGGATCAACTGCTGAAAAAAAAGGAAGTGGTTAATGATGCCAGATGGCCTGACAGGTAGGACATGGGCCAAAACATTAAGGAAGCAATTCAGTCTCTGCTCTTCATTGCCCCTTGTGTCCTTGCATGAGTGAGCTGAGGATTTTGCCCTCAGGAGGCTAACATGAAACCTATGGACATTCTCATAAGAGCCCAAGATCTACATCTACATAAATATCTATATCTATATCTAGATATATCTAGGTATATCTAGATCTAGATTATCTATATCTGTATCATCTATCCCTATCCCTGCATCTACAGCTACATCTACATCTCTTTCATCTATATAACCTATAACTATATGTGCGCACATATCCATATCCGTATTCATATTTGTATCCATATCTATGTTATCTATAACAGTGGCCTGTGTATTTGGTATGCATGGCAAGATTTTAGTAGCAGGGGTGGTGTCTGTAAGAGGAGATCAGGAGCTGCCCCCATGTTGGACAGAGAGATTTTCAGCTAGCTCCAAAAGGGACCTGCCGTTGGCCAAGGCTGAGCCCATCAGTGGTGCTGGTGGCTTCTCTGTGATTGATAACACATTTAAGAAAGGGTTGAAAACAGTGGACAGCATCTATGAGAGAAGAGTGAGAAAAATGTAAAACAACTATGCAGACATACATATCAATGAAGAAGAAGGGGAAGAAGGGGCTTCAGGTGCCAGACCCGAGATTCCCCTGCAGCCCATGGAGAAGACCATGGTGAAGGAGGCTGCACCCTTGCAGCCTATGGAGGGCTGCACTGGAGCAGATATCCACACCAGAGCCCATGGAGGACCCCATGCCACAGCAGGTGGAAGGAAACTGCAGCCCATGGACAGCCCATACAGGAGCAGGCTTTCTGGCAGGAACCATGTCCCACTGGGACTCACACTGGAGTCATCTGTCCCTGAAGGACTTGCACTCTATTGAAAAGACCCATACTACAGCAGTTCTTGAAGAACTGCAGCCCATGAGAAGGACCCATGTTGGAGCAGTTTGTGAAGGACTGTATCCTGTGGGAGGGACTCCACACTGGAGCAGGGGAAGAGTATGAGAAGGAAGGAGCAGCAGAGATGAAGCCTTATGGATTTCCTCAACCCGCTCCAGCTGGGGGAGGTAGAAGAGTGATCAATGAAGGAGTGAAGTTGAAGATGAGAAGAAAAGGCGGGGGGGGGAGGGGGGAGGTGGTTTTTAGTTTTGTTTTTGTTTCTTACTATCCTACTCCACTTTTAATTGGAAATAAATTAAAATAATCTTCCCTGAGTTGAGTCTATTTTGCCTGTGGTGGTAATTGGGAGCAATCTCCCTGTCCTTATCTCCATTCACACACTTTCATCTTATTTTCTCCCTGTCTCGCTGAGGACGGGAAGTGAGACAGCAGCTGGGAGGGCACCTGGTAGCCAGCCAGGATTAATCCACCACAGCCTTCAAGGTATAAAGCTCCATTATAACAACTTCATTACCAAATACTCAGCATGGACAATAAGTTGTCCTTCCACTGTGTTTTAGGCTTTCAGATACAAACTGCTCTGCACTCAGGCTACTCAGTACATATATATATCAAACTTATGGTTGTCTATCCATTCATTTTCCTAGACCTCTCTTCCAATACTACTGACACACTTGTTAAAACATTTCAGAACATTGGTGTGAATTACCTTCTCTGAACCATTTTTTGCCTTTTTTTCTCTTTATTTTTCTTTTGTAAATCAGCAAACCCTGAAAATTAATAACTGCAATCCAAAATTCAAAAGAAGAGATTGTCAAAATGGTGAGAAGGTTTTGGTATTTATTATGTAAAGCTATCTATCAGACAGAATTTATAGTTTCCACACTAAATCAGACCTACTGTGGTGGTGTTCACATACAGGAAGTATCAGATAACTCAAAGCATCTTTAACCACTACCTGTAGTAGTTAGATATTTTCCCATAAAATATCCTTCTTTTTCTCTAGCAAAGAAGCAGTGACATAAATGAAGAAATAGAAGAATGCTAGCATGGGCCAACGGAGACATAAGACTGAAGTACAGGAAAAGGTACAGAAGTTTAAACTTCTCTTGATATTTTCAATTTTGCAAATATTTGGATAATTCAGATAAATTTTGGATAACTCTGCAGTTGTTTGATTTACATCGAATGTTGAGTTGAAATTATTAGTTTCTCCCTAAGTCCTCGGATATTTTCTCATTTATAACGCAGAGAAGAGCCTTTCATGAAGCAGATAAAAATGGAGGTCTATCCTGAGCTCTCGATGTTACTTTAGAAATAGCAACAGTGTAAGGAGCCTGCGCCGAGGCTTTCATGTTAACAGAAAAAAAAATGAATTATACAATACAAAGAATAGATGAGTAATAGTTTGATATAGATATGACATGGCAAACGTACTACAAAATAAAATGTATGCAAATGTTAATTATGTGCCTGAGGAATAAAAATTTTAAAAATATGAAAAATCAGAAGTGAATATGAATTTTAAATCAAGAGTAAAATTTAATTAAAGAAAATAATAGAAAAATCTGTTGTCAGGACACAAAATCTTTCATAATTTACCCAATTTCAACAACTGAATTCAAAGAAGGGCTTGGGTATATGCAGATGGGAATTCCTGAATGAACAATCCAGGAAAGAAAAATGCTTTCCCAGCATGTCAGATCCCTATTCTATTATGTCAAATATTAATCTTGTCTCAATCTAAATAAAGTAAACATTACATTTCTGGTAAATTGACATTGAATAGTTTCTTCTGAAATTTTGCATCTGAAAAGCCCAAACTCATCTCTTACTCACACTCTGGATAATTCTTGATCATCTAGCTTTCACTTGACCAAACCAATGCTAGAAAAGTATTTAAACTGTCTGCAATATTTATAAATTATGCTATATGCTATTTTACTTATTACACTCTTATTGCAGTCTCAGAATAATTGTTATTTAATATTCTGTATATTATAGGAAACACTACACGTTAAGACTATTAAAAAAGTAATGATTAAGCTGTCCATCTTACATATCCTTCACTCTAATTTATCTCTGGGGAGCTTAAGGAAGGTAGTACAACTTTGGAAATAAGACCTTTGGAAGTCCTGATCTCCAGAAATAAATCAAGCTTGAAGAACAAATACCCAAAAGAAAGCTTTCAAGTTTCTTTAATTACATTTTTCATTTTAGAAGATGACAAGATAGTCCCTCTTTTGTTGTTACTATTTTCAATCTTGTACATATGTATGATGAGGTATATATCAAGATACTTGTTATTCAATTTCAGAACTAAAATCTGGAGTATGTTTGTTACTCTCATACCTGGATACAGCATAGAGAGGAACATTTTTCTAGGCTACACAAGACAAAAAAAAGGATCTTTCCAGAATTCCAAATTTATCTCTAGACCTGAAATGGGTATTGAGATGAACTCAAATGAAAATAAAACTTGATCATTGTCTGCTTTAGAAGATAAGCCGTACTATAAAATCATTGAATTGTTTAGGCTGGAAAAGACCTTTAAGATCATCAAGTCCAACTGTTAACCTAGCACTGCCAAATCCACCACTAAACCACGTCCCAAGTGCCACATCTACACATATTTTAAATACCTCCAGGGACGGTGACTCCACCACTTCCCTGAGCAGCCTGTTCCAATGATTGACAATCATTTTGGTGAAGAAATTTTTCCTAATGTCCAGTCTAAACCTCCCCTTGCATAACTTGAGGCCATTTCCCCAGTTCCCTCAGCTGCTCCTCATAAGACCTGCTCTCTAGACCCTTCACCTGCTTCATTGCCCTTCTTTGGACATGCTCCAGCACCTCAATGTCCTTCTTGTAGTGAGGGGCCCAAAATGGAACACAGTATTCGAGGTATGGCCTCACCAGTGCAGAGTACAGCTGGACAATCACTTGCCTAGTCTTGCTGGCCACATTATTTCTCATACAAGCCAGGCTGCTGTTGGCCTTCTTGGCCACCTGGGCACACTGCTGGCTCATATTCAGCTGGGTGTCGACCAACACCCCCAGGTCCTTTTCCTCCAGGAAGCTTTCCAGCCACTCTTCCCCAAGCCTGTAGCGTTGCATGGGGGTGTTGTGACCCAAGTGCAGGACACAGCACTTGGCCTTGTTGAACCTCATACAGTTGGCCTTGGCCCATTGATGCAGCCTGTCCACATCTCTCTGTAGAGCCTTCCTACCCTCAAGCAGATCAACACTCCCGCACAACTTGGTGTCGTCTGCAAACTTACTGAGGGTGCAGCGATCCCCTCATCCAGATCATTGATAAAGACATTAAAGAGAACTGGCCCCCAGGGAACAATGCTTGTGACCAATCACCAACTGGATTGAACTCCATTCACCACAACTCTTTGGGCCCGACCATCTAGCCAATTTTTTACCCAGCAAAGCGTATGTCTGTCCAAGCTGTGAGCAGCCAGTTTCTGCAGGAGAATGTTGTGGGAAATGGTGTCAAAGGCTTTACTACAGTCCAGGTAGACAACATCCACAGCCTTTCCCTCAATGAATAAGCAGGTCACCTTTTCATAGGAGGAGATCAGGTTGGTAAAGCAGGACCTGCCTTTCATAATCCTGTGCTGACTGGACCTGATCACATGGTTGTCCTGTATGTGCCGTGTGTTGGCACTGAAGATGATCTGCTCCATAACCTTCCACAGCACCGAAGTCAGACTGACAGGCCTGTACATCCCCAGATCCTCCCTCTGGCCCTTCTTGTGGATGGATGTCACACTGGTTAACCTCCAGTCCACTGGGAGCTCCCTGGTTAGCCAGGACTGCTGATAAATGATGGAAAGTGGCTTGGTGAGCACTTCTGTCAGCTCCATCAGCACCCTTGAGTGGATCCCATCTGGCCCCATAGACTTGTGCGTGTCTAAGTGGTGTAGCAGGTCACTAACCATTTTCCCTTGGATTATGGGGGCTTCATTCTGCTCCCCATCCCTGTCTTCCAGCTCAGGGGGCTGGGTACCCAGAGAACAACTGGTCTTACTGCTAAAGACTGAGGCAGAGAAGGCATTAAGTACCTCAGCCTGTTCCTCACCCTTTGTCATGATGTTGTTCCCCCCCCCGCATCCAATAAAGGATGGAGATTCTGCTTAGCCGTCCTTTTGTTGCTAATATAATTATAGAATAATTTTTTATTGTCTTTTACGGCAGTAGTCGTTCATTTGTCTGCAAATTATCTTCTGCGAGTATGTGATACAGTCACCCTTGGTCACATATGAGAGAATAAAACACGAGTAGTCCATGGAAAGCAAGCAGTGTATTTGATATAACCATTGACAGCCTGTGAAAAATAAGTATCACTTGAGTCAAGGGACAGTGGGTATTTGAACAACTCAATATTTTTCTCATTAACATTGATCTTCTAAATGAGGCAGTCTAGGGTTTTAACTGCTATCAGAGCAAGGTGCTCAGGGTTGGAACCCTCTGTAGCAAACTGTGGTTCCCATCATTCATGCAGCAAGTGCTCCACTTTTGAAGTCAGAATGATACCCACACTAGTAAACAACCAAAGTAAATACATACATAAGCGTGAAGGGTTTGGGGTTTCTTTATTTGATTATTACATTTTTTTTAAAGATACACAAACACCTCATAAAAGACTAGTGATTTTTGAAAAAGCAGACAGGACTCTACAATACATGGCAATTTATTCACACATTCATAAATGTAATAAAAATAAGATGCAAACAAAATACAAAGCTAATAAAAGTCAGTTTGAAATAAACAGAAATTTGTAGGGAAATCCTCCATGTTTTTTAATCTAGTGTTAATCTTTGGAGAAAGCTTTCAAATTAATTGATAATAAGGAAGTGCTTAATACTCATTTTCAAGGTATATTTTTCAGCTTATCTGATCTGGATTGGACATGTGTATGTTCAAGCTGTGATGACCCTAAAACATATGTGCTTGGTTTTATTTGTTAAAAATAAATATGACAGTTCAACATTCTGCTTAGTTGTTGTACCAAATCTTAAGTGAGATACTACTATTTTAATACAGAATAAACAATTCAAGAACATGAATTAAATATTCATTAATATAATGCTGACTATAGTAAATTTGTCAACACCACCAAAACAGCTGCCAATGCTGCAAGTCTATGAAAGGCAGACCACAGAATAAAAGTGGAAAAACAATTACAAGAACTTAATCTGAGATGTTCAATAATTAATTTGAAAAATTCAGTTTTCCCTAAATGACTAGTTTTTCACTATGTGTTTATTTCTTGCATCCAAGTTATAGAAAACGTTGCTTGAATTTCTACCTGTTTGTTATACTTAAAATTTTGTTATGGGCAAAAGGATTATGCTGTATATGCAAAGCTAAGAAATTATCGTTAGTCTAATTAAGGATTTAACCATCCTATCAAAGAACTATTATTGTCTTAGTGGTAGCAATACTAACATTTCTTGTTACACCCAGTTAAATGAGGTATGCATAAACTTTTAAGTTACTACCAATTTTTCTAGTATTAAGCTTATCCAATTAAGGCTGCCAGCTTCACTCAATCCAGCATACCACTGTTTGCAGCCAGTCATTGGCATCCTGAGTCCTTGACCTGGCAGACTAAGAGGCTGAGATTGATGGTTTCATCCTCCATGTGTTAGGATGCTTTTAGTCACTTTTTCATGTCTGCACACATTTTACAGCTTGCTTTTTTCTTCACTGGTCTGTGAGGCCATGATACATACAGATTTACTTTCTATGATGTGCTTTCCATATGTTGGATACTTGCTTTTCGTTCTCTTTGATATCACTAAAACTGATGTTACTAAGCTCCCAAGGGTGTTTTCTTTTGATGACTAGTAATCAGATGACTGGTGAGCAACAGGAATACCTGGCTGCCTGTCTATCTTAAAAGCTCTTTGGGCAACCAGTTAGACATTTAAAATTAAATTATTAGCTAAAAAAAAAAAAAAAAAGTCCTTTTCACTTTTTAGAAGAATGTGGAGACTTTTCTCAGTTTTTCTTCAGTGGGATCCTCTACAGTAATGTAAAGATTTATTCGTATTAGTATCAATCTATTAGCCATTATTATTTCTACTGCACACTAAATTTAGTAAAGGGTATTGAAGATCTTTCATACATACTAGATGCTGAATAGCTAAGAAAATCAAGCATTAGTAAAAGATGTGCTGAGCCTAACAGTAATAATACTCTAAAAGACACTTTGTAATGGTAACATTATGTATGGAAACCACACAGGGAATACAAAGTTCCATTCAGCTTCCCTACCACATTATTTCTAGAAGGAATGCCACTTTCAACAAAAATAAAATAAAAAAGAATAATCTTTCCTTTGTAGGACAGGTAGCTACACAGTAGGACAGCTTTCTACATAATTGGAAAAATTAAATTATAGTGGCCATCTATAAATCATTATATGGAATTTCAGATTTTCATACTGCTTCTTTATTGCCTTTTCCAGAATAGAAATATCTGTGTAAAATTATGAAACATGTTTTGTGAAGGGAGTAAAATTAAGATTATCAGGAATGGACAACTAAAGCTAACATAGTCAATAGAACCTCTGGAAAGGTGTCTTTTATAGTATCCCACTGATGACAGGTTTAAACAAAAAACATGGAAGACTGTTGTATCTCTCTAATTTATTAGATTCAATACCCATAAGTAGCCAGACTGGTTGACGAGAGCCATATGACTCCCTCATGTGTAAAAACAAAGGGCACTCACGAGAAAACGAAGTGGTGATCTCCTTCAGCTGTGGATTAATATCTGCGATAACTGCACGTCACTGAATAATGTGGAGATTCTTTGGGTTTAAGTCATTAGTCCCATAGAATGTTTAGGCATCTTTGTGAGGGAATAGATATATTTTGTGATATTTATGACAATGGTGATTCCACTGAAAGGAAAGACAATGTCAACAATAGCATATCTGTTTTTCTGAAAGTCTCCTATTTCTATTCTTTTGAGCAACAACACAGAGGTCTGCTTCTTTTTAAAACAGGCTTACCAGACAGGGAAAGGATTTGCGTGTGTGTGTGTCTGTATATCTGTGTGTATACATATAATTGCATGTGTTCTTAGTACAACTTATTTTACTCTCAGTCCTTTGGCAAAGACCACTACCCAACATAGAGCAGCCCACCGTCAGAGATCCTGTGAGAATGTCAGTGACTATGCCAGTCCTTCAAGAATCAATTTTCCTTCAAGAATCAATTTGCCTTCACGAATTTACTGAAGGTATGTCATGTTTAGAATGTGGACAAGCATTAAAATAAGTGGACTAAATATGCATTGAGGCATCAAAGGATTTTGATCACAATTGCAATTAGCTCTTTATGCTTTGCTGACTCATCTTAGCATTTTCTAAATAACTTACCTTCTTTAAATAGAATGATGTTCCAGCAATATCTCATGAAATACAAGTTTTGCTCATGTGCTAAGAAAAACAGCCTTGCAAATCTACCTGTATGGAGATCTCCTGTCAATGGCACTTTCTTCACAGGGGAGATAAAGCTGTGTGCAACTATTAGAATGAAGCCATAAATTTCTCAATAGGTAATTTTATTTGGTACACAGTGCTTATCTTATGTCTACATTATTGAAGTGATCCACTTCTCAGCTATGCAATAGAAGGACCTTTTGCAACTTACATGAATGTATTACTGTGTAGTTCATAAACATCTCTCCAAATATATTTTTTAATGTTCTGATGAATGTGGTTTTCTGTAGGTTTTATGAATCAAGCAACATAATTGTTTATTTAAACAGCCATCAGCCTGTAATGCAGATGAAAACAAAGAAAAATACGTCAGACCATTATGACCTGCTCTTTTCTGTAGATTTGGAAACGTCACCTATTACAAATCACAATATCTCTTGCATATGTCCCTATTCCTTTGCTTGAACATAATTCTGATGTTAAACATATCAGAAAATGCACATACATTTTCTATAGTTCAGGATTTTTCTATAATTCTAGCTTTTTTCTCATTATTTTTCAATATAGGTAAAACTATATTAGCATCAAAAAGTTAAAAAGCTGTAATCATTTTGCTTATTACTACTTCAGGTTCAAGATGAAAAGAAAGAACAATGTCTTTAACACACTTGATCCATTACAATGAATGAGAGGAAATGTAGTGTGAAAATGTTTGCTAAACATGGATTTGTTCCATTTTTTGACAGTGAAAAGACTAGCTAAAACTGAAATAGTTCCACCTGTCCTATCATGAATATTGTGGGCTTTATTTCATCATTAATTTAAGATTAATTTTAAATCTAAGAATCAAAAGGGCAAAACTCATTTTAGGGCTCTTAAACGAAAGCAGTCAGTAATTTTTTTCTGATTATTAGCTGCCAAACTCTGGTCTAAACCAATCCCAAGTGAAAACAATTTGGTAAATTGTGTTCTGTCTGCAAGCAAAAGGATAACAATTACCACAATATGACACTCCCACAAGATCGTTTGGACTAAAAGGCCTACGTTTATAAGCCCTATTATAACATGCTTCTTCTCACTCTCATCTATGCAACACATGGACAAATACATTTCCAGCACAATCTAAAATCTTGCTTGTAGTGAGCTGTGGTGGGCTGACCCAGGCTGGAGGCCAGGTGCCCCCCAAAGCTGCTCTGTCACTGCCCTCCTCAGCTGGGCAGGGGAGAGAAAATATAACAAAAGGTTCCTGGGTTGAGATAAGGACAGGGAGAGATCACTCACCAGTTACCGTCATGGGCAAAACAGACTCAACTTAATCTAATTTATTACCAAGCAAAACAGAGTAGAATAATGAGAAAATAAAAACCTTCCCCCACCCCTCCCTTCTTCCCAGGCTCAACTTCACTCCTGATTTCTCCACCTCCTTCCCCCCGAGTGGCACAAGGGGACAGGGAATGGGGGTTGTGGTCAGTTCATCACATGTTGTCTCTGCTGCTCCTTCCTCCTCAGGGGGAGGACTCCTCACACTCTTCCTCTGCTCCAGCATGGGGTCCCTCCCACGGGAGACAGTCCTCCATTATCTTCTCCAATGTGAGTCCTTCCCACAGGCTACAGTTCTTCACAAACTGCTCCAGCGTGGGTCCCTTCCACAGGGTGCAGAACTTCAGAACCAGACTGCTCCAGCATGGCTCCCCCATGGGGTCACAAGTCCTGCCAGCAAACCTGCCCCAGTGTGGGCTCCTCTCTCCATGGGTCCACAGGTCCTGCCAGGAGCTTGCTCCAGCGTGGGCTTCCCATGAGGTCACAGCCTCCTTTGGGCATCTGTCTGCTCCAACATGGGGTACTTCATCGGCTGCAGGTGGATATCTGCTCCACCATGGACCTCCATGGTCTGCAGGAGGACAGCCTGCCTCACCATGGTCTTCTCCACAGGCTGCTGCAGGGGAATCTCTGCGCAGGTGCCTGGAGCACCTCCTCGCCTGCCTTCTTTGTTGACCTGGGTGTCTACAGAGCTGTTCCTCTCAAACCTTCTCACCCCTCTCTCTGGCTGCAAAAACTGCTCCTAGGTGGTTTTTTCCTCCTTAAATATGTTATCCCAGAGGTGCTACAACTGTTGCTGATGGGCTCGGCCTTGGCCAGTGGTGGGTCCATCTTGGAGCTGGCTGACATTGGCTCTGTCAGACATGGGGGAAGCTTCCAGCAGCTTCTCACAGAAGACACCCCTGCATCCCTCACCTTACCAAAACCTTGTCATGCAAACTCAATACATGAGCGTTATGCCAGGACAACAGCTGTCAGTGGTCAGGCTCCAGTATAAACTCCTGTGGTGGGAAATGCAAAAATGCTACTTCAAATTACTATCATTTCATGGAAGGATTCACTGCACTTATGCAAGGTGTCAAGAGGTCTTACTTTTAATGTCAAACCCATGAGAATTGGTATCGGTTAAATAAAATGAATGCAATGACACATTCATCCCAGTGAAGAACATTTGCTGTACTATGTGAAGAGAGAGTGCATCTTGAAAGATAGCAGTTAGCAGCATCAACTTAATGTGCTTTCAGTATACAGTATGCAGAAGTATATAGTTTACCCATTTATACATAGTATTTTAATTTATTCCATACAGTCTATTCTCATAAATGTGACACTTTTTATGAAATGTATTATTTCCTCAGTCTTCCTTATGGAATCATTCTATGCGCACCCAACTGGATTTCTCACCTATTTTAGCTTTGCCATGATTTTAAACAAAAGAAATGCTCCTATGTAAAACAACGAGAATGCAATGTTTTTGTCATCTAATCTTGATTTGCATGGTGAAAAATTCCTTTTAAAACAATACTGATGTATCGCTCACTCCCCGCAGAATTGGGGAGAGGTTAGGAAGAGTGAAAGTGAGAAAACTCGTGGGTTGAGATAAAGACAGTTTAATAGGTAAAGCAAAAGCCACGTGTGCAAGCAAAACAAAACAAGGAATTCATTCACAATTTTCCAGTGGCTTTGGTGGGCACCTAGACTCCAGCCAGGGTCAACCCATCACAAATATACACAAGATACAGAATTTATTTTTACAGATAAACATTGTATGTAACACAGTTACTGATATACATAATAAATTCTAGATAAACACTTAAAATAACTTGTAAAAGGGTGATGCTTCTTTAGTAGCCTTACTTGCAACGAGGAAGTACAGTGAGACAGATTTCAATTTAATTTACCTTGGCATCAGAATAGAATAAATCTACTGAAATCAGCATGGAATACCACTGTAAAACACCATCAAGAGAGGTGAGGACAGTATGCTACAGAAGACAAGCACTTAACAAAGGGATTAAATAGAACTAATTCTTAAATTTTTTAAACACATAATAGTTTTTTAATTATTTACACGAATCCTGACACTATTTTGAGCACTTCTCATGTGTTTAGTGTTGTATTTTTTAAACTTTAGTATTTTTCTTTTTAAAACATTTTACCTCTGCCTATAATTTTCTTGAAAAAAAAATCTTTTAATATTTTCAGTTCCTTAAATGTTCTAGTTCTTTAACATTATTTTATTATTACTTTGATTTTAAATTCAAACATTTAACATTTTCATTTTCTTTTTACAGGTGTAAATATTGCTCTGGTTTTCACTGCTTTGATATGCAACCTTGGGGCATACCATAAAGACCATGACTCAATCCATCAGACCTCATACTATCAGAATCTCTGCACTGTCTTGATGTATAGGTCACTCCCCAAGAGAACTTGGAGAAATCCAGAAGAACTGCTTAAAATAGAACTGTTAAACATTTGTGCTATGGAAAGGTTAAAAAGTTATGTTAATACAGTTTATCCGATAGCTGATTTTAATCATAATTAATACTCTAAAAATTAAACAACTATACTTCTATAAAGTGGGATTTTTTTGTGTAGATATTTGCATGTGCTTCAAAGAAAACACTTAATCTTTAAAGGCTGAGTCATTTTACTGATGCTAGTATTTGTCAGAAATGATGATTTATTTCCATTTTTTAAGCAAATCTGAATATTGCTTATAGCAAAAAAATAAAAAGATATATAAGTCATAGTGGAGATAAAATCTCATAAATTCAACAAATATCATGAATAAATGTATTGGAAAGCTGTGGAAGTTATTGCAATTATCCTAGGCATGAAATTTGTTTTTCTGTGGCATATGACTTCAATTATGTCATAAAATTTGAAAAATCATTAAAATTCACATGAAGGGAGAAATTATGCAAAAGGAAAAAACTGTCCAAAAGAGTTCAATATCTTCTTTGATACCTATAAAAATGGGGTTGTCTTGTGGATAGGTGTTCTGTCCTTCAAGGTTCTGCTGAGAAACTGTATGATTGTTCATCAACCTTTAATGCACTTAGTAAAAAACAGTACAACATATTGCAAGCTGAAAGCAACTGTTATTTCTTAATCTCTCTAAATTATACTCTTCTTCAGCAACAATAACGGGAGCCATTAAATGAACTAATTAAGAGATGGTTCCCATTTGTAATGTGACTTAGTATTTAATATTGGTAGAAATCAAATTATGGGTTTCATTAGGAATAAGATGGAGCCAAGAAGTTTTAGTATTCACAATGTCTACGGCAACTGGGGAATGCCACGACATTCGGATAATAGAGACATTTCTCTTGCACTTACTTGTAGCTGTCTCCTGTGAAATTAGGAGTTGGTAGATTTTAAATCTCAATGGTAAAAACTGCTATACACAATTTTATTTAACATGTAGAATGCTACCCATGCACTATTAATTCAAAATTTTATAAAATAATTTAAAAATCCAGTAGTTTTGTTGATCTTTCAAACACTCCAACAAATCTACTTGTTTACACTGATGAGAAGATTTAGTAAAAAGTTATTATTTCTGTGAAAGGAAAGTTATAGCTTTTCAGAATTTCCCTTTTCATTTATTTCCTTAGGACTCCACTTCCAAAATAATGAAATTGTTTCATCTGACTGATTTTTTATTTTTTATTTTTTAATGGCTTCAATGAAACACCTCAGTTCCGTTGAGGCAGCTTCCAATATTCACACTAAAAAATAGTTCTATCTGGACCTATTCAAACACCTCTACACATGAAGTATCAATCATAAAGAGGGGAAATAATACAAGGTTTCCAGGCCATACGGAAGGTGAGTTTCAAGAGATATGTGTCTGCCAATCATGCGCAGGAGGAAGAAGACAGAACACATGAACCATTTTATTCTGTGACAACAGAATTCCACTTGAAGCTGTAGAATTTTCCTGGGCATCCAAAAAATGTTATGTTGTCCAAGGTTTATATAAGTATGGGAGCTCTTCAGCCACTGAGCTGGTGTTGAGAATTACTCACATGAAAAATAGGTCACAAGGTCAAGAAATCTTAGAACTTCATGACACTAAAGGTGTTCCAATATTTCCAGGAAATATTGACCTTAGGAAAGGTCAAGAAGGTAATAACATAGACTGTCAGACATCAGCAGCAGTGTCATGACCTACTGGCAGCTTTTTTGTGTTAAACTGCTTTGATGTTGCCTCAAAGAGACTGTTAATCTCTGTGGACTATAGATGTATCAGTTCTGCAGACTGCATTTGCTGCAGGTACACTCTACGCTGTTAACATTTGCTAGTTGACAGGTATTCATGGATGAATGACCATAAAACATAATAAAATCCCAGTTTGAAATGGGTTTCATTAGTACAAGAGTCATAATTCAGAACATTACAGAAATTTACACCATACTTTTGTAATATGCTACATTTTGCATATCCTCATAATATGCAATATAAAGTAATTATATATTACAGAAATATGCAAAACATGCACCATATTGCAAAAATGCAAATAATTCAATAATATTTCAGAAGAAAAGAGCTATAAGAAAGTAGAAAGTTTTCTATTGCCAAGCTTACTACCCTGCCTTTGTTTCTGAGACGATTTATGAACCTTATACATTTAATCCAAATCAGTTTTGTTAAGATTTTAATTTTAAAAATAAAATATTATTAGGTAAAAAGTTACAAGTTGTGAGAAATTATTTTTATTTTTTGTATGTGCATCAACAGCCCAGGTCAATGCTCCAGTCCTCCTCGGCAAGATGTATTAGTCCCTATGTATAGGCACACTGTTATAGCTAGATTGCTCCCAAGACTTAAGCTAGCTTGCTTATCTCTGCGTGAACTTCAGTCTGATGTCTCCTTAACTTCTCGTTTTCACTTTCCAAAATAACTCAATACACAAGTTACTGATCTAACTGATGGATTCTATTCTACAATTTATTCAGTACTTCTAAAACTTTGAGGATCTACCAGTGCAGAATTTCAAAAGATAGTTAGATGTCATTGTGTCGCAACAAAAGTTACAATACTTATTTTTCTTGGAGCTCAACATCCGAGAATGATGCAATTAAGAAGGACACTCAGTATGCTTTATTTATTTTTGCTTTAAAGTATGTTTCAATTGCCTGCTATGTAAAAGCAATTTAAAGTGTGACCCAAGTCCAAATCTAAAGGTAAGGAAAACTCCCCTCCCCCTAAAGCTCTCTCTCTTCATTTTTGTTTCAGGTTGGTTTTTGTTTTGTTTTGTTTTGTTCTGTTCTATGGTTTGTTTGCTTGTTTGTTTTTATTCTCATTGATTCTGTGAGGCAAGAATGATGATCTGTGAATGTTTGACTGCCACATATATGAACCAAGCTTCTGCTTATAAGAGATTCAGTTGAGATAGCCAGATATGGAATTACTCAATTGTATGAGTGAAACAGGAGAGTGAAGATTGGTTCAAGCATTATAAGATTAGATTCTAGACACAACAAAACCAGGAACTGCCAATCTGAACAGATGACTGAGTTTTATATGGAGATTTTTCGTGAAATACGAATGAATATATTCCACCTCCACTTGCTTGTTGGGGTATCCCGACTCCTTCTCTCATGCTCCCCTTTGTCTTCCCTTATGTGGAGATGAGGAAATAGAGGGGAAATATACCTGGGTATTCCTAAGTACCCTCTGAGTTTTGATTTGCCTGGAGTATTGTGGTGGGTTGACCCTGGCTGGGGGCCAGGTGCCCACCAGAGCCGCTCTATCACTCCCGTCGTTCACTAGACAGTGGAGAAAAAAAAAGTATAACGAAAAGCTTATGGGTCGAGATAAGGACAGGGAGAGATCACTCACTAATTATCGTCACAAGCAAAACAGACTGAACTTAGAGAGGGAATTCATCTAATTTATTACCAAGCAAAACAGAGTAGAGCAATGAGAAATAAAATCAACTCTTAAAACACCCCCCCCCACCCCTCCCATCTTCCCAGGCTCAACTTCACTCCCGGCTTCAACCTCCTCTGCCCCCCTCAGCGGCACAGGGGGACAGGGAGTGGGGGTTACGGTCAGTTCATCACACGTTGTTTCTGCCGCTTCTTCATCCTCAAGGGAAGGACTCCTCACATCGTTCCCCTGCTCCAGCACAGAGTCCCTCTCACAGGAGACAGTCCTTTATGAACTTCTCCAATGTGAGTCCCTCCCATGGGCTACAGTCCTTCACGAACTGCTCCAGCATGGGTCTCTCCCACGGGGTGCAGACCTTCAGGAGCAAACTGCTCCAGCGTGGGGTCCCCCACGAGGTCACAAGTCCTGCCAGCAAACCTGCCCTGGCGTGGGCTCCTCTCTCCACGGGTCCACAGGTCCTGCCAGGAACTTGCTCCAGCGTGGGCTTCCCACAGGGCCACAGCCTCCTTCAGGTGCCTCCACCTGCTCTGGTGTGGGGTCCTCCACGGGCTGCAGGTGGAATCTCTACACCCCCTCATCCTTCCTCCATGGGCTGCAGGGGGACAGCCTGCTTCACCATGGCCTTCACCACGGGCTGCAGGGGGATCTCTGCTCCGGCACCTGGAGCACCTCCTGCCCCTCCTTCTGCGCTGACCTTGGTGTCTGCAGAGTTTCTTACATCTTCTCACTCCTCTCTCCAGCTGCAAAAGCTCTCTAAGTGTTTTTCTTCTTCTTAAATATGTTATCACAGAGGCGCTGATGGGCTTGGCCTTGGCCAGGGGCAGGTCCGTCTTGGAGCCGGCTGGCATTGGCTCTGTCAAACAATGGGGGAAGCTTCTGGCAGCTTCTCACAGAAGCCACCCCTGTAGCCCCCCCGCTACCAAAACCTTGCCACGCAAACCCAACGCAAGTATAAGCTTGAATACTCTTCTGAGTTGCCTAGTTTAAATTAAGCTATCAAATCCAGAGAGCCAACATGGTACGTATTATAAAGAAAATAGCATATGTTACACTGAAAGTATTAGATGCTCAGGATGTTGTCTATAACTAAAATAGGCAGTCATTTTCAGAGAAAAGAAATTAGTTAATAATTATGGAAACAGCAAGTTTCTTTGTACAGTGAAGCAGGATTCAATTGAAGCAGAAATGTAAACATAAAACATACTTGGTAGAGGAAAGTTAAAGTTACGCATCTCTTCAATAGTGACTGTAAAAAGATTGAAATATTTCCCACACACCCTTTTTAGAAAGATTTGCAAAGATGACAAAATAAAGTTGAAATCAAACCGCTTATAAAAATCTCTATAGCAGCAAAAGGCAAGCAGTGTTGTCAAGCCTCTTTAGCCAGACTGGGTTTCTAATGAGGAGAAAAATGAGAAGACGTTTTGACTTTAACTGCAAAGAAACAGTTTGTTCCTTGAACTATATCAGGAGAGGTATCATTGTTATTAATCCTATAGTTCTGATTGCACCCACACACTTTCTAACCGCACAGGGAAGAAATCTGACAGCAAATAAATACAATAAAAGTTCACCAAAATGATGCAGCGAGCAAAGTGAGAAAGGATCATCCCAGGATTACACAACTAATGCACCAAAACCATTTATAAATGCATCTTAAAAATTTTTATGCTGATGGAATGGGCAAATGTGGGAGAAAACAGGACATGTGCACAGAAAATGTAGTTTGCATATTCAATTTGCATATTTACATTTCTTGTCGTTCTTTGCCATCTGTTGCCCATTACATACTGTTCTTTTAGATATAAATTACTATATTTTTCTGGGTGGCAATCCCATTTTTCATTGAGATACTGACACCACAGTTCCGTCAGTGTGAAGGATCAGTAAGAAATGTTAATGTCTGTCTTTCATCAATGCATAGGTAGTCATATACAATATTAGGACTACGTTAAGAAAATATGTTATCCTAGGGAAGTATTAGTATGTCATTAGCACACTTTTTTATACTCATAATAAAAGCCATGTGATGAAGAAGAACTGTTTCATGTTTCAGGATTTTCAGAATCTGTCTGAGATTTTGATAATTAGAACTAAAACTCTAAAATTCAATGTTATTTTCAAAGGAAGATCTCCTTCAAGTCAACTACAGAGTTTCATTAGGGTTTTGACATTATTTTACATTATATGAAAAAAAAAAAAAGCTCTATGCAAACTTATTACATGAAAAGTTTTATTTGCATTCCAAAAAATGTGAAGGATGAATGTGTCACCAAACTCAGACTTTTTCCTTCTTTAAAAAAACCCACCAAAACAAAACCACTTTTTTTTTTTTTAATTGTATTGAAGCTTGAATCTCCATAAAAACAGTTTTCATTACATTTCTCCATTTTTCTATCACATAATAGCATACTCTCTGTATCTTCCAGGGTAAATTTCCTTCCTAAAACTCATTCTATTAAATAAAGCTTTCCACCTAGTGCAGTACCACCATATAGTTGCTGAAAAGTAGAAAAGAATGCTCAAAGAGAAAAAACAGTAATATTCTTGGGCTTACCTGACTGACTTTTTGGTAGATGCCATTCTCTTTTGCTATGTCTCTTCATGCCATGTTGTGCTTTTGCAAGTTTTTTCCTTCTTAGAACTTCATTCATCCTTTTCAATAAATTGCATGTTATCCTTCCCTTTTGACACTTATTCCCATGCCTCTTCCTGATCTTTAACTGCTTTCAGATGTTTGCCCTGTATTATAAAACATTATTTTCTTACACTGGACAATATTATTCTTCTCATCAGAACAATTTACCTTCTAAAAAATAAGCTATGAAAAGCAAATACTACTATGACAGAGTAGAATATGGCCATGAAATTGCAGACTCTCAAGGGGAAAGGAAAGTGTTTAAATGATCTGTTAAAACATTGCTAAAGTGCATTACTGCAGTTGTAATTACTAAACAACTATTTTATTAAGTGTAAATAAAATTTAAAATTTGCAAAAACACAGTATGACATGAGGAGAGATAGCGAAAGAGAACAGCATTTACCAAAAAGTCAGTCATGTAAGTCCAAAAATATTACTGTTTTTCTCTTTGTTTGAGCATTCTTCTCTACTTTTCAGCAACTATATCGTGGTACTGCAATATTTTATTTACATGTCTAACACACAGCATTCTTGAAAAATTATGTTATGTTTCAGATCATGAAACTGGCATTCTTTTGGCATGCATATGGCAATTTACTGGCAAGCAATTAAGTTCTAATGTTAGAATAAATTAAATTTATTTCTGACCGTTTTAATTATAAAAACATGCTCCTACAGATAAAGCATATTAACAGGAAGAAAATAAAGTTCTAAATTGATTAAAAGCTGCCATTGACCTCAGTTGGCTAGGTTTTTACTCAGTATTTTGGAATTTTCATTGCATTATCACTGGAAGTGAAAGGCTAAACTTATTAAGTTTGAACTAATATTAACTGAATAATTTAATTATTTTGCAACTGCTTCTGCAAATCCTGGGTTCTACTGTGAAAGTACGTGGAAGTAGTACTAGGCCTAAGAAAAGCTGCTTACTAGTATTTCTGTTTCAAATATTAGAAATACAACAGTTTATCAGCTTATCCTATACAAAGAATCTGAAAGCTTTGGATCAGAATTTTCCACTTCTTTTGAAGTAAGTAGTGTACAGCTCTATTGAGTCCAACACAATATTCAAAAGGAGTGAAAACTGAATTCTGGCCGCTAGAACTCATAACTTCCTGCAGGAACCAATAACATCTATTGTTATTTTTATAGTAACTGGCATTGTACTAGTATTTCATGACAATGTTCATGACATTTATGAAAATATTTTATAGTATGCCAAGTAAACTAAGTAGTAAATCCTTTGAAGCCATGCAGAAAGGGTTCATATTAAACATCTTTTCCCTTATCATGATAGATACAAATCATGTATGCAGATCAGAGAATATCTTCTCAGTTTATTACTCTACTAAAAAGAAAATTACTCTGAGCTGGATCTCAAACGCACAAAACTGGGAAAACAGTCTTCTGGCTTTTTCAAAAGTTAGAATTCCAGTTTAATCACCACAAAAATAAATTGTTCAAAACAATTTCTAAAGTCACATTTGACAGATCATTTAGTTATTTAAGAGTCAAACTTTTAAGTGGGATTCAAGTACTTAACAAAGACAGCTATTGCCATTTGCGAAGCCCTAAAGTGTCCAACCAGCCTCTAGATGCTTCTCCACAAGGGTGTTGGTCTCCAGAAATCTTGTGCCATTTCTGCCAGTCTGATGCAGATGTTTTGGTCATCCTTTGACATCTAAAATTACATCAGCTTCTTATAATTCTTCTATGGTATCCTTTTATAAGGAATAAATCAATATCTGAGACAGCTAAATGAGGAGTAAGAATGATCTGCTATTTATGTAACAGTGAATCAGTAAATATTTGTTCATACTGAGAAGATACTGATCTCAAAAAAAGTCAGCCACCAGGGTTCAGGGAATTAGCAGTTTGCATACCACCAAAAAACATATTCCTCTTTTCTCTCTATCAAGCTCAGATTTGACACGTGTACATTCCTAGAAGGACAAGAAAAGATTTCTTGCCAGATCACACGCATCCAATGCTCATCCAGTGCATCAGCACTGTTGGAGAAGAAGGAAATTCAGGGTACAGGAGTGGGAAAAAGGAAAGTTTTATAATCTCCTTCAAAGTCCATTCACCTAATGATAACAAGGATGAAAAAGAGATGATCCTTACTTCAATGTATCTAAATCAGGAGTTAGCAATCTTCTTATTGGAAAACCTTCCAACCCTCCATGACAATTAACTAGTAAATATTTCATAAAATCATAGAATGGTTTGAGTGGAAAGGGACCTTAAAGATCATCTAGTACCAACCCCCCTGCCATGGGCAGGGACACCCTCCACTAGACCATGTTGCCCAAAGCCCCATCCAACCTGGCCCTGAAGAATTGTAGGGATGGGGCAGCCATGACCTCTCTGGGCAACCTGTTCCACTGCCTCACCACCTTCACAGTGAAAATTTTTTTCCTTATATCTAATCTAAATCTACCCTCCTTCAGCTTAAATGCATTACCCCTTGTCCTATCACTACACTCCTTTGTAAACAGTCCCTCTCCAGCTTTCTTCTAGGCCCCCTTCAGGTACTGGAAGGCTGCAATAATGTCTCCCCAGAGCCTTCTCTTCTCCAGACTGAACAACCCCAACTCTCTCAGCCTGTCCTCACAGGAGAGGTGCTCCAGCCCTCCGATCAGCTTTGTGGCCCTCCTCTGGACTCGTTCCAACAGCTCAATGTTCTTCTTATGTTAAGGGCCCTGGAGCTGAATGCAGTAATTGAGGTGGGGTCTCACGAGAGCAGAGTAGAGAGGAAGAATCACCTCCCTTGACCTGCTGGTCACACCTCTTTTGATGCAGCCCAGGACACGGTTGGCTTTCTGGGCTGCAAGCGCACACTGCCGGCTCATGTTGAGCTTCCCATCAATCAACACCCCCAAATCTTTCTCCTCTGGGCTACTCTCAATCCATTCTCTTCCCAGCCTATAGTTGTGTTTGGGATTGCCCTGACCCATGTGCAGGACCTTGCCCTTGGCCTTATTGAACTTCATGCTGTTCACACGGGTCCACCTCTCAAGCCTGTCAAGGTCCCTCTGGATGGCATCCCTTCCCTCCAGCATGTTGACCATATCACACAGCTTGGTGTCATTGGCAAACTTGCTGAGGGTGTACTCAATCCTGCTGTCCGTGTTACCGACAAAGATGTTCAACTGTGCCGGTCCCAGTACCGACCCCTGAGGAACGCCACTCATCAGTGGTCTCCACTTGGATATCAAGCTGTTGACCACAACTCTTTGAGTGTGACCATCCGAGCCAATTCCTTACCCACTGAGTCATCCACCTGTCAAATCCATGTCTCTCCAATTTAGAGACAAGGACTTCATGTGGGACAGCGTCAAATGCTTCACACAAGTCCAGCTAGATGATATCAGTTGCTCTTCCCTTATCCACCAATGCTGTAACCCTGTCATAGAAGGTCATCAAATTTGTCAGGCATGATTTTCCCTTAGCGAAGCCATGTTGGCCAACACCGATCACCTCCTTATTTTCCATGTGCCTGAGCATAGTTTCCAGGAGGATCTGCTCCATGATCTTGCCTGGCACAGATGTGAGACTGACTGGCCTGTAGTTCCCCAGGTCTTCCTTTTTTCCCTTCTTAAAAAATCGGGGTTGTTTTTTCCCTTTTCCAGTCAGTGGGAGCTTCACTGGACTGCCATGACTTCTCAAATAGGATGGATAGTGGCTTGGCAACTTCATCCACCAGTTCCCTCAGGACCCTCGGATGCATCTCATCGTGTCTCATAGACTTCTGCACCTTCAGCTTCCTTAGATGGTCTCGAACCTGATCTTCTCCCACAGTGGGTGGTTCTTCATTCTCCCAGTCCCTGCCTTTGCCTTCTGAGGCTTGGGTGGTGTGGCTAAAGCGCTTGCTGGTGAAGACTGAGGAAAAAAGGTTGTTGAGAACCTCAGCCTTCTCCACATCCTGGGTAAGCAGGTTGCCTGTTTCATTCTAGAGAGGACCCACATTTTCCCTAGTCTTTCTTTTAACACTGACATACCTATAGAAACTTTTCTTGTTGTCCTTAATGTCCCTGGCCAGATTTAATTCTATCAGGGCTTTAGCTTTCCCACTCTGATCCCTGGCTACTCGGACATACATTGCATATATTGGCATATCACAGTAACATTTGTTACCATTTGCACAGGGCAGCAAGAGGAAAGATTCCTTGTTCTTTCTATCCTTCCTTATCCGTGTAAGAACTAGAGATCATGTGGACCTTAACAAAAATAAGGAAGCTATTAACAGCCTCCAGAGGAGATGCAGTATTCATTATTACAAACTGATGATCACGTCTTAACACTCCTAAAATATGCTTCTGAAGGAAAGATGGTGAAAGGTATTCTGGACATCTTTCTTCCAGATTTGGCAGAGTTTGAAACTGTGTTGCAGTAAAACATCTCTAGGACAGTGAAGAAGTTGGTGAGATATAGATGAAAAAACCTCACCTTTCATAGGCTGAAAGCAGAAGTTTCTTGTCCATGGAAGGGACCTGAGGGAGCAACAAGGTTATTGGTATAGTACCAAAATAGTGTTTAAGATAGTTTTTGTTCATCTTAGATCTCATGGCTTGTAAAAAGGACTCTGTAGAGTAGTAAGGAAGTATTCTAATGATTGAAAATGGCTGATTATATAACAAAAAGAAAGTGGTAGCATCCAGCTCAGCTTGGAAAGAGCAGGAAATAAGCATATAAAAGAGCTGGAGGTTATTTTGGCGGAAGGAATATGATATACTATGTATGGGAATTTCATATTTACACACACATGCTCAGAATTATATTAACAAATGTCTATACTTTCCAACTTTTTTTACACCCACATGATTTTTAAATTGAGACTTCTTTAAAGTAAATGTCTCTTTTATGGCTATCTGGAAATTTCGGGGGTGGGGGAAGATAATTAAATGTGAAATGTGTGGCTGCTGTATTCGTAGTTGAACACTGTACAAAATCAATGTCTCATAAGTTTTCACACAAAGTTAGAAAAATAGCCTAAGATCATTCCTCTACCAAAAAAACCCACCAACCCATCCCAAAACCCCAAACAAAACTCAGATTTGTTTTGCATGGATAGCTCTCCTGATTATTTCTCTGTTAATCTAGGAGGTGAAAAAGAAATTCCTTAAATTTACGCCAATCTGTTCAAACTCTTTCATATAGTTCTCTCCTAGAAACATCAGAAAAAAAAAGAAAACCTTTTGTTTCTTAACTAATTTACCTTTTTTATTTCAGTAGTTTCTGGAGCTGGCTGCATCTGCTCCATTTTCACCACACTGCATTGACAGACTGTACCTGCAAAGTAGTTTATCTTCAAGTTAATCAATAGGAAAGAAAAGCAGAGAAGGAAAATGCATTCCCATTTAAAAATTTCTGCAGGGTATAGGTCTGGACACATTGTACAGCTGGACATCTCACACTGACACCAATTTGATCTTGCTGAGAGCTTTATAATTTTATTTTTGGTTAACAAATAAACATGAGCAAAAGAAGTACACTTACATGTCCTATATGACAGCACTAACTTCAGTGAAACCTAGTAAATCATAGATGTGACTACTAGATTTCAAAAAGATACTGGGCCAAAAAAACCACAACCAAAACTTCCAATTTAGATTTTCTAACTCTTTCATGTATTTCTTGCAAGTCTTGAGACACCTCCCATTAGTCTGATGCCATAGTTTCATAGTCTGCAGTAAAACTAGTCTCTAAAATCAGTTGCCACACTTACTGAAGATGGTACTGGTCCATTCACATCCAATGTGAATGTTCTCTGGCCCATAAAGTTAACTCTGGTGCAGTGATGTTCTCCTAAACTGGTCTGAAAAAACCTGTAAAAATAATCCTTACTATTCAAGAACAGTCTGAGGGCTAGTGTTTTGCTGACTATCAGTCTAAGAAAAATTTGTCACATGATTGAAAGCCAGCACTGAATAGACTGCAGGTTGTGTCCTTTCTGTCTTTCTACCAGGCATATGCAGTAGGCAGAATGATCCAGCCAAGCAAGGGGGAGAATAATCTCTTCCTTCGATATACTGGCTGTACCCTTGTGTATACAGCCTGGGGTGCTGTTGGCCATCTCTGCAGCCAGGTCCCTTCCTGCAGAGCTGCTCCCAGCCAGGCAGGCTCCCATCTATGTCCTTGCACCACTACTTCCTGCCTAGGGGCAGCACTTGATGGATGTCCTTGATGAATTTCATTATGTTTCCTTTAGCCCATTCATTTAGCATTTCTAGGTCCTTGTGGATGGCAGCTGTGCCTGCAGGCCATTTGGCTATTTCCCCTAATTTGGTGTCATCTGCGAACTTGGTGAACATGGCCTCTGTAACCTCCTCCAGGCCATTGACTGAACAGGAGAGGTCCCAGTATAGACCCCTTGTAGTACTCTACTTGTCAAAGACATTGAGTATGACCCATTAACCACTACCCTCTGGGCCCAATTATCCACTCAGTTTTTTACCCTTCTAGTTGTTGAGTCCTCCAGACTGTAACAGCTCTGCTAAAGACAAGGTAAATCACAGAAGGCAATGGGTCACACACGATTTACCATTAGTAAATCCATGCTGACTGTTCCCAATCACTTTCCTCTTCTGCATGTGCCCTGAAATGAGCTCTAAGAGGACTTGCTCCATGATTTTCCCAAGAGCCAAACTGAGGCTGACTGGCCTACAGATCCCCAGATAATCTTTTTGGTCTTTTTTTGAAGATAGGGGATACATTTGCCTTCCTCCATACACTAAGGAGTCCCCTGATCTCCACTACCTCTTAAAGATTACAGAGAGCAGTCTTGCTAGCACATTATCTAGTTCTCTCAGAAGCCTTGCATGAGTTATCTATGGAAACTGAGCATATACTAGAAACAAAACAGCATTTGAACAGCAGCAGATAGATAGAACAGCCACAGAACATTAACACTACACAGTATTATACTATCAAACGCATTAGAATTACATGTCATATAATTGATTAATTTTCACATTTGCCAGAAGAACCCTAGAAAAACTCAATGGGAAAATGATAGCAATGTGAGTCACACTTCTCTTTCATGATAACAAATCAGGCAAGCAGGTATGTTTGACATTTGCTGCCTTCTAATTTCAGAACAAGCTGCCAGAGGCAGAAAAATATTAAAGTAAAAATTAAACTTTCCTTCAGTCACCTGGGTATTACCCAATTAAATCAGCCACTGGTATAGAAATCCTATGTGCTTGAAAAGATAAATGTTCTTAAATAGTAGCAACATATGGCTTGTCAACCTACTACCAACATGTGTGAAGGAGATGTTCAGATATTATCACAATATATGTAACACAAAACCTTTTTTTTTTCTTTTTCCCTTTTCCTTTTCCTATAGAAAAAAAACAGCAGGACAGTTAAGGAACACTGATCATGCTGAACAATCATCATAAGTTGATTGACTACTGCTTGACTTACCTTCTAAGGAAGAGAGGTAAAAGTGCACACTACTAAAGTAAGCTACCTCCTTTGCAACTCTTTTGCTACTACATGATTGTATTTTCTTTCTTGCTAACACAAAGCTAGTGAAATCTGTCAGAACACAATCAAAGTTTCAGTCCTGACACAATGATGTTCATTGTGTTCTGCTACCTTTTGTAAATACAGACTACCAGCAATGCTTCAGCAAAGTTACACCGAAGTTACATTGGGTCAACTTGAAATTTGGTTCCAGACCTTTGCTATTGACTCAGATATAGTTAGATCAATGTATCAACCAGCCTGACTGGCCATCTAAGTGGCCAGCTTTTCTGACTCAAACACTTGTGTAGCTGAGAGGCAGAAGATGGGTACCATGTACCTCAGAGAACCAAAGGAAGGAGACATTCCAAGACAGTGCACAGTGTGAAGATAAGATGCTTATCTGGGCACAGAACTAAATCACAGTGTGATACCAGGATGTAAGTCTTGCCAACCATGTTGCCACATTTCTTCACATAGGCAAGGATTTATCCGGCAGATTCTGTGCCTCACTCTCAATCGTGTTGTAACAGTAGTTACATCTGACCTACATTTCCAACATCATGCAAACCACTCTCATCAGTAGATGTGAGTAGCGACTTATGTCTATGTCCAGCCTGTTGAAATTTCTTCTCTGTGCTGGGCTGAGTAGAGCTGTTGCAAATATTTAGTACTCTACGCACGTTCCCTCATCTAAAAAAAAATTTTGGAACACTTCCTTCAGAGGAAAACATCACACTTCTTATCATAGACATGAGAATTTGTAAGCACGCTAAAAAGTTATGCACCATAAGCATTCTTTGAGTGTTAAATCTAGAAGTTCCCCCATGGCTTTCTGGTCCTCTGCCAAACCTTCTCTTATTGCAGGAATGTCTCATACAGTGCAACAGGCAATGTGCTAAGCTTTGGGACTATGCAGTGTATCCTGGATACACCATACTGCCCCAGGAGGAATTAATTCCATTTGCCTTCATTTGATGCTAATCACAGTTTCATCTGTTAGTTGTGGCACTGAGTACCTGCAGCTTACTGTTTTAATTAACAGCACTGTTACAGCTGCAACTGGGGGAATATCAAAAGGGCATATTCACAATTCAACTGAACTTCATACCCTTCTTTATTTTTACAGGACACACCATCCCCTTCAATTTTTATAGCACATCACTGGGATTCTATGTTAGCATCTTCACCTAGACAGAAACCATAGCAGGAATACAACTTTAACAAAACAGGATACACAAAGTCAAACCTAAGGTTTTAGATTTGTCACAATACAAATTTAGTTGCAGTTGGCTACTCCAAAACTAGTCTTGTAAAATTAGTTTCAATATGACACAAAATAATAATTTCAATCATTTCAGAAACTTCAGTATTTCCTCAGAAGACTGCCTCTTCTGAAGTAATCATTATTCCTCCTTTTAAGTCTGTCCTTCAACTACTCACCTCAAATCCTGCAGCAAAGAATATCACTGGTACAAGAGCAAACAGGAAGAGCTCAGAAGAACACTCTGTTATGAAGTAAGAAAAGAACAAATTGTTCCATTTCTATTCTACCCAGCAAATGAATGTTCCTTTGTTATATAACTGAAGTAATAGTCACGCTGATGAAATGTAATGTGTATTCATAATAAACAACTTCTGGTTATTGAAAATGCTAAGTTTTTATTTGCCATGTAATCAACTCTGGGTGATTACCGCTCAGGAGCAAGTATTACTGCTGCATATTTTATGTATAAATATCTGTTATAATGGATTATGAATGTTGTTTCAGAATTTTTTTTTTTGAGCAATTAAGAAGAAAGCTAATTTTTTTTTTCCTTTTAAATGGATGATGTAATACTAGTCCCAGCAAAATATTCCATTGTGGTACTCCAAAAGAACAGTAAGAGATCATTTCTGACCTCTGAACAACAAACAAACAATAATGCTTATTAAGACAAGAAGGTAAGAAAAATTATTGAGCAGTCTGAGAATTAAACTAGTGAAAAAAGCTGGTGATTGAGGTCAGAAAGTCTTTGTGGTATCACAAAAACATTTAATTTCAGTGTTTCAATTTCATCGAGTAATTCAACTACATTTTCTTGCATGGAAAAGTAGAAAAAAACCCCAAAACACAGACATAATTTGTGAAGTGAGATGTTAATAAATTACAAAAAGAAGTCAAACTTGTTTGGTGTATGCTTATTGGGGAACTACAGTTGGAGCCTCCAGGGTTATGTACATAGTCTTTGCATCAGATTCTGGCAGTATTTTGAACCTCTTTAAAATAAAATCAGTTTCTGTTTTCTTAGTGGCCAGGGCCATACATGCATGTATTTGTTGAAGCACTGGGAGATACTACAACCCATCAGAACTTTTTTTAGTGTGTAAGTATTCTGCTAAACAGGAATACCTTAATTAAATTTCTGCTTCCAGAAAGACGTAAAACTCATTTCTATTCAAGGGATTGCAGAGGGATGTAAATAGGTGTAAGTATCAATCTTGTTTGCAAATCTAGCTTCTAATCCAAGTCCATCAGAGATTCATGAGAAGCCAATTCATTTTATCTAGGTTAACAGGCTATAGAAGTATTTGACAAGCATATGTACCTTGATGACAGGCACTGCAACAGTGCTGACAGAGAACTACTATTAATGAGCTCAATTACAGGTTAATTTTGCTAGGACATATTTTTGCGTGAAAGCAACAACCATAAAAGAAGAATTTATGAGGGTCATGCAATTTACATGTGTCACAAGTCAAAATAATATAATATTGAAAAATTAATTCCAATATGTTAAAATGTATCAGAAGTACAACAGTTATACTGCAAATGTATTATGACTTCCATAAAGCTCAACAATTTTATTCGGATTTGATTTTGCTCTTTTGTCTGTGACTATCCATCTGTTGTCCTTTGTTACGGACAATTAACTCTGGAGATAGATTGCGTTGGTCTACAAAAAGTCTTTTTGCTCTGTGTTTGTTCAGCACCTTGAAACAGGGTTTAGGAATGTGACATGCACTACAAAGTGTTATGGCTATTCAGATGGTAAATATATGTATTAAAAAAAATAGTCAAAATATCAACAGATAGATCAGTCATAAAATGTTACTACCACATAGTTATTCTCTGCCTGCAGAAGCCAAGTTCTGAGAGATGCCCCTAACAAACAGCTGTGTTGCTTGAACAAGTTAGCAGACACTAGACTGTCATTCTACATTTGCTGGGGGTTATTG
Organism: Grus americana; assembly: GCF_028858705.1. Lineage (NCBI taxonomy): Eukaryota > Metazoa > Chordata > Aves > Gruiformes > Gruidae > Grus > Grus americana. The sequence goes on along the minus strand of NC_072853.1, from coordinate 83,624,173 downwards.
CCACTCCCAAAAGCTGGGTATCTTTATGTGAATGGTACCAGATCTTCTCCAACCCAAATCAGGCAGTGTTAATTTCGATAGTTTCAAGGGACAGTTTGCGCTAATCTATCTGATCTTGCCTGAATTAGAACAGGGAGCAGTTCTTCAAAGTGCTCTCCTTCCATAGATGAGGGGTAGTAGTCTCCTGCAGAGCAGCCAGAATAGGCTGTTTAGGCATGAGCATTTTAAGCAAGTCCAGGATAGAAGACCATCACTGTATATATAGTTCAAACTGATGCAACTTAAATACAGGAAAAAAGCAAGATTCACCTTTTAAGTTTGTGTGTTCCCTTGGGGTAAATTGGTTTTCCCCTTGATTCTACCAGTAGGGTGACATTTCTTCATCTTTGTTGAAATTTTTCAACACTTAGCCTCTGTCACTGATGTCCTTACTTAAACTTTACACATTCTTTTACATCTCTGCAAAACTGAGTATAAAGTGGTGCCAGTAAGATACACAGTATTTTAAACAAATAAATGATGCATGTATTAATGCCTTTCACCTCAGGGTATGATCTTCCATACCTGTCTTGCAAAACTGACTTGTGAGGTCATTTCATTTCTAGATAAAGTGATTGCACAAAAGTTTATCTATTTAGGTGGTTTTCATGTAGCGCATCAAGTAAGAAATACCATGCATATAGAGTAAGTACACTTTACTATCTTTCCTCATACCTTTGTCTTGTTTTTTCAAAGACAGCTTTGTATCACAGGAAGGGATGAGACGAAAAGTGCAGAGGAATCACAAAGCACCTGAAACCCTGAACTTTGTATCTTCTCCATTATTCATCAGACATGTTTGATATGCTACTTGTGACTGGACTTTTGTCAGCCTCCTGCTATATGTCTCATGCTATGAGTCATGGCAGTAGCTCTCCCATTCCCAAGATGTACTGTTCTCTTTTTTCCCCAAAACCTGCTTAATATTTTATATTACAGTTATTTATTGTTTCCTACTAATGTTTTACATTCAGGGAACTTGCATGGATTCTGTCTTGAATTTATAAATGTTAGAAGTTTTTGTCCAATTGGATTTACTCCTTGTGAATTCAGCTCAGAGAACCTAAATACAAGATCTTGTCCTGAAGTTAGGCACTCAGTGCTTTCAGGCACTTTGTCCCAGAAAATTTAGGTACCTAAGTGATAACATAGATGTACGAATTCTATAGTCCAAGATTCTCAGAATATTCACTCAGATGCTGTGTAATCTTACTTCAAATGTGTAGACTAAAACAGTTATTAATTTAGCAGACAACTCCAGTGACTTAAAACTGTATTATTTCATTTGCCACCATGCAGTAGTGGGACATCATGAATTACCTATGGTAAAGAGTGGATGTAATGGTTTAGAAAGAAGTGATAAAGGTACACATTTTCTACCAGTGTCCCAAGTATCTACCAGAAAAGTTTCTTGTCTCTGAGCCTGCTCAGAACTGATTCAATATTTCCTGAGAAATCAAGCACAAAAGTGGTCAGAATGCTTTCAATGAAAAAAAAGTTTTATTTTAAATTGCCAGTTCATCCAAAACAGTTCAGTTTCAATAAAATTTTCCCCAAAGCAAGGAAGGGCATCCATTGAAATCCTGTGTGGATCCTTGGTCAAATACATCACTGCCATAAAATTAGTGTTTTGTGATTCTGCAGTTTTGGAACATTCAGATTTGCTGAGGCTTCAGGTTGGCTAGCCTGGAATGCAGAGACCCAGCTGTAACTGGGATTTAGTTCTCTGCACTGCAGCTGGGCTCTGGGAACCTTTGATAATGCCATCTGAAGTCACAGCTGCCTGATCATTGAGGGTCCCTGGAGGACAACTGGAGTTTGGAGCCCAGAAGTCCCAAGACAGTTGTTGTGACTCCAGGGCAAAGAGATCCCTAACAGCATTGCACTGAAACCTGACAGTCTTCTAACACAACTGCTGATCTCAAAGCATGATGCTCCTTTAAGGGACCAACAACCTTACTTAATGGTTAACTCAAGTGGTGACTACCTTAAGAAAATAAAATGGCTTTTGCAATTTGCATTTTCATTGAATGTGGAGTCAGTCCTGTTCCACCAAACAGGATATTGCTAGAAGACCTTTTGATCTATCTATCTTTGCATGGCACATCCAAAATTACACAGGAAGCTTGTATTAGAGAAAGAAGTTGCACCAAGAATTCCTAAATAGTGGCTTAGCACCAAGAAAATTTTCCTCTCCATAAGGGTACAGTAATTTTTCCAGGAAAGGAAAAAAACATTCTTTTTGCATCTTTTCCACATGCATTTCTTCAAAGGCCCTTTAGGAAGTGAATGAAGAGGAAAATGTCTGCTTCCCTACAATTTTATCATCTTCACAGATTAAAATTGCCTAATTTGTGTCTAATGTGTAAACATTGAAGTGTTTAAATATTAAAAAGACATACTTTGTGATGGTAATTAAAATTCTATATTATCCACAATTAAAGTGCTATTTCAGTTTTTCCATGTTCTGGTAAAAGTTGTTTAAAAGAGATATGGTAATTTTTTCTGATTTTATCTTATCAGTCTCATTCAAACAATGTTTGCACAATATATCAAATATACATTAGCAACAGATTAAAATCAGTCTGTAACATAGCATGTGGCTTACTCTAAATGAATACTACATTGCCTGTCTATTTTGCTTTTCATGTTATATGTCTTTTCTGATTTTTCAACATTTGAGTCACATGCTAAACTGCCCATATTCTCAAACTTAATGCAACACGTTTTAGAAATAATATATAACTAAGTACCCATCTGTCTTAGGGACTTATTTACTTGTTCCTAAGAGATACTGCAACTGTATTTGTCACTTTGCCAGAGAGCAAGGTGCTGGTCCCCAGGCCAATTAGAATTTACTGTCTTACATCCTCACCGTATATATAGTGCAGGACCTGGAGTAACCTGTCTTCTGAGTAGAACAGAAATCTGACCAGCCACCATCAAATTGCATTTGAATGCTATTGACACTACACAAAGATTATGTGTTTTGTGGAACCTATGAACACAGTGGTTTTGCAATCTGCCCACAGTTTACAGCTGCTTTAACAAAACCCCAAATAATGAGTCAGCAGTCTTTTCCATTTAAATACTATATTCCTTTCGGCAAGACTAAATTTGTGCATGCCTGTATAAGAGATATTTATTTTTCTCATATGAAGAATTCATGGATTAAAGAAGACCTTTCTGCTCTGTACTAATGAATGTACAGTTAAGAAAATGCACTGGCACAAATACATCCCAGATAAAGTCTTTTATGTTGTTTCATTAGAAAACACTCATCTTTGCTTTTCTTCTTTGCTCTCTGTTGCTATGCTTTCCCTCTTGCTGTCAATGTGTTTAAGTGGCCTTAAGACCAATGCAAGCACTGATAGGGCAATTTTAAGAATTCAAAGGACACCAGGAAAGGAACAGGTTCATGCAATGATATTTCTCTGCCACAAATGCATAATTTAGGGCAACAATAGTAATTCTGCCCCAGTTTTACAGCCTCTGAATAAAAAAGAAGGGAAAACTAGTTCCCTGCTCTTCTGGCCAACAGTATCCATTAAAATGCGAGTCAGCTCTTGGGTTTACCATGCTCTTTTATTGTTTTACTCTATTTAAAAAATGCAATTTTCTCTTGGCTTCTCTATCCCAATCTCTTCTATACAGAAGATAAACATAGTAACACTCAAATCCTTCGTATTTGAAATAATCATATTTGGAGTGATTTTGAAGTGAGAACCAATGGAGTCTAAAAAGCTGAGTCTGAATGTGTAAAGGCACTTACATTGTTTATGTTAAACCTATGTCTGTAATAGAGTTATGGTTTACAAAATGATGTATTTCTACATCTAATAATTTTGAGTGGAATTGGGTTTAGCATTTTGCTGTATTGGTCATATTTTTTCAGAAAAGTATAAGTGAAAAGGCAAAATCAGTTACCATTATTATATATTCAATACTCTGCACAGTTTGGGGAGGGGGGTTCTATTCTTCCTCAGTTAAAAGAAAAAAAACCCAATTCATAAAAGACAGTCCTGTGGACAGAACATAAGCCTTTCTTTTTCTTCTGATTTAAATTTTGACTAAATAATTAAAAACCTTGTGTGTTTGAGGTTAACTTCAAGAGAGATTCTTTAATATCATGTTGCCATTTGATTAATCTACAGCTTTTAAATATGATCTTGCATTGTCTTTGTTCTATATGCAATGAGTCAGAAAGATTTTTTTTTTTTTCCTAATTACAAACCAAGGCAGTGTCAGTCCAGAACAGTTCTGACCTATCCCTGACGGTTGGAAGTGATCTCCCTCATGTGTTTGTGTGCTGAAACAGAAAAGCAAGCTCACAGGTAAAGCTGCTTGCTATATGCAAAAATTATACGGCTACTGTTGAGTATCAAAGACTTCTAAAACAATAGGAGTGCAAAAATGATGTTAAAAGGATCTGTGGGTGCCTCTGTCAACCTGTGATTCCTACCATGGTTCCTAGCATCCGTTTGCTGAGGCAGCTATTCATGCTTTTGGCATACCTCTCTTCATCTACAGCCTTCTGGCATCTCTGTTTCTTATCCTCATGCACAGGTAGGTGGTAGAAATGGCTCATAATGAGAAGGATTCATTTATAAGAGAAGGTATTTCAGAAACTCAGCTGGGTGGCACAGAAATTGTGAGAAGCTACAGGCATTTAAATCCCGGACGAAAAACAAGAGGAAGAGAATAACAGTGCTGGAGAAAGACTAGTAGAGATAACACTAATCTTGAGACGACCTCAATATCCCATCAGGAGCTTGTCAGATTCCCAGAGCTCTGACTGAGCTCATTATAAAAACTGTGGCACCTCTCTATGGTGTACAGTGTATTTAGCCAACACAGATGCTTGTGGTAAGGACATACTTCCAACTCAAACCATTCTATGATTCTGTAAGTGCAGTGATATGTAAGGGCTTTGATGTCTTGCTTCATGTGCCTGATCTGAGCTCACAGACTTTGTACTGAAGACACTGCTACAGCTGTGACTGCCATTGATATAATTTTAAAATAAGTAGCACCATCTAAAAATTATACTTTATTTGGCTGAACGGCAGCTAGATCAATAGATCAAATATTCAAATCAAGTTGCTGTTAGAAAAAAAAAGATCACAGGTGGCTCACTGGCCAATTGGAAGGATATACAGATAGAGGTGTGAAGCAGTGACTTAATCTTAACTTCTCTACTAATCCTCAGTGTATTACATAACATACTAAATATATTTTAAAAATAACACATTAATTTTAAAAGAGAGAATAAGATACATAACAGTAACTTAGCAAACTGTGCAACACCTGCAGGCAGCATACATTCAATTTAACTTTAATTATGATAGTAGGAAGTAAGGTGAATGGAAAGCCTCAGAGAACTCCAGACTAGTTGATTATTCATTTAATAGCTAAAAGAAACATATATTAGCAATAAAGACACAAATTTTTATATTAATTGATAACACTAAATAGATTACAATAATTTTATATTAATGACAAGTGGAAAAAAGCCTTCTGCTGAAAGACAAAGTTCATCTGGCGCTAAATCTGTGTTCATACAAAGGCTCCAATCTTCAAATTCCCTAAAAATGTTTTTTTAGTCTTTAGATAAAGTTAAGTAAGATTTCTTCCCTAATAGGTTTGCCAACAAAAAATTGTTCTGTCCCATTTCTTATTTCTATTGAATTATTCTTCATTTCTTTACCAAATTGTGCAGAGGTCTGGAAATACTCTGGAGTTGGTTTTCCTTGTTCTGCTTTTATTCCATATGCACATTAATTACTTGGATGTGCAATACACAGGTATTTATTAAATCTGCAGATAATACTAGGCAGAAATGGAATGAAATATCTTTGAAGGGCAGGATTAAAATTGGAGAAATTATCAGAAGCATCCAGATTGCAATTCAGCAAGTTCAAGGACAAAAGTATCACACTTATGAAGAAATGATACAAGAAGAAGGTGGGAAATGGCTTGAGTCAGCTGTTACACAGAAGACGAGGAGCTTACAGTCTTTCACAAATTGAACACAAGATCACGTTATTTAGCAGAGAAAAGCAAAGTTTATATTGAGAGGAATTAACAGGAAAGTTGCAATGTAGAATAGAGGAAGAAATATTTCTAGTATTTGTAAGGTCTCAGCTGAAATGTTATTATCATGAGCCAGCACACACTTCTGTAAAACTGTAGAAAGTTGAGAAAAAAGAATAATAATCAGAAGTCTGAGAAACTCTTAATTAGTTTCTAATCTTAATTAGATTAATCAGCTCTAATGGGGTTTGTTTAGTCTGGTGAAAAGCAAACATGAAGGGAAATATGATTAAAATGTACATATAAATGACTGTAGTAAAAAAGGAAGGCAATTTTCCATGCTCATTGTGGATATGTCAAGAAGCAACAGGCTCACTATATAATAAGGGGAAAACTTTGTTATTTTAAGGTTGTCTAAATTCTGTCATGGGTTCCTTACAGAAGCTGTAGAGATAGCTTGGCAAGTTTTAAGAGCTGGTTAGGCAGACACCTTTCAAGTATGGATTACATACAACTGCACCTAATTTGAGGCAGAATAATACTGTAGATGTTTTTTGAGAATCCTTTCAGCTCTGTTGTTTGTAATCGTAGTATATTAAAACTTTAGGAACAAATATATAAGCTACCATATATAAGAATATAAAATTTCCATTAATTTTCAGACTTCATCTGGAAAACCAAAACATAATATTAAGACAGTTCCTTAAAATGTTTACTTATTTGATGGCATTCCAGTTCAAATCCAGCACAGGGGACTGTCAGGATTATTGTTTTTTAGTCATCTTTTTAATCACCTTCCAAAACAATTTTGCCCCACAGACTGTTTTAGCCAGGCTGGTTTTTATTCATTCTTTGCAGTTTGTTACCTCAGTAATATAAAATTACACTTTCTTGTATGCCTTCCCAGGAAACCACGGCATCTCTTTTGTACATCTTTCTTATTAGAGTTTCTTCTGCATTCATCTAACAGACAGTTTCACATCTTACACTAGTAGTTTGTTTTGTTCCACTTTTTCACAAGCCTCTCTCATCATTACAGAAACATATCAGTTGTTTGTGTTCACATCTACTTTCCTAGGAAAAATGAACACAGTTCTTTCATTTTCTGCATCACCTACCCAGGCTCTGCTCACAAGGATACTAACAGTTTCTTTCTCTTTGCCATTCCTGCTTTTAACTTCTAGCATTCTTCTAGCCACCGCTATATCTCTCACTAACCTGATTTTTCTGTTCTGATGCTTTAAATTCAGGCATGGAAAACATGCTTTTATTCAGTACAAAATATGAATTAAAAAAGATAGTTTCTTCAAAATAACATTACATAATTTTGACCTGAAGATAGTTTTAATGTAATGTAACTAAATATTCTAATGGAATTATTTTCAATTTATGTTTTTTGTAATTTAAAGGAGAATCAAATAATGTTTATACTATTTGTCTTTGATTGCCATACAAAATATATGTGTCTTGTTAAACACATCAATTCTCAGGATCTGTCAGAAACATAATTCAAGAAAGAATTGAAAAAATAATTTCTTGTAAATTTCAATACTTATTACTCTGAAGTGTTGTCTTTTTCATGGTGTTTTTGAGCAATTTTCCTCAAATGACTGATTCCTTCTAGACAACAGATGATATTGTTACTGTGTGGTATATGCAATTTTACCTAATTTGCTTTACTTTTACAAGACACTAGTGTAAAAATATAATTCAGGCTTCCAACATGATACGGTATACTCAAAGTAATTTAACATGCAAGTGTTAAGGACAATTTTTTGTGTACATAGTAATGTACAAAATAAATAATGTGTAAGAACTAAACATTCATCAGCAGAAGTGTCATTGATGAATAAATTTAGTAAAGTTTACTTTAAAGTTTAAAACTGGCCTGGCTTGTCAGTCTTCTGAACACTCCCATCACAATAATCTCTAATTCCCTAACTGATATAACAAGCCCTGCTTCCCTCAAGTATATTCAGTTACTACAACGGACTGTGCAATTACCATATCATTGTGAGAAACACTGTGCAATTGAATATGATTCATTATCACCTCAAGGGTGTGTACAGCTATGGTGGATCCTCTTGCACCCCTCCAGGGAAACCTGCATGCTCGGTTACCTCTCTGAAATGCCTGCACACCAATGCACACAGGATGGGGAACAAACAGGAAGAACTCGAGGTCTGTGTGCGGTCACAGGGCCATGATGGTCTCATTGCAATTACAGAGACATGGTGGGATAGCTCACATGACTGGAATGCCGTCATGGATGGCTACATATTTTTTAGGAAAGACAGGCCAGCAAGGCGAGGTGCTGGAGCTGCTCTTTATGTGAGAGAGCAACTGGACTGTGTCAAGCTCCACATAGGGGTGGATGAAGAACAAGTTGAGAGCTTATGGGTAAGAATTAAGGGGCAGGTTAATATGGGGAACACTGTTGTGGGTGTTCACTACAGGCAACCTGATCAGGAAGAGGAAGTCGATTAGGCCTTCTACAGACAGTTGGAATTAGGCTCATGATCACAGGCCCTGGTTCTCATGGGGGACTTCAACCATCCTGATATTTGATGGAAAGGCAACACAGCCAGGCACGCACAGCCCCCGAGATTCCTGCAGAGCACTGATGATAACTTTTTGACACAGATGCTGGAGGAGCCCACGAGGAGAGGTGTGCTGCTGGACCTTGTACTAACAAACAAAGAAGGACTGGATGGGGATGTGAAGGCTGGGGATAGCCTTGGTTGCAGTGACCATGAGATGGTGGAGTTCAGGATCCTGCATGGAAGAAGCTGGGCAATAAGTAGGAATACACCTTGACAATACTAAAATGGGAGGACTGGCTGATACACCAGAAGGCTGCGCTGCCATTCAACAAGACCTGGACAGGCTAGAGAACTGGGCAGAGAGGAACCTAATGAAATTCAAGGGCAAGTGTAGGGTCCTGCACCTAGGGAGGAATAACCCCAAGCACCAGTAAAGGTTAGGGGTTGACCTGCTGGAAAACAGCTCTGCAGAGAAGGACCTGGGAGTCCCGATGGACAATAAGCTCTCCATGAGCCACCAGTGTGACCTTGTGGCCAAGAAGGCCAATGGTATCCTGGGGGGCATGAAGAAGAGTGTGGCCAGCAGGTGGAGGGAGGTTATCCTCCCCCTCTACTCTGCCCTGGTGAGGCCACATCTGGAGTTCTGTGTCCGGTTCTGGGGTCCCCAGTTCAAGACAGACAGGAAGCTACTGGAGAGAGTCCAGTGGAGGGCTACGAGGATGATGAGGGGACTGGAGCATCTCTTGTATAAGGCAAGGCTGAGAGAGCTGGGTCTGTTTAGCCTGGAGAAGACTGAGAGGGGATCTTATCAATGCTTATAAATATCTGAAGGGCAGGTGTCAAGCGGCTGGAGCCAGACTTCTCAATCATGCACCGTGACAGGACAAGGGGCAATGGGCACAAACTGAAACACAGGGAGTTACATCTCAGTATGAGGAAAAACTTCTTTACTTTGAGGGTGACAGAGCACTGGAACAGTCTGCCCATAGAGGTTGTGGAGTCTCCTTCTCTGGAGATATTCAAAACCCACCTGGATGTGATCCTGTGCAACCTGCTCTAGGTGATCCTGCTTTAGCAGTGGGGTTGGAATAGATGACCTCCAGAGGTCCCTTCCAACCCCTACCATTCTGTGATTCTGTGATTCTGTGATCACTGTTGTAATATACTGCCATATGGAGTATGCTGTCCTGGTTCTTTTTTCCAACCATTTTGGCAGATCATAGATTATATTCCTCACTTCAGACTCCATGGTTTCACCAAGTGAAACGTTAGTCTTTCACATTCCAACTGACTATTTTAACTGCTGGAATACTGAATGAATCTTTAATAATCTCTCCTGCTGCAGCTAATCTACTGTTTCATCAACAATTATCACTCGATATGTGATAAGACAGGAGGAAGACTACCTCATTGTGTACAACAATAACTTTTTTCATGAAAGGATGAGATTCAAATTGTCCAAGATCCGATGAAAGTCTACCCAAAGAGGAAAAGATTTCACCATAGAGATTCACAACAAAGTATCCTGGTAACTAAGGCATTTGTGTGTACTGTAGAAGATCTGCTAAAGCTCCAGATTCAAATTATCCGTAAGGTAGAGAACAGAGCTCTGTTTTCTCAATTCCAGAGGAAAATCCTAACCAATAGGCTTTTACTGTTCTGTGGAGGATTAGACTCTTCAGCGATTGCCAGCAAATTCTTGAAAGCCCTATTTATACACAGAACACAGTAAGATTAAAGAGGACTATTAATATTTCAAGTGTACTTTAACCAATGACTGGCAACAACCACAACAGCAACAAAAGGGGGAAAATCTGAAAAACAAATCACGGTCTATTTCTGATTCCTTAACCTTCTGAGAAAACAAATATATCAGCTGAAATCTAAGACCTTCATTTCCATAGAAGCAAGTAAGGAATAGATTTTAACCATCTGACAGTGTATATTTTGTAAGGTTGATCCAAGGGGGAACAGGCATTCATGTATTACAAGCAGTGCAACTGTTCTGTAATATTGTTGGAGTTCTTGCCAAAGCAGCATACCCAGGCTTGAGGTCCTACTGAGTCATTCATTAGTAAGGTACTTCCACAAGGTGATTCATGTAAAAGCCAAATCATCCTTTTCATCTTTCTCCACTGAAGATAGGAAATTTACATTTCTGTATTTCTGTAGTGACTCAGTTTCAGTAGAATGAATCAAGATCCCAGAGTCCCTGGGTTTTTTTGCTTCAGGTATGCTGAAACTGACACATAGTGAATAAGACTACCTTCCAGAAATGCAGTCTAGATGATTAAAACCACATAAAGATTACAGAAAATATTTTATGGTAGATGTTCCTGGCAGAACACGTGGTACATGCATATAAAAAAAGAGTATTTGTTTTTAAATACCTGAAGTAACCTTAGGATATAACTACAGATAACTAAAAGGGGAACCATTATTCAACTAGGGGCTGTTTACGAAACAAATTGTAACAGAATGCTTTATTAAGAACACTCCTAAAAATAGTGTGGAAGGTGGCATTTTTGAAGAGGTTGAAAATATGATATTTTAATATAACTTTCAAAATTTTTGGTGATATTTTTGATACATTATTTTAAATATTTTTAAAATATTTAATTGAGCACAAGCTTTAATTAACTATTGAGGATTAAATACTTTCATGGGCAAAAATATTTTACTTTTATAGAAGCAATCTAAACATGTACAAACTGTAGCCCCTAATATGGTGCAAATAGTTCTCTGAGGTTTGTTTGTGGCTGTCTTTATTTGCTATGATGATCAGAAAGGTTCAGCTTGATTTTCTAGAAATCTAATTTTATTATTCATTTTTCAGAAGGATATTTCACAAGGTGTTTTTCATACAGCTAAGGTGAAATTGGATGAACACTTTTTAAATTTTGATCATTTCTATGCAGATAAGAGGAATTCAGCTGAAAATTTCAAGGTTTTTTTGTTTGCTTGGTTGTTTTTTTAATGGAATCATCTTAAACTAATTATTAACTTTTAAAATAGCATATAGTAAATTGAAGTGCCTTATGGGAAATGCATACGTTATCTTATTTACAAATGAATCTTTGACATTTTTTACATGACTCAAAGGACATTTCTTAATTGTTATGTCTTGTATCATGATCCCATATGCAATGTCTTACTAAATTGTCTGCACAGAATGTTAAAGATCTTGCTGCTGCTTCAACATAAATGTTATTCCAAATCATGCATGCAGTGTTAAAAAGGCAATTCCTTTTGACAGGAGGAATATTGGTAGAGAGATTGAAATAGCATAGAAATTTCACAGCATTTCTTGAACACAGCACTCAGAGAGATGGTGTGGTACTCAGACTGGATGGTCTGGCACATGCTTCGTTTTTCTTCTTTCTACCTATCCACAGAGGTAGCAATCATTCAATTCGTGAGGATGGTAATTGATAGAACTCAGTACAACTGGCAATTCCCCAAACAGATGACTATTTTTAGACATCAGACTTCTTTTAAAACAGGCATGAGCTATTATCTTTCTAGAAAGTTTACTTAATGATCACTTAATAAGACAATAACCAAAAAAGAAAATGAATTAGTCAATCCAAGTTGCGTGTCCCTTCTTAGCATATCTGTGGAAGATTTTGTTACAGAATTTCCATTGCAAGTACTGATGAAGTTGACATGTTTCACATCTCAACTATTTAGGGATGACCTCTACTGGGACTCCTGCCTATCCCTGAAGTGCACTCAGTTTCACCACACGTTACTTTTACCATGCGCAGCTCAACATTCCGAGCATCCTGAAGATAAGAACCTTATTTTAAAAATAATAATGAAAAATCTTTATGCTAATACATATATTTATATTTTTTATTTTCATCCTGTGCATGATAATCTTCAGCAGGATAATGCAGAAATTCCTGGTTCTAGGATACTACATTGAAAGTTTAGGAAATCAGAGAGTTTAACTGAGTCCAAATCATTGTTCCTCCACTTTTCTCCTGGATGGCAGGGTCGTCTATGACACACCAGAAACTGTCTATGAAGTTGCATCCATTTCTTCTGTCTTTATGGGAATTACAATTAAAAGCCAGAGTGATGTCACATTTTGAGTCTGAACTACACTGAGAAAGTAGCAGAGATGAATATTCAGTCTATCCTAAAGAAGGAAAAAAGTCTAAGAAGCAACAGATATAGCCATTTGCCTTTTCAAAGCTGTCACAGTAGCATGGGCAGGTGCTTTGCTGAGTTTTCCTGCAAAGAACAACTGAAGCAGCAAGATTTCACTGTCTGTGCATTTCCTTTTCTCTATAAGATTAGAATGGTTTAGCTATTCTCTTTAAAACAAAATCAATTCCCTTTATTAGACCTGGTGAAGTGATATTATCACAAGCAATTAATGAAATATTAGGAACATTTGTGTGCATTGACATGAAAGGCTGTGAAAAAGCCTTGAAAAAGGAAATCTCCAGGAGACGGAGATGTCAAGGAAACCTTAGGAACTTCACTGTCTGAGGTGTTTTGCAAGTACTGCTGGCCTTCATGTGAGCTGTAGAACTACCAGGTTCTCTAGCATCACAAAGGAATTGTGTCCTGCTATTGTAACAGATTTGGCAGCTTTCACTCCTAAATATTATACTGTACCATACAGTACAGATGAAAACACATTATTGAAGACAATATGATTCTTACAACTTTCATTTTCTTAACATTTCAGTAGCTGACAGAAAAAAAGTGAGCATCTTAGCTCACTGAAAAACATTTATTTAAAATCATCAAGTGCATTGTATGAAGATCAATTTAGGTATGAAAGGTCACAGACAATACACAAGAGGTGATTGTCCTAAGAGAGGCAGGCTGGTATGCTGTTCATACAGCATAAATTAGGAGACTTGAAAGTACAGTGTCAAATGTCATCTATATGTATATTTTCTAAGCTACAAGGGGGCAGTGTTGGTATACACACTGTAAGAAATATATTCATGGAATAGATAATTTTATTAAAAATATCTTGTTTCTATCAATTGTTGTTTAGTGGGTTTTTTTGGTTTGGTTTGGGTTTTTGGGTTTTTTTTTTTTTCAGAAAAGAAGGTGAAGATAGGTGACGAAAATGAAAGCTACTTTTAATGTAAGATGGTGTCTTACATTAACATAGGGCTAGGTCAATCATAAATCAATAAATGACATGTTTTAAAGACTATGCTATTAATACCATCCAATGGACTTCCATTTGTTGGTTAAATACAGAATAACCATCTTTGCTAGAACTCTAAGAAAATTCCTTCCTAGAACCTTTCCTTTCTAGGAAAAGTTAACACTCTAGGAGGACAAATGCCTAATTTTACCCATGCACATGTATGTGTACTTGCACGTGCACACACAAACTTGCCGAGTTTGCCAACTCTTAGCCTGCAGCATAATCAGCCTTCTCTGAAATATTTGATAGTTTTAGTTAAAAGGCTGAGACGTGAAACTGCTTTGATGCTTTCTCCAAATCTTCCAGCTTTTTCTGACTACCTTGGATTTAGTCTTAGAATAGAGAATATAATCTTTTAAACTACTACTTTTATTCCCTATTTCTCAATTCCTTCAGTTAAAAACCAAAATATATAAATATGAGTTCCAATATAGATATAAGATAAAATCATATCCAAGTGACACCAATTTCCTAAGCCCAGAAAAATCAAATTACAAAGTAGATCCCACTTCAGAACTGGAATAACTGCAGATTTAAGGAAGAAGCATACTGGGATCAAGGATAAATTCATAAATTGCAGCCAGCAACTGATTATGTAGAAAAAACATGCAGAGAAAGAATCTCAGGAAGTTTAATATGGAAAATCCACCTATTGCCATCATATAATCCAGTCTAATTTCAGTTTTCACAAGATATCCTCTCTGACTGTCCTTTGAAGAATGGTTATTTTTTAAAAAATTATATTACATTATTTTGCAGAGGAAGGCATGAAGGAAAGGATAGGCAGAAAGGCTTTTTATTTAAAAATTGTAATTTTTCTAGTCCTGAAATTGCAAGTGCTTATACATTGTACACTCACCAGGAGTTCAGGTGCTCTGATTCCTTTACAAATTGTATGTTATTTTTTATATTATTTCTATTTGAAAGTAGATTTTTAAAAGATGACCTGTCAAACTGAAACTGGTTAAATACAAAAATATAAAGTAAATATAAAATTTCCTACAGTGATACTTTTTAAAAGGGTGGATTAAAAAAAAAAAAAAATCCTTTTTTAAAGTCTAGGAAACCTTCTCTGTTCCTTTGTTGTTTCTCAAAGTCTTTTTAAAAAATATGAAACAAATAACTTCAGAATGCGTTTCCAAATCAAAACTCTCCAAGACTGTTTCACAACTGCCCACAATGGCACGGTCCTCCAGGACTTGTAGATGTGTGTTGTCATTTAAACATCAACAGCAGGGTACACTGGAAAGCACAACACCTTCCAGGATCTTTTCCAATGAAAAGAGCTTGCAACCTCAGTGCTAAAGGAAAAATCATATAAGGAAGTGCACAACAAAATGAAAGATGGTATTTTGGCCGCCTCCTTTTTTTTTTTTTTTTTTTTTTTTTTTTACATTCTTCACGGAAGTTCACAGAGTGATCTTACTTGCATATACGAAAAAGCTTATCAACAGGAAACATCATACCTTCAGGCCAGCACTTTGAATTGAGAATAAACAATTAGGTATTGATTGGATAAAGGCTAGCTAATAGTTGTGTCCCTGTTGGGTTTCAGCTTACAATTTATTACGTATTAATAGACTTTCATGGATACTAAGTAAATTGAAGTGAGATTAGAGACTCCTGCTGTAATGGAGTCACAACCTTCATTGTAGTACAGACATTCTCAGCCAAATTAGGAAAAACACATTGTGATCCATGACAGCTTTTTGATCCTTTGGATCTCAAAGACATGCCAGCCAACTGTTTCAGACAGGAGATACTGGATAAGGTAGAGTAAGAGAAAATTTGCTGGTTGCACCTGAGTGTCCTGGAAAATCAAAGTAACTATGGTGTTCTAAAGATGTAAGAAAGACAAGGTCTTTTTTTAAAGCCAGTTGATAGAGCTGGGGAGACAATAAAAGCAAGATCTCAAACAAGACTTTTAGCCTTGAGAAAAACATGGTGGATAGTTTGAAATAAGACTAGTATGCCAATTTTCTCTTCCATTTATCCAACTTCATCAGGCAATCTTGTAAAAAAAGTTACCTCTCCCTTCCAAACTCCCTTGTAAGTGTTCCCAAGAGTTTTAACAATATGAAATGCTACTGTCAAATAAATTTTTCATGGCAATGATAAGAACTGACTAAGGACCTATTAACTAAAATCATTCCTACATCTTATTTCATTTGCTGTCTGTGTGGAACCAGTGTGATCACTACAGGAAGGAGGCATACAGTTAGCATTTACTGTAAATTATAAATTTCAGTGGAAAAGCTAAGGTCTGCAGTTATCTGGCTACAATTTTAAATTTAGACAATGTGTTAACATTTACACTGACAAATAAAATGTGATGTTTTTCATGCTAATTTTAGGCAAAACAACTTTCTGAAGAGAACATTCCTGTGCTTGCCATTGATTAGAGTTCCAGAAATTTTTTTCTGTATAATGAGTTGCCATGTTATTTGCTATCCAATGCATTTGTGATTATGTTGCTGATGCAACCAGTTTATTTATGTTATGATAATTTGATCAGCTCAGTAGACTTTGCTGTATAACACTGATGGATATCCCACTCAAAGTGGTAAGATTTATGATCTCTCAGTTTAAAGAGTAAAACATTGCTTTCCGTCACATATCAATCAGTTTACAACATGCACATGCATACATTCTCAATCTATGTTTTAGCTTTTTTTCAGTATTTTAATTTTTTCTGTCATAAACCATTAACTTTTAGATACTTCCAATAGAGATATTCTCCCTAAAAATGATTGCTAGTATAGTTGATGATGGATTTGTTATAACTTTCGCAACCTTTTTCTTTATCATAGACTATTAATTAAGAACCTATTCATTAAATTCTTGTAGCACTAATTCTTAGGAGTTTCTGCTAAATAAGAGACTAGAATGAATCAGAATTTAAAAAAAAAACAAAACCAAAAACAAAACCACCAAACAACAAAACCAACACTTTAGAGATATTTTCAGAATATTATAATAAGGAAGGGGTAAAATGTTCTGTTTGTAGCTCTCTTCTTTTTAAATCAGAGTTTCAATTTCCTTTTTCTTTCAATGGGCAAAGATCCTTTATCACTGCAAAACAAATTTATAAAAGAAAAGTTGTCAGAGTAAGTTAACCCACTTATCTCCAGAGTTCAAACACTGGATTATATTTCAAGAATCATTTGAGAGAGAGAGAAATAGACCATGTTGTACAAATGAATTGTGTGAATTCCTGCCCAAGATAATCTACCTTCTAAACAGAAAAAGACCAAATAGTCAGGTAAAAATTGTATTGTTAGAGAATGGAAAAACAGGTTAGCAAGTACATTAAAAAAAAAAAAAACTAGGAAAAATTTAGGTGCCAATGTTCAGAACTGCAATACTGAAAACTCTTCTGTCATCTAACCTACAGTTGCCTACACTCCATCAGCCTCTACCCTTACCTAGACTTTGCTTCTCTGGATGTCCAGATCTCCATCCTACAGAGTACTGAACACCTCCGTACCACCTCTGTATCACACATACTGTATGGGCATTCTGCCACAAGCAACCTGCCTCAGTCTGACGAAGCATTCTTGTGGCCCCTGGACCAAAGGCCTGAGGCCTAAGATATTCCTTTCCAAGGGGTTTGCTCTGCTAACGAAGAGGTAGCATCTAGTATGCTACCAGAAAAGTTACACCCTCTGTGTGAGACAGCACAGGCAGGACACAGGAACAACCACAAAACCATGGATGAAATGCAAAGAGCAAACTTATTTTCATCCCCTTTGCCAACTGGGGGATCCCTGAAGCAGCACCCAGGCAGAGGCACACAAGCAGGGACGCAGGCATCGCGGAGCTCGGTCCATGCTAGAGGATTGCTAAGCCTGCTGGTTTTGCCTGTAGATCAGAGATTCACACTGGTGTGTGTTTACCACTGTGCTTTGATCTTTCCCACAGCAGGACAGGAATCTCAGTCATGCTCAACAGGGTGCCTCTAAGTCTATCATAGGCCTATGTTGTCACAGATGTTCCACTTGTCCAACACGCAAGGCTAAACAACAATTAGTGTATGTGTTTTTCAATATGCCAGCTGAAAGTCACTGCAAGTCACATGAGCATGTTTATAATCCTCCTTGCCATTCTTCCATTATTTTCCCACACCTCACACAGACCCATATGCTTTTGTTTAAAGTGGATCAGGTAATAGAAAAAAGGAACACTGCTCTCTCACCATCATCATCTTCCTGGGATGTGGAACTTCTCCGTTCACCACTTTCTGATAGCTTCTCTCACCACCGTATCCATCTATGCTTTAAAAGAAAGGAGAAAAACACACCTGTCACAAGAAATGGTCTAAGACTTTGAATCCTCCACAAAAATGCATCGAAAGATATCACATCTTTCCACTTAGAGCCATCAGTTGTCAAAAACAAATTTCTGTAAAAATCGTTAATCTTTATCTCAGGATGTGCTTTCCAAACACAATTGGAGTTCACATTACTTCAGAACAACCAACGGTTGCCCAGTTCTTTTCCATGTTGTAACGTCAGTTTACCTCTAGTCAATCATTATTTTTTAGAAAATTAAATCAGTGGAACAGTCTCAGTAGGAACAATTAAAAACAAAGGCAGGTTTATAATTAATTCATTCTAGTTAATAATAATATAATTAACTATAAAAGGATTCAGTGGAGATCAAAATAAAAAAATATTAACAGTTCTAGTTCTGTTGGGTAAAGCAAAATGGAAATTTATTTATTTATTTATTTTTCATGATCAGTATCTGCCTTCTTCTTCTAACTTATGTGAGATGGCAGCTTGAAAGAACTATGTATGGTCTCAGACTATAGAGTGGGCTTCTTTTAGCTTGTTTTAGAGGTCCAAATGTTTTAAAACAGAAGAAAAAGAAGAAAGAAATGATGAAGATGAAGAAGAGGAAGGAAAAAAAAGGAAAAGGTGAAAAAGAAGAAGGAAAATAAAAAGAAAAATGGAAAAGAAAAAGAAGAAGGAAAAGGGAAAGGAAGAAAAGAAAAAAGAAAGAGAAAGAAGGAAAAGGAAAAGAAAGAAGGAGAAGAAAGAAGGAGAAGAAAGAAGGAGAAGAAAGAAGGAGAAGAAAGAAGGAGAAGAAAGAAGGAGAAGAAAGAAGGAGAAGAAAGAAGGAGAAGAAAGAAGGAGAAGAAAGAAGGAGAAGAAAGAAGGAGAAGAAAGAAGGAGAAGAAAGAAGGAGAAGAAAGAAGGAGAAGAAAGAAGAAAAATTAGTTTTTCCACAAGTAATCTAGAACTGTTTGTGGCAATACAGATTCAGAGTTACAAACCCCTTAGACAATACCATATTAGCACAGGTTTTCACTTTATGATTTTGTTTTACTTTGATTTGCTCAGCATAGAGACAGCTTAATATTCCTCAGAGTTTTTTCCCACTGCACTGTGACATTACTATTAACTTCTTCATTCCTCTGTTGTGTTTAGAAGCAAGGAGGCAGTGTGACTCAAATGAACTCTTCCTGTCTCTCACTGATATTGTTCAAATATTAATCACTTGGTAAGAAAACCACATTTACTCGTGTTTGGATGATAGAGGTTTTTACTCTTTGAAACATCATTATTCCTGTACATATTAATAGCACTTCTGTTTTTACCCCTTTTTTTCACAGAAATGGGAGCTGTTCACCCCACATTACACTTTGATATCAGCTGTGCTTCATGTAAATATCTTTCAGATGGATCCAGTCATACCAGCTTGCTCACCAGTCTGTTGAAATGCTCTAGCAAAGCAAACCAAAGAACTTCGAAATTAGACACCCCATGGAGTGTTAGTAGTTCTCATGGCCTTATAAATATATTGATAATTACTAAACTGTTGAGTGGATGCATCTCTGTTGCAAAAGATACCATAGGGAGCACTGAAAGAGATTTTCCCCAATGAAAAAAAAAAGAAAAAGAAAAAGAATCCTACAGACATTATGCTACCTTGCTGTGAAATCAAGGAATTTTGCTGAATAGCTCACTGCTTCCTGCAGGGAAAAAAATTTGCAGAAATGTGTCAGGCACAGCCTGGTATTGGATGATAAAGAAAATTAAAGACTGAGATTATAGTTATATCTGTCTTTCAAAGTGAAAATAAAAAGACATGGGTTGAATGCTTTTATTTGAACTCATGGTGTTCAAAAAACAGGAAAACATTTATCCAGTAAGTCAAATAATGTCAGATAAAGCAGAGTCCCACAGCAAAAATAGAGATTTTCATGAAGAAACTTAGCTGAGCCCATCTATAATTCGGAATCAATGACAGTAACTGTAGCAGGTTGTCGTGGTTTAGGCCCAGCCGGTAGCTGGGTGCCACGCGGCCGCTCACTCACCCCTCCCCCAGCGGGATGGGAGAGGAGAAGTATAACAAAAGGCTTGGGTCGAGATAAGGACAGGGAGAGATCACTCGCTAATTACCGTCACCAGCAAAACAGACTGAATGTAGAGAGGAGATTCATCTAATTTATTACTAGGCAAAACAGAGTAGAGCAATGAGAAAATACAATCAAGTCTTAAAACACCTCCCCCCACCCCTCCCATCTTCTCGGGCTCAACTTCACTCCCGGCTTCAACCTCCTCCCCCCTCAGCGGCACAAGGGGGCAGGGAATGGGGGTTGCGGTCAGTTCAGCACACATTGTCTCTGCCACTTCTTTGTCCTCAGGGGGAGGACTCCTCTCAACATTCCCCTGCTCCAACATGGAGTCTCTCCCACGGGCTACAGTCCTTCACGAACTGCTCCAGCGTAGTCTCTCCGGTCCGGCCCGGACTTGCTCCAACGTGGGCTTCCCACGGGCCACAGCCTCCTTCAGGTGCCTCCACCTGCTCCAGCGTGGGGTCCTCCACGGGCTGCAGGTAGAATCTCTACACCCCCTCATCCTTCCTCCATGGGCTGCAGGGGACAGCCTGCCTCACCATGGTTTTCACCACGGGCTGCAGGGGGATCTCTGCTCCGGCGCCTGGAGCACCTCCTCCCCCTCCTTCCTCACTGACCTTAGTGTCTGCAGAGTTTCTTACATCTTCTCGCTCCTCTCTCTGGTTGCAAAAGCTTTCTTTAACTCCTTTGTTTTCCTTCTTAAATACGTTATCACAGAGGCGCTGATTGGCTTGGCCTTGGCCAGGGGCGGATCCATCTTGGAGCCGGCTGGCATTGGCTCTATCAGACACAGGGGAAGCTTCTAGCAGCTTCTCACAGAAGCCACCCCTGTAGCCCCTCCCACTACCAAAACCTTGCCACACAAAACCCAACACACAGGTAATATTTTGGTTCCCTGTATTCACGTTTCTGGCTGTCATGATGGATGCTTTTGAACTTGCATAGTGAAACCAGTACTAGGCCATCATGGGCACTGTCAACTTGCTGAGGCCAGGGGCACCAGGGGCTCCCCTGCGTCCACCAGGGCAGGGTTGGCGGTCAGGACCCATCCCACCGCCCTAACCAGGGGCAGGGTAGCCGGGGCACTGGGGCAGCCCCAGCCCCAGTTACTGGGCACCTCCCTGGGGATGGGCTGAAGCTGAGCTGGGACATGGGCCCATGGGTGGCCCTTGTTTGGTGGGGCCCATGGCCGGGCAGGGCAGGGTGTGGGGAGCTGGAGCTTGACCCTGCTGTGGAGTCATTGGGGCAGGGGCTGGTGGCCATGGGAGGCTGCAGTGGTAGAAGTCATGGTGTAGGTGTAGCAGCAGGTGCGTCCCCTGTGTGGAGCAGCTGGGGCTGCCCGGTGCCGGACACAGCCGGTTCCAGCCGGCTCCAAGGGCCCCACCGCAGGGCACAGCTGAGCCCCTCAGCCACGGGTGGGCGCCTCGGGGAAAGCCTGGGTAAGAAAGGGCAAAGTGCTGCCCAGCAGCCAGGGCTGAGGGAAACGGGATGAGAAACAGCCCTGCGAGCCCCGAGGGGAGAG
Organism: Grus americana; assembly: GCF_028858705.1. Lineage (NCBI taxonomy): Eukaryota > Metazoa > Chordata > Aves > Gruiformes > Gruidae > Grus > Grus americana. The sequence continues at coordinate 83,602,490 of NC_072853.1, read as the reverse complement.
CGGGAGGAGGGCAGGAGGGGCTCCAGCCCCCTGCTGAGGTGCTCCTGTGGCCCCTTGGAAAGACTAATGGAAATTGTTACTTTTTCAAAAGTGTTTGTCATCTAATTGTTTGTAGGCCTGTTCTAGCATGTGAACCTTCTCAAATGAATAACAAAGAGGTTCTAGGCATACTTTAAGATTTCTGAAATTTCTGCAAGATAACATCAGGTATGTTAAAGACTATAACAACTGAAACAGTTTTTAAAAGTTGCTGATATTCATGTAGGTGATATGACCTTTGAAAGGACTCTACAAGTTCCTCTATATTTAAAGCAAAAATGTATTCAGGGGTTGCTACTTCTTGTGACAATGAAATGCATTGGTGACACTAGAAAATAAAAGTAAATTAATGTAGAATAACATTTATTTCACTAGCATGAAATAAACAATTTGCAAAATGGCATCTCAAATGTATGTGTGTTTCAATTTACAGCAATTCAAAAAATTATATTTAAAGATCCTTTTACTACTAATACATCTTGTTGTAAAACATAAATTCTATTTTTGCTTTAAGTATAGCACAATTCAAAACCTTTTGCTATGAAAAATAACTTGTACAAAGAACTGAAATGAGTATTCAAAGGCCTTGTAGCATAGCAGTTTAACCCATTTTAAAGCCAGTGGTACACTTTCCTCGGAGAACTGAACTTTCATTTCACTTATTTCAAAATTAATCACAGCTCCACACTCACTATTAGTTCAAATGTCAGTTCCATGAAATTTATAAAAAATTACTAAAAGCATTTATTGTATCACCAGTTAAGCTGCATGTTTCTAGAGCGAAAGTGATCTCAATCTCAACAAGAAAAAGCAATGTTGAGGTAAAACTACTAAGGAATTTGCTATATTTTGGTATGATTAGCTGCTATGAGTCTAAACAAACACATTGCACAACTGTCTTCCAAAAATAATCAGAGGGAATAAAATCTAAAGAAGCGTGGTGTGATAATGTATTTATTTCCTTAATCATAACGTGATTTCTTTGTTGACTTCTATCAGATTAGCAAGCTGGAAATCACTATGGTTACAGGTATTTTGGCAGGTAACAAATAAACATCTGATGATAATGACTAGGATTGTTAGCACTGAGTTCCCACCTCTAGTTCCCTCCCCAGCATCTTAATTTTATATGATGTTGTTGAGGATTTGAGGGGGAATTTGGGTAGGGATCTACTATTTTCCTATGCTTGGTTTCAGAGAAAGAGAATTTTTTTCAGATGCTTGAGAAAAAACTGTCATAATAATTCTAAGTCTTAACATGATTAACTTTTCCTCTTATATTTTAACTGAAACATTTGCCTCTACGTATCACACAAATTCCTTCAGTTCTTATTAAAGAACTGTGGTCAGAGTGCATATAAAACTGATTTTAGAGCTATAACGAAAAATTAGATTAAGTATCCAGGGTTTTGGGACTCCTTCCCTCACTGGTATTTCTGATCAAAGCTGAGTCTTCTGAGTTATACTACAAATTAGTAGTAGTAGTAGTAGTAGTCATCCTTATTATTTTTCTTTATTTTCCCTTTTTTCTATTAAAAAAAGAAAAAAAGAAAAAATAAAAAAGGAAAAAAGAAAAAAGAAAAAAGAAGAAAAAAGAAAAAAAGAAGAAGAAGAAAAAAAAAGATCATCTGTTTATGGGAGATTCAACCCCTGAGATAAGGAAAGACATTTCCCAAATTCTTCAGTTCCTTCAATCTTCTCATCTCTTCACTGCAGCCCAATGTCCACCTTCCCAATGTAAATCTAACTTTTAAACTAGATCAACCACTGCATATTCATGTATAGGACAATAACAGAATACAGAATAACAAAATCACAAGACTTGTCATCATTTGATAACAAGATTCCCACAGACATATCCTGAACCATTGCTTCATTTTCAGGTAGACCACTATCATAACAGAGTTTCATAATTACATAAAACACAATGGCTGAACTCACTAATAACCTAAGTGAATAAAGGAACAAGATGATGTTCATTTAATCATTTCCATGTAAGTGGGCAGGAAGGAGAATAATTATTTACATGGGACTGGGAGACGCAGCAATAAGGAGGTTCTTCCATAGACCTTTCATGGATAGCACTGTCAAACTAGCTTAATAACACTCATGACCATCATTATAACTTTTTATTTCCTTCTATTCATATAAAAAGAGTTGTCCATTTCAGCTCCTGTCCTCTAATCATGTAAAATACACATCTAAAATTCAGAACAAAACCTACACACAAAACAAGATTATCAATATGAAGCAGTGATTCATAGCAACACATCTTATGTAATTACAGTAGCATCTAGACAGCAAAAAGGATGGTTTTTTTCATGCATTATGACAACAATAGGACTTTGACGAAAAGAAAAATACTCAGGACTGTGTAGGGTAAAATAAAAGAACACACAAATAGGAGATACAGACAGAAATACAAGTAATAGTTAGAATTATGGGATGTTTGCTTTATAATACCAAAGAAAGCCTCCACATATGCCAGAACCTGCTACACTGGGTATCATTGAAACGTATGGCAGAAACGTTAACATTCCCCCAGAATTCAAACAGCCAAACTGTCAGGGGAAGGAGAGGGTCCTCCATGTGGAGAGAGGAGTTGGGAGTCAAGAGTGTGTCACAGTTTAGGACCAAATGACACTGTGGAGACTAAATGGATTTGAATACCAAACCCCTTCAATCACACATTTATGTACAGTTTTACAAATAACATGACTTCCCTGTTCTGTAGCGAGATTACGTGGTCCAGGAGAAAAGTTGGGTGGGCTGGCACAGTGCTTCCAGACATGGGATGCACTGTCGGGGGCTGGGCTGCAGTGCGTGCAGTCATGAATCCCTTGGAGTCCTCTCCTGTTCCCTGGCTCCCCATGGGTGTTGCAGGGATGGTCCCAAATCCTGGGGCAAGGTAATGGGTTCCCTCAAAGTCTCTCAGGTTCTCCTTTATTCTAGGTTCCCTCCATAGCCTCTCTCCTTGGAGTCTCCCTTAAACTTATTTAGTTTTCCGAGTTATGGGATTGGGTGGTGAATAATTCCTTGGTGACTAGTGTTTTCCACTTTTGTTGTTGTTTTATCATGTGCTGTTGCCATTGTTGGTACCTTGAGGTGGTCAGGACACTCCTGGGCATGATTGCACTTAAGGATCAGCAGGTTGTTTGCATAGTTCAGCTTTCTCTTTCCTTGAACACACAAAATCTATTCAAGGTTCATTCTGGTGTTTGAGAAAAAGTGTTGGTCACAATGCCCATGGGCCAGTGGGCCCCTGCACCGCCCTGCCCTGCCCTCTCCTCCCCTCCCCAGCTGAGCATAGCCTCACTGTGTCTCAACAGCCCAGATGAGTGCGGCCAGGAGTGGCCACGGGCTGGTGATGTCCAGGCGAGGCAGCAGCAATGAGGCAGGTTCTGGGGCAGGGCAGGTGGTGAAGGCAGTGGTTTGGGAAGGCGAGGTGTACAGTTACAGCGTAGCTCGGTTCAGGAGCAAGGCTGAGCACTTGAGCTTCCACACAACTCCCAAGGTCCCACAGCTGCACCAGGTCAGAGCTAGCCTGAAGCACAGGTGGCTAAATCCACAATGGGGAATGGCTTTGGGACTCTTAGGTCCCCATCTTTAATTTCACTGGGGAGCTAGGAAGAGGAAATGTAGGTCATGAGAGATTTTTCCAAAGCTCACACAGGAGAACAGTAACAGACACAGGTATTCTGTGTCCTATAGTGCCTAAAATACTATGATCCGCAGTGAATCTGATTTATACTTCAACATATGAGACAAAAAAATCTAGATATGAAGGAAACTGTATTTGGAGATACAGTTAATAAATCAAAGAGGATCACTCACTTCAGGAAACTTAATGTGTAAAAGCAAAATAATTCAACATAAGATAGCAGGATATAGTTTTCCAGAATCAGTGCTGAAGAATTCCTATGGAGATGCTGGTGATGCCTTTAAAAGTCCAGTAATGTTATACAAATGTTTGTAGCTACTGTGGAAATATCAATATTTTGTGAGAATGAAGTTGCATCTCAAATGAAAATGCTAGCTAATAATATACTTTTTTAAAAAAAGAAATGGTTTTGTTGTTAATGCATATAAAGCTATAAAGATGGAAGACATTTACCATGTGGGTTAAGTACTGTTAAGGATTCAGTTCTTAGATGGGATCTAAACAGGAGTGTGAGCTTTAAACAAAAACATTTTATTTTATTTTACATTTTCATCCACCACTAGGACAAGTCTTGTCTTATATTCTCTATATGCATAAAATTTTATAAGGAAATGGTAAGGATTCACTATAACAATGCAGTTATTTTACCTTCAGAGAAGTTATTTACTGTGATGATATTATCTAGGTCCTTCCCTCACCTATACCACTGTGGCTGAGGAATTAATCACTATAAAGCTCAACTTACTATACAATAATTCAGATTTAACATGTTGAGTGTAAGACTGAAGGTCAACAGCTACGGCACTATATAGGCATAAATTATTACTTAATAAATTCACATTTAGGAGAATCTTATTGTATGGCATAAGACTGGGAACATGGAAATAAAAAGGCCTTTATTGGCATAAATTAGAATGACCACATTTCTTACAAGTGAATGGATAATTCTGACCTTTTAAAACATCTATGAGAGCAGAGTGAAGCATTTTCTGCTCTAAATTATGATGACATGACTCTGGATTAACTTCAGAGATACCCTGATGGAGTAGCACGGTGCTCAGTATAATTTCTACACCCTGAGCAATTTCTGAGGAAAGGTAAAGCAGGAAACAGGTAAAATATTCTGAACTGTCTGAAATAACTGCTGTATACATACTGATTGGCATGTTGGGCCCTTCTCTAGTGTATTCCAATGAAGTGAAAAGTAAAATGAGATCTTATATAGTTATAAAATATGATGATTAAAACTCCTTGACTTGTGTAAATAATTTCAACCCAACAGTTTCAATTAATTTCACTATTTCGTGTGTCCATATTGATAATATATATAATTGCAGCTTACCAGTACCTGAAAGGAGCCTACAGGAAAGATGGTGAGGGACTGTTTATCAGGGAGTGCAGTGACAGGACAAGGGGTGATGGGTTCAAGCTGAAGGAGGGTCGATTTAGATTAGATGTTAGAAAGAAATTCTTTACTGTGAGAGTGCTGAGGCACTGGAACAGGTTGCCCAGAGGGGTTGTGGATGCGCCATCCCTGGAAGTGTTCAAGGCCAGGTTGGATGAGGCTTTGGGAAATGTGGTCTAGTGGAGGGTGTCCCTGCCCGCAGCAGGGGGGTTGGAACTAGATGATCTTTAAGGTCCCTTCCAACCCTACACCATTCTATGATTCTATGATTGTATGATAATAGAATCATATATTGCATTATAACAATGACAGACTATTTTTTCTTGGGAAACTAAAGACTTTGGGCTTCCACAAAAACAGAAGACATTTTGTGACAGTTGGATGAGTTTATTAAAAAGATATTTTAATCAAAAAGTTAAACATAAAAGTACTCCAAAATTAGTGATGTTTACACCTTTGGAAACTGTTTATGATGACAGTGTAGTCTCTGAGTTACTGTTAATAAGCAATACTTGGTGAGTTTTCTCAAAGTTTTCTCTATAAGAAGGACTTTTTCTCCTTGAATTGCAACTTTACTGTACAGAGTGGATTTTGACTTTTTTATCTTCAAAAAACATATTTAATATTTTTGTGTGTAGAAGACAACATTCATAGCTGAACATGACATTGATAGAAAAAATTAAATTATTCTTTACATGTACTTTTTAATAAGAGTTATGTGAACCTATTTGAAAGATCATATAAAACTAGTAAAATAAAAAAATATTTTTCCTCTTTGGCCTTCATAACCACAAAAAAAAAAATGAGATGAATCAAAGTTCCAGTAGATATAGAGTTGTTTTCTGATGATTTAATTAATTTGATTTTCTCAAGTTTCTCTGTGAAGAGGTCAACAACTGTTTAATGCTTTGTCTCCACTGGAACTATTGTAAACTGAATGACCTTATATTAATTCTGTATATCCACTAATGATTTATTTCAGAAAAAAATCCCAAGAACTTTCCCTTCACCCCACATGCATACTTAAAGCTATGATCACATTTAGTTTATTTGAACTTCTTCCACAAGACAGACCTGTTCTCCCTTTTGAACATTTATGTAATTCTTTCCTGTATTAACTTTCGCTGTCTTTTCTAAATTCTTGCATGTTTTTTACTATTTCATAATCCCTCTGTCTTTAACCATAACTTGCAGCATTAAATGATGGTTATATACTCTTTTAGTATTATCCATTCTATATCTCTTGCCTTTTCTGATTTTCACAGTAATCTTCTGTTTTTCAGGAGAATTCACATACTTTTGGAGTTCTTCTTGAGCTAACCTATTATGATTTCATATCCATTTAAGGTTTTTGTGAGTGTTGTGACCTCTCCCTTTTCTGTTCCACTTCCTAGTATTTAGGTACCAAAGATATTTGATTTTATTCACTTTCATGTTTTTAATTGAACTACACTGAAATCAGTTAGATAACACAAAAACTCATGCACCAACTTGACTTTGACAGATAAGATCGTCACTCCTTTCCTTTGGAGAAGGAGCAGAACATTAGTAACAGAGGCTTGGTCTTTGGCAATGAAGGGTGCTCCAGTATTGACTGTGTCTATGTTGAAAATGGCTGAAAAGTGTGTCTGCTGCCTTCTTAGTTCCCTGGACGAGGAAGAAACACTACATATGAGAGGGGAAACAGGTATATTCAGGGTTCATTTCTCCTTGGGCTTCTCCTGAAGATAGAGTCTACAGCATTCCAAGTGGAGGACACTGTCTGAAAAAGAAGGTATACCCAAGACTTGAGTCCTGACAGACCTATGAACTTCTGACATCAAACAACATGGTGTCCTTGGGCCTGGACTTTTAATAGCCTTGCTTTTCATTTCTAATACTTCAACAGCAGCAAGAGATGTGGACTTTAAAAAGTGACTAAAATCCGGAATTGTTCTTCCTCTGATTATGAGTCATCAGACCAGCCACAGGCCTAAGATCATTACAAATGTACAACAGACTGAAGCATGCACCACTAGAAGAACATGCACCCTTGCAACTATGAGACTAGCTCCTTAAGCAGATTTGAGCTGTATATCTAGACACCCAAGTTTAGATACATACAATATAAGTTTTAGCAGGCTAGCTGCTTTTAATGGATGAAGATCTAGTCAGCAGTGGACTATGGGGAACTGTTCATCTCATCCTAAATTAGATACCTATATTTGAATAGTTCTATTTACTTCATTGACTGTATTAACTATCTATTGCTGATGCTTAGCTGCTGAAGCTAAGCAGTGTCCTTGTTTAAAAAGCACTAGATTTAAAACCACACAGGAGATTATGTTCTTCAGAAACAGAAAATTGAATGTTATATTTAATTTTTTTCTTTATCATTGTTTACTGACATTCAGACAGCACACAAATCTTTCCAGAACTGGGGTCCTGTCTGTATGTGCACAAACGCATGTGTGTCACTGAACCTATCCCAATATTACATTGTGCAATATTAACAGAAGAATGTTCATCTGTCCAGTGGCTATTCTGGGACATTTAATTACCTGCTGCAACATAGATTTCCTGTGCAGCTTTGGGCAAGGCACTCGCCTCCATGCTTCAATATGCTACCTGTAAAATGGAAATAATAGTTATTTCCTGCAGAGTAATTATGAGGATTTCACACTGAGGATACTCTTACATGTCTGCTCTATACCTGACACTTCCCAGTGTAGGACACCATTTTCAGAAAAAAAAAAGTTATAATGCAAGAATGTACAGATAGCTTTATATGTCACCTTTACAGTGCTTAACTTCATCCTCTCAGCATTCTTTTAGGACAGATTTTTTAATGCAATTTCTGAAGTTTGACAACACATTTCAAAACAAAACAAAACAAAAAAACCAGACTCCAGTTTGGGTTGTCATCAATGTTAAGACTTTAAGTGCAACAACACAGACTTTTATGATGCAAAAACTTAGTATTTCCAAGCATTGAAAGATTATTACTTTCTGAGCAATTGGACTCTTCAAGGGGGCACAAGAGGAATGCTTTAGAAGAGGATTTCACAGCTACTTCCCAGACAACAAAATAATGTGGAAATCCAAGTGCTAGAAGAGCACACAAGGATAGATTCAAATCTGCATATACATTTCACATCCAAGACTGCAAATACGCGTACTACAGCAGTCTATGCTAAAGGCCCCTTAGGAATGAGGATAGAAGGATATACTGTGAGAAAATGAATTCCTGGTGAATCTTCCTAGGCTATTTCTTGCTGTCGTACCAACCCACACAGCTATGTCCTTGACTTCTATACATCAAGCCGCACAACTACTTTTTTCCTTTCACACCATCTTAAGTTCCCTCTTCTTGCTCCTCATCCTGCCACTGCCCGTGGCATCCAATCACTCAGCTTCCTTCTCTTCTTCTTTATCACTGTTTCTACCTCTTGCATTTACTATTTTAATCTCTTCCCATCCCCACATTTGAGCTGAGTTTTTTGTTTGCTTCTTCTCCAGCACAGTCTGTTGCCATAACCAAAAGGTAGACCTGAACTCATTCAGAGTTCAGCAGGGAATCATCTATATCAATAGAGAGGAAGCTGTGCACAATTCCTGCATCCCTAAAATGCTCCATTCTCAGTGAATGTGCAGCTTCTGTTTAGAGGGAGTATGAGCTTCTGTTTAGAGGGAGTGAATTAATGTACCAAATTCTGAGAAATGTGATAATCTGTGTACTCAGTAGACACTTACTTAATTTCTCTAAGATACTGAAAATAAGATTTTATCATTAAAAATGTCAGACAGACTCTATAACAGACATTATTTCCTGTACTGTTTTCTAAGGTAAAGCAGTATGTAACATACACTTTGCAACTTTTTTTTTTAAGGAATTATGCCTTGTTTGGCAAGCAGAGGTGGGAGTGTCAGCTTGCTGAGAATTGAGTACACATACTCAGCATGTGTTGTCGAATAGCACTCCCATGTCTGCAAGTAGGCACAAAGCAGTCAGAAAACTGCTTTGAGAGGGAAACAGACACCAGCAGAAGATCCTACTCACAATAAGGATAAAAAGAATAGCATGTATGCATGTGTATTTGTCTACAGCTATTGAACTTCTACCCATATGAACTCAATATAATTTTTAATTGTGGATCAAAGAGCAAAATTTAAAATTTTTGCCTGGAGAATTTTTATCAAGTTTGTGGTAATTCACCAAGCAGAAGTATTCCAGATTCCAACATTACATTTTATAGTACCTATATATAGCTAAAAGGCAGCAATTCAGTTGATCAAAATTTATGAAATTATTTTGTTTGTTGATTACAAATTTGTATGAGAGGCCTTGAAAAAGCTTGTGGGAAATCCATCAGAAAGTCATTCTTTGGTTGGAAGAATGTGTCTAATAGTCTTTGCTGAATTCCTCTAAAGTAACAAAGCTTTCTTCTGTTTGACATAGCATTGTCATCACTCAGTCAGGTTCTAATCACAAAATATTTTCAAGATACAGCACTCCATTCAATCAAGGCAAACAAGCCATATCTGTGCAGTCATCACAAGCAATTGATTTCTCTTTATTCCAGAATTCTTTCTAATGGCCTTCATCCTATCTGGTGCAGCAACAATGCATCAGGCAGTGTGTTCATCAAGATAATTTTTTAATCGCACATTTCTTCTTCTCTGTTTTGTCATTGCCAAACTGTTAACCCATTAGTTTTCAGGTCTGGAACTTTGTATACTGAAGTTCATGCACCTCCTTATTTATCAGATTTATTTAACTCATACCAAACTGGTCTGACTGTCAATGATTTTATCATACCATAAGACATTAGTACACAGAACAGCAGAGCAATAACCTTTATCCAATGCCTAGAGGTGAGAAACCACACATAAACACTGATAACCAGTATATATAGCAAGGTGTTACATAACACAACTCTGAGAACAATTCTGTGACCAAATAAAACAACATTGTGACCAGTGATGATTAAACTAATATCATAAATGCTTATAACATATTTTATCAAGGATATTCAAAATTCTCAAAAGCTGTTGTAACCAGCCTGAAGGAAAAAGAGGTGAAAGAGCAGGAGAAAGCATCCCTCCTGTCTTCCCCATAGATTGAGTGCAATTATTAATAAACTCCAAGACATGTCGTCTGAGGTACAAGCATGACAGCAATGCCACATACAAATACCAACTTAACTTCATGACCAGTAATGTTATCATATCATAAGCTGATATTACACAGTACAGCAAAATGAGAATCCTGATCCCTCTCCCAGAGTTGATAAACAGTGCTGCAGGGAATACATACAGCAAGTAAGGATTTACATAACAAAACCATGTTTTGTTGTGACAAACAAAACACCATTGTGACCAGCGACTGTTTACCTAATATAATAAATGCTTATAACAACGTTGTTTAACAAGCTCTGGTCAGATCTGTCATTCTCTCAACCTGTTGTGCCCCACATTGGGTGCCAAAAAGGACTGTCATGGTTTAGCCCCAGCTGGCAGCTGAACACCACACAGCTGATTGCTCAATCCTCCCCCCGCCCCTGGTGGGATGGGGAGGAGAATCAGAAGAAAAAGGTAAAACTCGTGGGTTGGAATAAGGACAGTTTACGAGGACAGCAAAGGAAGAGGGAAATAACAACAACAGTACTTAGAATATACAAAACAGGTGATACACAATGCAATTTGCTCACCCAACAACCGGATGCTCAGCCTGTGCTGAAGCCACCGCTCCTCCCCAACCAGCCCCCTTTATATGCTGAGCATGACTTCATATGGTATGGAATACCCCTTTGGCTAGTTTGGGTCACCTGTCCTGTCTGTGTCCCATCCCCGCTTCTAGAGAAAATTAACTCTATCCTAGCTGAAAACCAGGACAAACTTTCTCACCCCTCGCCCCTCAAGGGGATGGGGAGGAAAAAGGAAAAAAAACCTCATAGGTTGAGACAGAATCATAGAATCATAGTATCATTTAGGTTGGAAAAGACCTTTAAGGTCATCAAGTCCAACTGTTAAACTAACACTGCCAAGTCCAACCACTAAACCATGTCCCTAAGTGCAACATCAATGTGTATTTTAAATACCTCCGGGGATGGTGACTCAACCACTTCCATGGGAAGCCTGTTCCAGTGCTTGACAGCCCTTTTGGTAAAGAAATTTTTCGCTTGTTACCTACAAGAAGAGACCAATACCCACCTTGCTACAACCTCCTTTCAGGGAGTTGCAGAGAGCGATAAGGTCTCCCCTCAGCCTCCTTTTCTCCAGGCTAAACAGCCCCAGTTCCCTCAGCTACTCCTCATAGGACCTGCTCTCTAGACCCTTCACCTGCTTCATTGCCCTTCTTTGGACATGCTCCAGCACCTCAATGTCCTTCTTGTAGTGAGGGGCCCAAAATGGAACACAGTATTCGAGGTATGGCCTCACCAGTGCAGAGTACAGCTGGACAATCACTTGCCTAGTCTTGCTGGCCACATTATTTCTCATACAAGCCAGGCTGCTGTTGGCCTTCTTGGCCACCTGGGCACACTGCTGGCTCATATTCAGCTGGGTGTCGACCAACACCCCCAGGTCCTTTTCCTCCAGGAAGCTTTCCAGCCACTCTTCCCCAAGCCTGTAGCGTTGCATGGGGGTGTTGTGACCCAAGTGCAGGACACAGCACTTGGCCTTGTTGAACCTCATACAGTTGGCCTTGGCCCATTGATGCAGCCTGTCCACATCTCTCTGTAGAGCCTTCCTACCCTCAAGCAGATCAACACTCCCGCACAACTTGGTGTCGTCTGCAAACTTACTGAGGGTGCAGCGATCCCCTCATCCAGATCATTGATAAAGACATTAAAGAGAACTGGCCCCCAGGGAACAATGCTTGTGACCAATCACCAACTGGATTGAACTCCATTCACCACAACTCTTTGGGCCCGACCATCTAGCCAATTTTTTTACCCAGCAAAGCGTATGTCCGTCCAAGCCGTGAGCAGCCAGTTTCTGCAGGAGAATGTTGTGGGAAATGGTGTCAAAGGCTTTACTACAGTCCAGGTAGACAACATCCACAGCCTTTCCCTCAATGAATAAGCAGGTCACCTTTTCATAGGAGGAGATCAGGTTGGTAAAGCAGGACCTGCCTTTCATAATCCTGTGCTGACTGGACCTGATCACATGGTTGTCCTGTATGTGCCGCGTGTTGGCACTGAAGATGATCTGCTCCATAACCTTCCACAGCACCGAAGTCAGACTGACAGGCCTGTACATCCCCAGATCCTCCCTCTGGCCCTTCTTGTGGATGGATGTCACACTGGTTAACCTCCAGTCCACTGGGACCTCCCTGGTTAGCCAGGACTGCTGATAAATGATGGAAGGTGGCTTGGTGAGCACTTCTGTCAGCTCCGTCAGTACCCTTGGGTGGATCCCATCTGGCCCCATAGACTTGTGCATGTCTAAGTGGTGTAGCAGGTCACTAACCATTTTCCCTTGGATTATGGGGGCTTCATTCTGCTCCCCATCCCTGTCTTCCAGCTCAGGGGGCTGGGTACCCAGAGAACAACTGATCTTACTGCTAAAGACTGAGGCAGAGAAGGCATTAAGTACCTCAGCCTGTTCCTCATCTTTTGTCACTATGTTCTCTCCCCCTCCCCCACATCCAATAAAGGATACAGAGCCTCCCTAGTCCTCCTTTTGTTGTTAATGTATTTATAAAAACATTTTTTATTGTCTTTAATTGCAGTGGCCACGTTAAGGTCTAGCTGGGCTTTGCCCCTTCTAATTTTCTACCTGCATAGCCTAGCGACATCTTTGTCGTCCTCCTGAGACAAAGACAGTTTAATAGGATAAGAAAGGAAGAGAATAATAACAATAACAACAACAACAACAACAAAAAATAATAAATTTATAGATATATACAAAAATAAAAACCAACCAAAACCACTGAAGCAAAACAAACAATGATGCAGAAATGCAATTGCTTACTGCATGCAAAATGAAAATAAAACAGCCTGATGTCCAGTCTGTTTCTGAGCAGTGATCTCACGTCCCAGCTAGATTCTCAGTTATATATATCCGGAGCATGATGTTCTATGGCAGGGACCATCCCTGTGGCCAGCCTGGGCCAGCTGTCCTGGCTGTGCTCTCCCAGCTTCTGCTGCACCTGGCAGGGCAGGGGAAGCCAAACAGTCCTGGACTTGGTGTAGGCACTGCAACTACCCAGCAACAACTAAAACCATCACATTATTCTCATCCTAAATCCAAAACACAGCACTATACCAGCTACTAGAAGGAAAATTAACTCTCTCAGCTGAAACCAGTGCAGTTATGTCACTTATTTAAACGTTTACCAATGTGACTCATATGCATAAATATACACCTGTACTCAAGTTTCAATATTTGGTGCAAACACTGCCCAAAAATACTTTAAACAGAACTAATTTCTGTAGTACTTAAGGAATGATTTTGGCATAGGGAAATTTTGTGACACTTAAAGTAAAGTGATGATGCCAGGTTGGATGGGGCTTTGAGCAACCTGGTCTAGTGGTGGGTGTCCCTGCCCATGGCAGGGGGGTTGGAACTACATGATCTTTAAGGTCCCTTCCAACCCAAACCATTCTGTGATTCTATGAAATTTGTTGTGGTTTTGTGGGTTTTTTTTCTTAAAACTCTCTTAATCTGAGCATATGGAAAACGTATTATTTAACTTGTTTTAAATCAGAAGGTGGTCTGTACCAACCATTGGTCATTAATCCATGTCATCAGATTATGAAATTCTGCTGGTTTTTGTTTTACTTCTGGAAATGTAAATGTGTTCTTTTTATGTTTTTAATCAGGGCCAAATGCTGTCCTTTTTTTTGCAATGTACTGAAGAGGACCTTTAATGTTAAGCTTTCTTAGACCACACTGTTGAATTCTTTTGAGGGCATTCCGTTGTGAGATTGAATAAAGTTTTTAAAACTATAAAAGCTAATTGTCTCAGTAAGGAATTTAAAGATTTATAGTACAGCTCCAATGGTGTGTCAGCAAGAGTGAGTTCAATCCTAATTTGCAACAATAACGATGTCAAAGTGATTTTAAGGGGACCATTATTCTTCTACTTTTCCTCTCTATTGTAGTCAGAGACTTCATTTTTCTGCTGCTCAGTAACTTCTGCAATCTTTATTAGAAAAGATGATGTTATAAACTACTAATTTTGACCAGCTGTATGAGTTTCTTTTTAACAACTTCCAATTACTCTTTATTCCTCTCTCTAGCTGTAGAGGATAATGTATTAATTTCCTTTTATCCCCAATGATGGCAAGACTCTGTTTTATAGTGCTTAATAGTTAGACTGAATCAAAGAAGTAAAAAGGTAGAGATCCATTAAATTGCTCAATCTATTTCCAAGCAAAATATAATTTTTAGGAACAATATAGAATCATAGAATCATAGAATAGTTCGGATCAGAAGCAACCTTTAAAGATGATCTAGCCCAACCCCCTGCCATGGGCAGGGATATCTTTCACTGGATCAGGTTGCTCAAAGCCCCATCCAACCTGACTTTGAGCACTTACAATGATGGGCCATCCACAACTTCTCTAGGGAACCTATTCTAGTGTCTCACCACCCTCGCAGTAAAGAATTTCTTCATAATATCCAGTCTATTGTCTTTCCATTTAAAGCCTGTCTCTAATCACCTCCCTGAGTTTCATATGTTTCAACATGTCTTCCAGGAGGATCTGTTCCATGATGTTACCAGGCACGGAGGTGAGGCTGACTGGTCGGTAGTTCCCAGAGTTCTCCTTATTATCCTTTTTAAAAATGGGTGTGATGATATATCAATGTATATTTTCAAAAGCCCCATAAGTAGGCATGAACAAAAACTTTAGCTGATTGATATATACTCATCATTATCCTTAAATCTCTTTCTCTTGTCAATTTTGAAATGTATTTTTGGATGTCAAATGAGGGCAATACTTTTTGGGGAAAAAAAAAAAATCCATTAAGCATCTGGCTACAGAAAACCTTCAATGAACAACTTTTTAAATTACATAACCTTAAATCCATTCACGTGATTTTATTTCATTTATTTAATTTTTGCCCACCTTTAACCTCGTGGTTTAACCCTAGCCAGTAACTGAGAACCACACCACCACTCACTCACTCACCCCCAAGAGAAGGGGGAGGAGAACTGAAAAAAAACCTCGTAGGTTGAGATAAAGACAGTTTAATAGGATAAACAAAGGAAGATGATGATGATGATGATTGATGATGATGACAATGATGATGATGATGATAATAATAATATAAAAGTGATGCACAAATGCAAAAGAAAAAAACAAAACCAACAAACCAACCTAATGCCCAGTCTGTTTCCGAGCTGTCAATCTGCCTCTCGGCTAGCTTCCCAGTTATATATATATCTGGAGCATGACGTTCTGTGGCAGGGACTATCCCTGTGGCCAGCCTGGGCCAGCTGTCCTGGCTGTGCTCTCCCAGCTTCTTGTGCACCTGGCAGGGCGGGGGAAGCTGAAAAGCCCTTGACTTGGTGTAGGCACTACAGCTACGCAGCAACAACTAAAACCACCAGTTTGTTATCAACATTATTCTCATACTAAATCCAAAACACTCTATACCAGCTACAGGAAAGAAAAATTAACTCTATCTCAGCTGAAACCAGGACAATTATGTCTTGCATGCTGCTTCACTGTCCTGTAAGAATGTGTTATTAGATATGGGTTAGTAGATATGTTCTTCATCTCTTCGAGACTTCTTTTAATAGTCATCATAATGTTTCTAAATGCAGCTTTGCTACTAGCTATGTAAAGTCCCATCAAGAAAATAGCATTTGCATCATGGACCACATACTCTGCTTGAACTTTAATTGTAGAATAAATACTATACTTGGTGAAATCTATTTTTATGCAAATACTTGTTATAAAAAGTAATGCAATGACCAGTGGACTACACGAAAATCATTCCACTGTACCCATAGTTACACTATTAAATCTGGAATTGAAAATCAGGAGTGAGCTGGTTTTAGCAAACAAATCAATTGACATCCAAATATTTCAACACAAATTATTTAAATAAAATCACTGTTCTTCGTAATAACCAAAACCATGAGGTATGCCTCAAAACACTGAGGCATTCACTGTTTTCACCATCTTCTACTCTTTTTCAACTAAAAGACTTGTCACTGTTCAAAAGTATGTCCAAGCATTTCAGCAGCCTTGTTACTCATGATTTCTGCTAACCTATACTATGTTTACGACTTGCTCTAGCAAACAGTCCCTTTTCTTCCAGCCAGTTAGCTTACATCCATCATGCTCATGGCCAGCCTCCTCTAGTGGGGACTGATTGTGCCCACAGAGCACATCAGACAGGGAAACGGTTGGGTCTGAATCTATGCTGCAGGACTGTGGGTCTATTCACACACACTGGCATTTCAATCGTGCCACAAAATTGAAATATGATACTTGTATTCTTTCCACACACATGCCGTCTGAATGTATGAATTCTTAGCATGGTCTGTGATATCACAGGCCACACTTCTCTTCTTGTGAGAGGCACTTTTGGGGCCCTGAAGACCTCTGCAGAGCTGTTCTGCCCTGTCTGAAAAAGATGGCTGAGCAGATTCTTGGATTTATGGACTCTTATCTCTGTCTGAGGGTATGGTATAGGTGAAAAATCATTTCTAGAAAGGTCCAAATCTGCTCAGGGCACACTCTTTAATAATAAGTGTTAGAATATTCCCAAGGTAACTTTAGGGCTGTTTGTGTTTTAAGGCATGCTGCTAAGATTTTTTTTTTTTTTTTTTTTTTGCATGCACAGCAAGGAAGTTGTCATTGTGGAAGAATGTAAGCTCTGCTAATCAAATGTTGGAAAAGACTGGGGTTATGCAGCTGTGTGAGATATGGCTTGTTTCTGTCAGTACTATCAGAATGCTTGCTGAAGCAATTCAATCCATCAAACTGCTTTTAGCTTTTGCTTAGAGATAGGAAGGTATAGTTCTCCTCCAGAAGGGATCCTGGGCCCAAATGTTCGTATGAACAATTTGGAAATGAGCACTAGGGAGCAAAACAGGGAGTGAACCAAACATAGAGAGTTTTATTTACAATCTGATAATAATTTGCAATTACCATTATAGTACTGTATATACTACTATACTGCTATGGTACTACCACCATTTGCATTTTTATTAATCATCTAAAACATCCTAAAATATTCATATGGTTTTAAAACAGTAGTACTTAGGTAAAAAACCTATTGGAAGACAAACCAAGTTTGAGATACATGAAGTACTGTGGTTTGGAACTGTATTAGTGGAAAATTGCTGTCATATATAATGTCCCATATTACTTGTATAATTCACTACAGTAAGGTTATCTCTGAAAACATGTTACCTTCACATCTGATGTGATACCTAACAAAAATAAATACTTGCGTGTGAAGGTATTTGTTACACTCTTAACTTCACCTCCACTGAAATGGAAAGCAGAATTAATTCCCTAATATTCTGCCTGACCTCTAGCTGCTGCTCCAGGAGGGTGTGGGCCTTCCATGGATTCTCTGTTATATCTGCCAGTCCTGTGAATGCCTTGGATATTTAGTGCTATTTCATACTCCTTAAGCAGAACTAAACTCAGGCACCTGAAGCAAAGCATTCCCTATAATGTTGAGAGTCCTTGTTTTCTTTTCTCATTATAATCGCAGAATGAAGCAGAGTGCAGCAAAAATAATATTTGAAATTAAAAAGGCAGCCCACAAAGGGGAAGCCTTTAAAAAAAAACCCAAACAAAAAAAATACCAACCAAACAAACCCAGAAGTGATAATATATTCAAGAGTGATGAATTGTCAAAAAGAAGCATATTAGAGGTTTTGAAGGTACTGAATACCATCTGTCCTGAATGGTCTCCATCTGCCAACCTGTATTTTTCAGATGAGTTTCTTGATGACAGTGTTTTCACTTTACCAACAGATATTAGGGTTTCTGTGCATTGGACAATGTAAACTGGCTTCTCAATTAAACTAATTTCACAGAGGAAATCTGTGCCTTTGATAATATCAGACACACATAGAAACACTAAATTGAAGTGGCCTTTAAAAATTATTTACTCTTTTTATGTGGAATTGTTCTGTTGAAAACAGCAAAAACTCTAACTTTGTCTCACAGGTGTACTTTCATGAATGTCAAAGGGCTTGGATAAGGTCTTCTCATAATGCAGCCTGTTAAAAACAAGAAGGGAGAGAGGAAATGCTACATACACATATATATACACACACATACGCATATGCTTATTTGAATGAGGAAACCCTCTGGAATTCTTGAAATCACATAGCTGTCCTGCAAAAACAACCTCTGTCCATTATGCATCTGTTATTGTCATCAAGAAAAACATACAATTACAATCTAAACTGGAAAACAGTGGCTTTTCCATGCATATTCACTGAAAAAATAAGATATTTTGAGGGACAGATCTGAATTTATTTTTAATGGAGATGAACTATGTGATGTACTGCCTTTCTAGTCCAAAAAATAAGAATGGAATATTTTGCATGCACAGTATTTAAACAGCCAGTGAATACAGGGCTTAGAAAAGCGAGACTAATGATATTGATTTTTGCATGGATTGAGAGGACAGGTATACAAGTTTACGATGTAAAACAGCAGAGTGGAAACATAGTCTTGGCAGTGTAGTTAGTTCTATTAACATCACAGAATAAAGCATCCTGAATGAACTGTACTGTGCCAGTTTAAGTGGTTGTTTAGAGAGGTACACAAATGGGACAAAACCAGACTGAATTCCGTGACAGAATTTATATCTAAATCTACAGACACAAAGAGCAGTATCTATCCATCCTAGGCAGAAAATGCTGTGTTCCTCATGTTCTCACTTTTAACAAGAATTCTAGCACAATCTAAAATAAGAAAACATCTCTGCTTAGTGGAAAAGATGTCAACGGATGGGACATGGCTACAGTACATGAGCCTAGACTAATCTAAGTATCTGGTGACATTTTAGAAATTAAGGTCAATTGGACAACATTTGCCTTCAGGAAAGCTGAAAGAGAGGATGTAGCCAAAATAAAAATGCACAATTGAAGACCCATCAATTTTAGAAGAGTTCAGATTTAAGCTTTCATGTTATCTAGAATATGGGTGCTAAAAGGAAAAACATTGGAAAATATGAAGTCTGCCCTCTAAGCAACAGTGATATCCTACAAAATGATTCTCAAGATGATATGTGTGGCTCTGGCGTGTAGACATCCCAATAATAAATGACTAAAAGTTCTGAAAAGCTTAGTTGGCAAAACATGGGGTAAAATATGCTACTTATCATCATTGTATATCAGCCATATAGAAAAGAAAAAATGACAGATGAGTGAAATACACACTGCAACTAATTAACATTCATCTAGAATGCTTTAGAAATTAATCACACTGAATTCTGCTCTTTAATGAAAGCAAGTAAGTTGGAAATGAAGATTGGCAGGTCATCTTCTAGAGGGCTGTCTGTTAGCTCTTTGATTTTTTTAGAAACCAATAAATGTTTGAGTGTTTTCATAGCTTGTTAAGTGGTAATGAAGCACTATGAAGCATGGATATGATATTGCCATGTCCTATTTTCTCTGTCTGTTGAGGTTCTTTCCTTTCTCAAATCTTTTCCTCCCTAAACAAATCCACATTGTGTTTTGACTTTCTAGTCATTAATCAGATTGAGTAAAGGTAGTGATGAGTGCATGCAAAAGAAATGCATTATAGCAGAGTTTGCCAGTTTAAGTCTTCCTATTTTAAGTATTTTATTCCAACACAGTTGGGTCCAAGGTGTTGGAAAATAAATCCCATGTTTTTTAGAGGTTTTGATGTATTACTAAGTAAGTTCAGTGCAAATCAACTGCTCTGCACAATCTATGCCAAATAGTCTTCTTGTCAATCGGGGGCTTAATATTTCTACTTTCATTCAAGTGATGAGAAGCAAACAATTTTTCTAGAACTCAGTGATAAACTGCATTGTCAAATTCTTTTCACTATTACAATTGAACAGACATTCACAAATTGCACTAAGGTAAACAGGTAAAGAATCAATACATTGCTATCATTCGTTACATTATCACAAATGGGAACACGAGCTGTATTACTTCATAACCAAATAACAAACCATCAGAAAAAGTGCGTTTAAAGAAATGACCGTGGCATAAGAGTGTATGCAGGAATTATTCAACAGACCTGATTTGCCCTTGTTCTGGATCCTCTCTAGTTATGTACAGATAAGCAAAATTAATGTAAAACAGGAACAGCAATATTTTACCTCTGGGACATGAATGATGACATGCAGTTTGCTGCAGTAGAGAAACAGGATTTACTCTAAGGAAAAAAGAATTGATCTGCTACTGATTAAAAACCTGTGTACATACTCTGAGGGGCAGGAGGCTCATTTTAGTAAGCCTCCTGAGCTCGTTCCTTATGCAGAGCCCTGTGTCTCTTTCTCTGGTAACCATTACAGCTACCCATTGCTCTGCTCAGAAATACATGATCTGCATCAACGCAGATAAGTCATTTTGAAAAGTAAATGAAGACAACTCACTTTTTGACAATAAAGCACAGAGTTAACAGCACTGAAAACCAACAACAACATCATCAGAAGAGATGGCACGCAAAATACTCCACATGTTCCTGAAGGTCTATCTAAACTGTTACTCTGTCTCAAGATTGACCCTACTTTCTTATGAAGTAGTATAAATAGGAACCTAATATAATAAAGGATGGAAATCCTACATTTAAGTCAACTATTTCTTCATCTAATCCAGTGAAGATTAAACTATTTTTAGCTTTTGGGCCAAGTAGCATCAAAGGCTAAGTATTTCATAACCTTCCAAAAATCTTTGGAGCCATCCAGTCATATTGCTACATTAATTGTTACACCATAAATGAGAATTATGCAGTAATTTCTTAGAATAAGATACTCTGCAGATAATATTTACAGATACTAGGTATGACAATATGCAGAGAGATGACAGGGTCTATTTGAGATCCCATGAATCTCTGACATTTTACCAGTACAGCAAGTAATAGACTTGAGTCAGGATTTGAAATCAGTCCCTGAGTAGCACAACCCACTGTGCCAAACTAGTTATTTTTAATGAGTTTATGCGTTTTGCATTATGCCAGCCATTCCTTGTCATGCTATTGGATTCTTAATGCAATAGGAGAGAGGCTATTAATCTTGGTAATAAAATGTTTGAATAGAGAATGTACAAAGTTATGCGTAGCAGAAACCATACAGAAGTTAATGGGCCAAATTTAGCACTGGCTTAATTCCACTCAAATCACTGGAGATAAGCCAGGTCTCAGTTTGAGTTAATGACTTTTGTACTATGCTAGTGAATTTCTGTCATACATATGACTTGGTATAATTTATTGTATTTAAAACAACAAATGTTCATTCCCTGCTGCGTGCACTATTGCCTATTGTCTCAGCTATTCATGTCAAAGACATTGAGATTATATGGAAGTGCTTTTCATCCATGTACACAGTGACAAAGTGAATATCTGGTGAGTTAGAAAAGGGTATTGTTTATTAAACTATGAATTACAATTAATAGTAACCAATAGCCACATTAATTCTGTGAAAAATAGTAATCAAGATCACTATTAAAAAAACCCCCACACAGCCAAAAAAATAAACCCTTAGAGAAATGGAGCATAACGTTGTAACAAACATGGCCAGTTTATAAAGAACTAATGATCACATGTTCAACTTTTCCTGTTGCAAATAATGATACATCACGGGAGCAATTTGCATTAAGTTAACTTACTAATTAAGAAATGGCAGTTGCTAAGGAGCAAAACTCCTGCTTAATTACTTAATAAAGAAGCATGAAAACATTTCAAGTGGACTAAACACTTAGTGAACAATCACCTTTGTGACAAGAGCTCTCTACACTCTATAGAGAATAAAAGAAACTTTTCTGTCTGTTCTGCTGGAGTAAAAAAATTATGTGATCCATTTTTGCCCAACTATATTTTCAAATTTTCCTTCTCTGGACCACCTGTTCCAGTGTCTCACCACCTTCATTATAAATTTTTTTTTCCTTATATTCAATCTAAATATATCCTCTTTCAGTTTAATACCATTGCTCCTTGCCTTGTCACTACAGTTTCTGGCAAAAAGTCTTTCTTATAAGCCCCCTTTAAGTATTGAAAAGCCACAGAAAGGTCTCCCTGGAGCTTTCTCTTCTCCAGGCTGAACAATCCCAACTCTCTCATCCTGTCTTCGTAGGAGAGGGGTTCCAGCTGTCTGATCATTTTTATGGCCCTTCTTTAGACCTGCTCTAACAGGTCCATGTCTGTCTTAAACCAAGCACCCCAGACCTGGATGCAGTATTCCAGGTGGGATTTCATGAAAGTGGAGTAGAGGGGAGAATCATCTCCCTTGACCTGTTGGGTACACTTGCTTTTATGCAGCCCAGGATACGGTTGGCTTTCTGAGCTGCAAGCACACATTGGCAGCTCATACATAATTTTTCATCTGCTAATATCCCCACATCCTTCTCTGCAGGGCTACTCTAAATCAATTCTTGACCCAGTCTGGATAGATATCGGAGACTGCCTGACCCAGGTTCAGGACCTTGCAGTTTGCCTTGTGGAACTTCATGAGGTTCACATGGGCCCACTTCTCAAGCCTATCAAGATCCCTCCAAAATGGCATCCCCTACCTCAAGTGAATCAACTGCACCGGTCAGCTTGTGTCACCTGCACTCAGTACCACTATCTATGTCACTGATTAAGATATTAAATAGTATTGGTCCCAGTACACACCCTTGAAGGACACCACTCATTACTAGTTTCCACTTGGACATTGAGACTGTAACCCTTTGGATGTGGCCATTCAGCCAATTCCTTATCCATCACATAGTCCATCCATCAAACTCATATGCCCAATTTGGAGGCAAGAAAGTTGTGGGGGACTGTATCAGAAGCCTTACAGAAGTCCAGGTAGATGACATCATAGCTCTTACCTTGTCCAGTGATGCAGTTACTTCATTGTAGAAAGTCACTACATTAGTCAGGCACAGTTTGTCCTTGGTGAAACAACCTTGGCTGTTTCTAATCATCTCCCTGTCATCCATATGTTTCAACATGTCTTCCAGGAAGATTTGTCCCATGATGTTATTGTGTACAAAGGTAAGCCTGACTGGTTGGTAGTTCCCAGGGGACTCCTTATTGTCCTTTTTAAAAAATGAGTGCAATAATCCATTTTCTCTAGTCACTGGAGACTTCACCTGACTGCCATGACTTCTCAAATATAATGGAGAGTCACTCAGCATGCTTTTATGCATCCTGGAGTTTTGCACAACTCAGTACATGTATTGAAAAGATAATTGTGGAATTTGTCCTGAGAAGCAGAAAATGTGGGAAGCATCGTTCTTTTTCCTTGTCTGTCATATGGTATGATCAGCTATTAATATTTTATCATAGGTAATAAAATTTGTGAAAAAAAGTTTTTATATATGGAAGGAATTCACATGTAGTGTCCTCTTTATCAGCATGTTCATGGGCAATGGCACAAAAAATGCAGTCAAACATGCTCATAAACAAAGCTACTTTTTCGCTTCACAGAACAAAACAATTATGTTGGCAAGAAATACAGCCAATGACCCTTTACTTTGTGAAGAAGCAGCTCTGTTTTTTTCAGGACTGCCAATCTAAATCTGCTCATTAATGTTGCTTTCATATATTCAATTACTAATTCAGCTCCACATCATTTCACCTACTCTTTGAAATTCAATTTAATGGATTTTTATAAGTATATTTTTGCCTTTTTAAAAAAATATGTTATTTGCTGTTAACCTGTTCATTATGAAATTACATTTAAGTTGAAAGCGTGTTTCAGGGAAGATGCAGCTTCCATCAAGCATCAGATAGGACGATGTTAAATTACAGATAAAAATATGACACAGTGGTTGCAGGTGTGCAATCCACTATTTTCCTGGATGTCCTTTACAAAGACATTTTCAAAGGCATGAACCTGGTCAGTCTACTTTAATAAAGCCTATAGCACACAAACTCAGCTTTATGTCAGGCAACTGGAAAGCTACCCATTTTAATTTTATTGTACATAACCAGGTTCATTACTCAAGGAAACAACCTCTTGTGGCACTCTGAGTTTTCTTTGAACTGCAGTGTGTTACACAGCCATCTGCTTTTGCAGGAAAAGTGTGAGTTAATGCATTTTTTAAAAAGAATTCTTACCCAATGCAGACACTTGGCTATACCATCCCCCTCTCATCCATCAGTGACCCTCTGCAGTGTGGCACAAATTATTTCCCAGCTTCTGCCCATGCTAAACATATTTGCAGATATAGCTCTCTTGGGAGTTCCCTTGCATAATACTTTATTTGGATTCTTTCCTTTCCTTAAGAAAAAAACCCCAACACACTTTGTGAGCATTAAACATCATGCTACACATCACCATGCCTTCAGCATCACATGTGTCTTGGTAAAACAAGCAAAGGATTTATTCAGCAGGACTTAATGTCAGGGTCTTAACTGCAAGACTAGAGCCACAGGCTTATAAATATAAAAACTAGTCTAATTACATTTAATTAATAGTTATTGAGGTAGTCATCTTTTTCTGGTCAGATGTAATCCACAGTCAGGGGTTCATGGTGACATGGTGACGACTGTTTTCCTCAGTCTTAACCAGCAAGCGCTTGAGCCACACCACCCAAGCCTCAGAAGGCAAAGGCAGGGACTGGGAGAATGAAGAACCACCCACTGCGGGAGAAGATCAGGTTCGAGACCATCTAAGGAAGCTGAAGGTGCAGAAGTCTATGAGACACGATGAGATGCATCCGAGGGTCCTGAGGGAACTGGTGGATGAAGTTGCCAAGCCACTATCCATCCTATTTGAGAAGTCATGGCAGTTCAGTGAAGCTCCCACTGACTGGAAAAGGGGAAAAACAACCCCGATTTTTTAAGAAGGGAAAAAAGGAAGACCTGGGGAACTACAGGCCAGTCAGTCTCACATCTGTGCCAGGCAAGATCATGGAGCAGATCCTCCTGGAAACTATGCTCAGGCACATGGAAAATAAGGAGGTGATCGGTGTTGGCCAACATGGCTTCGCTAAGGGAAAATCATGCCTGACAAATTTGATGACCTTCTATGACAGGGTTACAGCATTGGTGGATAAGGGAAGAGCAACTGATATGATCTAGCTGGACTTGTGTGAAGCATTTGACGCTGTCCCACAAGACGTCCTTGTCTCTAAATTGGAGAGACATGGATTTGACAGGTGGATGACTCAGTGGGTAAGGAATTGGCTTGGATGGTCACACTCAAAGAGTTGTGGTCAACAGCTTGATATCCAAGTGGAGACCACTGATGAGTGGCGTTCCTCAGGGGTCGGTACTGGGACCGGCACAGTTGAACATCTTTGTCGGTAACACGGACAGCAGGATTGAGTGCACCCTCAGCAAGTTTGCCAATGACACCAAGCTGTATGATGTGGTCAACATGCTGGGATGCCATCCAGAGGGACCTTGACAGGCTTGAGAGGTGGACCCGTGTGAACAGCATGAAGTTCAATAAGGCCAAGTGCAAGGTCCTGCACATGGGTCGGGGCAATCCCAAACACAACTATAGGCTGGGAAGAGAATGGATTGAGAGTAGCCCAGAGGAGAAAGATTTGGGGGTGTTGATTGACAAAAGGCTCAATGTGAGCCAGCAGTGTGCACTTCCAGCCCAGAAAGCAAACCATATCCTGGGCTGCATCAAAAGAGGTGTGACCAGCAGGTCAAGGGAGGTGATTCTTCCTCTCTACTCCACTCTCGTGAGACCCCACCTCAATTACTGCATTCAGCTCTGGGGCCCCCAACATAAGAAGGACATGGACATGTTGGATTGAGTGCAGACGAGAGCCATAAAGATGATCAGTGGTCTGGAGTACTTCTCCTGTGAAGACAGGGTTGCTCAGCCTAGAGAAGAGAAGGCTCTGGGAAGACCTTATTGCAGCCTGGAAGTACCTAAAGGGAACCTACAAGAAAGCTGGAGAGGGACTGTTTACAAGGCCAAGTAGTGATGGGATAATGGGTGACTGCCTTAAGCTGAAGGAGATTAGATATAAGGAAAAAGTTCTTCACTGTGAGGGTGGTGAGGCACTTGAAGAGGTTGCCCAGAGAGATTGTGGCTGCCCCCTCCCTGGAAGTGTTCAAGGCCAGGTTGGATGGGGCTTTGGGCAACCTGGTCTAGTGGAGGGCAGGGTGGTTGGTACTAGGTGATTTTTAAGGTCCCTTCCAACCCCAACCATTCTATGATTCTATGACACGTGAATCCTGCCTTTGCTTGTGAACCTAGATAAGAAGTGTGTTTCTCTCCAGACTGGGTGGTCCTATTCATAAGAATGTTCATGGTCCTATTCAGGTTCTCCATCCAGCAAATTCCAGCGTCCCTCTTTAACTCTAATCCCAGCCATTTGCTTCCCACCCATTACAAATTTAGGCATGGAGTTTCATTCATTTCATGCTTCTGTTGTGTCAATGAGTTTAGGCTTTGGATACAGATACAATTGCATTTAATAGTTCTTCTAGGAGTTAAATGACTGACTTAGTACAAGATGATTTCTTCTGTCACCATTTAGCCTGAGACCAACTGTTTCAGTTTCAACCGTCTCACACACTGAACTGCCACTGCACTGCATTTATAATGGCTATTACATAAATTAATATTATACAGTTATTGTCTGCTGTCTCTGGAGTGTCACTAGCTTTACACAGAAAACACACATAAATCATTACTGATCAGTTTCATAGCATGTTACCTAGCACATGCTTATGAATGAGTTTCTTCTATTAATCATTTCCATGTCACAATGCCTTTCTTGTTATCTGTCAAATGCTAGGAAAGCAAGAAAGTGTACTACATTTAAAAGAGATTTGAAGTCAAAGTTCTTGTTTTACTACTTCAAGTGGCCTGACCCGCCCTACTTCCATATTTCAGTTGAATCCAATGGTCCTCAGAAATTGTGAGCTTGTCTTGTAGACAAGAAGTCATACATCTGTTCACAAAAGAGATAAAGACAAAAGGGAATGGCAGAATATTTTCAGCCTTGCAATTCATCTGAGGTATTAGTGGAATCATCTTTAAAGAGCAGATGATCATGCTAGTTTAGTGCTATTTAATCCCCAGGAGAGTCAGGATTTGGAAATATGAACGTTCAAGTCCTTTCACTAAAGTCTGATCAGACAGCAGACAGTTTCAGTCATTAATGACCTGGCTTGGTTTTAAAACAAATTCTAGATAATAAAATCACTTCAAAACTACATGGCAGATATGTATGTATATATAACACAGAACTTAAGCTTATATTTAGATGTCTTGGTACTTATTTAAGCACATACTAATTATTCAGAAATTTAACAGAAATTGCCATAAACTCCAAAATAATTCTATCTTTCATTTATCAATTTCTATATTTCTTTATTAATATCTATTAGATAGTGTTGATGTCATGTGAAGAAACCTTAGAAAAACAGACTAATTGATGTAATTGATGTAAGCAAGTAAAAAACAATTTGCAAGGATTTTAATTAACCTACATTACTACAGGTATTTACATTTTAAATAGACTTCAGGATCCCAAGTTTCAAAACCTAACTTTGTCTAACCAAAAAATAACCACTCTTTTCAACCTCTATTTATAATCCATATTCCTTGTTTTTTTCTTCCACACAGTAAATACTTTAAAATTATCTGCATGCCATGACTTCCTTCTTCACTGGATATAATTTTCTAAGTCAGATAATATATGCACTATCCAATCCTACTTGCCCATAAAACTATCGTAAACATATTAAAGCATAAACATATAAAAATGGCTTATCTAAAAATTAATGTCAAAGTAGTTTTCTGTTTATTGCTAATGTCCTTGCATACACTTAAAAGGAAGACTGAGCTCTCCCAGGCTATGAAATCACTGCACTTTTCTGTAGCACAAACACACACACACACACAAGGCAGAGAAAGTAAGAGCTGTCAACTTCCAGTCATTAATTTAAAAGTCGTTGGCTTCCAGTCATTAATTTAACAATTATATAAATTACTTTCTCTAAAGTACTGCGTCCAGCATTTCCTTCTCAATTGAAAGGGCAGCAAAGGCTTAATTTCCTAATTATTGTGCCTTTTAGCTAAGCGAGCAAATTCTAATACCATACAGTCTTGTATTTCAGTGAGACATACAGTTACTTTTCATGATCATAGAATATAACGATACAAAACATGAATACATCAGTAAATCTCAGACAATGACATCAGTACCAGTGGTATCTCTTATGCTGCTGTAATTAAGTCCACATTTTGTATTCCAAAGTGTGGGAATGTGTTCACAAGACTAGAAAGATTCCAACAGTCTCTAGAAAGGCAAGCCACCACTCAGCTATCTTCTAACGAAACAATCAACATGCTATCTGCTTTGAAGAATAGAATAGAATAGAATAGAATAGAATAGAATAGAATAGAATAGAATAGAATAGAATAGAATAGAATAGAATATTTCTGTTGGAAGGCACCTGTAACAATCATCTGGTGCAACTGCCTGAGCTATCTTCTAACGAAACAATCAACATGCTATCTGCTTTGAAGAATAGAATAGAATAGAATAGAATAGAATAGAATAGAATAGAATAGAATATTTCTGTTGGAAGGCACCTGTAACAATCATCTGGTGCAACTGCCTGAGCGATTTGGGACAGCCCAAAAGTTAAAGCATGCTATTAAGGGCATTGTCCAAATGCCTTTTAAACACTGACAGACTTGGGGCATCAACCAGCTCTCTAGGAAGCCTGTTCCAGTGTTTCACCACCCTCTCGGTAAAAAAATGCTTCCTACTGTCCAGTCTAAACCTCCCCTGAACACAGCTTTCAGCCATTCCCACATATGCTATCACTGGATACCAGGGAGAAGAGCTCAGCACCTCTCTCCCCACTTGCCCTCCTCAGGAAGCTGTAGACAACGAGGTCACCCCTCAGCCTCCTTTTCTCCAAACTAAACAAGCCCAAAGTCCTCAGCTGCTCCTCACAGGAGATTCCTTCCAGCCCTTTCACCAGCTCTGTTGCCCTCCTCGGGACGCATTCAAGGACCTTCACATCCTTCTTAAATTGGGGGGCCCAGAACTGCACACAGAATTCATGGTGAGGCCGCACCAACACTGAATACAGGGGGATAATCACCTCTTTTGGCTGGCTGGTATTGCTGTGTTTGATGCACCCCGGGATGGGGTTTGCCCACTTGGCTTCCAGGTCACACTGCTGGCTCATATTGAGCCTGCCGTCAACCAGCACCCACAGATCCTTTCCTGCAGGGCCGGTCTCCAGCCACTCCTCTCCCAATTTATACTTGTACCCAGTTTTACTCTGTCCTAGGTGCAGAATCCAGCATTTCAACTTGTTAAATTTCATCCCATTAATCATTGCCCAATGCTCTAATCTATCTAGATCTCTCTGCAAGGCCTCCTGTCCCTCAAGAGACCTCAACATAACACTGCCCAATTTCAACTCTGACCTTTGGCATTTCATGTCTTCCCCCTGCATAAACAAACCACAGGTCTGTACTCTTTCTGCAAAGCCTGACATTGGTTCCAGAGATCATACAGTTTCTTTTGCCTCTTGAGCTCTACAGGGAGTTCCCTGCTCTGCCAAGCTGGTTTTCTGCTATGCTTGTGTGACTTACAACACAGTGGAATTGCCTGCTCCTGTGCTTCTCAAAGACACTCCCTAAAAACTGACCGGTACTTGCCGATTCCTAAGCCCTAAACAGCAGATTCCCAGGGTACTCTGCTAAATAGCTCCCTGAATAGCTTAAAGTTTTCTCTTCTGAAGTCCAGGGTAGCAACTCTGCTGTCTTTTTTTCTCATTACACTGAAAATTTTAAACTCAACCATTTAACGACCACTGTGGCCAAGGCAGCCACCTACCATTACAGCCCCCATGAATCCTTCTCTATTCACAAACAGCAAGTCTAGGAGGGCATCTTTCTTAGTTGGCTCACTGAGAACCTGTGACAAGAAGTTATATCCTACAAACTTCAAGAATTTCCAAGACCTGCTCATCACAGCAGTATGATATTCCCAGTTGATGCCTGGGAAGTTGAAATCTCCCATAAGGACAAAGTCTACCAATCCCAAAATTTCTCCTAATTGCCTATAGAATAACTCATCAGTGCTGACATCCTGGCTGGGCAATCGCTAGTAGACAGCCACTACGACATGTCCTTTGTTTTCCATCCTCTAATCCTCACCCAGAGGATCTCAACCACATCATCACTAACTGTAAGGGCTGTGCAATCAAACCTCTCCCTTACATATAGCATGACACCTCCACCTCACCTGTCCTGCCTATCCCTCCTGAACAGCCTGCAGCCCTCCATCCCAGCACCCCAATCATGGAACTCGTTCCACCAAGTCTCACTAATACCAATGATATCATAGCTCTGGGAGCTGACCTATGCTTCTAGTTCCTCCTGTTTTTTTCTCATACTGCATGCATTGTTGTAAAAGCATTTCAGATCCAGTCCTGAGCCCTCTGTGCTCCCAGCAGCAGTGTAAATGTTCCCACTAGCATTGCCACACTCTGGCAATGTCATGCCAACCCTCGGTTTGCCTACTGCAATCCTGTTGGTGTCCCCTTCCCCCCACTGATTCTAGTTGAAAGCTCTCTCAATCGGCCCTGCCAGCTTACACCCAAAGACTCATTTTCCCCATCGGAACAGATGGAACACTTATGGTCTCAACATACCTTGTCTCTTGAAGGCTCTTCAATGGTATAAAACCACAAAGTTTTGGTGGAGGCACCAGTCCTGGAGCCAGGTATTGATATCCTGGGCTTGCCTGTTTCTTCCAAAGTCTCCCCCCATTACTGGGAAGATTGAGGAAAATACTACCTGTGCTCCCAAATTTTTTAGCATTTTTCCCAGGACTCTGAAGTCTCTTTTGAGTGACCTCAGACTTTTTTTTTTTTTGCAACATCATTTGTACCCAGGTGAAAAAGCAGAAATGGATAGTAGTCTGAAGGTTGAAATAGGCTCTTCAGTCCTGTGGTGACATCCATAACTTGGGCCCCGGGGATGGAGCAAACTTCCCTGAAAAAAGGGTCTGGTCTGCAAATGAGTGCTTCCATTTTGCACAGGAGGGAACCATGAATGACCATAACTTGCCATTGTTTTGTCTCAGCGCTGGTCCTAATGCAGGTTTTGTCACAAGGTCTTAATGCAGGTTTTGTCACAAGACTGCTTGTGCAGGTTCCTCCTCTTTCTCATTATGCGCTTCTGCCATACCCAGGGCCCCGTACCTGTTGCTATAACCTTCTTCCACCCCTCCTTATCCCTTGTGACACTGCCTCTCTCCTGGCACAAAGCAGATCCAGGACCTGCCTCTGCAGTGGCCATGATGAGTTGACTTCTGTGATCATAGATGGCAGAGTATGGTTCCATCGATCAATCTCCCTCTCAGAGTCTTGAATACTACTCAGTCTGCTCACCTCCTCCTGCAGCTCAGTCACCAAGCGGAGCAGTTCATCTGTCTGGTCACACCTCCTGCAGTCTTGCTTGCAATCACTTTGCATCTCCAGGAATATCCCTTCACATGTCCCACAGGTGGAAACCTGGGTAGTCACCTGCTTGAACAGGAGCTCTGCCTGCGTGGCTGCATTGTTTCTACCAGGTGCTAGAAGCTCAGGAGAAGCAGGGGATGCTGCTTTTTGCCAGCTGGTCACCATGCTGCCACGAGTTTGCCCTCTGCCATGTGCCTTCCCGCTAGGAAACGTATACGCTTGTTCATTGCAATCAGCTGGGCTGATTGTTTCCACCTGCTGAAATCTCCCTCGCTGGCAGGTGCAGGCTCTGCCCTTTGCGGTCTCTTCCAACCAGCGGGTCCGCAGTCAGTCACTCGGGGAACGCCCCTGTTCAGACATGCCTCTGCTTGTCCACATGTATCCCTCCTCCTGTGTCCTGCCGCTGCCGCTGGTGCTCCTCGCGCTGCTCCGGCATCTGTTGCCATCAGCAGGCCTTGAGGGCCTTGTCAGCTGCTAATGAACTTACTTTCAAGCCACTACAGCAAAGATTTCATAGTAATCTGCTATTTTTCTAGTGCAAAACTGTTTCTGCTAGGGGCACGACAGCTTTGCCTTCTCTTTTTTTTTTACTTTTATCAATTATGTTCATACGTTTCATACTTCTACCAGTATGAAATCTATCCTATATAGACTTTATTCAGCTTCTGTCAAAATCAGTGAAAAGTCTGCCCTTGATCTCAGGAGATTGACTCCTGCTGTTGAGCTGGATACTCCTTGTAAAACAATTACAGCTAAATACCTTACCCAGTTTCTACTAATTTTATATTATTTGTGGAAATATTGCTTCTATTCCTTATGTGTTTGGCACACTGCGCTCGACGTTGTAGAAGATAAGCCAATGCTCCACAGAGTTCAGCTGCCTGATGTGTATGTCTTCTTACATTGGATATTCCTTGTCTATACAATTACCATCAGAATGCATAAATTAGTTCAGACACAAAGAGGCACGAAAGCAAAACTTCACTATTTATGGTCAGAGCCACATGTAGAGAACTACAGTGTCACAGGAAAAAAATCATTCCCATCTTTGTTCTTGCCGCTTTTCAGCAAAACTTCTCATTAACACAAATGAATTATTTGACAATTCCTCTTACATTATATAGTATGGACTCACATTTGTATGAAGAGGCACTACAGAGAGATGTCAGTATTTTCTGTGAAATGATTGTAGTTAGTTTGTTATTGTTTTGTTTCATTTCATTGAGAAGGAAAATGATTTGATAACAGTTTCTTAAATAAAATTTTCAGAGAAAGAAACTTTCAGTCTCAAAGACATGCGAAAGGTATAAATAGACATTTTTCTTTTCCCTGGGGATATTAACAATACTTTCCTGATAAGAAAGCATGAAGATGTAAAAAATTATGGCTGTAAAATTTTAAAAAAATGAAAATGTGGGAGTTTCCAAATATTCCTATCAATTGTCAAGCCTATAATATATGGAATTGTAAAGTCTACCACACGGTTTGTAAAATTTTACTGTTAAGTATAGGAGATTACATTCCAAATGTTTCATCTTGTATCTGAAATGAGAATCAAGCCTCTTCTGTGTTGGCTCATACTAGTGTCCTTTCTCTGGCTTATGAGAAACTTGAACTGAAGCTGTAGGAAAAGATAATGAGAAATTATAGGTTTTTCTAAGGACAATTCAGAGCAGGAGCAGAGGTGATACAATTGACACTTTCCAGAAGAGGTTCTGTTACTCTTTTGAGGTGGAAAGGAGTTTCACCCTTTATAGAGTCATCTGCAAATCGATATCTAAAACTAGGCAATTTGAACTCTCATTTCTCTCAAGGTGTTTTCTTTCTGACAGCTGAGAACTAGAAATGAACATTAAGTGAAAAAGAAAGAAAAAAACCCTTCATGCAAGCTCATAGTACCAACAGATATGAATGATGTTAATCCTAATATAACTGATATTCAGTAACAACTTCAGAAAATATCAATGATAACATGGTAAATGAAAGGGTAGGTTCATTTATCTGCATTTAATATCAACGAAGATTGCAGTTCATTTAATTCATGTTTTTCTCAGTGATAGTTATAAAGGCAAGCAAGCTACTAAGAATTCTTGTCCTCTTAATACATGTATAAAGAAATGATTGAAATGCGTATTGCAGGAAGGCACATGACTTTGGATCCATTTAGTAAACACACACAATCAACATAATCTTAGGTTTTCTGTTGAGAATTAGCATTGGTTTGCACATCATACAGCCATACATCTCAATCATATTTTTACCTGGATGGTGGCCACTCCTTATACCTGAACAACTCCCAACCAATTGAGGCAACTGCCACTACCTAATAAGCAACTTCTCTGATTGCCAACCTAGAGACACAGGCCACTATGAGCATTCATGTACCTTGCAGATCATTTGTGGTATGTCCTACAAGAAAGAAAGGGTAATCTGGAAAGAAGAAAATTGAGGTACGGAGTATTTACAGCTGGCTGACAGAGCATTTCAATGTATTTCTTTTCCAGTTTAGACAAAACAAACAAACAAACAAAAAAACCAACCAAAAAACCCAGAAGAAACTAATAAAAAGGAGTCTGTTATATGACCCAAATAGATTCTTAGACTGGGTCACTATTGAGTTCATTCAGTGGTTTGGGGGTTTGTTTGTTTGTTTGTTTGTTTTTTATTTAATTTACTGTATTTTTTTAAATGCAAAAATTTTTAGCTGCTCAGAGGTAAGTCTACAAGGTGGTTTCAACATGTTAACTGGTATATTTGTTTAAACACTGCATGCATTTGTTCATAGCAGATGTTCAGTCATATTCAGCATTGCTGCAGAAAAACATCTGCTAGCACATTAACCAGGAAATTAATTTTATCTATGGAAACATATAGCTATGTGTTTTGTTGTTGGTTTTTGTTTGGGGGTTTTTTTGTTGTGGTTTTGTTTTGTTTTTTTTTTTTTTTCAAATAAACTATATTGCTCACTTTTTTTTTGGTGACAGTTTTCATTGAACTCCTTAATTCTGTGGGGTTTTTAGGAGTGCTCTAAGATGAGAACAGCTGTGAAAGAAAGCTCTCCATTTCACAGAGGAACCATTCAGCTTCATTGGTGGAGTTCTGAAGGTTTAGTTTGCCAGTTAAATTTTATGACGCTAGAAGACACTGTAACTTTCAGTGATAAAGTCTTTAAAATTCTGATTGTTTTTTGTTTTGTTTTGCTTTTGGGGTTTGGTTGGTTGGTTGGTTGGTTTGGTTTTTATTTTATGGAAAGAAATAGGAGAGTTTCAACATCCAGCTGGATAAACCTTGAGCAACCTGGTCTGAGTTCACCAGCT
Source organism: Grus americana (assembly GCF_028858705.1). NCBI lineage: Eukaryota > Metazoa > Chordata > Aves > Gruiformes > Gruidae > Grus > Grus americana. The sequence continues at coordinate 83,567,507 of NC_072853.1, read as the reverse complement.
CTGAGCAGCAGGTTGGACTGTCTGGCCTCAAGTTCCCTTTCAGTCTATCTTCTTCAATGATTATTGGATTCCAAATGTTTAAAAACTCATCCTTTCCTAACCTTGAAAATTTTAAAAGTCTGCCAACAAATTACATTTTCTGGTAATTCCAAAATTTTCATTATTAAAAGTGCTCAAGCTATGCTTATTTGGTATACAGTGAATATTTCAGGGTTTTTTTTTGGGGGGGGTTGTTTGTTGTTTTTTGTTTTAAAAAAAGAAAGTATAGTTGATTCTTATTTTACTTTGACAACCTAATTTAGTCTAATTTAGATCAATTTTGCACAATAGTGTGAACATTCTGACATGATGCCATGAACTTGGAATGGCTTTATCTTCCAGTCAAGGCACTTTTTCTGAACCTTCACACAGTCTTGTGTGTAATGAGTAAAACATACGAACTACTCTGGTTCCTCACATTGTAAAAGCTTTTCATTGAATGAAAAGCACCTGAAGTGGTAACTTTAACAGTTCCAGAGAAACCGTAAAAGATTTATTGCTCTTTTTATCCCTTTAGGCAGTAAAAATTCACGGTCATCACATTTGCATAAAGTTTGCTGCTCATTCATGAGTTTTTGTTCTAACCACTTTTGCTCTGAAAAGGACATTTTAAAGTAGTTGTCTTTGTGAAGAGATGCATTCTGGATTTAAATATTGTGGTATCGTCTCACTGGCAGTCTAGAAAAAGAGAAGAAAAGTCTATGATGACCTTATGCACAAGAGGAAGCCACAAAGGGGAAAAAAAGGAGCCAGGACTAGGTTTCCTTATCAGCTGACATGATTCAGGATGCAGGTTACTTCGTGATTCATAGTCCTGGCTCCAAAGGGAATGGTCTCAGTAACTCAGCAGGTGCCTGTTTCTGAGTGCCTAGAAGTGCCAGAGAGTGAAGGCATTGTTTGAATTACAGTACCAGGGTATCAAGGTACCACCAGTGTGTTCAAAGTTGTCTTGATCTGGTAAATGGGTGAGAGCAGCACAATCCTGCTGCCCTGCCTATAGTCCCTGATGATTTACAGAACATCTCCTGAATTTTGCAGTCCCCAAATGCTGCTGTGATGCAGTAGCTACTGTTCTTGAGGACAAGGTAAGAGTTTGTCTTTCTGAATGACACGTTCATCCTGCTGGGCTCAGATTTCATTACAGTGGTGATCTGTGGCCCTTCACAGTTTGCGTCCGTGAGTGGGAGAGTCTCCTAGGTATAAGATGGAAACCTTCTTTTACAGAAAAACATTCTTTTCTTTACTGTACTTTTCATAACGGATCATACACTTTTTCTCCAAAAAGAAAAGAATAGCTACACAGAGAAACATAAATTTCAGGTGCTTTCTTCCTAGATTTAATTGTCTTCTAGTTTGATGTTGATATGTAGTATGTGCATACTTCCTCCATTAACCGGGCTTATTTTGTTTAAATCTCTCTATTGCACAAGAGCAGTAGAGTAATACAATTAGTCTTTTATTACTGCAGTAAGTGGTGGCTTCTGGAGGGACTCTGTAGGTGATGTTCAAGTGCACAAAAAAGGTGGTATGTATCTAACTTTCACCTTCATATTTCAGAACCTTTCTACTCTCAGTGAAGTATGTTCTTCTACAGTACTGTTATACAAGTTTAGTGGTGGAGGGAGAGTGGTAAAAACTGAAGAAATATTGTGGCTTTTTTCTAATATGTATATATACAAAACCCGCTAATTACATAATAGCAATAAAAACCTTACAAGAACAACACAGTTAGTTCTCTTGAGGAATAAATTATCATCTGGACTTAATTAACTCCCCCAGAAAATTATACCCACATAGCAACTAGTTTCATTATAAACAATGCAGAAGTAGGAGCTAATTGGACTTTTTTGTAGTATATAGCACATTTGACTCAGAATCATGTTAATTATATAATAGGATGTATTTTTATTTTGCTTAAAGACAGGTGCAACTTTTCAACATGCTTATTCAGTTGCTCCACATATCTCACAACCAAGTAAACTTCTCAACCCATCATCTTCAAATTAAAGACTGTTACACATTAGTAGCTTTATCTATGGATTAATTAATTCTAATTGCCAGGACTGTTGCAGACTATGTATTAGCAAAAACCAGAAATTATTGAATGACCACAGAAAAGATGTAACTTCTCCCATTAGCTGTTTTCTGTGCTTATTGGGCATAGGTATGAAAATAATTTACTAATATTTCATTGGGGAAGCAAGATGTGGGTAATGTTTACAAAAACCAGTTTCTCAGAGCATTTCAAACTAACTTGTCTTGCTGGATATGTCTCTGACAACTAATTCTGTTCTTACTGTTTCGATAAATAGCACCCAACAGTAGTCACTGATCTGATTCTTTCCTTCTTTCCTAACTTGCCAGAATAAAATTGAAATTCAAATATTTCCTGCCTATATGGATGCCTGTGTGTTTTTCAGAAAAATTCAGATTACACATTGGTTTGTAAAATTAATCAAAACAAAACAAAACACTTTTCAACCCACCCCTCAGCCAAAACTCAAGAAGATGGAATTACATCCTAGAATATTCCATTTACATTTGTGTCTCAATGCTTTCGCAGCAGAACAAAAGTTAGTGTCCGGATGTCTGGCTATTTAGTACAGATCTTTTCTCCTGTCTGTGTCCACACTAAGCTGCAAACTGATTTCCAGCTGGATCATTCTCCACCTCCTCTGGCTGGTGGCATTTAGAGGCTCAATTCAGTCTTTCACTGATGTACTTCTTGATTTGCCTGTGAAAAGTCAAAGAAAAGAGAATCTCTGTGAAATTAGGGAAATCAACAGCATTACAAATAGTCTCTTGCATCTCCTTCTTTAACTTAAAATAGTAATGAGTTTTTATAATTAAAAACATTGTGGGCTTTCCCACTTTTTTTTTTGGAACAGATACTGCCAAGAGTATTAACATTTTGTCTACTGAAGAATTCAGTGCAATTTACACTGAATACTAAAATGAACATACTTGTGATTCTTGCATATTAATTATAACTCACACAATGATCTTAGCCTGTTTCCAGGTTTGTGTGAAGAATTTTCAATAAATAAATAAAAATACAATGGAAAGTCAGTGTGAGTCTGACAGTAAGTGCATTCTTATAAGGAAATGTCACTTTTATGTAGAAGGCTGGAAAGAGGCAAAAAATATCTTTCATGCCCATCTAAACACAGACTTCATAATTACCAACTGTTCAGTGAAAGGTATGATTTCAAAACAAAACACCTAACATCCAAAACCTGACCTCCCTTCTCTCCAGATGCCTGTTCAGCACTACTGAAAGACCATGCTTTGTAGCAGGACAGTTTAATCTTTTCCCTTAGGACATTAACCTATAGGCATTTTCTTCTGTTATATTACAGCATCTACACTGTGGGTGGTTGTAGTGTGTCTATGTAGTATATGGATATTTCTCTTATGCATTTAGTGGCTGAAGAAGCACAAACTTTGTACCTGCCCATACTTGTGACCAAAGTCAATCCGGTGCAATACACCACTTCAGGCTGCTCTAAATTATGTGTGATAATGTTTTTTGCATAATGGTTTAAGATTGTGATGTATATTTGAATCAGGCAACCAGTCTGTTTTCTTCAAACCTTGTTGGCACAGATGTTTGGGAAAAGGTTTAGATTATCTCTGGACACTGAATCCCTGCGGCTCACTGGAATAAGGCAGGAATGTTCATCTGAAACTTCTTTGACTGACAGGAAGCAGGGATAATTTTTTTCAGGGTTACAAAGGAAATGACACTTGACCTACATTAATCTCAACAACTGATATCTTTTTCAGCACCACGAAGAGAACCTTCTCAATTTAACAATATATTTGTTCCATCCTCTGAATTTGGAGCCTACAGGTTTCTCTGGAGGTAGCAGTTCTTGCACCATACTAAGCAAGCTATCTCAGCACAACGACTTGTATCTTATAAGCCAAACTAAAGAGCTAATATTGGGAATCTCATCACTATGTGTAAACTCATCCCTGTCTTCCACTTTTATTCAGGTCTGAAAAAGATCTCTCTGTGATACAGTCAGCCACCCAGTATGACAATTTCAAAGAAACTTTGAACAGGGTTTCAAAACAGTGATAATATGAGGAAGTGAGCTCTTCAGATACTGTTTATTTGTGATTGGTTCCATCTTACTTAAACTCTGGAAGATGCCACAGGCTTGCTCAACAAGTCTTTTTCACCTCTGCTTTATGTTCAGTGTACTGAAAGCAAGAAGAGCCTGGCATACTGAGCACAAACTTGGCAATTCTTATTTTATACAGAGTAATGCTATTTTGTTATCTTGCTGTATTTGCAGTTCATACATTTGTACTTTAGAGAAATCCATACTAACTTGCTCACCTGTTCTCTAATACTCCTATGTTTTTAGATGCCCCCCGTATTTTGTCCCTGATCATGTTAGGGGCATATTTGTTCCTGTTGCTGACAGTTAATTCTTTGTATTTCTTGCCACTTATTAACTTTTGATCTCAATGGTTGGCTGTAAAATCGAACATCACAACACTGACCTTTTAGGTTACCATTAGCGAATCTTTTTTCTTCCATTTCTTAAGAACATTTTATACCACTAAAACCATTCAAAACCTCTTAGAATTAGTTTGGCAATTCATTTCAGAAACTTTTGAATCCCCAAGTAACAAGTGTTCTCCTAAAGATTCTCATTGCTTCTTAAATCTCTTTTAACGGTTGATTTACAACAGTGTTCCAACTTTCCTATTTATTTGCCTTCATACATTTTGTATTTTTTCTTCTCATTTTTGTTTATTATTAGCTCAACTTGTTAAATTCCTTTGCTCTAGTCACATCATCATTTCTACTTTTAATCCATTCACTACCAAGCCAGGCAGGCATTGTTTTTTGCATTGTCACAACAGAGTTCCTCAGTCTCTCTCATGGTTATATTGTGGTCTCAAACTGAGACTTCAGTTTTGATTAAAGAGTCTTGATGAACTTTGCTTTTCAAATGCTGCCCTACAATTATTTTTTAATTATTCCCCTTTTCTTTATATGTGAAGTTGTTCCTTTAGTCTTTTATGTTAACTTTACTTTCTCCATTTTGTATCAGCATCTTCAGTAGTACCTGAGATTGCTGGACATAATCCTGCATTTCTCAGACATTCTTTGATGCCCCTGAGCTTTAATCTGTTTCAACTGTTTCCTTATTGTGGCAAACCTCTCTTTTCTCCTTAGTACTATCCTTAAGCAAGTCATCCAACATGCAATAAATTCCACATAATTTTTTGTATTTCTTGTAGATTGCAACAATCAACAGGTATATAATCAGTCTGCTTAACAGCAAAGTACTGCATATCATTCTGTGATCATTGCAATGTGAAAGAATGGACATATAATGTAGTAGTATTCAACTATCCATTGTGTTACGAAGACACATTCTTTTTTTCCTTAATACTACAGTGTCCCAGGATATCTGTGATCATGACAGGGGAACTAACTGCTTGCCACAGAAGGTATCGTCTACTTCATTATTTAATTTTGGTCAGTACATATTAATAGATGAAGTTGATATTTTTGCAAATGTTTTTTATCCCTAGACAACAGATTGACCACCAGTGGATTCAGAACAGTGATTGCCTATCATTTGACGTACCTTCTTCCATTTTTTTTTTTCGCTTGATTGACTTTTTCCCTACTATAAAATAGTGAGATTTTGCTATCTGTAAAAGATCCAATTCCTGACCATTTCTTGTACTACTTCCATGTGTACACAATGTTCTCCAGTTGTTCCACTCTAGTCAGTAGTGAACTTGACTTAAAGGAATGCAAAGTATTCAGTTTCCACAGTTTTCCAGAGTTTATCGATATTAGCATTTGTGTTTTTCCAAAGCTTAGCAGCTCTGCTTATTAAAAATTAAAGATGAATAATCCCATGATTCATTCTGAAGTCTTGGCAAACAGTAGATTTGTCTTCAGATTTATCACTGAGCTTCAGATTCCTCAGCTTGGGAAAGCCTACTGGCTTAATACAAGCCTTGTATTTGGTGTTTTTTCCAAAATAGAATAGTGGGACAATGTAAGATCTCTTCTGAAATGATATACTACTGGTGTCTTCAATGTTAAAACATCTGAATTTTATATGTCTACGTGTTATGCATAAGAAGAGCTCAGTTAACTTACCCTTTATCATTCTTTCAGATATCAAGTTTGTATAACAGGTCTCTGATTCATTTATGAAACAGCAAATGTTCAGACCCCATACCCCACTGAACGAAGACTGAGTTATACGTCTGAATCATTGAATTATCATAGAATATTCTGTTTGCATGTATGGGTTGTGATAGAACAGATTGGGGAAAAAACCCAAAACATTTAGAATACATAACCAAAATAAATTAGCCCTTCATTTAAATTATTACCTATAAAATTTTCGTCTACAAAATAGTTGACATTCCATTTCTAGCATTAGATACATCATTTCTAACCAAAGTTATGCAAAATTCATTCAGAACTACTGATTCAACCAGCAACCTGCCAGAGATCAACAAAAGGTAAAGTGCTTCTGTGGACTTTTAAGTATTTGACTATTTTCTAAAGATTTCACAAGATCTTTGAACTTAGCCATCTTTCTTATTATTTATGACTGATTCAGTGCCTTGAAAACAGATTCATCTCCCTTTACCAAACCATTTATAGAATGGTTAAATAACACAATATGTCATCTGTCATATGTATGACTTGTGTCAAACACCATCTGACAATTGTTAATGTAACTCGTTTCCTGAAGGTATCTTTTCCCTGTAGAAGTCCTTCTTGTTACCCTTCATGTCCGTTGCCAGACTGAGCTCCAGATGGGCTTTGACTTTCTAAACCTATCCCTCAGACTTTGAGAGTGACTTTATATTCCTTCTGGGTCACCAGATGCTCAACAATTCTCAACTGAGAAGCTCAACATGAGCCGGCAGTGTGCGCTTGCAGCCCAGAAAGCCAACCGTGTCCTGGGCTGCATCAAAAGAGGCATGACCAACAGGTCGAGGGAGGTGATTCTGCCCCTCTACTCCACTCTTGTGAGACCCCACCTGGAGTACTGCGTCCAGCTCTGGGGGCCCCAGTACAGGAGAGACATGGAGCTGTTGGAGCGAGTCCAGAGGAGGGCCACGAAGCTGATCCGAGGGCTGGAGCACCTCTCCTGTGAGGACAGGCTGAGAGAGTTGGGGTTGTTCAGCCTGGAGAAAAGGCGGCTCCGGGGAGATCTAATTGCGGCCTTCCAGTACCTGAATGGGCCTACAGGAAAGCTGGTGAGGGACTGTTTATCAGGGAGTGTAGTGACAGGACAAGGGGTAATGGGTTTAAGCTGAAGGAGGGTTGATTTAGATTAGATATTAGAAAGAAATTCTTCACTGTGAGTGTGGTGAGGCACTGGAACAGGTTGCCCAGAGAGGTTGTGGATGCCCCCTCCCTGGAAGTGTTTAAGACCAGGTTGGATGAGGCTTTGGGCACCATGGTCTATTGGAGGGTGTCCCTGCCCATGGCAGGGGGGTTGGAACTAGATGATCTTTGAGGTCCCTTCCAACCCAAACTATTCTATGATTCTATGATTCTATGCTTCTTCCAGCTTCTCTACATATTTGAGTGTTTTCAGGAGCTCCTTGTTCATCCATACAAGCCTTGTACCATCTTTACTAGATTTTCTTTTCTCAGGATGGACCATTCTTGAGTTTGGAGGAAGTGAGCTTTGAAAATCAACTGGCTTTCCTGGACACCTCTTCTCTCCACAATTGTATACCATGAGATTCTTCCAAGCAGGTCCCCAAAGAGGCCTAAGTCTACTCTCCCAAAGCTCAAGTCTGTGATCCTGCTTTTTGCCTTTGTTTCCTGCACTCCCCCACCCCCTGCCCAAGGATTTTGAACTCTGCCATCTCAGAAGCACTGCAGTCCAGGCTGACCCAACCTTTTGATTGCTCATCAGTACTTCCTTTTTTGTAAGTATCAGGTCCAGAAGAGCACCTCTTATCATCCACTCCTTAATCATCTGTGCCAGTAAGTTGTCATCAAGTACCCACTACAACACTACCCATGTTGGTCTGCCCACTAATCGCAAGCTCCTAGGTAGCTCATCATCCATCCCAAGGAAGAACTCCATGCATTCCCACTGCTCTTTCACATAAAGACGACTCCCTGTCCTCACTTCCCCAGACTGTCCTTCCTAAAAAATCCATATCCTACTCAACGCAGCACTCCAGTTGTGTGACTTATCCCACCACGTCTCTTTCATCTCAAAGCAACCATAGCACACAGATCTCCAATTTCTCCTATTTGTTCCCCATGCTGCATGCCCTAGTGTACGGTACTTCAGAGAGGAAGACAGTCACATGCCCATCTCCAACAGATATTCAACTGTCCTCCAGATCAAAGCTCTAAGTGTCCTTGGAAAGGCTGATACAGTACTACCTTAATCAAAATTCATATGTAGATGTACAGATATCACTATTGACAGAGGAGCACCAATAGGAAAATGTAACATATTTGGCCTGTTGAAGCATTTCTTCATTCCTCCCATCTTTACCCAAATGCTTTTGGAAACAGGTGTTTGTTTTGGTTTTGGTTTTGGTTTTGGTTTTTTTATTCCCTAGAGCAGGGCCAGATATTATCCCTGTGGATCTCTGAATGACATTTGGTGAGAAGGTAGATCACGTGGGTGGGGATGCTAATGTTCAGCACTGTGCGTAGAAAAGACTCTTTTTACTTCTTAACCCTTCATGAGAAAAAGGATGGAGGTTCATCAGGGGAATGACTGGATTCAAGCCCATAGAGGAAAGGGGCGAATCTTAGCAAAACTGATTGCAAAGAGTGAATATTTTCTTTATAAAGTTCTGGAAGGGGGGGTTTCCCTCAGATTTTTTTTTTCACAGTATGTGTTTTCCTCAGAACTATTTGAAATCTCCAAATATCTGATTTATTGGCGGGGGGGGGGGGGGAGGAAGTGAAACAAATTTATTTCTAAAAATTAAAAAAGGAGTATATCAAAGTCTGAGTGAGATGTGAAATTATAACAATTAAAATTAATATTTATTTCCTTTAAACTTCTGTTTTGACAAGACTAACTTCAGTGAATCAGTCACTTCCTCAGAATTCTTTTTTTTCTTTTCTGACTCAATTCCATCTGCCTTTTTTTCTATTCATTGTTATCTTTCCTTGCACTTAATTTCCAAATCAAAATTCTAAAATACTTGCATTTATAAAAAAATATTTATTCATTATTAAAAAGAATTAATTTGGGGAATATTTGATCTCGAACACATTAACACATTACGTTTATTCTGAGGACTTTTATCATAGTCCATATATTCCAATCATCTATACATCCTAGCTGATTTGAGTGCCTTTGTGAGAAAAGTTTGTTTTAATTTGTTGGTAAAAATGATGCAGATTTAAACCAATAATTTATTATGCAGTAGCAAGAGAAATAATAGCCATAGAAATTTCTTCCCAAGTATAACTGGAATGCCTTACTGCAGTGCTAAAGAAATTCAGACTATAATGTGCCATGGCTGGAGCTTATTTATTTGGCAAAAAAATCCCACACCTGATACATTCTCTTAAAATTTGTATATTCTGGGTGTAACAAAAACGTCAACACATCAGCAAATTACTGTCTCATTTATCCTATGGCATATCTGCCCCTTCCCTGTCCTTTACTTTCTCTCTTTGTAGAGTTTGATGTTCTCTGGCATGCCTAGCATAAATTTCCAGTCGTTAGGGGCAAAAGCTGATTACTTACATTTATCTGCAAGGTATTGTATGAGCCTAAATACAAGAAAAGGGTATGTTTTGGCAAATTTATTTGTACTAAGAACTTTTATTCTGTAAATTTCTCTGGAACTGAAATAACTATTCAGGTGTACAGTAAAATACAACCCCGTTGGGGGAAAAATAGAAGAATGTAAAATTAAATTTTCATGTCTCAAAGTGGGACATATTTTGTACAGATATATTTCTATGTACGTTTACCAAGTTTAAAAAATATAAATACACATCAGGTATATAAAATTATGTATCTAAGATTCTTCTTTCTCCTTCAAAGAAACAGCAAGCTCTTTACTACAAGTACTCTTCCTTTCTTTACAGAAACCTGTGAAAGCTTATGGCTCATCATGATTGCCAATATAATGACATTGTAAAAATAATATTGCATTCAGTAAGGAACCACATTTTACCATACTGTCTCTAAGATCCACATATTCCTATCAACACATATGTATTTATACAGCTACAATATACTTACGAATCTTCTGAATTAACATTACAGACATTCACTATTCAGTTACATTCCTAACCAAAATATTTGTTTTAACTTTGCTAAAATACATTACATGTTTTTATATTAAATGTCATCTCTTTGTTACAGTTACCATTTCAATTCTTAATATTAATTCTGCCAGTGAGTGGACCATCTTACAGAAAAACTACAGAGAAAGCAAACTGCAAGCTCTTCATAATCTTCAGTCTAAACTGGTGCTCATTGACCAGCTATCCAATTGATTTTCACTAGTGCAACACATTGCTAATGACACCTTTATTTACTTTTCCTTGAATTTAGAAAACTTCTGGTTTAAGGTGATTCTGTAAAACAATTCTTTGCATCATTTACAGTACTGTCGTGTGGGTCATTGCTGTTCACAGCAGCACAATTTATGAATGTACATTAAGCTTTAGTTTCTTCATTAGCTTCTCATTACTGTTTACTACTAGTTTCCAAATTCGTTATTCCCTGTGCCATTGTTACAACTTAGCATTTGCTCTGAGTTTGTTTAACAGCATACTTACATCAATGAAGGTCTTTAATTTACTTCAACGCTGTAGATAAGAAATTATTTTTCTACCATGGTAGTCTGGTAATAATTACTGCTCTGGTAATAATGTCTAGTACTGTCTCTGGTGATATTATCTACCATTGATTTATAGGTGCCATACTAATATCAGCTTTCTTTTCTATAGACAACTAGTAACCATCTAACAGATCAAAATATTTCCCAGACTTTGTCATTATTGTTTTAACAAATAACTTTAAGGTGCCTTTGAAAAAGGCTGGTCACTAGAACCTGTGCATTTTCTTTATTCATCTGCGCAAACAGCATTACATATTAGTTTGAACGATACTGTTAATACAACAAAATAAAATCAAAGCTGGAACATTAACATAAGGAGTAAGTGCAGGAAGACAACACACCTCCTAACACACCCATGTACAACGTACATTATGAAAGCAACATCCTGAAATTTCATTTATAAGCTTCCACTGAGTTTTAGTTTCAGCTAGTTCACACTGTAAAAACTGAAAGCAACAGTGCAAGTCCTGCAGACTCACCTGTAGGAGTATTCTCTCCTCGTTCAATGCCATGCACCTCAGTGTTCGCTTACCTTCTGTCACTGCCAAGAGCACATGCACGGCAGAGAGCTTAGTTTAAAAAGGAGAAGCAACAGAGCATGAGCTGGAAAGAACAGTTTTAAAATTCAGAAGCAAGTCTCAGAGGTGCAATTGGAAGAGCTATTCCTCACTACCTGAAGAAAATGAATATAGAAATTAATTTTAAAAAATACTAGGAAAGTAAAGACACCGTCATTTTAGACAGTACTTTTACTAATAGTTGTCCGTGTTTATACTCATTAAAATGTCTCCTGTGGAAAAAAATGTCCATTTTGTTTATTTTAGAAGCAAGGTTACCAGAGATCCAGGCAGGCACGGGGAGAGTCCAGCTAGGTATTCTCTGTCCTCATTAGCTCTCCAGCTATGTGATATCCACATTCATTGTGCTGTACAGAAAAGAGGGTTAAACCTGTCCTCCCTCAATTACATGGAATTTTAAAGGTTTTAAAAAAGGATGCCAATAGTTTTATACTTGAAACAAAGAACTGAGAGTGCCGGTTGACCTGTATGTCCTCACTTGGATTTTTGACAGCAATTTAGAGATTGTTTTTTAGTTTTCCTGAGGAAAGCATCCATCTATGATAAAACTAATGACAAGGCATTTCAGGCAGAGTTGATGAAAAGGTAAAGCATGCTCTCACAGCATGATAACTGCAGTAGAAATTTTCCAGAAATTTCACTATTATACAAGAATCATGTACTAACAGAGAAAAAAGAAATACTACTCTGACTGAATACCTTCTTCCTCACCAAAATACAACAAATTCCACTTTCTTCCTTAATTTTCAGAACAATAAATTAAATCTTGTTTCTGATCTGAAGCACACAAAAGTAAATCTGATTCACCACTGAAGTCAGTACCACCGACTTGACTTGAAGTACTCTAAATTTCACTGTTATAGATTATGTCATCATCTTGCTCTCTGACAGTAAAAAGGGTTATTTAAAATTAGTTGGAAAACCTGTGCCTCATAGAAATTATATTTTTAAAAGCAGAGTGAATAAAATATATGCCTTCAAAGTTCTTTGATCTTGTTCAGACAGAGGACTGATGTCCAATCCTTGTATATGAAAATTAAGATTTTGACAATTATATTGCAGTAGAACAGGTGAAGATACATTTACTATGGCTGAAAATCTTCAGAACACACAAGATGTATTCACATAAAGTGAAGATATTTAATGCCAAGTTCATAGCTATTATAATAGCATGTCTGTCTTGTACTGAGGAGCCCAGAACTGGACACAGTACTCCAGGTGTGGCTTCACCAGTGACAAGTAGAGAAGGATCACCTCCCTCAACCTGCTGGCAACAGTCCTCCTAATCCAGCCCAGGATAAAATTCATTGTAAAATATGAAGTCAAATAAAAATTCCCCTTGACTGTTTTATACAAATGTGTATAAAAATGTAGTCATAAATATTCACTTTTATTTTCTACTTGGGAAAAAAAAAATTGTCAGAAATCTTTCCAGGTAAAACCTGTTCACCATCTTTAAAGGCAATAGACCAGAAGAAGATAGTTCAGTGTTAATACAGGCAACAATTTTGTGATAAACAAAGATCAAAAAGAGTTGTATTTTCTATATTGTCTTTTTGTGAAAGTTTGTTACATGATATGGACATTTACATTCACACTTAGAGAACAGCTAGAATTGTAGAACAGATTTTGCTGTTGTTTTAAATTAGGAAGATAGAAATGAACTGCTGAGAGAATTTTGCAGTAATAAAAGGGCTTAATTTTCCTTGATCCTTTAGATCTCTAGCACTCCAAGGTATTACAACTGGATCCTTTAGACCAGACAATATTAGTACTACTGAAAACTTTGGGACAGTCTTGTGTATACAGAATGAAGTATTGATTTATTTTAATCTTTTCCACTTCAGAGATCAGAGTTTATGAAATTCCTCCTCCTCTCCAAGAAGGAAGAAAGGGGTTGGAAAAATGTGCAGTCAAAACACATGTAAACAAATGTTAGCAAAATCCATGATTTTTATGATAAACTACATTAAAAAAAATATGACTGGCTAGAAGTAATGTATTTTTGCTTTATTCCTTCTCTGTTGCCTTCTTTACAGATTTTGGCAGCTTATATTATTAAAAAGAACACATTTTCTCTTCAGTTAATTTAAGTAATTTAAAGATAACATTAACTCACACCTCCTCCTCCCAAGACACATATTCAGGATAATACTAGCATTGCTAATAGAATAATTAAAGATCAAGGTGGCTTGGCAATAGTTCAATCATATCAACTCAATGAGAGAGAAAATCAGATTCTATAAGGCTGGCCAGGGTGAGATGAGGTCCTCAGCGCCGAGCTTGGTGCAAAATCCCCACAAGCAAATAAGAGAAACAAATCATGCGCAAACACACTACCCCCACCCCCCCACACCCCCCCAGACAAATGCACCACTCCAAACAAAGTAAAGAAAAGCAACCCTAATGATCCTGATGATTAATAAAAGGCAATAAATAACACTGCTGTAATAGGATTAAGAATCTGATGAAACTTTACCAATGGTGCTTTTCAGAGACTGCCCATCCATTTCTTGAAAGCTCCCAGCCCTGCCCCCCCCAAAAAGTGTATAGCACATAGAAGTTTTAGATTTCTCACTGCACTCAAGGAACAGAAAATATAACATAGACTACATCTGTCAGTTACCACAGAATATTTTTGCTATCACATACATAGCAGGTATTTATTTACATGAATTTTATTTTTTTTTACCTGCTATGCATAGATCAAAATTTCCCTTCAAAAAGACCTGAAAGGAAGATTTCATCTGAAAAACAGAAACAAGTCCTATTATATAAATCCACAATGTTGTCTTATGGGCCTGTTATTTTATCACATTATAATGAAAAGATTTTATATTTTGCACTGGTAGAAAGTATCATAAAAGTCATTGCAAACAGCATTTTTCAACCCTACAATATTAAAAGAAAGGAAATTGCTATTTCCTTTATACTGCTCTGCTGTTTTCAGAGGCAAGTAAAATCCATGTATGAAAAAAAAATGCTTGTGGAAAAAAACCCAAAAATAATTACATAATTTAACTGTTGTTCTGCTATTAAGAAGGAAAAATATTACTTTAATTTCATCTGACCATTCTTCTGACACTTATTGCTCTTCTTCAAACTTTACCTCGTTGTCTGAAGTACCTCATATCCCACTACATTCCAGATTACAATATATATTGTAAAGCATTTTCTTCTTTCTGAAAATCAGGCTTGAATTGATTTGGGTTTTTTCTTTTTTTTTTCCCTTCCTTCCTTTTTTTCCCCCATTTTTAAATGCACAGAATGAGAATTATCAAGGAGATATTAACATTCTGACACAACCTCTTTGGTATCTTCTGCAGCTTACGGTGTGTTGGCATATTATAGGAAGCCTAAAGAAAAGACACGTACTTCTCTATGTCTAGGTCTACCAGATAATAGGTCGCATAATATGGAACGACCTAGATAGTGATCAACTTGTCTGTCCTGCAATGTATTATCTTTTTTCTATAAAAGAGAATAAAACTGAGGACTTCCAAAGCAGACACCCAAGGGGCCCTCACTTCAAGTCTCCTAAAAGAAGAAATATATCATTACAGTTTTCTGACTGGAAAGTGAAAAAGGTATTTCTTGTAACACTATAATTCCAACAGATTATTTCTAACATTCTCCCTGAGATGCCTTAGCTATAACTATGCTACTAGAGGTTTTTGTGAAAAAGGTGATGAAATACTAGAGCAGTTAATTTATAGCATGTGAAATTTACCTGTAACAGGGAAATCCTCAAATGACCTATAAAATTGTCAGGGATGTACTCCCTAATCCTCTTTTGACAGAGTCAAGGATTTGACCAACTGTAAGAAGTCTGGCAAATGACAGTTTGCTTCCAAAATAATTGGTGATATTTTAGAAATATGACTAAGCTTAGGTCTCACCTGATGGTCTTGTCTGCCCGCTTTACCTCTCTGGTTGAGCTTCATGGAAATTGAAAAATCATCTGTAGAGGTAAATATGGTGTAATCTGCACACAGGAATTTTATTCCTGATTACATTGGTTAGTGAGTGCCTTGCATCCTGTAGCCTGTTTATACATTTACAATAATTAATTTTACCTGTCTGCCCTACCTTTGGTTGATCTTGCTGTTAAACTAAAGCCCTACCCTTTGAATATAAACTGCACTATAAGTGCCCTGTTTAAATATGTTATTTTGCCTATTTGCCTTCTGTATTTTTGTGTATAATGAATTATCATAAGCACAACCATCACATTCCATGTTACTAAAAAGAAAAGGTAGTCGAATATTACAGCTCACAAAGGGGAAAATATTCCTGCTTTCTGTTCAGTTCTACTTTTCAGAGGGGCAGATTTTTGGAGGACAATTCATGTAGTGTACCTGGCTCCAAATATCAGCTAACATTTACATATCTTATTTCAATTTAATCTCTCAATATAAGTGAATTCCCATCTTTTGCATAACTAGTTCTCCTAGGAGACCTGTCCTCAGCAGCTGAGGCTGGCCTCACACTTATGGAGATGTGATATGAGGGTTGAGACACTTCATCCATTAACACCTTGCAGAGGTGCATTTAGTATAACCACAGGGGGAGAAAAAATGACATATTTTGAGATCTTGTTTGTTCCTGTACTTAAAACCATTTCCAAAGGGAATGTAAAAGCCAGTGCATATGGCACAAATGTAATTCTGGACAGAGCTTGCATATGAATTACAACTCAGAGTCAACACCACCATCTGTCCAAAAAGTCCTTTCTGATCTCCTTGCTTGAAATGCAAGAGAATCTGAGAAAGCATGCAACACCATGAGAGAAACAGAACAAAGCAGCTGGCTCTTCATTGTAATAAAAAATGAAGTTTAAAAGAGGTGCTTGATAATAAGCCTTCAGATCTAAACTCAAATTGTTCCTTGATAGTCATTGAATTTCTTCCTTGATAGATTTGAATAGACCTAGTCATTGAATTTCTTCCCCAACTCTCAGCCTAGCTTAATACTCTATAATGACTGTCAAAGCCTTTGCTGTGATGAGAAATTTTGGCTCAGCTTTCCCAAAGAGAAAAAAATAAAAATGAATACCCTAGAATACCTATGAACTAATTAAAATATGTTTATCTGACAGATTTGCTTTACAATATCTTATTCCACAAATAACCACAATGTAGTCAACCAGCTGCTGATGCATAAAGCTATAATTATTTATCAAAAATGGCCAATTGTGATTTGTTGAACTAAACACTGTTTTTTGATAAACATTAAATTATTTCAGTCTAGGAGAAGTGAACTAGCCTGAATAAAATAAGGCCCATATCCTCCTGCTGCAAATAACTTCAACCAAAGGATATTAAATAATCAGTTGGCCCTAACATAAAGCCATTTAACAAATGATCCAACTTTTCAGTCACATAGGTGTCACACAGTCTGCCTTGATGTTGTTCTGATGGTTATAATGAATTGGAATTTATAATATTTATGCTGTTAGAAATTATGGTCTGTGAATCCATGAACGGCCTTACAAGTCAAAGCAAAGGTCTAGTGAAACTAGAATCCTTTTCCAGTAATGACCTAGACCTGATGCCTGGAGGAGATTAAGAAATAAGTAAGCAGGTAGCAATACTTCCATAAAAGATAATCTTATCCTCTAAAAGTTCATGGATCAGAAAGCCCAGCTCTGGAAAGATGTCCACATTACTTGTCAGAACAAAATATCTTAACTAGTTTGGATACACTTCAAAATTCTGGAGGAGTTCTCTGTAATTTTAGAAGCTTATCCATGAAGAGTTTGACATCCATCCTTCAAAGATTTTCCCTCTGAAAAGTAGTTGCATATAGAATTATTAAAGTTTGTTCACATGATATAGTTGTTTAACTATCAGTTAAGGAATTAAGAAGAAATGTAAACACCAAATTATTTGCTTATATAAAGAGCTATATAACCACTTTATTAGACCTTAAGCTACTTACTCAGCTCACTTCCTGACTAAGCATTACTTCCAGTAAGTCTTACCAGAAAAAGATTATTCAGAAGATGACAAATTCTTATTTACTTAAAGCTTCTACTAGAAGTTTCTTGCATATGTAATCTAGGCAGGATCTAAGCAATTGATCTAGGCAGGGGATCTAACCAGGATTCCATTTTAAATGAAATATATGGATTATTTAGATTCAAAATTATCCTGGAAAATGCCAACATTTAAACACTTACAGCAGACTATGTTAAAGAAACAGAAGTTGTACTACTTTTTAAATTATTGGAAATTTAACAAACAAATATATAATTTTTGTAAAGACACTTTTGCAGAGAAAAGACTTGAAGAAATATTTGGTCATTTTAAGACCTTAAATTAAGGAGTAGGAACTAAGTAAGCAAGTCTACCACAAAAGCAGTTTAAAAAAAAAATAATCTAAAGATGAAAAGACACTGAAAAAGTGCTGAGACAAGACAGCATTCTACAGAGGTATTCAATCATCTGTGAGATTTTGTATTGGCTGGGCTCTGGAATCTTCAATTTAGCCAAGGAAAGATAAAAATATCCTTCCAGAGGAAGCCAACTGCATAAGAAAAAATCAGATACTTGAAGACTTCCCAGGTACTCCTACAAACCTGCTAGAGTTGATACTACTCTGTGTTCAGAATTATCAAAGGATTTGGGAAAAGCTAATTTATTCTCTTGCTATAAAGAACACATTGCGCTGTGAGGATCTGTGACCTGACTTGATAGTCCACGCAGCAGACCTAGAGCTGCAAGGTGATTGATGGCCGGATTCAGCGCTTGCTAGGGAAGCGATGCCCTAACAAACTGTGTCTCCCGCGCTGCTACCAGACACTGGCAAATGTGACTGAATTTCACATCTGCTCGAAAAATATCACTGAAAGAAGACACACATGTTGCTGGCTGAGTCTGAGCAAAGAAGACACAAAGGTCAAATTCTGTAAAATACGGAGTACTTTTCATGAGACGACACAGAGTGCCTGCCGTGCTCACAGACCTCAGTGTAACTTCCAGGTGCCAAACACCTCTCTAGAATTGGAATTACATCTCTGAATATAAAGCATGCAGTTAAAAATATCCATCTTCCTTTCTACTGGGAAGTAATCTGTTAGTGGCATACGTATATATTTTCAGAACTGTTACCGGAGGATGCACAGTAAAACTGCAGATACTCTGAGACGGTAGTATATAAAAGAGAAATACAGCGTGCTTTCTTGTAGATAAATCCAGGAGCAAGGTAAAATTGTCTCTGTTCTGCCAATGAGCAACTGTGTGAGTATGGATACATTGCATTCATCACTACATCGTATCCATTCCACTTTTTCCCACTGTCCCTAGATCGATTATTAGCTCTTAAGAACAAGGAACGGCAATTGTCATTATAAGTCTTGAATAATGTTTTTATTCATAGATCTCAGTATGCTTTATAAAAGAAGATGAAAATCAGCATTTGCGGTACAAAGTGGGATGAAATAAATTTGGAAAAAAGTTGCACTTGACACTAACCAAGTCTCCCAATTTGAATTCAAATGCTTTAACCCCCAAATATGCCACAATACATCTGAACGCTGGTTAGCATACAGGGCTCCTATTCTAGATGGGGCTTCTAAAGGCAACTGGATATAATCAAGAATAGAACACAAAAACATATAAATTAAGCAGTTTAAAACTCAAGCCGGCAGCAGTTTATGGCCATATGCTATGTCCAAAATTTGATGGGTAAGCATGCAAAGACATTAGGACGCTGCCTGGAAATAAGAATCTGGGCCTCGGTTAGTTGACCAATTATGTTGCCAGCACATATAAATGATTTACATTATGGGATCTGCAAAGCATTCTGCAGAGTAACAGCATGCGATATTCTATTACAAAACTATTTAATTAGCTGCCTGGAACCTGACTGATGAATCAAATATGCTCATACATTTAGCATTAATCCAATATAAAAATCATGTATAATTTCAATCAAGAGGATGACATTGCTGTTATAAAACCCTTCTGCTTACACTCAGTTGAGACCATGGAAGAGATTCCTAATGTCAAACTTTTTTGCAATGCTGGTTAGCTATTATACTATTCTTGTATGTACATAGCATACATACTCCAGAAATATATTTTTTAAATTATTTTTTGAAATTTTATTTCATTCCAACATCAAGAATTTTAATAAATTACAGATGCAAAACAAAACTGCAGATTATTTTCTTAATTCTAAAATGAACTTTATGTTTCTAAATTGAAAAATAAATCTTAAAATACAAAATCTCAATTCCTGTTACTATATTCCTTGATACGCTTTTTACCTTCTCCTGCTTGGTGTTTATCTATGTTTTTGTGTTTTCCCACAGACCTCATCATAGGTCATCTTGCTCATTCTCTTAGTTGCAAAGATATGTCCATAAATATTTTTCAGTCCCGAGAGGTATGCAGTTAGTCTGTTCTAAAAGACTTTGACACTGAACTGTCTTAAAAATTAAGTTAGGAATAGTTTTGATTTTAAGGTCTATGCATACTTGTGTATCTCCACCGAACTTAAACAAAATAAAAAAAATCAGAAATATCAGAAGAAAAAAGTACTCTCAAGACTTCTAGTAATTTTTGCAGACTTAGACAATTTCAATTGTTTCTTTAACTAAAAATAATCAAAGTATTAGAACATTATCTGATGTGAAATGTTTGAGGTCCATCCATCACTAAAATGTGACCCTCTTGGAAACAGTCTATAGGATATCAAATCCTTAGATATACCTCTACAAACTGAAAGGATTTCAAACCCTCAGGTACGCTCCTGACCAGAGGATTAAAATTTAATCAGGATAGTAGTGATCATGAGACATACTGTGCACCTTGTTTAGGTCCAAAAAGTGAAACGTGCTTTGCAGGATCAGACCTTGCTCCTAAAATTTGACTACAGCCCCTTCTACTACAAACTTTGAGAAAAAAGTGAATTACTGAATGAATAAATAAACCAACAGAAATTCAACCCATATGAAATGCTCGATTGTAAACAGCTGGCATTTTTTATTGTTGGTTCCATCCCGCTCTCATTTAAGATATTAAATATGAAGCAAGATGACAAATTGTTGTGCTTCTCACTATGTTTTTATACATCAATCTGTTGTGAGCTGACTTCTAAAATGAGTACACTTCAAATGAAAATTATATGTTTCTATTTTTAAATTCTGTCAATAAAAGTGATGTCAAAGATGTCTGTATAGAAAAATAAATATCAGAATTAAAACTGAATTCTCAATTTACACCACAGTTACATTTTCTCCATAACTTAGGAAAGAGAAATAATGAATGTCAATGAAAGAGAAATAATGAATAGCAATGAACTGAGTTAATCCTGTTATTCAACAACTTTTACTCAACACGTTAATTAGAATTCTAGAAAACTGCCAAAGGAAGTAAGGAAGTAAGTAAACAATTGTCTGCCTCCGCAGAGCTTTGGAAGGGCCCATCGGAAAACTTAAAGCTGTAGAAATAAAGACTAGCTACTGCATAGATGAACCCTAGGGACCTCTGCGTTTCTAGTGTGAGCGAGTGAAGCGGGTTTCGCCATTCAATAACAGAAATACCCTTCTGTCAGCTTTTGCGCAGAAAATGATCATCCCACCCAGAGGGTAGGCAGAGGCGAATGTGAGAGGTGGCAGCAGCCCTACGACCCGCTGTGCCTCCCCTCCCAAGCAGCGGGTTTCAAAGGCTGAGAAGAGCTTTGCACGGGTGCGCCAGGCCAGAGCTGGCAGCTCAAGGAACGGACTGAGGTAAGGAGAGGGAACACAGACAATCTGACAGTTGATGCATCCGTGGGAAAGTAAAGGAAACAGAAACCAAAACTTCAGAGCAGGGATCTGCAAAGCAGGTCTAAATGAGGGTGTAGCCTTGTAGCCCAGTAACTCTGCCTGTTGCTGTTGCTTGCAACAGACTTTATTATGACACGCTTCCAGACCTGTCTGGGCTGCGCTAGGTCTGCCGGAAGATTTGTTTTATCCTGTAACAACAATTGTCTAATAACCAGTTATCTAATATTTATCTGAGTAAATAAAAGCACTGTACCCTTTGCTTTGGCACCTTGATATGACATTTTTTCAAAAGTAAACATAAATTCCACAGCAATACCCCAGTAATAAAAAATTAATATCTCCATATTTTGTATGTCTTTTTTTTTTTTTTTTTTTCTACCAGCAGTCATGCCCTTGCTTTGCTGGAGGCACAATCTTGTCAAGACACAAGAAAGCACCAACCCAAGAACTACATAAATTTTTTAAACATCCTCAGCAGCGCTGATCCTTGGGCTTCTTGTGCACAGGAGAGAATATTTGGTTTTGTCCATAGCAAAAGTATCTACGTATGAATTCTGAAAGCTTTTTGATATATAGTATGAAATAAAATACAATAAATGCTATTGCTAATTAGCTTAATACATTCAAAGACCATACAGTTCAACTAAGAATATTCTCAGCACCCTGTGAAGTAAAACAGAAACACCGCCAGCAAGTGTTAGTAGCTTAGTAGTAGAGCATCTTTCTCACGATCACTGTAGTCAGTGGCAAAGTTGGATCAATAATCTTCTGGATCCTCCAGACTGTAACTGTTCTCAATTGCTTATAGCAATGACTGGATGAATTCTGACATAATGTTCTTGACCATTTCCCATTTCCATTGTTTTGTCAAAGAAATCGAGTTCTGAGTCCAGATTTATTAAGATTTAAAGCACTGCAGTTCTTGATTAAAGGCAATTGCATTTTTATTTTTTTATACAGATGTGACAACATAAAATATTAGGTTGCCATGCATGATCAAAAATTAAATGTTAGACCTTGGTTCATGTGTTGCAGTACTAAGTAAAGCAGCACATACATACCCTCAAAATTCTGATTGTTAAACCTTAAAACCTGCTTTATACACAATAATGAAATGGAATTTATTGAACTGTATAATGGGAAAGATGACAAAATCCACTCTCAGTCATCGTTGTCACTATTTGAATACATAATTAATTAGTACCAATACCACAGGTTTGGTTGAAGTTACCTTAAGGTACTGTGCAGTCCTAAGATTAATCTTTTGAGGGACTTTTTATGTAAAAATCATTGTGAGCTAATTTTACATTCATTCTAATCAACAACTAAATTACATGCAATATGTAACAAGCAGAAGTTTCTATTTTATTCAGTTTTTTGTGGTTTTTTTCAGATTTACTCTGCATCTATTGAGATAATTTAATTGATTCTTGCATCATTATTCTGAGGAGCTCATAAATGGCAGTAGATCCAACATAACGATTGTGTCAGAATATCTTATTGCAGCTACAATGATGTATTAATTCATATTATATTGTTTTGCCTCTGGTTTACAACAATATTTTTCATATAATTTATTCTTCATTTATTTCTAGTACATATGAGTGCAGTAGAGAAATAATTACCAGTGCACAGTGTTGGATTGACCACTCAAGACAAAAAGAATTTCATAAATAGACAAATATGTCACTTCTCAGTGCAAAAACTCATTAAAATATTTCAGCTATTTCAGCTAGTTTGGAGAGTTCAACCGTAGGTGTAAGAATAGTAATTTCTTTCTTCACCTCTAGGCTCCTTAAAATCTCTTGTTCCAGACCATACTTCTATCCACAGCTCTTTCCAGGCAAATTTCTATCTGTGAGTGTGAGTATTCATAAGTACTTAACCTCCATTTATTTTTGACACAATATGATTTTTTTCCCCAGAATTTTCTGAAGCTTGGAATTTCTGTCATTTTCAAAGAACTGATATTCTTTGGAAAAATAATTCTGCAATTACTAAAAAAAAAAAAAATTTTTAAAAAAAAAGAGAACACAACTGCTATGTTCATATGCATCTTTACCACCAATTATATGTATTTTAATTCAAGAGTATCTCTGCTCTAAGAAGAAAAAGAGATTCTGAGAAAGTCTATTTACTTTGCTGTACTCTTGGTCACAAAATCATTTTATCTTCCTCTGAGAAAGATTTGTAAACTATGCATTCCCATATTTATTCATTTTTCTATTAATCTTTTTATCTATTCATATTTATTTCCTTTTTATTCACATTTATTCATTGAACTAAATCATTGCAGCATCTTATTTACAGCATCTAACTTTTTCTAATGGTAATAAGAAAACTATAGTTTTCCCCTTTTATTTATTAAATAGACTTCTTTGGCCCAGGGACAAAGAAAGATTTATTTACCAGGAGAGCACACAGGAAAATTGCATAAATTAAAAATTATTTCTACAATGTTCTAAAAGACTTTAGAAATGTAGAAGTCCTATAGAAAGGCAAAGACAGCTATCTACTGGTAAAAATCAAATGAAAGCCAGAGATTGTTGAACCTTTGCTATATTTTAATCAACTAATTTTGAATCTTTACTACAATTGCATAGAATAAATTCAATGAATTTATTCCAAGAAAGGCAAAGACAGCTTAGCCAAGATAATCCATTAACTAAAATTACCTGTAGAAAATAGAAATTGTTATTATATCATGGTCACACTAAAAAGCTATAAAATACAAAACTGTTGACAACACTTAGTAGGGTCCTAATGTCTCTGAATGCAAAATGTTGTTTATAAGGTATTGATTCATTCATAATTTAATGTGGTACTTAGAAAAAGTGCTTCATTATTTGGTGCCCATTAGAAAAGGACTGAATAATAAAAAAAAGCTCAGCTTTACAATATATGTAGATGAAAATAATAAAATTACACAAAACATAATGATAAAATGATACAAATGTATTCACTCATGTTCTAAGATATTATTAGTGCAGTCGTTAATATTTAGATTCTGCTATTCATATGTGTTCTAATACAGCACTTACATTTCCTTGATTTCGCTTCTGTCAAATTCAGATTCACTTGCACGTTTGATTTTTTTTAATGACACAGTAGTTTGGGGGAGAGCTTTGGGTTCTCGTCTGCCTCGTCAAGCATAAGAACAGTTAATGTTTTCTGCGTGAAATAAAGACGTGGCCATTACTCGAACAGGTGGAGGATCATTGTTCTTACACTTACAGCCTTCCTTTCTTATTGCCTCATTTTTGCCTTGGGCCCACAGTTCGCCTCCCGCAGCAGCAGTACTGTGTTAGACTTGATTCCTTCATTAATCACTCAACTTCATACTGAACTAAACTGCTTACATCTTTTGTCTTTTAGGATCAGCGATTGCTCTTTGTGTTTCTCTGGGCACTTCACATTCTCACAGCAAGATTCACCCTACCTTCTTCATGTCTTCTTCATTTCCTATGAAGATGCCCAGAAAAGTGTAAATTGCTCTAATTTCAGCATTATGCCACCATCACACTTTTACTCCCACATTTATTCTCCCTTACTAAACCCATTGGAAAATTAAAAAAAAAGAAAAAAAAAAGAAAAGAAAAAAAAAGATCAAGCTATGTTGCAGGCAAGCAGAAATAGATTTTCTACTGCAATTGAGAAATCTTTTATGCTATTGGTAATGCTATATGCAGATATATACATGTACTGGGCCTGGCTGAGATGGAGTTAATTCTCCCCAGCGCAGCCCCCCCAGCGCTGTGCTGTGTCTGGGCAGCCAGCAAGGTGTTGGTAACACACCGGTGTTTTGGCTCCTGCTGAGCAGGGCTGGCACAGCACCAGGGCTGTCTCTCCAACATCCCCCTCACCAGTAGGCTGGGGGTGGGCAAGAGCTTGGGAGGGGACACGGCCAGGACAGCTGACCCAAAAGTGACCAAAGGGATGTTCCATACCATATGATGTCATGCTTAGCAATAAAAGCTGAGGGAAAGGAGGAGGGAGGGATGGCATTCATTATTACAACATTTCTCTTCTGAAGCAACCACTACACGTACAGAAGCCCCACTTCCTGTGAAGTGGCTGGACATTGCCTGCTGATGGGAAGTAGAGAATAGATCTTTCGGTTTTCCTTTGCTTCCACATGCAACCTTTAAATGTTTGCTTTTGCTTTATTAAACTGTCTTGACCCACAAGGATTTTCCGATCTTATTTTCTCCCTCTCCCTGTCCTGCTGAGCAGGGGAGTGACAGAGCAGCTTGGTGGGCACCTGGCATCCAGCCACTGTCAACCCACCACGATGCCTTAATCCTTAACCTATCAGTCTCACTGTTGCTCTTAAAATACTTGTTCTGTTTATCAGTGGTAGAATGGGTTGTCATTTCCCATTTACTATGTATCCATATTTTTCTATTTCTCTACTTACTTCCTCCCTAAGACAAAGATTTTTTTTTTTAAATTGAAGCTAAAGATGACAGTGTGCTTTTATTCACATTTTGCCTAAGAAACTCTTAAATGAATTCAGCTCTTGACAATGATATTCCTAACTGGTTAGCTAAACTGACAGTATGAAAAATAAAAAAATAATAATTCACAATACAGAAATAAACAATAAAAATTTCATTAAATAAAATAATTTGAAACAGGAAATATGGTGTAATTTACACTAATGTTAAATTCCATGTAGAATCTGTGAATGGGTACACTTTATATTGGATCTTACAGACTTGAAAGACAAAAGTGGCTGGAAATTTCAACTACTACAATTCTATCATCAGAAATTAATTTCTGAATTGAAATTTTCCATTCTAAGGTCATGTTTTTAAAAAATACTTCTATCAGTTTCTTTCAGGATAGCTTGATTAAAAATACTCTAATTCATAAGCAGGTCTGAACTTCTAGTTTTAAAACCTCCAACAAGACAAAGTGCATTTCCCTATTTCATTTTATCAAAGTTAATATTGTCATCATTAATTAGAGTCTCGTTTTCCTCTGGGCTAGGCTTATTAGAAGACTTTATTTGCCATTCTGCAAATAAGGCTATGCATTGACCTATCTGTATCATTAATCATGGAAGTCAAGTAATTGAAGCAATCATGAGCTATGTTCAGGAGCCAGACTTAAGAAAGATGGCATAAGTTGCAAGACTATAATTCCTATAAATTATTATGCCATCAGGGAAAAAAAGAATGTCTTTAGCAAAATAAAAAAAAAAGTCTAAAACTCTTACTGTGACATTTTGGCCAAAATATTTTGATTTAAAATATCTTTCTGGCATTTCCAAAAAATACTGATATTTTTGAAAATTTTCATCCTAACCCAGGATGAAAAGCATGTAGAAATGTAAAAATTCATGTAAGGATACTGGATATTACATTCTTAGTTTCATTCAGCTCTCATAAGAAATATTCCCATAAAAGTAAGGATTATCACAGACATCGGACAACTCAAGAAACAGATGCTTGGTGTTTTGCATATTTCTCATGTCTGTGCATAAATGTCAGGCTAGTAGCTGTGGAACAGTCAAGAGTACTACTAGCTAAAATAGTGAAAACTTCTCTGTTTCAGACTTGCCTGTAAGGTGAGAATATTGAAAGTTTTGCTGTTACGTTGGTATAAATGCTGAATATAGGCTACTTTCCAGCCAGAGGATTCATCACAGACACAAAGAGGTAGCAAAATTGTCTGGGGGAAAAAAAAAAATCTAGATGTAAACAGCTTAGCATCAGAAGATAAATTTTGCAACCTTGTTTCCAGTAAATTGATACATAAAGTGAAAAAACAAACTGATTAAACAACTTGGGAGTAGATGTGAAGTCTATTCTGCTTACTTTTTAAGCAGAAAACCAATACTTTTATGTATGTTAACTGCACTCTTGCAAACAACTGATCTATTCTTAACATCTGATTTTTTCCTGGATCTGTAGCATGGCTCGACCCCAAACTTCTTTTTAACTGAGCTGCTAGAAAAATTGAGAATGAACTTTAAAAGGAAAAAAAAAAATCCAACATAGTAAAATGAGCAGATGGGCAACTGAAGAGAAGGATTAACTGATTGACTGACATCTATTACTATAAAATAAAATTCCCATATGCAAGTAATATGATGGGCTGTGTCATACAGAGTATTTTGATTTTACTGCTTTGAAATGATTAGGTATGGAAAGGAAGACTTTTTAGTTTACCAGCTCTACTCAATATTGCCAGCTACCCTCATGCATTTTGACCTGAAGCTTTTTACTCTTAGTTGGTTCTTTCAAGTACGTTATCCATTTCTCTGTATTACTGAGAGAAGAGTGTATGATGAGCTGTGGTAAACTGTATTATTACTTATACATGAACAGTGTTTGGGCCAAACACGTTGCTAAGGCCCCTGGAGCATTCAGAAAATCTCAGTCCTTGCTATTTTTACTGTATTTATTATTTATTATTTATTTATTATTGTTCTACTTATTATTCAAATATGTTTTTCAGACTCTTTTCTGGGCGTAATTCAGCTAGTGCACTGTTCACAAACAATTCCTTTTTTACAACACCCTATTGTCATTCAAAGTATGTGGAGTAGTCATCTAGGTTACAGAGACTTCTGCTGCATGGTTACATGGCTGATTTTTCCAAAAGAGGTGAGAGTTAAGCGATTTCAGACAGCTTAGGAGATATCCTTTTGTGCAAAATCTTTTTAAAAACAAACAAACAAACTAAACCAAAACCAAAATATCTAAGCATTGTTACAAAGTGTACTGAACAATATAAGTTATATATGGTTTCTGAATAAAGGTGCGGATTTTATTCAAACAATGGATTTGGGTTTTGGTTTGGTTTTTTTTTTTTTTATTTAAATCATTCCAGTCCTTACAGAATCTTACTAAGAAGACAAATTAAGGGAGTGCCAAATTTAAATGCATACAGTTTAAGATGGAAATCATAAGCTTTCTTCTGTTTGCTTTTGAGGTATTTATCTCAGAGACAAATTTTCAGTAATTGCTTCATATGAGATATATACAGAGTGAAATTTAGTTAGTAATTGAAATGTACACCAAATTGGAACATTTTGAATCTCAATTAAAATTAATGGCTGCAATTAATTCAGACTTATTAGTCACCAGCTTGTTCCCCATTCCAGCTGCTGACATTTTCAAGTAAATTAGACAGTGTTTGGTGAATCCATGTCATAAACACCACCATCAAGGGATGCTGTCAGCTGTTTATTTGTCAGAAAGATGTTAAAACCTTTCCATCTGCCTTACAGTTGCCTTTGTGAGGGATCTACCAATCACAAAAACTGTCAGATCACCAACTGCGTAATGTGAAAAAGCTTCCATTAGTCCTGAGATAAGCACAGAGCTGCTCAAATCCTTGTGTTGATTAAATTAATCTTTCTTATCAACATCTGAGGAAATAGTAATTCAGATTTGTTTGTACATGTTTGTCAAGAGGAATAATAATTCATGTGTATAAAAGTTACAACCGTATTTTTGAGAGCACAGGATCTTACAGTAGGTGATTTAAGAGTCATCCTTCTTTTGTCCTTATTCCAAGAGGCAATTTAGTCAGAGCTTTTGCACATATTTGTTAAGCTGTGCGTTCTAACCCAAAACTAACCCAAATCCAGACAAATGTGAAATTCTTATTTGTTAGGGGAAACATTTCATTAAATAACCATTAAGTCTCACCCTTACTTTTACATGTGATTGTTACACCACATTCATTTTATAACTGGTGAAACCCAAAGCACAGAGGAAATTTCACCTCAAGTCAACCATAGAGTCTTATACAAAACCCTTAGTATTGATACCCCTCATCCAGTGTTCCAGTCAATAAATGACATCTTCTTTCCAAAATGAACTATACTGAAGTTCTCAATTTCACTTGATAGTAAGATATATTTAGATTGTGCTACTCAACAAGCTAAAATCTTGTAAACGTGTCAAACTAAAGCTGTATCTTGCCACTATAGCATATTATTACATGTTAAGTAAAATCTAATAACAGGTTGCAATTACAGACCTTTCTAGTTATCTTAATTACCTTATCAGGAGAGAATAAACACATGACAAAAAAATGATAGAAGCTTGGCACCAGTAAGAGTGAAAATACAAACAAAATCATTTAGACCTTAGTCCCAGTCATCCTTCTGGAAGCATGAAATATCCCCATATGCAAAGAAATAAGTAGGAACTGAAGATGCCTCATGCATTTCAAGATCTGTGCAGCCCCACTGCCAAATCACAGCTCTTGAACGATGAATGTAAAATGAGATGCAACTTTGGAAACACCGAGGGCTGAAAGGATAAGAGGAGGCGATCATGTAAAGAACGAACGATCAATGTGATAAAGAGACCTGCCTGATGGACAGCCTCAGAAATGCAAAGGACTTGTGTATGTGATAATGAACTGTGAGTTTTCAACACGTGAGTTGACAGCAAAGGAAAGCCAACGCTTTCCAATTTAGGGCTGAGTATGCAGACATATCTCATGACAAAGCAGACAGGTAGCACATGACTCTGAGCATCTCTGGTAGAATAGCACTTTGAATACAGGATTCAGTAAAACAGATAAACATTTACAAACTGTAGGGAATTCAGAGACAACCATGAAAAAAAATAAAATATGAAGAACTGATTTATGAGGAATAGAAAATTACACACTGATGTCATCTACCTGGACTTGTGCACAGCATTTGACACTGTCCCGCACAACATCCTCATCTCTAAATTGGAGAGATGTGGATTTGATGGATGGACCACTCAGTGGATAAGGAATTGGCCATATGGTCACACTCAAAGAGTTGTGGTCAACAGCTTGATGACTAAGTGGAGATCAGTAACACGTGGCATTCCTCAGGGGTTGGTATTTGGACTGGCACTGTTTAACATCTTTGTCAGCAACATGGACAGTGGGATTGAGTCCAGCTCTGGGGTCCCCAACATAAGAAGAACATGGAGCTGTTGGATCGAATCCAGAGGAGGGCCATGAAGATGATCAGAGGGATGGAGCACCTCTTCTATGAGGACAGGCTGAGAGAGTTGGGGTTGTTCAGCCTGGAGAAGAAAAGGCTCCGGGGAGACTGCATTGTAGCCTTCCAGTACCTAAAAGGGGCCTACAGGAAAGCTGGTGAGGGACTGTTTATCAGGGAGTGTAGTGACAGGACGAGGGGTAATGGGTTTAAGCTGAAGGAGGGTCGATTTAGATTAGATGTTAGAAAGAAATTCTTTCCTGTGAGAGTGCTGAGGCACTGGAACAGGTTGCCCAGAGAGGTTGTGGCTGCCCCATCCCTGGAAGTGTTCAAGGCCATGCTGGATGAGGCTTTGGGCAACTTGATCTAGTGGAGAATGTCCCTGCCCGCAGCAGGGGCGTTGGAACTAGATGATCTTTAAGGTCCCTTCGAACCCAAATCATTCTATGATTCTGTTCTATGAGTATCTGTTGCAAAAGAGGGAATTCCTGTTCTACTTACAGGTCTGGTTGAGCATCAGAAAAGCGAGCTGCCTGATTGCATCATCCCAGTCCCTGGACACTGGGCTAGAGTACTGAGAAATGAGAGTGCATGCTTTCCATGAAGGACTGAGTAGACTTGTCATTAAAACGCTTCTGGATCCAGCATGAAGAATGGTGACTGACAAACACAGCAGGAGAAAGCCAGCAACATGAGAACACACTAAGGGGCTACCAACAGTAAATACTTAGACACACCTGGAGAAATTAGAAAACAAGAGAATTTTCTGGGATCTACAGATACTATTTAGATTTTACTGAGCCAATAATAATGCTACAGAAAAGTGCTCAGTCTACAAGAACACTGTGAGCAGTGAGGAAACTTTTAAGCTCATTATTGTTTTCCTCTTTTCCACCAAGTAGATGTAAGTTTTCCTAAGTTAAAGAAGTTTGTAATCGTATTTTGTTTTCTCAGAAAATATATCATTAGAGAGTAAAAACTTTTTTCCTAGAGTTATGAGATTCTCTCTTTAAAGAACAGCCTCCCCTCAAAGCTTGGGATAGTGTTAGAAGAAATGAAAAAGATGATTATGAGTGGTCAGCATGGATTCACCAAGGGGAAATCATGCTTGACCAATCTGATAGCCTTTTATGATGACATGACTGGCTGGGTGGATGAGGGGAGAGCAGTGGATGTTGTCTACCTCAACTTCAACAAGGCTTTTGACGCTGTCTCCCACAACATCCTCATAGGCAAGCGTAGGAAGTGTGGGTTAGATGAGTGGACAGTGAGGTGGATTGAGAACTGGTGGAATGGCACAGCCCAGAAGGTTGTGATAAGCAACACAGCGTCTAGTCGGAGGCCTGTAGCTAGTGGTGTGCCCCAGGGGTCAGGACTGGGTCCAATCTTATTCAACATATTCATCAATGACCTGGACGAGGG
Organism: Grus americana; assembly: GCF_028858705.1. Lineage (NCBI taxonomy): Eukaryota > Metazoa > Chordata > Aves > Gruiformes > Gruidae > Grus > Grus americana. The sequence continues at coordinate 83,535,895 of NC_072853.1, read as the reverse complement.
GACAGAGTGTACCCTCAGCAAGTTTACCGATGATACAAAACTGGGAGGACTGGCCAACACACCAGAAGGCTCTGCTGCCATTCAGCAAGACCTGGGCAGGCTCGAGAGTTGGGCAGAAAGGAACCAAATTAAATTCAAGAAGGGCAAGTGTAGGGTCTTGCACCTAGGGAGGAATAATCCCAAGCACCAGTACAGGTTAGGGGTTGACCTGCTGGAAAACAGCTCTGCAGAGAAGGACCTGGGAGTCCCGGTGGACAAGTTATCCATGAGCCAGCAGTGTGACCTTGTGGCCAAGAAGGCCAATGGTATCCTGGGGTGCATTAAGAAGAGCGTGGCCAGCAGGTCAAGGTTATCCTCCCCTTCTACTCTGCCCTGGTGAGGCCACATCTGGAGTTCTGTGTCCAGTTCTGGGCTCCCCAGTTCAAGACAGACAGGGAGCTACTGGAGAGAGTCCAGTGGAGGGCTACAGGGATGATGAGGGGACTGGAGCATCTCTCGTATGAGGCAAGGCTGAGAGAGCTGGGTCTGTTTAGCCTGGAGAAGACTGAGAGGGGATCTTATCAATGTTTATAAATATCTGAAGGGCAGGTGTCAAGAGGATGGGGCCAGAATCTTTTCAGTGGTGCCCCGTGACAGGACAAGGGGCAACAGGCACAAACTGGAACATGGGAAGTTCCATCTTAATATGAGGAAAAACTTCTTTGCTCTGAGGGTGACTGAGCACTGGAACAGGCTGACCAGAGAGGTTGTGGAGTCTTCTTCTCCGGAGATATTCAAAACCCACCTAGATGCGATTCTGTGCAACTTGCTCTAGGTGATCCTGCTTTAGCAGGAGGTTGGACTAGATGATCTCCAGAGGTCCCTTCCAACCCCTACCATTCTATGAATCTGTGATTCTGTGCTGTTACCAATACTAAATACCAAATCTTGCTAATTCTGTACCTGCTAAATTTTATAACATCTTTTTTACCTCACACTTTTTCTGGACAACTCTCATGGTTTAACCCCAGCCAGCAACTAAGCACCACACAGCCTCTTGCTCAATTCCTCTTCAGTGGGATGGGGGAGAGAATCAGAAGAGTGAAAGTGAGAAAACTCATGCATTGAGATAAAGACAGTTTAACAGGTAAAGCAAAAGCCGCACATGCAAGCAAAGCAAACCAAGGAATTCATTCACCACTTCCCATGGGCAGGCAGGTGTTCAGCCATCCCCAGGAAAGCAGGGCTCCACCACGCATAATGGTGACTTGGGAAGACAAACGCCACCACTCTGAATGTCATGCCCTTCCTCTTCCCCAAGTGCCTTATATGCTGAACATAACATCACATGGTACGGCATATCCCTTTGGTCAGTTTTGGGTCAGCTGTCCTGTCTGTGTCCCCTCCCAACTCCTTGTGCACCCCCAGCCTCCTCGCTGGTGGGGTGGTGTGAGGAGCTGCAAAGGCCTTGGCTCTGGGTAAGCACTGCTCAGCAGTAACGAAAACATCCCTGTGTTATCAACACTGTTTCCAGCACAAATCCAAAACACAGCCCCATACTAGCTACTGTGAAGAAACTTAACTCTATCCCAGCCAAAACCAGCACAACAACTATGTGCCATCTAACACAATATTTCGTGATTGTCTCACCCAGAACATACATGAAATATTAATTTCTGATGTTTTCAGCTCACTGACACTAAATTTGTTGATTGGAATCATGTCTGTGCCATCCTCCTTTCAGTTCAACCATATACAGATGGAAAAGGAGGACAGCATGGGACCCAAAAGCCCTAACAAAGCAGGTAAGGATCTTTAAGTTGTCTCATAACCATGTCTTATAAACTAACTCCAAACAATCATTGCACTACTAAGTATAGCTTATTCCTAACAGTGAACCGAACTGGAGTCCTTTCAAAGCATTTCCTAGTAGCAACATCCAACTCCAGGAAGGCAGAATTAAGTTTTTGGATGACTTATGTTATTCTTGGTCTAGAGAACTGTGGACTCAGTTTTCTGGATGTACAAAAGAGAACAGACAGCTTGCATTTGCAAAGTTTTGGGGTTTGGTTTTGGTTTATTTTATTTTATTTTATTTTATTTTATTCGCAAGTATCCTATGAACATTGCTGAATTAAGCCTTCTGGACCCTTCTATGCAGTAGTTAATTTTAATTTCATTTTATAGTTAGTCACTGTGGTTCACATTAATAACTGCCTTCCCCAAATGAAAAATAAAAGAAATAAGGTAGTAAAATTTAAGAAATTGAATTATAATTCTTTACCATTTTAGTATTAAAATTTCAACTGTATAGTTTATATTATTGTTTATATTATTATATCAACAGACTATTTTAGGAAGTTTTATGAAGTTTGCAGTTATTTGGTAATGTTTGAAATTTCTGATAGAATAAAATTTTAAGTTGGTTCATGTAACTCCAAAACACAGTTTTGCAATGTTGCAAACAAACTGAATGAAAATATTGGAGTTCTTCAAAGTACTGAAAGTTGGGTTTTTTTCTGAGTGATGATTAAGATTGACTTCCCAGTGATAGAATTTTGAGTAGAATTCCACTCTTTGAATAGTTCTAGAAACAGTAAGAATATCACCACTGTTTAATTAGTCTGAAGTTCAGTGATAAAACACGCAGTGATTGGGAGAGGGTAAACATTAGTAGAAAAGCCGTATTGGCGCTAGACGAAAGTTTTTCGCAATAGCTTTGTCGGAATGAAAGAAAGAAAATTTCTGTGCAAGTATCTGTTTTCACACACATAGGGATATTTTAAAACATAAAGAGAATGCCATTAAAATTAAGTCTTGGCTATTGATAAATATCATAACAAAGAAAACATGACTGCTGTTTACCAAAAAATGGCTTTTCCTTTCATATTGAGTTCTCAGTACATTAAGATGACAGTTTTCTTTATTAAAATCAAACCAACTATTTTTCTTATAGTTCCATGTTTATGAAAATACTCCTGATACACTATGGTATAAATTATATCTCAAAAACAGAACAGTAATTTATCCAGAGCAGTAATAAAAACAGAATATGAGCTATGCAGAGTTCTCCTGGCTAGTCAGTATAAAGTAATTTCAAGTAATAAAATTACAAAATTAGATTTTCAGTTATTAGGAACTGTTTGGGTGCTTGTGTTTGCAGATGCTGAGCTTAAGACAGAGTAAAAAATCTTGCCATTGAAAGGGCAAGATGCTTATTTTTCTTCTGGAAATCAATCAAAGCAATGTGAGGACAAAAAACCTGAGACTCCCCAGGCTGCTACGCATTTATGGATTGCAATCCAGAACGCAGATTTCTTAAGAAAATGAAGTATTAAGTAGTTAACCTGTAAACTCTATTAGTACTTTTTTAAGAGAAGAGCTTTTGCTAATTATATGTTCAATGTAGTAGCAATGAAACAGTGAACATGTCAGTCTTGACCTAGAATTGACACTGAACCAAACTTTTGACCTTGTAGGTAAAAGAACACACTTTTTGCACTTGGTTTCCATGCTTCATAAGGCAAAGTCCTGCATGCAAATCAGCAGCCGCACACCCATGTAACAGGATTGACATATGCTATTGCACAAACAATTACTTTTTAAATCATTGTAATAGTAAGAGAAAATACATAGTTTTCCTAACTTACTCAATAGGTTAATAGGAAGTTCTTCACATAATTATTATCAAAATATTACTACCTAATTGCTTTATTACTATGGAAGGCTGCTGTTATTTAGATGGATCTGGGGAATGGTGTCATCCTAGGCAGGTTATCTTTAGAGTTTGTTATCCACCTCTTGTACTCTACTCCTTCGTTCTCCCAAATCCTGTGTTACTTCAAACAGTTCATTGCAGAGTGGTAACACTGGCTCGTGAGCAGCAAATGAACATTCAGAGTGACCATAAAGAGATATTTTTCATATCACAACCATGATGACATCTTTGCATGCAACAGCAGGGAAAAAGGAAATGATCTTAACTCTTCAGATTCGGGAATGGAAAACTTTGAAAGATAAATTTGCGCGAGAGGAAAACTAGAAAGATATCGTGACAGACACATCTCTTGAAATGAATGCAACAACTTTAAAAATAGAAAGAGTATAAATACTGCTATTTCTTTGCAAAACCATGCAAAAAATGTTTGTCATAAACAGCATATTAAATAAGGGTGCAAAGACCAATGCAATTTTTTCAGCTTTTTCGTTTCCTTCCTTCCCTGATATACTTTTCAAGGCAAGTTTAGAGTAATTAAGATGCACATAATTAAAAAATTCTGCTGTGAGAAGCAGCTATCTCAATGTGCAATTTAATTTTATATATTTAAGGGTTACGTCTTCAGACTGTAACAGGTACACTCAAAACTAAAACCACTAAAGAACCGCATCAGAAATATCACAATTGGAAAAGCAGCACTTATTTTAATAAAGAAGCAATGACACAGAAGCAAGATGCTAACTCAGCATTTCAATATTTAATAATTTTTTAAAAAGTTATAAGAAACAATTGAAAGGATCTAAGGAAGCAATTAGAAAAATGTTATTTCATCTCTGATAATTAAGTTTTTCTAAGTTTAAAATAGCATGGTAGCACTTCCCCATTGAGATTACAGCTTATTTGCATATAAATTCAATTGAGAAGGGGAGGAAACACTGACATAATTTGATAAAATGCACAAGAAGAAGAATGTGAGAAAGAACAGAAATTAATGATCGGATTTCTCCAATTTCATATTTAATAGTTGTTTCAATTTTAGAATAGGCAGTTTGGTTAGATTAGTTTTGCAAAATCACAGTGAAATTACCAGGAACTACCCAGATTATTTTTATAGAAATATCTGCCCTCCAAATAATGCTCTTCATTAGCCAAAAATAGACCAACAATTTACAAAGTGCACGGGTTCATTTTTATAGTGAGCGTGCTTGTGGCTTTGTACATGAAACTGACAAAGAGGTTGACCGTAGATAAAGGCGGCATGCTCTGGGCCATCCCCGCTCTTGCTGTTGTAGCTGGAAGAGATTCTGAGGAAAGGAAAGGGACAAGGGAAAGGCAGATGGGATAAGGATATCCTTTTACCTACATGTCTTAAAGAGTACTGGTTGTTAGTAAATAATGTTATTTCTTCAAAAGGGACTTCATGTACACACACATAGAGGTGACTTCAGGCCCTTCTGGTAGCAACACTTAAGCATCTCAGTGTCTCCTAATTGAATAACAGTCGGTAACACTGCCTTATAGTAGGCTTTGTCAGCTTTGTATGCCTCAAGGCATATAGTGCTTAGTGAAGGTTATATTGTGTCACAAAACTCTACACAACACTACTACAGAATTTTCCAGTTATTAAATAGAATGCAGTTTGGTTGTTGTCAGTTTGATAAAAAGTCAATGCACAGCCAGAGATCCACTGGAAGAAATGCTGCGAGGAAATAGCAGAATCCTCACACACACACACACCACCCCACACACACCCCCTCCCCACACACACAAACAACTTGCCTATGAGATGTCCAAAAGGAAAAAAGTCATTCTAACACTCCTAACACCAAGGTTATGTAGGTCAGTCTACTGCTATTAAATACTATAGTGCTAGAGCAGTGCTGGGGCTACTTGAATTACTGAGTAGCAGTTGAAAGCAGCAGAAATCGCTTAAAGTCTATGAGTAGGTTAGAGCAAGGAGTAAAGGTTGAACTCAGCTTCTTAGTTCTCTCGTTTCCCTTTAACTGTGTGTTAACACAGTGTATTTTTATATAAGACCGTCACAATCACTTTGTCTGGGGCTTTGAACCTGTTGGAAAAGGTATAAAAGACACTCAGAACAGAACGAGCTCTGAATGGACAGCAGAGACAAGTTTCCTGTCCTGCAGTTAGTTTCATTCTTTATTCAAAATGGAACAACTTTAATAAGAGAGGTGCTATTTGGCACACTGTTCATCCCAGAAAAAAATATTGCATGACTACTAAGTTTTTGTAGGCACCACTGTACAATTATGCTGAATTCTATACAGAAGTGGAATACTAGTACTAGCTTTGCTGGACCAGAGAAATTCTACATATTCCATTTAAAGCTGGTAAAATTTCAACTGGAATGATTCCTTAGGAAACTGAGGAACTATGGAGAACATGAAATCTTGATGCGTTATGGTGTAGCCAACTGGTCCATGCAGTGGGTGGGGAACTGACTGACAGGCTGCACCGGAGGATGATGGTAAATAGCTCTTTTTAGAACTGGCAACCTGTCACAAGTGGGGTCCTCTACGGATTGATATCGGGCCCAACACTGTTTAATATCTTCATAAGTGATCTGGAGGATAGTTTCAAGTGCACTCTGATGAAGTTTGCTGATGATACCAAACTGAGTGGGGAAGTAGACACTTCGTAAAGGAGAGTCACCCTGCAGGAAGACCTGGATAAGCTGGAAGAGTGGGCTAACAAGAACCTTATGAAGTTCAACAAGGACAAGTGTAAGGTCTTGCACCTGGGGAAACATAATCCAGGAGTGCAGCACAGGCTGGGATCTACCCGTCTGGGGAGCGAGCAGTGGAAAGGGACCTGGGGGTCCTGGTAGACAACAAGCTCAATATGAGTGAACAGTGTGCTGCAGTAGCAAGGAAAGCCAACAGGGTGCTGGGTGGCATCAACAAGGGCATCAGCAGCAGCAGTAAAGAAGTCATTATCCCACTCTACTCAGTGCTTGTCAGGCCACACCTGGAATGCTGTGTTCAGTTTTGTTCCCCGCTATACAAAAAAGACATGGACAGGCTGGAGAGGGGCCAGAGGAGGGCCATCGGGATGATCAAAGGACTGGGAAGCCTGCCATTTGAGGAAAGGCAGAGAGAACTGGGTTTGTTCAGCCTTGAGAAAAGAAGGCTTAGGGGTGCCCTCATCACCATGTTCCAGTACTTAAAGAGTGGCTACAAAGCAGATGGAGACTCCCTTTTCACAAGGAGTGACATGGAAAAGATGAGGGGTAACAGGTGCAAGTTACTCGTGGAGAGATTCCAATTGGACGCAAGAGGAAAATTTTTCACAATGAGAACAATCAGCCATTGGAATAATCTCCCCAGGGAAGTGGTGGATTCCCCAACATTGGACACTTTTAACATCTGGCTGTACAGGGTGCTAGGCCATCTTGTCTAGACGGTGCTTTTGTCTAGACAGAGCTTTTGCCAAGAAAGGTTGAACCAGGTGATCCTCGAGATCCCTTCCAACCTAGTATTCTATGATTCTATGATTCTGTAGAAATGTGGGGTATATCAGGTCTCATACCTTGGGAAAGTTGTGAACAAAACTTTTTATTTGACTGGACCTGGACCACAGACCACCACCATTTGATAAACGCTGACCAGCATATTCATAGAACTGTTTCTTTGAGATGGAAGAGGTGGGAGACCAGCAATGTTGTGCTACAGGAGAAAAGGTAGATGACCATATCAACATCACCTACTTTTGCAGATTTTCCCTCAGTAGGGAAAAAAAATCCCTTTGCAGATTCATTCCTCAGTATTTTCTATTTGAAAATATTTGATTCATTGGAGATCATAAGTAGTTCAGAGAAAATCAAGCTAGCACCTCTCCTGTGAGGACAGGCTGACAGAGTTGGGATTGTTCAGCCTAGAGAAAAGGCGGCTCCAGGGAGATCTAATTGCGGCCTTCCAGTACCTGAAGAGGCCTACAGGAAAGATGGTGAGGGACTGTTTATCAGGGAGTGTAGTGACAGGACAAGGGGTAATGGGTTTAAGCTGAAGGAGGGTCGATTTAGATTAGATGTTAGAAAGAAATTCTTCACTGTGAGAGTGGTGAGGCACTGGAACAGGTTGCCCAGAGAGGTTATGGCTGCCCCCTCCCTGGAAGTGTTCAAGGCCAGGTTGGCTGGGGCTTTGGGCAATGTGGTCTAGTGGAGGGTGTCCCTGCCCGCAGCAGGGGGGTTGGAACTAGATGATCTTTAAGGTCCCTTCCAACCCAAACCATTCTATGATTCTATTTTATAATCCAAACTGGTTTTTTTAGTAAAGTATGATTTAAATCATATTCAACAAGAGGAATATAAGCTACCATCAAATACATCAAAATATAAAGAACTAAAAAATAGTTTCTTATGTTGTTAAGGTCTGCGCTTATATAACAGATCACTCTCCATTTCTGTGCCCTTTTTCAAAGGGCTACATGTTCCTCTGAACTCCACAAAATCTAATAAAGGGATATTGCAGTAAATAACAGTATTCCAGAGTCAGAGTGATCACTCACACTATAAACTCATTTTGTACTTGGCATGGCCTCAGATAAATAACATCCATGCATGCATCTCAACCATTCTCATATCACATCACAATTTTGTACATGGCCTATCAGTGTGTACTGCCTCTAGGCAGTAGTTAAGGAGCAAAATTGTTTCTTTCCTTGTTACTACAAAACATATGATAGCAAATGTTTGCAGTAAAAAGTTTTGTAAATTACTAGAATAATTAGCAGTAGAGTTGAATTTTGCAGCAAGCCACCTAACAGTCATTATAAGAATAAAAAAAATTGCTTGAAAATGACCAAAGAAGAATACATTTGAAATTTACAAACCAGCAGACAAGACCAATTTCTATTTTAAAATGTCCTTTAGTGTTTTTTGTATCAGTGGCAGCTTTCTTTTGTGCTAAGTAAAATTTTAAATACCCAGGACAGTGTGTTACAAAACTCCAACTACAAAATAATTCCTTATAATGCTTTACAACTTCCTGAGTGACACTATGATATTAATAAAAGGAGAAATATATATTGCTTATCCAGTAAAAATGCTCCTTGTTCAGCCGATAGGTTTGCCTTTTGCACGCTGTGGATAGGGATCACTTAGATAATGACTTGCAAGGGATGCAGTAAAACACTAAGCAGAAGGAAGAGGAAGCACAGTCAAAATAAAGAACCACTGCAGATTTTGCAAATCAGAGACCATAGCACAACTAGTCCTTGACTGTCATTTCTCTTCTTTTGACAGATGTATTTCATCATCATTGAATGATAAAATTTGACTTGGAAACTTTTAATTTCATCCTGTTTCAGCTCCCAGGTATTCTGTTTCCTCTTCTACAATGTTTATTTTTCTCTGGTCTGGTCTATTAAACTATTCTCCTTTATTCAAATGTCTCTTGAAAATTCTCTTCTTCCAGTGTTACATCAGTAGTATACACTGTCTTTTATCTCGACCCACAGCTTTAAAAAAACATATGCTACAGCAGAACTTATCCTACCAGTATCACACAAACAGAATAGCACTATCATAGCTAAGCCCTTCCTCAGACTACCTCATTCCTATTTTCTAATAACTGGATTTATTACATCATATATACTTTTCTGGGACAGGACTCTGCTGTAAAGAACTTTTTTTTTTTCTGGACACAGGAGGTTAAATGTCCCTCAGCTGAGGAGGGCACTGATTTCAGGTTCTCCATATATTAATAAGCATCATCACCTTTCTGCTACCCTGTAAGAGGGAAGCAACACCACTTGCTATTTTTAGTAAAAGGAGATATGTATATTTCTCTTCTAACTCTGAACACACTTTCTGGATTGGCCTTGGGGGAATGCCTGCGCAGAGGTTTCCAGCTGAAGACAGATGGGTAGGATGCACTAAGCTGCTCAGTGATACCAAGTTGGGAAAGGTTTGGAAGAGAATTGCCTGTACTAGTAGAAACTCACTGGCAAAAGTTCAAGCGCCTACAGGTATTAGATGCTTAAAGAGTCACGTTGTGGTTTTGAGGACTGTGTCTGATATTTAAACTAGGTGTCTGCATCCATCCTAAATCCTTTGTGGATTTGAGTGTATGCACTTAAATATTACTGGTCATGCCTTCCTTTTTCTGCTGCCTCCGAATGCAATCAGGTGAAGATCCCTCTAGTCCCTTGACAGTCTGCAACGTCCTGCTTATAGAACAATGCCATAACCATTTTGTTAGAAAATCATAATTTAATGTTTGAAAAAAAAATGTTATTTCTAGTATATGTTGAGATGTCCAGAATCTGTCTCTTGAACTACAGTCCCTATAAAAGTGTAGTTTTTCATTGTGCATTTTACAGCTAAATTTATAAGAAGCAGTTTTACTTTCTTTCCTGTTTTAATTAAATGGCCTGTAACAGACATATGACAGAATTTCCTCCCTCTATAGATTTGTTATTTCATAGAGGCATCAAATTTTAAAGTTCTGAGTTATTAGCAATTTTAAATGTGATAACAGTCTCTTTATAAGTCAGTTTCCCTTCTCACTTCTCCTTCATTCCCCTTGGCTCTTTTCTTTTTACTACTAACCTTCCTACACAGGTTAAAATCACCTTTTAATATTATAATCATTGTTACCCTTCCAGTTTTCCCAAAATCACTAACTAAAAGCTGAAGATAGTTTAGCTTTGGATGGGTAGGACATAAAAAGTAAACTGAAAAAGAGAGTGCCTTGTGCAGGAGAACAAGCAGGCCCTGTTTCAAGAGATTATTAAAATGGAGATAGTGCTATTTACGAAGACTGCTGTCATAATCCCCCCCAGCCTCTACAGACACTGCATTTTCATTTTGGGAGGTGAAAGAGGCAAGGCAGAAAAAAAGCTTTTCTTACCTCTCTGCAGGACTGATGTTTTATTGAGAAAAAGCTGGTATTGGTTAAAATTAGAGATACTGCATTTTCTCACATTTAAGTGAGAACATGGTTTTGGTCCAGTAAATGCCTCAGCACTAAAAATTCAAACACTCAAGTGTAATTAAAGAATAAAAGGGCAATCAGGAAATTCTGCACAAACGTAGTTCTCTAAGAAAACCACTGATTTAGATTATCTCATCTGGGTTTTGGAGAATGTTGAAGGAATATTTTTAGACTTATTAAACCCAAAAGATAAGGTTACTAATACCAGATAGCATTTTTATTACAGCAGGAATCAGTTCCAAATAAAATCTTCTCATGTATCAGGAACTTCAATGCACCTTAGCTGCTCTGATAAATATTAAATTGGGGCAATCAGAACCTGACATAATCCTCTGAAATTCAGAAAACTAACTGATAATGAAGTGAAAAAGAAAAATCACACAGTACCATCTGCTATGATCTTTGCTTAATATGGCAGATTATGTGTTATGGGCAGAAAAAGCTCTCCAAAATTTAAAATATGACCTTCCAGTAATGTAGACTTGTGTCAACAGAATGAATAGAATTAATATGCTGCAGGGAAAGAAACTCTGAAATTAGTTTCAAAGAAATAAAAAAAGGGAAAAAAAGTCAAGACGAAAAGAGGTGCCAGCATCCAGTTTATAGTAATTGTCTACTTATAATTTTTAATATATAAGCGGGTAGAAAATTAATGAAATCTCTGGATAATTACTACCTGTTATGCAATTTAGATGTAAACATATCTTGAGAAAATAGTTGTGATGCTTCTTGTTGGCTGTTAGGAAAAAATATATAAAGACTGATTCCTTCATTGTTAAGATTTATCCAGACCTCCATCGTAACAACATTTTTTTAATTACCTTTGATTTCTTAATGTGAGGAAAATGTTTGTGAAGAAAAAGGAGGTACCCCTCCATCTTCCTTATGTTGCTTATATCGAAAGAAATTGTGTATAAATCCAACAGAAATACTTCAGAATTCTTCTGTGCACCACAAGAAGGGTCAGTGGACGATAACTGCAACCAGTCAGTGTAAACCCAGCAGTGCCTACACAACCGGATTTCAGCACAGTGCTAGCAGAAAGTCAATACTAACTTTGTGCAACTTTTTCACTAGAGACTCTCTCTAATTAAGTGAGCCAAAGATTTGCTTTTCAAATTTGTTCCGTTACATGAAATCTCTTCTGTGAGTTTATTTTTTAGATGAGAAGTGTCCAGCCCTTTCAAGAAAACGTGTTTAATTTCTGTATTTTAAATTGGAGATTGGAATTTAAGTTGAAAACTTCACACATTTCCATTGTCCACTGTACCTTAATTTCAAACCAGTAGGTGTTATTTCCAAAATTTGTTGTGATATCTGTATAACCAAATTCAGCAGGAAACAACAGACACCATGGAGTCAAAAAGAGCACTGAAGCGAGGAGGAAGATTTATAGGCCAGATAAAGCAGGAAAAAGAAACCTTAACGTATGGTTATGCGGAAGCTGTCATACTAATTTCACCTGTGCTCTGAGCCAGTGGGGCACAAGCCATTTCTGATTTGAATCATGCATCTGTATTACTAAAGGTAGATTCAATGCTAGTAAGTCCACCTGAAAAATAAACTTTTTAGCATGGCCATTACCACTTGCTTATATGTTCCTATCACTTTGGAACTGGAGATTCAGGGAACTGGAATTGCTGAAAATTGAACCTGTGGGATGAGAAATGGCACTTGGCAGAGCAGAGCAATCTGACCAGCACTTACAGCTGAACAAAAAGATCTCATTATAGAAATAAAGCTGGTGACTATCTAGCTTCTATCTGGTTTGGATAACACAGTTCAGCTCTGGAGTCAGGAAAATAGGTATTTGCGGATGAGGAAAAATAATGGTTTTAGATACTTCTGACACAAGCATACAAAGATCACAAAGTTGAATATACTTTTAATAAACCTAATTATTTTCCCACATTTCTGTATACTTATCGTCACCATGTCAAAACAATATAAATCAATGGTTTTCCCGCACACATCATTCCCTACATTTAATTAGAATATTATCTGTAGCACAAGACTTCAAGAAAGGATCAAATACAAGTTAGATCACAAAGTACATACCCATTTTAAAATAACTGATGTTTCAGTAAGATTCATAAACAAGGTAATGTTGAACACACAGTATTACATTTGACAGTTCAAATTTTGACTTTCCTTCAAATGTACTCCCCTACAAAATTAAAACAATGACACTGCAACTGTTACAACTGGAATTATGTTCAACTCGCTTTACTGGGAAAAAAACCAACAACCTAAACATAAATCCAAATTAAACTGAGACTTTTAACTAATTTTTCAAGCAAGCTTTGAATCAAACTTTAAGTAATTGAATGAGTTAATGTTATTTAGAGCTTGAACACTGATAGGATTTCTTTGAGACAGTTGTTAAAAGGCAACTTTTGATTTATGTAATTTCAATGAAGTCTTTTTAGCATAACTGTAGCTGTAACAAACTTATCATAATCTTCTCATCAAATACGTTTTAAAACCTTAATTAAGGATGCTTTCAGCTTAGGATATTTACTACTTATTTATAGCCAGATACGTACAGGTGGGGGTACTTTGCGATTGTGTCGGACAATGAGAATAAAATATAAAGAGTTTTAGGAGGAACTGTATTAATTTACACTAGCTAATGTACAAACTAGTAATGGCAGGACAATATAGAAGTATGAGGGGTTTTTTAATTTGGTAAAATATTAAATATAGTGCACCAATATATGTTCTAACCTGTATTGCTTTAAACTCAAATTTCTAACCCCCATCAGTCACCATCACTAAACTTGCGCAATGGAGATCAGAATTTATGCCTTTATATATTTCAGTAGAAATTAGTATTATTTCCTAATTTCATTTGAGCATTTTATTTTAGATGTCTTGTTCATTCCTTATTCTAGATTCGTGTGACATTTTTTACAACAACCAAAAAAGTATACCACACAAAAGTCACTTTTGGTGGCTAAAACATACTGTGACTTTTAAAATAGACTAACTTCATGCAATGCTTACTTTAACAGTAAAGACAGTAGAGACTGAGTATTGCAGAAGCCAAACACTAAATGAAAGGTCTTCAAGAAAAGGCAAAGAGGAAGTTAGGATCACAACTGGAATTAGGAGTTAATGAAGCAGGTTACCAAACTGCTCTTTAATCAGTATTTCCCAGTCGCATGAATATTTATGCAAGTACTTTACTATGTATGAAAATTAGCTGCTCCTCATTAATCAAAAAGGTGGTTTAAATTGCTGCAACCTACCACAAAGAAAACAACTGATCAGGAGAATTAACAGGATACCACTTTCTTGGCAATTGCAAAAACATTTGATGGTCCTGTTTGCAGATGAACGTTTCAGTAAGCCTGTTGGCAAGAGATGTATTGGTTATTTTTTGAAGCTTTTTCTTCTCAGATGCAAGTGCACAAAGCAGATTGACAGGTCAGAACTAGGTGACATCTTGCTTTCTTTCAAAGGAGAAGAGAGTGTCTATGTGTGTCTATGCAAGACAGAAATTTTCTGGGAAGAGTTAAATACTAATCTAGTATAATGAAAAAAAATAGTAAGTATTATTACCTCATTAAGATACACTAATATCTCCTTTCTTTCTCTGGAATTGGTTCGTCTGCAAAAAACCCAAGTAGGCTATAAGTCTCATCTGGTCACTGCAGAGAATTTTACTAATCTTCTAACAACACTCAGAATTTAGCCTTCTCTGTAATTTTCTTGGGGTTATTTCTACCTATATTTTTATTTCCTTCTGCTGGGAACATGGAGAAACTGCTTTCATTTAAAGAAGGTGCTAATTAAAACATAGCTATTTATTGAAGTTGGTAAATTTTGCACCCAGAAACTGAAACCCCTGAAGCCACTTTTCGAATAGCTTCATCCAGGTCCATGTGAACAGAAAGCCTAACGTCAACAGTCGTTACAAGGAAAAAATAGAATAATGATGAAAAAGCATCAAGCTATAGTATTTACTATTTTCTACCACTTTGCTTGTGCTAGTTCTCATTGAAGGTATGCCTTTGGACACATGGATAAAGAAATCTTGAACTTCTTTGCTGTACAAAAAACCCCCTATCACCAAAACCACACACAAAACAATATTACATCATCTTCTATACTTCAGTAAAACCAGCTAAGTACCACTATATGAAGAACAAAATGAAACAGCTGGTAGATATGTAACACACTACACGGTCATTACTTCCTTAATATGAGCCATCAACAACAGTAGGAAGGAAAAATAGCTTCCTAAACTTTTGCCATTCTTACACTGCAAGTAAACTAAAACACTTTACTATGAGAACCAAAGAAAAATAAACTTCTGGAAGAATGTAAACCAACCAACCAATCAAAAAAACCCCCAGCTTTTATCAGATGAAACTAAAACTGGAACTACAGTCCTGCGAAGGTGTGACTTTATAATGTATTAAACATATCCTGCTAGCAGAAAACATTAATTAGAGCTGAACAAAAAAATCACAGTGAATAATTTGCTCAATGAACTTAGCATCTTCCTCAGCTTGCAGTGTGTCTCTGAAAAGATAATGATTTCTTCTGTTGCATTTTGGTATTCAAAACTTGTGAACAATTAAAATTATCTTCTGTAAGGTAACTAGTAAAAATTAATGATCACACTTCACACTAAAAGAAAAAAAACTTTTCTCACAAATAATATGGCACCTTGCATAGATGAAGCACACAACATAGCAGGTTTTGCAAACAGATGCATTGAACAGAGATAAGAATACTGGAAAATTCTTCCTAAATTCATAGGGTCACTGTGTCTACATGATAACAGTCTTGAAAGTCCATGAACTCTAAATTGGATAGGGAAGCAAAGTACCATGAAAACTTCAGACACTTCACAGTAAAAGTGTAAATATTAAGGAAGGTAAAATGTACTGGCCATTTTGAAAGTTACCACAAAAATCTCTGCACTGGGTCACTTTGAAAAGTTGCAGACAGAATATACAGACTGGGATATGATGATCCAATCGCTGATTAATTCTCTCAGGTAATCCATTTTCTCTAAGTTTTACAAATTCACAAACCAGAGGTTATTATAATGAGTTCCCAGGTCCTTTTAGTAAATCGGGCTTTAAGATACTAGAATTTTGGACGTTACTGCTACCATAGAATTATGGTGTAGATCAACACACAGGGAACCTATCTATTATACTCAAACAGGTATTTTAAGAAGGCTGTTCAGACAGAGCGGGTTGCCTCTATAACACTCCCAGAAGTCCCTGTTTGGGAATCTGACCCCAGCAGGCTATTGTTTTTCTTTCATCATAGAGAATACGTATGTTCAGGTCCCATCTTGACAAGGGTCAATATTTAGAGTGTACCTGGATCAGGGGTATGTTTGTGGTTCATGCAGTTAAATGCAACCCAACAGAATCACCTTACCACAGTCAGCTATTTTCAGCCATATTCACAAAATCTGTTACTTTTTAAGTTTTCTTCATGCCTGCTGTTAAGGAGAGAAACATTAGACATATGAAGGCACGAGACACTCAGTTTTCCAGTATCAAAAAACTTGAAAATGTTAAGAATGTTTCAGTTCAGTAAATATCTACTGATTGATTTCCAGTGGAAGCCAAGGCAGCACATTTGAAATCTGAGCATAATCTATTTATGTTTAAACTGATAGCTCTCGTTATGGCTTGATTTGCTAATACACAACTGTGTAAATCTGGATTGGTGCTTGGCTTTTCTCCTTCATGCCTACTACTGAACATCCTTGTTTCACAAATGCAGATGGTGTCAATTCCCAGTTGATGTGCTTGGACACTACTAGCAAGTTAAGGGTTATGTTTCACTTACAGAAGTTGCCCTAGTTTTGTTTCTTTCAATAGCACATTTTATTTCTTTTTTTTTTTTTTTTTAATCTCAGATTTCATCAGTTGTCCGTCCAAGTGGACAAACTAAATTCAAGAACTTTCCTAGATCAAATTTACTTTATAAGCCACCACTTCTACTGCCCAGTCATTGTTCTGTTAATTTCTAAAAGTTGTTTTTTTATCCTAACATCTTTCAAGCCTATATGTTCTGTAGGTGATATCTAACCAGATTTCTCTAACTTGCTTCTTTCTGTGATAACTTGCTTCTCCTCTCTAAAGTTTTATTTCATAATGTGAATTCCTCAATTCCCTAGTTGCTGCTGTCCAGTAAATATCAACATTTTCCTACTTTTTGCTCAAGGCCCTCTCACCACATGAGGTTTTTGCAATTTTTTCCCCTCAGGTCTTGACAGTACCAATAACCCACATGAAGCAGATAAAACAAGCAATAAAAAATAAAGCTTTCCTTTGACCAGATCTCTAAACACAGCAGTTCTAGACTAGTTCTTGGTGTTAGGCACTCATCCATGGCAAGAATATATAGAAAAATAAATCCTGATTAAACATTACAGAGACAGATTTTAACTACTTAGTTATTGACTCTTCTCCCTTGAATACCAATACCAATAAGCACAGTTCTACAGCCCATGGTCTTAGTAGACTGCAAGGCTCCAAGTAGGACATTCTTTCAAAGGGGTCCAACATGGCTTATTAGCATAAAGCACAAAACATAATTTAATGCCATGTTTCCTTTACCTGACTGTAAAGTCTTTGAGTGGCTCTTCACAGTGCAAGAAGCCTGTCTTTCTATCATTGTATCCAGCCTAGGCCTATTTGGGGGGGCAGACAGGAGGGATGGGGGAGAGGAGGGAGAAAAGAAAGCCCTGAGGAGACCTTACTGTGGCCTTTCAGTACTTAAAGGGGGCTTATAAGAAAGATGGGGACAGATTTTTTAGCAGGGCCTGTTGTGATAGGACAAGGTGTAATGTTCTTTTAAACTGAAAGAGGATAGATTTAGATGAGATACGAGGAAGAAATTTTTTACGATGAGGGTGGTGAAACACTGGAACAGGTTGCCCAGACAGGTTGTAGATGCCCCATCCCTGGAAATGGTGGGGGGACGAAGAAGCTGGGAGGGGACACAGCCAGGACAGCTGACCCAAACTGACCAAAGGGATATTCCATACCATGTGACGTCATGCTCGTATATAACTGGGGGTTCACCAGGAGGTGGGGCAGTTAGGGAACTAGCTGAGCGTCGGCTTTGGGTGGTGAGCAATTGTGCTGTGCATCACTTGTTTTGTATATTCTTCATCATCATCATCATCATCATTATTATTATTATTCCTTTTCTGTCCTATTAAATTGTCTTTATCTCAATCCATGTGTTTTACCTTTTTGGTTTTGATTCTCTTGCCCATCCCACTGAGGTGTCAGAGTGAGCGCATAGCTGTGTGGTTGTTTTAGCTGCCTTCCGGGTTAAATCATGACAGGCCATAAAGTCAAATAGTGACATTGAGCTTGTGTAATACAACTAAAAATTATTTGCAATAACTGGAAAGTAAGCATCAGGTATGTCGCATAAAATTAAACTTACAGTTATGAATGTTCTTATGAGTTACTGAAGGTTGATTCTTTTTTTTCTGGTGGGAAAAAATGAGTATAGGGTTGTGACACTGAAGAAATAAGTTACCTTAATTAATATACTCAGAAGAGAGGGAATGAAAATAATCTATTCTACAGTGACCATGTGAAGGATTTTCACATTAATAAAAATTTTAAAAAGCATCGAATAAATGTTATGTAAATTTCTCATCTTTTAACTAGAGTGATTATGACTCATTTTACAATTTGATAGGTGCCAGATCATACATACAATAATTTAAAAGGATTATAAACAAATAAATACATACCAATAAGCAAGAATAATTAGACTAATATGCTCAATTTTTTCCCAAGCTTATTAAAACCAAAACATTACAGTGATCAAATTGCTACTAAAATTAATAATAAATTAATGACAATGAAATCAATAAACAAATATTCAAAATAAACCCCCACAAAACCTATATTAGAAAGAATTAATGTGCTCTACTCTTTTCCTGGGAGAACTTAAGGAATAATCTTTTTCAGTCTGAAGCCGGTATTTGCATTACCTGAAAAATTTTAAGACCACTGTGACGTTCCAAAGTTTGATTCATCTGTAGCATTCTGAGATTGTGAGCATAAAGGAGGTAATATGTGTTAAGCTGTAATCAAAACATGAGAGATTTGTTGGGGAGAATTTCCCTCTGAATGCACCCCTGTTTGTACAGCAGAATGAAACGATGGAGATAACACTTGGTCACAGCACCTATGTAAAGCTTTCAGTCAAAGTTTTACTTTATTAATTTTTTGTAACCCTATTTCTAAACATTGAAATTGCTGCTTACTGTTCACATTCATAGAACACTTAATAGAACACTTTATCTCAAATCCTGCCTGATAATAAGCCTAATTTTTAGGTGGAACAGGATGCTATGTAGGCTACTACAAAACCGACAACCAACCACACAGGGAAGAATTTTTGTACTGCTTTTGGCTAGGATGGAGTTAATTTTCTTCATAGCAGCTGGTATGGTTCTGTGGACCAAAACAGTGTTGATAACACACCGATGTTTAAGCTATTGCTGACTGGTGTTTGCACAGCATCAAGGCTTTCTGTTTCTCACACTCCCCTGCCCGTGGTGGGGGTGCACAAGAAGTTGGGAGGGGACAGCTGGCCTCAACTGACCAAAGGGATATTCCACACCATATGATGTCATGCTGAGCAATAAAAGCTGGGGGAAAGAAGGAGAACGGGAAGAGTTTCATGGTTATGACATTTGTCTTCCAAGTAACTGTTACATGTGATGAAGCCATGTTTTCCAGGAAAGTGACTGAACACCTGCCTGCCCACGGGAAGTGGTGAATGAATTCCTTGTTTTGCTTTGCTTGCGCATGTGGCTTTTGCTTTACCTGTTAAACTGTCTTTATCTCAACCAATAAATTCCCTCACTTTTGTCCTGATTCTCTTCCTCATCCCACTCTGGGGAGGACTGAGCAAGCAGCCGTGTGGTGGTTAGAACAGAACACCTTTACACGCAGCTTGTCTGCCTCTCAAAATGTGTGGCGAGCAGTTTAAGAGCCTTTCCATGGGCTCACTACCAAACTACAAGTGAAGTTTAAGAGTGATAATGCCAAATGCTGTATGCATAGAAAGAAACACCCTCCAGGCAGCACACTGTTTAGAAGGCTGCAAGCCATGAGGTGATGCATGAGAGTGAACATTCACATCTTACCCAAAATAATATTCTAGTTTTAGGTAAATTGTCAAATTCAACCACGTAACAGAACATAATGAAATACAGGAATAACTGCTAATTAAAGCTTCTCTTCCTTCGGTCTCACTGTTGTTTCATTAGTTTCCCCTCAATGCCTTTACATACCAAATGCCTTTCAACAGAGTCTTTGTACAATGGTGACAATTAAAACATTCACAATGGCAACTTTTGAACAAAATATATTTCAACTCACAGTAGTGTGCTAATTAATTAAATGACTTAGAGAGCTTTTTTCCATGAAACCATTTAAAGGCTGTCCCCACATTAAAACCTGAGGCACTAAAACAGAGAAACGTTGGAATTCACTCCACACGTACGAATTGGAATTCACACATTTCTGGAGATCTGTAACCACGAATCTTGTCAATTATCTGGAACCCAATTCTGGAGAGTCAGAGATTCTGGTGAGTCTTTCAAGCATGTGCAAAATTCCTGTCTTCTGCAGACTAGACAACTCATCGTATTTTCACCTTTTATTTCAGGATGATTTAGATGCTCTTGATAATGCAAGCATAAGCAAACTTGCAAGTCTGCTTTATGGGGTCCATTTCTTTGTCCTTGTAGTCATCTTTGTGGCTTTAGAAATAATTAATAGAATCAAAATATTTTTATTAAAGTAGCCCAGTTGTCTCACAGCAGACACTACTGACCATAAATAAAAGAGGAATAAAGCTTCATGACAACAATTTTATTTTTTTTACTGCAGTTAAGTGATTTTCCAACAGTACCGGAAACAACATGCAAGGGCTTTTTGTAAAGGATTTATCTCATCTTTCTAGCTGATATAACTGACGTAAGAATCACATGTATTACAAATATTTCATGACTTATCAGTGCTTTTCATTTATGCATCCAGTTTGTGTCATTTGCTTCACCGCTTTTAGAATTTCTCGTGATAACATAAGCCATTTATCAACAGAGGACAAGGGAGGTAAAGGAAACTTTAATGCCTAATGTTTTTTGACTCTCACAAGGGAGCTTTCGTTTTCAAATTATGAGAATAGATTCTACTCACGGTTAAGTAATTACAGTGTTGTAGGCATAATTCACATTTTTCTGCACAAACGGGATTAACAGAGACCATAGAAGAAACCTCCAGCCAGATTTCTTTAGGTGTTCCATTTTGTGCAATTGGATTATTAATTATTTCTTGATTCAACAAAGTGGAAGAAAAATGCCGGCAACAGAAATTGCATGCTAGATATTCATTCACTGCCTCCAAATTTGTACAATCAGCGGAAGCAAAGTACGTAGTAATTCACTTCATAAAGCTCAGGAACATTTTCCGAAATAAAGCCATCAATAACTTTGACAAGATCCAGAAAAATAATCAATTACAGGTGTAGAGGGAGAGAGTTTTTTATAATAGAACCTCCATTTTGCATCCAAAGACCTGGACAAGGGACATGAGATAGATACAGTTTATCCTCACTGATCTACCTGCCATTTCTAAGGCATTCCGTTTGAATAACAGTGGAGAAATATAAAATAAATAGAATACTTATTCTTTCCCTTATGTTCTCAAACTAGCAACAAGATAAGACACAAACATATTCTTCTCTAGTCAGATCTCCTGAGAAAATATACTATGAAAATATATAAAGTTTGCTCAGATAAACCAATCCCCTTCTCTAAGATTAATTTTCTTTGAGAAAAAAAAAAACAAACCAAAAACAACAAACCACTATTTCTGTTCCCAAATGTTATACTTTATCTAACATTTTATTCAAATATCTCCTATTATTCTCCAGGTAGAATACATGATATTCTACTAATTCTTCTTAAAGAACAATGATAATATTCCAGCTCCTAATCCTCTTCCAACATTGGAAATCTTCTCAAGTGTCCTAGTGGACTCTAGTTGGCTCAGCTTGCCACTTGGGCAGGAGTGGAAGCAGCTGACGTGGTGGCATCAACCGGAGGAGTGGTTTAGGTCTGTTTAATATCCTGTTTAGCAATAATGTCACATACCAGTTCTGCTATATGTATATTTTCCCTCATTTGTGTAAAATAGAAAGCTTGTATCAGATTAGGTTGCATTCCATTTCATTTTCTACTGGAAAACTTTGTTTCATAGATAACTCTCTGTTCAGATGATGATTTTATTCAGAATGGACTGAACAGTACAATATAATGGTCTTTTTAAAGAAACCTTGGACATGTGCTTTAAGTTGTAAATTATACTGGGGTATATCACAATATATTGTATATGGGTATATATTTAATATAGAATCCCTGTATAAAATTGAATGTGCATTGAATGAAACAAGGCTGAGGTAGTCCATGGATTGCTTCCTGCCTGCTGAAGGAGTATCTTGGGGAGCAGTAGAATGACTTTATAACTTGCATGATGTCTACTCTCTCTGTACATTATTGTTGCATTGCATCAATGTTTACAAGATTGAAAACAGGAGAACACTTTCAAGCTTGTAACCGTCATTAAAACAGTCCATGGATATGTAAGAACAGATAACTAAATATTCGCATACCAGAAATTAGCAGTATGACACTTTTGTTCTTATGAGAGTTTTGTTCTTATTCTTTTAGTTCCTTTGTTACTATCCTGTATTTTTGTTCTCACTCTCGCAGAATTCAGTTAATTGATATCTGTTGAAATAAAGGGAAGATATATATATATTATATGCATTACATATACATATTAATATATTAAATATAAGGTACCAAATGTAAAGTATAAGTGCAGAATCACCCACTGAATGAAGATAAGATTTTCTTTTCCTGAATATTGTTACAGCTGATACTCTTCTACAGAAATATCATCCATTAGTATGTGTTAATGGATGTTACAAGTGACCATCACCTCCAGCAGCTCTGGTGTTTGGGGATTCTTCTTGCCTGGCCGCTGGAGCCCATCCCAATACACACAAAAACCTGGAGCTCTCCATCCAGGCACACAGACATGGCTGCTGCTTTCCTGTTTGCAGGTTCGATCCGTAGCAAGGCTGAGTATGTATCCCAGACACACACATATAAACACACCACATTGTGTGTAGAAGTCATGGTGTAGGTGTAGCAGCTGGTGCCGACCCCTGTGTGGAGCAGCCGGGGCTGCCCGGTGCCGGACACAGCTGGTTCCAGCCGGCTCCAAGGGCCCCACCGCAGGGCACAGCTGAGCCCCTCCGCCATGGGCGGGCGCCTCGGGGAAAGCCTGGGTAAGAAGGGGCAAAGCGCTGCCCGGCAGCCAGGGCTGAGGGGAACGGGGTGAGAAACAGCCCTGCGAGCCCCGAGGGGAGAGCGGGAGGAGGGCAGGAGGGGCTCCAGGCGCCCCCGCTGAGGTGGCCCCTGCGGCCCCGGGAGAGACCCCCGTGGGGTGGGTGTTTCCCTGCAGCCCGTGGGAAGGCCCCAGGCTGGAGCGGGGAGAAGTGTGAGGAGGAAGGAGCAGCAGAGACGAGCTATTATGGACCAACTGCAGCCCCCCATTCCCCATCCGCCTGCACGGTAGGGGGGAAGAGGTAGAGGAGTGAAGGAGTGATGTTGTCTTTGTTTCTCAGTATCAAACCTATTTTATTTGGCAGTAAATTAAATTAATTTTCCCCAGGTCAAGTCTGTTTTGCCCATGATATAGTAATTGATAAGTGATGCCCCTGTCTTTATCTCGATTCATGAGCTTTTTCATCTTATTTTCTCCCCATCCTGCTGAGGAGGGGGATGAGGCTGGGCAGGTATTTGGCAGACAGCCAGGGTCAGCCCTCCGCGTACACACAAACACTGAGGACGGGGACACAACCAGTCACACAGGCTGCCACAGAGGAGGCACGGCCTTCAGCAGCACCTGCTTATAATACTTAAATGAAACAAGCACAGCAAGCCAAGTCCTCTCCACCTCTTCAGCTGCTAGAGACAGAAAATCATCGGTGCAGGCACACACATGGCACTAAGTTCGCAAGCACACACTCACAGATTCCACAAGTACTGTAATGCTGCTCAACTTGTCTGATACCCCCACCCAGATCCCAGCCCTGCTTATCTGCTCCACAGGAGGTCCCCTACTCGCCAGATGGTCCAGCTCAGTGTTTGCTGCTGACAGACACATGCACTCACTTACCTCACAGACTTGCTTGTGGGTCTGAACGAATGCCAGCACAGGCCCTTGCCTCCCTGATACCCCTGCCCAGACCTAGGGCCTCCTACTTGCCCATTGGTCCACCTTGAAGTTTGCCAGTGAACACACATGCACACCCCATGCACACCGGGATTGGGAAAGATACAGACACTGGACCTCCAGCGCCTGGCACCAGGCACACAGGCTGTGACCTGCAGTCCAGCTCTGGTCACCGGTGCTGTGCCCCTCACTTGCCTCACTGACACTGGTCCCTCCCAGCAGCTATTAAAAAGCAGCTACAGGAACATACACTGTGGCTGGAGGCAGAGATTCCCACTCTCTCCGGTCACTGGCGCTGAGACCCCACTTGTTCTTGTAGCTGTCACCACAGGCCAGGGGCACCTACACTACTGGTTTGACTCCAGGTGCTTGCCCAAATCCACTCTGTGCTAGTCCCCTCCCCATAGCTGGCACTTAGCCATTGCAGCACACACATATGGGATAGAGAGTGAGATTACACAGAGAGATAGGTAAGAAAGGATATAATAAGAAGGTAGGACAGTCTGTGGGGATCAGGTACAGGCCTCAGACAGGCAAGTGTACTGACTGACCCCATTTTATACCCTACGGGCCCCTTTTACCCCCCTTTCTGTCTATTCCCCCTCTTTGTTCCTCCTCATGACCCTTCACTAAGTTTTGCATGGTCCCACAGATGCCCTCTAATATCCCAAATCCTCACATTGCTCATTTCCCCCTTCTTATCAGTTACAAAGTCCAGGTGGCCCTCTCCAAAGCTGTGTCTGGAGTTTCTTAATGGCGTATCAGTTAGTGACTGGAGAATTTTAGTCTTTAATAATGTCTCCTTCATCCTTCATCTACCAGGTTTATGTCTCTATGTGGTTTTGGTTATCACCTCCTTCTTTACTTATTATGGCCTTTGCACTCAAAAGGTCCTTGATTGGATAACCTTAATGAAGAAGAATCTCTCACCTTCGACTTGACTTACCCTTACATCATGTTCTTCAGTCTATGAACAAAATACTGACAGTTGTATAGACTTATTTTTTAATTTCATTGGGGTTTTTTAGAACTTTGCTTTGCATTGTGTTCACACGTTGTGAACACAAGAGTTGTTACAGAAGGGTAGCTTGATGAATGACTCTCGAATGTGATGTTTAATCAATATTCACACTTACATATCGATTGGAGAAGCCTTTTGAAGGGATCACACTCCCAAATGGTCTGCCAGCTGTTAACTGTGCATAGGTTAAGTAGATTTAGTCATGTTTTTGAATGCATGCATACATATCTGTATAAACACCCACAGTGAAATCTTCCAAGGCAATTCCATTGTAGAAGGCACATTAACTTCAGAGGTGTGCTATTGGCACAAACTGGCAACAGATTGGCAACAAAAGGCAGAGAGTAGTTTGAGAGAGGTTATCTGCCCTCCAGGCAGAATGACTGTCTAAAAAACCTTATTCTGACAAAAGCTTATTTGTTTCTTTTTTTTTTTCTTTTCTTTCTTAAAATAAGCAAAAGGTCTAAATTTAGATAAACAAGAATAGGTCCCAAAGATGGTCACCTGAACACCTAAAATTCTAAGAGCTTGGAATACCTCAAAACAGAGGCATGAATAGGCTAATCTAGGCCAATTTCTAATACGTGAAAATGTAAACGTTGTACAATACTGAGGGTTTATCTTAAGAGAGACAACTGTTCAAGATTCTGTACAGAACTTTTGACAACATAACTCCGTTTCAAAGATTCTGGATATCTCCTAAAAAACCCCCATTAATTCTGTTAACTTTAGAATCTTTGTAAATGCAAAAAGTGTACCAAAATTTGAGATTCTATCTCTGTGTCTTCATGATTTGATAAGTCATTTATTTTACTTTATATCATTAGGAAAAGGGGTTTTGTTTTGTTGTCCTTTCCTTTCCTTTCCTTTCCTTTCCTTTCCTTTCCTTTCCTTTCCTTTCCTTTCCTTTCCTTTCCTTTCCTTTCCTTTCCTTTCCTTTCCTTTCCTTTCCTTTCCTTTCCTTTCCTTTCCTTTCCTTTCCTTTCCTTTCCTTTCCTTTCCTTTCCTTTCCTTTTTCATGAAGGTCTCTCTGAAAAGCATAATTACAAACCACAAGAAAAAAGATCTATGCTGAAATAAAGTTTGAGTGATGTCATGGTTTTACCCCAGCTGGCAGCTGAGCACCACGCAGCCGCTCGCTCACCCCCTCCCCTTCGGGATGGGGGAGAGACTCAGAAGAGTTAAAGTGAGAAAACTCGTGGGTTGAGATAGAGACAGTTCAATAGGTAAAGCAAAAGCCACATGCACAAGCAAACCAAGGAATTCATTCCCCACTTCCCATGGGCAGGCAGGTGTTCAGCCATCCCCAGGACAGCAGGGCTCCATCACACGTAACAGTGACTTGGGAAGACAAATGCCATCACTCCGAATGCCACCGCCCCCCCTTTTCCTCTTCCCCCAAGCTCCTTATAAACTGAGCATGACGTCATATGGTATGGAATATCCTTTTGGTCAGCTGGGGTCACCTGTCCTGTCTGTGTCCCCTCCCAACTCCTTGTGCACCCCCAGCCATCCCACTGGCAGGGTGGTGCAAGAAGCAGAAAAGGCCTTGGCTCTGTGTGAGCACTGCTCAACAACAACGGGTCCATATAACAAACACATCTCTGTGTTATCAACACTGCTTCAGCGCAAATCCAAAACATAGCCCCATACTAGCTGCTATGAAGAAAATTAACCCTCTCAGCTGAAACCAGGACAAGTGACTACAGATTTTGTTAAGTGCCTTTGGAGTTTGAGATGGCAGATTCTGCTAACATACAGAAAATAACTAGCCTCTGCTAACAAAGATGGTTTACTATTCTAAGGAAAATAACTTTGGAATTTGATTTCAATAATTTTTCAAATTATTAAACCAGAACAGTTCCTGTAACAGATTCATTTGCAGGAGTACGTTCTTGCAACTCAGCAAAAATTAGCTACTACAAAGTATTTCAGATCATTTTCTATCTTCACTATAAATTTTACACTGAGTTGAGACTGAGAGAAATTGCCAAAGACTGTAAACTACAGATCAAATTTACATTTCATTTTCATCAGGGTAATGACACAATAGCATTACTGATTTAAAAAAAAAAAAAATCCAAATATTCTAAAAGAGTCTTTGTTTCATATTCTGTGCAGTTTGGGAATCTCATTAGTTGCCATACATTTCTTAATATCTTTGGTTAGATCTCTGGGTGGCAAAGAAGATGATAGAATTTATGGGCAATTATCTATTCTGTTACAAAGGGTTTGTTTTTAAAAGGAGTTTCAGGAAGGTAAACTTGAAACACATTTTTAATAAAGAAAGAACTTTAATCACAAAAGACAATTAATAGCTTCTGTCACTACAGATGAAAAGTAACACAGCAATATTTCATAAGGAAATATTATTTTTTGCTTTTTATCTTGTTCATGAAAGAACAAATATGAACAAGAAGAGTCCTAAGTAGAGGATATTGAAACTGGAGGCAAGACACTTATCATTGTGAGTGAAACCACAAATCCAGTGAGCCTGAGGTGGATTCATCAGTGAAAACATAAGGTGTAAATATTAGTATTTACAACTTGATTTAAGTTTTGGACAGGTGGAAAAAAAAAACCAACCTAAAGCTTTCTTATGTCAAAATCCAAATCAAGCTATGGAAATGGTACAATGGAATTGTAAAATAAATTCTCTTTCCTTGCTGAACCTGTGAAGAGAGAAAAAAATATATGCCTAAGTACAAACCTAATATATATAAAAATGCACACTGACAGGTGCCTACTAAATGCAGAATAAAACAGACTTCTTTTCCCAGTACAACTGACAAAAAAAAATTATTTGTTTCTTAAATAGGCAACTAAGCAGAAGAAAAAAATAACGACTGCAATATAGTTTTATCAAAGAATGGCAGATAAGCAAATTGTAATGTAGCATTCAAATGTGTGAAATTAATTACAACATTATCTGATTCTCAAAATAGCCACAAGGCAATATATAGATTGATAGTGACTAGAAATACATATTATTACTTTTATTTAACGATGTTCAGTAGCTTTTCTGACCAATAAAACTGTTTTGAAGGTACTGCTGAAAATCTCCTGTGATTCAGAATGAGATTTTGTTGCATTGATGCAATTTAGTAGCAACATTAAATTTCATAGTAAACTTCGTTGCAGACATCCACCCTACGCATTTGCTTCAAGGAAGAAACCATACCTTTCCATATTTTAGGTTATAGATATTTTTGTAAGTTTGGGATACTGCCATACATCAACAAGAATAGTGTGAATGGTTTAAATCATTTGACCTCTTAGACCATCATTCAAGGTCAACTTCATGTGACACAAGAACATGAGTTTCTATTTAAAAAAAAAAAAAATAGACTAGAGAAATTCACCCCTTACCCATTTGGCTGCAGTTTGAGTTAGTCAGACATTCTGGTTTCTCTGAAGTTGCAAACTTCTCCTATAAGTAGGACAGAAAACACCTCACAAAAATTTGGCTGTTGTAAAGGAGAATCCTTCCAGGAGACATCTCATCATTGAGCCAGGAATCAAGGTGGTAAATACTTGAGAAAATGTCAGAGTATAAACGAAGAGAAAAGGAAGTGTTTTTCTTCATTTTTAGATTGTTGTTTAAATGGCCTATAATAATTTTAAAGACAGACAGACTACATTTACCATTTATATAACAACTTCTAAGAGAGGATCTCAAATAACCTGGTAGAAGTTTCCAGTAACACCTCTGGAAGGGATTAGTACTTCATGTAAGCTTGCAAAGAGGGATAACTAACACAAAGACACTAAAGATCCTCTTGATTCTCTTTTTGTTCTTATTCCACTGAAGAAATGCTATCAGAATTCACATTCACAAATGAAGTCTGAAAGCACCAATTTTTCCTTTTCCACTGACTGTAACAAAATAGCCTCCGGAGCTCTGTAATGCTAGGTGTTAATTATGTGCTGCAATGCAGTACATACTCTGAAAAGTAATATCGCCTTTGTCATTTGTGACTGATTACCCAATTCTGCCTGTGTTTGAAAGAAGTTATTTCCTGAAATTTGCTTTGCAATTCAGTTCATGTGTCTGCTCATTAGTTTCATTCAAGCTGCATCATTTTGCATACTTTATCACACAAACAACAGAAATGTAATGCTAGGAAAAGCGTTCACCGAAATACACTTGGTCAGCCCCGCAGTATTTGCTTCCAGCGCAACACCGTCTCTGTCCCTCGACAACAAGCTTTTCCTAGGCAACAGCTGCTCTGAAGTAGTGAGTACTGTATCACGAGTCCTGTTCGATGAGCACCACATACCTCGTTTTAACCTCAGAATGAATCATTTTTTTTGTCATTCCTTCAACAGACAACATCAAGTTACAACATCAATATACACGGCTGCTTGAGCACCTGCAGTGAGTTTAGCAAGGTGATTTTTCAAGCATAGCTATCAAAGGTAACTGATACTCTGTAAGTAAATGTGCATGTGTTTTACCTCTGCACTGAGTCTCCAGCTCTTGTGCATTAATCACTTCAAGTCTAGCGATCTTTTTGTACCTGTTTACTCTTTCGAGTTTCTCTTTGCAAGAAAACTCTAGAGACATTATTTGAACTGACAAGTTAGTTTTCCCACCATGAAACCCAAAGATGAGCTTTTTGATATTACATAAATGTACCAAACTGCTACTGTTTGTACTTCTTTAGTATAATAAGCTGGGGCTAAACAGCTGCCAGGCACTAACAGATGAAGTTAAGAGCACCAAGCTGTGATTACCTGCACTAATGGAAGCACTAAAAAATTTAGTTCGGGATTAAGAAAGCAGTACGGACACAGAATACAATTCAGGGAAATAACTCCATGCTATCATAGAGGCCTCATCACAAGATAGGATGAGTTGCTCTCTCTAGAAATATCATTTTCGCTCCATTACAGGAGAGGCAATAGTGTAGGTTGTAGACACTTAATATCAGGAAAATTAATCTACTTACGAAACCAAGAGCTAAGAGTAGTCTCATAGGGATAAAACCAGTCTCATAACTGAAGTTCTTCTCTTGGGGATTGGACAACAAGCTTCTTGAGTAATGATGAAAATCTTCAGTTACCTCTATTTTGAAAACTAGATTTAAACCACTGCTGCTCAAATATTTTTTCTTCCACCTACTCCTCTTTGAATAATGAATGTTTAAAACAAATAAAACTAAATAGAAAGGTGTGACTTCTTACACAAAAGCAGCCATACCCTTAGAAACTACAGTTATCAATTTAGCAATATTTCACTTACCTGTCTACTCAATAATACACTCTACTTTGCAACAGTGACTTCTAGATTGGTTTTGTATTGTAAGGTATTTTGTTTGTTTGGTCTGAGGGTTAATTATAAATGTCATCCCTAATACAGAAGACAAATATTGTATCTATTTGCAGTATTATTGTCTTAACTATGTTATCAGCTTCACCTATTTTAATAATGTTCTCCATAGCTCCTGGGAGGGAAATTCTCATACAAATGCTCTATACAAATAAATGAGGTCCCAAAAACATAGAAAGAACTTCTACATGTGGATGGTTAGTGTTAACTGTTAGGGCACAGGCCACTCAACAGTAGAATTTCTGCAAATTTTGAAGCAACATTCAGTACCTGTGATCAAATCTTGGCATTGAACAAAAAGCTCAGGGTGCTTACTTGTTCTGTTTCCACTGATGGGTTTACAGTGTGGTCCACTGCAACAAATAGCTGAAACCAAACTTTACAGTTATTCTAAGCAAATTTATTCCTAATTTAGTGTGGGGATCCATGAACTCAACGTTGGCCTGCAGCCTATGATTGTGAAAGAAAGAAATGCCTCCATGTTGTTTGTGATTGACTGGGTATGGGCTGAATAAGAATTCTGCATGCATAAATAAAGCACATTATACTAAAAATATTACTTACGTATGTTACAGCACTGATTTGTCCTTCAACACAAACCCTATCTACAAGCAAAGCATTTCAAGAATTGTACCTCAAACAAATATTTTTGCCTTTTATAATCTGCCAGATATGAACTGTTAAACACAGATTCAATGCCACAATTATTTGCTTAATCATCAATAACTTTCAAATCAAAAGAACATAAATACTTTCTCTTATTGAGAAGTACTGAAGACCAAAGACTTCTAAATATGTTTTGTATGCTGCAGAATATGTAAATGTATTTATGAAGCTATGTTTAATGTTCATGTATTTTATAAGTTTAGATAGGCTCCTGTGTGGTGGTGTAATACCAGTTACTTTCTCCCATACGCCTGATTGTTTGGTGTCGTGGTTTAATGTGTCAGGAAGCTAAAACAACGACACAGCCAATCACTCACTCCCCTCCCCAACAGTGGGATGGGGGAGAGAATGGAAAAGGGAAAAAAAAAGTAAGACTTGTGGGTTGAGATAAAAACAGTTTAATAGGACAAAAAAAGGAATAGTAATAATAATAATAATATACAAAACAGGTGATGCACAGCACAATTGCTCACCACCCAAAGCCGATGCTCAGCTAGTTCCCGAACTGGCCTGCCTCCTGGCAAACCCCCAGTTATATACGGAGCATGACGTCATATGGTATGGAATATCCCTTTGGTCAGTTTGGGTCAGCTGTCCTGGTTGTGTCCCCTCCCAGCTTCTTGAGTGCCCCCCACCTTCTTGTTGGCAGGGCAGTATGAGAAGCTGAAAAATCCTTGACTGCTGAGCAACAACTAAAATATTAGTGTGTTATCAACATTATTCTCATGCTAAGTCCAAAACACAGCACTATACCAACTGTTAGAAAGAAAATTAACTCTATCCCAGCCAAAACCAGGATATTTGGTTATACCAGTAGTAATCTAATTATTATTGCAGTTTGATTCCTCAGTAATGGCACAGAGGCAAACTGCATACCTAGCCCACAACAGTTTTCCAGGAACAGATCTTAATTGTAGTTGTGGATATTTAATTTAAGTTGTGTAAATCCAGAAAACTGTAACGAACTGAAATCTGTATATAAAATCACTTGGTTTTGCTTTGAAACAGTCCTTCAGGAAAGAATACTTTTAATTAAAAACAGCACCCAAGAGCATTGTAAAAACTCAAATGTATCCTGGTACACAGATCTTATTCTCCACAGACATAAGATAAAGTTCCAGATTACCAATAGCTACATGGTGTTACTACATGTGTGTTGGGTTTGCGTGGCAAGGTTTTGGTAGCGGGGGGGCTACAGGGGTGGCTTCTGTGAGAAGCTGCCAGAAGCTCCCCCTGTGTCTGACAGAGCCAATGCCAGCCGGCTCCAAGACAGACCCGCCGCTGGCCAAGGCCAAGACAATCAGTGCCTCTGTGATAACATATTTAAGAAGAAAAAAAAAACAGTTAGAGAGAGCTTTTGCAGCTGGAGAGAGGAGTGAGAAGATGTAAGAAACTCTGCAGACACCAAGGTCAGTGCAGAAGGAGGGGCAGGAGGTGCTCCAGGCGCTGGAGCAGAGATCCCCCTGCAGCCCGTGGTGAAGGCCATGGTGAAGCAGGCTGTCCCCCTGCAGCCCATGGAGGAAGGATGAGGGGGTGTAGAGATTCCACCTGCAGCCCGTGGAGGACCCCACGCCGGAGCAGGTGGAGGCACCTGAAGGAGGCTGTGGCCCGTGGGAAGCCCACGCTGGAGCAAGTTCCTGGCCGGACCTGTGGACCCGTGAAGAGGGGAGCCCACGCCAGGGCAGGTTTGCTGGCAGGACTTGTGACCCCGTGGGGGACCCCACGCTGGAGCAGTTTGCTCCTGAAGGTCTGCACCCCGTGAGAGGGACTCCATGCTGGAGCAGGGGAACGATGAGAGGAGTCCTCCCCCTGAGGAGGAAGAAGCGGCGGAAACACCGTGTGATGAACTGACCGTAACCCCCACTCCCCATCCCCCCTGTGCCGCTGATGGGGGGGAAGGTTGAAGCCGGGAGTGAAGTTGAGCCCGGGAAGATGGGAGGGGTGGGGGGAGGTGTTTTAAGAGTTGATTTTATTTTCTCATTCCTCTACTCTGTTTTGCTTGGTAATAAATTAGATGAATTTCCTCTCTAAGTTCGGTCTGTTTTGCTCGTGACGATAATTAGTGAGTGATCTCTCCCTGTCCTTATCTCGACCCACAAGCATTTCATTATGCCTTTTCTCCCCTGTTTAGTGAATGAGGGGAGTGATAGAGCGGCTCTGGTGGGCACCTGGCCTCCAGCCAGGGTCAACCCACCACAATGTGTTACTGCATGCCAAACAGTTTTGAGAACTAGCTGATATAAGAGCTTTATAAAAGAGCTACGAATATTTACAGACGTCTACGCTCAAGTATTGTGCAAAGATTTTAATTACTTCATGCTAAAGTGACTGAAGATAATATAAAAGTCTTAATCGCATCTTAAATCACATGTTTTAGACTATCACTAGAGTTCCATGGAGTTGATGTACATATGTTAACATATATCTTTCTAAATGCAAATTTTAAGGACATAATTCTGATTTTGGCTAAAAAAAATAATGGTTTAATACCATTATTTTCTGCAAATACAGTTTTAGTTTTGTTCTTTCAGACAGTAGATCATAGAAGTCAAAGGAAATTTCAGGTTGGAAATTACTTCAGGAGGTCTCCTGTCCAACCTCTTGCTCATAGCAGCATCAGATCTGAGGTCAGACCATGTTGCTCATGGTTTTATTCAACGACATCTTGAAAACCTTCAAGGAGAGAGACTGCGCAGCATCTCTGGAATACCTGTTTCGCTGTTTCACTGTCCTCACAGAGAAGTTTTCATTTATATCCAGTCTAAACCTCACCTGTTTCAGCTTATGCCCACTGCCTATCATCCGCCCAACATGCAGCACTGTAAAGAGCCTGGGTCCTTCTCTTTGATGAACTCCTTACAAGTACTGGGAGGCTGCTGTTAGGTTCCTCCTGGAACCACTTCTTCTTCAGGCTGAGCAAGTTCCAGACCCTCAGCCTCTTTTCCCAGGACAACTTCTCCAGCCCTGACCAGTTTGGGGTCCCTCTGCCATACCTTATCCAGTTTATCAATGTCTTTACGGGGGAGGGTGAGAAGACTGGGTGCAGTATCTAGATGGTATCTCAAAGGTGCCAAGCGGAGGGGAAAAATCGATCCCCTCTATGTCCTGGCTGTGCCCATGTGAATACTATCCAGGATGCTGTTGGCCGTCCCTGCAGCCAGGGCACACTGCGGGCTCATGCTCAGTGTCTTGCGTCTGCCAGGCTCTCAGGTCCCTTCCTGCAGAGCTGCTCCCAGACACACAGGCACCAGCCTGTGTCCTTGCACTGGTGCCCCACAGGGGCAGCACTTTGCCTTTGTCATCTGCAAGCTTGATAAGTGTGCCCTCCGTATCCTCCTCCAAGTCATTGATAAAGCTGTTAAACAGGCCAGATCATTGTGGTACTCCACTTGTCACCAGCGTAAGTTGAGTACCACCCATTTACCACTACCCTCTGAGCCCTGTCATCTATCCAGTCTTTTACCCCTCTTACTGTCTAGCTATCCAGACCATACAGTGCAATTTTAGATTAAAAAAAAAAAAAAAAAAAGTAATTTTTCTTCTGCTCTGGTGTAAAATATGGTCAGTTTGGAGTTCAGACAGTGTCTACAAAATCTGGGGTAGGGAACAGGGAACAGGCAAATTTCCAGCTCACCATGCATTGAAGTAGATGATGACTTAAAATAAAAAGTTTCACCTGTAGCTGCATAGCCCAGTAACTCTTGGGGGTTTTGTTGCTTGGTTTGTTTTATTGTTTTGTTTATCTTTTTTCTTTGTTTGTTGTTTGGGTTTTTTCGCTATTGCTTGTAACAGGACACAGGCTTTGTGTTAGACTAATACAAAGGCCTCAGGACTTGTCAGGTTTTCTCTATGCCTGTCAGGTGATTTGTTTTAGGCTATAACACCTGTTATCTGACGACTAGTTCACTATTATTTTGTTTCAGCTTTTGTTTAGATTTGGACAGTTGTATGATGTCAGGCCTATTTGATGTTAGGAGCCGCTCTGTGAAGAATTATCTATCTATGATGGTGATAAAATGCAGCATGGAAGAAAACCACAGTGTAAGATGACAACAGGCGCCCTGAATTTACAGGCATGGAGTGATACTGGTGGCTGGAGGGCTATAAACAATTCACCAGTAGATAATCAAGGGTCAAAGGAAGGCACCCTTGGGAGCTTTGTAACACTGGTTTCACATGTAAAACACATCACAGATGGTAAATTTGGATATAATGTGGACTTGCACACCAATTAAGAAAGACCAAGGTACACCCTACTAACAAACATAAAAATGCCCTCAAACATGTCCTACAGTGAGGAGAAACCATCAACAGCATCCTCATAGTTTTCTCAGCAGATGACTTAGAATGATGAACAAATCCCCCCAGACTGAAGGCTTTCACCTAAGTGGGATGAGCATGACACCAGAGTAAAGAAAATTCACTAGAAGGTTCATGCACGTCTCTTTTTAACTTTACATAATTTGAACTTGAAGTGCTAATGTTACTGTAACCAAACTAATAATAATTCCTGGATTAGACAGATAAGGCTTTAATTCTACTAACAAGAAATTGTTGGGTTTGCATTGGTACAAACATTTTTTGTTTACAAGATTTTGAACATAAAAAGCTGATGAGTATTCGAACAATCTGTTCTGTAACTTAGATGCAATGAATTGGTACACTTGTTTTTCTTTCTCAAAAAACCCTACCATCTCCAGCAGTATATACTGTTCTCCTTTTTAACTGACAAAACTGCACACACAACTGTGTGTGTAATAGCATTGGGTTTCCCTTCAAATGCAAGACAAAAGAAAGAAACAAGACTCCTGTTTTGTCTCAATGACTGGGAAGCAGATTGATACATTTTGTATACAGTTGTAAATAGGATGTTGAGTAGTTGGAAGAAAACCAACATCAAAGAATGAAATGCATCCTTTCTTTAGCCCTTTATATTACTTTTCTATTTTTCTCCTCATTTTAATCTAGAGTACATCTGCTGCTGAAGAATTAGATTCAAAATAAATCTCTGGCATATCCAAAAACCAAGCTGAAATGATAAATCAAATTATCCAATACTTTGTGGAAAATATACTGAGCTCTGAGAAAGAGGACTGTTGGCTTCTTTGTGCAACTCGTTAAATAATACGACCCATTCTAATTTAGAGTCTGTAGGCAAGATGATACGAAACAGCAGTTCTTGTAGTTTTCATTCATGCTGGATATCAGAGGAATGTGCAGACTAATGTTAATGGAGGATAACTGTCCTGCACAACCAATTAGAGCTATAGATTCTAATCACCAAACAAAATAGCTGAATGTGAAGCTATTTGTATTAATGCTGAAGCATCTTTCGTTAGACCGGCATAATCCCATTAAACCACAATATTTTTTGCTTGCATCCAAGTCTTTTCTGTAGCACAGGCTACAGTTTCACCAGTCAGGAGAGAACCACCATGGAGCTGTTGTGAAATTCATAATCCATTGATACAGAAAAATAAATTTAGAATCTGTGCAGTCAATATGTAACTTTTTTAATTGGTTTAGAAGTATGATTAAAATTTTATTTCATGAAGGATAGTTAAAGATATATTTAAAAATGTGGCTGTTTTTCTTGCCCTTTAATTTGGTCTACATGTCCTTGTCAAAAAGAAATTAATTTTCTCCAGTATGTGTGCATATGCCCACTTCAGTTAGTGATAAATCAAAGTGGTGTCTATAAGAACAGATAAAAGTTACCCAGACACCAATTATTCATCAGAACAACTTGAAACAGCTTAACCAAATTAATGCTTTTACTAAGTCATATATATTGATAACCAGACATATATAGATATCAAATCAAGCATCCTAAGTTAAGAAACCCCAACTTTTAGTAGCACTGCAATTCCTTTGGGGATAAATATTGTGAATGATTGTCACATTGTATTTTCGTTGTAAGTTAGACACATAAACTCTATAGAATGAGTAACTTTACTTAATTTTTATACACATGTGAATCCAGTCAATGAGAGCTTTTCTGTAAGTTTCAGTAGGACAATATATTCCTCCATATGCTTTACAAAAATAAGAGATATGTTTGCATATCACACAAACTTACATTTTTGCCCATGTTGTCCTTCATTCAGATTTTTTTTCTTCTAGTCCAAGAGACCCTTCTAGTCTCTTCCTTTTTATTCTACCCTTTCATGAAATCAGTGATGTGGACTTGGCAAGACATATATATATATATAACACAAAAGCATACTAGCTGTGCATCAGAAAATATCCTGCCTCAGGAAATTTCTCATTGGCTGCAAATTATAATGAAGGAAAACCATACACAAAAGGAGAGAAAACTTACAGCATCAAGTTTTTCAGTCTGTTGAAACTTTAAGAACAGATTGATAAAAGTGTATTTTCTCTGAAGTCTGTGACAGAAATTTTGGATCATTTACATGGAAAAAAAAACCAAAACCAAAAAACAACAAAACCCAAACTCAAACAAAATTAAGGTAATAGGAGGGAGGGAAGGGTGGAATGAAAGAGTCTGAGAGGAGCGCTAACAGTAGAGTACATGAGGTTGAAGAAGCTGTGAAATCACAAGGACAACACAGAGACCAGAACACAGGACTGGTGGTTTGCAGGGGCAGAGGAAAGATTAAATAAACCACAGAAATGTGACATCAGTAAGAACATGTAATTTAAGACAGAATGTCGTGAGAATGTCTGAAGAGAAAATATTAAGGAATAATAAAGAAATATTAGTATTAGGAAGGAGTTGAAAAAGGGTGAGGGGAGTTAAATGCCAGCTTCTTTGTAGTGAAATAAATAAGTACATAAATAAAAATGGTAGAAATGGCCAGAAATGAGAATGGTTTAGGGACGGAAAATGCCTACTTAAGAAAATGTGTGGCAAATAAAAAGAAATAGAAAAGAAAATGGCATTCTGTTAAAGCTCCTTAATCTTCATTTTTCCCACTTCCACATAATATTTTTGATGCAATTGTTCCACGTAACGAACTATAATTGTAGTAGGGATTTACTCTAGGCAATGTCCTTGTTGCTGTTGAATGTGTATTTATAAAAGACACCTGTCAAAGTAAGTAATTTTCTATTTCAGTTCCTTATTTACAGCATGGGAAAGATTGGACTTCTTCCATTTACATATATATTTTACAAAAAAAAAAAACAAAACCAGAACATCCTTGCTGGTTCTGATCAGTCAGCATCTAGACACAAATCATGAAATCTGTCAGCTGCCTTAGCAGTCTAGGTTATGTTGCAGAACTGCAGATGACATTGGTTTAGGGTTGGAGTGGATTCCTTAGATTGCTAGGCTGCCATGAGGAATATTAAGTGGGTTATTAGACCAGTATATCCCTCCCTAGCACAGATGCAAACCTGAAAGACTAGCACCTGAATTCAGTGCCTGTTTTCTGAAAACTGAATGAGACAGTCCCTTTTTTCCCTGTTTCAACCATGCCCTTCCTCAGTTACTGAAGCTTACATGCTAAATTGAATAGACCCTACACCTTCATTCATACCAACTTGCTCAGGTTTTACTTTTTTTATTTAGAGCTACCTGAGCATGGTGTGAAAGGAAAGGATTCCTAGTCACCATCTACTGCTTAGCAAATGATAGCAATAGCCATAAGTTCTAGGAGACTTGCAACACTTAAGGAAAGTCATATTTACTCCATGCTTGCAATCCTCCACAGGGGAATTGGTCAGTGAAGGTGGTAGTTGATGATAAGTCAATGGAAGAGGAACGAATCATAGGTGTTGAAATCCCTGACTTTACCACAGACAGGGAAAATGGGCTCAGGCACGTTCACAGAAGCAGA
This sequence comes from Grus americana, assembly GCF_028858705.1. Classification (NCBI taxonomy): domain Eukaryota; kingdom Metazoa; phylum Chordata; class Aves; order Gruiformes; family Gruidae; genus Grus; species Grus americana. The sequence continues at coordinate 83,497,093 of NC_072853.1, read as the reverse complement.
GGCCTCCAGTTTCCACCTTCTCTGGGAGGGAGAGCCTAAAGCAGGAGTTGTTACCAAACTGTCTAGTTAGGCAGAAGCATTTTATATCTTTCCCATATACAAACTGTTCCAAAGGAATAGGGTCAAGAATACACAAATAAGAGAGGAGAATGAGGGGCTAAGAGGCACTGTTTCTCCCTTTTCATACCATCAGCTGTGCTATCACTTCTACACCATGTTATTTCCAGCTTCCTTAGAGTTCCTCTGGAATTTGTTCCATCTTGAGTTAAGCCTCTAACTCTTCTCCCTTCCTCTGGTACACATCACCATTTATCTGCACCCACAAGTCCCCTCTACTGTTATCATTCTAATACTTACCATTAAACTTATGCCTACAGAGTGAGTTAATTTTTTTTCTAAATATTGTCAATTCTGTTCACAAGAAGTAGTAGCAGATTCTCCGTGGATTAATTGTACAGAAGCTGAGATCATCCAGGGTAATTTTACTTTCTGCTAGAATATACATTTGTGCTGTGAGAAATGGAGCTATTGGATAACCAAAAAGTTAATTGCCACTGAATCAATCTTGCATCATCTACATACATTTATCTTCACAGATCTTCTTTACACATCTTCTTCTGATCTTTATTAAATATGATTTTAATCTTTAAAATCCTTGACCAATATAATTGTAATTGTAACCAGTAATAATTGGCCTAACACAGAACCTCTCTGAAGAAGGAAAAAAGTCTCACTGACACACAATATTTTTCAGCAAGCCATTGAATAAGAGCTTTGAGCCATGCTGAGTATGAAATTTGTAGTTAAGGATGATTAGTCTTCAGATTGTAAGATGCCTTTATAATATCAATAAATCAGAACAAAATTTCACACAAGAGAGTGACTAACAGTATTTCGCTGTCACATTAAAGTGCAAAGATGTCTAAAAGCATAGCCGCAAGGTTGAGATTATGATTAGTTATAAAGGTGGCAAAATTAATCTAAATCATGTTTGCCCTTTCAAGCTAAACAATTAAAATTGGCAGTGGCATTAGCAGTCTCATTAAATTTTGCATAAACAAAAATCACCCAAACTCCTGTAGAAAATTGACCAGAAAATAAACCACAGTTATCAATACGAGTAAGGGAACTAGGAAAGAAGGAAATCTGAATAATTTAAAAAAAAATTCTTCTAGATGGAACATTTTTTAGAGATGGTCTTGAGGAATTCAGAAAAATGAACTGAGAAAGAAGAAATATAGTAGATGAAATTTCTCATACTACAAACATTCTTAAATATGGCTGAGCTCTTGACAAAATCTAAAAAGATATTTTTCATTTAAAAGCAGGTGTCTTGTCCTGTAACTACCTACTTCTGGTATCCAGAAAACTTATACAGTATCTTTTATTTAATGCCTTAAGTAAAAAATAGAACATTATTTATCTATTGCAGGGCTGATTTTTTAATCATACATAAAAATATCTTCCTTTAAAAGGTTAAAAATAAGCCAGGAAGTTATTGTCATGTCATCAGGACTACACAGCTCAAACTGAAATGAAGGTATTGTACCTGCATTAATAAGCCCAGTATGTTGATAAGTGACAACTGTCTCAGTGACAGTGGAATACTAATTTATTTATGCAAGTTCCAGACCAGAACTGGCCTGGGACAGGATGTTTTAGGGTGTAGGTGGAAGCTCAGATTTGCCTACTTCCCTGTATATTCACTCAAAGAGTATTCTCCAAAATGGTTCAATGATTCACCTCTGTTACATTTTTATAGAGGTTGAACTCTGTGTGATAAAATATATTTTACACTATCAACACGGACTAAACCTATGTATAAATACATGGTGGAAGGCGGCTCAGAAATCATGTCTTTGCACTAGCACATCACCTAGCACTGAGATATGCTAAGATCCTGCATGATTTTGAGCTGCTCGGTTGAAAGCAAATCAACTATCAAAGCAGGTGAACCCAAGGAAGGCACCTATTATCTTCCTCTGTGCATTTAAAAACCAACCAACCAACCAAAGAAAGAAAAAAAATAGGTGGTGTTCCTAAGGCATCCAAGTTTCTGTTCTGAGCTAGTGATATATTATCTCTTTGCTTTGTGCAGTATAGTTTTACTACAGAAAAGGGGAGGAAGCTCAGCTTTTGAATGATTCACAAAAGGATTTCCTTCCAGACCTCAAAATATTTCACTTATCTTTATTGCAGGATAGCATGTGTACAAAAATACCTATTTTAATAACTCCAAAGCCTCCTGTGGTCTTTGCACAGAAGCTCACAGCAGGTATAGAACAGAGTGAGAAGAAATATCCCCCACCCCCCCAACTTAAACAGTAAAGTATTAATAACGCTTTCTGTATTATGGTATTGAAATGCATGAAATATAATACAGAGATTTTATTACCATTCCCTTGGAATGGTCTGTATTACTCACAAGTAAAACATACTGAGTTACATGACTTGTGCAGACTTAGACAGAAATCTTAGTAATATCCATTTCTACAATGCTCTGCAGTGTGCTATTGTATATTTCATTTTGTCTTATAATTCTGATTCATTTCATGAATTTAATCCACTTTTCTTAAACTGGTATTTCCTGTCTAAAAAAGGGATGGAGGTTAGGCTTGTGTATATATGTATGTGCTATTTATCAAAACACAGAGTCAGAGAAATAAATAAAATGTAAAAAATCTATTTTTTTTTCTCCTCACTTTGGAATTTCATACTGAAAATTAGAGAAAACTCACTTTGAACCAGAGAAGACAAACAAAGGTTAATAGCGATCTTTACTTTTTCTGAGAGGTACATAATAAAAAGAGAAGCAGGTCACTTTAAAGCATACATTATGATCCAATATTCTGCTTGGTGAGATTAAAAATAACACCAACTGATATTTGTAAAAGAAATATGAAAATTCCCCCCCCCTCCACCCCAAGTACTTTAATAAAAAACAGGCCTGCCTATTCATCCACTTCCCGTAGGATTCATGTTTGCCGATTATAATCATACTGGAAAAACACATAGGAAAAAAACCCACACATAAAAAATAACACCTTACATTTTTTATGAAAAGAGACTACTGGATGGAAAAATGCCGACCAAAGGGAAGAGAAGCTGGACTCAGTCAGGATACATGCTTTTCAATAATCAATACAGACATACTCACGAGCCCCTCGACATGCAAGTTGCCTCAGAGTCGTCAGAAAGCGCATCTTGTTCTTGGTTAACAGGAGTGTTAGGGAGAATACAGCGTAGCTGGGACTACTGAAGGGCACTGCTGAGGGGGTGGAAAACCAGAAGTCTGAAGGAAGCCATGCTTCAATAATTCTGGTGTCCATGGAACAACCGGTTCTGTGCAAGTTGTCTAAGTGAATAAAATTGTCTTTGGCTTTTTGTTCTCTGGTATTTTAATGAAACTTGTAACGGTGTACATTCATGCAACATACGCAAATAAATAAATTATCATTTCTGGCTTTCTGTGTTTCAAAATGTTGCCGAGATGCAAGGGCACAGATGTTTTAGCAAGTAGCAACAATTATAAATTAAAATTTTATCTCAAAATTATCAGCACAAGACCTTTTGTCTTAGTTTAGAGAAAAATGGAAGACACTATTAAGGTAGTGTTAGTCAAGAGGAAAAGAAAATCACCACAACGCAGTGATTAATATATGTATTATACAGAGAATATACATTATATATACTATACACTTTGTATATTTGTATATTATACACTCTGTTTATGTGTATAATATAAATGTATGTTTTTAATATATATCTATATATACTATACAGAGTGGCAGAACCAAAAGAACAAATCCAAATGCACATCTTTTTCTAGTAGTAGATGAATTTATTCTATGGAAAAAGTCATATCAAAGATGCATGATGTATTTTACAGTCAAGAAATGGTCTTTATTGTATGATCTCTTTTTTGTATCTCACCCAACCGAAAAAGATAATAAATGGCCCAGAAAGGTTACCTACTTACAGTCCCTGTCTAGTAGCTCCACGGTTTTTGTGGTCTTTAATTCCTCTCATGGCACAGCATCAAAGCTAGTATAGCAATAAGTCTCTTAGATTACAGCAGAAATTTGTATTCGAGGCCTGCACTGGAAATTAGTGTGTGTATGTATGTATTTTCTTACCTTGAAGATCACAGCTACTCGACCATTCCTGAAGTCAGTTTCATACCCCTTCATTCACTTTAACATCATTCATGAAATACATGTCCTTACAGGAAGTATAACAGGAATTACAGATCCTGAAAATCCATGGCTGGCTACTGGTTACTAGAAAAAGTGTAAGGAACTGCCAGTGAGTGACCTGCACATCGTATTTTGGCTACTGGCAGAATGGAGGGATCTGTAGATGGGAAGATATACCAGGCAAAAATTCTTCATGAATCAAAAATACAAGAACATGGGTTCATATAGTGCTCAACTGCAAGATGTGTAAAGAATTATAGAAAAACAAAGACAACGTATATTACCATCTGATTACAGCAGTAGTCTGCTATATGTATGTAGCCAGTGTAAAGCAAATTTAAATTAAAAATGTTTTGTGGCCAGTGCCTGCAGGAAGTACAAAATGAAGCACATGATAAATGTCAATAAGGTGATGTAAACAAACACTGATAATTATAACCCTATGGCCCAGAGTAGTATCTTCCATGCAAAAGTCTCAAAAGGCATTAACAGCATGCAGGCGTTCAGCTTATATACGCTACTAAAACAGTTCAGAGTACAAAAATATTACAGAGCGATGAGGACATAAAGCAAACACTCAAAAGAAATGCCAGTTAGAAGGCTCCACAGGAACTGCACACGAGTTATAACTTAAAAGATCATATGCCATTTTCCCCCACAAGTGAATGATCGTGCAAAATTCCTATTCGCAGTCAAGGAACACGTAACTCTAGAGTCTCATTGCTATACAAATAATAAATTGATGGCAATACCCCAGCTTCATGGGCTGGGAATGGATGCATGGACTCTGTGACCAAAGCTGCTTATTAATATATGGATTCCTAAATATAAATACTGAGGACATGAATTCCACAGTTACTTTGTGTTGTATAGTACATTACTGTGCAGCATATTTACTTTATATTTAGGGGGCTGTGGCTGGGGTTTTAGGTTTATTCTTTTTTCTGGACAGCTAGGACCAAAAATTATGTGTATAATCTCATCACATATCATTGTGGTTTCCAACTGTTGGAAACCCAGTGTCTTTTTCATGAACAGATGGCATCTAGTGTTGGATGAAAGTAAAGGACATTAGATTAAAGCTTCTGTGACTGAGATTGTTACTCAAACTTATCTGCATTAACCTTAAAATGAGTGTAAGAGTACTGGGGAGAGGAGTCTGCCTTGTAACTGTGTATTTCTGATCTTCTGGTCCGATGTACCTTTTCAGTAAAGAAAGAGAGCTCCATTGTGTTATTAGAGGTTCATGTGAAATAAGCACCTTGTGGATAACATCAGAAGAAACAAAACTTACTTTAGAGCTACCAGACATAGCTTCAGTGTTTTATACCCTTTATTAAACTATACACATTTCAGGTGATCCATAACTGCATGTGTTAAATGCAGTTTGTATTGTCTGTATCATAACACTTTTAATAAAAGTAAATAATCTTTAAAATTACGACATATAAAGTTAATTCCGGCAAAGGTATTTAAAATCATCATTTATCTGCCTAGTTATAATTTTTTCAATAAAATATGGTCTTGGGATTTTAAACATTTTGAATTAGATGAAGAAATATGGTCATTAGTGTTAAAAATGTTTCAGTTATTTTGAAAAATGACATTAAAAGAGAGACAAAGAATAAACATCCAAACAGAAGAAAATAACAGTAACATATTTTGAAAGACTTCAGCCATAATAAAATCATTCCAAACATTGACACTTTGTGAATGAAAAATAAATCCCAATTGTTTCAATGGCCGAGGGATTCCATAAATAAAGCTGACAATTTATTATCTAAAGTATCTAAAAGGAGATGGGAAAACTCAGTGAGAAAGATACAGAAGATCTCTGCTTCTGAAACATAAGGTCTCTCAGTATCCTGTTTAAATTTACAGTTATGTGTGTCTCTGTTGGATTCCTCTAAAGATTTCAAAAGAGAGCCTAGAGGTAACCTCATGGCTCTCATGCAAGGCTCTGCTGGAGGAAAATCCTTTTATGTTTTATTTTTACCTTATATAAAAGACCAAACAGTTGAGAATGTGTCCCAAGTGCCAAAAATGTAAATAAATAAATAAATAAATTTAGGAAAACTATGAGAACTACTCCTGATGACAACAAAAATTCCTTAATATATATATATAATTCCATAATAACCCAAACTTTTGGATTAGACTTCAAAACAAGAATCAGCAAGTTCCAGTAAATGCCGTGAAAAATCATGACTGGAGTGCATTACTCCCTCCTGATGAGGCCGCACTACTCGCTCTCCTCCATAGCTGATGAGGCAGCATCAGCTGTGTCCGATAGTATGTGTAGATGATTTTGTAGCCTGTTCTTAAGATGACTAGTGATGGAGATGCCACTGCACCTTCCCCAGGCATTTCCAGTGTTTCACTAATATTTCTTTTTCAATACCTTACTTGACTTTGCTGCAAGAGTAAACCTTTATTTCCTGTTTCTATCTACTGCAGATGTGGAGGACAGACTATTTCCTTCCCTTTTGCAACAGCCTTTTACATACTTGAAGACTGTTGCATCCCCTCTGTAGTCTTTTTAGTATTGTAACACACTTAATCCTTCCTCATGCCCTCTCAGGCCCTGATCCTTTTCACTGAGCTCATTGGCCATTCTCCAAGGAATGTCCAAATCTCTACTTTCTCAAAGGGCAGCACCCAGAACTTGCTACAGTGTTTCCAGGAAAGCCTAACTAACCCTGAGCAGACCAAAAGACGACGTACTCAGCAGTAGCCATCGCTCTTTGGTACGTGTAGCCCACATGCACAGCCATCAGGATGGGAGAGGAGAGCAGCAAAGGGGCCTTTCCGAAGGGAGAAGGCGTCTGTGGAAAGGCTGTACATACAGGCCCCTTCTCACAGGACCATTATTTCAGATTTCTTGCAGAGTATCTTTCTGTTAATGTTATCCTAATACAGTCTTTATACCTCTTCCAGTATTGCTGGCATTCATTTTCTTCTCTGTGATGTTTAACTTCCTGATGTTTTTGTAAATAACTGTTCATCAAGCCATTGTTCCCACTTCTGCCTCCGTGCAGCTCATTATTCCCATGTGCGGTACTTTGCACTTGGCTCTCAAAGCTCATCCTGGTTTTTTAGGACATTTCCCAAATTTTCCAGATCACTTTGAATTCTAATCTTGTTCTCTCCCATTCTTGCAGCTTTCTCCGTGTTTGTTTCGACTTCAAATTTAGTAAGCATACTTTATATTTCGTTTATATTTCACTGTGGCCATTAATACTAATAAAGAATAGTATGTGTCCAGCATGGTGGTTTTCTTTCAAAATGAATGTGACATAGCCTTCTCTTTTGACAGCGAATCCTGTTAACTCTCTGGAAATTTTTTTTTTCCAACAAGTTTTGCATCTGTGTTATAATGCCAATCAATAGTAAATATCCTTTCTTTAAGAATGTCATCTGAGACACATTCAGAAGCACTATTTAAGGTCAAGATCTGTGATACCTACTGCTTTTTTCCTCTCCACAAAGCTTTTTAACAGGTAATGAGATGTTCCTGGCAAATCCATGTTGGCAGTTACTTACTTATTACTTTGCAGGTGCTTAGAAATAGTTTCACTGCTTTATCTTATTTCAAGAAATTTTCAGAGTAGCCTGTAATTCCTTGAGATTTCTTTCTGTCCCACTCTTCTGGTTTTTTTCTTTTCTTTTCTTTTCTTTTCTTTTCTTTTCTTTTCTTTTCTTTTCGTAAGCGATGCATTTACACATTTTTAACTGTTAGCATTTAATTTCATTGAGTTTCTGAAAGTAACTACTGCTATTAGGCAATGTGAAGACATGTGACTGATTAAATACTTTCTAAGTTTTATATTGTGTTTTTCCTCCTAGTCGACACTGAGAGTCCCTCTCTTTTTTACTGGTATTAGTTATGCTAGCTGCTAAATACAGGTGATCCTTTAAACATCACTGATGAAAAGAAAATTATTTGGGATTCTAAGTGTCTCCTGTTTCTAGTTTTTCCTTCCACTGAATTATGGATCTATACTTTCCTTGAAAATCTTTTTCCTGGCAATGTACAATAATACATGTACACTGCAATAAGATGCTTTCCTTGATATCTTCTTGCAAGTTGCATCACATTTTATAGTCCAACCTTTCTGATTTTCTCTTTACAAAAACTATACTATACTTTCATGTTTGGTTGGGGCTTTTTTTTTTCTTTGTACTAGAAATTGTTTATACTTTATTTATCTGTTTTAGTCAGGGTAAATTACAAGCTTGTGATTTACCAGTGCTGGTCTTCTGCACTTACCCTTCATTCATATTAGAATAATTTGCTTTCAATTCCTTAAATATCTGCCAGGTCTCCTTAATTCCTTTTGACCTTAGACCAGCCTACATATATTCCAAATTTATTGTTTTCCACCAACACAATGACAGTTCTTAAAACTCTTTTAATTACTACTTAGAGAATTTCAGCAGGTCTATTTTTCTCTACAGTCTAGATCTCAAACTTCATCCTTTATATAAAGTAGCATCTCCTCTCTTATTCTTCTATTTGACTTTCCTGAATATGAACAGCATCATAGAATAATTTAGGCTGCGAGGCACCTCTAGAGGCCATCTGATCCAGCCTGCCACTTATAACTGAGCCAGGTTTGATGCTAATAAAACATAGTCCTTTACAATATACTCAAGTCATGCGAGTCTTTCTGCCGTGGTAATTAAAACATAATCTTGATCTTGAATTAAAACATCCAGATCAAAAACTTCTGTTGCAAGATAGGAGACTGACATCATAAATACTGACTCATAGAAGTTAATTAAAATCCCAAATAATGATGTTTGAATATTCAGAACAGGGTTGTTGGGACTAACCAGGTCCCACTTGTGCCTGAAACTCTCAGACTATTCTCTTGTTTGTAGCAAGGCTACAGTCTTCAGTGAAAAGGACAAGTGAGGTGCTAAATAGCTCTTTCCAAGATCTTCACTGCTGCAGAAAATCAGTCTTGACAATCTTTGGATGAGCTTCTGCTTGCAGAAAAAGGTAAATGAAAAATGAACAAGCATTGCAAGGCTGCTCTCAAGATTGAGAATGATTTTAAAGTGTAGACAGAGGTCACCCTGCAGCATGGAGGACTGCATGCCTGTAAATGCCCTGAAGTGTCTTATACCATTAATACATCTTTAAGCATCTCAGTGCAATGCAGATGCCTACACAGACTGCTTTTGGGCTGCTTACAACGCACAAATGAGGAGTGAAAGACCTGATTGCACCTCCCAGATCTTTCCCCTCCCCTCTGCCTGTGGCTACTTGGTAAGAGCTATTTTGATATATGCAGCAAGCAAATAATCTGTATTGTTAAGTTCTAGATTGTTTTAGTGAGAATAGCTAGTTTATTTTACTGTCTTAAAAACCTGCATTTTATTTGAAGTTCACTTTCCTTTCCTAATGAAATCAGGTTCTGGCTAGCACCTGTCTTGCTATTTTTGAACCTACCAGTTGACTGCAATTAGTTTTCACTGAATACTCAAAGCTATCAAGCTCCTGCAAGTACCAGGAGAACTGGAAAATGGATAGAAAAGAAAGAGCAAAGTTAGTTCCCTTTCTGGTTGAAAGGAAGCCATAACTAAGCCTTTTATCCATGGTGAGAGGAAGAGATCAGCTACATAACCAGAAGTTGCGTTGGATCTGAGTAATTAACATAATGTGAGTAATTAACATATGTATGTATATCTGACCATAACACATCTGCCCGCTCCCCTGGCAGACATCAGAGGACGCAGAGGAAAGCTGAGGACACCGCAGTGATGCTGGGTGTTAGGGACATGCGAGGGCTGACAGTGCTGTAGCAATGGAAGAATAAAAGATGGGAATTTACAAATCCATACAGAGCTGGACTTCATACTTCTACCATTCATGAATGAACTGGGTCTTTGTCACCATTTAGCAACACTGAGACAATTCTGCTAAATGTAACCAGTTGCTATTTTGCACCATGGAGGAAACGCTGCTAGATGTAAACAAACCAGGTTTTGTCATTGCTGACACATCACCACCATCAGAATTAAATAAGCAGTATCCATATACTGTTTTCTGATGATGAGACATACATGGAGAGAACCTTCTTCAAATTTTAAACTGAAAAATGAAACCCAAATGGATTTTACACAGGGGTCCCTGACAAAAAAAATACATGTTGAACAACACATGCTACTATGATGGCCTTTAACTACCTTGCAAATTATGTTTTGGACATGATTTCTGATACATAGATACTACTAGTCTGTGTGATTTACATAATACCTTGTCCAAGTAATTTACATGAGTAAATCCTGTGCTAGCTATGTAGTCCTAACGTTCAGTGGTGGAATCTCTGCTAGCAAAGTGAGATGCGAGAACAAGGGCTGGATAACGCACATGCTGGAATGATACATTCAAAATTGAAATCAAAGGCTGAAGAACAAATTGAGTTAACTAACGATATAATTAAATTGCTTTCCAAATCAGTGGCATGGTTCCTGTCAAAAAGGGAAATGGGTGCTTTGACCCACAGTATTCAGCAGTGATGCCACTATGCTAACAATGGAAACACGCACAATTTGTCTTGTAAAATTTGCTGTCTTTTGCTTTGTTGAAAAGGTGCTTTTTGTTCAGTTACGCACTAAACTCCAAATCGATTCAGATAACATGAGGGCAGGGTTACATTACCTATACAAAGCTTCTAGGCCAGGGATTCTCAGCTGGGGAGACAGCAGCACCGAACAGAACAGAAACGTCGCACTGAACTTCTGCGGCAGCTGCGCGCACCCCAGTTAAAGGTTAACTCAGGTGCCTGTGCTCTGCCTTGAGATCTCTGGAGAGCACCAGGCTTACAGCTGTGGCTCTGAGACAGCCCTGCAAGGGTCGCCGTGCCCTTTATCTCAATTTCTTCACTTTAACGGGAAAAAACTTGTACGTTTTGCTTATCTGGTTGCTATCATCTTCTGTTAGTGTAAAATAAAAATGATTCTTCACTGATGTTCATTGTTTTAATGATTTACCTGAGTGACAGCATGAAACTTGCAGCTAGAAAAGAAATAGAAAATGCATAAATTCTTCCAACCTATCATTAGGTCTGTGTACCAAAAAAAAAAAAATTAAAAAAAAAAAAGAAGTTTGAAAAATCTTTACCAGTTTCAAGTTCTTTGTTGTTGCACCCCTGCTTCTTCTGTTGACCACTGAGCAACAGGATAGTTATCATGTTGATTGTGTTCGTAAGAGTGCTCAGTAATTTTTCCAGTTTCTTTAATTTCTGTGACATCTGCAGACAGATCTTTCTTCGTCTGTTGATACCTTCTACATCTACTGACACATTCCTCCTAACCGCAGCAGTCAGGGGATATGAGACACAATGCTTCTTGTTTGCAGTTTGTTCTGGTCCTTTGACTATTTCTGTTTTAAACTGCTTTAGAGCCAAGTTTTCTCTTCCAGCTATGTCACATTCATCTATAGAATATAGCTCTGGTTATATGCCTGTTGTTGTCATAATCACTATTCTTTTCCAGAGATAACTTACCATCATATTTCTCTTGCCTTTAGGATTACAGTACCTTTGGTTCTAGAAATCATAACCATTTTTTGACCAAAAAAAAAAAAAAAGGTATCTTCCCCTGGAAATCATTAACTTCCATTAATTATGAAATCCTGTTAACATTCCCTAGAAATTACAAAAAGGGATGTATGTATAGTATCACATATACAATATAAAATTTGTGTGTATATATGCAATATATACTAGAAGACAACTGCTAGGATTGAGTTCTTCATACAGATAAATTAATTCACGACACTGTCAGATGAATGAAGAACCAAAGTGAAAGATCCAAACTGCAATGCTACTATGGAAAGTAAAGATTTAGCAGCCCAAGGGGAAAAGAACTTTCTAAATTTGGACAGCAATTAAATACATGTCTTTGAATGATGAAAATAAAGATAAAAATTATCCAACAAGGAAAACTGAAGAATAACTTTCTGAATTCCATGACACCATTGCTTTGGAGACATACCCTGGTTTAAGGGAAACAAATGCTTATATTAATGGCTTTAGATATAACTTGCCAAAAACTTCAAGTATGTCAGCTAACTGAATTATGAGACATTTCAAATATATTAAAGGGAAAATGTATTTTCTTGAAGTTATGGTTGAAGAAAAGCCTAAAAATGGATATGACGCTGAATTCTTCAGCTAATTGTGTGACACCACTTCAGTAACACAAATTTTAGTCTAATTTAATCATGTGGAATGTTAGAATAACTCCTTGTGTACTTGAAAAGTGTTTTAAAAAAACCCTTTATGTCCCAAGTCTAAATATTGACGCTACTTTTAATTAATCAGCTATGCATCCTCACCATAAGCTAAGAAATAAACTAATCTTCTGGAAAAGAATAATTATCAAAAATATCATGTCGTTACATATATTGCCTTTTGCTCATGCGGAACAGAGCCAATTTTAGAGGATGATAGAATAAACAATTTGGATGGTTTGCATCGTCCCAATTAAAAACAGTTTACTTTTTAATTGTCAAATAAATGTGCTGTCTTCTCAATGGTTCTCAAGGCTTCCAGGGAAAAATAAGTACCAAGGACTAACAAATTCTGTGCTTACATTCTATGCGCTCTGTGTTGCTCTCAGAATAGCTACATCTTATGCCATTAGCTCTTTAGGTTGTGGAGGAAGGAGCTGATCGTTTCATAATTAATGATAAGCTCCCATCTAAAGACTCAAGGCCTATTGAATTCATCAATGCAGAAACACTTAAGAAAGTTAATCTGAAGTAACTTTTGAAGTGGATTAATTAAAATGAATTAAAGCCCTGTATTGATCCTTTTATTCAGATTTTCAATGGCTTTAATGCAATGTAGTCCACTTCAGACTTCAAAGTGAATTAAGAGAAATTAAATTAGGGCCACTTTAATTCTCAATATGTGTCTACATTGGGATTAATGCATTTTAACTTTACACAGGACTACAGGAACTGCAAAAAAACTCTCCAGTGAATTACCTACTTCATAACAGCTGCTTGTGCTCACATCCTTTCTCCATGGAAAATTCAATTTCAGGTAATCTTCTTGCCTTGCAGTAAGATGGGGCAAACTGACTGTTTATTCATATCTTACTTTGATATGTTGGGTATGTTCTTCTCATTTCCACACTCAATTGATTTGAAAAAGCTTTCTTGAACATCCATGACAATACTTTTTTAATGCAATTAAGTCTGAAAGAGCTCAATGAGAAACAGATTTCCAAACCCAAAACAATAAAGTTATTTTGGAACAATTTTTTTTTTTTTATGTTAATGTTTCTCACATGATCAGTTCAATTTTTACAAAATATTTTCAAAAAACTTAGTTTTATCTTAAAAAGACAGTTTTGATGAAAAATTTTTAATCACTCTTGAGCATGGCGATGACAATGCCTGTTCTTTTTTGTGAGCAGTGAAGGAAAAGAATCTCAGAAATGTATTACTGAACTGGCATTACTGGACTTGTTTTGCAGAGAAATTGCTCTGTTAGGCAAGAAATATCTGAAATTGTCTTTAAGTGTTTCAGAGAAAACAGCTAACTTAGAGTTGCTTGTTTTTTATGCAAGGTTTTGGGAGTCGCTTCAGCAAATGATGTAAATGATGTCCTTTGCAGTATCAGTATTAGAGTCATGAAATGTATTTTACATGTGACAAATGTAAACTTTTGCTTTTCAGCAAAAGCTTTTGTGTAGATGCAAGAAGTTTATTGCTGTAAAATGTTATTTTTCTATGCAGTTATTTGACCTTCACAAAGCTAAGAAATGAAGTTATTACAATTTTTAATAAAACAGCTAATGTTAGATTGTAAACTAAGCATAAAAATAGGACAGCAATAATATTAGGCTTTCAATACTTTGTGTAGCATAACTAATTACTGAAATATGATGTTCAAAATACAACTAAGTTCATGCATTTCTCCAATAACTTTGTTTTCATGGTATTACAAGTAAATTTAATGGGGAAAAAAAAAAAAAGCAACACCTAATATAAAGAAGCTAATGTAACAGCCATTGTAATGGCTAACACACTAGATTGGGAATTTCCAGAATTTGAAGCAAGAGTAGCTGTACCTCAGACTAAACAACTAATAGGGTTTTTTATGTTGATAATTTGTGAATAAGACTTAAACCAAGTATGCACATAATGGGTCACGTGACACAAAGCAGCAGGAGGTTGGTGGGTTTTTTTCCAATTTTTTTTGCTGCTGAGACTCAAGATCATCTCTGAATGGATTCTTAATCAAAAGGATTGGAAAATTATAGATATAGTTAATTTCTGGTGCTATTTTTACAAATGAATTATTGCCATTTCTTCCCTTGCCCCTACACAAAAGGTGGCATTTGCGCCATGGGTTACATGGAAGAAAGAAAACAAAACCACATGGGCTCAGAAACACGTGGGAAGGTGAAGGAATTTGTTTTCATTATTAAAAATTCAATAGTGAAAGGCAGTGTCAGAGCGGCAACAAGACATGGTCAAAAGGAAGAGAAAAATGACAAGGTGATTTTTTGTCTTACATTGGCTGTTCAACAGGCGAAAACAGAAAGCCAGTTCAGTGCTACCTTCTATGCAATCCTGTTAGAAACAGACGAGGAAAACAAAGTTTTCTCAAGGAGAAAAACTGGCTAGTTAAAGCAAGTAAAAACCAAGGAATTGTGTTCATCTGGCATTATTATTAAACCCCTTACAAATCAAATAAAATTACTGACATGTAAAAGCTGTAAACACTCTAAAGATTCAAGTGGGAAAACATATTTCTAAATGTGATCTCAGGAAAGATAGAAAAAACAAAAAAATTGTGGCAATGAATTCAAAATGGAGAACCAAAATGTCATCTGAAATTAATAGCCTTTAAGGTGATAGCATTTAATGTTGAGACGACGTCAGTGCTTCTGGAATGTAATAGATACTGCACTACACTAAAATATGGAATAAAATACCTCTTGCTTTTTTATGGAAAGATCTGTTTACCATTAGAATGACAGAAATTAATTCCACCAAATAGTGCAATCGAGAGACTACATGATACTCTTTAGGGAATGATAAACCACTGTTTCTGACAAACCACTGAAATAGATGTGTTTTGTGCTGCAAATTCAATAAGCCTTAACATGATTTTAGCAGTTGTACTTTTTCTTCTGGTCTGAGGAAATGAACAAAACAAGCCACAGCTTCCAGTGAAAAAAGTGCCTTACTTTACTGCTGAATTGTATTACATCACTGGTTAGGAAATTGATTTTCAGAATAAGGTATGTCAGTGTCATTTCAGGTCTGTAAACACAACAGAGGACGTTAATGAAAACCTAGATCAAACTAAAGCTGACATTATTACCTTTTTTATTCCATCTCGGAGTTTTAACAGTGACTCTCAGCATTACTAGCAAATGGCATATGAGAGCATAATCAAGAGTCAAGCACCACTGTCTTATTTGAATCATGGTCCTCTAGCAGTTTTCAACCATTTTCAGTTTGTGAACCTTTGAAAATAATCAGACTGCTGTACAGAAGACATAAACTTTTTGAGATCCACTAGAGAAACAGAACATGGACAGAGAAGAGTCTACAGGCTGCAGCTTGACAAAAGCAGATCAAAGAGTGAGCTTGGAGTGCTGGAGGAGCCAAGTGTCGTAAGGGAGTTTTCAGTTAAGCCGCGTCCTGCCTAACAAGTATTTGAAATCACTGAAGGAAATCAGCTGTCAGAGATAAGAGTGGAATGGAATTTTACAGAAGACAAGCTCTCTTCCTAATCAGTTTAGAGAAGAAAGGTAAGCAAAGCCAGTCTGGTCATGAGGAGGCTCCAGGAGACTACGTGGACTGAGCGGTACTCAAATGATCCTAAAAGCTGAAGGAGGAAAAGTAAAGGGGGTTTTACATTTATTTTTTTAATATTTCTGAAGAATGGTGTCACAACAACTTTGCAAATCCTGTGTTCTGTATTTTCACTGATGTGCATCTCTTTATGGGGGAACAATCAGCAGTCCCTCTGGCTGAAATACAGTGCTTACTGCTTTGCGGGAATGCCTGCAAGCTAAATCTGAGTTGTCCCAAGCATGGCTAATTTTAAGCTTTCAAAAACAGCAGCCTACTATCCACCTCCTTTTCATGACATTTCTAAACAGATAATTCTCTTGAGTTTTTTCCTGCCTGCTTGTTACTTATGTTTTGGGATTCATGTATGCCTTCTCCTCTCTTATTAATGTATTAAAAATAAAATGGGTATTAAAACCAAAAATACGTGCAGTTTCTCACATAATTACTGAGTTATGGGACCCATTAAGTTTAAAAAAAGTACCAATACAGTAAAGTAGTAAAAGCTGCTAATATCTACTTCAAGAACGTTTTTTGGTTTTTGTTGGTTTTTTTTAGTTTCATACCATGTCTTTTGTTTTTTCTTATTACTGGACAGATAAATAGTCATAATTTGATAGAAATTGACAAAAGAGTTTAATATGTTCTGTTTTTTTGATTAAGACACTGGATAGGACAACGGGTAATAGGTTTAAGCTGAAGGAGAGTTGATTTAGATTAGATGTTAGAAAGAAATTCTTTCCTGTGAGAGTGGTGAGGCACTGGAACAGGTTGCCCAGAGAGGTTGTGGAGGCCCCATCCCTGGAAGTGTTCAAGGCCAGGTTGGATGGGGCTTTGGGCAACGTGGTCTAGTGGAGGGTGTCCCTGCCCATGGCAGGAGGGTTGGAACTAGATGATCTTTGAGGTCCCTTCCAACCCAAACCTTTCTATGATTCTATAATCTACTAAAATATTTGTCAAGTTTGTGCTAATGTTTTCAGAACAATTTCTGTGGTTTATTTTCATAAAGAAGTTAATCTCTCTCTTTACAAAGAAATTCTATTTTATATTTTGTAGTTTATAATTTATAGTGTTTATAGTTTTTATAGTTTTTATAGTTTATTAGTTTATTTTATTAGTTTATTTTATATTATTTTCCAGCAAAGATCTGTGTGGACCATTGTGCCTTATCTTGTCCTTTAAGTAATGTAATGGTATTCTAGATAAACTGCTAAATCCAAAATGTGAATGAGAGGCTTTCTTTAATATGTTTTCTGTAATTTCTTTATCCTTTGTAAATCCCAAAACTGATTTAATTTTCTGGCAGTTGTTTTCTAATATCTTCGTGTACTTCTCCTATGTGAGCATTGTTTCTGTTTGAACAGAAGGAAATCTTAACTGCAATTTTGTTGGAGGATGGTTTTGCATTTTAGTTTTATTAGTGTTCTTAATTATGATATTTTATCAGCTCATATTAATGAGTGTCTGGACATATCTTGAATATACTTCACTCGGAATTTTTTTCCAGATGTTTTCCTCCAAATTTCAGCTAGTTCTCATATGTTCTCCTATTGCACTCTTTGGAATATGAAAAGGAACAGGAGACTTAGAATTGTCCTTTCTGCCATGTGTACCATCATTCCACTTCTAAAGCTGCTGAAGTTCCAGCTCTGATGCTACAGTTACTGGTGTGTGTCCTGGACCAGGAGAGAGTGCCAATCAAAACAATTACATGAGAAAAGAACTAAATTAACCTCTAGCGCCCAATATCTATTCTATTGTCTGCTCTCACTCTCATTTGTGTCTGCTTATGAATATTCATACTAATGGTAACTCTATAGTTTCTGACAAAGCAAGTAATTCTATTACTTGAATCACATTAATACGTTAATACATTTTTGTTTTCTCTAAACTGTAGTTATCCTGCTTTTTTAAATACCCCTTAAGCAATTCCTTTTTATCCTGTTCCTGTCAAAAATTCTTTAAATTATAAGTAAAAAAAAGAGAAAGCAAAGAGTGATTTGCCTAGTTAAAAAACCCCCGTGTTATCAGAAGACTGCAGAGAAAATTATTAGTCTTCACTTATTAAATATTGGATTTACCTCCCCTAGTCCTGTGGAAAATTTCAAGTTTGTCATCTATTTTTAATATCAAAACCACCTGAGACATAACCAAATCTGTAGATGCTTTTTTGTTACGATGTTAATTTGGTAAATGCTTTTACAAACAAAAGACAAAAATAAGTTACATATCCCACTGTACCATGTTATCCTCTCTCATTTCTCCAGGTTTTTCTTTTCTAAGTAATGTCAACATAGACTATCCTGGAAGGTTTTATTTTCTTTTTAAGTGTTCAAAATTACTTTGGAAGAGGCATACAAAGTCTCCAGATGTATTCTGTCTGTACTAAACATCAATTCAAGGGCCCATTTGCTGTTTCCATTCCATTCCTTTAAAAATATACAAACTTGAAGAAATTAATACCTCCTAATTTTTATTACACCTGCAACATAAAGTATTGAAGTTATTTTCTGCCTAGGTAGTTCAGGCTAGCATCACCAGTATAGCTGCAGGTCAAAGCTTAATCAAGATGTGTTGCATGACTAGCCCATGTTATTCTATACATCGCTTCCATATAGAGATTTTCTTCATCCAACACTACTAAAGCTAGCTAATTTCAGAAGTTTCAGAAATTTAGAGCTAGCTAAAGGGTTGGGCTTTTTTTTATGTTGCTCATGGATGTTTCTTTTATGCTTTGTGATTCTACAGTTATTGTAGACGCTTGAAGATGCAAGTCATTTCATCACATTCATATATGATGCTTGGAGGTCATGAATTCCAAAAGTATTTTCTTGTTATTGACTCAAACATAGAGCTTTCCCTTCACAACCAAGGGAAACTGCAAAGATTAAGCTCTCCATAAGAATTTCTGTATATTTTGCCATCATACCTTTACATTTCATGGCCTCCTCATCTTGCAGGAAATATGCAAGCATTATATCACTTTATAGAAGAGAGCCAGAACATTTTAATGGAACATGTTACATGTTTTTTTAGATCTGAAAAGTCTTATACTAAGTAATTAATGTACATGAATATGATATTTTAGTCACGGTTTCAGGAGATTTAACCCCATATGATCAGCCGCATGGCAACTGAGGGGCCTGATATTTCAGGCAGAATGAATCAAACAGGGTCAAGCATTACATTTTATTTTCTATAAACTTTATTCTCTGTAACAAACAATATAGAAAGATGTGCTTAAAAATCCTTATTTCTTTGGATTTTGGTTTGTTTATGTAATAGCAATAAATTAATGAAGGATTTATGTCATACAATAGTCTAAATATTATTATGAGACTGCTCCAGGCTACCATGTAGCCCATTATATTGTATAATCCTTATTTATTATTTTTCATCTTCTTTTGTCCCAGTCCACTTCTCAAAGACTGACCAATATAAATCCTCACACTTCGTGTTATGGAAATATGTACAGTTATAGATGACAAATTCATACTCCAGATCACAGATCTTAATGTGGCACTTATAACTTCCTTGATGAGTAATGCTGTATTCATTTATCACTTTCCCATTCTCCAGGTACTAAGTTATCAAATTAATTCTTAATTTCAGTACCACTCTAATTTGATTTCTAGGTTTTCAGGGGTTCAGAATACTTCTATTTCTATACCATCAGGTTTCATTACTGCTTCTTTATCACACTAATTATGTTTGCTAAGCATGATGTCTCTTTTAAGCTATACTGCTATATTTGAGTGTTACCTTTTCAAGTGTTCTCTTTAATCAAATGTTCGAGAGCTATTCCTTTTGCAAAAAAAAAAAAAAAAAAAAAGTCCAACTACATTCTCTCTTTTTGACTGTTTTAGAAAACATTTGCTTCTCTTTTCTCCTTCCTGCTCTTCAAGAAGACTTGAATATAACCTCCATGCTATATTATCTGTTAGTATTTTTCCAATTTGGTAGCACAGTGATCAGATCTGGATTCCTTCCCTTTTTTTTTTTTTTTTTTAATCTACCATTTGAGCATAAAAAGATACCTTCAATATATTTACACTTGCAAACATGAATCACATGAAATAAACCAGTCTTACACTATAAAGTCTATTATTCCTTGTCAGGTATCCTTTATGTTGTTCGTCCTTAATCTTACAATTTCTACTCTCAGTAATTTCCCTCTTTTTTTGAAAGCTTTTGGGAAAGTGAACCTCCTAATCTGTTCTGAATGCCAGATGAAAGAATGATGAGGATTTGCATGGTGAGGTATTAAAGGTGAAAATACTCCTTCAGCAGATTCCAGTACATAACACCTCATGGGAATGCAAGCTTAAAAAATAACACCTTTGAAGAAAATTGTTATAGTACCTGGGGAAAGACCTTGACCACAAACAGTTTAAGATGGGATTTTCACTAACTCTCATCAGTTTCCCAATAGTGCTGATTTTTAAATTCATGGTACAGTTCCAATGGCTCTAATAGAAAAATCCAAGATGAGGTACTGCTGAATATCTGATAAATAAGGATTTTTCTGTCTACACCGGCACCTTCAGATACCCAGATAATGAATGAATAAGTAGTCCACAGCGTGCAGGACAGTTTTAATGTTTTATCTGTGGAAAATGTAATTGCAGAGGAAGTAATCTCTTCTTCCACTGTTGAAATTCAAAGTATGGATCACACAGGTTGTATTACAGTTACTCAATTTTGCAAGAGAGAATTTAACTGTGAAAAATGCTAGATATTGGAAAAAAGGGCTGTAGCATCTTAGCTAAGTGCAAGTGACCATACATACTTGGAGAACTGTTTATTTGGAGTTGAGCTAAAAAGTTTTCTTCATATCTTTTCCTACTGTGAAAGTGTCATAAACTGTACACAGATCTCTTCTGTGAGAATAAGTGGATTAGCTTTTGCTGTTTCTTCTGATCATTTTCTCAATCTGTAAGCACTATATTACCTTTATTTATCTTAGACAAGTTCATGCTATCTGAGGAATTACTATTCCTTAATCTTTGCAAAAAAAACAGGTACATCTTTTCAATGGATGAACTACCATAGTTCTGACAGAATTATACATCTCCATGCCATGCAATGTGAATCTACCACACTCTGTGTGCCATTATTAAGCACCTCAGACAAGGTGCGCAAGAGTCTTCCTGCAGATTTCCATGAATAGCAGATGAAGGTGAAAATATTAATAACTCTGCTCCACAAAAATGCAATGAGGAGGGCAGGAAAAGGGAATTCTGGCTGAAGGACCACTGCTTGACAGCAGGTCTCACAGAAGAAACAAGTGCCTCTCAGAAGAGAGAGATGTAATGCTTAAGCAGAGATCCTGCTGCACCAGAGCAGAGTATACAGGGGCTGCCAGAAACACTGAAATTGTTTTTTGAACTGGCAAAAAAAAAAAAAAAAAAAAAAAAAGAGCATAACAGCAATAGTTGAAATTTTGCAGAGCAAGGAAGCTGGTTTGTCTATGTTATTTTAAACCATCTTTCTGAAATGAAACAATGAAAATCTTTGGTGCTCTATTAGAAGCCTGTGATGGTGCTGTGTGCTAGCATACAGCACCTTAAAATGATGTCTTGGATAGTGTAAAAACAGCAGAAGTAATATCGCTATTATTTTCAATTTGAATCTAGTATTATTACCTTCCTTTTCCTGCTTTTAATAGCATTTGTTGGCAGATACAAATTTCTGAATCTGGAACACAGTCTGTGTCTGTCTGATGAGCTCAGCAGCTGGTAGGGTCCGTGTCACTTTCCACTTTGTTTGGTTTGGCAACAAACTAAATTGTGTCCTTGAAAAGAACTGTGCAGCAAGGCTTTTTTATCCCAGGTTCTTTCTCAAAAGCAGCAGCAATAAAAAGTCTCAACAGAACTACCAGAAGCTGGGCTGGTTCCAGAGAAATTAAAGCAGTGATAGAGATACTCCAGAGATACCAATAAAAAAACCCAAACCGCAAGTAGGAAAGGATTCCTTAAGTATTTACTAAGCTTTCTCACAGAATAACTTCCAATCTCTCAGATTTACCACAGCATTTGAGATACTACAAGACAGTCAAGGGTCTTGTCCTCATCATGTGCATCAAAATATACAGTAGGAAATTATCACAAATGATCACTGGTAATAGCTAAACCATTTAATTTTATTCTACCAACCACTCTGCATTTTAAAATTGGGTTTTTTTCTATGTTTTTGCCACAGATGATCTCAAAATCTTAGTAACCTCTAGCCTCAAGGAACCCCTGAAGCTCCCACTTTCCCTAACAAAAGATGACTTACACTCCAGAAGTATCTGGACATTTCACAGCCCCATCACATAATCAATACAAGAGCTCCAAGTCTCATATAACATAATGTTCAAAGTTCAATAATCAAAGACAACTAAATGATAAATTAGTCAATATGACACAGAAAGCTCCTGGAAGACTGAAATTAATAGAATTGGAATGTTTTCCTTGACACACTAATGCATGTAGGAAAGTTCTTGCCTCAAAATTTGAAGAAAGAAAATCATAGGCAGCTTAATGATGCAAGATAGTTATGAAGTTCAGGAAAGTGAAAGGAGATTAATTGATTGTTGAAAAGGAGAGAAGGACTATTTCAGTCATTTCTGAATAACAATCATTTTCCTCTTTGAGATATGTTGTTTCTAGACCAATATATTTCCTATTAGACAACTTCAGAATTAAATATCCAAATATTAAATCATGAAGTAGTAAACTGTAATAGTACTATATGCATGCATAATGTGTTGCAAAAATTAATAATCACACTAATACAAATGCCATCTTAAGAAGTCTTTATCTGCCATTCTTTCATATGCTAATCCTGTCTTCCTAAATTCCCTAAAAGTAGTAATAGAAACCTGTAGCCATTTTTATAAAACTATACTAGTTGGCCCAGAAAGCCAACCGTGTCCTGGGCTGCATCAAAAGGAGCGTGACCAGCAGGTCGAGGGAGGTGATCCTGCCCCTCTACTCTGCTCTTGTGAGACCCCACCTGGAGTACTGTGTCCAGCTCTGGGGGCCCCAGTACAGGAGAGACATGGAGCTGTTGGAGCGAGTCCAGAGGAGGGCCACGAAGCTGATAAGAGGGCTGGAGCACCTCTCCTGTGAGGACAGGCTGAGAGAGTTGGGGTTGTTCAGCCTGGAGAAGAGAAGGCTCTGGGGAGACCTTACAGCAGCCTGCCAGTACCTGAAGGGGCCTACAGGAAAGATGGAGAGGGACTGTTTATCAGGGAGTGTAGTGACAGGACAAGGGGTAATGGGTTTAAGCTGAAGGAGGGTCGATTTAGATTAGATGTTAGAAAGAAATTCTTCACTGTGAGGGTGGTGAGGCTCTGGAACAGGTTGCCCAGAGAGGTTGTGGAGGCCCCATCCCTGGAAGTGTTCAAGGCCAGGTTGGATGAGGCTTTGGGCAACGTGGTGTAGTGGAGGGTGTCCCTGCCCATGGCAGGGTGGTTGGAGCTAGACGATCTTTGAGGTCCCTTCCAACCCAAACCATCCTATGATTCTATGATCTATGAACTATGAAACTGAAGTCTTAACTAAAGACTTCATCCACCTTTATATGAGCCCTGTTCATTTTTTTTCCCCATTTTAAGTTTCAAAAAGTTGCTTCACCCCCACTCCCCAAGGCAAAAATAAAATTGGTTAGCCTGAGAAATTGTTTAAGCCTTTAATTCAAATTTGAATCATGGGTTGATCCCAATACCAGTGACAGCTGAAATTAAAAAAAAAAACTGTGCAAGTTCTGTTCAATAAAAAGTTAGATAAAGAAAGATCAGCTTCACAGCCTGTGAGTCCCTACAGTGTAAAAAGGGACTAAGGCACAATTTCCCAACTTTGACAAAATGTGGATATACCAACACAAAAAGTGTTACAGAAAGCAGCCATAATAACTCATCCTGAGCAAACCTTTGTAGTGAAGCAGCATGGCTTGCAAGCTAAAACAGGAGGTATGCGTTGGAGTAGAAATCTCCTAAGCCATTGAGTATCAGTCCCTCTTGATCTTACCAATGCGCACTCCAGGACTGCCCTGAGCAACGACAGTAATCGGCGAGGAAGGTACTGGCTGTCCAGACATTTATTCAGTGTCCTTACCACAGCATCCACTTAAAGGCTGACAAGGTGATCGATGCTTGTGAGCACAGACAGACTGTAGAAAGGCCTCATAATCAGCAAACAATGTTTATGTGGACTTTGATTGATAAGCACTGGTTTACTTAGAGGAAGTAAGTAAGTTAGAGGACTGCAGAATCTAACACACCAATATATGCCACACAGACACATATTTTCCACACATTAGATTTGCTAATCTCTCTTCCCTTTTCAGAACATGAGTATAACTACAATTACCTTTAATCAGGTTAAGTTTGCCTCAGGACATCTAAGCTCACTTATTTATAACTGGTTATAGAACTAAGCATAAACACAATAAAATATATTTTATCTAACTTGGGCTCTATGCAGTTTATTCATTTCTCACTGCCCTGGAATTACAAATGAGAGAGTTCGCCCATGTTTTCCACTGAACACCCCACTCATTTTTAGGATGTATGTGCTTTGAATGAAATACTACAGCTTTTGTATCAGTGTCTCAGCAGCTAAGTTGAAAACACACCACTTGCTTTCTGTTTTCCTCCAGAAACATATGCTGAAGAAGAGTTCACCCCATGTTCTGGCAAAATCAATCAGCAGATCAAACAGTTAGAGGTCCAAATTCCTGTAATTACTGTCAAAGTTTTATGACATTTTATTTCATAGACAGCTGGATGCTAAACTGTAAAATCAACTTAGATTTCAGAGGATGGTTTTGGTTGTATTCACCTTCTTTGGGTTCTTTGAGTGGCCAGTATTCCAGATGAATTTATGCTGTAATTTAAGGCATTCCCAAGACGTATCTGATCAGGTTAGAAATTCTCTGAAGAAGTAGCATGCACAAATCAGTCCTCAGTAAAATCTTCATAAGGAGCTTTTGGAATTAATCAAAAGTTGAAGCCATTCAGAGCTAAAAGAACATATATTACATGGTGATGTCTAGAGAACAGACCCACATCTGCATTCTGGACCACCCAGTATCAGCAAGACAAACTTCTGCAGGACAGAGGAGAGCATCAGTGCCATAGCCACCTGGAGCCAGATCCCCAAGCAAGCATCAGGCAACTACAGACTCTATGGATGTGATTTTTTGTACTTTTCATCTCTCTCCAAGATTTTATCTGTGCTCTAGTGCATAACTAATAGATCTTCCCAGTAAACACTGCCAAATGACGAGGTTGAATACGACCTGAAAAGTCTCTGGGTAGTGAAGGGTTTTCCTTACTCACAACTATCCATATGCATGAAATGTATTATTTATTTGTCTTTCCAAAGTGCATTACTACATTGAATGAAAGGTCAAATCATTACAAGTACCATCTTTTCCACAGGAAAATCAGCCCTGAGAAATTGGCACTATCCACTTTTTTTTTAAAAAAACTTATTTTTGGAGAACTGCTAGTATACATACATGTTACTGCTCCATAGGCATCACTGAAAATGTTAAAAAAAATACTAAAAGTATGATGTTATCTGCTGCATAACTCTTGTTCTGCCTTCAAATTACAGAATACAAGAAATTAAGAGGTTTTATGACATTCTGATGGGCAGAAATTACAGAAACACTGATGTAAGGTATTGCCAAAGAAACATACACATAACAGTATAACTTGTACAATAACTAGAAATGCTGAAATATTCATAAATTTGTGATGATTGTATACAAGCTCATTTAAACCAGCATATTTTCATGTCAATAAATTCACTCAGATCACAGGAATCACAAAACATTGTCTGGCAGGGACCTCTCAAGGTCACCTAATCCAGCCTCCCAGTTGAAGGAGAGCCATCACTAACATAACATTTTAGGTAGTCCTGCAAGGAGCAAGGAATTGGACTCTACAGGTCCCTTCCAACTTGACATATTCTATGATTATATCATAAGATCAGATCAGCCATGGCTTTGTCTAGCAGAACCTTGAAAAACTCTAGAGAGTAAAACTCCACAACATTTCTAGTTGCCTGTGCCATCTCTGTATCACACATTTGCCTACTCTTTGCTAGACCAAAAAAACTCAGCCTTCTCATCCTTCAAAAAAAACCCAAACAAACCACCAAGACAACAAAAAAGCCCTCAAAAAAACCCCATGCCTTTCACAGATGTTCTTGTCCTCTGACAATCTTAGGACCTTCTTTGGGAGTCATTCAAGTCTCTTTACATCTTTCTTGAGATGTAAACCAGTAAACTGAGTTGCCCAAAACTGCATGCAGTGTTCAAGCTGTGGCCTCCCAACTGCCAACCAGGTGGTAATAAAAGTTTCTCTTAATCTGCTAGCTGTACTTCTCCTAAAATTGCATGGTGTGCAGTTTATTTTATTCATAATGAGCACATTGTTGGCTTTTACTCAACTTCGTGTCCTCTGTAGCCACCAACTCCTTTTCAGCCGTGCTGCTACTCAACTAGTCACTTCCAGCTTGGACTGATGTAGTTCCACTCCAGGTGCACTTTTCCCTATGAAAATGAGGTTTCTGTTGAAAGACTTAAAGTTTTTGAGTTTATGACATTTGATAATACCGACACAGTTCAAAGTCCTATTCGATCTCTTCATCAAGAACTGAGTCTGTTCTAGCATTCAGGGAGCTGTGGTATGGCTTTTCAGAAACGAAAATGCTGTCACCTTGGCAATGTTATCCAATATCTGCTCAAATGCTTAGTTGCCAGTTATTTAGAATCATAAACTCATAGAATGATAGAATGGTTTGGGTTGGAAGGCACGCCTAAAAGTCATCTAGTTCCAACCCCCTGCCATGGGCAGGGTCATCTTTCACTAGATCAGGTTACTTAAAGCCCCATCCAACCTGACCTTGAACACTTCCAAAGATGGGTCATTGTCCTGGTTTCAGCTGAGATAGAGTTAATTTTCTTCATAGTAGCTAGTATGGGGCTATGTTTTGTATTCGTGCTGAAAACAGTGTTGATAATATAGAGATGTTTTTGTTGTTGTTGAGCAGTGCTTACACAGAGTCAAGGTCTTTTCTGCTTCTCGCACCGCCTCGCCTGTGGGATGGCTGGGGGTGCACAAGAAGTTGGGAGGGGACACAGCCAAGACAGCTGGCCCAAACTGGCCAAAGGCATAGTCCATACTGTATGGCATCATGCTCAGCTTATAAGGGGCTTGGGGAAGAGGAAGGACAGGGGGTTGGCAGCATTCAGAGTGACGGCATTTGTCTTCCCAAGTAACCATTATGCGTGATGGAGCCCTGCTTTCCTGAAGATGGCTGAACATCTGCCTGCCCATGGGAAGTAGTGAATTAATTCCTTGTCTTAATTTGCTTGCATGCATGGCTTTTGCTTTCCTTACTAAACTTTATCTCAATGCATGAGTTTTCTCACTTTCTGTCTTCCAATTCTCATGCCCATCCATCCAGGGGGTGGGGAGTGAGCAAGCGTCTGCGTGGTGCTTAGTTGCTGGCCAGGGCTAAACCACAACAGGCATCCACAACTTCTCTGGTCAATCTCTTCCAGTGTCTCACCACCCTCATAGTAAAAAATTTCTTCCATATATTCAATCTAAATCTACCCTCTTTCAGCTTAAAACCATTGCCCTTTGTCCTATCACTACAAGCCTTGGTAAAAAGTCCCTCTCCATCTTTCTTGTAAGCTACCTTTAGTAATTGAAAGGCTACAATAAGGTCTCCCCAGACCCTTCTCTTCTCCAGGCTAAACAACCCAAACTCTCTCAGCCTTTCTTTATAGAGAGGTGTTCCAGCCCTTTCATGAGATTCACATGGGCCCACTTCTCAAGCCTGTTAAGGTCCCTCTGGATGGCATCCCTTCCCTAAAGTGAATAAACTGTACCACTCAGCTTGGTGTCATCTGAAAACTTGCTGAGGATGTGCTCAATCCTTCTATCTATGTCATTGATGAAGATATTAAACAGTATTGGTCCCAGTACTGACCCTTGAGGGACACCACTCATTACTGGTTTCCACTTGGACATTGAGACATTGACTGTAACCCTTTGGGTGCAGCCAAACAGCAAATTCCTTATTCATCTTACAGTCCATCCATGAAACCCATATCTCTCAAACTGAGCAGCAAGAATATTGTGTGGGACTGTATCAGTAGCCTTACAGAAGTCCAAGTAGATGACATCATAGATCTTCCCTTCCCCACTGATGCATTAACTCCATTGTAGGCCACTAGATTAGCCTGGCATGATTTGCTCTTGGTGAAACCATCTTTGCTGTCTCTAATCACCTCCCTGTCTTCCATACGTTTCACCACGTCTTCCTGGAGGATCTGTTCCATGATGTTACTGGACACAGAGGTGAAGCTGACTGGCTGGTAGTTCCCAGGGTCTTCCTTATTACCCGTTGTCCTGGTTCTGGCGAGGATAGAGTTAATTTCACAAGGAGCCAGAACAGGTGAGCCAAGCTGGTCGGGGGCTATTCCATACCATGTGACGTCATGCTCACCATAAAAGGGGGCTAGTCGGGCAGGGGCAGGTTCAGCGTGGCTCCAGGATGAGCATCTCAGTGGGTCGGTTGTCAGATCGGTAAATTGTTCTCTGTTATCCCCCATTGTGAATATCTGTTATCAGTACTGTTGTTGATTGTTTCCCTCTCCCTTGCTGTCCCAGTAAACTGCCCTTATCCCAACCCTCGAGGCTGTGCTGTTGTTTTTCCGTTCTCCTCCCCATCCAGCTGGGGGAGGGGTGAGCAAGCGGAGCGTGGTGCTCAGCTGCCGGCTGTGCCTAAACCACGTCACCCGTTTTTAAGATAGGTGTGATATTACCTTTTCTCCAGTCACTGGGAACTTCACCTGACTGCCATGACTTTTCAAATGTGACGGAGTGTGGTTTGGTAACTACATCTGCCAATTCCCTCAGGACCCTGGGATGCATCTCATTGAATCATATGATCTTGTGTATGTTCAGGTTCCTCAGGTGGTCTTGAACCTGATCTTCTCTTACAATGGGAGGGACTTCTTTCCCCGAGTCCCTGGCTTGAGGTTCAGGGACTTGAGAGATGTGGGAAGAGTGAAAACAGACAAAAAATTTTTGAATACCTCAGCCTTCTCCATGTCAGTTGCCACTATCTTGTCATATTTATTGGTGGGGTACAATTTCATTTCTCTTCCTTTTCTGTCTTCCTTCTATCTGTAGAAGCCCTTCTCATTGTTCTTCACATTCCTTGCCAAGTTCAGCTCCAACAGTTCCTTAGTTTTCCTGATCCCACCCCTACACATCCAAGCAGCATCCCTATAGTCTTCCCAGATACACGTCCCTGGTTCCACTGCCTATGCATTTCCTTCTTGCACTTCGGTTTGACCAGGAGGTCCTTACCCAGTAATGTTTGTCTCCTGCATTCCTTGCCTGGTTTCTTACACATGGGAATTGAAAGCTCTTGTGCTTTGAGAACAATGTCCTTAAAGAGCTGCCATCTCTGTTGTGCTCCTTTATCCCCAAGAGCAGTTTCCCAGGAGGTCCCATCCACTAATTTCTTAAACAGCTGAAAGTGTTCTCTCATAATACTCAGTGTCTTGACATTACTATTCTCCTGGCCCACATCCCTTGAGGTTGTGAATTCCATAAGGTTATGGTCACAGCAATCCAGGCTACCACCACTCTTTACATCTCTAATTAATCTGTGTTGGTAAGCAACAGGTCCAGTAACACTTCTGGTTGGGCTATCGGTCACCTGGATTAAGAAATTATCCTTGACACACTCCAAGAGTCTCCTGGACTGCTTAGAGCTTGCTGTGACTTTTCCAGCAGATGTCAGGGTGACTGAAGTCCCCCAGAAGAATAAGAACCTGCAAGCATGATGCTTCCTGTAGTTGAAGAATGCTTTATCAACATCCTTCGCTTGATCAGGTAGCCCATAGTAAACACCAACCATGAAGTTTCCTTTGTTAGTTTAGCCTCTAATTTTCACCCATAAGCAATTAACCTGTCCGTCATTATTTTTCAATGACAGCTCTGTGCAATGATTTTTTTTTTTTTTTACATAGAAGGCAACCACCCTCCTCTCTTTCCTCGCCTGTCCGTTCTGAACAGTTTATAGCCATCAATTACAGCACTCCAGTAGTGTGATTCATCTCACCAAATTTCAGGGATAGCAATCAGATCATAGCTTTCTAGCTGCACTGTGGCTTCCAAATTCTCCTGTTTGTTACTCATGTTATTTGGATTGGTATAGAGACACTTCAGTTGGTCTATCAAACTGTTTTTAGAGGACCAAGCTTTAATTCCTTTGAGGAATTTCACTCTGTTGGTTCCTAATAAATCAGCAGCCCCTGGCTCTTCTCTGTTACTCAAAATTCCACACCCTTCCCCCACAAAGTATAGTTTAAAGCTGTCCTTATAAGTCTGGCCAGCTTGTTGGCTCTTGCCCCACTTGGTCAGTTGAATCCTGTCAGCTCCCAACAGACTCAGCTTCTCAAAGGTAGATCCGTGATCACAGGAGCCAAACTTTGGAGACACTGTCACTCTAAATAACATTACTTGAAGATCTGACCATATTAAAATGCTAACCAGATAGGGGAAAGATACAGAGTTTTATTAAACTAAATAAGAAGTTCCATATCATTAGTAGAAAGAAAGCATCTTTCTATTTATTCATTTTACATGAATAAATACAGTCATTCATCAGAAACTATGGAAAAGCAAACGAACACTTTCTAAAATGAAAACCGTGAACTGTTTCCCTGCTTTTTCTGCAGCAAATGCATGTCCTGCCCCACTGCACATTGGTGTTTTATTTCTAAGAGATAAATTTCCTGTGTATCACCCAATGTTTTCATCTCTTTCATTTACCTTGTAAATAAGATATTGGCATGAGGCAATTGCTGCCATCTCAAAAAAGAAAAACCTTTCTGCAAGTAAATCACAGAAACTCTTCTGTTTAAAAAAGATCAATCTCTTGATACAACTAAAGGTGATCGTGATCCATTCTTGAAGACATGTTTTAATCTTATGAAATAATGAAAAAATCATGTAGTAGATGCAGTCCTACAACAAACAGTCTTGGCTCCAACTGGATACACCTCAGCACAAATATCTGATGCTAGGGTATTGCCAAATAATATTTGTCAAATTACTAGTATGCTTCCAAACCATATAGCATATATTATTGCTCAACAAGCTGCATTTGAGCAATGTTCAGCAAGTCTACTGATCTCAAATGGCTGCAGTTTAATTTCACAGCTGCTGGTAGGTCCAATATCTTTAACATTTTTCATTCACACTAATATCTCCTTCTAACTCATATGCCAGATAATCTTCTGAA
Organism: Grus americana; assembly: GCF_028858705.1. Classification (NCBI taxonomy): domain Eukaryota; kingdom Metazoa; phylum Chordata; class Aves; order Gruiformes; family Gruidae; genus Grus; species Grus americana. The sequence continues at coordinate 83,465,732 of NC_072853.1, read as the reverse complement.
GATGCTTTACATTATCTCAGCAAAAATCTGGAATTACATGGAATTTCAAATTATTTTCATATTGGAATAAGATTTCAAAAATGCAGAGTTTTCTAGTATAAATACACAAAGGAAGTATGTGTTGGGTTTGCGTGGCAAGGTTTTGGTAGAGGGGGGGCTACAGGGGTGGCTTCTGTGAGAAGCTGCCAGAAGCTTCCCCTGTGTCTGATAGAGCCAATGCCAGCCGGCTCCAAGATGGACCCGCCCCTGGCCAAGGCCAAGCCCATCAGCGCCTCTGTGATAACATATTTAAGAAGGAAAAAAACAGTTAGAGAGAGCTTTTGCAGCCAGAGAGAGGAGTGAGAAGATGTAAGAAACTCTGCAGACACCAAGGTCAGTGCAGATGGAGGGGCAGGAGGTGCTCCAGGCGCTGGAGCAGAGATCCCCCTGCAGCCCGTGGTGAAGGCCATGGTGAAGCAGGCTGTCCCCCTGCAGCCCATGGAGGAAGGATGAGGGGGTGTAGAGATTCCACCTGCAGCCCGTGGAGGACCCCACGCCGGAGCAGGTGGAGGCACCTGAAGGAGGCTGTGGCCCTGTGGGAAGCCCACGCTGGAGCAAGTTCCAGGCCGGACCGGTGGACCCGTGAAGAGGGGAGCCCATGCCAGGGAAGGTTTGCTGGCAGGACTTGTGACCCCGTGGGGGACCCACGCTGGAGCAGTCTGTTCCTGGAGGTCTGCAGTCCGTGGGAGAGACCCATGCTGGAGCAGTTCGTGAAGGACTGTAGCCCGTGGGAGAGACTCACGTTGGAGAAATTCATAAAGGACTGTCTCCCGTGAGAGGGACTCCATGCTGGAGCAGGGGAACGATGAGAGGAGTCCTCCCCCTGAGGAGGAAGAAGCGGCAGAAACAACGTGAGATGAACTGACCGTAACCCCCATTCCCCGTCCCCCTGTGCCGCTGAGGGGGGCAGAGGAGGTTGAAGCCAGGAGTGAAGTTGAGCCTGGGAAGATGGGAGGGGTGGGGGGAGGTGTTTTAAGAGTTGATTTTATTTTCTCATTCCTCTGCTCTGTTTTGCCTAGTAATAAATTAGATGAATTCCCTCTCTAAGTTCGGTCTGTTTTGCTCGTGACAACAATTAGTGAGTGATCTCTCCCTGTCCTTATCTCGACCCACAAGCTTTTTGTTATACTTTTTCTCCCCTGTCTAGTGAATGAGGGGAGTGAGAGAGCAGCTCTGGTGGGCACCTGGCCCCCAGCCAGGCTCAACCCACCGCAAAGTATTTCCCATGATTTCCTATTTCATTAGTTGCAAAAGGATCAAGGTTTTGTCTAGCTTTATCTGAGCTGGAAGGTACCTTACTGTATTGTGACTAGTAAGGTACATGGCTATTAAATCTCATTCACACCCACACATCCTTATTCCAATAAATAATATATTTTCTCTTCTTTTGTGCAATTATAGACTGCATACAATTTAATATTTCTGGTCTGATATGAACAGAAATATGAACGGCATTTATTAATTTTTAATATGGCATTTATAGGTATAATTTCATACAATGACTTAAATGGAAACTGTATTTGCACCTTGTTTGGCATTGATATCTATTATCATTTGCACGAGACTGATGGTGACCTGAATTCTATGTACTGGCTTTGCTGTTTCACTGCAATGGTGAGACAAAGTAGAAGTGCCTACTAATGTTACTGCATTCTTTAGCACCCTTGGGGAGATGATGGAGGGTAATTTTCAAATTTAATGGGAACTAAGGTGATAGAATTGCATTTGCAAGTTTCATTTCTAGAACACCAATGTTAGAAGTTGGAAGAAACACCAGTTAGACTACTTTCTTGCAGAACTGTGGTACGTTTAAAATGAATTATTCATCACCTTAATCACAGAAGCGGGAAGGGAGGGCAGAAGGAAGGGGGCTGGAAAGCAAGGATGTCCCCCTTCATTCAAAAGAGATAGTATCAGAGACTTCTATTTTACTTTGCTGTCTCTTATCAGGATCCTAGGAAGAAAAGTTACACAGGCCCATTGAAAAATGCTGTTCAGAACCTAAGATAATCAGCCGCTTTCTCAGTAATCAGTAGGTACTACCTGGACAGTATGACCGTATCCACACAGTCCCAGACTGAGGGTGGGCAGTGAATGAAGAGCAAAGACTATCCTTATCTAAATGCAAGAGGGACACAACAGTGCAGGCACAACAATCTCACATGGCAGAGAAGTCAATGCTGCACTAGTGTTTATGCAGAAGAGAAGAATAAGTATCATTTTTTTCCTCCTTTCTCCTCCTGTTCTTTCTCTTACTGTCACTATATTAGCACCAATTTTCATTTATTTTCCACAACTTATATCTGGGCATCACACATGTCAAAGGTGACAGAATGTGGGTCAACAAGTATTACGAATATATTAAGCTGATTTCTAGATAATATATTTGCTGATTTCTTTTTTTGTCTTTCATTAAAGAATAAACGTACAACTTCAATTCACCAACACATTCAAATACTGGGAAGCTACACAAGGCAGAAGCACACTTTCACAGAAAGATCTGAGTGTCAGCAAAGACATTAAGCCAACAGAGATGGAACTCAAATCAATAAACTTTGATAATAAGTAGTCATCACAATGTCTCTCTATTTATTTCTGTTAACATCAGCAGCGTTACATCAGTTTTCACTGGCTGGCAGCACATTCTTGGCAATTTCACAGGGTGCTACTTACAAACTGACCTTCTTCTTCGCCAAATCAAATGGAAACGAGTACTTAATATAAAATATGAATAGACTCTGCAAAGGACTCTGGCTAATTTATTGCCCTAGCATATATTCTTTTGTCAGCTACTACCAGCTGATTTTTTTTTCATGCCAGCATAATTTTAGTTCTCTTTTGTGTGTATTCTTATTCACTCTGACATTTATGACAACTGATCAGTTTTCATTTGACTTTACATTAAAATCTAAGACTTAACTTAAGGACGTTCTAAAAATAGATCACCATTTAATGATTGTACATGGAACACTTCAACTTCATTTGTTATGGGTTTCGGGTGGGTTTTTTTTCCCCCCTTTAGTTATGCTCTCAAACAAGTCTATGTGAATACATTTATCAATTGACAGTGCAGGGACCTGTCAACCAGATTTCTTTCTTAGCAATAGTCATCAGAGGTGATTGTACCCATATCTACCAGGTTTCAGAAGACCAGAAAACAATGTAGCATTACCTGATTATGTGCTGTGATTTTTCTCTTCCCAAAGCATGGCAATCTGGGTATTTGAGGTTTTAATGGCCATCATTTTAGAAAGTGATGATTGCTTTATAAAGACAAGTGACTGAGCAGCAGTAGAGAACTCCGATTGCAGCTATTTATAGAGAAAGAGATGACTGGAAGAATTGTAGCATCAAAGTTGGGGAGAAGACATGGTTTTGTACTGTTTGTGATTTTTTTCCCCCCTTTCCCCACCTCCAAAGCCACAAATTTGCCCTAACTATCAATTGCACTGCTAGAATAGTAAGAGATCAAAACCAGATTAACATCCAAACACGACAGTTGCTCTACATATAGATAACATATTTCCTTAACCAAAGAGTGTATGACTTCAAGACAGAAGCACAAACAAAAAAATAAAAGGAAAATAATGATTTTTTAATGAAGGTAAACAATTAAACTTTCCTAACACCTAAGAACAGTTTGAAAGACTTATTGACGTGTACAGAGGGAGCAAACACTATTCTGCCTGTACTGTGGACTTGCTTAAAGGGAGGACTTTTTTTTTTGTGGACAAGGTCATTCCAATTCCAATGAAAGCCTTTTGGATTTAAATTGCCTCCTGCCCAGCCAGCATAAAGAACAGACAGAGGTGTTCTCCCTTATCTGAGCCTGGTTTCTTCACTATAACTGAAAGTTAATAGCACTTTGTGTTTACTCAGCATTAGCAAAATAACTACTGGACTCTTCTCTTACCTTTTTTCAAGAAACTGCATTTTTGAAAACAGTTCAAATGCCATGCAAATATTTTGCATGAATGTTTATTTCCATTGTTTAGTTGTGCTCATAGAAATGGAAATTAAAATCTCAGTAATAGAAATAACTTTCTCACAAGCTGAAAAAAGTATTCTCAAAAGTATTTTCTGCAACCAGTATACTGAGAGTTAGCCATAAAAACTCGGTGAGGAAAAATAGATTCCCTACGGGAAAAGAAGACAAGGATTAAGGAGATATTCATATAGCTAACTTAGTTTTTCTTAACAGACACCTCCATTAATGCTAAGACTGGGGGTCGTATTTGTCAGGAGCAAGTCAGTCACAGGTAGACTTTTACTCCAGCACTGTAGCTCTAGGGCCAGGCTTCCTCAGAATTACTAACAATGAGAAATACAGCCAGCCTTAAAGTCACCAGACATTACATGGGTGGAAAGGGGAAAATGGATATACACATTGGGCTGAATACTGTGGCTATAAATCATTTCAACAGATAACAGACAGAAAGGCTTCAGAAGTGATATACTTCAGTGGCACTTAATCCACTACCACAACATTACACATACAGCTTTCTGGTGACAGCTGCTGCTTAGCAACAGCCCTGCTATGTCCCCTGCTCCCAAAAGAAGAGTAGAGGCATGATAGGAATACAACTCAGAAAACAAGACTCCTTGTAGTTATAGCACAAGTATATTCTCAGCAGACCACACAAGGCTTAATTTACTTAAGTTTGTGTTTGAGCAAAAGAGAACGTACACGTGTGTTAATTCTCACACACATACCTATCTCCTACGTAGCAGAGGTATCACCATTTGGAAACTCATTTAGTCCTGCATCAGGTAATATGTGAACTGAAAATAATCCAGTGTAAAAATTTAGTGTCTTGTAGTTCCCTTGGCCTCCCTCTTTGCCTGTTTTGAAGAGGATGTGATTTTTGCCTTTTTCCAGCCATCACAAACCTCCACTCATTATTGTAACCTTTTAAGCAACAGCAACATCACATCAACCTTGGTGAGCTCCGTCAGCACTGCATTTGCTCCCACAGGTATATGCTGAGTGCACCTTTCTGGTAAAAATGGAGCCAAAGGAATTAATCAGCATCTTAACCTTTTCCATTTCCTTCATCACTTGGTAACTTACCTCATGAACAGAGGGTGTAGGTTTTTAACTTTTCTTTTCCAATGCACTGGACAATAAAATAAGTAAGGTACCCAAGTCTGGTACTCAGTGGCTCTGAGGAACCTGGCTTCTACAAGGACCAGGAAGGGTACTCTTCTTCCCATCATCTACATTTAAAGTTGTCATGTTGACTTATTAAAATTGCTAGGGGAGGATTGAAGAAAGGAAACCTCATCTTCTTATGAAACACCAGGCATTTGGCACAGCTGGATGAAGGACCACCAAATGACATGCAGGTGCTCTGATATCTGAAGTAAGTCTGAGACATAAGACTTTTAGTAATACCTCTCACACTGTCCTCCTCAAGAAGAACCTAATCAGTAGCTGTGGGGTCAGGTAAGAATTTTTCTCCAGCTTAAACCTAAATCAGCTGAAGCCGTGGAGATTTTTCACCTTGGACTGAAAGATCATGCTGGAGCTGCCCATTATTTTTACTTGGGTCTGTCTCATTTCACCTGTTCCTTACTGTTGCCAACATTGGTGACATCTCTGTCCTTCCTCTGCTCCATCTGTGGTCAAAGCACTTAGGCTTCTGAAATGCTCCAAAACAACCCAATGTGGCTGCATGCTAACCTGCTTGCTAGCATTGCTCTAGGTTGACAAAACACATCTCTAACATTGTAGGGTGAACTCCGTTTTTTTTGTCCTCAGCAGGGGGACGCATTCATAGCTGTTATATACTGCTGAACTCTCCCTGGGAGTGAAAGTTTTTGTACAAAAGGGTATAAACGAATAATGGCAAAAAGTAACTGGAAGACATGTATGCTGAGCAACTGGCAAATGGAAGATGCCAAGCTAGCTAGGAAGGTGAATACATGTCAGTAAGAGCACTATCATTTTGAAGTAGAAAAGAAACATGAAATTGGGCTTATGACTCAGCCATGTGTATCCAAAAAAATAACAGTAAGGCCAGCAGCAAGTAAATATTACTTTATTTTGCTGGCAGGAAAGCAAATTCTGGAAAGTACTCAATTTCCTGTCAAAGAGCAGTTTGACACACAGTTCAATAAAGCTGCTTCTTAGTAAATAATGTCAAAAGAATATAGCTCTTAAAAGGAGTTCAGCAGGCAAGGGACACTTTTTCAAGACAGTGTTTACTTCTGAGTGTTTTCTGAACCACATACAGGGCCACCTCATCAACCTATATAGAAAGTGTCTACCCACAACCCGCATTAGCTTGCTGGCTCTCACCCCTCCCTTAGTGCTCGTATAGCGAGCTTTGGCTGAGACCTTCCCAGAGTGGGAATGAGATACCTGTCCTGAAGTAAATTCCTACTGAGGCATTTGTGGTATTTAATTAGCTAACCAAATGGAATCCAGCATAAATCCAAAAAAAGAAGTATTAGATAACTTAAAAATAAGCCTGAAATAAAGCTAGAAATTGAACCCAGGATGTCTTAATTCAGGTCCCAATGTGTAAGCAAAAGTCCATCCCTTTCCCCTTCCACTGAAATGAAATAAAATGACAAGATGTACTAAGGAGCATATTATAAGCATGACTTATATAATACGACTTGTTTTAATTCTTCTTTGTAAACAGAGTGTACATTTGCTATGAAAGGCATCATAGGAAAGAAAAATTCAAGGTTTGGAATATGAAACCTGTAGTCAGGGGAAAGATCATCTGCAAAACAGTACTGACAAATTATTAGTATGGATGATTCCTTTCCAAAAGTTTGTACCCTAAAATACTTGTTCTTGAAGAACACCCAAAGTCCCATACCAATGTATACTCACTGTTTATTGAAGAAATAAGAGTTTGACAGGCTTCTTGTCGAGGCGGCACAACATAAATAATTAGTGTACTTAACATTATACTGTGAAGTACTACAGAGCAAGGATAAGGTCTAGGAAGAATTATCAAGAATGTTGAAGTCTCTCTGCCCACATAGGACTTAAACATAGTACCATAGAATGGTTTAGGTTGGAAGGGACCCCTAAAGATTATAGAATCATAGAATTGTTTAGTTTGGAAAAGACCTTTAAGATCATCAAGTCCAACTGTTAAAATAACACTACCAAGTCCACCACTAAGCCATGTCCCTAAGCACCCCATCTACAAGGTTTTTAAACCCCTCCAGGGATGGTGACTCAACCACTTCCTGGGGCAGCCTATTCCAATGATTGATAACCCTTTCAGCAAAGAATTTTTTCCTAATATCCAATCTAAAGCTTCCCTGGCGCAACTTGAGGCCATTTCCTCTCATCCTATCCCTTGTTACTTGGGAGAAGAGACCAACACCCACCTGGCTACAACCTCCTTCCAGGCAGTTGCAGAGAGCAGTAAGGTCTCCCCACAGCCTCCTTTTCTCCAGGATAAACAACCCCAGTTCCCTCAGCCGCTCCTCATAAGACTTGCTCTCTAGACCCTTCACCAGCTTTGTTACACTTCTTTGGACATGCTCCAGCACCTCAATGTCCTTCTTGTAGTGAGGGGCCCAAAACTGAACACAGCACTCAAGGTGCGGCCTCACCAGTGCCGAGTACAGGGGGACGATCACTTCCCTGGTCCTGCTGGCCACACCATTTCTGATACAAGCCAGGATGCTCTTGGCCTTCTTGGCTAATTAGTATACACAGTAAGTATTCACTCTGTGGCAATTAGCCATGTTTTGCCATAGCATTCTGTGCACTTGCTGAAGGCAGGTTGGCAGCAGAGGTTCCAGTGGAGCAAGGCGTTACCACTTGGGGACTCCAAAGAAATTTGCAGAGGAAAGTATTGGCTGTACTTTAAAGATCAGAAATGCCCCACAGCTATTCTGTGCCCTTGCAGATAAGAGCCTTCCCTCTCCATCTGTCACTTCATCTACTCAATACCCACCAGTTAATGTACATGATATGATCATAACTTGTTTCCCACAGAAGCAGTGTATCTTGTTTTCTTAGTCAATGAAGTTTGTGGAATATCTCCAAGACATGGCTAGGAAGAATAGGAATTCAAGTTGTATCCCATGGCCAGTCTGACCTGAGGCTTTACTTTGTACCCAATTCTTTTTCACATGAAATAAATTTCTGAAATCAGTTTTTTTGACAAAAAGAGCTATCAAGCTTTTATGTGTCAAACAATTTGAGATCATAACTTACCTGTTTCTTTTTCGTTACGTCTTTTCATTACATCTTATGGGATTATCTGACTGACAACGATTGGATTTAATTATATCACAATAAAATGAAGTACTGAGAGATTTCTTTCCTTTATCATCACCCTATTATTACTTGGACTGCTAGAAAACAGAAACATGCATAATTACAAAGCAGGCTTTTGGTAAGGGAGGAGTAAGCAAGCTATGTATAAACAGACTGGTGTTAAAAAAGAAAGTTTAATTCAAGAAATAATGAGGATTGAAAGATGAAAGAAAAAAAATAAAAACCAAGTTTACATGTACATGTCTTCAATGAGCAAATAGGATAGAAAGAGTATACAGTGTTCTGTAAGTATAGAATAAGTTCATGATCTTCCTCAAGCAGCTGAATGGAAGAGAGGGAGTGAGGGGCATGAGGGAAGAGAGAAAGAACAGAGGGCTTCTCGATAAACATGCTGCTGCCTGGTACCTGGCTGGAATGGATCCCGTGTTTGCCAGCCGGAATCTCACTCTGAATTTATTCTTGGATTCACACAAGTTATATACATCAATTTAATAATTTTAATGACATGATTTTGATGTTCTTCCTAAATCTGACTGTTGTTGAGACTATTTAAAGTAGATTGCAATAAATCCTCATCCAAAACTGGATTAGCAGTTTCTTAATTCACTAGCAAATTTCTTCCGTTGAAAGAAGGAGGACAGTGCACAGAAGATGCTCGAAGGGACTGCACAAAGTATTTCAAGACTACCTGGGAGACAATTATGATGCCCTTCATTGTGTTTCATGGAGAGAGAGGAAGTCCAATTCAATACACATATAGAAATATTTCAATCAAGTATAGTAGAAGAAAGGGATGAGTGCTGTGATGGCCAACTAAGCTTTAATGTGTCAAATGTGATCAGAGAGAGGAGCTTGAATGGTGGTGAATATAAGAATGGGATGGGTGAGAGAGGTAAAGTGTGATAAGGTCAAAGGTTTAAAAGGATTCACATTGCAAGGAGCTTAGTGTGATGGGCTCGTAGACAAATGCTAGGCACATGTTTATGTGATAAACTGTAAGAGGATGCAGGGTGTGAGGTGGAAAGAGTTACAAGTGGATTGAGTTGCAAGAGATCTTAAAATAAACGTATCTTTTCTTTGTCCCAAATGCTCTTAAAGATAGATTTCAGAATCTTTTTTTACTCACTATTTGATTAAAATCTGACATAAACTTTAAGCATTAAAAATCATCAATATGACAATGCAGATTTTGAGTAAAACAGGTCAAAGTCCTGTCTTTGCCCTTAAGTTATCTGTATCAGTTGCCTCCAGACTGAATTACATCTGATTACAGTTTCTCAGTCTGCCCAATACTCTTTCCGATTGCAGAAGGTAGATTAATATATGGATAAAGTAAACATACCATCCTTACAAGACAATTTTACCTTTTCTCAGCTGGAAAACGGTATTGGAAATAGTTACGTGAGGATGATGCTGGTGAAAGCAGGCATGTTACAAGTCAGGATGTGCTGCACTCTCCAGATTTGTGCTCCAGAATAAGTACTTCCAGCTGCATTCAGTGCTGCAGCTGCATGGAAAGTGAAGCAGATTAGATGGGGCTGTTTGCAGAACTAATGCTATAACAATAAGAGATTCAGCTGTACTCGAACAATGTATGCTTCATTCCAGAATTCGATAGTGTAGGTCAGTTTACTAGAGAAATGTCGTGTGTGTGCTGGAGGGACTGCCAGCAGCCTAATGAGTAACATGACAGTAATGTTTCAGGGAAAGACAAAGACCGTACCTCATAAAGGGTTCTCCATTTGAGCACAGAGCAATAACAACTCTGCAAGTATGTGGTGAGAAATAAGTACAAAGTAGGACTGCAGGACAGGTACGCTTGGACACATTACTGCAGTACTTGCCTGTCTAAACAGCTTCTGAAATGAGCACATGAGGGAGGTCATGAAGATAAGATACTCACTGTTACTCATAAGCTAGGAAATAATTTCATATGTAATCAAAACAAGTGCACCAAATAAATGTACATTTGGGGTTCAAAATAATTCAGTCACTTTTTCCACATCTATACGAGTGTCTAACATCAGCCAGGTCTGTAACAGAAGTCTTAGGAGACTCCTGAAGCAGCATTTTAGAGCTATTTGGAACAAGAGAGAATTATTTTAAATTATCTCAGAGATGATCTCTTCTTGTGGAATATCTAAAATAGCATCTAGAAACAAGCAAACAAACAAACAATAATAATAATAATAAAACCAAACAAACCACCAAACCCAAAAATTTATATTCTTAAACAGTGAAATGAGGGATTAAGGCTGGCTTAGCTGTTGAGCTTTTGTAATGCTAAGGACTATCCAAATGCCTGCTACCAATATTGGTGGATAAAACAACACAGATGAACAGTGGGAGTTGTAACCTCAAATTCACATAGGCTTTCAAGGCAGAATGTATTGGTCTTACACCTCATTCAGCGATATCCAATGTGAGTATGTTTCTGTAGCTTATTCTGACGCGTAACGGGCAGACAAAATACCAAATCTGAAGAGTCTATGCATGGCACACTCCAAAACAAATGTATGAGAGGGGGAAACATCATTTGCTGCAGTCTCTATCTATTCATAAAAGAAGTTTGGAATTCAGTTTTCCATCCTCTTGCTGTGAAAGTGATGAAAAATGTAGCCATATACTGCTGTAATGTTTCTTCCAGCAATCAATCATAACCTCAAATCTGTTACGAAAAATGGAGAGAAACTCACAGAGTTTATAGGCAGCTTGCTCTGCCAGTAAAAGGCTCTAATTCCACCAGCGGAGGCTTAAGTCATTTTCTCAGGAAGCATACTGTGTTTAATGTTGTTATTCTGACGCCTTACCATCCATTAAGAAATGAATGACAAAGTTTTTTATAGTTCTTGTGTGGATTTTTCAGGGCAGAGGTTGTGTATACTGGAATACTAGCCACTATATAGATAATGTGAACTCAAATTATTGAACTGATTACTGTTCTTATCATCTCTACATATGTAACATGGTACCTGAAGTTCTGATCCACTGATGAGAAGGCAGAAGCACTTAGGAAGAACTGCAAAATAACAACTGCCACAGCTTTTTCTGAACTGTTAATACAAGAGATTAATTGTGTATGGTTTTACGTATCCACTCGAAGAGCAATTGGCTTGTTCACATAATACAATAGCATTTTTCAGCTGTCATGCCACCTGTCCAGCCGACTGCTTTCAAAGCTGTATTTATAAAGCCTTAAATATATACAGGGCTCTATTATCACAATAGTTTGAAAACAAATGAACAGACAGCAAGCACACATAAGCGTGTTTAGAATACTCTCACACATACTTTGTATTTATACACTCACAGATGACAAACAAACAAAACCACACATAGTCATGCATTATATTTATAAAAATACTTTTCCAAACCCATGCAACAAAAGAAGTCCCATTATTTTGTACATCTGGCATTTGCATTGTCCCTCATGAATAAATATGTTATTATACAAAAATCCAAGTGTCACATCATATGCTATGAATGCTTTTTTATTTTATTGAATAAAACTTTACAACTGTTGTTGTTACAAAGGATTTATAATTGAAAACCAACTATGTTCATCCAGATATTAGTAAAGATGACAATGCAAACATCATCAGTTTATTTATTTGTTTTAAATGTAAGAACTGTGCTATACTTTCCGCCACATTTTCAGATTTGACAACTACATGAGAGGAGAGCTTCAGATATTTTATCCTCTTTTCTTACAAAATGTAATTTTCAGCACAACTACTTGGCATTCTAGCAATGAAGAATTCTAATTCTATGAAAAAGAATGAGAAAAAGAGAGAAAAGAATGAATTATGGACATTGAAAATTATATGTGCTGTGCCCCCTAAAATAATTTTTAGGGACATTTTAAGTCACTGAGTTGGCCATTGTGAGAAGCACATAATGTAGAGACTTCACTTTGTCCATATTTATTTCTACACATCAGTCGAATGACAACTAATGGAAAAAAAATAGTACATTACTCTTAAAAAAAAAAATCCCAAAAAATCCCCAATGGTAATTAAAAAAAAAACCAAAAACCAAAAAACAAGGAATTTCAAAAGTTTGCTACATAAGGGTACATCACTGATGGATTTTGTCACAGAGTTTAACTGCTTTCTGATGAATTTTATGCTGGCTGTCATTGAAAAGAATAGCTGGCACATTTTATTTAACCTCAATGCATGATGTCAGACTTCTGTAAAAGTTACACAAGACATGCACAGCCCTGCTATTTGTACAGATAATACTTTCCAGTACCCTCTTGTCCTCACTCCTAATAAAGCATAAGCCTTAACCTTCTCCTTGACAGATTTAAAATTTAAAACCTCTAGCTTCACATCAAGGTTATCAGTCAGCCTTAAAATTCTACTGCTCATCATAAACCATATGAATGGCTATGTTCTCATTTCTTATGTCAACAGAAACCTTCCCTTGAATCTCAAGCCTTGAACCAAATCTGAGATCAACATTTATTTTGCTTCTTATGTCCACTCTCCCAGAATAATTTCTCTAGTTGATAGGCTTCTGACATGCATTTGATGGTAATATCTGTAATACAGGAGCCAAAAGCATTCCTTCTAAAACTATCTGCTGTTCTGATCATCAGCATTAATCAAGATTCCTCCAAATAAATCCCTGCTATCAATGTTTAAATCACGACTTGCACAGCCTTACATTCCTAAGAAAATATATCACTATTATTTACAATGTGCAAGTACGATTGCACATTTGACATACAGTTATTCGTTTCAGCCTCAGCTGAAATGTGATCCTGATTTTCTTCTGTACTCATGGCATAGGCTATTCCTGGGAAGTTCCATATACCCCTAAAAACTTCTCTTTGTTGACCGGATTCCATGATTAGTGAATTCTTTCTACCAGTATTCTAATACATTAATGAAACTTCTGCTAATACTTCACATATGTGAAATTCCATGGAAGTCAGTAGCAATTGTAGTAATTTACCATTAATTTAAGAGGACTGGGCCTATCTTAAGTAATATGAAACTAAGAGAAGTTTAATGACGACAGATAGGAAGGAAGATGACCATTCCAACTGGTTTCACCATGCCAAATTCCAGTCTAAATACAATATCTGAAAATTTGCACAGAAATGTAAGACAAGTGAGAAAAGACTGTTGTTCAGACCAATTCTTGTAGTTGCACGGTTTGATTTAGCAACCTCGTTCAGCAAAAAGAAGTTGACAATTACTACTGGAGGGGCTAAGTTAAGATGAGCAAATTAATTGCTTTTTACACTCTTTAGTCACCCCCATTTGATGCTGCTTGCAGTATGGCAGATGGCACTACCATTTATTCTCCATTTGCTGTCTGACAATTCGCACAGGGAATAAACCATTTCAGAAAGCTTTGGTTTTATTAATCACAGTGGAAGTGGCTCTTAAACTTCCTGTGATATATCCATGTTGACTCAAGCATTCCAAAAACCAAGAGGCTCAACTTTTCAGCAGCAGAGGCAGAGAATACTCACACTGAAAAAGATTCAGCTATACCCAGAAGGGAAATTTCATATGTGAGACATGAATATCAACTAAAAAAAAAAAAAAAAAAAAAAGGCAAGACAGCATGTATCCAGTCCTTTATGTGTAACCAACCTAGAGTATATTTAGTCTATTGCCTCAGCTGTGCAAGAGACTTGAGACTAGAGCAGGCTTAAAAACAAAGGAAGAGAATAGCAAATCTTAACCTAAAATATGTCATTCAAGGAAGTCCTCCTAGTTCTGCTGACAACAAAAGTCACCATGCAAAGTTATGTCTTTCCTCTCTTTTTCAACTTGAGCTTAAAATTCCAAATGAAATACACGTGCTTGCTGCTTTGCTAGAAGATTCAAACTTGTTCTCTGGGGATTTTTTATTTCTCATTTCCTTCTATGTAAAATGGCAAAAAATAACAAAAGGGAAAGAAACATTACAGGAATAAAAAGAAGATATGCTGCACAGAACAAATATATTACTGTTCACTTTATTACAGTCCAAAAGCAAGTTTTATTTCTGTTATATCTCATGTCAGCTGTGTCTTAGTGTGTGACTTTTCTATTTTATGCCTCTGACTCTTTCTTGTAAAAAAAGAATAGTGCTTGCAACAGCCAACCAACCTCCATGACAAGAAAAAACAAAATTCCGATGAACCAGTACAGAACTATAAATCACAAACTCAGTCACACAAGTGATATTTTCATATTACCATTCAGAGTCAAATGCAATAGTACTATTCTGGGAATATAAAATAAAAAATCTGTAGCAAAAGCAAGAAAGAAGAACCTTTCATTATCAGCATCCACCTGGCAGAACTATATCACATGCCAGGATCGAGAAGCAGAATTATCACATGGACTAAAATAAGAGATATTATAATCAACTATTAAAAGAATTCAGTAAATATGTATTCCTACAACATAAGGGAGGCAATTATTTTTGTATGCAATTTATTAGGTCTTCAGAGATACGAATCTGAATCATTCTTGCATGTAGTTTTATAGGGTGTAAGAATTACTTATTTCAGTCTACTGTGACACCTGCTCAATTTTTTCGCCCTAGAACAAAAGCCAGTGCTTTATAGATTTTCTTATCCTATACATTCTAAAGGAAATATTCAAGTCTAATCACCTTTGCATTTTGTAAAGATGTCACACGATATAAAACTGCAGACCTAAATCCACCTTTATCACCTCTCATAAGAACAGCAGATTGTCATGTGATTTTGATGATGAATCCCATACTTAATTAAAAATATGATGTGACAAAAAATATAAAACATAAACTAAAACTTCCAGTTCTGCCTTATACTGAAAAAAAGCTATATTTAAATACCTAAGTCTCTTAATTGAATATGAGAAAGTGTATAGCAAAGTAAATGAGGAAGCAGCTAAGAATATCTGCTGAGGACACACTTCTCACACTAAAATATAGAAGATACCTGAAAAAGCCCACCTATGTCACAGTTTAAATGTCTAGGCTGATTCCCCATCCTTAAGAAACCGATGAATAAAAAAGGAGAGGTTCATTTCCCTGGAAATGTCTGTTTCTGGATTAGAAGACAGACATTGGAAACACATAGCAGTCACTGAAATGGAAAAAAGATGGAAAAATGAAAAGTGAACATGCCTAGAACATAGCGCTAGCTGGCAGCTGAACTCTCCAAAGTCAAAACCTACTGTTTCCTATGTCAATGATATGTAACAGAGGACAGTAGAAAATGCAGTAAACGTAGAAAAACAGGAAGAGATGGCAAAACATAGGAAGAGAAAACATAGTCTCCTCTTTTAACTTATGAAGAGTTAAGTATCAGTATCTGCTGGCTAAAGCTCACCTTTTTCTATTCCTATGCAACACTGAGAGGGTTTTTTTAAGAGACACAGTCAAGCATTTTTTTTTTTTTTGGACTAAACCACTGTTAGAATCTTTATTATTATAAGCAGAGACCACTATTGATATATTTTGAATTTTTTTGCTCTGCAATACTAAATATCTGACATAAAAACCTCAGATTGTTGTGTGAAGGTCTTATGAATAGCACCATGGGAATTTAGAGTTTATAATATATTTCTATAATATATATAATATAATAGTATATTATATATTAATTTATATAAAATTATATATTATCAGGATAACGTAACTACATATCATATATATTTATATGTGATTATATATTATAGAACTACTCTATATAATTATATTTTATATAATATGCAATATATTATATAGAGTATTGTATTATATATTATATAATATAGATACTGTTTAGATATGAAAAACATATTTGTTTTAGCTCTGATCCAATAACAAATCACAGTCCTCTTTAAAGTCATGAAGGCTTTTGACTACTTTTTAGCTAATCAACTCAGAGCAATAAGAGTAATTTATAAACATTGGTCCGTAAAAACAAAATAACAGGGTAGTACTGCACTGTGGGTTTCCTCAAACGCAGACACCGTAATAGTGATTTGTATATGGGATAAAATCTGTGTGCAATAAATAGAGAAAGGCACTGGAAAACATGAGGAAGTATTTGTAGACAAGAAGAGAAGCAGCAGACAGGCAGGGCTTTATTAATAGAGTGATCAAAGTCAGTAACTGCCTACTGCTCGCTTGTTCTTCTGACATTCCTGGGGAAAAAAAAAGGCACTTACACTTCTCAGTCATAAGCAGGCTCACACAACAGAGTACGACAACTTAGATAATGTTTTGCACCCTCATAAAAACTGCTCACAGTGTTGGGGCAACAATATTAATAGCAGAGCTCTACCATACTTGGTTTTTTACGCAAACTACTGAAAAAACCCAAAAGATGGAAATAATTTCCTTGTAACTGGTGAATTCAGCTGCACCTGTTGCTGAGGTTGTATTTACTTTATTGACAGCACGCTCGACTGCAACATTTTGTTTAGTGAACATTTGTATAAACTAGAAGATTACGTTAGAACTTGTAATGGAATTTTAATTACGGGAATATAAGAGAGTTACAAGGGTGCATCTGTAGAACTGCAGTACATTAAATATCCATTGTTTTATTTGATAAGTAGGAACACAGACTCTAAAATGAAAATGTGGTCGGAAAAGAGAGTTTAATTAAGACACACTTCTTTTATATCAGTTAGAGATATACCGCAAATCAAATGGCAATGTACCAGCTTGCAAAATGCCTTGTTAAGAACAATTTGTTTCCTTGTGATCCGGCTTTATGAAGCGCCCTCTACTGATACATATACTATAGAGTTACATTTTTCTACATATGATTTTTCAGGTTTTTTAAGATTGCTTCTTACAGGAAGCCATCAACTCTGTATTCACTGTTACCGTAATGCTGGAAGTTGTGACCAGCTGCATGTGCAAAATCATAGCAAACGTGTATTAAAGTGATGATTTCGGACGACGGAAACCTACAGAAGAAAAGAAAGATATACCCACTGAGCAGCACTTATCCAGTCTGGAACCTTACTGGCGCCACTGGCTGCCTTTTCGGGGTGCCTGACTCCACCCTTAAGAGCAGCTCTGCTGCCTGCCCGGGGGCCGCCGCACAGCCCGAGGAAGCTCCGAAGGCGCTCAGGGCTTCGCACATCTGAGCGTGAGGTCCATAAGCTGGCAGCTCGGCATGGTCAGGCGTGCAGAGTCGGGCTGCCTCGCACCCGCGGTACGTGAATATTCTGCCGGGGTTCTGAGAGTCGAAGAGTTTCTTCTGATCAGAGTAGCTGGTGTTTTGGTGAGTTGCCTTCATAGCTCAAAGAAAAGGTTGATATTGTAGAGAATTTGGATAAATCTCTTCTTTCAGGGGAAAGATCTTCATAGTAAATATGGACACACTGATCTTCAAACAAACGTGATATGAAATGAGATCAATCTTAAAATGAGTTTTGGTATTTCCTGTTGTTGAATCCCGTGAGGCAGAGAGGGAGAGGGGACACAAATATTTATGAAAGCACGTACATTTCCACATCAACCCGGTGCCTGTTACAGTTACAGAGACCAGGAAAAGAAATGGTTTTGTATTTAAAAGATTTAGTTACAGTTTTATAATATTTAAGGATATTTCTAATTCACTGCTTAACCACAACAATCAGTAAAGCAAGATTAATTTTGGTTTGGCTGTTTCTATAAGGAAACATGGAAAGTAATTTAGCAAGAACAGGCCATAAAAAGAAACATGTTAGCATCCATTAGCATTTTCAATCACATTTACAATATTTCTGTGATCATTTTCTTAATGTAATAAAAATAATGCCATAATGGAAAACAGTTTGATCTGAAACAATCGTATTTTAATAGGTTAGACTAGGTTCTTATGTACACCTGGCATCTATAGGACTTAACCTAAATATACTTTTAGGTTAAAAAAACTTTTTTCATTTTAAAAAAACAAAAAATATTTCATTAAACTTTCATTTGTCCTTTCTTCTTGCAGCTGTTTTGTTCAGCCATTTTAACAAAAAGTCTCTTTTGAAGATCTTTATAAAAATCAATGCTAAAACATATCCCATTGTGAATAATGATTGAGGAAAAAAAAAATCAAAAAACCCAAAACAACACTTTCCTGCCAGATGTATTGGTATTATAATCTCATAACTGAATGCTGTTTAACCAAGAGAAAAATGCAACCTGTGACACACCACATGCGAGCTTCCCAGCTACAGGAGGGCTGGATCGGATTCACTGAAGCAAATGCTTGTGACCAGAAGCTGTGTGTTTCTGGTCCTTGCATGAGTTCACACGGGGCAACATTGGATTTAATGCCCTGATCCATCAGATTGAATGAGACCTAGGTTCTTGAAGACTATTCGTGCTACGTGCTCTCTGCAATATGAAGTTTTGATGATATGCAACTCAGCTATGGCAGATGTGAAAAGTTCATGCATGCTTATTCCAGAAAACACACTTATATGTACAGAGATAAGCTTATCGGTGAGGCAGTTTGTTGGTTTAATGTATATCACTGGGAAAGCTGGTATAAACCACATCAGCAGAGTGACAGTTATTGGTATATGCCACGTCTGTTTAATGGTATTTACCAACACAGCAAGGATAGCTCAGCCACAGTAAAAACAGCATTACACACAGACCTCAGTGTAGGAGTAAAGCGTGGACAATTTCAAAATGTCCTGCACATTGTGGTAACTTGCAAATCATTTGCAAAGCTGCTTTCTGAAAATCTGGAAGGTAATGCCTTATTACCAGATTTTACAAATGGAGAGCAAAATTAGAAAGCCTCAGGGAGAAATGCTACCACCATTTAAAAAAGACAGGACATAATTCAATTTCCTTACATCCCCCCTCACTAAAGAAGGAAATCAGTACGCATCTGAAGAGAAACACTTGATCCATAGCAACAGAGATGACTGGTCCCTAAATTACAACGTATATCTACATATAGCCAATGTACATCAGGCTCTCTGCAGTAAAGACCCTGAATGCTCTCTATATTTTGGCGCTTTAAAACCTCATTATAAATGAGCAATTGACTTTTTTTCCGGAGTTCTGACCCTCTTCAGTGGATCCACAGAAGTAAACCACCAGCAGCCCCACGAGACTTCACTGAGAGATCAACAAATCTTCTCTCCCTTGCATATCCTCTGAACTCCCTTTTGTTGTCATGCTCTTATTCATACCACATAATTTGCACTATTTGACACACCAAGTGTCAGTACTGCTAAAGAGTAGCTTGCCTTTCAGATTCCATCTGATTTAATATCACCCTTTCCTTCTGAGTGGAGAGAGGACAGCAATAACATGGAGAGATAGTTTATCATGTCTCAGATCATGCACAAAATTATTTTAGAGGTTGCCTAACAGTCAGTGAGATGTGTTGTCAGGGAGAAAGACTAATAAAAGCTCTGACAACCCAGTTTGTTCCTACCAATTCAGAATGTGCAGAGTATTGCTTTACTTCAAAGGAACTGTTACAAACTCATAAAGTTGTTAGATAATTTTCTATGAAAAATATCCAAGTGCCAGAAATCCAAAACCAGATTCTAGAAGCCTATCGGCACATTTGGGAAAGTAAGGACTTTGAGCGCAGTCAGTTCTTAGGCACTGCAGTAGTAACACAAGCTTCTGTGTCATAGGTGCCAAAAGATTATTCGTGTTTTAAAAGGAATATTATATCTGTATAGGCCACCAGTTTTGAGAAGAGAAGTAAAGGCACTTATTCATCTCAAGGGTCGGTATAATATTTCATTTTGAGAGGGTAGAGAAGTTAGAAATTTTGACCAAATTTTAGTTCTGGCATCCACCTTTTACCTAACAAATCCCCACTGCTCTTTCAGTAGAGGCTTCTGCTCCCCCTTGAGTTGTACTGCTTCATAATGTAAATACATGCAAAATAATACCCTAGATCTGGAGATTCTCAGGTGAAACACAACGCAGAAGACAAGTTTTTCACTGTAGACAACTGTTAATTTCATTTTCTCCCTGATGATATTTACATTTCTGACAATACAAGTTCAGCACAAGAAAAGTAGTAACACATTCCTTATCCTCTTTGCTTCTTAAGCAGGAGAGCTGCCACTCCACCTCAACCCAGATCAGATCATCTTCCAGTGCAAAAAAAAAAAAAAGAGATGACATACCATCTCAGGCCGGCCGGTTCCCATTGACTCTTTCTTGGTAGGCAAAGAGGAGAGAAAATGTGTGATGGGTGGGTTGAGGACTGCTGTCAGTCCCGCTGTATCCCTGACTCTGTCTTTCCCCTTCCAGAGAAGCATGTTGTCCGAGGACACACAATGGCACAGCATACCCTGGAGGCTCAGACTCCAGACATCCAGCCTGTGATCTTGCTCCGAATATGTGTAGCTCTGTTACAGCCTCTGGAACTCTGGTGCACATAGCGTGTGTGTGCACATACGTGTGTGGATGTGATGAAAACTCCAGTTTAGCTTCAGTAAAGATTAACCATACAATACATACCTAGAGCAAGCATCAGTGAAAACTTGTGAAAACCTTTTTCCTGGTGAAAGAGGACTGGATCAGATGACCTTCCAAAGTTGCTTTTTGTCCTTTTCTCTGGGGCTCTACAGTTGTGGGGGTTTTTCACTAATGATTTTAACAAAAAGCATAGGCTATTTGGAAATGGCAACTAAATAGTTCTACCAGTTAAGGAAGGGTCTGTAATGACAAAGCATAGGAAAGTACTCTATTTTTAAGAAATTTAGTAAAATTAAAATTCAGTGCAGATTATGGAGAAGCATAAAGGTCTCTGATGCATGAAATTCAGAAAGCAGATATATCTGAACATTTTAAAATATAACATTGTTACTTTGGCATAATAGCAAACATGGTTGATGTGCTATTTATTTATTGATGCAGCCCATTCTAATGGGTTTCAAAATGATTGCTGTTAGATAAAATTTCAGAGGAGTGAATTATTTAATGTTCCTAAGTGGCATACTTGACTACCTGTCACATTTTTGCAGTAAAACATCCAAAGGCAAATATACTACTCAATTATACCAGAATCAGCAGATGAGAGAGAAGTTCTTATTTGATTAAAAAACTTTAAATCCACGATGACAGAAACTGTATATCAAATGGCAATATAATGAAAGAGAATCATTATCTGGGCATTAAAATCATCAGGTTTTAATATTGATAATGATAACAATAGCAATAGAAATTATGGGAAGACATCTCTTGTGGCTCAGATGTTGAGCACAAACACAGCAGGAGCTGAATGCTTTGTAGACATATGCAGCTCAGCTACAAGATATACCAAGACTGAGATTCATGGCCATACAGTTATGATCAGATCCTGTAACTCTCTCTATTATGAGAGGACCTGAATGATATTGCACAGGAGGTTTAAGCAACAAAGACTTTTAACTGTTCTGATTCTCTTTTAAAAGCACAAATACATGTACGGCTTGGTTGCTACAGCCACTCCTTAGCAACAGAAATCAAAGAAAATAATGGCCTAAAAAGACAGAGTGGTAGGCTCACCAGCAACAGCTATGAAAAGCTTGTCAGCAGGGTAGATGACATTTTTAATCTGTGAGCATCTCCTGTCACATATGGGGATCTATCACCTAGACATACAGGGAAAATGTCATACAGTATGCACAAAAATGACTCAATATTGGCTCAAAAAGCAGAAAGCTTAATTTGTTCTATGTCAACAGAGATGGGTGGGCACAAGAAGAGTAAGGAAACAGTGGAAAACATGGGAATATCTAAATGCCCTGTCAAGAAATGCGGAAAATAAAGGGGAAGGGTAGGGGAGGGGGGGGGTTGGAGGGGAAAGGGATGGCCAGAATTGAGATGAGCTGAGAACAGAATGGATGAGGGAAGCGGGGCCAGGATTGAATTATGAGATCAGCTGTGATAGAGCAATTTGGTTGTCCAGTGCTCATGGAGATGTTTAGATGTTCGTGGAGCTTCATAACATCATCTCTCATATTTGTTCTTTCAGGATTCCCTCCTCTGCCTCACTGACTCACTGATTTTCAGTAGATAATATAGTGATATGGTTAAAGGAAACCTCTATTAATCAACATGATCCATAGAAGTGCACGTAAGTGCGAATCTTATATTTCAGAGGTTTTTTTGTTACCTCTGCTCAACTTTCTCCCTGTGTTGAGAAGTGGCAGACAACTCCCGTTCATTCTTGAGTTCATAAAGCATTTTATTTAACTGGCACAAGTGGAAATCCAGACACAGCACAGAATGCAACTATATCTGGCTGTAGGCTAACACTGAGATCTCTATATTCTCATCAGATTTCCACCATGTTTTATTTTTTTGGTTTGGCCTTGGTTTTATCAAAAATCTAACATGACATCTCCATTGTTTCTTTGGAGCCCCAGATCTTACTTTCAACTGTACTGTCTCTTTTCAAAATGTGTTTGGTATAATGAAATCCCAGACTATCTAGGACAGTGAATGCTCAGCCATAATTGTTATAAAAATTAGACATATACCAGAAATAATGACAGTGTAAAATATTGTACTTTTTTAGATAAAAGCAGGAAAGTTCAATGAATCTGTAATAGGATAATGGAGAGAATATGTACAGTGGAAAGCTACAGTGAGGCTACTGCTATCTTACATTCTTACATGACCGCTTTACCCCTTTATCTCGCCACTGGAATCAGACTTGAAAACAGGAAGCATCTGGCACAGTCAGCATTAATAACAGGCAACTGGTTTTGGCTTTACAAGTATATGTCCCACAGTTCACAAGCAAAAAGAGAGAAGGGGAAGGAGGGAGGGAGGGAAGGAGGGAGGGAGGCAGGGAGGCAGGGAGGAAGGGATACCAAATGTTCCAGATTTAGCCAGGTACCTACTCATACTTAGATCAGGAAGGACATTTTCCTCTGTAATTCAAATCTGGCTACACAAGTTATGTGTCTCATTCCTCTCATGTCTTGTTTTAAACCATCAGAGTCTGGTCACAGCCACAACAGGGTATCAAAAGAGATGAAGCCAGTAAGCTGACACCACGTACCTGTGACTATCAGTGTTTACTTTGAAGACACTTGTTCTGATTCTGGATGGAAAATTGACTGCCAGGTCACACTAGGTGAATTCACTGAAGCTTTTTGCCTCCTCCAGTGCTCTCAGCGCTGAGAGTAGTAGTTTGATAGGATTGTTTTTGCCAACATCAGTCAACCTATTTCATACCACTGCAG
The DNA here is from genome assembly GCF_028858705.1 of Grus americana. NCBI lineage: Eukaryota > Metazoa > Chordata > Aves > Gruiformes > Gruidae > Grus > Grus americana. The sequence goes on along the minus strand of NC_072853.1, from coordinate 83,442,302 downwards.
AAGCCTCAGAGATCAGTGAAATAATTTTTCTTCTACTTTTCTAATTGTCACTGCCAGTGCTAAGGACTCCTCAGACTTCTTAGCCTTTTAACATATGTAGATCCTCATCACTTCTTAAGCAGTTCTAGGTCAATAGAATTAATCTGGAGAAATTATGAAATGACGTGATTTTTTTCTTCTGATGCCATTCTGTTTACTATAGCTATTTCAGGAATTGAAACTGTACATGTTAAAGACAGAAGTGAAAAGGAATTAATTTCTTTAACTGCTGTTCCAGAATACTTCAGTGAAACAGTTCTTCTCAACCAGGTCAATAAATGTACAATGAACAGTTTCAAGAAATTTGCATGGAGTAAACTTGTGCTGGGAATACTGTAAATTGAATAAAGCATGCAGTGATACAGGGATGCTTCACAAAATGCATTAAACCAGTTCTGAGATTGTGAAGGCTGTGGGTGAGGAATGTGTCCCTGAGACCCTAAAGAGCTAGAAGGTGGCAAATATAGGAATGATAGGGCAGGACTGAGCAGATGTTAATACAGAAGAATAAGATCATCCCAGATCATTGCTTGGTCTCTAAGAATTAAAAAGGAGAGAAGAAATTATTTGTATGTGTAAGAGTTCTGCCAGGACGTAGCTACAAGGTTAAAAGTAGGAAGGACCAGGGTAAGATTTGAGGAGTCATTAATACTAGCTGTAACCATCATGAAAGGATATGCTAAGATTCTGGTGATGGAGAGAGATGAGACTGCGGTTTTGATCCTATCATCAAGTACAACAGAAAGTAATTAGAGATCTAGTCACTGCGTTAAAAATTGTTTCATAGCTGCATGCAGAGGTTTAACTGTGAAGTCTTTCCAATGACTTTCAGTCTTCTGAGTGCCAAAACTGCCACCTGGCCTAATAGCTAAAACCACGGGATTCATATACCTTTCAGAAGTGTAAAAAGGTCATTTAAAAAAAAAAAAAAAAAAAAAAAAAAGAAAGTAAAAGAAGGAAAGAAATTAGAAATACAGAACCTTTTGGGCAGATATTCTTTTCCTTAGTATTTACCTTGCTCTGTCTCATATTACCAAGAGGGTAAATGAAAATAAAGGTGGGGATTTTTCCTATACATAGTAGAAAATCTTTAGTACTAATGAGACTTGTCAGATTGACAGCCCAAGAGAATAACTCCTGCACTAATAAATCCAGAGAATGAATATTGTATTAGAAGTGATAATGCAAGCTCCCTTAGAATAGCCCATCAATGTACCTCAGTCCTGACCTGAAGGAGACTACCTCCAGAGATGGAAAAAGTTCAGTCTCATTAAGCATGCATCTCTCAGCCTTTTTGATAGAACTGCCAATCATGGTTATCAAAGTAATAGCGATGCCACTCAGGGGTCACTGAGAACAGCATTATTAACAGAATTTAGATAAAGTAAGCTGCAAATTGAGATTACAAAATAACTTTGTTGCATGGTCTCATGTCCTAAATGTTTAAACAGTATTTACCTTTCTGTGGGGTTGTTCCCTCCCCATATTACTGCTGCTCTAATAAAAATTCTCTAGTAAAAAGAGAGTAATTAGCTAGATAGCTGGTTTGGAAAATGAGGTTTTAGTATTCCAGGACTCCTGGGTCTTTGAAATCTGCTCCAGCAAGACTGATTTATAAAATCACTTTGGGAAACTAGTTGACCTCTATTCAAGCTCAAATTTTAAAGCTATCCAGGCTATCCAGAACTATTTTTCCTATTGGAAAGTTGCTCCAGACTGTCACTGCTCTTACAGCAAAGAAATGTCAAACATTTGGGCAAAGTTCTTGACAGTTTGCTTCTGTATTCTTCTTTTACCATCACCATCCTTCAGGTTCACCAACACTAGCCCTCATTTCCCTGATGCATTTCTAGTTAAGTTTGTATGGCAGTATAGATAAGCCCTGTGTTACTATAGCCTTTGATATAAGATATTCTACTAGTCAGAAATTAACAGAAGGAACTAAAATTTGTTCTACTCTAAAATAAAAAGCAAAACTCTTCTAAGCAATAGCCAAGGTACAGTAATGTCCTTCTGAACAGAGAAACCAATCGCTCCATCATTTAGATATAAAATGTAATATATAGGACAATTAGAGTAATAGCACAACAAAAAAATACTTGTTTCATCTAAAAACTACAGCAAAGAAAAAATTCTTTCTGTGCTGTGATAATATGATTTAAGCTACAAGACTCAGAAGAATTTAGTAAATGAAAATACCCCTCTTCCTCTGATGCTATTCTCTAGTAATCACTATAGTGTTCTCATGACTGAGACCAAGCTGACTTAGAATAGAGAGCTTGACACATCTTTCTAAAACACAGTTTATTTTATGGTAGTTTTTTCCTCATATTCTTTTTAGTTACAGTGCATTCATGATTCATTGTTCTCCTACACATCAGCAGTTAGGACAAGCTTTTTCTTTGAGACTTGAGAATTGATCTGAAAAGAACACTAGAGAAAGTCAGTGTCATAGAAGTGATTCATGCCTCAGTTATCTCACTGTTTCTAAATGGGTTGAGAGCAACTTCCAACTTTACGCATGTGGATCAAATTCAGAATTAATCGTCAGTTTTAACCTGTCTTTCTGAGCTATCTAGACCAAACTACAAAATATCTGCAGTACACTCCCTAGACTTTGTTAATATCAATTATTAATATGGAAGCTAAATTTAACATTAAATATTAGTAGCAAACAAGCTAAAACCACATTATTGAACCTAAGTCAACCACTAGAGTATTTAATGCATTTTTTCTTGGTATATTTTGATGCCTATACTATGTTAGAGGTGCAGCTGCACTGCTACTGATGTCTGAGCTAACACGTACAAAAGTCATGCCCCGGTTAATGGAAATTTGTTGATCTTTTCAATTCATTTGCTATACATAAAATTTTTGAATATATCCTTTACATAGTTAAAAATATGTATTGGACTTTCTAAAGGTCAAAAGAAAACAAATAAAAGATGGCAAACAAAAGTCAACAAGACCAAAGGCTGAGAGAGAGAAGTCTAAGTCAAGTGAGGGAAGAGATTTTTCTGTCATTTTGAACCGACCAGAGGATGAAATGTAACCTGCTGTTTGAGAGGAATGGAAACACAAAACAGGAAATTAAAAACTGAGTTTTCTCCAGCTGCTGAAGGTGAAACACCATGACAATAACTAACAACAAAGACAATAGGAACTGATAATTTTTTTAGAGGCTGCACAAAAGTAGCTTATGGAAAAATAACTCACAGAGTCATTTCCTTTTTTAAACAGGTAGTCCTTATTGTTTACTAATAACATCCTTCCATTCATCTTGTTTTAGCATAAAGGGAAAATGTAGCAACATCTAATACCTGTTGTTTGTCTATAGTTTGAACACTTGAAAGATTGACTGGAAGCTGGGATCAAGTGTCATGTTAAAGTTTTAAGATCGGAGAAAAATGAAAATACTCATTTTAAGCGTGAAATAACAAACAGAAAAATTCAGGAGAGCATCTTAAGAACGAATCTTAGCTGTTCCGCTTTAATGTGATGGCAAGGCGAGATGACATTTAAATAAGTTAGTCATGGAGACCAGACTAGGGAAAATAAAATGGAGAGAGATTGGACTTCAGTATGTACATGTTTTCTGACTGGGGGAATGGATGAGGTCCTCTGAGAACTAAATAAAACATGAACAAGGATGGTTATGATGTAATGAAAGAATTACTGTTAGTATTACTTATACATCAATTTTTTGCTTTTTTCCAGCTGGCACTTTCTTGATGTTTCCAATACATTCAGAGTGTAAATAAGGAAGCAAAGAATAGCACCAACAATGGACAGATGAACAGACAGATGGAAGAAAATACCCATGTGCCATTTAACTGGCACTGAAATCAGTACAGCTACATTAATGTAAATGTTTCACAAAATTTGGCCCAGGTTTGCACAGAACAGTCAGAGGAACAAAGTCAGGTCCACTGGCATGCTACAGCCACAGACATAATGCCCAGGGGTGTGTGGGTGTGGGCGTTGCCGGTGGGGTGGGGTGGGGAGGGGAGGGAAGGGAGTGAGTTACGGTTGCACTGAGAAAGTCTCATAGGAGGGATGCTATAGCTATAGTACACCTTATTTTTTCCAACTGCATAAGTTTTTTGGGTTGTTTTTTTCCAAACTAGCCATTCATATCAGGAGGGATGGGGAAACAATCTACAATAAAAGACATTTAAAGATGCATTTCAAATTAGATTAATTAGTAAATAAACTTTCTAAATTAAAAAAAAATCATTGAGAAGGTTGTGAGAAAGGGAGACATCAATATCTCAAAAGGATTTTTTTTTTTAAAGTGCAAATATTTTAATTCTGATCTCACAAAGGATTAGGAAACATGAAATAAAATGCCAAGAAATATCTAGGTGTTGGACTTTCAACTTTACTAACTCTACCTCTTTTAAAGATTATAGAGAGATGTTTTTGGTGTATTCACTGTAAGATAAATGACATGCTGGTAATCTACCTTTATAATTCCACCCAAAAATAGTTTTCAGAAGAAGGCAGAAACCTTGAAAAATAAAAACCTCTAGTTTTTTATAAACTGTTTGGTGTTTGGAGAAGGGAAAGAGATAGGAATGACTAATGTGAAATTATGTAAAACACTTCCCTGAATCCATTTTTTCCCAAAGATTTCACAAAAGCGGAATTAGTTCCACAGTAAGATCTACAATATTGCAGGACAATGGATTATACAGGAGATAGAAATCACTTAATTTTGTTTTGACATGTGATTTTAAATTTTAATCCACAATACATTTTTATGATAAAATACGATATATGATGAAAGAAAAGTAGAACTATCTGTGCAAAAGAGTTTAAAAAAAAAATTAAAACTAGTCCAAGCTGTCATTTTTTTTCCTGTTGTTCACTCACAAGGAAAACAAACCTCAAACTATCCAAGCTGAAAATAAATCATGGGGATTCAAAGAAAAAGAAAATCACCTACATAAGCTACCAAAACCAGTTTTGAGGAAAAATAAAGAACAAATTGGAAATCCAAAAAGTCTGAAGTTTTCCTCCATTAAAAGTAGTGATAGACATTTGATTAAAAGTCCTCATGAGGACAAGGCAGTTAAAGTAAATAGCTATGTTAGATCTTAAAAACCCTGACATGAGGTGATCTATCGCCTTTAGGAAGTCCTTCTCTCCACAGTGTTTCACAACAAATGGTGCTCCTGACATGATATATGCATCCTATGTATTAACCTAATTTACTGTGGCAGGCATATAACTGGCAAAGATCAAATTTAGAAGTTATCAATGCTCCCTTTACTTGGCCATTATGAGCAGCAACTTGTAGGAACGTTATATATTTTCAGTGGTGTCTTAGGTGTTAATCACAGCAATCTTTACTGCATAAAACCAATGCTTTCTCAAAAATCCTATTGAATAATGCAAGGAAAATACAATAAATACTTTAACACTCTTTATGGGCTGAAAATTCAGTCAAAGTTTCAAGAGATCATCTGTATTTTCTTTTTTAAGAATGTTTACAAAGTCATTGAGTTCAAGTGTTGCTGTCATTCAAAATTTGAGAGAGGTCACACTACTAGGATATTTGAGAAAGCAGGATTAGGTACAAAATCTGAACCAAGTAAGCAGGGGAAGCTGATTGGATCATAACAGACTAAGATGCTGAATTACAAACAGACATTGCAAACCTATCACTTCCCTTTGTATTTTTCTAACCACATCTGAAGTACGTTGCTATTCCTGGTTGTCTTTGAGACATGAAAACTATGGAGATATTTGGGACTGCTGCATAACAGTACTTGGTGCTGCTTCTGTGGAGTAAAAAGACAGGAGAAGAAAGAATTGAAAAGGTGGTGTAATTTTTTTAAAAAAAAAATATTCTGGGAAGAAAATAAAAAAAAAAAAAAAGAAAAAGACATGAATGATTGTCTCATCTCTTTGAACCAAAAAAATCTTCAGAGAAACTGTCTATTGGCTGTCAGTGACTGAGAATACACTCTAAATATTATTAAGCTGTCAGAAACATTAAATTATTTCACTGCTGAAAAGCACCACCTTATTTCTATACTTGATGTCCATTAAGTGATAATTTTTGCATCCAAGGGCAACACAAGCTCTCTGTGTTCTAGCTTGATCAGCCTACCATGCAAACTTAGCTCTTCAGCCTTAAACACTAAGCAATTGAGTTTGATTTGGCTGAGATGACTGATCTTCTGGATCTCTTCATTGTATAGCGTATTTTCCCTCATTTCAGTTATTCTTGTGGCTATCCTATTTGAACTGTGAACATGAGAAACAGAGTGCATGGTTTGACATCTACCAGGAATAAAGAACATTCTGTTTGGCTCAGTGTTTCAAAAGTTATTAAAAATCAATCTTAATGAATTGCAGAACTTTTTATAATCATAAAGATCTTTAAATGATTGCGGATAGTAATTATCTTGGTGTCCTGATATTTTTTTTAATGTTTAAATATAACCACTGCTGGTGAACTTTCTGAAATATTGTTGAAAGAGAAAGCATTTCATCATCCTTCATTATGACTGTTTCATCTGGTTTTCTCAAAATAAAAATTTATTTGAAACTCCTATCCTCTTCTTGACTGTATTATGAAGGTGATAATTCATTGTGCAAACCCTAGAAGATGACACAAAATAAAATAGAAGGATTCTGTTGCATCTAGATGTGGCTATGATCTGCCTTCTACATTTACACTGTAATTTGAGGTACTCTGGGGATTTGGTTTGCCAGTGTATCTAGTCAAGTATTGATATAAATCCCCTTCTGCAATTAGTCTGGAAAGCACAAGAATATACACATCTAGGTCTCTATGCCTCCATAAATATTTGGAGAAAATTTTCCCTTAGGAGGTCACGGTATGTGACCTGCCATTCTGAGAAAAAAATACAAGGTTTAAAGGCAAACAATCGGTTGAAGAAGATTCCATTAAATGTAGGACAGAGATGAACTAAAGACAAGACCTGAATGCAAACAAATCCTCACTGTGGAATGCAGAAGATAGTATTTTGGGGGGTTTCATTGCTTCTTATCATGTCCTTCTTGTGCACAGGCTGACCCCAGGCTTCATCGCTGGAGTGAGGAGGAAGTGCAGGAAGGCAAAAGGAGAGAGAGACCCAACAGAATAGATTTTGATCTGTAATAAGGCAGAGAAATGCCAGGAAGTCAGTAACCAACATTTCTATCACAAAGTGGGGGGGGGGGGGGGGAAAGTCCAGGGAGACACTCAGCAATGCAGCATCATGAAGACATGCCCCAGCAGTGGTTGTGAGCATGCCGGTGGCGGGAGCAGGATGGCTGCCATAACCCTGCCTTTCTGCTTCTGAGGCTAGAGGTGGGAACTCATTCAAAGTGAGACTGGGTATTTCTAACGCAGCAGTACGTAGCAGAGAATGCACGTGGGCTAGATGAAGGGCTTGCAAACAGCCCAGGTCACTCAGAGCTGCCTTAATTATTGTTACTGGCATTGCATTCTGCGTGTTATTATTGCTGACATTTTTCAAGATTGTACAGAAATATTTAACTGAAGTCAGAATCTAGAGACTAATTCAGCGCCTTTGACACAGAAAAAAATCTTTCAAGTCTCTCACTTCAACTTCCCTGATCTTCAACCATTGCCTTTGTAAGAACTCATGATTCCTCATATCTAATATGTTTTTATTCCTACTTCTTTCCTGAGGCTTTTAAAATCATTTGGATTTTTCCATTCATGCTGTGATCAAGAAAAAATAATGTTAAAGTAGTGCTGCAATATCACTGTGGCTGTATACACAACAGAGTACCAAATTAATTCACAGCATCTATAATGTTTGGTCACCCAGGGGGAGAGAGACATGCAGAAAATCAGTACCATCTAAAAGCAATTTCTGAAGCAATTTCTTCTGCAGAGATTGTCATGTAAGAGACAATGAACTAGATAAACATCAACACATTTTCATTGGACCATTCAGGATATGAGTATGAATAAAGCTTTATATTAGAGGTGGATCAGAAGAGAACACTAGAAATCTGTGTACAGAAGAATATGAGAGATGGCTGACGTAGATATTGGGCAGGAACAAGTGTGCTAGATTTTGCAACATCAACTATTTCTATGAAACCATTGAGGCAAGACAAGAAAAAGTCCACCTCAAAATCATATCATGACAGTATTGTCCCTCTATGACAGAACTAATACAATAGCACATTTCTTCTAACCTGAATTATTCTGTTTTCTAAATAGTAAAATCAAGGCATTAAAAATTCTGAACTGTCAAAAACTGATGTACTGTGTAAAACAACAAATGGCGTCATTATTATTTGCATTATATTCTGGTAGCAAACAAATAGATGCAAAGAATGCACACTCCTATGGTGCCTTCATTTTCTAGATGGGGAAGTGAAGCACAAAAAGTTAGGTTTCTAAAAATACAAGAGGAAATTGGAGGCTAAGCTTAAATTTAATTGATGATGAAAAGGAACAAGTTCCAACAGATGTTAATGAGGAGTTTAGACAAAGTCCAAAGGAAAAAAAAAAAAACAACACAAAACCAAAACCAAACCAAAAGAAAAAAACCCCATGGAATTCCCACCTGACAACTTAGGTGATTTAAAAGCCATCGCTGCCTCTATTTGCGTTTAATTATGTAAGCAACTAAAGTTGCACTACTGGAGATATTGAAGACAATGTTACTTCGGCTGTTCTGAGCATATTAGGCATAAGTAAAATCATTTAAAATGCACAAAGCAGGCCTCCACTTAGAAAAGTCCCCCACAGAGCCCTATTTAGAAAATGTTTTCAAAGCAAAATTAATGTATAAAGACAACACTGATTTTGGCACCATGCATAAGGAGAGCAGCCCCAATCGTTTCAAAGCACGGCAAAGGAAGAGAAACAAACAAGAGAGAACATGACTCTGTGGCCCACTGCTGACAGCATCTCTGCTGTAAGAGGGAAAATTTGTTTGCTTCAGGGGAGCGCTTACACATCTTGTACTTATCAGCCACTGGATAAAGTGAAATATATACAAGCAAGTACTGGAAACAAGCACTGGAATCTAGGACTTTTGCTGGGTGAATGCCCTGAACAAGCATCACTACATCACAAATTTTATTTTGGGTCCATCAGTCTCATTTTCTTAATAGCACAGCTTCAGCAGCAAAGTAAGACCACCTTTGCCTCAAGACTTGATTTTAGTTAGGTGATAGATGCTACTGGAGAAGCAGGAAGGTGAGGATTTTCTACGGCAAGGAATACTTGTTTTCTGATTTTCTGGGACAAATGTGACTATGACTGAATTATTATATGATAAAGTGGGTAGCAGCACTAATCATCACGACTGCCACTTTTTTCTTCTTCACCTACTAAGCCCTCACCCTGGTGGTCTGAATCAATACCCTGCCTAAAGACATACCTAAGTGCTAGTGGGCTAAAATATACATCTAAATAGAGATTCAAAATACATTAAACATGATTGTTACATTTTAAAACAGAGGTTAGAAACAAATCAAATGAACAAACTAACAACTTCAACAAGCAACTCAGAATCCACATGAACTGAAATTCTGAGCTTAAATGGGAACAGTACAATACCAACTCTTCTTTACTGCCCACCTGAAAAGGACAGAAATTCTTACTGCAGGGAGATCAAAGAGACTGCAATAATAAAGAGGAAACTTTAATTATCCTATTTAGACTGAACAATTAGCATAATAAACATAGCCAGAAGATCAGATTATTAGATAATAGCAATATATTTTTTAGGGAGAATTTAGATTAAAGAGATCAGATGAAATCCTAGATTTCATCTTGAGTGACATGAAGCATTTGGCTCAACATCTTTAAGAGGTGCTACGAAAATGGCCATAATGGAGAGTCAGCATGACTTTCATAAAAGGAAGTCACCCTTACAGACATACTAGAATTCTCTGGACAGGCCAACAGCTGCGGGAACAAGGATCATCCATTTCACACAATCTACCTGAATTTCTAAAAAGCCTTCACAAGTTGCTCACCAAAGGTTTTGAAGAGAACTAAACAGCCCTCTGATAAAAGGGATCTCACTGCACAGATAAATAATTGATTAGGACATAGGGAAGCAAAGTTCAGGAGTGGAAAAAGGCCGCTGGGGAATTTTCATTTGGGTTTGTTCTGCTTAACACTTGGAAAACAGGCTGAGGAATGGAGTGACAAAGTTTTCTGCTAAAAGTATTTTCTCAGAATACAAAGGATGAGAACAATTGTGAACAACTCAAGGTGAGCAATTTATGAAGTGAATGATTAGACAATAAAACCTCAAGGAAAAGTCATCATATATGAAAAAATGTCCATGTGGGAAAAAAGAAGTATTTACTTCATGCAGAAAAAGACAACTCTGAGACCATCTTGGAAATGTGATTTTACTGTTATAATGTAGAGCTCTATGAGACATGTCAACTTACTGTTCAGGGTCAATCAAAAAAATCCAAATCAAATGCTAGGAATTATTTTAAAAGGCAGAGAGATAAAGATGATCAAAGGCATGGAATATTTTCTCATTGGGAATGACTAAGTAGGCTGTACTTTTCAGCCTAGAAAAGAGATGACAGAGGGTAGAGTAACTACCAATCATAAATAGACAATAGATGGCAGATAATTGGTTTTCTATCATCTAGTAATAGGACTTACTATATTAACCCATTAAAACCCAAACTGAAGAGAAATAAAAGGAAGTAATTCTTCAGGCAACACGTGGATGAGCCATAGAACTCCCAGGCACAAGACTTTTCGAGCGTTAACAATTTATCTGGGTTTAGGAACAGTCTGGATTACCTCATGAATGCAGTAAGAGTTATTTTAAGAACTCCTAACTCAGAAATGTAGATGTGCATTTAACAACATATGTGCATGTCCATCAGATGCATTTGCATATATTGGCCATGTATGTTGAGAAAATGGTTCAGAGGAAGCAAGTGGAAGGGGGAAACCTAGATATATGTTTTGGAATGAGCTACAATTCCTTGCAAAAAACTCACATGCCTAGAAGAAACAACATGTGGATATCTGCTAAAAGGCTGAGAACTGTCTACCTAATTCACCCCTTGTTAACATTTCCTTAGAAAAGAATTTCCATTCTTCCTTTTATCAATTTCAAAAATTGCATACATGTACCATCCATCAGACGGCCCAGAAAACCTGTGAATCAGTGTCAGCCCCCATACTATTCTAAACTTTGAACAAGCAGCAGAACTTTATATCTCCATGTTCAATTCTCTTTAAAATTCTTGCTATTCTCATTTTATTAGACCAGAAAAGGAATTAAGTGTCTTTCTGAGGAAGTCAGATATTTTGGTCCTTAAAAAAAAAGAGGGTAAGCACAGGGGAATGGACAATATCCAGCTCTAAAGCATCAATGGTGGGGTCGGAGGTTTATCATCTTTGGGCAAGGACTCTTCCACTTACTCTGTACTGATTGTTCATTATTCTATACTGATCTCTGTATCAAATATTTACTCAGAAACACTTCCACCAATATTTCACAAAGGTATTTCAGCCATGACATAACTGCCAGCCTAAAATGTAGGTGCAGCTATGAACTGCATAGACTTAGAATCATGCTTCAGGTATAGGATATGTAACTTTGTAAATTTCCACTTTTTTTGTTGCTTTTGAATTATGTTTAGGTCTTTGTCAAACTTGGGAGATCCCAATACACAACCTGTAGCTGCAGTGTTGAAGGACTTAAAAAAAAGTGAGGGGGGGGGGAAATATGAGAATTTAACTCATATTAGGGACTCAGAAAGGGAGTATTCTCATATCGCAACATGCATTAGTGAATTTGTCCTTCCACTTAGCCCTCTCAAAAGGTGCTAACACCTTGCACTTGGGACACAGTCTTAAAATTGCTCAGTTCTTATTTAAGTACTTAAAAAATTGAGTAAATTTCCAAAATAATTACCTTAAGTAACATCTTGCCTACAGATTATTGAGCTGTTCAAATCAGGTTTAGAAGCAACATATTCCAAAGGATTGTGGCTAAACCAAATCTAATTAAGTGGCTTCTCAGCTTAAAAAATCTGAACTGTTAAGTCATTACAGCACTGTGTTGCACAAACTGGCCCTCATGCGGTCAGAAATCTCTTCACTGTTTTCCTCTGCATAGTTTAAACAGAACAGTTCCTACAAGAGAGCACTAGCCTTCTCCTATACTTAATCAGTTATACTTAAATCCCTTCCAGCAGATGCTTGTTTAATTGTACTTAAACCTCGGTGATAGAAATCTCACTATCTTTAAGAAGCTTTGTACAATTATTTGTACAAAAAAGAAAACAAAAACCAAAAAATGCCACCCCCACATGACTCACATGTTGATGCCCAGAGAAATCAACAAAACATTTGTTAATATGCATTTTTAAACAGTCGCAATATTTTTTCAATTTGGAAATGAAAAATGTTTTACTAACAAATTCCTTCAGGTAATATTATGTTATATATGAGAAAATTCTGAGGAAAACATAGCAAGAAGTTAAAAATAGTAATTAGATGGCAACTTGTACAGGAACATTTTCCTGCGGTTACTCTGGCCATATTTAGAAGGACCAAGAACTCATTTTAGTGTGTGTGCATGTATGTATGCATACATGCACAAACACATGTAAATTTTCTAATAAATGTCATTCATATTTATAGCCAGGAAATGTACCTATATTGCCATTTGAAAGATCTGAAGAATAATTTGCATAAACACACAACCAACTTAACATTTGTAATTCAAGGTTTTTTTGAAAAACAGTATTTAATACATCATTTCCCCTCTATGAAGTATTGTTGAAGACCACCTCCAACAGCAGGCCCTGCTGTAATCCTTAACTTCAAATCTCTAGACCAGTTTTTTTCCACTTTTACTTAAAATCTTTCTTTCCTCTCTCAAATTCTTTTACTCTTCTATGACACAAACTCTTTTAAATCCTTTGTCAGACACTTATGCAACTTCTTAATGTTATGAACCTCGAACACATTTCATGTTGGGAGGTCAGATATAGATAATGCCTTTGCCATAACTGAAGGGAGGAACTTGTGATGAATGAACGATGTTTCTCTGAATAAAGTTTTTCTTATAAAACTACACGGAACTTTTGAGTCTCAATACAAAGATGACTCTTTCAGTCCTTAAACCATGTCATATGTAGTAAAAACTTGATTACAATACTGAAATTACCCTCATAGCAAATACACGACTCTACAAGGACAAGTCATGTCTTAGACTCCAATATCCGAATGCTTTGTAAACACCCGTCAGGTTCAAAACAGATGAATGCATGTGCATGCACGTGCCTGTGTACATGTGTCTTTTACTGTTTAGCTACCCAGAACTTTTATTCTGCATTGAACCCATCACATGAAGAAGATACTAAAGTAACATTTATTTTAAGCAAAGTCACCCAACAAGACTTTTTTGTATAATGCATACTGTGCTACGATGCTGTATGGTAGACATGGCTGTAACTCGAAGTGTTGCAAACATCTGCTGCACAGCAATGCACAACTAACCAAATAAGAAAAATGTAGATAGGTTGCAATTTAGTGCACTAGCCAGTTGAAAGGAACTCTGAAAAAGCCTGGAGGACATTAACCTTTTTCAGAAATTATTACAGATTTCCATTGTTAGTAATTATGAGGAATGTCTCTCAAATGAAGTTCCCATCTCACTGTATGATGTTCAATAGGCAAGACAAATAATAGGTGCATGTTAATATGATATAGTTATGTGTATAGGTGCTAGACACAATTATTTGGTTAACATTGATGCATTACAAAAAAGGCGTGTAAATAAGAAAAATTATTCTAGCCTGGTAATCTCGTAACTTTTTTTCTGTATAAACAATCAAAAATTTCTCGTGGGTTACCATCATAATCAACATTTTACTAGACCCGCCGTGTTTCAGGGATGAAAGAGTCCCACCTTTGTAAACATTATAATTATCACATAAGGTATCTTTGCTGTCCTGCAAAGTGAAACTTGAAAGAATCAGAAGTTAACGAAGAAAAAGCTGAATACTGTATGCCTTGATGGGATACCATGGGATGCCATGGGAATGGCAAAACTTGAAGCTAAATAACATTAGCCTAAGGACATTCTGTTTGATATTGTAATGTGTATTTTAAATAATATTCACTTGTCCCAAAATATCAGCCAAGGGAAAAGAAAAGTTAGTTAACAGTTAGAGAAACAGGGGAAATTCTAGACTTTAGTTAGTTTCCCCAAAGGAAGAAAATTTTCTTTGAAGTCTAAACTTTATAAAATGCAGGCACTGAATTTGTCAAGTCAGAAGAGCTGTTCTGCTTATTGATCACATATTTGTGCACCATATTTTTAATGTGGAGGGTTTTTTTCTTCTGCTTTTCATCTGGCAGTTAAAATCTGTTTGGTATGGTGAAGAAAAAGAGACAGAGACATTTAGCAAGCAAGGGTGAGGTAGACAATAAGTGTTTACTAAGACTGAACTCTAAAAAAAAAAAAAAAAATCCAAATAAAACCAAGCCTAATGTCCTATACAGGAGCTAGAGCTTGTAAGCAGACCCAGCACAGCTCCCATGCCAGGGTTCTCTCATTTGTGCAGTGATGGGTCTGTGGTGCTGCAGCCTACTCAGACCTGCCTAAATCCCTGACCTTACAAGCAAGCAAGGCAAATTCAAGAACTGCCCTGGTTTGCTTGGTACGTCACCAAAATTTAGCTCCACTGAAACATTGAATCTCTTCTTCTCAAGGTATGATGTTTTTGTCTTGTGACTTTTGCTCACATTAAAATTTTGGTATGCAGTTGATACAGAGTGTCAACCAACTCTATCTCAGATCATTTTGTGATGCAAAAGAAAAATGAAGTTAGTTTTCAAACACTGAGCTTCTATTACCTGAAACCATTTTATTAAATTAGTACAGGACTTGCCAGAGGGGATGGAGGGATGAAAGGAAACAAAGGAAGAGCGAAAAGTGAATTTAAAGTTTTACCTTTAATGGAAAACCTACTTAGTTTTACTTTTAGTCAATTTAAAAGGACCAAAATTGGTCCTATTTTGCATCAGATTTCCATAATAATCAAACACAAATATTAGAGAGAAACAACCTGATCACATTTGATTATAGTAAAGTCAAAGGAAATTAAAAGTCAAAATGATGCTAAATTAGAACTGTTATAAATACATGAAGAAAGCTGTCCCTCGAACAATTTTCCCCATTACATTTCTGGGTTATTCAAGTTACTTAGCGAGACTCGAAGTACCAAAAAAACCCCAGTTAACATACTAACATTTTTCTTTATTTTAATTTGTCAACTTATTTCTGAAATAGAAGGTGAGTACATTTTTTCCTTTTTCCTTCTCCTCCCAACACGGTCAGTCTAAGGCTATGGCAGCAACCCTGCTGTAAATTGTCTGCATGCAGCTGTGCTGTCCTGAAAGCAACGCGGGGGAAGAATTGTGCCTCCGAAATTTTCTTTCTGATCCCCTTTTGCTCTGGGCAGGTAGTAAATTTGCTATTGACCTCTAGCGGCACAAATTATGATGTTAGTTTAGCCGCGCTCGGCTTGTGATTTGGGTCAGGGCGGCATTATGTCTCAGCTCCATTTTCTCTGCCTCCCCTGTTGACTGCAGCGCGTTGATGGCATCCACTGTTCTGTGCACCCTGTCCCCGAGGTGTAAAGAATTCAGCCTTCCTGCGTGGGTTACTTTAAGGGCATGAAAATCAAACGACAGCAAAAAATGTTAAGAATAGTGTTGGAGCTGAAGAGACAGGGCACACATTCGCAACACCGATACACCAGTGTCTGTTTTTACTGCCATTGTCAGATCAATACACTTTTCAGCAAGGGGGAAGACAAAAGGTGTTAGCTACAATGAAGGAACGAAAGATATGAAAGTGCAGTAGGGCTCTTCAGTACTGCCTGTAAGATTAGAAAACATTTCTTCTAGGACTAAGTGCAAATACATCATACCTCTGCCAGGGTTAGCTATGACAAGCAATCGGAATACACAAGAAAAATTGGAACACTGTTTTTTGACATGTAAATAAAATGGATTCCTGCGGGAATACCTGCAGATGCACTAGTGCAAACTAATAATAATTCTGTACTAGAGGACAATGTACTATTTATTTAACTTTAATTTGCTAGATACATGTAATATTTTAAGAGATAATTTTTCATTTTGAGGAAGGAAGCTTAAAATATCAATTCACTTCAGGACTGAAAAATGAGGAGTTATGATTGAATATTTTGAAACCCATTCAAGGACATCACTCAGAATTTTAAATGACCATTCAAATTTACCAACTTATATTAGTGACCTTTCCGTTTTTTCTTGCTATATTAAACACTTGGAGATGTCTGTGGTGTAATTTACAAAATCAATCCATATAAAATTTTCACTTGTTAAACTGAAGAATAGCAGAAATTATATAATATTACTTAGGCATCTTGAAAATACAACAGCTGCTACCTGTGACTTCCATAATGAGATCTACTGTGGTGACTGCCATGGTTTAATTGCATTTTCACCTTGGTGGTTTTTTTTTTTTTTTGGGGGGGGGGGGTGGGTTTTTTGTTTGGTTGGTTTTTTAAACCAGGAGTTTCATATCACTCAATTTTATGCATGTCATTGAACTGCCTAGATTTTTCAGGCTCCCTACATAGTCAGTAAAAAAGATTAGTCTTACCTATAAAATTATTGGAGCAAAACCCTGGGACTGCTCTTCTGAGTAACTTCTCTTAACTGGCTGCTATGGGCATGCAGAGGAGCTCCACGGTAAATATATCAGATTCAGATTTCTCTATATGTATGCATTCTTCCCCCTGGTATTTTACAATCTAGCTGACCTTGTGGGACAAAATCCTCTGGTAACAATTGTTATCTTTTTGTGTAGGAGTAAGCTCACATTAATACCAGCTTCAGAAGTAACTCAAATTAATAAGGGTTGACAGCTACTGAAGCCTTTTATGATGTCAGCATTCCTGGAGATTTGTTTAAAATGTCATGTTAAGAAAGTTTTATCTGAGTGTAAGCCATTCTTCAGAAGGAATGTTTTTGATGATACGGTTTTCATAGGCAGAATCAGAATTAGTCCTAGAGGAGATAATGATAATTTTTACTATGACCAAGAAAATAAAAGATTATTATACTTTTAGAAAATATGCAACTAAAATACTTTGGTTAACTTGTATATCATATAATATATTTTATAATATCATGCGATAAACAAATCTTTTATAACAGCAATATTATTTACAGTTAGTTATACTATAAAAAATTAATAAAATGAATAAAACCAAACCCATTTCTACTGTTGACAATTACAGAAAACCAATGTGTTCCAATAATGCATAATATACCATGGTCAAGAAACTGAATATCCTTGGACTTTTTGTCTGGAAAAGCAGGAGCAATTATAAACAATAGGTTCATCTGAGTCAGATGTTTGGTCCTGAGGCACACACAGACTCTTTGAAAACATCCCGTTCTAATACCTGACGTAGAGTCAGGAGCAATCTCTCTTCTAACAAATTCTTCCCAGCTTTTTTATAACTAGTCACAGCATTTTGGGACAAGCTTTTGGCAAACTGTTAGCTATCAGCTCAGTAAGGTCTGTGTTCTGAGTCAGCTAGCTGTCACCGCTTTGGTGATGGGAAAAGCTCTCTGAGGCTGAGGAACAAACCTCCCAAACCACCAACGGCGTGGCAAGGCTGCCTCACTTGTTCCTCAGCGCTAGCCTGCAAGACTAGTCCTCGCCCTCACCCCGTCTCCTCCTGCACTCCCTTTCGGTGACAGTGACAGATGCAGTGTTGGTTCTCGCACATTTACCAGCTGATCTGTGTGTTAACACTTCATCTGGGTCACCAAAGGAGGGAGGATGCTGAGATAAAGGTCCAGCAACATAACAAGCACATTTTTCTTACTGTTACACCATATTGTAGACTGTCAGCTGTAGAAGTATTTTAACTTTTCCAGTACTCTGCTTCCTCATCAGTTTCTACTGTACATTTCTTTGACTCTTACCAACAAACAAAAACTGCTCCAGCTCTAGGCTAAACAGAAATGTCAACACCTTACTGCAGTTTTTTTTTTCCATCTCTACATGATTTGCATGGTAGGCTAATAACTACTTTATTTCTCTTGTTGTTCCCTTGAGTCTAGTATAATCTGTGAATAACTGAAAAATGTACACATTTCTTCTGCCTTTATAGGGGTTGGTAGCTTTATTTTATCATCGCCTGTTCTGGTTTCTACATCACTGTCAACACATTTGTTTTTATTCTGTTCAGGTTTTTTTATTCCAGTATTTGTTCTCTGTGAAAGAAAAAAAAAAGATTTCTCTGTTAGTATAGAACACAGATAAAAACAAGTATACATGATCCCTAGCCTAAGAAAATCATAAGAAAGACCAAAAAAATTCTTCCTGACTTTACTGAAATTCGTAATAGCTGCCCAGTGGCAAGGCAGTTTATATTCTTACAGTCTGGAGATTCCTCCTCCATGGTATGTTAGCCTTTGGATAAGAGATCTATTGTTTTCTACTCTATTGTTTTCATCTAAGAAAAATCATTTCACTTGACACAGCTTTTAGTGTCCATGCAGACATCACCAGCACCTGACTTCTACTACTTGCTGACACCTCCCTAAACTCTACACTTCTTTGGAACACATGTGAAAATCTGACAAACAAATTTAGTCGGAGATTGCCCATTGCATTGCAACTATGTTGTTTATCTTCACTGAGTATTACTGAATGCTAGGGAAAAATTATCAAAACGGAGCATACTATATTAAATATATTGCCCTCTTTAAATATCTGTAGAAGCATTACTGAAATATTCCAAGTAATTCTAGATTAAGGAAAATCAGAAAAAGGCTCTTGACACAGGCAGAAAAGTTCAGGCTGAGCAGTGGAGATGCAAAGTATTTCATCCTACAAGGAAATTACTTACTATCAAAGATTCCAACATTTACAACCTAAAACATTTCCACTTATATTAGTCTAATGTTTTCTAGTAATCAAGTCTTAACACATTCCAAATATAATCAGCACTTAATGTGCTGTAGCAATTCTTAGTGCTTATGAAAAGTGCCATGCTGATAGTTTGAGAAGGTGTTAGTTTAAAATTATTCCACGAAACAGTTATAAACCTTTTGCCCCAACTATTCCCTCAGTACTTTGTCCTTCATCTCCTCTATGTCATTATTGGTAAAAGGAGGGACAGAAGAGTCAGGTTGCCATTTGAACATTGATCAATAAAGAGTCCATTGTGAAAAAGCATAGATATTCAAAATTACAACTCTAAAAACTGTCAGATGCTGTAGCCTGGGGGGAATTATGAAAAAACAAAACAAAACAAAACAAAAAAAAAACAACACACAAAACCGAACTACAAAAACCTCACCAAAATGCAGCAGCACTGCATCAACCTAAAGATACACATTTTTCAACTTTAAGCAAAAAAAGTGTAATTCCGAATGTCTGAGCCTTCCTGGCTTTCTCCTTCAGTCTCGGCTACTTTGGATTGTCTCTACTACCACTCGATGCCACTGTGGTTCAGCAACAGATTTGAGCTCTTTCCGCCTTTCCCTCATGTCTTTCCCTGCACCCCATCTGAAAATCCTCAGCTAATTGCAAATTACTTTAAGAATGAAATAGAAAGCACAGGAAAGTGGAAGAATGGAAGCAATAATGACAAGCTCATTTTACTCAAGCCAGAAACAGACATAAAGATTTTAAAGTTAAGAGGTGGGTGCTGATAGTTACCACTCCAGGAAGAGGATGCAGAACCCGAACCAAAGCTCTCAGAATGGGAAACTTTTCCATAACTGTTCACGAGCTTTTGGTCCAAGGAGGTCAACCAACTTTCCTTTTGGAATTAAATTTTAGGAGCTTCCATCTAGAGTAAAGTAGCATGACAGCCGCCACTGGCAAATGGTTAGGAGGGAGAATTGCTAAATAGCCTACAGTGGCAAAATACCAAGAGGAAATCATTACATACAATATTGTGTAAGTGCTGCAAATGGACACAAGACAACTTTAAACAGACAGCAGTTTACTATGTTTTGATCATTTAAAACAAGTAAGCTTGTTTTATGCCAAGCCAAAGCTGAGCAGTAGCTTATCTTACATCAGATCACATGCAATATTACCACTCTGTACAATGTATCAGAAGTTCGACTTCCATTGAAAAATGGAAACTGCATACATTAAAGGGATTCATCTGAGAACCTTAATCTTATGCTAAATTAAAATAATACATTTTCTGTGCTCACGGGGTTTCTCATTTATATGAAAAATTATTTATCTGTGTCAATTTGCATGAATGGATTGCCAAAATGAAACTCAGAATTCCTTGTGTATTTCATCTAGATACTTTCAGCTATCTGAGATCATACAGACATTTATGCTCTTTTTTTTTTTTTTTTTTTTTTTTTCAACAAGAAAGACAAAGAGACTTCAAACTGGGCAGCTTTTTGTCCCCCCACCTCCCCTATTGAAATTGTATATCAGAGTGACAATTCACTATATTCATTGAGACAGCTACAGCCAAAAGAAACACCAAAGTTGTTACCTCATCCATTGTGTCAAGAAGCAAAGCCATTACATTTTGTTTTCATGTAAATTTTGTTCACATCACAATAGGTAAGAATAATTTTAACATTAAATGCCCAGGTTTAATATGACTGCCTTACTTCCTGTTTAGTAAATAAGCTTCCTAACAACTTTTCTCCTCTGTAAAACATTCTGAAAGCTCCCTCACTTAAGTGAAGATGCTAAAGCTACTAAGATAAATACAATGACAGAAAGTGTGATCACTTGTCCAAATATATTTATACATGCATCAGCAGGCATCTGTAAAAAAGAGATACTACAGATTCAGCAGTAGCATAGAACACATGGATATAGCTAAGAAAGAGGGCTTGACCTTTAACAAACCTTTGTTTATACAAGAGAGTGCTATTTTCTCCAATTAGGATTTACATTTATGCCAAATTCTAATAGATTCTTTTAATGTGGAGGCCAAAAAAATAAAAAGCAAAACCCTTTAATGAACCTTTCAGACTCCCTGAACCTGAGTTCTTTCCATAAGGTCCCAGAAAATTTAAGTTCCCGTGTTCGAAGAGATCTCTGATTGTACTTTTTGTAAAACTTTATGGCTGTGTATGGAGCAAACAATTGAGAATGGTCAGAGCCTGACTGCAGCACAAGGAAAAAGTAATTCATTAGCTAATTACAAGAGTATTGTTTCACTGTAACTTTTCCCTTGGAAAAACGGATATAGTAGAAGGGCAGTGGAGCCACAGAGCCCGATCATCTTGTTTTCACATTTTCTTTGCAAGCACTGCAAATATACTGGTTTTAGCAAACAATTTTTCTTCCTTCTACATCTTCAGTAGTCTAAGCTTTGCTTCTCAAATTGTGAGATATTACAGTGCTTAAATACAAAAGACAAGGAATCCTTAAACATCAATAAAAAGGCACAGACTCATAACTCTATTGTCTTGATTCAATTACAAGGAAAGTTTGCCACTTTTCTTTGTCTTTTAGGATTTGAATTTGTAAACATTCCTGCCTTCATCACCTCCCCCCTTTAGCCCCCCCCCCCCGCTTTTCAGTTAAAGAAACAATATACTCAAAACATTCAATTTTTGCATTTCTAATATAATACTCGTAATTCCTTCAGAATTATTCCATGAATATTCAACTCTGGAGAAGAAAGAACTCTTAGGAGACATATGTTTTGTCCCCTAAAGTTCATAAATGCTAACTTTCCTTGCCAGTACTTATTTGAATTCAAATCATTATTCTAAGTCAGGCACAATGCAGCGAAAAAAGTAGCCAAATCAGGCTGCCATTACATAGTTACTCTCTTTTCCAAAATACTTTTTGGAATACACTTTTAAAAGAGAAAATGCAAAAGCAAAACCAAAAGAAAAACATTGAAGTGGAGAGAACAAAATACAGCAAGTGTGAACATGAATAGAAAGGAGAGTTTAAAACTTTGCTCCGAGGGACAGGATGACAGCTTTACAGAACCAGGATATCGCAGTCTTCAATATATGTTGCATGTGGAACAAATCCTATTTTTGGCAGACGTCACCTGAATCAAATTAAGATTAAGGATGACTTTAATGGTCATTCAGAACACTGTTAGCATAAAACTATGTTGCTAAGTAGAGGATAGGGTGCATACTTGTTAACTCTAGTTCAGATGTTCTAATATTTTCATAGATATTCCAATTAGCAAACATAGGACACATGATTTATATGAAATTTCAGGAACACTTTGCCTTTTAAAAGAATCAAATATATAGACAAAGTGTGAATCGTAGATGTAGATGTTACTCATGAGTTTCCAAAGCATGAGGCATAATAAAATGTATATCTAACTTTTTTTTTTAAAAAATCTTTTTTCACAAAACTGTAGAAGCATGTAATGTGAGTTTGACTGTCATTTCAGGGATTCATCGTTTTCTTCCAAATTGCAAAGACATTAGGATTCCCTGCAGTACCTTAAAGCCAAGAGAATTATGAACAGTCATAACAGGCAGTAAATGGTGTAAAGGCCACACGCAGTAATGACTGAGTTATTAAGGCTGGAATAGTTAGCATTAATAGGAGTATGATATTGGGAGTCATTTCCAAGCAACCATTTCTGGCTAGATGCAGTATCTTCATTGAAATCTTTAGGAAAGAGCAAGCTGCTCAATGTGTAATTTATTGCTACTACCCTTCCAAAAGATTTGACTTTCTCTCTGGGTTTTCAGTCACTAAATATAAAAAGTTTAGAGAACAAACACGCACAAAGAAACTAAACAGCCTTGTGAGGCTTTCCCAAAACACACTAAAAATACAACATTAATAAACTATAAAGGATGTTCCTCAAGACAAACAAAATAAAGAGAGTAAAAATAGCAGTGATGGTTTCCACTAAAAAGCACTTATCCAAATTTTTTTTTATGAACAACTGTAACATTTTCCTGTTATTTTTAATCTTAGATTTGAAGACATACAATATCTTTACAATTGTGTTTTGCCTGCAGTGGAAAATGGCAACATTTTTTATAATTATAACTTTTCTACTGAGCTGCTCTTGGTTCAGAAAGGCTGTTTGATGCTTGTAGCAAAAGCAGAAATACTTTGCATGCATTTCACAGGCATTTTGCTCAATATTCAGATAATCGTAGTGGCATCAAAACACAAGCAGG
The DNA here is from genome assembly GCF_028858705.1 of Grus americana. Taxonomy (NCBI): domain Eukaryota; kingdom Metazoa; phylum Chordata; class Aves; order Gruiformes; family Gruidae; genus Grus; species Grus americana. The sequence continues at coordinate 83,419,075 of NC_072853.1, read as the reverse complement.
ATAACAAAACCCAGAGCGTGGGGAGAGAGGTACCTATGACACCGGTTTTGGACTGAAGTAGCAGCACTGTGAAAGGATGAATGGTGCCGTTTAGAGCAGCAAGGTTTCCTAGGGACATGAGTCCTTCCCCACCTAAACCTGCCTCAGCACTGACAGCATTCAGCTGCCGCCACAGCAGCGGCTGGTTTAAACAGCCTGAGGAGTAGGAGTGAGAGGACAGGGGCTGGATCGTCAGCTAGCCCTTGTCCCTTGCTCTCTTCCCTTTTACTGGGACCACGCTAAATTCTTTCAATGTTCTGCATCTTAATTTCCGTATCACTCTTCCCTATCTGTCATTACGATTTGCCTTGGAGATGTGTGCAATGGTACGTGGCGGTTTCTAGAGATAGTGCAGGTAGTACGCTGGGTCACTGCTTAAAATAGGGTTTTGCATGGCTACCAAACTGTCATCCATCCTATAGTGATGCATGCCAATTCACACCGGCCTTCTATTTGACTGGCATAATTTCAGATACAAATAAAGTTAGTTGCAAAAGTCTAATAAATATCTGAAGACACTGGGTCGGTAATCTACGTAAAGAAATACACATTATTAACAGTAGCTGTTACTTCTGTGCAAATCCAGATTACCGATCCTGAGGCAAATAGAATCACTCTTGAATCATGTTTTTGCTGAGACAGCTATTCAACATAGTGAATAAAGTTCAAACTATGCTGATTTCTAATTCAGACAACAGTTGGCAGATAAAATCATTTTAAAAAAACAAATACCTACAACCATTCAAAGTTAATCTAAATTATTGCACTATCATTTATGTTGGATGTTTTTGCATAAACAGTACTGAAACTGTAGTGTAACATATTTCAAAGAAAAGAAATTAACGCAATACCTTTATGCACAGAGTAAGAATGAGAGTTTTATCTTTTTTTTTTTTTCTTTACCTTACAGGCACTGCCTTACAAAGAAAGTGTAAATTGATTCAGCTGAATCAGATTGAAAATGTTACTGAAATATACCTGAGTAATTCCATGTAGAATTGGAAAATCTCCTTTAAGGTGAAAAGTATTAATTTGGGGAGTATTTAAAACTAACAAACAGAGAGACCTAACAGATTTGGGCTTTGCACACAGTTTGCTGCTTTACAGAACAATAAAATACTGATTTATAAACAGTTTAGACAAGCAAAAGTCCAATGAACCAAGCAAATAATGCTATATCAAATGTGCTAGTAAGAAATTTGTTACTGTCATTTTTCAGCAATAAATTGCATAAGAGAAAAGAAGCAAACGTGAAGCAATTTGCAGAAAACCCATCACTTTTTCTGTGTAATAAAATATTTCTGAAAAATCACCTCCCTGACTTAAAAGAAATTATGTGAAGCGATACTAGCTGTAACAAATTACAGTGTATACTTTTTAATGTTTATTCATTAAAAGAGGGAAAATGCACTATAGACAGACTATGATGAGGCCTGCCTTTTTCATGAAAAAATATTATATATATTTCAACAAAAATATGGTTATCATCTACTTGTCCCCAGATGCTTTTCTGACTTGACACTGATGTCTTCTTTATCTAATACTGTATCTTACCTAACAGTACAAATTTCAATAGCTGCATTTTTCATTATTTAAAATCTTACCATACACAAAACCTTAACTTTATTCTTTGGGATCATGCATCATGCAAAGTACCTGTTATATACAATGGTATTTGAGGGTGGAAATATATCTGGAATTACATCTGGACTTCTTCTCCCTGGTACCCAGTGACAGGACACGTGGGGATGGTTCAGAGCTGCAGCAGGGGAGGTTCAGACTGGACATTAGGTAGCATTTCTTTACCGAGAGGGTGGTCAAACACTGGAACAGGCTTCTGAGAGGTGTTGGATGCCCCAGGCCTGTCAGTGTTTAAGAGGCATTTGGACAATGGCCTTAATATCTTGGTCAGCCCTGAAGCCGTCAGGCAGTTGGACTAGATGATAGTTGTAGGTCCCTTCCACCTGAAATAGTCCAGTCTAGACTATTCTAGTAACAGTTCTACAGTGTTCAGTACACTCCATCTGTTTCCCCTAAAAAAATGGACTTCCAAAGACTACTGTCTCACTTTAGGATCTAATAGTACCATAGAATTTTGTATCACTAAATTCTCCTCATTTTTCATTTAATGAGAATTAAAACCACCTTCATTAAGAATAAGTAGACTTTATCAGAGATTAATTATCCCCCTTTTATATTTTCATGTCATATACAAAGAACATTTAAGTACATGCTGCCTGTTTCTATTGCTTGTTATAGTATTTTGCATTTGCAATGTAGTAATAGCTGAAGAAAACAACTATGAGCAGTGACATGTCATGAGAGGCATGGAAAAAATCTGTATGTACTGTTGTAATTAAAACTGATAGTTTAAGTCTTTATCTTGTTTCATCATTGGACAACACATCCCCTTGCAAAACCAATGAAATGTACATGAGAGTGCACTTAGGAAGACAGCAGTAGAAAGTGCATACTTTGAGGTGAAAAAAATCCAGTCTCTGGGGATTTCTGTAGTTATTTCACATGAGAACACCTTTCTAAACAGACTGACGGGAATAGAATCCATATTTTTGTGGATTAGTCTTGTAGATAATTAAAGACATAAACATTTTTAATGTATATACATTGTGATGTTATGTTTAAGAATACACAGCCATTACCTCTTCAACAATGTTAGCTCCAATTCTGTTTCCTTCAGAGAGGAATAACAGATTATGATGACATGTAATGATTATGATTATTATTCCATCTAAAAAAGCTTGTTTCTTTAGGAAAGAGACAATAACTAGGTTGGGTAACAAGAAAGTGTAGATAGAAGAGAAGAATAAAACCAGCAAAAATGGGGAAGAATAGCATGGTTATATTTATATACAATCAGTTGTAATGGTAATTTAAGGACTATATGTTCAATCTTTAAAAATTACTTTTTAGAGGAATACCTCCATGCAATCTTTTAAAGTTCTACGTAAAGGGAAATAAATCCCTCTGCAATTTTATCCTTAGTCTTTATATCTTTTTCAGTTAGACTTTCTTTTATTAAACCTACTTTTTTAAAAACTATGTTTAGTTTTATCAGAACTTATTGCTCATAGGCACAGGAGCAGGCCATCCCCATGTGGGCCGATAGAGAAGATGACCAGCCTGGCTGAGCAGAGAGCTTTAGCTGGAACTCAGGAAAAAAAGGGCAATTTCTGGCATTTGGAAGAAGGGACAGGAAACTCAGAAGGATTCTAAAGAGGTTGTTAGGCTATGCAGGTACTAAAATTACAAGGGCCAAAGACCAGATACAACTTAATCTGGCTACTGCAGTTAAAGACAAAAAAAAGATGTTTTTATAAATACATTAACAACAAAAGGAGGACTAAGGAGAATCTCCACCCGTTGTTGGAGGTGGGGAGAAACATAATGACAAAGGATGAGGAAAAGGCTGAGGTACTTAATGCCTTCTCTGCCTCAGTCTTTAATAGCAAGACCAGTTGTTCTCCGGGTACCCAGCCCCTGAGCTGGAAGACAGGGATGGGGAGCAGAATGAAGCCCCCATAATCCAAAGGAAAATGGTTAGCAACCTGCTACACCACTTAGACACACACAAGTCTATGGGGCCAGATGGGATCCACCGAAGGGTGCTGACGGAGCTGGCAGAAGTGCTCACCAAGCCACTTTCCATCATTTATCAGCAGTCCTGGGAGCTCTCAGTTGACTGGAGGTTAGCCAATGTGATGCCCATCCACAAGAAGGGCCAGAGGGAGGATCTGGGGAACTATAGGCCTGTCAGTCTGACTTCAGTACTGTGGAAGGTTATGGATCAGATCATCTTGAGTGACATCACGCAGCGTATACATGATAGCCAGGTGATCAGGCCCAGTCAGCATGGGATTATGAAAGGCAAGTCCAGTTTAACTAACCTGATCTCCTCCTATGAAAAGGTGACCCGCTTTGTGTATGAGAGAAAGCTGTGGATGTTGTCTACCTGGACTTTAGTAAAACCTTTGATACCATTTCCCACAGCATTCTTGTGGAGAAACTGGCTGAATATGAGCCAGCAACATGCCCAGGTGGCCAAGAAGGCCAACAGCATCCTGGCTTGTATCAGAAATAGTGTGGCCAGCAGGACCAGGGAAGTGATCGTCCCCCTGTACTCGGCACTGGTGAGGCCGCACCTTGAGTGCTGTGTTCAGTTTTGGGCCCCTCACTACGAGAAGGACATTGAGGTGCTGGAGCATGTCCAAAGAAGGGCAATGAAGCTGGTGAAGGGTCTAGAGCACAAGTCTTATGAGGAGTGGCTGAGGGAACCGGGATTGTTTAGCCTTGTGAAAAGGAGGCTGAGGGGAGACTTTATCGCTCTCTGCAACTACCTGAAAGGAGGTTGTAGCCAGGTGGGTGTTGGTGTCTTCTCCCAAGTAACAAGTAATAGGACACGAGGAAATGGCCTCAAGTTGCATCAGGGGAGGTTTAAATTGGATATTTGAATAAATTTCTTCACTGAAAGGGTTATCAATCATTGAACAGGCTGCTCATGGAAGTGGTTGAGTCACCATCGCTGAAGGTATTTAAAAGACACATAGATGTGGTGCTTAGGGACATGGTTTAGTTGTTGGTCTTGGCAGTGTATAGGTTAACAGTTGGACCTGATGATCTTAAAGGTCTTTTCCAACCGAAACGATTCTATGAGTCAATGATTTCTGAAATTTGTGTATTTTCATAGGAGAATAGAAAAACAAATCCCAAGCCATGTGGAAAAACTTCAATGTAAGTATATTCAAACTTTAGTTCATTCATATTCTCAAGTGTTTCATAAACTAATTTGGGCCCAAGGTGTGTCAGTTTTAAAAGCGAATCATTCAGAGCTTTTAAAGTTAGAATACCACTTTAATGATGCCTTGAAAATTCAAATCACATCCTGTCATTTAATTTCACAGTCTGTCAAAACCAATCATAAACAGTTTCCAGCTGGCAATTCAGTCTGGGGGGAAGTGTGTGTGTGTTTGTTTTATTTTTTCCTTTTTTTATGTAAATTTTCATCTGGATGACTGGACAGATCTGAGGTATTATGGGACTGTAAAATTGTTAGTGAAAACAGAAGAAAAGCAAGAATGCCCAAAGACAATTGATGGGCTAAACCTGTTCTCCTCACAACTTGAGGCAAATCAAAACATGACACTGTCAGCTAATGTAATTATAACAATATAAGTCCTCACAAAAATCTTCTGTACACTTTAAGTTCATATTGCTGGCAAGGTCAGCAGAGTTCTTCAGGCTTATAACTGAGCATTTGCTGTGTGTAACATACCTGAAAAAGCCCTGAAAGCATTCTGAGTAGATATTGAAAAGGGTCGTTTGTGCTTTCTGCTCATCCAGAGTACTGTAATTCATAACACTCCTTCCCGTTACCCAACCTACTATCTATATCCACATACTTTCTGAAGAATTTTAGGATAACCTTTAATGAAAGTCACCACAATATGCATGCCCACAATACTGGATCCCAAATGCTAAATCACCCAGAACATGTTATATGGTGTCGTATACTCACCACTAATCAAAGACAAGCTAGTTAAGGACTAATTGTTTGAGTATGCAATGACTGATAGTCATGTCCATGTGCACTCCTAATGAATGTCAATGCAGTCAAGTGTTATTTTAACATTTTTAACTGGTTTGATTTGTTAGTCTTTTAAGCAGTCCCATCATGGCAATCCCTAATTCCCCAATGTACATATATATAAATACATACACTCACATGTATTCAGTTACAACACACACCACATACTTAGGTCCTGAAAGCACTCCATGCTTCTGCCACAGGGCTATGTTATTCTCTCAAAAACCTTCCAAGGATAAAGCTATATTTGTGTGAATTTTGTTTCATGCTGAGATACTGGTTTATGATGTGCAGACAAATATTTATGCAGAATGAGCCGAAATATGGATATCTTCAAGTTGCCAGTTGCCTAGTTATTAAATATGGCTGGCCAATTTACATTATTGGTTACAGTAATGTAAATTCAGTGAAAATGACTTGACATCTAGGCATTTAATGTTGACATTAAATTTTAAATCAGATTAAATAGCCATGTATTAAGGTGTTAAAGAAGACTAAAAGAGAATCTTAACTCAGGAAAAACTGATGGATGTATTCATTGTTTCTTCTTTCTCCTCCACAATCACTCCTTTCTAAATAGTCAAGGGATAAAAGATGGAGTAAAATGTCTTATCAGCCTTATTTCTAAATCATATAAACCCATATAATATAGTCCAGTGACAATACACATGAATCCTGTAATAGGATGTAGAATTGAGTTTTAGAATGTAATGATTCAGAAACATTATGAGACCACTGAAGCTGTTTGCTGAAGGATGTTTCAATTACCAACTAATAAAACATTAATTGTATTAATATAAGTATTAATACTAAGTTATCACTTTGCATCTATTGCATAGAACCTATGCTTCAAGAACAAATATTAACAAATTATTCTGGAAAGAATGCAGCTTGTCACCAGCAGGTGACTGGAAAATAACAAATTAAGGAGAGCAGGGAAAAACAGAAAACATGAAATACTTCAAACATATTTTAAAAAGATAATGTGCAAATACGTAGAAAGCAGCATAATATGATGCATGAAGACTTTATGTGTAACATGCTATACTAATCCGTTAGACCTCTTGCATATTTTGTTGCCTGAACAAAAGAAATATAGCATCCACAACTGTCCATAAGGAATTTCAGGCTGGAAATGAGAACACTCCTGCCCATTAGAGCAATAAAATTCTGAAACATGTAAGGCAGGAGGAGGAGACACACAGAAAGCTGAAGTGCTCTTTGCAACTTGCTACATTTAGCAAGTGCGCTATAAGATGTATTGCCTGGAAACTAGAATGTGAAGATCCCTTCCACTTCATATGTTCTAATAATCCCTATTCTGAACTGCCAGGAAGATAGAGTGGAATAATAATTAAAAACCAGATATCATAAACTCTCTTCTGTAGATAAGATACGAAGGCCTAGAGAGACTGAATAACTTAAGATTATAGAGGAAGTAAATCTATTTTGAGCACAGAAGACCATATTGTAAACACTTGCTTAAAATTTAAAGATTAGGAACCTCTTTGTATAAAGACCTTTAAATTAAAATTTCTGCTAAGTAATCACAGTGGTAGCTACAAAATACTCTATAGAATTCTGCAGGACAGCTTTGCAGTCACTGCTTGCAACTCAGGGTTAGGAGAATTTGTTCCATTGTTTTCACACAATATTACAATACCTTTGTGTTGATTCAATTTTTTTTCCTTAAAATAAAGAAAAAAAGAGAAATGAGGACCTGAATTACTTCAGTGATTTTTCTTCTTTGACATACAGTGATGTCAAAACACAATAAATTAGCATTGGTCTACATGTACTTTCATAAGACAATTCTAAAAAAGTGTAAAAGATTCTGATTTTTTACAAGAGATTTCAAAATATTCTCTCCAGTCTTAAGCTGAATACATCTTCTAAATTAAGTATACCTGGTCTTAGGACCCCATATTACTTATAAAATACATTTCTGTAATAGTACCAAAAGATTTTTTTTTTCTCACCTGTTTCTATGGTATTCTTCCTATTGTTATTACATTTTCTGTACTAATTTCTTACAACTAAAATGCATATTTGATTATCTATATCTACTATGACCTCCTAACTAGTAGAGGTTTGAATACTTGCCATAAATGCTTTACAAAATATGAGAAGTAGATTTCCTTTCTGAAAGCTTTATATTTTTTCCAAAAAATTAGACACCTTGCTTATGAGAACTTCTATTATTAATGTCTAATAAATTCAAAAGATGCTCAATCACTGTCATTCTTTAAAAATCTATTTTTTTTTCTTCTTGAATTTCTGACAAATGCATCTAGATTTGTCTGCTAATGTAGTATTTGAAAGAATTAATTAAAGGCAATTATGTTTACAATATTTTGATACTCACTGTGCCCTACAGTAAAAGCCTATCTCTAAAAATCTACTGATTACACTCCAAAGTAAAAATACTTTCAAACAACATTTGGTGTGATTCTTTTTAATTCCATGTAAACAAAATGGCACTTAAGTTGTTTGTTAGCATTTCTCTAGAAATTTTTAATTAGTAGAGAGCAGATGGTTCATTTGACATTCAAATTTGATTTCCAGCATTAATGGGTAGATGAGTTGCTATGCTTATATTATCAAAGCAAAAGGAAATTGTATACAGTATTAACTACAAAGAACATGTGTCATTTTGCTGACTTCTTTTGCAAGTAGATGTAGTGATCAAAACAGCCCACTTTCAGTTTGAGGCCAAACAGAAAAGAGGAAAAAGAAAATCCACTTGCCAAGACATAAAGCTAGTAGAAACTTCAGGTGCAATCCAAAGTGAGGGGGGGAGGCATGCTTCCAACTGAGGGATTTCCCAAATGAAAGAAGGGGTACCAAAGGCAGCTTTAAACAGTTATGTCAACCTCTTCCAATACAGTCCTGAATTTGGCAGTGACTGTCACAAACTTTCCATTGCTGCATACTTTTAAAATAAGTCTGGACTTCTACACTTTTCAAACATGCTTAACTTCAAACAGGAATTAGCATATGTTTTCTAAACTTTCTCCGTGCTCTCCATTGGCCTCTTCATGCACCCCAACAAGCTGTGTGGATCACACAGTAAACGCACTGCAGAACCCACTCATACCAGCAATGGTGACTTTGCAGGACCTTTTATAGGATGTTACGTACGGAACTGTTGAATATATTCAATATTGAACAGCTTCAACATTTCAATTTGTCAACGCATTGCATATATGAGGGCTTATCACGGACTGGAAAACTTGAGGAAAACTTTGGTGCTAAGGACACCAACATGTACGAGGAAACGTAGGTTTCAAAGGCTGGGGAAGGCCAAGTTTCCGTTCACTGCTTGTAGTCCAAGTTTTCCTGCCAAAGTCTGAGCATTCAGCAACAGAAAATATCAATGGCGTGGCTAACTTCCATGTATGCATTTGTTTACATGAAGTCATAGAATCATAGAACACAGAATGGTTTGGGTTGGAAGGGACCTTAAAGATCATCTAGTTCCAACCCCCCTGCCATGGGCAGGGACACCCTCCACTAGACCAGGTTGCCCAAAGCCTCATCCAACCTGGCCTTGAACACTTCCAGGGATGGGGCATCCACAACCTCTCTGGGCAACCTGTCCCAGTGCCTCACCACTCTCACAGTGAAGAATTTCTTTCTAACATCTAATCTAAATCAACCCTCCTTCAGCTTGAACCCATCACCCCTTGTCCTGTCACTACACTCCCTGATAAACAGTCCCTCACCAGCTTTCCTGTAGGCCCCTTCAGGTACTGGAAGGCCACAATTAGATCTCCCTGGAGCCTTCTCTTCTCCAGGCTGAACAACCCCAACTCTCTCAGCCTGTCCTCACAGGAAAGGTGCTCCAGCCCTCTGATCAGCTTCGTGGCCCTCCTCTGGACTCGCTCCAACAGCTAAGTCATTAGGATGTAATTAGCTACATGACTTTTTGTAGGACTGCAGACAAATAAGCTTTATAGAATATGTCTGCTTTTGGGAAATGTACATATGAAAAGAGTTTGAAAAACTGTTCCTATGTTATTAGTATTTTTGAGAGAGTATTCCTTGCTACAGTAGCCACAATCAATGTTCATAAGATCCTGATCCAACTAGAAAATAAAATCCATGTTGAATGCACATTAGCTTTAATAGGCTTTGAATAAATTATTAATATAAAATAAAATTCAAAATTAAGAAAGTTTATCCTTGAAAGTGACCTAAGATCTCTCAATGAGTAATTTATTTTTGCTATGTTGTTGTAATTATAATTGAAAAAAATTATATTGTCTTCTGCAAAAACACCTGAATTTTTTTTTTCTTTTTAAAAGAGTATTCACAAATAAGTTTTGTCAAAAAATATTAGACCAGACTGATCATTACAGTCCGACTGTTTAGGTATTGTTCTCAGCTGTAGTTCAACCATTTCTCTAAATCTTTTTAACTCTTTGAGAAGTTTTGGATTGTTTCAAAACAAATTTCTACCTAAGGAATTGGGATTTGTTTCCAGGATAGCAGAGGTAATGTGTCACTGTTACAGTGTAACAGTCTCTATTTAGTACTGTCCTCCAAACCAGCTGCTAGTCAAAAGGACACACCCCTGACTAAATACTGTTTTCTTCATTCCTCTTACCTTTACAATTTTTGTATTGTGTATCGATGTTAAATTTTAACTATCTTTAGCTTCTGTTACTGGTTCTTTTATGCTCTTGCCTGATAGAATGAGGAGCCCTTACATGATTATTTTTTTTCCTCCATGGAAGCACTGACAGACTATCATCAAGTTACCACCTTATCTTTTTAGTAAACACTCTAGCTTAACTTTTAAAGACTGAATTATAAGATACCTTTTCCAAATCTTCATTTGTTTTCACAGACTTTCCCTAAATAACTTATTTGTCAGCCATCAGTCCCAGATACAAAAACTACACAAGTACGAAATGCAAAGGGTTAGCTTTCCCCCTGTTTCATGCATTGAACTGGCTAGGATTACTCCTCCTGTCAAAGTACACATTTGCAGGTTGATGATTCCTCCACCAAAACTGCTGCCCACATTCAGTGACTCAATTCCTGCTTTTGAGGAATGGAAAAGCAAATAGTCTTTTTATAGACCAACAAGAAGTATAGGAGAATCAGCTTAAATAGTGGTTTTCTCAGCATAAATAAAAAACTTGAGTCTGTTTGGGTTTTGTTGTTGTATGGGTTTGTTTTTTTTTTTTTCCCATAAAACTCAATATATGTCACCCTGTTCCTCTGGCATGCCAGCCCCACTGAAGCCGGTCTGATTTTCTTGGTATGTATGCCTTTAGGGAAAGCCACATCTGACACTGTTATGAAAGAGTGTCCTTTCTTCAACATAAAAAGTGTCCCTCTTTCTTCCCAGGTGGATATTACTATTTAATAATTTCTCAAACACCTGCTTAATTTGAAAAGGCTCCATTAACTCACCACTAACTATAATAATCCTGCAAGAGAGACAGTAAAGCAACTGGTCCAGTTGACATAATAAGCAAAAGAATGTCATTAGGGCTTACTGAAAGAGCTTTAAACTAGATTTGAAAGGGGAAGGGGATAAAACCAGGCTCGCTAGAGACAAGCCTGAGAGCAGCACGCCAATGTTTGAGGGGCGATGTGCTAGCGAGGTCCTGTCGTTTGCTGTTTCAGTGGAGGCAGGGGATGGAGATCCATGAGGCAGCAGAGACACAAGGGTTATTGATGCGCTGGAAACCACGGAAGTGCCTGCGGTGGTGCACACAGCCCCCTGGGCCACTTTGCAATCCCAGCATTGTGTTCTTGTCTTGTTTATATGTGCAGCGAGTTGGGACAATCTGGTACTTACTTGTCTTTTTTACAAGTGCAGTGAGTTGGGACAATCAGGTGTTCCCTAACCGTACCTGAAACTCCTGTTGCCTGGATTGTAGCCCGATCTTGCAGCCTGATCTGGAAGGTACCAGAATTACCTTGCAAGAATTACGGCCTGCCTGAAACACTGACCAAAGTCAATCATCTCACAATCCTATAAATAGTGATCCTACGTGAGACCTTTTGAGCTCTCCAGGATCACAGCGGGTTGTGACCCAGTGTCTCCCCCTGAGCTGGGACACCTCTCAGGGTAGATTTCGGAAGGATTCAAAGATTGTCCACTGATAGATGCCAGCAAAGGAAACGGGTTTAAAGATCATCTGCTGACGTATGCCAACAAAGGAAGAAGTGAGTAATTCACTACCATTCACAAAGAAAGAAAAATCATCATAGGTTAACCTCTATAACTGTATTTTTGTTCGTATCCATATTTGTGTGTGTGTTTATGTGTATGTGATTTGATTTAGAAAACTCTGTCATAAGTCTCATGTGAAGAGAAGCAGAGATGAATCTGTCCAGAGGAATCTGTTTAGAGGAGAGAAAAGACAAATGATGAGAATATTAGAACTTGATCCTAAACACCTTAATTTAATACTTCCTGAATTTAATTTTTAAAACAAACCAGGAGGAATTTTCTGAACATTATTTTGGTGTTAAATAGGATTTTGTAATAGAGATGAATGAGACAGCTTTCCACATCAGAGCATTAAAAATTTCATATTTCAATCTACTTCACTCCTACACAATAATCTTTATACTTTTAATTTACACTTAACACCTAACATTTTATCATTATAAACACCTACTCAGCTAATCAAGGAGTTCAAATAGTTTCTGCTGCATGGGGAAATAAGTTTAGCATATCACCACTAAAAAAAAAAAAAAAATCTATAGAAAGAAAGCAAACACACCCTACTTAATAAGGTAAACACATGAAACTTCATAATTATCTTGGTTTTGGCTGGTATAGATTTAATTTTCTTCCCAGCAGCTGGTATAGTGCTGTGGTTTGGATTTAGGATGAGAAGAATGTTGATAACACACTGATGTTTTTAGTTGTTCCCAAGCAATCAGGGACTTTTCAGCTTCTCATACTTCCCTGCCAATGAGAATGTGGGGGGCGACCAAGAAGCTGGGAGGGGATACAACCAGGACAGCTGACCCAAAGTGACCAAAGGGATATTCCATACCATATGACATCACGCTACATATACAACTGGGGGATTGGCTGGGAGGCAGGGCAGCTCGGGAACTAGCTGAGCATTGGCTTCAGGTGGTGAGCAATTGTGCTGTGCATCACTTGTTTTGTATATTCTTTTATCATTATTATTTTTATCATTATATTCCTTTCTCGTCCTATTAAATTGTCTTTATCTCAACCCATGAGTTTTACCATGTTTCTGTTTCTCTCCCCCATGCCACTGCTGGGGGGGAGGTGAGCAAATGATTCTGTGGTTGTTTTAGCTGCCTGCTGGGTTAAAACATGACAATAATCTAATTGGAATTTAAAGTGTTTAAGATTATATTCCTCACTTCATATTTATTTACGGTTGAAGTGTTTTAAAATATAAATGACTGAAGATTTCACAATCTTGTTCTGATGTAAATTCTGAACATCTCTCATGAGATGCATTCATTCTATTTCTCTGTAATAAAAGTGGCAGGATAGCAAAAGAATCAAACATTTCCTGTCATGCTAGTCAAACTTGTCAGTAACCAAGTGTTTTAATGCAACTACTTTGTATAAATGGGCAGAGAGCACACATAAAACATCAGTTACATAGCAAAGTGCACTGTAGTTACGCAGAAAAAAAAACAAACAACAAACCAAAAAACAATAAAACAACTACGACATCAGTTATGACCAAAGCTGGTAAAAATACTGAAGTATGCACATTAAAAAATGAAAAAAAATCTCCATTTTTCCACAGGTTTATCTTATGTTTTTCTTTTATTTCCACTTCATGTTAGTCTCTTTGCTTTGTTCCTTTTACTTTTAATTTCAAGTACAGCACAACACCTAAGGGGAAACTACCATTCATCATCACTAATTGACTTTTAGCCTTCTTTTTCAAAACCACTTTTCTCCTTCCTCCTCTTAAAAAAATTTCTGGATTTGGAAAAAAAGGCAAAATAAATCACAGACTTCCTTCTCTTCTCCAGGCTAAGCAGACCCCACCTTTCATTGCATATTAGATCCTTCAGTCCAGGAGGTTGATCTTCTTTGCTGCAAGAGCACATTGGTGGCTTGTGTTCAGCTTCTTGTACACAAGGATCCCCATGTCCTTGGGTGTGACCATGTCGTGGCCACTGCAGATGAGGCTACCCCCAGCCTTTGCACGCCTGACCAATCCTTCCTTATTTGTAAGTATCAGGTCCAGCAGAGTGTCTCCCCTCATCATTTCCTTAATCATCTGTATCAGGAAGTTGTTATCAGTGAACTCCAGAAATCTCATGGATCACTCGTGCTCTGCATGTTTGTCCTTCTAGCAAAGTTATTCATGCCCCCCATGAGATCCAGGGCTTGCAAGCAAGGCTTGAGTTGTCAGAAGAAAGCCTCATCTATGTCTTAATCAGGTACTCTGCCCACAACATTAATCTGCCCTCTAATCTTGACTAAGCAGCCCTCGGCTGGCTCGTCATCTGCCCCTAGGCAGAGCTCCATGCATTCTTGCTGCTGTCTCACAAAAAGGGCAACTACTCCTTGCCTTCCAGGCCTGCGCTTCCTAGCGACCCTGCTTGCCATACTCCAGCAGCGTGAGCTATCCTACCATGTCTTTATGATCCCAGTGAGATCTAAGCACTGTAACTGCACACAGACCTCCAATTTCTCCTTTTTCTTCCCCCATACTCTATGCATGATTTTACAGGAACTTCAGAGAGGTGCCCAGTCATGCTGATTTCCCAGACTTATGAGAGTTTCCTCCATAATACTGTCCTCTGGGCATTTTCATATATATATATATATGCATATGTGTAACGTGGGCTTCCTTCAGTCCTGTTTTAGTAATTATTAGGTGTCTCTTGTCCACATTGCCCCGTATACCCTTTTTTTGCCAACTCAGTCCACCACTTTCTCACCTGACTCTGGATTGTCATCTGTGTCTCCTGTCACTCCCAGTCTAAAACTCTCCTCAGCAGGCTGGCTGTCCTGTTGACAAAAATCCACATCATCAGGTGGATCCTGTCTCTTTCAAGCAGTCTTCCATCCCCAAAAAGGGTCCCATGTTCATAAAAACTGATTTCCTATTATTTATGACAGGCATTGATTCATCCACTCTGCCTCGAGTGTTTCCCCTGTACCAACAGGATTGGAGATACACCACCTGTGTCTCCACACACTTGGCCATGATCCCAAAGCCATGTAGCCACTCTTGGTATGCTCCAGGTCTCCCAGGCCCATATTGTTGGTATCCAGATGAAAGAGTAGCCAGGGATAATAGTCAACTGGTCAGAATAACAAAGCTTCTCAGTTAGTGCTGTCACCTCTGTTAGCCTTCTATTTATTTTTTTTTTGTAAGTTAAAATGCTTTTTCAAACAATCCCCTGCACAGACATTCTCCAAGTCATAACACAAAAAGAATAAATTATTTACAGTGTTAAACATGTACTTAACATTAACCACAGGGCCTCAATAAAAACACCATTTACAACTGCTATTTTATGTCACATAAGTTGCATAAGGTCTTAAGCCACCAAAGAAGAGGAGAGGATGATAATTTTTTCAACTGTGAAAAAAAGTGATATGGGTTAACAGTAGATTGGCCTTGCCTGAGAGAAACTTCTCTTTATAAAAATAGTGATATCTGATAGTATGCAACCTGTTAGGCATTCTTCCTGGTAACTAAAGAGATGACCAATTTGAACAATTAACAGATTTTTTCCTATACAGTATATGTTTCTAGTTGTTAACACAGTCAGAAAATTTTCAGCATATGAGTTCTGACATGCAAAATAGTTCTCTTGCATCTTTACATAGAATCTTATTTCTTCTCCCTTAAATAAATAACACTAGAGTAACTAATGTGATAGTGGAGAGATTAAAGGTATGTATTGTTACTGGACCCTTATTGGATGCTTGCACACTCCCAGAATAAAATATCAGTGGCCTTTAAAAGTTTCCTTTATTACTGGGTAGGTTCACACATTTTCTAGTTTCCAGGTGAGACTAATGATATCTAATTACTACTGAAACATGCCAGAGAATCTGGAAGAAGAGTAAAAGATCCCAATATAAAAGCTGCTGTCTAAGAAGAGAAGACACAGCAGAAAGACAGGATTTTCTGTATTTGTTCTTGTGGAGCTTTTGCTTATGTGCAGGGGCAGAATAGGAGATGAAGTGGTAGCAGGAGAGTTTATGGAAGAAATCAATAAAAAGAAAGGAAACAAACTGCCAAGGCCAGGTGGTAATCACCTAGGGATCTAAAAAACAAGATAGCTAAACTACTACTTTCTTCCCTGAAACTGCTTTCATAGCAGAGGATGGGAAAATAGCCAACGAGATTCATGAAACTATAGGTATATAAGCCTGACATTCACAGTGGACAAATCATAGTAAGAGGCATAAATAAAGTACAGGTGTCTGGTCGCCTGACTAAATATGATATCCTAGGAAAGATATCCCTTTTTGTTGTTGTTGTTGTTGTTAAAGGAAAATCATGCGTCACAGAATCAGTGGATTTCGGGGAAAATTTCAGCAAGCCTATGACTAATGCAAATCAAAATAATTGAAGCAGTCTGAATTTATAAAAGTTGAAAGTTTAGTTGAAAGCTTTCACTTGGGGTTGTTTAAGAGATGAAGTACCTATGGCATAGGAGGAAAGGATCCTGCATGGATAAATAATTGGTGAAAAGACAGAAAGTGAGAGAAAACTACCTGTTCTCACAGTGGAGGTGGTCACCAGCGGGGTTTCGTGGGGATTTGTGCTAGGATCAGTGCCATTGAATAGACTGGTAAACAAACCGAGAAAGGACAAGAGTGAGATCACAACATTAGCAGATGTTGCAAAGTAGTTCAGAACAGTAAAAATCTAAGACATCTGTGAAGAACTGCAGAGGACTTCTACAGGATTCAGAAGATGACTAAATACAACATAGATAAATGTGAAGGGAATGCTAACAGACCAAAACACCAAACCACGCTACCTGACATAAAATTATGCTCCCTGAACTAGCCTTTGACATTCAGGGAAAAGACTTTAGGGTTACAACTGATAAAGAAACATCAATTCAGAGATCAGCAGTACTAGAAGCAAATTAATTTTTAGGGATAATTAGGAAGGAACTTTGTAAGAGATAGAACATCATTGTAGACTTACTATTAAGTTCCTGGTGGACTCCACCCTTAAAATGTGTGCAGTTTCGATGTTCTCTCCCCAGCCTGCAAAAGGATGTAGCAGAGTGGATAAAGCTTAGAGAAGAGTGAAAAAAGGTAGCCAAAGGTGGAAGAGATTCTGTACAACCAACAATGAAATCAGAGAGGCCTCTTCAAATAGAAAAAAACAGCTGACTGAGATGTGATAGGACAGATATTTACATTTAGACACTGTAGTTTAATTGCTTCTCACATCTTTTAGTCAACTGTATCCTAATGTCACTCCCAAATATTTAAATGCAGGTCTTGCTAGAATATGTGAGTGGGTCTTTAAGAAGTACTTTCAAATAACATTTGCATGGAAAAGCACTCTTGTTAACTGTGCTAACCACCAAATACAAAATGTTAGTCTGTGAACATGCAGTTGGCAAACACATCAATGAACAGCTTATAATAGACCTCTGCCTTTAAATCAGATTATTTCACTGGGCAGTTACTAGTCTGAATTGTCTACTAGTCTAAATTGTCTATTACAGATGTCCAAAGCCAATAATTCTCACTCTCATTAAAAAAAAAAAAAAAAAGCGCTAAAATTCTGTGGAACCATGACGGAAATCCTGTTATACTCCATGCAACATCATAACAACATATCAGGGATCAATAGCAGAACTGCAACAATTGAAATCCTGGCAGAAAGATATCTTAGATCTATCTAAAGAACTACTCAATGAGTTCTTTGCCTCAGTCTTCACTGGCAAATGCTTGAGCCACACTGCCCAGGTCACAGAAGGCAGGGACTGGGAGAATGCAGAACCGCCCACTGTAGGAGAAGATCAGTTTGAGAATATCTAAGGAACCTGAAGGTGCACAAGTCCATGGGAACTTATGAGATGCATCCGCGGGTCTTGAGGGAACTGGCGGGTGAAGTGGCCAGGCCACTCTCCATCATGTTTGAGAAGTCCTGGCAGTCTGGCAAAGTTCACATCAACTGGAAAAGGGGAAACATAACCCCCATTTTTAAAAAGGGAAAAAAGGAAGACTGAGGGAACTACAGGCAGGTCAGTCTCACCTCCGTGCCTGGCAAGATTATGGAGCAGACCCTCCTGGAGACTATGCTCAGGCACAGGGAAAATAAGGAGGTGATTGGTGACAGCCAACACGGCTTCACTAAGGGCAAATCGTGCCTGACAAACTTAGTGGCCTTCTGTGATGGGGTGACAGTGTTGGTGGGTAAGGGAAGGGCAAGTGACATCATCTACCTGGACTTGTGCAAGGCATTTGACACTGTCCCGCACGACATCCTTGTGTCTAAATTGGAGAGACATGGATTCAATGGATGGACCACTTGGTGGATAAGGAATTGGCTGGATGGTTGCACTCAAAGAGTTGTGGTTAACGGCTCAATGTCCAAGTGGAGAATGGTGACGAGTGGTGTTCCTCAGGGGTCGGTACTGAGACTGGCACTGTTTAACATCTTTGTCGGTGATATGGACAAGGGGTAATGGGTTTAAGCTGAAGGAGGGTCGATTTAGATTAGATGTTAGAAAGAAATTCTTTACTGTGAGGGTGATGAGGCACTGGAACAGGTTGCCCAGAGAGGTTGTGGATGCCCCATCCCTGGAAGTGTTCAAGGCCAGGTTGGATGAGGCTTTGGGCAACGTTGTCTAGTGGAGGGTGTCCCTGCCCATGGCAGGGGGGTTGGAACTAGATGATCTTTAAGGTCCCTTCCAACCCAAACCATTCTGTGTTCTATGATTCTATGATTCTATGAAAGAAGTCCTTAATCTTTCTAAATACAACAGACATCAGCACAACAAAATAGCAAATTGTCACCGTGGCTGTCACCAATAGAATCAGTCCGGTAATATACACATCAAGCAGGACAGCAGTTAATGAGATATAAAAAGGGAGTATGCTAAGTTGTTTCCACACCCAGATAATGCAAAGCCATCTTCTAAATAAGCATAACAAAAAAAGTGGAAATTTCTCTGCAAACATGAATTTTTTTAAGTGCATTGGGCTCAAATGTAATATGATGAAATAGCCCCAAAATAAGCATAAAACCCCCCATTACTAACATAAGAAAAACCACTTCCAATACTGAAAAGTGATATATAGCATCAGGGCTATAAAAAGCAGTTAAAACCTTCAATCACTTCAATTTTAAAATTAGAGTCTATAACTATCTTCAAGCTATTTTATTTTTCTGAGACAAACATAATTAAAAAGCAGCCACACAATATTAGAAAATATGGTCAAGGAATTAAAAAACAGAATCAAATAATAAAATGCTACAGTAAAAAAAAAAACAAAAAGGATATAGTAAACAGGCTATAAGGTCAGTGTCATAAGCAATACATCTCCATTCGTCTTCAACCCACCTTTAAAAAGTCAACCCCCATCATATGTTTCTGAGCATCTACAAACTGACCTTTACATGCCTTGAAATAGAATCAGTTTTTCATCCGTATGGCTATGGACTACTCAGAAAAAATGTCTTCTGCAGCAAAGGAGAAACTGTCAAGTAATGGAAATTGGAAATGACTCAATAAAATGCTACTGATATATTCAATTAAATGTGAACGCATGCCTATAAAGCTTCTCAGCTGGTTCCAAGTAGTATCATGCAAAAAAAAAGGTCATGAAAATTCATCAGTCTTTGATGCAAATTACTGCCTTAATGATCAGATTGTCATAGCTTAATGGCCTCACATGGCAATTTTAATTCTATCACAGAGATACCAGAGTTTGCTGTAAACCAGCTGGCTCGAATACTAGAAGTAGTTTAGCCATGGCTGTGTGAACATTCACTGGGTAACTTAACCACAGACTCCCTTCACCACAGCTACAGTACTTCTCATTCCTGAGCTGGCTTCTTCGAAGTCAGGGGAGGAACCTCAAGCACTGCACTGCCAACAGTTGCATGGAGAATTTCTTAATGACAGAAAGGACCTTGGCACACATTTGCTCGGTGTAGGTTCAGATTGCCATATATTACTTATCATTAGCAGGTGCATTACCAGAGTTCTCTGCAGTATTGAGAGACTGAAATAAGGATGGCACCTTGCACTGGAAATCTTTTACTTCCCTTCATTTAGACTGTGCAAGTAACTTACAGTCTCAATAATCTGATCACTTAATATTACTATGTCGAAGGTCAATATTGAAGTAATTTGATCAGGGTAGTGTGCTAGGTTTTATTTATTCTGAGACCCAACAATGTTCCTTCTATTGGGGCATTCAAAATACGTGTACTGCCTAAATATTCATTACTATGGACTACTTAGTATAAGCATCACATGATGCTATCCCCAGAAGAGTCTGAATTTAGCTGATAGTTTAGCTAAAAAAATGCAATTAAATAAAAAAATATGTTGCTCTACAGTAGACAGGTTTCCTGTTGGCCAATAATGAATTGTATTCAGTTAAAGAACACAATAACCATTTATTTTCCTGCATGGAAAGCAGAACACTTAGGTGAAAAAATATAGCATCAGTTATTAAATGATTTTGTATCCCTTGCAGTGAAAAAATTTAACCTGCTGCTCCATCTCCAGTTATACATCCTGGCTTTTAATAACACTGCAGGTTGTGAGCAAAACCTGAATACCATGAAGTTCATGAGTGGGTAGGGAAGACTATGGGAGGTGAAGGGAAATAGTTAGCCTATAAGACAATGCAGGTCCCAAAGACCTACCACAGACAGGAGTTAAATGGACTTCACCATTTAATAAAACCTTCTTACAAGTAGTAGACTAACTACTTGCCTTATTTGTCCTAGCATGCCAAAGAAACGGACAGCTACCACGAAATGAATGCTCCACACTGCAGAGTATCTATTCCTCTAACTTCAACAATTTAAGACAAAAATTATTAAAATCCTCCCCCCACATAGCAGTTTTTCCTCATAAACAGATATATGGCAGAGACATCCTGAAAACTAATACAACTGTGTGCCTATTCTGTTGATAAGGAATATTAAGCAACTGTAGCATGCATTTCTGACAGAACTCATTTCTATATTGCTCTCATTAACTTCTTATTCTTGCATTTGTGCCATTCCTTGACTGTTCAGAATCTTAAACAGTAATAATTAACATAATTTCAAAAGATTTATTGAAAGCAAGAGGCAGCAAGCAAGAGCCAGTTATGAAGTGATCACTTTCAGGCTGTATTTTGTTGTCCATAACAAATTTTCAAAGTCATGCAAAAGATGTGTTGGGAAGCAGGATTTTTTTTTTATTTTAGCAGGGAAAATTGACAGCTTGTAAGGATGAGGAAGTCACTGAGGAAGTTTAACATTCACTCCCCAAAAAACTCATAACCCCTCCCATGAAGTAGCAGATTTTTCACATCTATATTCATGAAGGATTATGTTGTAGGCATCTTAATGAATTTCCACTAGTCACCTGACCCTTGACATTTTAAATAAATATGTTTTATTTTGTGTGGATGAAGACCATATATACAATAAACGCAGCTCAATTATCGTGTGTAAGCCAAATAAATGTAAATGAATGGTGTCATGTAGCTATCACTCCCTATTTGAAAGATTTATGAAATAAGATGAATATGACTATTTTTCTCAGTACTAATACATATATACACATATATGTAGAACATGGACAAGATTATTCTTTAACTCTCACATACACTTGAGTAGGCAAAACTTCAAGCACAACCTCAGTTTATTTCAGCTTCCAGAGTTTAGATTATCAAATAGCACACAAATTGCAGTAGAGGCTACTCAAGTAAAAATAATGTCACATTTCTATTCCACAGGTCAAAATAAAAAAAAACAGACATACAACAGCTTTTCCTATGTATACATGCAAAATTCACGGTTTGTAATTGTTCTTTCTGACTTAGACCCTTCAGCTGCCACAGCATCTTTTGCTGAAATGGCACGAGTGACTGAAAATTAAGCCATACATTCCCATTTATTTCTTCCATACATTGTATATCTAAGAAAATAGACAGCTATACCTTATATACCACATCCTTATAACTTATAACTAAAAAAGAGAATTAGGTTGAATGATACTTGAAACGTAATGTGCTAATATGAGACACTTCATCATATACTGGGTAATACTAGGAATATAACTTTACTGGACGATAGTCAACTTTCTTCAGGGGTACAGGGAGTCCTTTATAAATTAACTGCTCAATGTACATTCTGAACTAATTCGTCTGTGCTGGCAGATAAGATATGTCCCCTTAAATGTCACTTCCCTTAAAATATTATAGCGAAAGATGAATAGGGTAAAGTGAATTTATGAGATGGTTTAGCATGAAGTATGTCTTTCGTATAAGACTAAGAAAAAAAAACCAAACTATTTCCCTCTCAAAATAGATAAAGTACTCTCTTTCTCAATTTGATGTCAGTTTTGTCAACTGAATTTGAAAGGCCTGCAGTTAAATGTAACGAAGGCTACAACCATCACTCTGAAGCAGATAACAGAGAAAGTTTGTTTCCTTGAAGTGAACTTCAATGATAGCTGCTTTGAGGCCAAGTCTCAGTTTTGTTCTTCATCCTGTATTCTACTGAAACAAAAAAAGTCAGTTCATAATTACTGTTTGAAACTCATTAAGGACATATTCATTGCTTAGCTTCTTAAAGTATTATTTCAACTTCAATCACAGCAAGTTGGATCGATCTGCCAATTTTTTTCTGAACAAGTAGCATAATAAGACTGTTGAGTGTCTGTGACCAGAAAAGTGCTTATGATCTGAAGCAGAGGCCTGGTATTTTGAAATGCATAACTTGTTGACATGAATTGCTTTTTTAAGTAACTTGAACTCACAGAACTGAACAAAGAATTAAGCACTTTTTTGTTCCTGTGGGAAAAAAAGAAGTCATAAGAGAAGAATAGAGAATGTGATGTGGCTACAAGACAGCAGTTATCATACAGATTTTCAAATAAAATAATTCAAATAGATTTCCAAAAGCAGCAAAACAATTCACATATTTTCACAGCTGGATCATTGAACTCCATTTATTAGTGTTGTCTAATGTTTTCGATTACAAGGTTTTATTTGCATTTTGTATTGGGTCTGAGATGGACTTAATTTTCCCCACGGCGCTGTGCTGTGTCTGGGCAGCCAGCAAGGTGTTGGTAACACACCGGTGTTTTGGCTCCTGCTGAGCAGGGCTGGCACAGCACCAGGGCTGTCTCTCCAACATCCCCCTCACCAGTAGGCTGGGGGTGGGCAAGAGCTTGGGAGGGGACACAGCCAGGACAGCTGACCCAAAAGTGACCAAAGGGATGTTCCATACCATATGGTGTCATGCTCAGCAACAAAAGCTGATAGAAAGGAGTGGGGGGAGGGGGCATTGGTTATTACGACGTTTGTTTTCCAGAGCAACTGCTACACTTACTGAAGCCCTGCTTCCCGGGAAGTGGCTGGGCATCACCTGCTGATGGGAAGTAAATAAATCTTTTGTTTTCCTTTGTTTCCGTGCATGGCGTTTGCTTTTGCTTTTATTAAGCTGTCTTTGTCTTGACCCATGAGTTTTTTCATTCTTATTTTCTCCCCTCCCTGCCCTGATGAGCAGAGGAGTAATAGAGCAGCTTGGTGAGCACCTGGCATCCAGCCAAGGTCAATCCACTACACATTTGCTGATGACTTTGCCAGGTTTCAATCATTCTGTTCATATTGTCTAAGGTAATTCTAGGGGAGAGGATGAGGGCTGGGGCATAGGTCTGGGAAGAAAAGGGACACATTCATCCAACGTGGGCTCTTCTCTTCACAGGACCACAGGTCCTGCCAGAAGCCTGCTCCAACGCGGGCTTCCCATGGGGTCACAGCCTCCTTTGGGTGCATCCACCTGCATTATTATGCTGTCTTTATCTAAACCCAGCAGTTTACCATTTTATCCTTCCAGTTGTCTCCGCCATCCTGCTGTAGGGGGAGTGAGCAAGCGGCTGTGTGACACTTAGCTGCCTATGGTGTTTAACATACAATCTGTATTAACATCTAGAAAATGCTATTGCTACTTTTCCTAGTCTAGTCTTCTCTTCAGTTTTATTATAATACCAGCTAAATTGCCAGACATTCTACACTCACATAAATACAGTAATGAAAAGGAAGCTGGAAAGCTAACATTTTATAAATCCAATCTATGTATTTCGAAATATTAGATCCTACCTTAATAAATGTGTATTGCACATGTAACATTCATTTTTTTTGACTCTGCATTGGGGAAAAAATCATTACGACAACTATAATTAATTATTGTGCATAAAAACCAGTATCAAATCCAACGTTTTTCAAAACAGTACTAGAGTCAACTGAACAATACTACTCTTCAGTTGGTTTTCTTACTTGACATTAAGATCAAAACAAAAGCAATGAAGTCCTGAAGGATTTAAAACAAATATTGTAGTTGATGCATTATCCTTCCTTGGGTTTTCTTAATTTAAGGAACCTAAGACATTTGAATCACATAGCTTGCATTTTGTCAACCAAAGAGCCTCATTGCAAGTCAATAAAAGGAGTGTTCAATCATGACTTAGGCAAAATAAATAGGTTGTGACTCACTGGTATACTCTGTTGCCAGTATATTACTTCCTTTTATATGAACCCGTAGGAAGCAGAAGGGCGCTGCAGGAACACATAGAGAAAAAAAAGGCAAAGGAGGGCAATTTAGAGTGCCTCTTC
Organism: Grus americana; assembly: GCF_028858705.1. Lineage (NCBI taxonomy): Eukaryota > Metazoa > Chordata > Aves > Gruiformes > Gruidae > Grus > Grus americana. Next base: position 83,394,617 of record NC_072853.1, on the reverse strand, counting down.
ATTGCACAAAGTCACCTAGATTTAGCGGAGATAAAGAATATGTGGTGTTACATGCCACAGCCTATTCAATATGATGTCTTTCAAACCCTGTGAATATAGGAAAAATTGATCTGGAAGTAAAAGCTCAAGGAGGAAGGAATAAAATAGAATTTGACCTTACCTATATTTCTATAAGCTATATACTCTCAAATGTCAGATGAAGCTCTGAAGAGAAACTTTACTCTGGAAAGTTATCAGTTATAGTCTTCCATCCTGAAGAAACCTTTCCTTTTCAGGACTCAGGAGAAGGGAGATGGTCTTTTTATGATGTAATCACAAGCGTAACTGGAAATGCAAGCAATTTAAAAGTCATCATAATCAATGAGAATTTCTTATTTGTCTTTAAAAAGTTTCAGACCATACATTACAGTTGACACAAAATCACAGTATGGTACCAAGCATGCAATTCTGATAATGTCACGGATGCTGTGACCCCAAAATATGCATGTACTACTTTCGTTCATTGCATTTGACCAAACTTGGATAAAATTGATTATGTACCCTTTACTCCTTGCTGGCTAGAAAGCAGTTTAGAGATCAGACTGCTTTACTTTTTGACTTGGATATATCCCAGAGAAAAATTCAGGTACTTCAAAGAGGGAAAGGTCTCATAAATGACCATAGAATGACTGCCTGAATAAAGAGGAAAATGAAAACAGAAGCCAATAAATATTGCTGCTATGCTGGAAACAAGCAGTTCAGAAAATATCATAATGGCTATATCTACAAACAATGTGCAACAAAACCCTTTTGACCTCAGGCAGTCTTTTTATGCTATGAAAAAAAATATCTAGCATCTTATTTCTAGATCTATCTTGAACACATTCTAGCTATGGATAGATTGATTTGGCCTCTGGAACTACACAGTTTTGCCATTTCGGTGGCCACAGTGAAGGGTCAGTCTATTCCTTCCCTAAAGACTAAGCCTCAGGGCACAGGAGCTCCCCACTCAATGGCTGAGCAGTAAGGGGAAAATGTAGAACTTGCATCTTAAGCTGTGCAACTGGAGGCTTCCTTAGCACCATTCTGCAGATATATTGGAGGATATAACTCCTTTCAGCACTGCTGTCTAAGCAACAGATTGATAAAAGGGTAGCCCTAGCTGGTTTGAGTATTCAGGAGACAAGAAAAACTATTAACAATTCCACTTTCAAATTAAGATAGATGGTGTGAAATTGTTTGCAAAGTGTACTTTTTAGTCAAGTAGGAGATTGGTCACAAACAATCATTTAACAATGACTGAGCTCTATTAGAAGTTTAGCATCTCTCTTTTTTTCTAACGTTCTTCACTAATTCAGCATTGTCTTATTGAATAGCAGGGACTGCAAAAAGCTGAATTTAATGTATACAAACTCAGCAAATAAATAACATTAAAACTGGTTTGCTATGACTGTGTAACAATAAGAATGAGGCAGTCTGTAAGGTTTTATACATAGCCTTAGAATAAATGTGTTATTCACAAGTGAGCTGCCAGGTTATTTCTAGTAAGTGTCAATAGGCTTCACACTTCAGGACACCCTAAAGAATTTGACAGATACAGCCTATTTTTCAGAAGGTTTTTTTCTTTTTTTATATAAGTTACTGTACAATTTTACTTAGATTCCTTCGCTAGAATAGTTTTACACAACAGTCTTCTAAAAGCCAGGCTTAATAATATAAGACCAACTGTGTGAATGTTAAAAATGGATCAAGAAAAATAATCTTTTAGAAATTTCTAAAGCTAATTTATCAAGGTTACCACTTTATTTATTCTAGGGGAGGTGTATTTTGTTTACTTGTTAATTTGTCAGTTGTGGCTTTTATTTTGTTAAAATTCTTCCTAAGTACAATGTTTGTGATAAATTCACCACACACACAAAACCTACACATAATCACAGTGCAAAGATGTCCTAGTCAACTGTATATGCGACATATTCAAAGAATGCACCAAATCTACTGTGTATGTAGGTTATTGTTCTGCACATTCCTATCAAACATGATGAATTTCAAGCATTCACTCACTGCAAACATACAGACAAATTTATACCTCCCCAGTAAATCTGGTGTGTTCTCATCATATTGAAACTCTTCCATGTATATGGTTTATTCTCATATCCAACGCTCTTCTAAATATGGATGATGGTGTTCCTCAGGGATCAGTATCAGGACCTGCACTGTTCAATATATTTGTCGGCGACATGGACAGTGGGATCGAGTGCACCCTCACCAAGTTTGCCAATGAAACCAAGTTGTGTGGTACGGTCAACACGCTGAAGGGAAGGGATGCCATCCAGAGGGACCTTGACAGGCTTGAATCCAACTTCTCACTGAAAGCAAAGAAAAATAGATGACGTTGCTCAAGGTCTTATCCAGTTGACTTTTGATAATTTAAAAAAGATGGAAAGTAGAATGTTAGCAGAATTATTTTGGAATTTAATTATACTGAATTAGTGACTTGAACAATGAATAAATCATTGCACCTCCATAGCTTTAGAAAATGGAAGAAAATTTGAGGTATGACAATTATACAATTAGAAATACTACTTACTGATATAGATGAGCCATTGAAAGACATGAATGTGTTAAGCTGGAAGTGACAGGGCTTAGACTGGTTCCCGTAAAATACCCAGAACATGCCCAAAGCCTCTGTGTTCCTTCACCCTTAACTGGTCAAGGGAAAAGTATACTTATGCATGCTACTTATTGACACTCAAACCCACATCTTGAGCGCTAGCCCTGCAAGAAATGTTGGTATGGCACTTGAGTTATGAACTAACAGGACTATAGGTTTGGGAAAAGAAAAAAATAGCATGCTAACGTAACTTTTTTCTGGAATTGCACAGACCTTGCTTTTCAGCTCAAGTGAAAGAAAAGGAAGAAATACCTTTGTAATAAAAGGGAAATTTCTCTATGGGAGAACTCTGAAAGGGAAATGTTTGAGTTTTAAATGTTACTGCTAAAGATGATCACTTAATTGCAAGACCTGAAGAACTGGTATGTCCAAAAACATGTGACAAAACACATGTATAATACACTGTATAACAGATATGTGTGTGTGTGTATGGAATACCAAGGAGCAGAATATCCTCCACATAATTTATTCTACAGTTTTAAATAGTCTATTAGTTTATCTCTTCTACAAAGAAGCAAAACAAATCCATGATAAGTGTAGTTAAGTATTTCAGGGAAGACTAGCACACGTGCCTCAATTATACAGCTGAGGCATGAAATGGATCTGAAGTGATACACAGAAAAAAGTAACAGCCGCAAAGTCTGCCCTCTGTGAAGAAATAATAAGCATAATAAAGAGAAATGAACAATATTTTTCAACTTTAATTAAAATATTAATAGGTTTCTGTAAGCATTACAATTGTTTAGAAGTGTTTTAAATGCCTCCATGACTTATCTGTGTTTCACGAACCTAGTAAAAATTATGGCTGCTAGTTAAAAAATATTACACATTTTAAATGGTGCTTATTGTACTTTATTCAATTCTAGGAGAATCTAATTGATTCTTTGGCTTACTTTCTTAGACTCTCTCCAAAGGCCTGTATCTCTATTACAGAGAGAAGTCTAAATGATATTCCCTGGTAATTGAACTAGTTGCATACTAAACACTTTTATCTCTATCTTAATACATTTTTTTTTTCCTTCCCAAAAGCTGTAAAGAGATAAGAGCCCCTGAAGTTTATGTGTAGTTCAAATAACAAATAAGGTAGATAAATGGAATGAGCTGAATAAGTGGAAAGAAATCTACTATGAAATTAAGATATAAATTGTAACTATGGAAACAGCCTTTGTAATTAAGAATAATTTAGAAAGGCATGGAAGATGTTTAATCAGTATGTAAATTAACTGATGGGTTTTTTTTAGAAAGGTAATAGAAGTTAACTCAATAAAATCTTTTAAAACTTTCTTAGTGGCCTAAAGTAAAAACAGGCAAACAAGCAAATAAACCACTCAGGCTCCAAACTCTGTAATTTTTCATCCTTACAGGGATAAAACCCATGCCCTACTTCACAACTTCTTCAGTGTGTATCACCAAAGCCACAGTACAAATTAAACCAAAATTATCTTCTGATATTTATAGACCACTATTAATACACTTTTCACTGATTCTAGTAGTTTCCACTTAGGGGTGGTAAAACATTTCATAATGGAAAATAATGTTAATATTAATTTCTAAAAGTCAGGTGGGAGGCAGAAAATAAAATGTTCCAGCTCAGCCAGCAGGTGAGAGGCACAGTTGAGAAAAGGTATTGTGTTTCTAGAATAGTCGAGTGGTTTAGTTCATTAACCAGGGCACAAGATTATATGAAATCACCCTTACTGCAGAATGCCTAGTTGAGTTTACTCTGAAAGAAGCAGCAGAAGTCCCAAGTGAGACACAGACATGAGCTGGAGCAGGACTGGGCCTTACATGGTAACCATAAAACAATGACACTTCTCACTAAATTTGTTTTAATTTCTTGCTTTTGACCCACTGTCTTGCACTGATTACCTACTAGGTGTCACACTGTTTATTCAATGAAACTTGAGCATAAAACTCGCCAACCAACACGTCCCTGCAGAGAAATACCGTAGTAACTTGACGTAAGCTGGCTGAGGGGCCAGAACCAGCGCAGCTTTACAACCTTTAAGTCCATACTACTAAATCTTTACTTAATAGTAGAGAACCCCACTTCTTTGCACACATTTTATTATGTACAGGCTGGTAAAATGCAGATTACTTTTTAGCGCATTCGTTAAGGTTTTACTATACTTCAGATATATTGAAAAGGCCTATTAATAAGCCAGCAGATTTCTGTGGCACTAGAAAATTGTGTAAGGAAGACCAATAGAAAACCTATATTTTGATAACACATAAAAATAATCTATTGTATACAAAGCAGTGGACATGCACAATTTTCATGCATACCTCAGACGTAGTTGAAGAGGTAAAGACCTCCTCCAAATGACACACCTGTTATATCTTCCTACTAGTATTTCCATGCATCTGTTAAATGTATCAGTAAAACTGCAGCCATGCTAAAGAGTTGAAGCTCAATCTATAATGTTACAGCACATCTGAAATTTTACATTAAGATCTAATACAGAAGCAGAGCAAAAGCCAAACTTTGCAAATACATAGGGACAGGTTACAGCTAGAAAGCATATCTTAATAAAAGCAAAGTCAAAAATGAGAGAACAGATGCCTTGTAAGTATGAAGTGTATTCTACCAATTTCTTCATCTTATTCAGTATCAGTTTCTTTAAAATCCCAAACTTTAACTCATGTTGTGGTAATGAACAAAACTTGCCATGGTAGCTCATACTATATTATTTTTGTCAAGGCTGAACTTCAGCTGTCACCATCAGAAAAAACACTGATAATGCTTAACCAGACCTCAAAGAGTTTAGAGCTTTAATCCATTGTATTTTAATACTGCTATATGCTAAATTATATTTCTCTTTCTCTTCTACTGAACTTAAAAAAACTTTGCAAAGTTCAAAATCTGATCAACTTAACCAAAATTTAAGTCATTTGTGTCTTTTTTTTTTTTTTTTTTTTAAGAAATATATACACCAGAAACTGCTTAAAGAGAAATTATGTGACACAAGGTACTTATTTGGCAAAGGACCATCCCTGGGTGTCCATAGGTCAGTTTTATCTAGCATTCAGCTGCTTCAGTTGTAGAAATAACCAATGGCATTAAAATGTCAGAGGACTAAGTGTCCATAAGTTAGCCCCAAAAGCTCAGCAGCAAGATGCCTCAGTTTTGCAAAGAGCAGCTCCTTTTGGTGGCTCAACCACCCCTTAAGAGTAACTATTTGGTCTGCAATGAGCAGTGCAATAGTCAGAAGGAGGAAAACTTGCCCATTAAATGTCCTTAGCTCTTTATACAAACAGCCATCAGAGGGAAGATAAACATGTTAAAGAGCATATTGATTTCCTATATACAAAACCACATTGAAATTTTTTGAAGACAATAACCAAGCCAGGAAGTCAAGGGAAATACGATGCCAGAAAAGACTCCTATTATTCCAGGTGGTAAGACAGAGGTACCCTGGCTGCTGGAAATTATGGTAAGTCCTACCAAATGAAAAGTATGCGAGGGAAACTGCTGACACTTTTCCCAAACCTAGTTTACTATCAGCCTAGATCGTAAAAAAATCTAGGCTGGTTTCAAAGTAAACACTGTGGAGTTCAATATCTTGTTATTTTCATAGCTACTTCTCCATTGATTTTAACAATTTGACACTCATTTTAAGTATAACAACTTTTTAAACTACTAAGAAGTGGTAAACAATATTTTTCAACATTACTGAAAACAACCAAGATATTATGGTCAAACATTTTTGTAAATTTAAGAGTTAGCCAAAAAGAGTAGCAAGGCCCAGAACTTCACAATATGGAAATGGAAATAAGACAAATTATAATAATAAAAAAATAATTCCATAACAGAAGCCAGATGAAACAAATGAATCAGTTAACCAAAAGAAGCACTGTGTGTATGGAAACACTGATTATCCAAGAAAAAGTTATAAATTTTGCTTCCTTTATGAAGAATCAAAAGAGAAGGACTTTCTGCACCTTTCCCCAGAGCTCTCTCCAAGCTGACGATGACACTAACCTTTCTTCTGCTCTCCTAAAGTCCTTGCTGTTGTGAGTGATAAACACTGAACAATTCTTTTAAAGAAGTTTGCAAATAACAACATAAAGAGAAGTATTTCTCCACTGATTTAAAGAGATTTGATTAACTTGCTCCAAACCATTCTGGATGATGGTTGCAGATTTGACTAACAAAAATAGCAACACAGGCTCCCAGCTTCAGGGCCTGAGGTGGAGGTGCCCTAGTTTTTCATTTAAGCAGTGTATAAAAAGCCTCAACTTCACTCTTGCTACAGGTAGTGGTTTTTTAGAGGGTAAGATAGTGACTTACCAGAGTAATTAAACAGCTAAGACTGAGACTATCAGAGTCTTAATAAGAGTGAGACAGACTGAATAGAAAGCCTGGAAATCAAGTCTACCCTTTGACCACTGTGTGTAGGTGCAGAGTAGGTGTGCGTAGGGTAGGTCTTTTACCCAGTCCAATCTGCATGCAGCACACTCCCTCTGGTTACCACCGGTAATGTGTTGCCTGCTGCAAAACCATTTCCCTAACTCTCCCTGCCAGCTCCACGTCAGTCTGTTCATCCATCTGTCCACCCTGCATTCCCAAAACCCTCTGAGCTGAGCCTGCTCGTTTACTCTCAGGGAAAGGCAGAGACACCTTTCCCAGAACATTGTTTTGCCATGCTGAAACAAGAGTGACACTGACGCCTTTTTTTTTTTTTTTTTTTCTCTTTTCCACCAGTCCACATCATTTAAGGGAGACAACACTTCAAACAGCAAACCAGAGTTAAATGATGTTTCTCATATTCTCCCTCCTCATTTGTTTTCAGCATGACTAGATCTAAACATCAGTAAGATCTTTGCAGTCTTTACAGAAACGCTTGTGTTCGGTTCCAGATTTAAGCTCTGTTACTCAGTCCTACAGAAAAGAGTGTTTTACTGCATAAATTCTTGATGCAGCGCTATATTTCAGGAACAGCATCACTGTCACATACTTTGCCAGGTACCATTAGTTTTGTGATATTTCTTATGCCATTCTGCAACTGAGAAGTTGGAAAGTCTGAAACTTCCACATAAAACAAAGTCAATGCTCATGAAGATTTTCTCAGACAGATATACTCCTACTCACTCCCATCCTCTGTTCTAGAGGTTTGCACAAATAGGCTTTCATTCTCATGCAGGCTTTGAGCATCCACATTGAAAGCTGAACCTCAGCCAGGGTACATTTTTTACACTATTTGTCATTCACTCAAAGTATTTCAGCCATTTACTTAGAAAAAAAAAAAAAAATGCTAGCTCATCATAAACTATTTTACAGTGATAGGTCACAATTTGACAGCAACCTACAGATTGAAAAGTATTTGCTTGCATTATATATCAAACACTTTGCACAGATAATGTACTTAGACCAGGTGTAAAAACGCATTCTTCTCTCTCATACATACAGCTTCCTTTTCCTTTCTACTTGTAACACACATTTTATTCCCACTTAAAACCCAGAAAACCACTATTTCTTCCACAAATATTTATTCTTTGTGCAAACACATTATTGCATGAGCAAATTTTGTCCATAAAGTAAACTAGCGCTGTAAGAAGTGACCTCGTTGAGCTTCTCTTGTCAATGATCGCAAGCGGGAGGAAAAGCCAAACAACATTTACCTCCCTTTTTTACAAAGCTTTCTTGGAAACCCTGCAGTAAAACATGCAGCACCAATGTGAAACTTTTGTCTGGAGATCATGCCCTGGCCTTCAGAACAAATATAGAGACATGTGCTTTATGCCCATTGTATCTCTTATGTTCCAAAATATGGTAATAACATGCCAGACATTTTGACATCTGCTCTGTCTTCCGACGGCATGTGTGATGCCAGACTTTCCCTTTTCAGGAAGGTTCAGGTGACAATGTTTTGTAAATAGCCTGTCTTAACCGTGACTCCTACATTGCACTTTCCAGGGTGATCACTGTGTTGCTTTTTTGGCTGGGGAAGTTTTGCTTTAGTACTGGAAGCCTCTGCTTAGTAACAGAGGAATGACTCTTGTATAAGTCAAATTTACAGGTAATAAAATTATGGTAAAGCCATTCATTGTGAGTGGTGATATCATAGCCTGTTTGTGATGAAAGTTCTGATCCAAAATGTCAGTAATAGTAATTAAAAAACTTTTACCGTACCCTTCTATGTTTCTTATATTTAAAGGGAATAAGAAAACCACTTCCCCCCCCCTTCCTGCCCCCCCACCCCCACCCCAATTTGGGTTTATAGCAATTTCATTCTCTTTTTAGGAGTAAATCTAGCAATACATAAAAAGTAAACCACTGTCAATGAATTGCAGAGAAAGTATCAGAAGCATTAGAGCTTTTTCTAGAGAAATTACTATGCATTCAGACAATTGAATTTTCACTCTAATATAAAACATTTGATTTTTTTTTATCCACAGATGAATTTAATTGGGCTTAATGTCCAATTTGCTTGAAAACATCATTGCAAGCATACATATAAATCAGTGCAAATCCCAATAGCTGTTCATACCTGCTTCCCAGAAAGTGCATACTTTAAGATAATTAAATTTACTATTTTTGTAAATTCAATTTTAGCTCTCCAATGATTTTTTTTCCTGAACTTTTAATCTCTGAAAGCAATCAGAGTGTAAAGAAGTTATTTGAGAATAAAAAATATTTTAGTGTCTGGTGGAATAAAACATTGCCTTAAATAAAAAAGTAATTGGACATTTAACCATTACGTTTCACACATTTTTATATTGTGATGAGGAGGACTGCTACAGCTTCTACATTCTTTCTCATCATATCACCAGAATCTCTGACAATATCTACAATTTCCAACAGCACAAAATTTGTGATTCAGGGTATATAAAGGAAGAATGACCATCGAGGAATTTTCATCACTATTGCCATATCACTGAATTGTCATTCATTCACGTGTAGCACAATCAGAAGGATGGTATTTTTTTCATCAGAACAAGTAAAATGGAGTGGTGGGGTGCTAGCCATCATTTATAACTAGGGTATAAACCTTACATTTTTATTAGCAGATGCTGAACTAAAAAGGTTGAGAAGTACTGTGCACTGATTCAAAAAGAAAAAAAAAGATAATAAGCTTTTCTCTGCTGAGAAAATAGCTTTGTTCTTGAGTAGTCCTTGTTAATAATCAGTAAAAGACATTCTTGTTTCTTATGCCCACTAATCAATGAACTTTCAGTCATCTCAGCTAAATTCAGACATCGTGGTGTTCATACACTAAAAGCCATTATCTTGTGAGAGATAATTTGTCTAAGAACTGAATGTATACGTAAATCACTATTCTGTCATTCCTGGAGGTGTTCCCGAAGGATTAGATTCACAGCAGCACAGTGAGGAAGTCTATCTGAGCAATCTCATATGCTGTCCTAAAGTGAAAGAGGGAATGTCTGTATCAGTCTGCTACCACTCTCACTCTAAAACTTCATTAAAACATAAAAATGAGACTAGCTTTAGTCAGTAACTTGTGGATCAAACAATTGAAAGATCTTTCAAAGGTAGTAGAGCTTCATCATGCTAATCAACAAGGATAAGAGTAGGAGAATATTCCAAAAGATTTCTAAACATATTTCATGTAGGGCTTTTTTGGGTGGGGGGCTTCTGGCTGCTCCTATAGAAGGATTGCATATATGTTAAAAAAAAAAAAAAAACAAAACCAAACAACAAAAACAAACTCACAAATGTTTACTGTGTTCCTTGACATTTTAACTCGAATGTGCAGCAACTGAATGTTTATGAGATGCAATTAATCAACAGCGGATGTTCTCACATTTATGGATGGATTAAACACTGTAAGATCTAATTAGCTTATGCTTAAACAACATGAAATTATAAATAGCAATCACATTTCTTAATTTACCTCTCCTAAGATTTTCACCCTACTTTCAGAAAAAAATTGAACATTATTAAGTGTTAGTTAGAAACAGGATAAACACAGCAGAATGTTGCATCAGGAATGGAAAATTTGAATACATTTGCCAAACACACCATGTAAACATATTTCAGCAAAAACATTGTTATGTCTCCAGCTTTTTAATAGTTTTTTCCTCTGTGTGGGAAACAAATGAGGTGGGGGAGAAAATATATTGACCTTCATGTTAAAGGCAACAGAAACACAAAGCAGCTTTCAAATCCTTTTTCTCCCTCTGTCTTCATATTTAAAGGGTTAAAATTGTAGAAAAACTTAGAAACAAACGTCTTTAGCTACTCCACCTCTCCGGACATATCATTTCACCACCAGCTGAAGAGAGTGAAGGGACAAGAATATGAGAGATACCCTAAATCCATGAGAAATTATTTGATGAAGTGCTATTTCTCCCCCTGACAGAGATGACTGTACTGTAGTCACTGAGACATTCTCCCCTATTTAAAATTCTTTAACACTACATGTTAAAAGAGAACCAATACAACATATTATAACAGTATGAGCTAAAGGGAAAACACTGTTGGTTTCCTGTGCTTTGAGTTCTCACTTTTCAATAACACCAAAACTCACAAAAGGAGAGAAAATATTCTGCTTTGAAAGCAACAGCAAAAGATATGAAAAGTATTTTTCTGGTGTATTAATCTTGAGTTAAGTGGAAAGGGGTAAGCGACATTGATTAGTTTGTCCAGCCACAGTTTATCTCAATTTCCAGTTTTCCTTTGAAGAAAAATTCTACTGACACCTTTGTCCTCTCATCTGTCATTTCTGATATCTGTGGAAGCAATTACCAGTTGTAAAGCAATGATCTAATGAGATAATATTCAATGATATAAACTTCTATTATCTTCAAATGTAGAGTGATATGTGATTTCACAAATATGCAGCTAGTCTCTGAGATTCTTTTGGTAGATATTGTGGTCTTCTGAAAGGTGGGTAAACCACTACAGACTTGATTTTTAAAAGTGCTGACACATGCACTTCTCAGGGACCTAAAACCAGGAAAAGCAGGTGGAAAAGAAAAATGCAGCAGAGGAGGCAGGGGGAGATAACCTGGTTAATGAAATAATAAATGAGTAAGAGGAGTAATAAGAAAAAGGACCTATGAGTCCTTTTGATCTCTCTGCTATAGTCACTTTCCACAGTTAAATTAGCATGAAGAAAACGGAGAACACAGCTGAAATTCAGAAAGTTCCTTTCAAAACTGATTAGGTCTCAAGAAGTGGTTTGCCGAAACTTTTTTTACTCATTAAAGTTCACAGATAAGGGAATCAGCTTCTATGGATGATGTCTTATTAAGATAACAAGGGCCCAATCCAGTGATGGACAATTCAAATTTGTCTTTGGAAAGTCCTCCACTCCCTGCCATGAAATATTTACAAAGACAGGGATTTTTGTAGCTAAAGACAGCAGCTTGTAGTACGGGTACAGATAGTATTATTAGAAGGATATTTTTATATTCTAACATTATAAAGAATAACACTGTATGGAAACAGTGATAAGAAATATCTCAGAACTTAAAAAGAAGTTAGCAACTGCAGCAACATTTCTTTGACAAAGCAAACCACATGCGAGATGTAAGTTAGAGGTAGAGTGAGAGACTTCTATATTCCCTTTGACATAACAGAGATTGCCTTTACAATGGATTCATTAACAGTCACCCTCCCATATATTTTTTTTTTCTGACTTCACTTCCTATCCTCTGCAATGTTAAGATTAATAATAGAGAATATATAATAGAGCTATATGGAGAACTCTGTCAGTATATAGTCTGTCAAAGAAGAGTGATTCTCAGGACTTTTGGGCACAAGGTGTTCAAAGCCAATAGAAGTAGAAAGTACGTTTTTACACACTGGAGAATGCTTATCTTGAAACACAAAACAAGCTATGTACCTAAATAAGCTGTGGCTGCCCACCGTCACTGTCCAGATAATGGGACAAAGTAAAATACAATTACTCCTTGTCATCTACCAAAAAAAATTGGTCTTATAATAAGTTACCTATCTAGCAGCTTTGTTCCTGCTTAAAGTCACTAAATCATCTAAAATTCAAACCCTAGACTCTTAGCTGATATTTCCTTTTTTGTTGTTATATTCTTCTAATGGTGTGTAATGACCCTAAACCCCTCTGATTTTTTCCTTCCCAACTGAAAGGTTAAACTTGCCTTACTTAGAGGGAAACTGAAAGCCAAGGCCCACTGTAGCCATCTGCTTGCTGAACGACACCTATTTGGATGATGGAAGTAGAAAACTCAACTCAGCAAATTCATGTAACTTGGTATTAGAATGACAATACTTAGGTATCATCAGTGGAAGTATACTTATATTCCAGCCTAAAAGCTGTTAGCACACAATCCATAACCGGCAGTTCTACTGTTCTCTGGGAGCCATTCTTCCACTCTCCCCTCCTGAAAAAACTCCAGAACAAAACCACACTGTCACCTCCTCTAATGACCCTCTGCCACCATACTTGACCTTTAACATATGCCATTCCTATGCGCACTTTCACATCCTATTCTGCAATGAAAAACAGTGTACAGGAATTGAGAACTACTATAGTAAAGTGGTTGCTTACTCTATTCCCATTGACTCCATGATGTGAAAACAACTTAAAATTTCCTCTATTTATTACCTTTGGCCATATCAAGGTAAAACACAGAGGTCTGTCCATAAATGGAATATTTCACATTCAGTTCCATGATTCCTCTCCTAAACATTAAGCTGCCTTTTTCTGCATCATTCATGGCAACTTTAAGGAGGGACACAGATACAGAAGTAATACTAAATATTTAAAGTATAATCATTCTGGTTGGAATGGAGGGGAGAGTTAGGGGTTTGTGTACCCTTATATACCCTCTGGACAAAAGGAAAACAGGTGGCATTGTCCTGGCAAATATGCATAAACCATCAGGAAATACCTTGGAGGGAAAAATGCTGCCCATGGATGAATAACTTAGCATCTGTTCACAAATGATTCACCATGGAGTAAGGCAGTTTGCACTGAATATTTTAATATACACTATTCTCAGTGAAGGATTTATTTATGCTGGTCCACGTTACATGCTGCAGAAGTGTACTCAGGGCAAACTGGAGGATGTGCAAGAGTGTTTTGTCACAAAAGAAATCATATTCATTCGTGCCCCAAGAGTTGGCTGTGGGGGACATTACGACTCAGGGGTCGGTACTGGGACAGGCACTGTTCAACATCTTTGTCAGCAACATGGACAGTGGGAATGAGTGCACCCTCAGCAAGTTTGCCGACGACACCAAGCTGTGTGGTGTGGTCGACACGCTGGAGGGAAGGGATGCCATCCAGAGGGACCTTGACAGCCTGGAGAGGTGGGCCCATGAGAACCACATGAAGTTCAACAAGGTCAAGTGCAAGGTCCTGCACACGGGTCGGGGCAATCCCAAGCACAACTACAGGCTGGGCGAGGAATGGATTGAGAGCAGCTCTGAGGAGAAGGACTTGGGGGTATTGATTGATAAGAAGCTCAACATGAGCCGGCAGTGTGCGCTTGCAGCCCAGAAAGCCAACCGTGTCCTGGGCTGCATCAAAAGAGGTGTGACCAGCAGGTTGAGGGAGGTGATCCTACCCCGCTCTTGTGAGACCCCACCTGGAGTACTGCGTCCAGTTCTGGGGACCCCAGTACAGGAGAGACATGGAGCTGTTGGAGCGAGTCCAGAGGAGGGCCACGAAGCTGATCAGAGGGCTGGAGCACCTCTCCTGTGAGGACAGGCTGAGAGAGTTGGGGTTGTTCAGCCTGGAGAAGAGAAGGCTCCGGGGAGATCTAATTGCAGCTTTCCAGTACCTGAAGGGGACTACAGGAAAGATGGTGAGGGACTGTTTATCAGGGAGTGTAGTGACAGGACAAGGGGTAATGGGTTTAAGCTGAAGGAAGGTCGATTTAGATGAGATATTAGAAAGAAATTCTTCATTGTGAGGGTGGTGAGGCACTGGAACAGGTTGCCCAGAGAGGTTGTGGATGCCCCCTCCCTGGAAGTGTTCAAGGCCAGGTTGGATGGGGCTTTGGGCAACGTGGTCTATTGGAGGGTGTCCCTGCCCATGGCAGGGGGGTTGGAACTAGATGATCTTTAAAGTCCCTTCCCACCCAAACCATTCTGTGATTCCATGATTCTATGACTCAAAACAGTGCAATTCCTTCATGCTAGCTGCATGCAGTCCTATAATAGGCAAATATTTAGTTGAACCACTAGGTAGGTATGTGCAGGAGCAGAACATGGCAATGATTAGTCCTAGCAAAATGCAGAAAATCTAGGCCAATATACCTACAAAATATTTGTTCTGCTCTCTGACTTAGATTAAAAGTAGAGTTATCTCTGCAGTCAGAAAGTAAGAAAGTGGATGCAGTAGGCCTTGGGGACTTCCAGTTCCTTATTTTAATTGTGCTTTTGCTATAATTTTCCACTAGATACCAATAGCCATTAACTACTATACAACGATTTTAAGGGAGATGAGATAATAAAAGCATTGCCATGATATAGAATTTTTAAGTCAAGGAGATATTTTCTGCAAATAAATGAAACAACAGACATGACTAGAATAGTGCCAGTAATATTTTGAAGCTACAAGGTGTATCCAAATAAGAAAAACAGCAATTGTCTAAGATGAAAAGAATGACCTACTTTTTCTCATTATGAAGTCTCTCAGTCATGTTGAATTATCCTTTTAATAGTATTGTGGATATTATTCTTACAGGAACCCCTGTCATTCTTTATTCAGATTAAAGGAATTGTTGGACAGTGACCTGAAAGGTTCACTTCCTCCAGAGGCTGAATTTTCCTTTCATAACACAATTCCACTTCTGTTCAGGCTAGGAATGGGAAACGTAGATCGCAGTCTGACCTTTGAGCCTCTGCAGGCAGTGCAGCATGCTGACGAGAGCAGCAGCCTGGCTATTCTCCATCAGTAAATGACTGCTCATAAGCACAGCTCCAACATGAGGAATTACTGTAGCATGCCATCTTATTGCAAAGGACTCTTTCATGGTTCAAAGAACTTTTGTTCTTTTTCTCTGTCGTGCACTGGTATTCCTTAGAAAACTGGGTTCAGCTGCTTGTTCATCCATGGCCTGTTAATATAAATTGTGGTAAGTCCCTTTATTTCTCTGTCAGTCAGAACCTCTCCTGTAAAATGAGAATAACAGCTCTGATTTATTTCCAGGGTTTTGAAAGAGTAACTACTATCAGGAATGCTCAGATACTTTGGTACCATAAAAGAATCTAAGTCAGCTGGGTATTCAGTGTGACTTTGTAATAAAAGGCTGCGACTAAATAGCAAAAGTTATCTAGAGTCTTGTTTTTCTAGGAAATTAATGATTTACAAGTTCTCCATCCTACAACAGTTATCTTCAATATTTAAGAGAGAATCTGTTATGGCTCAGGTATAAGCTAACACTGCAGAAACTTAACTTTCCCCTCAATTTGTCTACATTGCTGAGAAGTGTTGAACTGGTTCAGTTTCACAAGATTATTTTTTTCTTATCTCCCCTGACAAAAACTAAGATAAAGGGAGGGCAAGAAAGAAACAACAGAGTGTCAAGAAACTAATGGCAAAACTGAAGAAATTGCATAATTCAAATTTTCTTCTGTGGAATTGTCTCTTTTCTTGGATGTAGTTGTTAAGCTTACCAATTTTGTAGAATACACACAAACAGGCACTGACGGAATCGTGTTTGGAAATCCACTCAATGGAAACACAGATATTATCAGTAAGAACACTTTATATCATTTTAAATGGCTCTAAAAAATGCTCAAATTACCTTTAAGGTCTATTAAAATCAAGCACAGAACCTTGTTTTTGTGCCTATATAGTCTTTAGATGAGACACAGCTCATGGAAGTCTCTTTGCAGAAACATCTCCCTAATCAACTTATAAATAGCATTCATAAATGAAACTATAGCAGGAAGTTTCCTTCCATGTTGTTGAAACTGGAAGGACCAATAGACAGCAACGGCATGGAGACTGTATACAGAAATCATGAGACTCGGGAGCAAAGCCAAATCTCTGCCTTCATCAGACTTAAAGATTTATTTTCAAAGATTTCTATTCATAAACAAGAAGAAATGTAATGAAGATGGAATAAAATTATTTGAATAAAGGTCTTGTGCAGGACAAGGGAGAGATGAAAAATACAAGAGAAAGCTCAACTGTTTATTGCTCTTGCTTTTGAAATTAACGCTTGCATGCAAGAAAGAAAATACTTCCCAGTCTTCAAGTTGTCAAGAAGCTGATTCAGTTACATACTATTATCAGATTCCATTATACTCAAGAACAGAATGATTTCCCAAACCTTTTCATTTTGGTAATTTTATAGTTATAAATTTTTATCATAGAAAAGAGAGTGATTCATAATGAGCTTCTCAGCCATTGCTTTACATTGGAAGTTGTTTGCTTCTTTGACAAATAAGTTTATAAAATTGGATTGAGGGATAATCCTGACCCATTTGTGAGCCTATTTAAAAGTTATTGCTTATCCTTTTAAATGGCCTTCCCATGTGTTATGTACACATGTCAAGCATTGTGTACATTCCATTCACATCAATCTATTTGAGAGCCAGATCACGCAGTCCCAGGGAGACTTGAGCTAAGGATGATGCAGTACCATAGAAACCAGAGCCCCAGTACATGACACAGCACAGATCATACAGTTCTGAGCGTTACCTACTGCATTGCTTCAAAAACTGGCACAGACGGGGAAATTTGCAAGGATTCATCCGATATTCTTCATCAATAAAAAACCCCAAAAACCAACCAAACAAGAGTAAACCCAAAAGGGTACATCTAGATTCCAGACACCTTCTGACTTTGTTCTATTTTCTACAATTGAATAACCATACCTCAAAACAATGTTAATATTAAGTTATGCAGAAGATACTCTCCAGGTCATTCTTTCCATTTGGAGTCCAAATTTTAAAAGCACAAAGGTCATCAACACTGATGAGCTTTAGCTTAATGCTGAATATCGATACAGTGAGGATTCCATAGCAGCCTTGGCCGTAGCGAGCATGAAGAGTCAAGATGAAGATTCCAAGGGGAAAGAGGGAACAGAGTCACAGAGCCCAGAACTCACGCATCGAGCAAGCAGCCTGTGGCTTGTTCAGGAGCAGGCAGCTGGGATCATACAGCAGCAGCTCTGAAGGGCAAAGACCATGAGGCAACCTGGAAGGTCTTATGTGCAGCGTCCTCCAAAAGTTCCAATATAGCCAGTCCAGCCTAATACTCAGGCAAATATATCCAATCTGATATTATGTTCAGTTTGAACCTACTGCTTTAAATTAATGACTGTTGTCTCTCTTTTTCCTGCCAATGCACTACAATAGAGAGCTTAGATGTGTTTTTTCAATAACTTTCTCTGAAGCTGAGATGGCTTCTCCAGGCCAAACAAGCCCTGGTCCCTCAGCCTCTCCTCACAAGGCAAGTGCTCCAGCGTCCCACCAGCTCGCAAGTCTCTCGCTGAACTTACTGCAGTTTATTAACATTTTTCTTCTTTTGAGGTGCCTGCAATGGCACACAATATTCCAGAAGCAGTCTAAAAAGTGCCAAAAAGTGCTTTCCTTAATCTGCTAGCTGTGCTTCTGTTAATACAGCTCGGAAGTTAAGGTATTGTGGTTTTTTGATGTTTCAAGTGAATTATTTGCTCACACAGTAACAGTGAAATAATGCATTCCATCATTCAGAGAATGTTTATTATGATTGCTAGCAATAGTAGTCCCAGAGGACTGTAACTCTATCAAAGAACTATTAGAATTCAAAATGATCTGAAACTGGAAACAGTATGCAAAAATAAATTGAATTGAAACAAGATTTTTGTCACATGCTAGAAGTAGTATCAATCATGGGGACAAAAAACATAGAACTTTCAGGGAAGCTGAGACCTACGAATCAGCAGGGGATAGCGTCTCTTAATTAAAATTAGCTCATATACTAAGTCATAAACAGGAGGCAGATACATCCTCCTGAATTAAAGTTAAAAAAAGCAACTTTCAGCACCAAGTAAACAACAAAAAGATAACAAGGTCATAAGTGGAGGTATTGCAAATGGAACTGAGGGAAATGTTATTACACTTAAACAGAAACAGTCAAGTTTGCAAATAGAGAGCAGGGATGATAAAAAGAATACAGGCATTCCAAGGGGTCACCAACTAAATTTCAGCTAATGTTTTTTTAAAAAGTAGATATCATATGGGATATATAACAGGACTATGGATACCAGATGTTGGAAATTACTTTTCTCAGCACTGGTCAGAATCCAGCTGAAATACACTCTCTAGGTTAGGGGAACTCACTTGAAGAAGAATAAGAGCTAGTTCTATCAAATATCAAGAACAGTAATAACAAAAAACCAAACCCCATAACAACAACAACAAATGTCTAGTCTCTGTCTAGCTATTAGGAAAAAACCCCAATGGTGAGACTGGAATGCTGTGGAATAATTTGGCCAGAAATGTTCTGGAATTTCTGCTGTTGGTGAGATGACCCCAAGAAACATCTATTAAAAACAATGACGAAGTGAAAAAACTGAAACAACAAAACAAAAAAACAGATGAGCTTTTGAACACACAATTCCTTTCATTCCTCTCCTTCATATGAGAGGAATACAAGATGTACTAGTTCACTTCTTGAACGAAACAATTAATCTTCTGCAGTCCTTTTCACCCTTATGATGGTGCTTTTGTGTCTGAATTGTACAGGGAGATACTTCACCGTCCAGACTGGCAAATCCGCTGGACACCTTCACTACTTGTGCATCCTGATTTCCTGCAGTGTACCAGAGCACATAGGAGGGAAGAAGAACAGACTTGGAGGTGATAGTGCGCAGCCAGATCTTCTCATGGAAGCATCAACAAGAAAAGCCACCATGCACAGCCAGGCCTTGGAACTCTGCTGAGCTCCTACAATTTTGGCATCTTTACTACCTTCATCATTCTAAAGCTGTGACTCTACAATTTTTGCTCTATAAATTACAGTTGTCCTATCCCTACTAACAATAACGTCTGCCTGTGTTTTCAGGCTTCTCTCCTGCATTTGGTCATTGTTACTACCTGCAGTTCAATTACAGAGGACAATTCTCTCCATTCTTCACTAACATCATACATAGAAAATTACAATTCAGAAAGTAACTCTTTAAGACTCTTCTGTGAAGTGGAAGTCCTCTATCTGGATTGCCTGCATGGAATACCACCCATATTCTTAAGAGAAAAAGGAAGCAAATGATACAAAATATATTACCCAGGATATTTCACCTGGTTACTTTACAGAGTTGTATGAGGCTTCTTTCTGTGTAGTCCAAGAGAAAAAAAAAATGCACTACATCTTTAGAAATCCACCCCCCTGCTGACAGTTCCCTAGTTAGCCTGACTACTACCCAAGTCTCCCGGTTAGCAGTTGCCCTACCTCTTAGGAAAGTCTTTCGTATTTTGGTTTATTACCATATGGGTGTTATGTTGCCTTAACAGCTTCACAAAAGAATGTTTGAGTTGACATGAAAGTGCAAGTCTTTCATTGATACAAGGTAATTCTGTCTCTTCTTGCCTCTCAGAAACCTCTCCACCCTCCCGTCTGTAAGCCCAACATTTCAAAAGCCACTTTAATCTCCACTTTCTTAAACACCCCTCAGCAGTGAGGTTATTGGACTGGCAAACGTATACCCGTTAGTTTTGGTTACCATGGCCATATTCTCATGTTGATGAAAGCTGTTAGCTTAACTGATCAAAGATAGCATAGATTTATCTTTTTTCATTTCCTCCCTTGCCATGAAATATAGTTATTGGCAGACTCCAGACCCTCTTTCACAGTTGTTTCCATCCACTGATCAACCACATAGATCTGATATTGATTGCAAAATCTACACATAGTTTATACAGAATAAAAGTTATACCTCGATGTCCAGAGTTGTACAGCTTCTCTGTAGAAACCATAAGGTATCTTTCCACAAAGAATTTTCACTGCTGTTATACAGAGAGTATGAAAATAAATTAATTTAATGTGATAGAAGCAGCTTTCAACCGACATGGAGAGCCTCATTTACTATACATGCATGCAAAATTATCACTTAAGTGCTAGTCTCATCTTTTTATTATAGGTACTATCTTCCATATTGTTTCAGGATATTCTGTGGTCCAATCTGAGCTTCTAAAGCCTTTTCTACATTCAGGTTTTGACCATTGCTGAATTTATATTCACGGTAAAACTGAAAATGAAAGATAAATGTAGGCTGGGAAAAAGACATTTGACAAAAAAATATATTCTGGCAACTGTATAAACAAGTTGTAACCCCGTAGTAACACTAGCAATAGCACAAACAACAAAAAGTATTTTTTTCATCACAGATAAGCATAAAATTAATGTGAAACTACAAAGCAATGAGCTAATGGTATAGCTGCAGGAAAAAAAAAAAAGTAGAGAAAAATGTGTGCATGTAATAAAATTTGTGATATAAAGCTAAGGTCCTAGAATAGGCAGAAGTAAAAAAGATACCTGATAGTAGATGAGGAAAGACAAGGAAGAGAGAAAATGCCCATTTCCATTTTAGCCTCCCTCAGTAATGAGCTCTTGAGCATGACCACCTCAGCCTCCAGAACCAAGTACTGATAAACATTTACTGGCAAAACCTAGTCAACTACACTCTTATTTCACAGTCATTTACAGTTCATTCCACAAAAACAGTGATCCATTAGAAAAAAAGCACATATGTATATAGAAACATACAGATAAAGAAAAAAAATGTTCTGGAATAAACTTGCATTTAATATCATTTACTTGTTACAGTAATATCATAGGTATGCATTATCAGAATTACTTTACATTTGCAAAGTTTCTTTACTTTTTCCAAACAAAATCCATATTTCAGTTCACATCCTACCTAACTTCTCTTTTACAGTCATGCAAACTTTAAACCACAATAGTGAGGATTAAAAGCACTATGAAAATATGCAAGTATTTTCAGCAAATTTGATGTCATGTAGCAACTGGAAATTATAAGAGAATTTTGTATAACCGTCAACAGGTATCTCTGAGACTATAACTACCACAAGGAAAGAGTGAAAAAATAATAAAAGCTGTTCTTCAAAATCAAATATCAAGAACAAAACCACAATTATAATTTGCAGATATAAATTAATTACAAGAAAGTAAAAAAGAAGACCCAAATAAATTTGGGCGACAAATGAAGCTTATTGATGTCTATCAGTCCCATGAGAAAAAAGCTGAATGCTCAACATTAAGAAATGGGACTTTATGCTGTCACAGATTCAAATGTAAAAATGTTTGGACCTGCAAGTTTGGACATGTCTTTAAAATACAAAGGAACTGTAGAATGTGAATTACATGAAGGTACTCTTTCTTCTGAATTGGACTTAAAGGCCCTCACCTGGCTCTGTCCTAATGAACATGTCCTTCAGAAGACTGAAAACCATCAATTATAGTTAAATACTACATTTAGATGCCTGGCAACGGTCTTTACGTGACATGTGAGCCAGATTCACAGTAAGGTAAGCCAAAGTGCATTCTCTCCCTTCTAGGATTTTATCAGGCTGCATTCAAGACCAATGTCTTCATAAGAGCGATCTGTTTGAGAGGCCTTGGCCAACTTCGGACCTTATAGGACAAAAAGCTGAAAGAAGCCTCAACGGCTGCTCTCTCTGCCTCTGCTTGGGGCAGTGACTAAGATCTGATGCTCCTGTGCTTGGCCTCCACCTGTGGCTGCATTGTCACTGCATCTCCACACCATCTTGTACCTCCTTGATCCAGACTTGCAACCTGCTGACTTGACTTTCTGGTTTGACCTTTGGCCTGCCTCATCACTATGGAATTGTGGGTGCTTGCTTGGAACAGATTTATTATGCACTAGGCCCTTCTCCAGGAAACTTCTGCCATCTCTTTTCTCCACATACCACTTAAGCCTCTAAAGGAGTGTTGTGGTTTTACCGCAGCCGGCAGCTGAGCACCACACAGCTGCTTGGTCACTCCCTCACCCCGGCAGGATGGGGGAGAGAACTGGAAGAGTTAAAGTGAGAAGACTCATTGTGTTGGGTTTGCGTGGCAAGGTTTTGGTAGCGGGGGGGCTACAGGGGTGGCTTCTGTGAGAAGCTGCTAGAAGCTTCCCCTGTGTCTGATAGAGCCAATGCCAGCTGGCTCCAAGATGGACCCACAGCTGGCCAAGGCCAAGCCCATCAGCGCCTCTGTGATAACATATTTAAGAAGAAGAAAAACACTTAGAGAGAGAGAGCTTTTGCAGCCGGAGAGAGGAGTGAGAAGATGTAAGAAACTCTGCAGACACCAAGGTCAGTGCAGAAGGAGGGGCAGGAGGTGCTCCAGGCGCCGGAGCAGAGATCCCCCTGCAGCCCGTGGTGAAGACCATGGTGAAGCAGGCTGTCCCCTGCAGCCCATGGAGGAAGGATGAGGGGGTGTAGAGATTCCACCTGCAGCCCGTGGAGGACCCCATGCCGGAGCAGGTGGAGGCACCTGAAGGAGGCTGCGGCCCGTGGGAAGCCCACGCTGGAGCAAGTTCCTGGCCGGACCGGTGGACCCGTGAAGAGGGGAGCCCACGCCAGGGCAGGTTTGCTGGCAGGACTTGTGACCTTGTGGGGGATCCCACGCTGGAGCAGTTTGCTCCTGAAGGTCTGCACCCCGTGAGAGGGACTCCATGCTGGAGCAGGGGAACGATGAGAGGAGTCCTCCCCCTGAGGATGAAGAAGCGGCAGAAACAACGTGTGATGAACTGACCGTAACCCCCATTCCCTGTCCCCCTGTGCTGCTGAGGGGGGGCGGAGGTTGAAGCCAGGAGTGAAGTTGAGCCCGGGAAGATGGGAGGGGTGGGGGGAGGTGTTTTAAGAGTTGATTTTATTTTTCTCATTCCTCTACTCTGTTTTGCCTAGTAATAAATCAGATGAATTCCCTCTCTAAGTTCAGTCTGTTTTGCTCGTGACAATAATTAGTGAGTGATCTCTCCCTGTCCTTATCTCGACCCACAAGCATTTCGTTATGCCTTTTCTCCCCTGTCTAGTGAATGAGGGGAGTGAGAGAGCGGCTCTGGTGGGCACCTGGCCTCCAGCCAGGGTCAACCCACCACAGAACTGGAAGAGTTAAAGTGAGAAGACTCGTGGGTTGAGATGAAGACAGTTTAATAGGTAAAGCAAAAGACACATGCACAAGCAAAGCAAGACAAGGAATTCATTCACCACTTCCCATGGGCAGGCAGGTGTTCAGCCATCCCCAGGAAAGCAGGGCTCCATCATGCGTAACGGTGACTTAGGAAGACAAACGTCATCACTCTGAATGCTGCCGCCCCCCCTCTTCCTCCTCCCCAAGTGCCTTATATGCTGAACATAACATCATATGGTATGGAATATCCCTTTGGTCAGTTGGGGTCAACTGTCCCAGCTGTGTCCCCTCCCAACTCCTTGTGCACCCCCAGCCCCCTCGCTGGTGGGGTGGTGTGAGGAGCAGCAAAGGCCTTGGCTCTGTGTGAGCACTGCTCAACAACAGTGGGTCCATATAACAAAAACATCTCTCTATTATCAACACTGCTTCCAACACAAATCCAAAACACAGCCCCATGCTAGCTTCTATGAGGAAAATTAACCCTCTCAGCTGAAACCAGGACAAGGAGCTCTATCAACATGTCTCTCACAAAGTAACTCTATGTAAAAGCAAAGTGCCACAAATAGTTCCTATTCAGTTTGTAGATACAATTTCTATTTTCTTGTTTCTCTGAGAATGTAAAAGAAGTTAAGAACCTTGGACTTTCCACTTTTAACAGCGCCCTTCCACTTACCCAGTAATTTTAGGATTTACCCACACAGGAAGGCAGGAGAGAGTGAAACAGAGTGTGAATTAGTTCACTATTGCTCCCAAGGACCCACTGAACCCTCTTTTGGTGTGTACAGACCACACCTGCCTCATAGTTCTGAACACATACCTCCCAGCATGGTGGTCACAGAGTACTGATTTTCCCTGTCCAGGAAACAGTGCAATCTGCTTGTGTCATTCTGGCTCTAATGCTTCCTGTAATTAGGCTAGCTCATTTCAAGCTAGATTGAGTATCCCTACATTACATTGCAGCCTGAGTTGTAAATATGCCCTTGGTGGGTTCAGTTATTTACAAAATGTTAGTGCACATTTTGTGCCAGTAAGAAATAGTTAGCTAAGAGTACACAGGGAACTGGTGCATGATAGCCAGAACACAGCATATTAACACTATTGATGTATGGCCTAGAGTCTCCCCTGACTTCTTAGTGTAGACAAGTTCTTAGTAAGGATTAATAGCATTGTCTTTGGGGTTTCTGCTGGTCATTGTGCATAGTTACATCCTCACTGCTAATTTAGTTGCATACAGCAGTTCTGTTAGCCTCTGAATATAATTCAATTTACTGCATTTTACCCCATCCATCCCATGGATTATTTTTTTTTTTCTGACATGGGCTGTTATTGGATCAAGTATTTGAGGACTACCCCTTAAATTTTCTTTATAAGTCTAATTGTAAAAGGGGACAATATTACCATATAGCCTATTAAATGCTTCTGTTTGAGGACCTGAGTTAGCTCTTATGGTACAATAATTAATAGAAATAGTATTAAAAATTAGTAAAAGACTGATCTTTTAATAATTCATTATGTACTTTATTTGCCTTATTTGTATGTGACTGTGTTTGTCCTACTCACGTAGTTCTGAAGATGAGGTATTTATTTGAGCTCATTACCAGAGATCAAACAACAGAATTGTTTTATTGAACTGTCAGTAATTTATTTAAAATGCCCCTACAGAATTAAATGAAGAATAATCTCTTGGTGAAAACAACATTTTAATTCATCTTCTAGGGAATCACCTTATAATAGCTTATAGCATACTGACAGAAATAGCAGAAGAATAAATTCTCATCATACAAATATATATTTTTATATAGCAATGACAGCAGTTTAATTTCTGGTGAAAGGATCAATTGCACCAGTTTGAGCAATATAACAGTTCTTGGTTCTCAGACATTTACATTAAATGAAAAAGTTGTCCAGCATATGCAAACTCTGTCCTTCATTATCTGTAGAAATTTCAGAGACATTTGACTTATTAAAGTTTTTACTAAATGAGTTAATATATGAACACAGTGCAAATACATTTTTTGCATCTGTACCAGCTCAAGTCATAAGACACAAAACGATATCTTCCCTTATCAAACACTGTGCATTAAAAAAAAAATAAAATGAAAAGTTCCCAGAATTGAAATGTTTGTTATTCATTAACACACAAGGTTCCATAGCCATCAGTTATTGAATTCAATATTGTTCTCCAATTGATAAGAGTTACCCTCCTTGTACAAGTCAGGAATTGCCATTCTGTAGCTACAGAATTTCAAACTCAGTGAAAATAGCTGTATCGTTTTGGTGTCTAAATCCATAAATCTATGAATACTTTTTCCAGCTAATCTAAGTGTCTAATTCTGAAATCTTTACTTTCAGTATAGCAACAGTGTATATTAATTTAAAAGTTCTTCATCTGCTATTGTAGTTCCAAGCATTTGAGCTTAAGTTCCAAATTTTTATATTCTGCTCAGAATTTTTTTTTATTTTAAAAGTTCACAATAAAAATTTCTGAGGATAGCATTCCATATTTTATCATTAAATCTCAAGACAGAGCCAGAAATTTAAGCACTATCTTCTAACATGCAAAGTATATTTTCAAAGTGTTTTCTAAGAATTCATCCTTGTTTACTGTGTCTTTAACACAACTGCAACTTTAATTTTAACATAAAGTAAGACTACAGGTGTAGCACTAAGGACAAACCTGGAAAGCTTGAGGAAAATTAACTTGACAGTTGTCACTGGCTCAGAAACCTAGCTAGAGGTCTGAGTAGGATACCCTGGAAAGGCTCTATTCAGATATTGTGAAATAGTGTTGTCTTATTCTCTTCTCTAAAATGAAGATCTTGGCTGAATATTTAATATAACAGTAATTCTGATTTAATATGTCATCACATTGTGGTTAATCCCTAGCATAATTTAATAAAATCCCAAAATATGACTTAATTGTGAGTTCTCTCGCTTGTGGCCAGATGAGGATTTTGACCAGCTCAGGTAAGAAACACAACTGGAAGTGCTTTGTGTCAGATAAGTCATCTCTATCCTTTCCCTTATAGAGGAAGAGATCTCAGGCAAGAGCTATTTTGGGTAAGAAGACTAAACTCGCATGAGGAATAGCCCATTTGTTTTCCAGAGTAGAACAGTCAATAGAAATTTAACAGTACTTAACATAATGACATCCCACACTGAATATCTTTAACTTTCATTAACACAGCATAAAAATTTGAAAGCAATGTAGCATTATTGTAGTTGTAGTATATCATCCTATATCTGCATGTATTGTGAAACTGAGATTTATTAAATCCTACTAAATTAGGATTTTTTTAAAAAACCTTTGTCTTGTTTCCATCAGTTCAAAGTTTTACAATGTTTAAAATGTTCTGCTCTTGTGTCTTAGTTAAAAAAAAAAATAAATAAAAAACTTGAACTCCCTCTTCCCTGTATGTGAATGTCTTAATCATGAGGGGTTTCTCTTTCTGGCTCAGTTAACTTTGGATTATTGTCTGCACAGTTTGAGCAAGAATGGGGTAGAGTGTCCATACCTTGCTATTCTAGAGCCTGGTAGCTGCTGTGTTTAATTAAAAGACAGGTATATGGTTTTGATCTTCCGTAGGTTAGGATGGGGCTCTGAAGTCACTGCTGTAGTATGAAGTCTTGCTGTAGTATAAAACAGGTGGTACAGAGGTTTAAGAGTGGGTCATTCCTGCTCTTGCTGTTTCTGTGGTTTTTAAATGAGAAGAAAGGGGCAGTCTTTAGAAACATGATATCTAATTCTAGGAGGAAGCAATGAGGCAAAGACACCTACAACAGTGAAAGAGCGTTACTTCTGTCCTCAGAACTAGATGCTTCTCTGTTCAGCATTTCTTAGTCAATGTATCCACTATTCAGTGTCCTACCAGGTGTGAGGTTTCTTAGATACTTGACACTTTTCCCTTACTGAGAGCGAGCTCTGAGCCAAACCCTTGGCTGCAAGGTTCAGTCTGGGATCCAGGGACAATAAAATTCAGTGCCATAAGCATCAAGTCTCTTTGGCTGTCTATATTGGTAAATTAAATAGTGCCAGGAAATTTTCTTGGGCATGGACACAAACTTTTTTTTCTTTTTTTATTTTTTCCATTTATGTGTGTGCGTTTATGTTCAAAGTATTACAACAGTCCCTGTCATGATATCAGCCTGGACAAGTTAATCTTCTCTCAAACCATTTCTGGTTGTGCCTCAAGAGTTGTCACAGACCAGGGACCATTCCCAACAGATAGTTTGAGGGCTGAGAGAGCTTAGCAACATGGATGCCAACCATTCCACGCCAGATGGCACGAGCACTGGATAACAATCCTGAGCATGGTCAGTTTAGCATTATAGACGTGGAGATGGTGATTTCAGCCCTAGCCATTTATACAGTTTAACACAATGGATGAATAGGGGAAAGGAGGAGGGCAGTGTCACTGGAATGGCTAAAAGCAAAATACTGCAGCTGGTGCAGATGAAACTGATTCGAAGCTTTTGCCTTGCATGAAAGGAATCAAGAGCTTTGCCATAACAGGGCTCTTTTTTCTTTCAAAGAGAAACAGGGAGCTTTCTCTAGCGCACAGATGCTGTCACCTTCTCTTGATAGACTCTACCTTAATGAATCAGTCTGTTAATAAACAGCAGATGACCAGTGTTGAAACAAATGTTGTTCCATATCAAAATAGATAAAACAGCCGCCCACAGAGATAAAATAAATCAACCTGATAGTCATCTGAACTTTGTGGTGTCAGTGCATGAGAACTATAGATATATACACACACACGCATATATATATATATATATGTCCACCACTGCCTAGTAGGATGACCAATGTCACTCATATGCTGAGAAATTTAAAGTAACTTTGGACCTGCACTGGATTTACTATCACGAAAAGCATAAGAAATAACAGTAAAATGAGTAATTTTGTAATTTTTCAGTGAGCACCTTAAAATGGGAAATTCTAGGGTACCTTAAGGCCCTTTACAAAATTTTCATCAAGTCTAACAATAATCTGATTGTTATAGGAAAAAACTGTAAGGAAAATGTGAACTGCTTAACCCACCTCCTATGAATTTTAATGAAGGGCAGTAGTCACGTCTGTAATTTTACATTTGCAGTTGTTAGTATCATAACTGGAATCAGTCCTCCTTCAAATTAAATCAATAATAGACAGATTGTAATGAATGTAACATTTAGCAGGTACACTTGAGTTCTAAAAAACATTCTAAGGCAGATCTCAGTAGTGTCGGTTATAATAAGGATATAATATGGATGAATTTCAACTTTAATTCTAATCAAACTCTTTCAGCTACTGCTGTATTATCATGTAAAATCCTTCAAGGTAATACTTCCCATTTTTTATCTAAGTCCAAAACCATTTAAAAGTGCAATCAAAATCAGTGCAACTGTTTCTGAGATTTTTGGGTGCATGGAAGAAACACAGAAAATGTTCGGTTTTTTCCAACAAATATTTTTGACAAATACTATCAAATTGTTACCAAAATAATATAATGTTTTCCTTTACTCATAAGCCTAATGAGGAACAGTTAGATATATGGATATGTTTCTAACCCCGGACCTTCCCAAAGAAACACAGGAAAGAATCAGAATCAGAATCTGCTCGGTCTAGTGGAGGGTGTCCCTGCCCATGGCAGGGGGATTGGAACTAGATGGTCTTTGAGGTCCCTTCCAACCCAAACCATTCTATGAATCTCACAGGTGAACAACTACGCAGTGCATATCTGTGCATTTTGCCATCTTTTTTTGCCATCCAGTTAAACTCTGATTTTTATTTTATCAGTAAAGAATTCCCAGACTACTTGCCCAAGGAATTTTGCAGGACTGTGTCAAATGGCGCATCATACAGAAGTAACTGGAAAGAAATAATTGAGCAATATTAAGCTTCAAATGATTTCTACAGAGCAAAGCTACATGCTTAAGAAGTCAACAACTTTAAATAGTTTTTTCACAACCTGCTCTAACAAAATGCAATGAAATCTCTTCTGTATATGCTGATGAACCCTGAAATAGAGTGATAATTTTAACTGTATTTTCCTTTTATAGTATATTATAAGTATTTCCTAATGCCTTTTCAGAAAGTAGGTAAACTCCCTAAACTAAATATCCCCTTATTTGTAATCAAAACTAAAAATACTCAGTAATGATTTGATTTTTACGTGCCTTACTACAATGCTTATGTTACTGAAGACAAGCTCAGAAAACCAGGAAATTCAATGAAAAGTAAAAAATATTTGAAAAAAATCAGCATAACATTTTATGCCAAAATTGAAAATTAAGACCACAAATTGCTTTTTAAAGTAAATTCATATTTATACAGAACTGGTCTAATCTCATGATCTAAGAGCTCATAACCATGGCTGCAAAACACTTATAGACTTCAGGATACCAGCCCTTCACACACTATTGGCAATGTAGCCACAGAAATTCTTCAGGGGAGGGATAACCATGGAGGCTTCTTAACTGATAATTATAAGTTGCCTTGGTTTGGAACTGGTCTTAATTTGCAGTTGTTCTTGAAGGAAACATTCCTATATGTTTCTTGAAAATTTGCCCTCACCTATTTACTATTTGGCAAGGTACGTTAAAAGTATGGTAGAAATGTGTGGAAAACATACTTTATACTTTTACATTTAACTTTGACTTTAAAATGGTACAGGCTATTTTATTACAAAACTTGATAAATTACTCATGGGATGAACTGTAGAGGCATGATAAATTAAATATATTTTGTCCTTCTGACATGCTAAAAACCTTCATTATCTCTACAGCATATTGGAATACTGACTTGTTTCAGTATTAAACCTCTCAAAAGTTTCAAATGCCCGTAAGAAAACCTCTACCTGTGAAACCTTTCTCTCACTATTAAGCATGAAACTACTTTTTCTCTTCAAAAAATATTTCTTGACTCTTGAGTGGGCACAGGATTGTCTACAGAGCCATGTGATCACATAGTATTCCACCAAAAAAATAGTTACGAGCATGTCATCCTATATTCCCACTGTATCAAATGCATTTGTACTTTCTTTATTAAAAAATACTCTGTTTAATAGGTCCTTTTCCAGTTCAGCTATGTAAAATCCTATTCATTAAAATGGCCAGGTGTTTTCATTTTCAGGTGTTCCTACTATATACGCTAATTTCCACTTTGCTACATTTTCTCATACATAATGTATTAAACTGCCTCTTGTTGAGGGAAGGTTCTTTTACATGCAGTGCAGAACTGGAGAGAGGCAGAATCCCATCTCATTGTCTGCTTGAATTTTAAGTACCTTTGAAGCAACTACAAATACAAAACGTTTTGGAAAGGAAAGAAACATTTTAGAGGACAGCCGTATCTGCTGAAGCATTTTTTGAATAACCATGACTATACTTGGAAAGGTCAGCTTTTCTAGAAATTGTGCTTTCATCATAGTCTCTCATTTATTTAACATCTCATCGTTTGGACATATTCAATACTGATGGATGGAGAAATTGATAAGCTGCTGAGAAACAGGGCAAGAAACTGAGCATTACTGAGAATAGATATAGAAAGCTAGGAGAAAGAAGCAAAATGGAGAAAAAGCGCAACAGGAATAATAAGCAATAAAACCAACTCGACTGTGATTCTGTCACAGGCCACTTGCACAGACCACCAGCTGGTATGAATTGTCATGGCATCCATTCTGATAGTCTAAAAAGACAACGTCAGAATCATTCTTGCTGCCCTTTTACTAATAGTGGTATGAAGTTATCCAAGAAAGATAGTGTACTATGAGTTCTACAAAAACAATACCAAATTCTGAAATATTCTGTCAGAATAGACACTAGAGAATGGCATGCACTGAATAAAATTAAATATCCACCTGCACAGAAAATTCATCAGAACATTGCATTTTGCATAAGCTGTGAAAATTGAAATGAGCTACCTGCAAGTATTTTCAATTCCACTCCAGATTTCATGATAGTTTTCATGCTACAAGACATTATGTTTTCTTTGAAAATAATGTATTCAAAGTAGTTTTCCCAGGGTAGAGTGTGTACATTTCACGATATTATCACCTGATAACAGAGAAATGACATTTTTCACTTTATTTCTTGCTTCCTCTTCCAACTATTTATGGTTATCTATTGAATTACAAAACTGAAATGACACCCAATATTACATTCCCTGACATCACTATGATACTCAGTTCTATAAGAAAGAAAATATCAATGACAAGACAGTGATTGGGTGAGAGTCTATAAAGTGAAGTATCTTCAAATTCTACCTCAGTTCTAAAACTTCAGGGAAATTGCATTTTCTGGTGCATTTACTTTTTAAGTTACAATGCACGTCAGAATTCATTAAGTCTTTCAGGCCAGGGCACAATGTTTTGCATAATGTGCCTCACAATGACTGTCATATGCCATGACTTTTGGGTGCAAAGGGTACAAAACTTAAAAAAATGGACTTAGCAGATTCATAACGGATAGCAATAACTAACATAAGGAGAAAAATAATTATAAAGGGAGTTTTACCTCTTCCATTCTTTTCCTTTTTGCAAAAAATGACAAAGTAACTGTGCTAAAACCTGCAGGAAAATAATGTACTCTATGCCTTATTCTCTTTATATCTGTTACCTTACATATAGATACAGGCTAGTAACACCTGGACTGTTTCTAAGTTAAACTTTAGTTTTAAAGCTCATTGTGTGGTCCATTTTTGTAATTAAAACTCATTAAAGAATCTTAAGGGACTCAAGAATGCATAAGCTTTCTGCACAATAAGCAATCATGGCAAAATAGCAAAAGTCCTCGAATGGGAAAAATAATGAATAAAAAGAAAGGAACTAGTCATAAGGAACAGGAAGCCTTTTCTTTCAGTGGAAGGAGGTCACAATGGACGTTCCCAGAGATATGTCCTGTGACATGTGCTGCTTTATATCAAATAAATTTTTAGATAACCTGAAAAAATGAGTGAATAGGTGAATAGCAAGGTCAAAAAAAAGTATTGATGAATGAGTTATTCAGACTAGCAAGAATGAGAATCAAATGTGAAAAACTGCAGGAAGACCTTACAAGGTATATGACAGAAGCAGATGAAATTCAAAATAGTTGCACAATGATGTACACCGTTTAAAAACAAAAACAAAAACAAAAACACCTCTTAACTTCACATATAAAGTAATGTACTGTCAGCTAGCCACTACGGGTTAGAATACTTGGGGGTTTAATAGTTGGTTCCATGACAATGCCAGTTTGATACTCAATAGCAATTCATAAAGCAAATTAGATGTGAGGCTTTTGTAGTGGGTGGAACTTGGCTGGCTGCTAGATGCCCACCCAGACACTCTCTCACCCCCCTTCCCCAACAAGAAAGGGAAATCAGATGGAAGAACTTGTGGGTTGAAATATAGAGAGGGAGATCACTTACCAATTATTGTCATGCGCAAAACAGACTCAACACCTTTTCAGGGGTAAAGCTGTGGATATGTTGTTTTATTTATTCAGCTTTCACCTCCATATCAGTGGAGAAATGGGGACTAAAATTGCTCTTCTTGGATAGTACAGAGGTGCTGAAAACAATCTGAGGCTCCTGAAATTTCTCTGAGAAGTAAGCAGCAATGAAAGAATAAAAAGCACAGAGACAATTGCTGAAGACAATCACAAATACAGTCAAATTGCTGCATTAAACGTTGCACCATCAAGATCTACTCCCTGCAGCAACAAAGACTTTAGCTTAAAATAGTTTATATGACAAGTAACTTCAAGTTGTGCAATTGTGACTACAATGCATAAAAGAGACTGGAAATCCAGCGACAGGGCCTGTGGAAGACAATAATAGTAATATCTACCCACACTCATAAATTCGCTTCTTGCTGTTCATTTGTGGAGCTTTGATTTTTTCTGTATGGGAGATCAATAGCAGCCTGACCTTTTTCCTGAGCAGAGTCACATTCTAATTCCATAACCTTCCTGAGCTTGTCAGTCAGTGACTAATTTTAACTGGATTCTATCCTGATAACATGAAGAAGTTCAAATCCGCCTCTGATTTTCCACTTTAATCTACAGAGCTTTTTTTTAAAAAAAAAAAACCTTAATATCACAAGGTAGATGGAAAGTATCAGTTTCATTTTGATGACCCAGCCACTTGTTTTGTGTCACAGCCTCCATATTATTTAAACCTATCAGCTTCTGCTTTTTTTCTTAGTGTGAGTATAGATCAGTATCTTACATCATATTAGTCAAGCTTGACTTACTCTTTGTAGTCTTTTGCTGGAGAAAATTATTCCAAACATGACTTAAAAATCTCCTTTAACCATACACACATCAGTGAACTCTACAATCCAGTGTCTGATACCCAGCTAATCAAGATTAATGGATTCATTTACCAGATGGTTACAATGTTATTAAAATGCAAATGCTTGGTTTCTGTTAATTGTTTAATATCACATACAATTAATCTGGGGACTTGTACACTTTCTTGTGGTTTTGGTACAGTTCACCTGAAAAGCTTGGGGAACAGAAGCAAAATCTGGGTTTTTTTCCCCCAAATGGTTACATGAATAGTAGCATTAAAAAAGGTAGCAATTGTGAGCTGGAAATGAATTGGAAAATTGTGAGGTTTAGAACCACTAGATGCAGGAATAGAGAAGACATGGAAAGAAAAATTATTAGAATTCCTAAGATAAGAATACTTCTAGAAATGGAAGGGGGGGAAAAAAACCCATTAACAACTCTGACCAGAAACTTCTAGTTAATCCCAGCTAGGTATTATAATTTTGATTCAGAATGTGAAAAAAAAAATAACAACAATAACATGTTAATCTTTTGCTTGAACCTTCTGCAGAGTTGGGCAAAGACTTTGGAAGACTAAGTCCCAGATAAGTCAGCTAAATTGCTGCTGTCTAAGAGATTAACTCAGGGCACTGATTCAGAAACAGGGAAAGCCGCGGTTCCTGAAAGCTTGGCTGGTCCGCTGTAGTTCATGCCCCTTCAGTGGTTGCTGAATTGCTACAGTTTACACAGTCCAAACAATTGTACTTTCCTACCAGTTTGGGCACTGATAACCTAAACAATAGCATTTTACTTAGTATTCTGGACTATATAATTGTGATGGCTCAGCAGATGAGCCATGCCTGTAACAGAGGTGTGAACCTTTGAAGGCAGAATGAGGCAATCATGAAACACTATGGCTATCTTAAGAAAAGCCATTCATGTATCTAAATCATATACCTGAAGTAGGCAGCTATGCCACAGTTTGTTCCTAAAATTTAAGAAGATTCTAGCAAATTCCTTCGCTCCTTATAAGTATGAAAAGAGTCAAGGTAGTTTTACTACCTTCATATATTTTTGGATTATTGTAGAAGAATGGTTATGTGATTAAGACATGGCAGTTGAACCTGGCAACTGCCTGTTTAGTTCCTAAAGCTACTCCATCCTAACTGCTGAATGTAGCAGACACCCAAAAACAAAACAACAAAACAACAAAACAAAAACAAACAAAAAAAACAACCAACCAACAACCAAAAAAACCCAACCCTAACATAATTCCTAGAAAAGGAGTTCCCAGAATTGTAGATAGGTGTCCAGGTTTCCCGGAGGATAACAGACAGTGCCAGGCACCTATAAAATGTCCTCACAACAGCCAACATACTTTGGACACTCTTGCAGTCAGCTGGAAGCAATATACCCAGTGGAAAGCCAGCTGGAGCTTGTTAATAGCAAACATACTGAGGGCATTTATATTGAATTTTCTCTTCCTTTTTTCACCAGCAGGCAGAGACCTAAATTCTAGTCCCTGTTCAAAGATGCTTATGCACATTGCAAAATGTGTAAGTAATGCTCAGTGTGGACTCATAACCTAGGATTTATTCTGCTGTAAATGATAAGCTACATAGTTATGCTCTGTCTCACCTTTTTTTTTTTTTTTTTTCTTTTCCCCAAGACTAATTAGCCTTCAGTTCTCTTTGGCATTGTAAAGCAGCTATCACTGGAAGGGTAACATGTATCCTGTCCATAAAGAGCCAACATATTTTTAGACAGGACACACCTGAATACTGTGTACCTGAATTTCTTTATACCAAATATAAGGGAGAGACCTTCTATTCTGCTAAAAGAAAGCAACTACCACCACTTTCAGACTGTTTACTGGTGGCATTCATTATTCCACAGAGAATTCTTAGCTTCCAGACCTTGGCAAGTCTCAGGCTCAAGGTTAATGTAAAGATGCTTGAAACTTTTGACACAGAATCACTCATTTTGCCTAAAGCAACTTTTGAGATAGAATCCCTTATTTTGCCTAAAGCATACTTTAAGAACCTAAATTCCTTTTTAATCTGTCTCTTTTTGTTTTTGTTTTTTTTTTCACATTATGCCATTTTGATGATATAAAAGCAAAAGATCCATGCTGTGCCAGATCAGAAGTCTATCACTGACAGAATGGAACAAAATGTCAGTTGCTGAGGGGAGCAGCTCCAGAGCCAGCGCAGTCCACAGCACAGTGGCAGATCTTGGTGTTTTCCTGAGGCAAGGAAATGCCCAGGGAGCAGACTGAGCCAGCAGGTCTGGCAGGAGATGCTGATGAGACCTGGGCATTGCCAGAGGCATGGCAGCCACCCCACACCCACACCAGGCAGCCCAGGGAATGTGAGCGATCAGGAGCACTGACTGTGATCAGAGTGGGCAGACAGGGCATGGCGCATCAGCCAGGGTGTGACGCTGCAGTTCGCATGGCAGTTCAGACAGAAGGCCATGCAGGAAGGGCGTAGTCACCCTATCAGCCTGGTGGCATAGCTACGAGAGAAAGTAGAAAAGTTAAGGAGCATCAGGGAGGCTGAGGAAGAGATAGCCTGGTGGAGCCATGCTCTGCCCTCCATGAGAGCCACCTCTCTCTGGTGGCTGGAACAGCCACCAGAAAAAAAAACGAACACCAAGATCAAGGAGAC
This sequence comes from Grus americana, assembly GCF_028858705.1. Classification (NCBI taxonomy): domain Eukaryota; kingdom Metazoa; phylum Chordata; class Aves; order Gruiformes; family Gruidae; genus Grus; species Grus americana. Next base: position 83,358,015 of record NC_072853.1, on the reverse strand, counting down.
CCTGTATCCTCCCCCTCACCAGGCTGAAGGCAGTAGCTTAAAGGAAAGGAGTCCACACTCAGGGTGGCAGGCGAACCCCCTCCTTGCCCACCTCACCTTCCCAGGTACCTCAGTACAACAGGTATGAGGCTCTGGATGTGGAAGGCCAGTCAATGGATGATGTGGATGGCAGTCCACCTACACCAGAGGTGTTACCAAGGTCAGAAAGGCCCACCCTCCATATCATGACCACCTCCACAAGGAAGAAAAGGCAGATTATAGTGGCAAGTGACTCCTTTCTGAGGGGAACAAAGGGTCCAACATGCCAGACAGACCCTACTCTTTAGGGAAGTCTGCTGCCTCCCTGGGGCCTGGATTAAGGACAGCACTAGGAAACTTCCTAGCGTGGTATGGCCCCCGGACTATTGCCCATTACTACTCTTATGTGTGGGTGGCACTGAAGCCACAACACATAGTCTAAGGGCAATCAAAAGAGACTTCAGGGTCTTGGGACAGTTGGTAAGGGAATCTGGAGCACAGGTTGTTTTTTCCTTTATCCTTCCAGTTGCGGGCAGCAACACTGGAAGAAACAGAGCGACCCAGTCTATTAATACATGGCTCCATGGCTGGTGTCACTGCCACAGTTTTGGGTTTTTCAACAATGGGATGGCCTACATGACACCAGGCTTGCTGGTGTCAAATAGGATTCACCTTTCTCAAAGAGGAAGGAAGGTCTTTGCCCAGGTGCTTGCGTGGCTCATTGACAGAGCTTTAAACTAGACTTGAAGGGGGCGGAGGATAATATCAGTATCAATACAGGCTGGGGGATGAAGGGATTAAGAGCAGCCCTGTGGAGGGGGACTTGGGGGTACTGGTGAATGAAAAGCTGGACATGAGCCGTCAACGTGCACTCACAGGCCTGAAAGCCAACTGTATCCTGAGCTGCATCAAAAGAAGTGTGGCCAGGAAGTCAAGGGAAGTGATTTTCCCCCTCTGCTCTGGTGAGACCCCACCTGGAGTACTGTGCCCAGCTCTGTGGTCCACAGCATAGGAAGGACATGGAGCTGTTGGAGCGGGTCCAGAGGAGGGCCACAAAAATGATAAGGGGGATGGAACACCTCTCCTATGAGGAAAGTCTGAGAGAGTTGGGGTTGTTCAGCCTGGAGAAGAGAAAGCTCTGGGGAGGCCTTACTGTGGCCTTTCAATACTTAAAGGGAGCCCATAGGGAAAGTGGTAACAGACTTTCTGGTAGGGCCTGTTGTGATTGGACAAGGGATAATGGTTTTAAAAGAGGGCAGACTCAGACTAGATTCAGGAAGACATGTTTTACGATGAGGGTGGTGAGGCACTGGAACGTGTTGCCCAGAGAGGTTGTAGATGTGCCATCCCTGGAAACATTCAAGGTCAGGCTGGATAGGGCTCTGAGCAACCTGATTTAGTTAAAGATGTCCTTGTTCATTGCAGGGCAGTCGTACTAAATGACCTTCAAAGGTCCTTTGCCACCCAAACTATTGTATGAGTCTGTGAAATGGAATGAGAAATGGACCTTTTAGTGGTATTGCCTAGTTCTAGTATTATGGGGAATAATCATTCCTTTCTCACCTAAAATCATATCTGCCAGGTAGAAGTAGTAATGCTTCTGTCAGTTAAAGGATACTTACTGGTATCTTTGAGGTATTTGATATGAAAGGGCCCTACAGATATTAAGAATTTTTTTGAAAATGTAATATGCATAACATGTTTACATATGAATATTCCAGTTTACAGCCTTTTTAGCACGTATTTTTATTTAAAACAGTGTCTTAGAAGATGGGAGAAAGAATCAGAGTCATAGGATAATTTAGGTTGGAAGAGACTTCTGAAGGTCATCTAGTACAACTTCTCACTGAAAGGAAAGAAAAATAGATGACATTGCTCATTATCCATTTGACTTTTGATAATTTAAAAAACAAGGAAAGTAGAATGTTAGCAGAACGATCTTGGAATTATACTGGATTTGTGTACTTGAACAATGAATAAATCATTGTATCTCCGTAGCTTTAGAAAATGGAAGAAAATTTGAGCTATGACATTTAGTACTGGGCAACAAAATTCTTTTGAAGCACAAGTAGAGCCCCTCCACTAAAACTGTGATGGCAGAAAACATTTGCAAATTTACTGAATATAATGTATAATGTTACAAACATATGTATCCTTGGTAACACAAAATGAGGCAAGAATATCTGTCTTTTCCTATGAATGTGTACCCACTCTATGTAAAATGGATCTACACTGCACTAGCACTGTTTCTTGCAAGATTGCAGCTGATAAGGAATTGTAATCCTTTTTAATTTGAAATTTCTTTGAATTAAATTCCAAATCTGCATGTTGTACTTTATCTACAGACAACAAACTTGCAAACTTCATCACCTCCACAGAAGATGGTCATTGATGTTTTGTCCTTCTCATGTTTAAAAACTTTATTTAACATTATCTTTGATTGCTAATTCTTTCACATGCTCACGTATTTATTTAGTATAATCTCCTAAATATGGTGATGTAAATGCAAGACCTATTTACAGCCTTAAAAATAGCCTTTTTTTTTATGGAAATCATATTTTATTTGTCATGTATTTTGTACAGACAAATAATCCCTTTATCTTGGCTTTCAGTGTATTTGTTATTAGTTTTTATTTCAGAGAGGAGTGTTAGGATTTATTTTTTTTTCTCCTTTGTGTGCATTTCACTTCTTGAAACTCCAGACAACTGAATAAAGCAGCTTCTCTCACCTGTTTAATTAACCATGTCTTATTTTTCTCTGCATAGCAGAGTCTTATCAACAAAAGCCAATTATGAATCCCAAGTTTGACTGTCAGGCGAATATTAAGAATTATGAAGCAGTGCTGTAGGATGACTGCCTTTTTGTCACTTCCTCATTTTCTTTCCATAGTTTAAGTACCTTTCTCCCCCTTCAAATGGTGATATTTGTAAAGGTTAAATTCCTAAGTAAATATGAATGCAGTGTAAAAAAAAGTTCTAAAATTATTTTATTGTTTCAGCTGAAGTTAATTCAACATTAAAATGACTCAGAAACTTACAATGGAAGTGTATTTAGTATCATCTGTGAATTAATTTAAAGGCAAAGTTGCAGGTTTTTTATCATAGAATCATAGATCACAGAATGGTTTGGGTTGGAAGGGACCTTTAAAGGTCATCTAGTCCAACACCCCTGCAATAAGCAGGGACATCTTCAACTAGACCAGGTTGCTCAGAGCCCCATCCAGCCTGACCTTGAACGTTTCCAGGGATGGGGCATCTACCAGCTCCCTGGGCAACCTGTTCCAGTGTTTCACCACCCTTATCATAAAAATTTTCTTCCCTATATCTGATCTCACTCTACCTTCTTTTAGTTTAAAACCATTACCCCTTGTCCTATTGCTACAGGCCCTGGTAAAAAGTCTGTCCCTATTATAGACTTCACTAACAATTTCTATTTGAAAAATTTTTAAAAGCAAAGCTGTGTAAATCCAGATTTAAGATACCTGCACCTTGAATATAATGGCAGCAAAGAGTATATTTACAATGTGTTACTTTCTGTTTTATAGCTGTTAAAGTAATGATGTCAAATGGAAATATGCCAACACAATACACCAGCTGTGTTAAATTATTCCTAAATGGTGACTAAACCTATATACACCTATTTCCTGTTGAATACATTCTAACTACTAATTTATGTAGTTTTAATGTTGAATGTTTTTGTGCTCCTCTTACGCACAAAAATTGCTTAAAGCCCTTATAATACATTTCAAAATTATACTTAAACTCCAACCCATGTACTGCATAAGGCAGGTACGTACTGTAAAGTGACTGATACTTCCAGTAAATCTTTGGGGGTGATGTTAAAGAGCAGTGACTAACAACTAGATCATGCCCATTTAGCCACAAGCCCAGTTCTTCACATCCCCTTCATTTAAATCATTATATCTGCAGCAGAAAGAGTCTGGTATCTCTTATTAATTGATTAAAGCTAGCATTATTTTCTTGTCACAGCTGTTCTATTACTTTGTCAATTTTCCAGCTGTCTTGTTTTGACATTTCTTTGATCTGCCTCCTTCTTCATGCGACATCAAAAAGAAAGAGAGACAAAGTATCTCAAAGATCAAAGGAATAGGTGAACACAGAAAAGTGGAAGGAGAGAAGAATATTTTTTCTCAAGACCTCACCACTAAGCTTCGTAAACTGAGTATGTGTGACACAGCAAGTTCAATAAGTCAGAGGATTGCCTTAGAAATAAAAGCTAAGGAGCTCATGTAATCGAGGTTCGTAATTTCATATATTGATCTGAGCCACTGAATGAAGTAACCAAACCTGCAGAATGCACTTCTAAAGGATTTCCCTTTAGCTGTCATATCTGCATATTTTCCTTTAATAGACTGAATGTCTTAATGAACCCAATATAGAAAAGTAAATATGTCCACAACACAAATTGCAGCAATACTTAAGGTAGTGGCAGTGCCATCAAACTAATCAATAACATCAATCAATACTGCAGCACTGTGATGGTTGTCATGGCTCAGGCCTGGCTGACACCTGCAGTAGTATGTGAGCTTTTGCTAACTCTGTATCATAGGGAAGTCAGTCAGGAGAGGAGCTCCTGCAGCATACACAAACCGTCAGTTTCTGGGAGTTGCAAAGGTGTGGAGAGCCTTTGAGAGGCTACAGCCTGGTTGGTGTCAAGTGTCCTGGGGACATGCATGCCCCAGCAGGCATCAGGTGTTCCCTGCCCAACCCCATAACCAACCCCATCAGTCAGCGGAGGGAGGCTCCAGAGTATCAGAGAGGAAAAAAACCAGGACAGAGCATGGAGGGAGGGTCAGAGAGACCTCTGCATACCATGCATCCTAGTCCCAACTGCATACCCCAAGGCAGGACCCACTATGCCAGCCTCCCTGACCCTTCTCCTGGCTCATGCCATCTCCCCCAAGGAACATGGAAGTCATTTGATTCGTAAAACTGCATATACCACTCATTGAAGTGTTTTGGTGTCTGAGTCCATTTAGTCTACACACTGCTCTTAAATGGTGACAAACATTTGATCAATAAGGGTGTAATCCAACTAAATCAGATTTCTTCCCTGATAGATGAACTACCATCAACATAGCAAACTAATCATTAACACTCAGGAAAAAAAACCACAGAGGAAAATATTTTATTTGTTTTAGAAAAATGGGAAGGAAGGAGGGAAGGAAGTTGGTTTTCCTTCAGTCTTGTATCCAGGAATGAATCTCAATAAGCCACAAAATTATATCCCCATTTAATCACTGTGTCAGATGAATCAGGTACAAACAGAAACCTGAGGAGAGAGAGAGAGAGAAAGGTGCACCTTCTTCTACTGACAGGATGACCATACTAATTCCTTCAGATAAGTCTTAAACCTAGGAAGCTGAACAGGTGATTCATATACAATGACCTGGATAACAATTCTCACATCTCTCTGACAAGATATAGGATTTCCCTCCTCTGGTGAGGTAACTGTCGTTTCCTTGACCTATCTAGATTAAAAAAAAAAAAAAGTTTGACAATCATCCCAACCCTCAGCTAGATCCTAAATAACTGGTCACCTGGAATCAGAACTGGATTCATATTTTTAAAGGTGCTATCAGAGGAAGAGAAATGGGAACAAATATTTAATTATGCAAAAAAATACTCTAATTCATTATATATTACCAAACACAGGAAGAAAAATTAATATACAGGCACGTCACTCGGAGATGAAGATTCTAGAGGAAGGGGTCTTTATGAAATTTTATATCATTAAAATGAAACTCATCAGAGTCTCATAGTGATAGTGAACTCAAATTAAAAGAAAACGTGTAATGCTAATAAACTAAGGTGCACTAGTCAGAGCAGTGTCAGCTAAAACTATTTTTACTTCAGTCCTGTATGATTTCCTCAACTGTGGTTAGAAAAGTTTGATTCTCAAACTCTTCCAGAGCTGTGCTCTTTGAGTATATGTCATCAGGAAAAATAATGGGATCATGCCTTTCCCTAGACAAGGAGAATTCCTACTGATGTTACCTTATATTTTTGGCATCCTATCTTATCTTAGGAAATGAGCTGTTGTCTAAAACATATATAAGATTTATTATCATCTTATCTTCTATGTCTTTCAGAAAATACAGCAATTTAAATGGAAATCATAACATTTTGGTCAAACCCATCTTCCTCATGCTTTCTCTGATCCTCAGCTGCTTTCTCTACATGAATTCGCTAATTGCCTGGGTTTTTTTTCTTTCCAAGGAGTACCATATTCACAGAAATGTAGGAATTAATTCTCTTATATCTTTTATCGTACCATAAGTATCAGATAAAGATGAAATACAATTGTAGCAGATAGGGGATTAAAAAGGGAAAAGAGATTTGATTGAGACAGCACATTGACATGGAAATTAATTATAGTTTGAGGAAAGACAGTTTAAGCCTAGTCAGAAAAAAGACATTTTCAGGATACAGAATGTCTTATTTCAATTACTATTTTATTTTAAAAAAAATAGAATGTAGCACTTCAAAGCCCAGTTTTGATTTAAATATGTTTGGGGTTTTTACTTTTCTTTGAAAATTATTTTAAATTCATTTCCCCTTTGCTAACCTGTGGTGAGAATGATAGGAAAGACACAATTTCACAGCTCAGACTTCCTTAATCCCTCCCCCTCAATGCCACAGCAGTCACTTTTTAATAGTTTTGACAGCAAAGGCCCCAGGGATGGATTTGATTCAGACAGTCCCATTTCTCATCTCTACTTTCATGGGTAAGGAGCACAAGAGATGCAGTATGGAAGGTACCAATGCAAAACAGGTGAATGGATGTGAATAGAAAAATGGATGCACAGAATAAAAGTATCTGTGTGAATTCTTACATTTTACATATGCATCTATATGTATGAGGTGAATACTTACTACTTGAAAAAAACATATTTTTGATACTTGGATTTTGATGGTGTAGCAAGACTGAGCTTTAGTTAATGCAAAGTAAGATTTCACAAGGGACGTCAGGATGGAGGAGTCCCTCTGGGCAGATTTACTTGTGATCAGGTAGTCTATCATCTGCATTTACAAGTTCCAGTACCTAGTGTAAAACAGATTAGGAAAACAATACTTATGTCTGTTTATGTCCAGACTGGAACTTCTGAACATTTCTGTCCATGTCCAACAGTAACTCCTCCATTTGGCTCTGGCCCCCTATCTCAGTTAATCCACCAGGTGGGTCAGAGGTCAGAAACAGATGGACACATGTTGAAATTTTATTAATGGGCAATGAAAGCTAAACAGAAAAAACAAACAGATAATTTATCTACGTATCTAGCTTGAGTTCATCTGAACTTCTCTTTATCTTCTAAATATATCACTAACCACAGTATGTTTTCTGCAGGGCAAAGCCACCATCTCCAGTGAAAAAATCTGTTCTTTGAAATTGACATAAAAGATGTTAGGGAAAGGGAAGGGAAAAGGATGTTAGGGAAAGCTAAGGATGGGACTGACAAACTGGGAGGAACAGTAAAAGTGGACTTATGCATTTACCTATGTTCTGTGGCAAGAAGCTAAGTTTTTGAATGGAATTATGTCATGTATGCGCACAGAAGATGATTTAAACAGAACTAGAAACTATCAGTGATCATCATGCTACTCCAGAATTTGTTTTACCTTTTCTCCTGTCTGTGTTCACCACACTGCTGGGACATTATATGGAACAGCCGTATGGGTGTTATTTGAAAAAGTTATTTTAGAATCCATTAATATAAATCTGTACAAAACCAAACCTACTTACAAAACTGTGTTTACTAGCTTTGTTACAAATACTAATTCTGATTCTAGCAGACTGGACTTTAATAGTGTTTCACAAGAATGATTAAGAGAAAATATTTTTGTAATTAGTTTCTCTTAGGCAAATGTATTTAAAATACAGAGGGATTTTTGCCTAAAACCCTACCAATTCTATTAATTTTATTTTTTTAAAAAAGACTTTCAATTTTACTCAACATCTGATTTGCCTAGTTTATGCCTTCATATCTGAAGAGGGCATCTGATGTGAAAGAGTGAGCACATTTTTAAAAAATAATAAATCCCATATTGAAATGGAAAAAATTAGACTTTTTTCTTTGTTCACATGGGCCAGAGGTATTCAAACTGGATATTACTAAAATACCTAATAACATAAATCTTCTTCCCCCTTTAACACATCGAGTACTTTCTACTTAAAATGTTTTCTCTTGTTTCTTTCTCTAAGCTGAGCAGCAAAATTTGTATCTGCGTGACATTTCCCCATCATTCATCAATTACATGGTGTATTATACATAAAGTTGGTGATTATGACTTAATTGAATTTTAGCTTAGTTTTTTGGCAGTCCTTGCTTCATCAATTTGTGTCCTGTAGGAGTATCTTTCAGTAAGTTTTCAAGAGCACTTTCTCCATCAACACTGCATCCACAGTGCCTAGAATAAAGTGACAAACATTGCAATCAGGCAAGAAAATTTGCTAGTCTTTTCAATGTGGAGCTACCCTCTCTTTTTTTGTTCAGGTGCTTTTTAATCCCTATTTGGCTGTATGTAGGTCATGAGCTGTAGGTTTTATTATGTGGGTACCACTACATACAACTGAATTTTTGGTCCCTTATGAAATTTTTGGTTTCTTGGTGCTGAATTATTGGTGTTCCCAGTGTAAAATGTTCTCAGCATATTTAATAGATGAAGCAGTCAGAGTTCCATAGTACATAACAATAAATATATTTGTAATTATGCAGGTACTTGGTGATGCCAGCAGACTGGTGTTCAGCTTGGAATTAAATCAGCTTAAGGGTAATGGGTTACCTTTGAATTAATTCAGCAGAGTAATTCACGGAACACTTCCTGAACCCACAAACTCATTCTGAAAAAGTCATTAACAATTAAGGAGAAACAACACCTTTATCTGACAGGACTTCTGATTCTCTAGTCTAAGAATTCCTTAAAATCATTCAGTCTGTTGAACAGGCACCCCAACAGAGAAGAACAGAATGAAGCCTTCTTGTGGTAGCCACAAGTGATCACAAACTTATTTTAACCATGCAGTGTTCCATAGAGCAACTAAGTAAACAAGGTTTTGAAGCTCTCATAAAGTACTTTTTTCTACTAAATTATGTTAGTAGGCAAATACTGCCTGAGTAAATCTAGTGTAAGTAACTGCAAGGATGAATGTATTAACAATTTCAGTTATAAAAAGTGTTTTCAGCTTAGTTTTTAATTGCCCCAAATGACAGCTCCCATAATCAATTAATCCAACACAGAAGGGAAACTACACAAGTCCTAAGACTCTCTGTTTAACTGGAGTCCATTTCTATGGATATATTCCCACTATAGGTTATCTCTTCTTACGCTCTTTCTGTGTAGTTTCTCACAATATATTACTTTGATTTAAAATAAATACTTTAGACTCATGGCAACATTCACATATTAAAAATGTGGTACTATATCTTGGATTTCAGACCAAAACAGTGCTGATAACACACCAGTGTTGTAGCTGTTGCTGAGCAGTGCTTGCACACCATCAAGGCCTTTTCTGCTTCTCACACCACCCCACCAGCCAGTAGGCTGGGGGTGCACAAGAAGCTGGGAGGGGACACAGCTGGGACAGCTGACCCCAGCTGAGTTATGGTATTTATCTTCCCAAGTAACCATCGCACATGATGGAGCCCTGCTTTCCTGGAAATGGCTAAACATCTGCCTACTGATGGGAAGTAGTGAATGAATTCCTTATTTTGTTTGTATGCACAGCTTTTGCTTTCCCTGTTAAACGGTCTTTATCTCAACCCACAAGTTTTCTGACTTTTACCCTTCCATTTCTCTCCCCCAGCCCATTGAGGGGGAGTAAGCAAGTGGCTATGTGGTGTTGAGCTGCCTACCAGGGTTAAACTATGACAACTTCAAAAGAAGAAACACTTTCTTTAGGTTCAGAAACTTAATTCAAAATAACTTATTCACTCATAAGAGGAAAAACTTCACATTTTCACACTGCTCCAAACACTTACTATAACAGGCTCTTTCTTGTATATCTGGAAAAGTCAGTCTTGCAAAGGCTAAAAGCCAATAGATACAGTTCTCTCAGACTGTAAGACACAAGACATAAAGGTATTTGCTTACTAATTTGTTACTGACGGTTTTCCAAAGCATATTAGCACATGAGAGCCCAAAAGTCTTTGGAACTTTCCTGTCCTCCAGCAATTTTCACCTGAGGAAATGTCTGGGCAAGAGGGAGAATTCTGTATGTCGTAGTCCCCTGCAGGCTTCTCTTCTGTGAAGCTGCTGTGGCCTCTCGGGGCATTTGCAGTGTCCTGCTGGCAGAGCTCCACTGCTCCAACACCTTTTGCCAGAAGAGCCATAGTCCTTTGGGTTGTTTTAAAGCTCCTTCCAGCCACCTTGATTTGATGCCTCCAGCTCATGTAACGAACAATCAAGCCCAATTTGCCTTCCACGTGCCACTTATATTTTTTAATGACCTCTGTCATAGTTTCCATGAGGCATCTCCTTTCCAGGGTGAGAGATACTAGCCTACTTAGTCACCCCTTGTGCAGAAGCTATCAGACCTTTAATTGTCCTTACTGACTTTTTCTAGTCCTATTATATTATTTTCAGAATGGTGGGGGACGGAACAGTATGCTGAATTCACAGTGTTAGAACAACATAGATTTATATGATAGCATAACAGCACAATGTTGTTCTCAGATTTGTCTTTCTAAAATAATAACCCCAAATACATGAGGAGCTTGTTTGTTTGTTTGTTTTCTGACCCCTGATGAGCACTGAGCTGACATTTTCATGAAGTTATCTGTGATGATCCCCAGCCTTTGTTCTGACTGATAATGGTCAGCTTAGAGCATATAATTTCAGCTGTATATTTAGGATAGACTGCATTGTATCACATTGCTTTTGTCTATATTCAATTCCACATCATTCCAATGTCTAGTCATCCCATCTTGCAAGATCCTTCTGCAGTTCTTCATGCTTGCCTCTCTCTTCTCTGAACAAAACAACTTAGTACTCTTAGCAAACTTTGCCACCTCATTCTTAACCTCTTTTTTCATATCATGTCTGAATAGGTTAAACAGCATTACTCCCAGCACAAATCACTTCAGGATTTTCCTGGTGATCTCCTTCCACTCTAAAAAATGACCACATACTTCTACCCTCTACTTCCTGTTTTTTTAAACTGTTATTTATTTATGGAAAGTTATTCCATAACGTCTTTAAATATCTGTGATGATGGACCTCACTAAAAGACTTCCAGAAATTCAATTAGTCAGTAATAATCAGGCTCAGTCATACTCTTGTTAATTCATTAGAAGAAAAATTGATTCACAGTTGGTCCTGTCATACTTACTAGAATTTAACCTGGCTCAATATCTACCTCTATGCAGTTCAGGATAACCTTCTACCTTGATATCTGATTATTTAAAAATAATCCACTATGTCTAACAGCTCCTACTCTATCTGAAGCACTGCTAGCACTAGCACCAACTAGGAATTGCCTCCAAATGTAAATGGATGTAATTCCCAGCTGCTACTACTGCTAGATATAAATCATTCACAGTTTATATTGATAGGTGTCACCAAGTTATATACAACTCACAGCTTCATGCCATAATTATCATACAGTGCCAATTTTCAAAGCCAATGTTTCAAATGTTTCTGAGTTCAGAAAAGATTAGATGATTTTCATATAATTTATACAAAGCAACTTTTCAAATTATTCCAACATAGAAAGGACTTCAGAACATAATTTTTAGAAGAAAGGTGGATAAATTATCTTTTTCGAATACCTTGGGAACTCAACAGTAAATAGATTTAAACACATGTAGTTCAAAATTAATTCATTTAAAGGCTGAAACTAAATACAAAACCTTTTATGAGCGAATGGTATATCAGGAGTCAGTGATTCAAATTAAATAGGAGGCTGAAAAAAAGCAGCACAGGAAAGGTAAATAAAGTTTCTGTTTGTACTGTTCCTCTTAAAATGTTTATGATGTAACAACAATAAAACATGAATTCTATGTTTACATGTCATAAAGACAAATTTTCTCACTAAGGAGATATCAGGTCTTCTTTTTAGTATAAACTACCTTTTTTCTTCTTGTTAATTTTTTTTTTTTTAGACAAAATGTCCTCTTTTTTTGTCACATGTTCCTCAAAGAACTTTGATTCTTACATGGAAAGATTTTTCTTGTGTGCTATTATTCCTGAAAGGTATTTTAACCAAAGAAGATTATGCAACCAGGTAGATCATAAAATAGCTTTATGCCAATCTTCTGCTCCTGTCTTTTTCATCCTTTTCAAACTTCCCCTTTTTTGATCATCATTACAGTTTAAAGAACAGAGATCTCTTTTTCTATAATACAATACTGACACGATATATTCATTTTTATTAGCTATCCAGTAGAAGAAAATGTGCAATATTTTTTACATAGATAAATCTCCATCTGAATATTTGCTTGAACTCATCATAGTCTGTCAGTTAGTGAAATGCTTATAAAACTGTATTCAGGGAGCTGTGCATGCCTGTTAGATTGAAATGCAAAAGGTACAGTTTAGTTCAATACCACACTGAACTAAATTCCAACGTTCCTTTTCATTTCCTTTTGGTGTATGTAACAGGAGGGATAATTTTTGCCTTCATTTATGACACTTTCCAGAGGGTTGGGATTTTTTAGTTATACTAGTCTTAAATATGCATATTAAATCAATACGAATTTTACACATTTGGATCAAAAAAGAGCAGCTGCCAGAGCAGCTCTTTTTCTGGTTTCCCCTGACAGAAGTGTGTGGTCTAATTTAAACCTTGGGTTTGGCAAAAACTTGGGGGGACTCACGAGGTTTCAAGTGATTCAGCCTGAAAAAATGCAAAGAGCTCAGACTTCCTGCGAGGAGAAGAGAAGTCCACATATGAATTTTCCGTTCTTCTGATATTACAGTAAATTTCCTGGAGCAAGTAGCAGCGACACAGCTCATCTGATCGATGTTTGTTGGGGCTGTTGAGCCCTTCTAACAGGACAATAACAACAACTTAAGAGGTAGAAAATGAAAAGAAAAAAGCTTCAACAATTTATGTTTTGCTTAAAAGTATGCACTCATTGAACGAATTTCAAGGTTTAATGTGAAGTACAGGACTCTTCTCTGCAGGCATGATAACACTCACAGTATTCTTCTTAAAAGTACTGATAACTGCAGCCAATGGACATTTTTACTGGCGAAGAGAAGAAAGTGTTGTTATGGTCAGTTGTTGGCCTCCTCCCTCTGTTACCTTCTCTATGGGGTTTACACATCCAGGTGTCGGCCACTGGGGACCTGCGGGTGCGACCCCTGTGTGGGGGAGCGGCCGGGGCTGCCCGGTGCCGGACACAGCCGGTTCCAGCCGGCTCCAAGGGCCCCACCGCAGGGCACAGCTGAGCCCCTCAGCCACAGGCGGGCGCCTCGGGGAAAGCCTGGGTAAGAAAGGGCAAAGAGCTGCCCGGCAGCCAGGGCTGAGGGAAACGGGGTGAGAAACAGCCCTGCGAGCCCCGAGGGGAGAGCGGGAGGAGGGCAGGAGGGGCTCCAGGCCCCCCGCTGAGGTGCCCCCGCGGCCCCGGGAGAGACCCCGGTGGGGCGGGTGTTTCCCTGCAGCCCGTGGGAAGGCCCCAGGCTGGAGCGGGGAGAAGTGTGAGGAGGAAGGAGCGGCAGAGAGGAGCTATTATAGACCAACTGCAGCCCCCCATTCCCCATCCCCCTGTGCCACTCACCGGAAGGCAGGTAAAGGAATCAGAAGTGAAGGGGCGAGGCTGAGTCTGGGAACAGGGTGAAGAAAGATGTTTTTATATCTGTCAGATGTGTAATATCTGTCTTTTTGTTCCCCACTACCTGAAAATATTTAACTGGTGATAATTTTCCCCAAGTTGAGTCTGTTTGGCCCATGACAGTATTGATAAGCAATCTCCCTGTCTTTTCTTAACTCAGGAGTTTTATTATTCCCATTTTTCCTATTCCATCTCCTCTTCCTGCTGAGGGCAGAGGAGTGAGTGAGCAACTCAGTAGGAGTTCAGCTTTTAGCCAAGCTTAACCCACTATGCCTTCCTTCCTTGAACTAGCTGTAATTGCTTTGAGATAGCATGGTTTTGCAGTGAAGATTATTATTAATAATAATTTATACTGCAATGAAGCAGTTAGTGCAATGTGAGTCCCGGTGAGAACATGTGAGCCAGAATTAAAAGGTAACAATTAACATCTGCTAGCTGTGTGCTTTCCACTTTTTAAAGTTAGAGACAAGATGAAAATACCTACTAAGAACAGGGAAGCAATAAGGAGAACAGAAAATGGACATCGGTAACTAGGCTGAGTAAGAGAAAGGATATTAGCAGAAACCGGAAAGACTTCTACAGGTAGAGGAAGAAGCAGCAGATGGAGGGAAACAAAAATCTTGGTACCAAAAGAGATCACAGCAAATGGTTCAGAGTGTTCAGGTAACACAACTGGTAGGATACACTGTTGCTGCCACTACTTCCACCAATAGCTAGGAGCAATAGAGAAAAAAGAATGGGATTGCAGTGTAAAGAAAATACAGACCTTTGACTAGTATTCTATCTTTCCATAGGAGCAGAAGAATCAATAAGAGAATATCTGCTAATAATAATTTTATGTTTCTAATAACAAAGCCAAAGGGTCAGAATTTGAGCTGAGAAGTAATGGACTATCATTACTTGGACTGTCAGAGCTATACCTAAAAAAGAAGACAATTAGACAAGTTCTAAGTTTAGACATAAATAAAGTTTAGACAAAAAAGATGCAGATAAACAGCAGGACAAAGAATCAGATTTTCAAGAAATGGAATCAAATGGCACAGCTGCTATAAATCTAATTCTGAATATTTTCATTATAGTTGTTATTGTGCAGGAGTTTGTTGCCATTATACATAGGCAGACAGAAACAGGAACCTGATTGGAAGTTTTTCACAAAAGAAGGAAAAACATATATTTGTATAGTCTAGTTACAATTATTTGCTTTAAATAAGTAAGATCTGATAGGTACCAAATAAATTATCAGTTAACAACATAGAATTTGTTGTGTATTGATTTATAAGCAGGTAGGAGTTTGTGTTCTTTTTTTGAAGTTAAATTTCCTGTTCATGTAACAGCTGCCTTATAAGACCTTTTTTTATAACAGCAATATAAGGCACGGCCAATATGTGGGTCAAAAGCTTCATTTCCTTAGGAATGGTTTAAACTTTCAAACATTCATGTGAAGATTACTGATGCTTAAAACACATGAACTTTTTTTGTGACTTAGGTAGGAACAGGATCCAGATTAAGTACCTCTGTTACTGGTTTCCTGCCTTTTTTTTTTCAATTGATGGGTATGTATTTTCATCTACATTTATTTCACATCATTATTGTTAAGCCCTCCTTCACCTAAGGCAAAACTAGAGGATTAGATGCAAAGTTAATGAGGTTTTATACTCCATAAAACATGAATTTTGAAATTGCCTTACCAAATCATTCAGTGATTATGCATAAATAAACCGAAAAAAGCTAGGGATTGCCAGGCTGGAAACCTGTGTCTGTTTGCTTAACGACTTACTTTAGGATTGCTCACAACAATGTGTGAACCTTTTGTGGTGTGCTTTGTTGTTGCTATCATAGTTTTTATATAGATATATATCATCATTTATATATGTTAATATTTAAATATATATGTGTATGTATATATAAAGTTTTCAAAAGTCTTTGGCTTTCAAGCACAGTCTCATTTTTCAGAAAATGTTTACACTGGCTTTGAAGGAAATTTCTCCGGTTTTGTTTTTGGTTTTTTTCCAGTTAGGCTGTCTTATTGTGCATGCCATGTACCTTCAAGGTGACATTTGTATAATGTAATAAATTAAGTCTGCCTAAACTTTTTATGTACTTTTTTTTTTTTTTAACAGATTGTTCTGGAGAAAAGATATTAAATTTGTAGAAGAACTTCTATATTTATTAAAAAGTTATGCTTCAAGCAACATTTATCTTCTGGTCCACTTACTTAACATTATAATGAACAACTACCTACATAAAATGAAAGATAAGGGGCATAAAGAGTCAATTGTTTTTCTAGGTTTGTGGATCGTGTAGCTTTCTTTTTTTCTTATGATTAAGTAATAATTGTCCAGTAAAAGTGCAAGACAATTTGTACACTGAAGTATAAAATCTCCATTATGAACTTTGATTTGGCAAGTATTGAGAGCACTTGAGTTTAAAATAGGTGTTTTGTAACAGTTCACAGTAACATAGCTTATTCTCTGTAATGTGAACAAAAAAGACATTTGAAGCTACAATGAATCATGTCCAAAACATCTAAGGAAGTAGTTCTTGTGCGATCATAGATGTTCAAACAAAAGGATCAAATGCCAGAAGAAATTAAAGATGACATTTGACTGACGAAGGGCAAGGAGAGGAGCTAGATCTTAAAGTTTCTGCAAGACAGTGGAATCTGACACGTGATTGGAAGAAAAAAGAGGTTCAAATGGATGCACTATTACTAAAGCACTAACAAACCAATATCAGAGAATGGTCATGTCTTGCTGGAGTGATCAAGAGAGTAAAGCAGTTTCTATGATTTCTGTAATTCTGGACCCTGACTATTAAAATGTAGAATAACATAGTTATGCATGAGAAAGAAAGAAAAAATCATCTGAAGATTAATTCAATTGGCCTCAGTATGGGAATGCATCTTGCAGCTCACCATTATTTAAATATATCAAACAGTATTTGGTGATGTGGAAATGCAGTTGAATCTTATTGGAACTTACACTGAGAACAGCCACATACAATGCAATGTCAATCTTATTTCCTCCTTTGTCTCATTATATTACAGCAGGCAAAAAGAGTTATGAGTTCACATGATGTGAAATAATGTGATATTCTACCAGTTGAGATTGCAAAACTGTCTTTTTCTTAGTTGGGGAGAGATATAAGTAAATAAAGAATATCAGCCAGACGCAATTATGTAAAACTCTGAACAGTATTCCCTAGAGAGAAAGATATGTACATTTTCCTGTCTAGTTCCATTATGTGTGTTCATTTCAAATCCAGACTCTTTCCAATACAAACAGAAATTCAATTTTGTTCAAACAACATTCCCTTCTAACACTTCATGTGCCAAGTGAGAAAAAGCAACACAAAACCTCTAACAAATTAAACAACTCTTTAAGAACAATGTAAAAGCTATTCATTTACTTCCAGTAATGGGAGTTTTTTTGATTCACTGCATGATTACATTCTATTTTTGCAAAGAATAAACTCTTTGTTTCTATTTTCAATCTTGTTTATATACAAAAAGATTTTGTCAAACTCATGAATGTCAGATAATATTATATTGTAAATACAGTCTTTGTTAAGTACTTTCACAAAGATTTATTTAGGCTTTACTTAAAAGGGAAGAGATAGAAGTAGGTGATTCCATCATATGCAGCTCTGCTGAGATGAAATGATATGCCCATTTTATTCCTCTTACGGGATCAATAGGTAGACTGTCCTCAACCAGCAACAGCTGGAACATACTTATGCATACACATACACATGCGCTTTTCACCTGCTTACTGCTCAGTGAATGATGGATGCATCCCTGCCTCATTCATGATGAGCTATATAAGGTACTTATTGACCACTGTGGGGAAGGAATTGAACAAATGAAGGAAGACTTAAATAAAGCATTAGAATTTTTTTTATATGCATATTTTCTGATGTTTATGATTTGATAAAGAGAAGAAAAAGTAAAACACTTGGAGAAATTATCCCCTGAGAGAGTAGAATTGCAAGGAACAGGGAGGAAGGTAGTACAACAAGATGACATTGAGAAAAAAGTACCAAGCCACACAGCTGGAGCTTGATATTGAGAATTTCTGTTATAAACTAGAATTTTCCACTGCAACCCAAGGACGGGAAAGACCAGGAGTGTTACGAAACCAAAATGGGTGAATGTGAGCCATCAGTACAAGATGGTACTGAAAATGTAAATGTGATTCTGATCCTGAAGTATGGCAGAAGTATACAGATATGTACAGTGGTATTAAAGTGAAAAATAGAAGGCATTGCTATGACCTTAAAATTAACTCTGAGCAATTTTGATAATCCAAGTTCTAGATTAATTTAAACAGGAGGTGAGGAACAGACAACAGCTATCAGCATGATGAGGACAATAGAGGATTCAGTTTATGGGATGAAATGAGAAAAATTCAGATTATTCATCTGTTGTGGTTTTACCCCAGCCGGCAGCTGAGCACCACGCAGCCGCTCGCTCACTCCCCCCCGCATCAGGATGGGGGAGAGAATTGGAAGAGTTAAAGGGAGAAAATTCGTGGGTTGAGACAAAGACAGTTTAACAGGGAAAGCAAAAGCCATGCGCACAAGCAAAGCAAAGCAAGGAATTCATTCCCCACTTCCCATGGGCAGGCAGGTGTTCAGCCATCCCCAGGAAAGCAGGGCTTCATCACACGTAACGGTGACATGGGAAGACAAATGCCATCACTCCAAATGCCACCACCCCCCTCCCTCTTCCCCCAAGCTCCTTACAAACTGAGCATGACATCATATGGTATGGAATATCCCTTTGGTCAGCTGGGGTCACCTGTCCTGTCTGTGTCCCATCCCAACTCCTTGTGCACCCCCAGCCATCCCGCTGGCACGGCAGTGCGAGAAGCAGAAAAGGCCTTGGCTCTGTGTGAGCACTGCTCAACAACAACGGGTCCATATAACAAAGACATCCCTGTGTTATCAACACTGCTTCAGTGCAAATCCAAAACACAACCCCATACTAGCTGCTATGAAGAAAATTAACCCTCTCAGCTGAAACCAGGACATCATCCTAGCACAATAAAGCTAAAAGGGAATGCTCCTCTGCTTAAACATAGCAGAAGATAGCTACTGGAAAGGAAAGGAACTATCAGATTGATTTATTTTTGTTTTGCATGTGGTGAGCAATTGCATTTGTGCATCACTTGTATTATTGTTACTACTATTACTGTCTTCCTTTGTTATCCTATTAAAATGTCTTTATCTCAACCCATGGGGTTTTTTTCCATTCTCCTCCCCATCCCCTTAGCGGGGGGAGGGTGAGTGAGTGGCTGCGTGGTGCTCAGCTGCTGGCTGGGGTTAAACCACGACATTTATGTTAAGAATACATTACTAATTAGGATTGTGCTGCAGGCGGTATCCATTAGATGCATAGGAACTGACAGATGTATAAGACCTGATGCTTCACAAAGAAACAGAGAATATGTCTTTTGCTCTCTCTACTCATTAATAGTTAAGAGAATAAGCAGGGACACTCTACCAAAGTATAATATTAATCCTTGAGGCAATAAGGCTGTAGGAACATGTAAGTCAAAGAAACATAAGAACTTAACAGCATCTGCAGAGGATCAGGTCAAGACTGTGATTAACAGCATAAGCCTATGGTGTATAAGAATACCTACATATTTCTATGTATATTTATATATTTACTTTTCCAACCTTCAGCCATTTTTTCCCCAAGTGCTTCCTAAAACAGAGATTGTTTCTAAGCACTGAGTAAGTTTGAATGGATTTTTTGTTCATAAACCTGTTCAGGATCCTTTTAAACTCCATGCAGACTTTCAGCATTGATAGCATCCTATGTCAAGGAGTTCTATGGCTGACTTACAATTTGTGGAAAAGACCACCTCTTTTCATTTGTTCTGAACTTTCTGTTTTCTAACTTCATTTTATGCTCCCTAATTATTCAACTACAAGAAGAAGAGCAATGAAAATCTGTACACTTTTCTCCCCATGCCTCATTATATCTATAGACCTTTCCGATATCCCTCTCAGTTATTTCTTTTCCAGCTGAAGAGTTCTACCCTTCATTATCTCTTGCATAGAAGCATCTTGCCGTGATCATTAATCAGTGCCCTTCCTCTGATCCCAGAGGAAGGAGGTATGCGCCTCACATATAGCTTCTACACTGAAGTTCAGAGCTGCAGCCCATACACTGTTCTGAATGTGGCCCTAAAGCAAAACAAAAGGATCATATTATGAAGATAGATTAAAATGTAAATTTTTGAGGACCTTGTAATTTGCAGACTTCAATAAAAATCTCCTAAATATGGAGAGCAAAGATTTGGGGTCATACTATAGAACCAACATAGAATCATAGAATCATAGAAGCTTTAAGGTTGGAAAAGACCTGTAAGATCAAGTCCAACCGTCGAATATCTTCTATTCAGAAAATAATGGGCACTTTGTAAGGACCGTTCTGTTCCGTGCTGTTGTACCTTTTGCGTACGTGGCTAGTCAATACCGGAAAGGAAGGCTACTCAGACCTGTAGTATAAAGCCAGAAGCATTCTTTCCTGTCTCTGAACATTTAGCCAAATTAAGTGACAATACATCATAATGACACAACTAGAGCAGACCTCTGCAAGTGTTTTGTTACAGCAAGACAATCACTTCTTAACCATCCCAGTTTACCTGCTAGTGCCTGGTGCGCTAAGTTCAGCCTCAGAGGGAAGCTCTGGACCTTATTGGGACCAACAGTGAAATGTAATGTGTCACTAATAACTGCCCACACATAATGATCCTTCTCAGATGATCCTTCTTGCAAGAACGCCCAGAATAGTTTGTTAGAAAATAGGGTACTTTCATAGCTAACCCAGAGAATACATATTAGTGCTGAAATATTTGACCGGTAGCTTCAGATTTGTTCAGTTTGTAAAGGTATTTGGCAAGTTTAAGCAATGCATCCTTATCTTTGATTATTATTCATGTGTTACTGGTTAAGCAGCAAACTCGTAAATATCTGGTGAATTTCCATCCAAATTCCAATCAAAGATAATGTGCTATTTCAACAGATCTTTTAGACAAATAGATACTGAATAAGGCTATTAATCTGCAGCAGAAATAGCAGAGCTCAGTGACTGAAAGCTAGAAGTGAAGTGGTGTGTGATAATCCAGAGAGTGATGAACTTAGTGGGATTTGAAATACCTCAGTATGCTGTTTGTTAGCAAGATGTGTTATTATTTCAGCGATGAATAGGCAATGTCCTATGATAAAATATCAAAAGAACCCTCAATGATATGATTAGAGAAAAGCTCACTGCTGCATGCAAATTTAGGCAATTTTTTGGCACTTCTCAAGAGCACATTTCAAGTTACAGACTTGAACTCCTCCATCTCACCAAAGACCATATCTCTTAACTGAAGTCATTTGTTCACCAACAATATTCACATTCTGTTTTGTACCAGTAAGATCTTGCCCTCCAGGATTCTACAAAAGATTTAAACACCTCTATAAGCATGTCTACAGAGATAGGTATAGAGAGAATACAGCATGTTCTGATCCAGAAATGCCTCACAGGAGCTTCCTCTTGTTCTAGTCAGCTTGTGACTGAGTTAGGAGTGTAGCCTCTTAAAAGAGCACATCTGTTTGGTCACAGCATGACATGAATGAGTATCTGTACCTCCTAAGCCAAAGTGATTTAAATACCTAGTTTGCTCAGCAAGTGAGCAGAAAGGACTCTAGCCAAGCAGCACCCACTTCTTCCCAGATAACTTTGCCCAAAGGTCTATATTTTTACAAAAGTATTGTTTATTTACTCAAGAGGCCCTTAGTCAACAAAGGATAAAACTAAAAGGGGTTTGATACCTGCTAGGAGCTGCAAAATGCAGTAGCCTGATAGATGCAAGGCTGCCACAGCTCCCAGTTCTCGGATCCCAACAGGCGCGCGCATACAGACACACACACCCCCACAGCCACCCACCCACACCATATATATGTATGGTATATACAGTGATCAACACAAACAGCAGAAATGACCTCATCCTGCTCTGCTCTCGGGCTGATCAGAATGAAAGCCTGTTATTGAAAAATATACACGTGTATACTCTTTGGATCCCTCCAGTAGCTGGTCTATCTAGTAACTGGATCCCCTGATCTCCCCGGTGCTGGCATTGGGGTGTGTGAACTCCAGAGCCCGCAGCACCAATCCAGCTACTGATCTCTGACCTCCTCTCACACACAGAGACACTTGTACCATGGATCCCTGCAGTAACTAGCTTTAGATACTAGGGCTATCCAGTTGCAGGCCTCTGCATCCCCTGGGCTCCTAGTTGCCTCATGGCCAGTCACACACATGCAGATGAGTATATGCAGTAGCTCATCCAGATCTGTGGCCTTACCAGTACTGAACTCCAGTAGCAGTCTCTGCAGTAGCTGCCTTGGTCTCTCTGATCCCTCCAGCAGCCAACCTGGAAACCCTCTTGTCCCTCCAGTAGCTGTACCAGACTTATAGCCTCTCCATTGCCTGGTTCCCAAGCCTCTTATCCTACTCACCAGTTAGTGCAGCTTAATGTTGGCTAGTGATCACACAATGACATACACGCTGACACACTCTCTCTCACACACACACACACAGAGGTTCTCCAGTTTCTGGCACCCCACGCTCATGCCCCCCTGTGACACATGGCCCCATTCCATTTGTTGGCACATAGACCTCTATACAAACACATGCACATGGTTAAGAGAGTCCGCTCAGGAAAACAGTTAGAGTTGATGTTTAATAAGTGTTTTGGGTTTGCATGGCAAGGGTTGGGGGGAGGGGAGTGGCTGCAGGGGTGGCTTCTGCAAGAAGCTGCTAGAAGCTTCCTCCATGTCCAACAGAGCCAATGCCAGCCGGCTCCAAGACGGACCCGCAGCTGGCCAAGACCAAGCCCATCAGCAACAGTGGTAGCGCCTCTGGGATAACATCGCTAAGGAGGGGAGAAAAAATGGACCAGCAGCTTTTACAGCCAGAGAAGGGAGTAAGATGTGAGAAACAACTTTGCAGACACCAAGGTCAGTGAAGAAGGAGGGGGAGGAGGTGCTCCAGGCGCCGGAGCAGACATTGCCCTGCAGCCTCCGGCCAGGGTCAACAGAATGTGCTGATCCTATGCAGATCGTGGCCAGATAAGCATACTGATCAGCCACTTGTTTACAGATGACTGGCCCCTTTTATCCTCTTACTGCTTTTTTTTCCAACGCCTGTTCCTCCCCAAACCACCTTGACCTCTTCCTTCCCTTCCTTTTATTCCTCCCCTAAACATCCCAAGACATACAATCCAAAAATCTTTTCCTATATCCCCTACATCTCCACATGCAGTAATCCTTAGTTCGAAAGGTGCTCTGGAGAGCTGCTGTGTCACCCCCCGACCATGGGGCTGATGATGGCCCTCCAGTGACAGCCCTGGGATGGGCCAGGGAAGGAACTCAGGTGCCTCACAAGGTCATTAGGGTTTCCCCATCTGGCATTATGCCTCTTGTGCATGTGTGTGTACGAACCTTTTATAGCAACCTATCAATGCCTTGCTCTTAGATATGTTTATGTTTTCGCTCAACCTGGCAATGCCTTGCTCTGAGACACATGTATTTTCTCTGTCATCCCCAGCCATCCTGCTCCTGGCCCTGGGAATATCCTGGCTGATAAAGCTTCACACCTTGCACAGCTGTGTGGTTGTCTCTTAACTAGACTGATGCTGACAGTCTTCTCAGCTCTGAGGTCTTCATGATTTTAGATTGAGCCTAGGTTCAGTCCTATAACGAGTAAACCTAGACCATCCAGTTGAAGGCAGAAAGTGCATTCACCAATTAAAAGTTCTTTACGCTGTCTCTGTAAGGCTTAACGTCACCGTCATTATTTCTTTTGTGTTGGCTTTCCTTAGACAAACTCCTTTGATTTAACACTGGTCAGCCAGCCAGGATAATATTACACAGATTAAAAAAGGCACATAAAATGTTAGTGAAAAAGAAACACAACATTCTTACTTCTCCATGGTTGGGTATGACAATGCCTAAAGAAATGTGTTTTAGATGGGTACACAATGATATGATGTGAATTAGCAATTAATTAGAGTTTGACCAGAAATCTCTCTCTTTCTCTCTCTCTCTGTATATGTAACCTGTAACATTGCTGATCCAATTATAAAAACAGCTAAAATTCTCCATGTTGGCTCTAAGTTTTAATGTGATTTTTCTATCATAATAATAATAATAATAATAATATTGACTCTCCAATTCCTCAAATAGTGTGATTAAGTGTGTTTTGTTGTTTAAATCATTATTTTTCTCAGCCAAAGTTGCTGACGGTAGTTTTAGTCAATTTTATTTAAACAATTTGAAAATACACCATAAAGGCAGAAAATTAATAAGATAGAATCTGGAAAAGATCTGCTTCTTCTTCCAACAAAGAATGTATATCTCACAAATATACTTAGATTTGGATTTCAGTCTTTACTGCTGCACAGATGAAAATGCTATAATAATAAATCACTAATTGACAATTTCATAAATATTTGGTGAAAAAAATGGGATGTTCCTTCATATTATGTTAAATCACATAAAACTTTAACAATTAGGTCTTCATGGAACCTCTTCTATAGAGCAAAGAATGACTTTTTTGTTTTGAAACCTTGTGATAGAATTCAAAGATTCTTTGTATCTACATCCATACCACAACCTGTGAAATCAAAGCATCTTAAATGGAAAAAGCACTGAGCTGCAACACAGAGCCCTGTCCTGTAATTCAAAGTCTCCTAGCAGCTCAGGGCACATTATTCCCCCTTTCCCCAATAACCATCACCTTCTTGAAGTTACACCATGAAAGAAAAAACAGAGCATTCTGCTAGCAAAGCTTTCTTTGTACACATACAATAACTGGATTTTTAGAAAAATAATTGCCTTATTTTGCAGAAACTAGACAATTCAAAATGCACTGCACTTTATTCATATCCAAGCCAAGTGAGTTCCCCCTTGTCCACTGATGCCTTTCTGAGCTGCTAATTAAGCTGAGTCTCTCAGGAGCATAACCGGAGTTCATCTAAAAATGGTACCTTTAACTGTAAGAAAGGTATTGTTCCATGTCTTTCTCCTGCTTTGGATTTATTCAGACATCAGCCATTGGAGTCCACTGATATTTTTCTGCTTCTGTTCTTGTTTCATGAAGACTTCCTCAGAGAAAAGCTGCCAATGAAAGACTAAACATTTATTTGGAAAATCGTGACAGGATAGGATTGCAGTCCTCACAACCAGTCTAAAAGCTCCAATCTGAGATTGACCTTACATGTAAGCTGGAAGGCAGGCTTTGATGGAAGAAGCAGCAGCAGCACCACAGTCTTTTCCCTCCTTATGTGTTAGGGTACTCCACAAGGTAACAGTAGTCATACTCCAAATTTCAGGTCCAGCCCCATAACAGCCTCACGCTACGCCTGCAGAGTCAATATTACCATTGCTAATAAAATGCATATTTACAGCATCAGTTCTCCACACCAAGTTTTTTTCCCCATTCTTTAAGGCACAAGGCGTGTTGTTTCCAACAAGCTTCAGGAAAAAGACAGCAGGTTATCCCTTAGTTGGCGCTTTAAGTTAGTGATTACAGAAACATGGAAAGATTTGGATTGGAATGGACTGGTGGAGGTTGTCTGGTGCAACCCTCTGGTCAAAGCAAGAACAACTTTTAATTCACTATCTTGAAGTGTATTTGCAAACATGTAATTATCCTTCTGGAGGCATAATTTGATTTTCTTTTGTATTGCTTAAATAATGCAATTTACAATTAGCAAAGCAATCTATGTTTTGTAATTAATACATTAATGAGGAATGCTGTATAATTTCTTTATAGAAAAACTGAATTGTATTAAGCAGGTGAAGGGGAATACTACTCTATGGTAAGAACAAAAACACTTTTTTCTTAACTATGTAAAAAATATTTATTACTGTTATATAAAGTAAAGACAATCCTTTCTCAATTCAGAATATTGCCAGTTTATTTTCTCAAGGGTTTTCTGTTCAGGGAGACTTGTAGCTCAAAAATGATAATCCAGAATATTTATGCATCAGAAACATTCAGAAATTTTAATTTAGCCCTTGGGATTGATTTATGTGATTCAAGATTTATAGATAAAGTAAGCTAAATATTTAAATAATAAACATACAATAGTGCTGCTGTGACTTCTTGACAAAAATATCCCTGAGCAATTTCTAAGTAATGTTGACATACTCTTTTGTGAACAGACAGCTCTGTCCACAGGCTGTCTCAGCTGACTACATACAAGCCAGCTCTGAACTCTAAACCAGCATAGGGTGATAAGCCAAAGCTCACCCGCTTGTGCCTCAACAGCAGACACCGTGACACGGGCTGAAACAGCTGAACGACCGTGAGGCACACGTGGAGGCGATGTACAGCTGGGGCATATTTTTGTGGATATTCACACAGTATTTGAGAAGATTCCTGAAAAGTAAGCATAAATAATCCCACCATGACCCAGAAATATCTGTTTCTGCTGATTGTTGAGTTAGTTTTTGCCTTCCTGTATCTGGTTGCTCCTTAAAATGAAAGATTTTTTTCCAAAATTACTAAAAAGAATGCATTTTGCAAATGAGTTTAGGCCACAAACAGAACTGTATTTTGGGAACATACTACCAATTTCCTACATATATTCAGTATGAAATATGACTCCTTGAAGTCATATTAAGGTTAAATTAATACTCTTGACTGAAGATGACTAAGTTTCTCCAAAAAAACAGAATGAAGTCCTCATTTTCTGGAATAAACACAGTAATTTGATAAAAATATTAAGATACAAGAATCACTTCTTCAATACTTCCAAAACCTCAGAGTCCTCAAGAGACACCGATTATTTAGATACTTGACATCCAAGCCAAACTTAACACAAACCACAGAGTAGTTATCATTTTTCTCATTGTGATTTTTAAAGTAAAGGGG
The DNA here is from genome assembly GCF_028858705.1 of Grus americana. Taxonomy (NCBI): domain Eukaryota; kingdom Metazoa; phylum Chordata; class Aves; order Gruiformes; family Gruidae; genus Grus; species Grus americana. Next base: position 83,331,261 of record NC_072853.1, on the reverse strand, counting down.
TTTTTTAGCTTTTTGGCAGTAATTGGGCTTGTTTTGATGTGTGAGGAACATGGCAATTATAAACATTTCAGGAGTGATAGCTGAAGCATGTGGGATGGAGGGTAGGAATATACTAAAGTTTGTTCATGACAAACATCTGAGGAAAAATGTTAGATTAGATTATTAGTATAAACAGTATATTTCAACTGAATAATTACACTAGATTATGAAAAATGTGAAATTCAAGGATTCTAAACAGTTTCTTTTGATCATAATATAGTAACTTCAATAAACTGCTGAAGTTTCAATTATCAAAAAATAAAGGCAAATTAGTTAGGTAAACTCAAATATAAATATAATTGCTTAATATGGATTAAATTATTTCAGAAAAATCTTTGGTCAATATTCCAGTTTTGAAACCATGGGATTCAATTCTCTCCTCTATTAAAAAAAATAAAATCACATAGTCTACTTTCTAGATGTGTACAAATAACAATGATGGAATACTTAGCATTACTTTTGCTTCCTTTTATTTCACCACTCGTAACATTTTACAGATAACTGGCTATCTTTTGACCTAAAATATGTGATTATCAAAAATGAAAACCAGGAAGATTATTTTCACTAAAAATGTAATTTACATGGCATGGTCATAAACATAAGGTGAGTCATAAGACTTCCTACTTATGTAAATAGGTCAACAAACTTGTATTCTTAATTACGAAAGTATAGTGAATCAGGGTTGCCCCTATCTTGACTGGCAGTTAGAGAAGAATACATAGTTATAATTAAAGAAAAAAGAAAGCCACAATAATTTGGAGGAACATAAGACCACAGAGTTTGATTATTGCTATATTTAAATATTTTCATATTTAAAATTAGGAGACCTCTGTTTGTGAAATAAATTGTGATTCAGGGGAAATCTAGTAAAGATTCAGACATGACTTCTGTAGCTCATCACAAACTCTGAAGATGACTGTCCCAGGATGGCCAGTAACACTGGATGTACTGGAACCAGGTCAGAAAGGGCCAATAGCTACAGATTCAGCAGCGAATTTGGGCAAAGCTGGAATGTTTTCTGAAAGTGGATTCATTGAGACAAGAAGTCTAATATCTGTAGATCCACAAATGCTATGAACACCCACAATTTCTGCTGTGAGCAGGAGCAGAACTGTACTAGTAAAGCACAGCCCTGGTCACATTCTGCACATGAAGAACGATTACAGTTTTCATGATTTTCACAGAGCTGTCTGCAGAGCACAACATACGACTGCTTTAGTTGAACATATTTTCAGGGATGTAAATCATTATTTCTATGGCATATTATTTTTAAACACAAAATCAGGTTATTACATGTTATCTATAATCTAATCTGAACAACAACTTCAAATTCAACATTCTTCACTAATATCATTCAGATCTGTTCTGTATTCTTGTGCTACTTTATGAGCTTCAAATTCAATTCAGAAAGGTGTATGTATTTTAATTAGAGAATGGATGAGTTTGGAAGGGGCCTCTGGAGGTCATCTAGTCCAATGCTCCTGCTCAAGCAGGGCCACCTAGACATGGTTGTCCAGGACCATGTCCAGATGGCTTTTGAGTACCATTAAAACCTTCTCTGCGCAACCTGTGCCAGTGTTCAGTAAGTCTCACAGTAAAACAGTGTTTCCTGATGTTCAGAGGGAGCCTCCCATGTTTCCGTTTGTGCCCAGTTGCCTCTGGTCCTGTCGCTGGGCACTGAAAAGAGCCTGGCTCCGTCTTCTCTGCAGCCTCCCAACAGGTATTTATATACATTGATCAGATCCCCTCTGAGCCTTCTCCAGGCTAAACAGTCCCAGCTCTCTCAACCTTTCTTCCAGTCCCTTCATTAGTAGACCCCTCCTGGACTCTCTCTAGTATGTCCATGTCCGTCCTGTACTGAGGAGCCCAGAAGTGGACACAGCACTCCAGGTGTGGCCTCACTAGGGCTGAGTAGAAGGGAAGGATCACATCCCTTGACCTGCTGGCAGCACTCCTCCTAATGCAGCCCAGTACACCATTAGCCACCTTTGCAGAAAGGGTACATTGTTGGTTCGCATTCAGCTTGGTGTCTGTCATGATCCTTAGGTCCTTCTCTGCAGAGCTACTTTCCAGCTATGAGTCCCCCAGCATATAGTGGAGCATGGGATTGTTCCTCCCCAGGTGCAGGACTTTACTCTTTCCCTTGATAAACCTCATGCGGTTCCTATCGGCCCATTTCCCCAGCCTGTCCAGTTCCCTCTGGATGGCAGCACAACCTTCTGGTGTATCAACCACTCCTCCCAGTGGTGTGTCATCAGCAAACTTGCTGAAGTTGCATTCTACCCCATTTTCCAGATCATTGATGAAGATGTTGAACAGGATTGGACCCAGCACTGACCCCTGTGGTATACTGCTAGTTATTGACTTCCAACTAGACTTTTTGCCTCTGATCACCACACTCTGAGTCCAGCCGCTTAGCCAGTTCTCAATCCACCTTACTCATGCCTGGTCATCCAGCCAGTACTTCATCATACTTCTTTATGAGGGTCTTATGGGAGACAGTGTCCAAAGCCTTATTGAAGTCGAGGTAGACAATATCCACTGCTCTTCCTTCATCTACCAAGCCAGTCATTTCATGGTAGAAGTTTATCAAGTTGGTCAAGCATGACTTCTCCTCAGTGAATCTAAGCTGACTACTCCTGGTGACTTTATTGTCCTTTGTGTGCCTAGAAATGGTTTTCAGGACCAGCTGCTTCAATCAAAGTTATTATGTTTATTTACTTAGTTAATGCATATATTTCTATACATATGCAAATTTTATACAGAAATTTATTTGGTTTATAATATTCTATTATTATTTAAATATCACTATCATATAATGGATATTTTCTGCATAAATATCCATTTCATTCATAATAATAGGTATAATATTTTATATATTATATACATGGATGGAACCCCAACCCTCCCATGGAGTTTTCCTTATGTACAACTGCTGAAAAAATCTTTGCAAAAACATTTATGGTACAAAGTAGAAAAATATGTGGTTACCTAACAGATTTTGCTGAAACAGAATGTATGTGAAAGTGAAGGTAAGAGTGAGTCAGATCCTTCTTAGCTTTCTTGATATATCTTGGAGGGGGAGTGTGAAACATCAGAAATTGCAGGGATTGGTCTGACAGAGTTCATTGTCTGCATCTCTAATGTGCCAGACAGAAACAGCATCCAGGAAGCTCTCCGCTGTTCCACCAGTCCCTAAGACACTGTATGTGGCATCCATAGTGTCCTTTGTTAGCAACTTGAATTAATCTTGTGTGCTGCTTCCTCACACCTCTGCAACGGCCGGTGTCAAAAACAGCACCTGTGGTAAGTGTCTAAGTTGTCTTCTCTGCACAGCACCATCATGGCAAGGGCAGAGGGGAAAGCTGCAGGCTGCATGAATTTTTCAGCCCCTCCAAAACACTTAAATTCACGTTATTGTGACAGTTCATGCATAGGTCACACCTGTGTGTCCCTGAACTGTCGCCAAGGGCACTGCTGCAAGTAGTATTATGACAAGTAGATAATTAGACCTTGAACCTTGTCCATGGACTCACTTACAATTCCAGTCCTTGATTCTGTCCTCGGCCTGGCCCTCAGGGATTAGTGACTCAGAAGAATCTGATTTAAGAATGGCAGTTTATGGGGGGGAGAAAAATCATCTCAGGCTTACATTTTTATAAAGTTATCTTTATAGCTTAACCCTTTGAAAGAGAGTGAAAGTCTGGGGTAAATACAGTTGGAGTCTAGTCCTTAAGGCCAGAAAAGCAAAAAAACCCCTAACAAATCAACCACGAATCATTCTTTACTGTTGTTTCTTTTGAACTAAGCTCTGATCAGGAAAGATGAGAAAGATAAGTAACAACCGCATGATATTAATATCCTGTCTCTGAGGATACAGCAGTAATCAGTTACAAAGCAATTCTTTGAAAAAAATTTGAACTCACCTCTCAAGCTAATAAACTGGGAAAGAAGTCAGTGTACCTTTAAGGCATACTAAAGTATATCTTTCAGTAGATTTTCCTACACTGAATTTGGACCTACGCATAAGGTATTACACTCACAGAGCTCACAAAAAGCAATGTTACTTAATTATAATGTGTGGTAAAAATGAGTGAAGAGTTGTATTTCTTCTGACCTCAGACAGAGATGTTCTGCTCAAAAGCTTCTGGCTGCAATACAGGAAAGCTCTGGCCTCCATGAGGGAGAGAAATCACATTTCTAATACATGGATGCAAAGAAATGCTGAGATACAAACTTGGCATCCATAATCCCTACCAGAAACAACACCAAACATGAATTCCTAACTCCATGTCCATGCAGAGATGGAAAATATTTCTTATTAAACTCAACTCCTTTCTTAAACGTGACAATTTTTATTTGAACACATATACTGCATTGGCTGCTCATCTGATCAAATCATAGCTTTATTGAATTACAACATTGCTTTTAAATTACTGGGTTGTGTAGTCTTGTGTCTAGAATTTGGCAAATAAAGCAGAAATTAACTGAATATACCTTTGTTGTTGTTTAACCCCGGCCAGCAGCTAAGCCCCACGCAGCCGCTCACTCACGCGCCCCTGGCGGGATGGGGGAGAGAATCGGAAGAGTGAAAGTGAGAAAACTCGTGGGTTGAGATAAAGACAGTTTAATAGGGAAAGCAAAAGCCACACACAAGCAAAGCAAGACAAGGAATTCATTCACCACTTCCCATGGGCAGGCAGGTGTTCAGCCGTCCCCAGGACAGCAGGGCTCCATCACGCGTAACGGTGACTTGGGAAGACAAACGCCATCACTCCAAAGTGCCCCCCTTCCTTCTTCTTCTCTCAGCTTTATAGCACTGAACAATGACATCATAGGGTGTGGAATATCCCTTTGGTCAGCTGGGGTCACCTGTCCTGTCTGTGTCCCCTCTCAACTCCTTGTGCACCCCCAGCCTCCTCGCTGGTGGGGTGGTGTGAGGAGCAGAAAAGGCCTTGGCCCCGTGTAAACACTGCTCAACAATAAGTCCATAGAACAAAAACATCTCTATATTATCAACACTGTTTTCAGCACAAAACATAGCCCCATACTAACTACTATGAAAAAAATTAACTCTATCTCAGCTGAAACCAGGACAACATTTCAGGATCATTTTGAGCCCTTTAGAAGCAGACCACCTGTGATGGTTCTGCTCTGCCATTAGGGTCCCTGTAGGTCCATACTTCCTTCAGTTACTGAGCGGAGTCTGTATGTTCATAGGTGTGAAAAACTATTGCATTCAAAAGTTATGTCTGTTTCCCTTTTTGATATTTTCAGTTCATGAAGATGACCATGATCTGTTCATTTGTCAGACTTTACAAAAAGCATCTCCTGTGCTGACCTTTAGATATGGCAGGAGCTTCTCAAAAACATCGGTAAAGTTACCACATTGTCCTTCTTCAAGACACTCACTAAAGATCTCTTTTACCACAAAGCATACAAAAACACTTAACAGTGGTTAGGTTGACAATACAATAATTGTTTCTTATCACAGAGACTAATGTTGTCTCTTTGGACTCATCTATCAATGTTTATTCAGGGTCTATCCATTTTCTCTTCCATAATAAGAGAAATTTAATAGAATCTCAGGCCCTTACAACAAGGATTTTCTGATCCACAAGAACAAAGCCTGATCAATGGCCTTCGGTGTCCATCTGCCTGTGGGTCTCTAGTTACATTCTTCATGGAAAAGAAGGCAAAGAAGACACAAAGAAAGCCCATTGTGCTGGAGAAATCAATCCATATTTTGATAGTCCAGTGACTGTGGCTTAGGCACACCTGTCTGTGTTTGCATTACAACTTGCTAGTATATTGCTGGCAGTCTGTTTGAAGAAGACTGAATATTTATTCAAACTCTCAGTGGAATTTGCAGCTCTATTGAGTTACTCTAAACCCCATGCTAGGATGCTAATATGGAAACAAAAAAAAACAAAACAAAAAAAGAGTTATAGAAGAAACCAGCTGGTATACATTGCTTTTGTGATAGTTTCCTGACAGTTTATTTTTCTAATTGAGGCCAAAATTGTGTATTAATTCATAAACACACAGCAACAGAGTTTCTGAAATTAAATAGTCAATCTATTTGTCTCTTTTGTTACATCTCTCTAGTATTTTGTGAGACAAAAACATAAACATGATCTATAACCTTATATTTATCCCATGTAACCAATGTGTTTTAAAAAATTTCCAAATGGCAGGGTAAAACTATTCAAAATACAAGTTTTCATATAACTTCATGCTGGTGTCACTCATGCATAAACATTTTTAACACATTCATGCAATTACTGTTTTCTTTCAAGAAGTGACAAAAAAAGACACTTTTTCATCAATCCAGTGGGACTTTGCTTTGAAATAATTGTAAGACAATGTAGGCTGGCCAAATATTTTATTTCACTTCTGAACTACAGTATATATGAAATATTTTAGACTTTTTTCACTATGGCAGGAAAGAATAGGTACATAGTTTCTGAACTCTATCAGTAATTGGTTTATTTACATATGTATATCTTATTTCTAACAATATCTGGGCATCATTACTCTCTCACTGATTCCTTTGGGCTATATGTCATAACAAAGTTGTTATTAATCAATGCGCGATCAGATACATACACAAATAGCTTGCTTCAGATGAACTCTGATTATTCATCGATTGTTCAGTGAAACATTTTAGGCTAAAAACATGCAAAATTCCTGAGAAAGCATCAACTGCAGCTCCATATACCTTATGGTGGCCCCCAGTCCATTTATTCTGATATCTGTAGCATAATTATTTTGAAAGCTGGCAGAAAGGAGGATTTGATAGAAAAAACACTACACTGAAAGTCATAAGACATGAACTCTAATTCCTTTTTCTGACCTCTTGTTTAAATCGGACAAGTCACTTTCAGTGTCCCTCAGTTTGTGAAACAGTGAAATGATTCTTTATTTTGAAGGTTTATGGCAACCTTCCATAAAGAAAATAAATAAGACACATTTTCCCCTCCTTTGTGCTGCACAACACAGAGAAAGAGAGATTTTAAAAATTGTTCCTAAAAAACTATTTCTATCTTCATGGAATCAAGGTATTTAGTAGCTGTGTCTGCAGTAGAAATCAAGATGTTTTAGTTGAGTGTGAAAAAAACCCTAAGACGTCTGACCATCCTGTGTCGCGTAAAGGGTGAGTGTGATGTGTGGCTGAGGGAGGCCCTCCTGTTGAGTCACAGGGTTCAGAAAGGACCCCCTGGCTTTCCGAACTTCTTCTGAGAGAGGAGCCTAGGTGCAGCTAGGTCCAGTCTTAGTCCCAGACTTGGTCAACAGTTTATGTCTAAAGGATTATGTGCAGCCATATATCAGAGTCAATGTTTGCCTGTCGGAGCCCCCTAAAGGACTTTCACTGAGACAGTTTTGCAAAGTTGAAACAAAGAGAAAGTTTATTAAAGCGACAGATATAAAGAGTTCAGAATTGCCGTTGATAAATGCACTTGCAGCAGTAGCACTAATATATGATTATAATGTCAGCAAAATGCTATCCCAGGTATTCATCACCAAAATAGTGAAGTTGCAATGCTTACCAAGAAGGCGTCCCTGTCTTGGGTGGAGGAGAAGGAGCACAGCCCACCAACTGCCTCTTCGGGGTCTTCAATTTCTTCTCTCTCCCACTGGGGGTAACTTCCTCAACATCCTTTATACCCCAACCTTAGCTGTTCCCCTCCCTGGGGTGACATTAAACATGATTTGGGTGGAGAGTCGAGTACTATAGTCATACATGTTTAGCATGTACTTCTTTTATCTCATTAGCATATTTAGGGGCGTCAACTTTAATATTCATTTTATGGATAATGAAACAAAAGGTCTCACTCCAGGCACTGTGACTTCAAGATTCTGTGTAGAAACCATCTATCTGTTTATTCCACATTCTATAGCCAAAACAGAGTCATCCTGCTGCTGTAAGACTCCCTCCTTCGGCTGCTTCTCATACCAGCCTTGTGGGTCTCCATCCACAATGTTTGTGTAAGAGAGAAGCGGTCCCCAGTGTTTTTAACCTCTTGTGTGCAATCGTCACACCCTGGGTTGTCCATTTTGGTATTAAATGTGTTGCAATTATCTTTTAGTTAGGACAGTGCCAAATACAATGGGTTCTAAATGTCAATTGGTCTTACAAAAATAAGTGTAACAGATAAAATAATAATTTTATTCTACTACCTGCTTTCAATTATACCAGTAATTCTTTAAATTAATGTAGCAGTTGTGGAGACAAAGCTTCAGTTTTGACAGGTGAGGACTTGGCACTTGCATGGCTATGAACTGCACTTTGATACAACAGAAGATTTTAGGATTTTTGGCACTTTAACTTCTCAATGTCCTTTTAGGTCACTGGTAAGGGAAGTTCTGATGTTAGGCATCAGATTGGACAGACTTCTACTTCATAACAGAACAATTAGGTCCATCATGACTATCAGCCTTCCCAGAAATCCCTGTAGATGAACACACAGCTTTGATGTTCTCTAGAAGGAGATTTAATGGAACAAGGACACAATCATTTAAGTTCATGCAAGAACTACTCTTTGCTGTATCATTAGGCCAAACAGGTGTTTGCGTAGTCAGACCGTTTAAACGGTTTGATTCTGGAGCATAATTAGGCAACAGTTTTAGAAAAGAAAGGGCAGTGTAGTCATCTGCAGCAAACAAAAGTCCCTGGGTACTGGTGACAGAGCAGGTCTGAGTAGTTAAACGAAGAGATTTGCAACCTGGCTGGTATTCATCTGTCTTTCATTGCCTAATTTCTCTTTTCCTCACTGGGCAGGCTGCATTTCCCCTTCCAGGAGATCAATGCAAACTCACACAGATCATTAGCCCAGATGAAAAATAGTTTGTCAAGCCATGAAATACTTCCAGTGATATGACAATGGCCTATTTGTGCATGCTGAGCCTGAAAATATACAGGCAGGACAGACGTGCGGAAAGCAAATGATTCAGCCAGTGATGCTCACTACTTGCAGAAAGTTGTCAGCTTGATCCATATAGCACATCTGAGTTCTGAGAGTAAGCATCATCTAAGCAATGATAATCCTTCACTTAAGAGTTGGAAGAATCACAGAGGAAAATTTTTCAATAGATCCTTCCCTGGCAGTTACTAATTTGCTTGCTGCACTTGTCTGCCACAAAGGTTTTAAGTCAACTCTGCAGTTCTTAAAGGGCACGCTAAATGAACGAGAGCAGACAACTATGTATCAGCAGTGCCAATAGCACAGTGTGGAATAAGTAGTTGTCGTAGCACGGCATTGAGCCCAATTTCTTAAGTTACTCAACTTGTGAATAGCTTTCCAAGCTGGAATGTGGATGGAGATGTATGATGGTAGACATCGACTTGTGTGGGCAGATCCCGCTGAAAAGCACAGTAGTAAGACAATATGCTTAGAAATTTATACAGCAAGTGGAATTCTTCACTTCTCTTGGATTTATGGTAAGGTGATGGCAGCAAAAGTCTTATTTTTTCAAGCAAAGAAAGCTATTCTGAGTTGTATTATAGAAATTTTCTACCCTGATTAAGGGGAAGGTTGTTCTACAATTCATTGAACATGCACATTGTCTGAGATAGCTGAGGATATTGCTTATACTCTTTATTGTGTGTAAAAGTTTCTGATGTGTAGGTTCACATTAAAGCATCAGACTTTGTTAACATCTACAACGTTTCAAATGTGAAATACTTTTCACACTTCATGTATGATCAAAGGTGGCACATAATTTTATCTACGAATGCAGAGAGAAATGTAAAGGCAGAGCCACTAATCACCTATATGGACCCCAAAATTATTCTGGTTCTAAGACAAATGCTTTGCGATAAGGTAACAGTGAGAAAATGGTGAGACAAATCAGCTCCACAAATAGCATCTGCAACCAGAATCTGCTTTCTAGTAAACCATTAATGGTGAAATAGGAGGAAAGGAACAGGTGTTTAAGCACACAGCCTAAGATAATATCTTTGTTTTACTAGAGGCTCACTAACATCACCCTCATAGTTTATTCTTCGTATGTATCTCAGGTACTGTTCTCATATTTTACTGGTTTGTTACAGGGTGCAGCCCACAACTATTCTTTACAGCCCTTAAGAACTAAAACAGGGTATTCTGGCTTGTAACAGACACCTCATCTAAACAAGTTGCACAAGTTGCCTCAGAAAGCAATGGAGAAAGATGGGCTCTGCCAGACCACAATTTTTCCTTTCGCAGCAGAGAAAGAAAAGGATGAGTCTTCCTACCAGGAGTTCTGTCTATTAGTGCTAGTATTTCTAGGAAGTTAAAGATATGTAGAAATTAGTTGTAGCAGACACCGCTGCATGACTCTAAGCTCCCTTGCACTCTGCCTTATTTAAAAAAAAAAAAAAAAAAAAAAAAAACACAAACAAAAAAACCCAGTATGACTTAATCTCTCAAGCTGAATAGAAACGTGACCACTACTACCAGTACTATGACCAAACGTATGATGGCGGGACTCCTGATGAATTGGATTCTCCTGTTGCACATCCAGATCTAGCACTGTTGTTTACTGCTTCCAGCATCCCTGATTTCAAAATTTCTTTTTTTTTCTTCACTGTGAGCATTCACAAAAAATCAAACAGTAAAAGTAAAAAACAAGTAATAGCCATTTCAGTTATTCATGATGGTTTTCATTCTGCTTTTACTCCCTGTGGTTAGAAGGGCTCTCCCCAGTCATTAAAAAAATGTTAGAGTTCAATTTCAAGATAACATCTTAAGGGACTCTACTAATAACTTCCTTTCTTTTGAATATTTTCTCTTTTAACAGTCTGCATTTCAGCCCACATGATCACTTTTACACTTCTGGTACTATTTCCAACCTTTTTATTTTTAAACTTATTACTTAACATGTAGCTCCAAATCAAAGGCTTCGTTCAGGCCCTCATATAGTCATTCTTTGTTTTAAAAACATCCGATCATCTAAAAAAAAAAGATGGGCTAGTCTGGCATGATGCATAACACTACTTAATCTTACTCTGCTTCCAAAATCCATTTCTGTAATTGGATTACTTCTGATTCCAAATTTGTTTTAAGTTCTTGCATACAGTTGAGGCAGGGAAAGAGGTCCTTAGTGAGGGGAGAAGGTGAGATTTCTTTACCTCTGTATTAGATATTCTTATTACTATACTCCAATCACCCGGTGCCATCAGGACTACCAAACCTATTGCATGTGGCATGAGATAGAATGCTGGGGCAGAGCTCATTTGGTGTCCCACCATTCTTCCATCCTTTTACCTGAGGCCACTGGACTTCCACATTTTTTGTCCTTTCATAGTATTCCATTTTTCATAGTTTCATTCCCATTGACTATATTGCTTGGTCTTCCACATTCTGTATCGTTATTTTTAACAAAAATTGAGGGTAAGTTTTACTTTCATGCTAGACCCACATTTGCATGTATTTTCTTTATTCTGCCTTGTTTCTTCCCTTATTCTCATTTTATTTATATGCTATTTGTTTTAATAATTGTTCTTGATCTAATTCCTTGACTTCTGTATTTTTTGGTTTGTAAGAAAAACTTCTCTACGCTGATTAGTCTTTTTCTTTCTTTATACAATTCTAGTTGCTGGTAGCCTAACTTTCCCATGGAGACCTCTGATGATATTCTAATATGACAATGGAGACCTGTATGAGACTCCAACAACTACAGAAATAGAGCCATGTATTCTCAAAATTAGTTTGCGCAAAATAGACTCCATTTTACCCTGATTACCTCTTATTTCTTTCTATTCTATCTCTTTGGTCACATGCAATGTTACTCCATCATGTTCACTTTTCTCTCTTGGTTCTGTCTGGGTTATGGATATACAACCATATGTCTGTTTAGGTCAGAATTCTTATTTTAGCATATTTTTGTCATGTCTATATTTGCTTTCTCATTATGTATGCTTTGCCATTACGATACATAGGACTAATATATATTGAATTAGTACACAAATATTTTAGTTCTTTTACCACTGCCTGAATACAGTTCTCTTTCTTAATAACATTTTCATTTTTTCCTTCCCATAATTTATCTTAACCATTTTTAAGCTCCTATAGCTATAGGCATAATCTCAGTTATCTGAATTTTCTTTTATTAGTGCACTTAAACCATGTGGCGACTATATATTTCTTTTCCAATATTCTTTCACTATTCTGTGTTTTTTTCTACAGAACGCTTCAGCCTAGGATACATTAAACAAGGTATTGTGTGATCACTTTTGCAATAACAAATTTGGATTTCAGGGGGCACACAAATTTACTTAAATCTGCTGTGATTGCTGTCTGTCTAAAAATGACCACTGATTAATATTTTCAGTTTCTTAAGCTTTATTGAATCCTCCTTAAGTGTTTTCACAAACTATAGAATGATAAAATCATTCAATTTAGGAAATTAAACAAATACTGAGGCTGTGATAGGAGCAATATATTTAATTTCTCATCCAAATGACAGCAAAAGCTATACATTTTTCTACTCATCTTTTTTTATTATTATTATTTTTAGTCAGCCTGGCTGGCTGCTTCTTCATGAGACAATGTATTGCAGATAACTACTACAGCATACAATCTGATACAAGGCTCCAGGCAGTTATTTCAGCTTAGAAATTAACTCAAAATAATGTGGCGATAATTGTCGAGCTCAGTTTCGTGTTTTTTGTTAATTAAAGATTGAAGGAAATGCTGTAGAAGAGACAGTAACATTTGTTAACAAGAATACACTAATGATTTGGCTGTTCCCACTGACCTCTGAAAAGGTTAAACTGCTAAAGCTGTTGGGTGAATTAGTAAATATGACAAATCTGGGTTATTTTTATCTTCTTGAAAGAAAGAATCCATATTTCATGTCACTGATCAATATAAGGAAAAAAATTAATTGATTACTCAGTATATTTCATAAAATTACACAGAATTTTCATGTATTGTAACCCTTGTTTTCATATTTGGCTATTTTGGTTAATAAATTTCATTTCCTTGTATGTGTCTGTCTTATATGTGTCTCCTTCAAATAATTTTTGAACCCTGCTGAAAGAATTTCAATGAATTGGACAGAGGAGAAGCAGTCTCAGGACTACTACATTTTCTGAGAAACATCATATATTGTGTCAGGCATATATTTTGCACATACCAATTACAACTGTTGCAAATAATGAGTTGGTGACCTCCTTCAAAAAGAAGTACAAATGCAACATAAAATTAATAATATTTATTAAATTAAATTTTCTACTTTTTCAGTTTGAATTAAAGTCATTATTTGCTTAAAATCATTTCATTTAAGTAGCACTCACTGTCTTATCTTGGTCACGTGATCAAATAAGTTGCAATCTTTCCTTCCTAAAGCTCAAGTAAATCTCATTTAAATTTTATCTAGAGACTTAAAATCTCTATTTAAAGCTCAGCAATATTGAAAAGAACCACCAATCACAAACTGTAGTAAAGTCAAAATAACTATATTCTCATAATACTAGCAATGGTAAAAAAAGAATGCAAGTCACTGATGATTCTGAACAGTATCTTACACATATAGTAAATCTTAAAGATTATTTAACTAGCAGGAACTTGATCTGGATACTATGACTAGTCCAGCTGTCTAGTCTTAAGAATGGATTTTTTTGGACAAATTTCAAGATACAGCTTGAGGATGTGCAATGTCCTTACTGATCTTGCAATCAAAATTTTCCTTTAACTGAAGTGTTTTGCAGCTTTTAGTCTATTAAAAACAACAAATTTGGGTCCACATCATTATCGTAATTCTAATAAAAGTGGGATTACACAAATTATTGGTGAAATAATCATTAAAGTCTGTGAGCCATTCTGTCTGTCATATAAATTTATTCATGTTTGCAGACTTCTTTAATAATGACCATTTCCTTTCAGCAGCAATACATTGGAAAAGGGAAACACTATCCATCCTTCTTCATAAGTACTGATGCTCCTATAAAAATGTTGGAAATTTTACATTGAAGACTATGAGACATATGAATGTATGAGATATTTGTATAGTTATTCTAAAGTGGAAGGATGGTAAAGCTAAGATAGTAGAGCAGAGAAGCAGAAGATGCCATTTTTTTGCACTGATTACCAGCCATACAAGTCCTGTGACTCCTTGGACCTACTTTCCCAGTCTATAAAACGGGAACTTCAGGTTAATTTAAAAGATTATTTGAAAGATCAACTCTTTGAGAACTTAAAGCATATCTTGATAAGTCTTATGTGAGTTTACTGAAGACAGTATCTAAAATTCAGATTGTTCAGATATCTGACATTTCAGAATATGTTTGCATTCAGAAACAAATGTTGGGTCATCTCTGGTCAAAAAAAAAAGCATTTTAAAGCAAGAGGAAAAATAAGCCAGTATATGCAAAAGAAGAGCTCATTTTTCAAGGTAAAAGACAGAGCAAGATACCAGAGAAAGTAAATTCTGCAAGAAAAAATGAATTGCAGTTTTTATTATTATGATGATTCCACTGTTAGTACAGGACATTTCAGCCACTATTGAAATGAGAGTCTCATCTTAGTTCAGAGTTTTGATTTGCTTTAAAGTAGGACACTTCATACTTTGGTAAAATAATACCAGCCAAAATAAATCTTTTTGCCATGTGTGTCTACAGTGAATGCTATTCTTTTTGTGAAAGCTAGCAGAAAATCTGTATCCTTATCCTGTATAATAGAAAGCAATTTTTAAAAGAGCACTGCTCTTTCTTGCTTGATGTGACTTGGTAGCAAAGCACAAATTCAAATGCACTCACAAAACTTCTCCAGAACTCATATAGCAAAATGAATTTACAATTAAAGATCACCTTCAATGATTTTTCACAGATGGAGTGCCATAATGTTATTGCTACTTAAATAAGGTTAGATTTTCATGAAAATTATATATTGACCAAATACTAATTTTCTGACTAAATTCTCAACAATTCAAAAGCTTGCCAGTACTAATCCTCTGAATGTCCTGTTACCAGAAAGACATCAACTGTGCAGCTGAAAAGGCCACTTACTCTTCAGAGAAGGAACTACACAACTTTTTCTGCTGTCTGCATAGGCCAGAGCAACAATCTATGTCTTGTAAATAATGGAAGTAATAGGAAAAAGCCGAATATGCTTAAAGGAAATTAAAACTTTATTTCTAATGAAAGTCTTCTTTCTAATCAGAAAGAAATTTCAGCAGTATACTTGACAAATATAACCATCAAGGACTATCATAATTAGAGAGGTAGACACAACTTCTAACAACAATGCACATGATGGGATAATAGGTTCTGTCACTTATGACGCTCCAGTTACAAAAAGGTTCAAGGGTTGCCATTTTGATCATACTGACATAGTTTACTGGGTGAGGTATTTTTTACTACATAGGAAATATTGGATATGGTCTATTCCTACAACATATTTAAGAAATAGTTTCTTCAATATTAAACCACAGAATTGTGTTTTTTAAATATTTTACTGCTGAAGCATAAAAATAAATTACATGACAGGGCCTTCAAAATTCATAAAGATTCTTTTTTCTAAAAGGTACGTGTCTCAGGAACAATCTTTCAAAGCACCAGATTCCCCAATCCCTGTGAATCTGCAGCACTAAAACATAAAATGTTCATTAAAAAAGAGAGTTTGGGAGAATTGAAAGTGCACTGAAGCACCGCGTGCTACAACTGTGTCAGCAGGACTGATTCAGGCCAAAACTCTCTGGCTGCAGGGGTGCACCATCAAAATGAAGCACATACTTGCATCTGCACATGCAGGCAAGGTTAACACGTTCAGAGTCACTGGCTTCCAAGTGTACCAGCAAATGGCATCTTCCTTTGAGAAGATGCTGGGGAGCTTTGTGCACAGGTAAGAGACAAACATGAGAGAGCAGGCCAACGATGCAGTAAATTTTATACTCTTGTTTTACTCCAGTTATTCCTATCTTCTAGAAGCAAGCATCCAGAAATCTAGGGAGAGGCAAGAGTACAGCCAGCCTCTAGTGAATATATAAGTAAATATTTAATGATGGTAAAACCTGAAAAAGATCTAGCTGAAACAACACACAGAACTTGTTGGGGTATGGAAATTTTAACAAAGACCCAAGTGAAAAGCATACAGCCCTGCAGATAGATTTTAATGCAAAGATTGAAAAAAAAAAAAAAGTCCTCACAATTTGCTCCCACAACATCTTTCTCCTGTGCAAGCAAGTGCTGCTAGACACTGTCCTGCTGCTGCTGGCCCACATAGTGCAGTCCCACTGCTTTGAATTTCTGCTCCTTGTTTTGCCTTTGGCTCTTTCCTGGTTCCATTCCCTGTCCTCATGGGCAGTTGGAGAAGGAGAGAAAAAGGTGTAGCAGTTAGAACGGTGACAGAGAAACCAAAGGCAGAGCTATAGTCTAATTCCAGTCTGCTCCTACATGAGCTACAGAACCATTTGCAATCATCACATTTCAACCAGGTCAACCTGCTCCCAGCCTGTGGGTGATGCCCTTCCAGCCACTCAAGCTAAACCCCTCTGTAATACCCATCACAGACCATTGCTGGGCTGCTGGCTGTTAGATAACTGTACTTGGGGTGGTGACGGAGGCTTTGGAGCAGTTTCATCCTATGTCTCTCATCTGAAGTATCTGCTGAGCAAGATACTAAGTATGTCAAGGTCTGACAGATGGTGCAAGATCACATGATAGTACACAGCCGTCCAAGTCCAGACTCCAGAATCATATGTATTTATGGCCAGCTTTACATATGGATTCCAAGGTTAGACCGTTTCCTTTGCAGGCTGTATCCATGGGGCATTTCTTGATGAAAAACTGTCCACAAGATTCTGTGCAAGCAACTGGAAATTGCCTACAACCCGAAGAGAAATGGACGTGCTCTGGAATCAACCCTACTGAACATGCAGTCCCACCGCAGCCGTGGGAGGTTTAAGGAACCAAATCATGTACAGTTAGTGCTCAAACTGTGTATGTGGCAGGAACCCAAGCTTGACACACAGGCCCCCAGGGCTGCAGGAAATAACCTGGGTATAAACTCATATAGTCTTGATTATTAGTGAGTTGGTGAACCACAGAAAATGAGAGATCTGCAGTGTGACAGGATAGATGTGCTCTAAGAGGTGCTCAGCAACTTGTTATGCATATTCAAGGCTATCTGTGAATGAAAAAATGCAGGTATACAGAGACAGAAATTAAGCTGTTCTGAATATTCACCCTTAAGTATCTGTCACTAGAAATCATTTGCTAGGTACTAAAAATCCTCTGCAGTAAACTCAAAAAACACCCTGCACTGGCAGAGCAAAGATGAATTTAAAGCAGACTTCATAGTCCTGCCTCTTACTGTTCAAATTAACTGCTTTGTATTCAGAGTATATATTCCAACTTGCCATTACATCCTTAACTGCTGGAAGACAAGACAGACACGGAAAAGTTCATACATTAACACAATGTTATCTAATTTTATTCAGTTAAAGTGTTGATCACATCAATGGTAAATAAGTTCAACTCAGGCAGCCATTCCACCTCCAGGGCCATAAGTGTTTTACTTTCATTTACCTGGTATATAACAAAATAAAATATTTGCATTCTTTATCATTGTCAAAATCATAATATTAAGGTATCCTTTCTTGTTTATACATGCTAATTATGTAAATATTATGTAATCTGATGTATAACTGCAAATTAAATAATTGCTTCAGTGCTGTTTGATGCAATAGATCCACTGAAGCAAAGATCTTGAAATTACAAATTAAATTATTAGATATCTTTGAAGTGGCTTTAAAAACCTTATTTGTTTATGAACATTGGTAAAATAAATACATTCCAGCAGCAGAACAGAAAATGGAACAATATGAGAGGCAGGCAAGAACACTGAACAGCAAAAGTGTTTTTCATGCTTGTGCTTTGGGTTCTGCTGCTACCAAACTACCATGCTCTAGTGAGATATAATTTAATAACAGGCAATGTGTTCAATTACTTATATTTAATTTTACATGGGTGTCCATGATATTTTGAAACAAAATTATTGCAAAACCTAAAATGCAGTTTTATGCAGGTTAGAGACATAAAATTGTGTGATAACTCATTTTTTTTAATTTTGAATTTGGTGTGGGACTATTAAAAAAAGATCAGAATTCCTTAGAACCATTCATGATAACTAATCATGTCTTATTTTTACTAATATCAGGATTTTTTGCTAATATCAAGATCTTTTCTAATATCAGGATCTACTTGAAAAGAGTAGATCCAGTGAATAATGTCAGGATAAAACTAGTCAGAGTAATTGTTTTTCTATTAGATAACTTGCTAATTACAATACCATAAAGTATAGTGTACTTAATTTTTCTTTTAATTTTTTAATCGATGCTCAAATTTCTGGGCTACCAAGAAGTAAAATGCTAGCTAAAATTATGTGTCCTCCACTATAACTTTGGGTTAATCCTCATATTTTCTTTCTGAGTCTGCCACTGGATTGTCACATATTCCTCAGGATATCTCATAGACCTCAAAAAGGAGACAACTTCATACACTGAGCTACCCACAGAGATATATTTTAACAAAATTAGTACATTTTGACTGAGGTAGGTAGCTCGTTTCTACAGATTGAATTTCATTCATTATAAAGCTCAAGCTGCATGATTTCCCCAGCTTTTGCATATTCTAAATAAATTTTTTCCTCATAGCATTTAGTATTCTTAATACAGTCCAAAGGGAAGCAATATGTTCAATTCTACTATTTGTCACTAAGCAGCACTATCAATTTTTTTTGGTGTACAATGGAAAAGTTCACAAACTGGGAGTCCCATGTGTTCAAGAAGACAGAAAATACTTTTTTTACTGCCCATTCTTCTACGGCTATCATTTGCTTTTCATAACCTTCCTTTTCCCATAAATTTGTTCCTTCGGTCAATTTTTCATGGTACTTTTGCTTTCAGTTTCTGTTATGTTCATTCCCTTTGTAAATTCCTATTGAAGTTTTTCTTTTGCTATGGTATTA
The DNA here is from genome assembly GCF_028858705.1 of Grus americana. Classification (NCBI taxonomy): domain Eukaryota; kingdom Metazoa; phylum Chordata; class Aves; order Gruiformes; family Gruidae; genus Grus; species Grus americana. The sequence continues at coordinate 83,312,269 of NC_072853.1, read as the reverse complement.
TTCAGTTTGACATAAAAGCATGATCACATGGATCTGGTGCTCCCAGCCCTTCAAATCTTGAGCTGTTGTCCTAAATCTTTTGTCATATGAGTGGAACGTGGTGGGTTGTTTTTTTTCAATTTGGCAAGATCCTAGTGTGACTCCTTTTTAAGAAAAAGAGTACCTGCATGAACTAAAATTGTCATCCAGCACTATGTGATGAGTAGGTACCTGTTTCTTTTCCTGTACCTTTTTAGGATAGAATTCAACAATCATAGTGACATCTCTTTGCTAGCTATATTCTCACTTTTTTTTATAACTGTACTAATAGCTTTGTCCATCAGAGAATGATATCTTGAGGAAGCTGTTCAGGAATTTGGCTGGGATTTAATTGAAGAATTCCTCATAGAAGTATAATGTTTCCTCAGAGCCTGTTCTGATGCACCTTTGGTATTTGCCACTGTGGACTGAGCAGAGATTATCCTCCTTCCTGAAATACATCTAGCACGCGCTCATTTCATCATGTCGCACTCCAGTCTCATAAATAGCCAGGATTTTGAATTCACAGGCATCTGCTTTTCTCATGATCTGAAAGGACTTTGTTCAAAACCTCAGTTTCATATCATTAACTGTACACAGAAGATTCACAGATATTAACCTTAACTTAGTGATTCTTAACTCTACATTGCTTTTAGGGAAAAGAACTTATAAATGCAAAAAAGAGAAAGTAGGTAATCATATATTTAATATCCTGTTTCATACATATCCATTCAATTTAACTGTGATATACCCAAGACAAGGTCAAAGCAGATTAAGATGTAAATATATACTACATTAAGAGAAATTCAGACATCTTAATAATTCTGCTTATATAGTGTCTTTCATCACACATCTTGCATTGCAATAAACAAATTGCTCTAAATTCTCCCTTTTTCCTTTTCATTAGTTGTGCATTGATGGTTGCATATTTCCCCAGTTATGTTTACTCCTGGATATTATGCATCTATTTGTTTCTAGAAAAAAATAAATCATCATGATGATAACACTACAGTTATTTGATATTAAAGCAGTTTAGTTATTTCTTTGTTTCATTTCTGGAACAATAAAATCAATTCTCTGAATAAATTTGTTTATGACTGCTCATGGAAAACAAGTATTAAGGTTTGTAAGGTGTGGTGGGTCGACCCTGGCTGGAGGCCAGGTGCCCCCCAAAGCCGCTCTGTCACTCCCTTTCTGCAACTGGACAGGGGAGAGAAAAAACAATGAAAGGCTTGTGGGTCGAGATAAGGACAGGGAGAGATCACTCACCAATTACTGTCATGGGCAAACTAGACTCCACTTGGGAAAATTAATCTATCACAAAGCAAAATAGAGTAATGAGAAATAAAACCAAATCTTAAAACACCTCCCCCCACCCCTCCCTTCTTCCCAGGCTCAACTTCACTCCCGATGTCTCTACCTCCTCCCCACCAGCAGCACAGGGGGACGGGGAATGGGGGTTGTGGTCAGTTCATCACACGTTGTCTCTGCCACTCCTTCCTCCTCAGGAGGAGGACTCCTCACACTCTGCCCCTGCTCCAGTGTGGGGTCCCTCCCACAGCAGACAGTTCTCCACCAACTGCTCCAGCGTGGGTCCCTCCCATGGGGTGCAGACCTTCAGGAACAGAGTGCTCCAGCGTGGGTCCCCCACAGGGTCACAAGTCCTGCCAGCAAACCTGCTCTGGCGTGGGCTCCTCTCCACAGGGCCACAGGTCCTGCCAGGAGCTTGCTCCAGCGTGGGCTTCCCATGGGTTGGAAGGTGGATATCAGCTCCACGATCAACCTCCATGGGCTGCAGGGCGACAGCCTGCCTCACCATGGTCTTCTCCAGCAGCTGCAGGGGAATCTCTGCTCCAGCACCTGGAGGACATCCTCCTCCTCCTCCTCTCACATATTCTCACTCCTCTCTCTGATGCAGAGGAGAGAGGTTGTGTAGATTTTTTTCCTCCTTCTTAGCGATGTTATCCCAGAGGCGCTACCACTGTTGCAGATGGGCTCGGCCTTGGCCAGCGGTGGGTCTGTCTTGGAGCCGGCTGGCATTGGCTCTGTCAGACACAGGGGAAGCTTCTGGCAGCTTCTCACAGAAGCCACCCCTGTAGCCCCCCCACTACTGAAACCTTGCCATGCAAACCCAATATATAATGATTAACAAAGAATTCTGTTTCATGCCTAATTATCTACGTGAGTCACTATCGGTAAAGTTTAGTTACGAATATTAGAAGGAAAGCTCAAAAGGAGGTCATAATCGTAACATTTTATTGATTTAGCGCTTTGATATACGATAGATTTTTGTCAGAATTTTCTCAATAAATAATATCTGTATCTTATGCCTCACTGGTATTTATTACAGAAAAGTAATCTAAAGGAAGGTACAGAAACAAATAAGTGACTAGAAAATTTAGTTTTATTCCTTCCCCCTCTTCCCCAGGTGATAGTAAGAGTTTGGAACAAATGCCTAAATGAACAATGAATATCTCCAATGCAGAGATTAATATAAGAACTTCAATTTTGTATTAATCAGGCTAGTTAAAATTTATGCTAGAATGTGTTGGGTTTAGTCTTTCTGTTTGAATTTATTAAGTACTACACAAAAAAAAATACTCTCTTGAGAAACTGCTGACAGCAGAAATATGTTTCTGTCATATCACCTTTTTTTAGCATTTAATATTTTTTAAGAAATGTGCCCACAGGCATAGATCTATCAATAGAAAGTATCCACTCTGGCATCAGCTGGAACTGAGTCTCAATAAATATAACTTAACATCACATAGACGACCCAATGCTTGCTAATTTTTGTCAAACTGCCAGCCTGAGTAAGAGTGAAGTGAACTTCATCCTGCAGCATGTGATGTACTGGGACTTGGAGGAACTATTGAATGAGATGACTTAAGGGGGAAAATACTTTATGTACAGTTTCTTTGCAATTGTCAGATTCATATTGTTATAATAAATTAATTTCCTAATTCAACTTGCTACTGTAACATAAGGTCTAAAAATCAAGACCTCTCTGTTATTTCCCAGGGACAGCGTTTAACAGTCATATCAAAACTCTACATGTTATCAGTATACTTTCAGTATTTCCCGTAAATTGTTTATTAGTAATTGACATATTAACCCAGTTTTTATTTCTTCAGTATATGAATATAAATATTCATCTCATCATAATAAATAATTCAAACTGAACAGACACTTACAGATGAAGCACATTTAAAATCAAATTTATCAAGCAACTACTGAAGAGTTTAATCTAGCAATCTCATCTGTTTTGCAAGCTCTGTGATCCTTTGATCAAGGCTAATAATTATAAAAAAAATATTTTAAATTGCACTGGCATTTTCAGAAGAAATATTATAGGCAGAAGAAGCATAGAAGACATTTTTTTCTTCCCAGATGATTTTTTTTAAATGAATTGTCTGTCTAAAGCATACACAATGTATTTAATAATATAAATGAAATTCTTTGAAAACAGACAAACTCAAAGGTGAGTTATGTTTTTATCCTGAAATTAAAGACTCTGTGCTGGAATCAGTTACTGTAAATGTAGCTTACAGATAGAGATTTTTAATACTCTGACAGCCATTTGCCTTCTAATTCCTGTCACAGAGTTTTAACAAGATAATTATGTTTTTCTCCACTCCTTCCTCAAAGCTGAACAATATCTTTAGGGAGAAGAAACTGTGGTCAAGTCTTCATTCCCTCCCAGAAAGCACTATACTATCACAATATTGTAATAAAACATACAATAGATTTTCCTGATTAAGACACCGTTGATTTGGTGCTGTGGAGCAGAAATCACAGAACAACAGAGGACCACAGCACTATGATGATCATAATTTTTCAACTTTATTTATATTAAACATCAATGATGATCTCTCAAAGTGGGTGCACAGTTTCAAATAAAGCCGTAACCTTCCCAATATTAACAATTCATGTGAAACAGGTGCATTTCCTTCCCCCTTCCTAACTACCTTGTGAGCAATTAAAAGACTGCGCTGAAAAAGAAGACATAGAGTAGAAATTATGAAAGTGGTATTTGCTCTGATCTTGGAGTGAGCGTAGATCACTTCCTTTTACAGGAATACAATGACTAGGAAAAAAATAAGATTCCTCCCTACACATCAGTGACTGCATAAGGGTCTGCAGGGCATAGGAGCTGCAATTCCCAGAACAGATACTACACAGCGGCGCAAAGTTCTGAACTGACTTGATTGATGAACTTCAAATGTAACACAGCCACCTGGGAGGTACCTAAAGGAAGGTAATTGACTGTGCTATTTCTAGGTTGCATCTCTCACGTGTCACTGCAACGCTCATGTCCTTTTCTACACTGCTCGTCATGAGCAACCAGAGAATATGAGCCTGCCCCTCACTGCTGCATCTACCACCCTTTAGCTGCACAGAAGCATGAGGAAAGCAAGGGAGTAGCTGCATGCAGTATTAAATCAACAAAGGCTCCATACTCTACTTGCAAGGTCATGAGTGATGAATCATTGTTGTAAGCATAACACTGTGATTAAATAGAAAAATAATTTTTATTTTCTTTTTTCTTATTTATTGCACCCCTTGGTTTCTATGCATCAACACGCAATGTCTTCATTCTATTGCCTTTCTCTCCTGTTCCCCCTCCCCATCGATTTTACGTAGAAGTCCTTCTACTTCTTCTTCCATTCCTTCAGTTTCTTACCCAGGCAAAATTTCTGTTTTTACACAACACAGTGTGATTTGAACTTGCTATTATCTCATTGTTTTCCTCCTCACACCCCTTTTTGATCTGTATCTTTGGTGCACATCTTGATGCTACATCTTCACTATAGAGCTGACTAAACTGTATACTTTTGCAATCAATGCAAATCTGTGCATCAAATTACATTCCTAAACCGAATAATGTTTATAATTATTCTTATAAAAAATCTACTCAATAAAACAAGCTAGAGAAAGGAAACAGTCAACAACACTGAGGTGTAATTCCCATCAGAAGTTTTGTAATTTAGGCGTTAAATTTGAAGAAACAGAAACAGTTGCTAGTTCATTTCACAGCTGCAATGTACGTGTGACATTGCGTAGTAATACGGAGCCCATTAGAAGCCTCTTCACCTGAAGAGCCTGGAAGTCTGAAGTTCTAGGAGCAAAAGGAAATCTTTGAGAAGGCAGGAGGAACTTTCTCCTAAGGCAGGGCAGGTAGCAGAAAACAATCTGGGAAGCAGAAAACAAGTCTCATAGGAAGGGCTAGATCTGAAAGGCTTCACCTCTGTTAAAAGAGCAGCAAGTTACATCAGCCTTGTGAAGTCCTCCCAGTGAAATGAAAGTCATTCTGCCATTGTTCAAAACCATCAACCTCTCTGCTCCTTTATCTATAAACTCTGCTTCTTTATGTATTAGGCTTTATAACTCTTATTAATTAGTAAGTATCCCTTGTAGCTTATCAGAAACAGTAGATTTTAGTTTATCTACAACTCGAGTGCAACAGAAAACTGCCACTGACCTTTCACAAGATGACATACTGTCGCCTCTTAATATAACCATAAGAGAACCAATATATTTTTGAATCACTGAAACATTTCTCCCCTACTCATCCCTGAACTCCACCTGGATAAGATCAGGGCAGAACAAAACATAGACCAGGACACCAAGTCTTTCTTACCTACTAAGAAACAAATTTACCAGTGGAAATGCTCCACGATAGGAGGAAAATGATCATGTAAAAGTAACTCAGCTCACACCTGAGGAATAGACTCCCCATTTTGTGATTTACCATGCTTGTGTTGAATTTGGGAACTGCCTGCAGCTGGGTACTAATGAGCAATCACACTCTGGCAGCATACTACTTTTCTCATCCTTCACTCTGATTCACTCTGGTCCAGTATACACCTATACAAAATTATTTCGCATTTGATAGTTACCTATCATTTTATTCTTGGGTTAATATAACTGAGTAACTAGGAGTGGGAAGTTTCCTGAGAGTTTCCGAGGCTGTCAAATCCAGGTGACATAATCTGCACATGTTCTCTCAAATACAATAGAGTAAGGTTATTACAGGACCAGCCTATGTAAATGCAGTGAAGTGTTCATGGCTTCTGGCCTGCTGGCATCAAATGGGATTCACCTTTCTCAAAGGGGAAAGAGGGTCTTTGCTCAGGAGCTTGCGTGGCTCATTGACAGAGCTTTAAACTAAACTGGAAGGGGGAGGAGGTTAGTATCACGCTTTCCCATGACAAGCTGTGGGATGACACACCAAGATCAGAGGGATGAGGTGCTACTGAGGGCCATCAGCTTGTGGCTCTGAGACATGCTGGGTCCACCGGAGCACACTTGAAGTCTTATGGAGATAAGCCAGGGGCTCCTGAGGTAATAGGAGCCAACAAGGAAACACCGGTGAAATACCTCAAAGGAATTAAGGGGTGTTCCTCTAAGAAACAGCCCAGCTGAAGTGCCTTTACACCAATGCATGCAGCACAGGCAGCAAACAGGAAGAGTTGGAAGCCACCATGCTGCTAGAAAGCTACAACCTAGTTGCCATTACTGAAACTTGGTGGGACAAATCCCATGACTGGAGCAAGGTTATCAATGGCTACAGGCTGTTCAGAAGGGACACGTGAGGAAGGAGGGGCAGAGGGGTTGCCCTCTACATTAAGAAATGGACAGATTGTGAAGAGCTGTCTCTGAAGAATAGCCACGAGCAGGTTGAAAGCTTATGGGTAAGAATTAGAGACTAAGGCAACAAAGGGAACCTTGTGGTTTGTGTTTGCTACAGGCTGCATGATCAAGGGAAGTCTATTGATGAAGCCTTCTTAATCCAGCTACAGGAGGCATCATGCCCGCAGGCTCTCGTCCTGCTGGGAGAGTTCAATCACTCCGACATCTGCTGGAAAAGTAGGCATAGCAATCTGTAGGCAATCCAGGAGACTCCTGGAGAGCACTGAGGATAACTTCTTCCACCAGATAATAGACAGGCTTACCAGAGGGCATGCAATACTGGACCTGATGGTCACCAACACAAGTGAGCTAATTGGTGACATCAAGATTGGAGGCAGCCTAGATTGCAGTGATCATGCACTGGTGGAGTTTGCAGTCCTGAGGGATATGGGTCAGGTGAAGAGTAGTCAGGACCCTGAATTTTAGGAAAGCAAACTTCCAGCTGTTCAAGGAGTTAGTCAATAGGACCTCCTGGGAAATTGCCCTCAGGGACCAGGGAGCAGAACAGAGCTGGCAGATCTTTAAGGACACTTTCCACAGAGAGCACAACAGCTCTCAATCCCCAGGTGTAAGAAATCAGGAAAGGAAGGCAAGAGACCAGCATGGATGAATTGAGACCTGCTGGTCAAACTAAAGGGCAAGAAGGAAATGCACAGGCAGTGGGAGCAGGGACAGGTATCCTGGGAAGAGTATAGAGACGCTGGCCAGTTGTGTAGGGGTGGGGTCAGGAAGGTCAAGGTGTGGCTGGAGCTGAACTTAGGAAGGGATGGAAAGACTAATAATAAGGGCTTCTATAAGTATGTCAGCCAGAAAAGGAAGGTCAAAGCAAGTGTCACCACTGGCAAACTGGTAACAGCAGATGAGGAGAAGGCCGAGGATGTCATCTGTTTGGACTTCTGTAAGGCCTTTGTCACAGTCCCTTACAATTTCCTTCTCTCTAAATTGGAGAGATATGGATTTGAGGGATGGACTGTTTGGTGGATGAGGAATTGGTTGGATGGTCACATCCAGAGGGTAGTGATCAATGGCTCAATGTCCAGGTGGAGATCAGTGACAAGTGGTGTCCCTCAGAGGTCTGTATTAGGACCAGCACTGTTTAATATCTTCATCAATGACAGACAGTGGGATCACGTGCACCCTCAGCAAGTTTGCAGATGACACCAAGCTAAGTGGTGCAGTTGACACACCTGAGGGAAGGGATGCCATCCAGAGGGACCTGGACAAGGTCAAGAAGTGGGCCCATGTGTACCTCATGAGGTTCAACAAGGCCAAATGCAAGGTCCTGCACATGGGTTGGGGCAACCTCCAGTATCAGTACAGGCTGGGGGATGAAGGGATTGAGAGCAGCCCTGTGGAGAAGGAATGCATCCACCAACCCCTGGGGGTACTGGCAGATGAAAAACTGGACACAAGCTGGCAATGTGCACTCGCAGCCCAGAAAGCCAACCCTATCCCGGGCTGCATCAAAAGAAGTGTGGCCAGCAGGTCAAGAGAAGTGATTCTGCCCCTCTACTCCACTCTGATGAGACCCCCCTGGAGCACTGCATCCAGCTGTGGAGTCCTCAGCACAGGAAAGACTTGAAGCTGTTGGAGCGGGTCCAGAGGAGGGCTGCAGAAATTATCAGAGGGCTGGAGCACCTCTCCTATGAGGAAAGTCTGAGGGAGTTGGGGTTGTTCAGCCTGAAGAAGAGAAGGCTCTAGGGAGACCTTACTGTGGACTTTCAATACTTAAAGGGGGCTTATAAGAAAGATGGGGACAGACTTTTTAGTAGGGCCTGTTGCGATAGGACAAGGGATAATGGTTTTAAACTAAAACAGGGCAGATCCAGACTAGACATAAGGAAGAAATTTTTTATGATGAGGGTGGTGAAACACTGGAACAGGTTGCCCAAAGAGGTTGTAGATGTCCCATCCCTGGAAATGTTCAAGGTCGGGTTGGACGGGGCTCTGAGCAACTGTATCTAGTAGAAGATTTCCCTGCCCATTGCAAGGGGGTTGGACTAGATGACCTTTAAAGGTCCCTTCTAATCCAAACTATTCTATGATTCTATTCTACGATTTAGGATACCCAGGCAAGCTGATGGTACAAAAAAAGTAGTGTGCTGTTACTGAAGCCAATATTGATGCACTCAGCACAGATTTTAGAGGCCCAGTGTGTCATAGCGACACAACGTGTCTTTAGTTCTAAAACTGCTGCTAATTCAGGGCCTTTGCATCAAATTGAACTGTGTGAGGTAACAGAAGTGCCCTAGGGTAAAGTTTTGAGAGAACATCAGAATTTGGTGATTTTTTTTTTCTTCTGAGTACTTAAGAATGCTATTCTTAACACATGATTTTTGCTTTGTATCTATTCATACAGCTGCAGTCCTTTAATATAGTACTGGGTAGCATACATGATTATTTTTTAAAAATGCAATCATAAATAATTATATTGAAATACCTCATGCCAATTTGTTAAGTGTTAAAATTTGTGTGGGAATAAAAATTAACTATTTACTGAAAATCTGAGTGAAATCTGAGGAAGAATTTCACAAACACAAAATTTCCCAAAACAGATGGGGAAATTTATTTTCATGTAAAAGCAGTTACTAAGGGATGGTTTGCTAAGATTTGATGTATTATATGCAGACTGCCACAATTTAAGTCTGTGGTGGAACCAATGCTTTTATTGACAGATATGTGCACTATAGAACAGTTCCACAAAGAATGATAGCAAAAAAGCCATTAAACTGATATTAACATTTTTAAGGTCATATCTTCCCAAGACTTGATTTTTTTTCTTGGTTCTTTTTGGTGATTTCTTTTTACAAAATCTATTTTGGCAGTAGTCAAAGGTAGTATGTGCAAGAATAATACAAATTCAGGAGGCAACCACAATGTGAAATAAATCTCTTTTTAATGTCTACAATATGAAAAGAATAAGCATATAAAAAAGGAACATATCAGGAGAAAGAGTAGTTTTGTTTTTCTCTGGACTTGCAAGAATGCACGCAACAATCAACAAATAAACTTAGAACCCACAGCTTAGGAAAATAAAAACAAATATTTTATTTGGAATAGTATCTTTATATCTGCTTTTATTAAAAGACTGTTCATGTTCTTTGGCACTCATTTACAGCATATCTAACTATATGAATTGTATATTTATGACACACAGAATGGAAATTGTTTTAGTGCACTTCTGTTATTTGCAGTGTTGACAAAAGTGCATGCCCATTACTAGTTCCTCTCAGGCCATTTAAATATTTTTGCAACACAATGAGCTTTTTCTGAGTCTAATTATGCCATTAGTTTATGAACATTTCTAAATTAATAAACAATAACTACAATTTATTTTTAATAGGAAAAAAGGAAAGTATTCCTTCATGTTTAATAAAACAGAAAATCCATTTCCACACTACAATCACTCTGCAGATTGAAAAGGCGCAAATTAAGTCTTTGTAAATATCTGCTTTCTCAGTTAGGCAACAGGCATAAACAGTATCTAGGAAAATATTCCCTTTTTTCCCACAAGCATGAATATACTATTTGAAGACATTGCAGTTTGATAATCTATAGCTTTTGTTTACCTTATGAGAGTGAACAATATCTGACTTTTGGTCATTCTCACTTTTGTTTCATATAGTATTTTCGTAGATGTCTAAAATTAGTGGGGAAGAAGCTATTACAGATAATAATCATGGGCATTTCATTATCAGTATTTCATCTCATATAGAAGTAACACACAGAAACAGATTTGTGAAGCCCATGAGTTTGTTTGCCAACATCTTCTATTCCTATTTTCCCAATGCACTTTTTCTTTAGAAATACAAACTTTGGGTTGGACTCATAGAAAGAACTCAGGCATTATTAATTTTTAGATTTTTTTTGTGGTCATAATCCAAATTTTTAATGCAATTCTAAGGAAAATAAAACTTGTTGTGAATCACAGGTCACAAAATTAATGCCTGAAACAGAGATGGGTTCAGTTTATTTGATATAATTAGTTGTGGTTAAGCAGAGGAAAACACAAATTGAAACTGTCTTTACTACTAACTGCTTAATCCACTTTTAAAGAGGGAAAGATGATCTATGCTGGAATACAACCTAGCCATTAATATTATTGTTTTTCAGTAATTTAAGAAAAGATTATATGTAGTAATGTATGTAGAATTTAATCAGTAATTTCGTAATGTTTCAGAAATGTCCTTAAAAATCCATAAAGACAAGTCATCACTCCAAAATGTATAGCAAAAAAGCAACTTAGATAACTGAATTAACAACTTTAAGATCTGTGCAAGTCTAAGTTTTAAAAACTTATATTTTGATACAAAGAGTAAGGCTTTTTCACATGCTTCTTTATAGGGCAAATTTTTGAAAAAAATTAAAGCTTCATAAAAATAATTACCTTCAAAAATGATCTTAATCTTGTGCCAGTTCCCTTCATAAGGACAAAAATACTCAAGACAGTACCAATTCTTGAGCTGCAATAAGCTGCAGGCTGGGCAGAATATCACACAGTGCTTGTCTTGTTTTTCCCTACCTAACTGCCACTGGCCTGAGACGGGATATCGGTTTAGATGGGCCTTTGTTTTGGCCTAAGAGGATGACTCTTTTACCCTTGAGAGTTACTATCCAAAGATTTTGCTTTAGAATACTTGAACTGAAATGGCTGCTAGAAGGATCTGCAATAGCAACAAGTTAGTGGAAGGATGACAGCAAGTAAAATTCCAGACAAGCACTGCGAAATGCATCTTCTGCCTCAAAAGAACATTTAAAGGAGGCAGGGGAGAGAAAAAATACCGATCTCCAATCAAGCATCATATTTTGATGCTCCTGAACTGCTGAAAAAGTGGTATGAATAACCCATGGCATCATTCCCCAGCAAATATTCAAGAAATTCAATTCTCCTATAATAGCTTACAGAGTTTAGTGATTTTGGAATAATCTGATCTAAAATATCATTTTGCAAATCACTGAACTGCAGTAGAGAACATGACAGTTTACATGGAAGTGATGCTGGAAGGAAACAAGGGAAGCTGGTTCTCTAATGTTACTTCTGGTGAAGTACAGGTATAGGTAATGGGAGAGGCTGGTGATCTGGAAAGAGCGCAAGGGTGAACAGGGTAGGCTGGGTGAAGTGCAGGGAAAAAACAAGAACTGGACATGAGGCAAGTGTGGAATCTGAAAAACTGATTTTCTCCTGCCTTGAACTGCTCATGAGTCAGCATTCTGTTGCCTCATTTTTTTCTCTTACAATGATTCTTGCTGTCAAAACACAAATTGCATAATCATTAATTGGCCCAATAAGAGAGTATTTAATGTAATTTCATACACTGTCTCACCCTAGGAAGATATTCCAACATACTTTAATACAACACTATACCCTAGGAAACTGCTGTACAATAGCCTCGATGTAAAAAAAAAATGGCATTTACATCAGTAACAAAACTGTCCAGAGCATAGATATACACTAAAATTTTATTATTATGAAAAGTGCTGTGAAATAAAATGACGAAAGATAGAGTACAGATTATCTCACATCTGTCAGCCCTGGGGTAGCTTTTTGCTTGGGATGATGAGATTCAGTCACACCAGAACCTTACAAGCCTTTGCAAAATCTTTTTGTCTTATTTTTATTCTCTGTTAAGTGCCAAAGGTACATACACTAGCATCAAGCCACAGCATAGTGGAAAAGAACATATTCTGTTTTTCCTAGTAGCATTACAGAAACCACTGTGACTGCCAGTAGAATCTTCTGTCTTCCACTGGGAAGTTTATTACCTTTAAGAAATTAAACACATGAACTTTGGGTATGGCCCAGCAGAGAGAGAGAGAGAGGCCTACAACTTTTACTTCACTGGACTTTAATGTCAGTTACAGTGCACATTAGGGTATAGAGATTATCATCCTAAACAGAAAATTGCTTCAGCTACCTTTCACAGCTAAGAATTATATCCTTTTTATATACAGGCTTTTTTTCCTGCAGTGTTGTCTTGTCACGGGACTTACGATACGCAGACATAAGCATGGGTTTTGTGGCTGATGTAGGCAATACAGAAAAGCATGGCTGCAGCAGGAATTCTTAGTACAAAGGTGAAAAGATGGTAACATGCTGAAGGTTTAGGCAGCTCATGCATAGAAGGTTTGATATTTGTATATAGATCGATTCCATGTGACCTTCCTGCTGTACCTAATTTGAACGTGCAGAGTGTGTACGCTTGAGTTCCTGCTTTATTTTTCATAAGGCCTATAAAGACAGATGCCTGCCATGTGTATTATCGGCATACTGGATAACCTTTGAAAGGCCAGTTTAAGTTTATACCATAAAACTATGGGAAATTACTTCTATCAATAGCAAAAATACATAAGGAATGTCCAACTAGGGATTCTAGCAATAGGACCAGACACAGTCTTGAGGCTAGGATGTACCGAACAGGCCTTTCCACCCACAGCGATCATGTATGACGTGCTCTGTCTCTGGTTATTAATTACTTTTAGGAGCTTGCTGTGGTGTCCTGGATGTCAGGCCTCCAGATACAAGTTTGGAAGCACCAGGAGGAGGAAAAGATAAGCCAGCTTCTTTCATCACACACAGTACATGCCCTCAGGAAAAACAGGCTGATTGATATAGCCTGAGATTTTTTCAGCGTTTAATTTCTTTTACCTTCTCACTAGCACAGGAGAGGAATTTAGCTAGGGATGCAAAAGGCAAGACACACCTTGTTTTATGATACAATTGAGACAGGGAGCACTTAGGAAATTCAGGAAGTTCTCTGACAATGTTTCACTTACACCACTGCCCTGGCCATTCTGTAGAGAAAGGAATATTTCCATTGCTGTTTGTTAAATGTAAAGCCTAATGCACTGAATGATGTGTTATTAATGTAACCAGTAAGACAGAGAGGATGTGGAATGTAGCTGAGATGGTTTTCCAAGGGAACTCTGTCTTTTTATGATTTCCTGAGTACCTCAGTTTTCAGCATTAATATTTTATCAGTGAGGGAAACATTTCCTCTCTCATTACACTTTTGAAATGTGCTGTGGTACATAAATCTGGCATTTTGGATCTGAGATAAGCAGTATTTTTATAATAGCTAAAACTGGACTCTGAGAGCTAGAAGTCTGGGTTCTAGTACTGGATTTACCGTAGATCCAGTTACTGATATTGGACACAAGTTTTCTCATCTTTAAGCTATGAACAATAATATTCTCCATGCCCTCTCTCATTTTTCTTCATTTTTAATACACAGATGTGAAATCTGATATAGGGCAGGATTTAATTTGTTTGAAGGACATTTGAGATTATATACAAGTCGAGATGCAGGTAAATGGAAGGAATTTCAAACCAGACATGCAGGTTTCATTTGTGATTGCATTGTAGTCCTTTTTTCCCATGCAAAATCTGTATTAAATAATTGGATTACATTAGGTAGGATGCAGCTCAATGGTGTAAGACCATGGATGCCTTATCAACTGTCAAGTGTGATTAAAGAGTTTTCATGTGAGGACAACACACAAAGTCCTGGGAAACATGCAGTCATTCTTATTATCTAATTATCATTTGACTTTAACAATAGAAATCTAACTTGTTTAACCATAAAAATCTAAGCTGTATCACAGCAATATGTTTTATAACCTGGACATTTATCAGGAGTTTAAGATACAAACTACCAGTAGGAAACACAAAAAATCCATCAACGAGAAACTATGTCAGTTATTTAATCACAGAAGATGAGGTCAGTGGTGGAGTAAAAAAAATTGATGGTTTACAAAGTATTTATAGGAAACTAAGCTAGCATGAATAGGAATAAAGTGGTCAGGTTTTGCAAAAGAATATAATTAAATATTGATGTCACTAAATGTCAACAGTCCATGCTGTTGTACATAGAAGTGATTTGGAAAATAAGAGAGAACTGCAAAGTAACAAAATAAGCCGATATTACAAAGATTGTTCATGACAGCCTAAACTAAACTGATTGTAAGAGTTAGTGGGTTCTACCAGCACCATTCAGGAAGATATCAAATACATCAGTGGCAAAAAACTATGTAAAATACAGAAGAAGAAGAAAAAAATTCTTACTCCTTTCAGAATACTGAGAAGTAAAGCTCTCTAAAGTAGACAAATAACAGACTCCTCCTGAGACATTTTAAAACTAGCCTATTCAAACCTGTTTTCAGAAACTTTGGAAAACACAAGGTTAAAGAAAGAAGTAATTTTTTGAAAGAATTTCCTTGATCCTTAAATAAGAAAGTCTTTTCCTACCTTCCAGAATCTTGGTGGTAACTGTGAAATGTGTGACTTAGTTTTGATGAGGACAAGTGGAAAGTAGAAGGATCTGCTAAGATGCTGAAAGTGAGCACAGCACCAAAAGGGGTACAGTGGAAGCCACTTGGCAATAAAACTGACAGTGAAATTTAGTGCCAAGAAACATAAAGTCATTTAGCTGACTGCAGAGATTTATACAGCAAAAGGTGAAAGCCCTGAGAAATACCTCAGGTCCAACCAGCTGTAAACTTTGTGATTTGAACTCCTACCCTTATCCTCAATTCATGAATCTCTCCTTTCTACCTGATAAGCACAATGAAACATCAGACATTCTGGGACCCTACATATCAATTCCTCTTCCTCTGCCGATCAGGATAATTTATCTATGTCATACTTCAAGCCATTCAATCTAAGTGACGCAGTTCAGTTTTAATTTTTGGTTTGCTCTACAGGAAGCATATTTGTTTTGAAACTATGTCCAAAATTCCCATGTTTAATAGAATATACACTAACATTCAAACAGCTAAAAAAGAATGATGTGACTTACTATCAATAAAATAGTCATTTCCCTATATTCACTCTATTGTTTGTCATGGCATTACTGTTTGCTTTGCATGAATGGTTTCTGTAATATTGACTCAATTTATGTCAATCTGCATTTTTACACATCCTTGAACAGCTTGCACTTTTTTTTTCCAAACACTAGAAGTGCTGTCAGTCTTATTTACTTTCCACTGAAAGCACCAGCTCTCTACAATAAAATTCAGAAACAATAGAACAGAAGCTTATTTCAAATGCTCCTGTGGACATAACCAAATGGTACATATTTCAAGTTTTAATATCTGTCATTTGCAATATACAGGTATTTCCCCAGGCGACAGAAACTGAGAACTTGCTTCTAAGGGTGCAGGTGCACACAGCCTGTTGAAAGCAATTTTGACCTGCTAATTAATATTTTGTATCATAAGAAGCAACAAAAGCTGAAGACTTAGTCCTTCCATTTCAAAATCACACTTTCCACAGCTTAGAATGCTGAGAGGATGGGGGCAAAACCCACACAGACATCTCCAGTTCTTCCTCAAAGGATGCCCAGCAGCAAAGAGCAGTGGTAGATCTGGAGACTGTTGGAAAATTCACCTTGATCACCTCAGAGATCAAGGAGGGCTGAAAATCATGCCCTTTCCTCAAGGCCAGCACTACTTTTCGTGTCTTGGCACATGCCCCAAAATAGTGTCTTCATTATGGGAACTCCATATGCTTCCTCTACTAGAAAACTCAAAACAGGCGAAATACTGGAAACACAAAGACATCCCTGCCTACAAGGGATCAAGTTACCTGCTCTCTCATTTCTGGCTCATAAAAATCTGAAGTGGAACATCGTTAAGTCACCTTCCAAATCTGAACATTCCCAAAGACTCCTGGCTTCAGTCCATCTTCACTACAGACCAGTACAGCATTCACCACAGCACAAACTATTTAGTCTCTAATGTTGCCTGTTCATGAGCTTTATCTATTAAGTAAAAATGACCCCAAATCAAAAGAAGTATGCTCTGAGTTATACAGTCAGAGAACAGAACACCTACTGCAGGAAGTCAGCATTAAAAGCTTTTAGTGTAGATCTTTTTGAATGCAGAACAGACACACATGATTCTTAATTATTCCAGAAAGCCATCTAGTGGTACTGAAAAACTAGAACTGATTTCCACGTCATTATGGCAGGAGCTTTTTTTCTGGAAAAAGCACTTCTAGCTAACTCATACATTGAAGTAAAGATTAAGTAACAGATATGAAATTACCATGATTTTTTACTGATTTGAAATGTTCTTCTTGTCTGTTCCAGCTACATCCCACTCTACTATGTCCTACTCTACTCAGTGTTTCCCACTCTACTCAGCACTTGTCAGGCCACACCTGAATACTGTAACTGGAATTCAGTTTTGGTCCCCACTATACAAAAAAGACGTGGACAGGCTGGAGAGGGGCCAGAGGAGGGCCATCAGCATGATCAAAGGACTGGGAAGCCTGCCATTGGAGGAAAGGCAGACAGAACTGGGTTTGTTCAGCCTTGAGAAAAGAAGGCTTAGGGGTGCCCTCATCACCATGTTCCAGTACTTAAAGAGTGGCTACAAAGCAGATGGAGACTCCCTTTTCACAAGGAGTGACATGGAAAAGATGAGGGGT